>NC_084465.1:13792500-15157000 GCF_027409185.1 Cynocephalus volans | reverse complement strand
TTTTGTTCCTTGCTTTCTGATTTACTGTTTGGTTTCTGTGTTTGTTGGTTCCTTAGGTTGTAGATAGTGTTTTTGTTTGTTTACTTTCTCTTCATGAATGCCATTTTTATTATACTAGTGGGTTTTGATTTTTCTTGGGTTTTTATGGCAGTGGTAGTTATTTTTCAGGAACCAAACCCAGTACTCCCTTGAGGATTTCTTGTAAGGGTGGTTGTGTGGTAGTGAACTCCCGCAGTTTTTGTTTGTCTGAGAAATATACTATTTGCCCTTCATTTGGGAAGGATAGCCTTGCAGGGTAGAGTATTCTTGGCTGGCAATCTTTGTCTTTTAGTATTTTGAGTATATCATCCCATTCCTTTCTAGCTTTTAGGGTTTGTGATGAAAAGTCTGATTTTAGTCTGATTGGGGCTCCCTTATAGGTGATTTGACGCTTCTCTCTTTCAGCTTTTAAGATTTTCTCTTTGTCTCTGAGTTTTGCCAATTTGACTATAATATGTCTTGGAGAAGGCCTTTTTGGGTTGAATACGTTTGGAGATCGTTGAGCTTTCTGGATCTGAAGATCTGTGATTTTCCTATACCTGTGAAGTTTTCTGCCACTATTTTGTTGAATATGTTTTCAATGCAATCTCCGTTTTCCTCCCCTTCTGGAATACCCATGACTCAGATATTTGATCGCTTATGGTTGTCTGATATCTCTCTCAGATTTTCTTCAATGTCTTTGATTCTTTTTTCTTTTTGTTTTGTCTGCTTGTGTTATTTCAAACAGCCCATCTTCAAGTTCAGAGGTTCTTGCCTCAATTTCGACAAGCCTGCTGGTTAAACTCTCCATTGTGTTTTTTATTTTGCTGAATAACTTCTTAAGTTTGGCAAGTTCTGCTGCATTTTTTTTCAGGACATTGATTTCCTTGTACATTTCCTCTTTCAGGTCCTGTATACTTTTCCTCATTTCATCATGATGTCTAGCTGAGTTTTCTTGTATCTCATTCAGTTTCCTTAGAATTATTACTCGAAATTCCTTGTCAGTCATTTCAAGGGCTTCTTGTTCTATAGGATCTAGAGTTTGAGATATATTAACTTTTGGTGGTGTACTTTCTTGATTTTTTGTATTTCTGGTATCTTTTTTTTGATGTTTATTCATTGTGGCATGGGTTTTCACAGTCCACCGGTTTGAGACTAATGACTAACTAAGATGTTGCTGTGGTTGCCAATTTGGTATGGCTACCTCCGTGACTGCTCATTTGGCCTCTAGTGCCTTGTGTGTGTGGTTGCCTCGGGTCTTGCGCCTCTCCAGGGAGCCACCTCTCTGGTCAGCTTGGACTCTGCTGGGTTGCTGGATCACGGGGCGGTACCGCAAGGTGTGTGGTCTCTGCTGAGCTTCCACTTCCTGTGCAGGACTTCTTACTGTTCCCTGTGCTCTGGCCTGGGCTGCTGGATCACGCAGTGGAGGCCCCACAGGGTGTGTGTTTTCTGTCGAGTTTCCGCCTCCCTAGCCGGACATTTCCCTGCTCTGTGCGCACTGGGCTGGGCTGGGATGTGTCTTCTGCAACCCTCATCTATCGGCCGGGCCTTCAAGACCCTGCTCGGCACTGCCTCGCCCAGGAAGTCTACCAGGTTTCTGCTAGGCACAGATGACCGGTCGCTCTGGGTGCCTTTGTAGCACTGTGTAGATCTTTCTCGGGACTTATCACCTTCCTCCTGGTATCGCGGTTATTTGTGTACTTGTCTTATCTCCCACACCAGAGCTTGAGCTCCTCGGGGGAGGAGCCTGTAGCACACGGTTCACCTTTGAATCCCCCCAGTGCGGACTGACTCCCGTGCCCACCCGCAGTCACCTCTCGGGCAGGTTCTAGCAAACTCGGGAATGCTCCGACCACACTATTACTAACCAGAAATCGGTTAGGCATTTTTCTGAACTGGTGGCCACAGAGATGGTATGTGCCTCCCGGTAACAGGAAGTTTACCGGGGGCCGGAGCCCAGGGTGCGGTGGAGTGACAGTCAGCCCAGCCCATACTTCCTTGCCCTCCCGACTCTGGCTGGGGATGCCCCATGCCACCAGCCCCACCAGAGAACCCCGGAGGGAATGGGAGGGAAGGCTGGCCTGCAGGCCCCGGGAAGCCCCTTGCCGTGGCAAGCAAGTGGGAAGGCTCAATGAGGAGCCGAGCCAGGCAAGGAGGACAGGCCCAGCTGAGCCGGGCCAGAGTCGCCACCACCTGAGAAAATGGAGGCAGCCCCGGGGCTGGTGAGTGTCTCGGTGGGGCAGGCAGAAGCCGGGTGGGCGTCCGCCCCCTGAGCAGGGTCGGGCTGGGGGTCACTCACAGGAATGGGCCCGGCTGGGCGGCTCCCTCTCTGCTTCCGTGTCATCGCTGTCCCTGTCCTCGGCCGCCGCCACCTCGGGCTGCTCACTCTGTCCCATGGCGCGGCTCTGGCGCTCCCAGGAATCTTCTTTTATGTCGGCCTGAAACCTTGAATCCTGAATAGAGCAGCTGGCTGCTGCAGCTAAGAAACTGTTCTTTTCCTGCTCCACACTTCAAAGCTGTTGCTTGTAAACGAGGCAGCCTCTCCTGCCAAGGGCAGAGTGGCATTCAGCCCCGACGACTGGCCACCAGCAGTGGTCCTCCCTTAGGAGACGGCAAGAGGAAGGTCCACAAGTTTCCCGGTTGCCTAAGGCCCAGTGGCTGCCTTTTCCACCTCAGCTACTCAGCGCCAACCGCCGCAGCCACCGCCATCTTAGGCTGACTGTTTTATTCTCTATCTCTGTATATTATACTTTTTTTTTTTCCCGCCCACATACAAGTGAGATCATGCAACATTTTTCTTTCCATGTCATTATTTTATTTAGCATAACATCCTCTAGTTTAATCCATGTTATGGAAAATGGCAAGATCTCATTCTTTTTTTAGGACTGAATAGTATTTTATTGTATATATACACACAATAAAATATATAATAAATATATATTAATATTATACAAGTATATATAATATTTTATAATACATAGTAATATATATCACAGTTTCTTTAACCATTAATATATAAAATATCATGTATTTTATAATATTTTGTGATAAATAATAATATATATATTTCAGTTTCTCTATCCATTCATCCACTGGTGGTGGACACTTAGGTTGTTTCCATATTTTGGCTATTGTGAATAATATTGCAATGACCACGGGAGTGCAGATATCTGTACGAGGTGGCAATTTTGTCTTCTGTGTATATTCTTAGAAGAGGGATACCAAGGAATGATTGTACTTATTAACTACAAAGGATGAATGATTCCTTCACAATGGAGAGATTTGGTGTCCATTGCATCAAATTTAGTATCACCAAAAAATGTGTAAAGACGACAGTACATATTGTTGTAATTGACCAGAGGCATTGGGAATTACATGTCATCTATGGAGTATATTTGCTAAAATACTTAACCTCTAATAATGTGGGAATTCTAATGTGGGTCATGTTACCAGTCAACTGGCATGGACTCTTCTACAATCAAGGCCCTAAAAACAGAAAGGAAAACAAGTGGGTGGAGGTGATGTCTTGTCATAAGCAACTAAAGAGACCTGACAACAAAATACATTACATAGTCTTTGATTTGTCCTGGAAGGAAAAATTAAAACCTATGAAGAGCACTTATGGACAATTGGAGAAAGCTGGATGATAATAATATTACATGAACACTAAATTTTTGAGTGTAATAATGACATTTGTGATTATATAAAGAATGCCTGTTTTGGGGGGGAGATATACATTGAATTATGAAGGATAAAATGTCTCAGAAGTTAAGGGTAAAATACACAGAGAAATCAAGAAAATGTTAACAATTTGTATACAGATTTATATTTTAATATTGTGTTAGTTTTAATATCCTTTTAACTTCTCTTTAGGTGTCATTTTTGAAAAAAATGTTGAAGAAATAATCTTAAGATCCCAAAATATTGGCATGATTTCAGTCCGATGATGGATATTTATTATTTCATATCTAAAACCTTTGAAATTTCTTATAACTACCACAATAAATGCAGAAGACAAGGTCTCTTTAAGCCCTAGAGTGTGTTTTTTTATGTAAAAGACAGGCTATAATTGGGAAAAAGTCCAAAAAAGAAGAAAAGGGAGTTTGTAGTTTGATAAAACAGCTCTACGTCTCCGAGATGAGCACTAAGCTTTGCTGGCAATGCATGTCAAGGAGACTTCTAGTGAATTCTCAGGACCATTTCATCTGAGTCAAGAGATTCTGAGCATCCTACAGGTTGGTCAACAGCTCACAAACTTAGGGAAGCTGATGGTATGTAAAAAAGAAGAGTAGTAGCTTCTGAACTCCTGTCAAAGTATCACTGGCAACTGGTGCAAAAGGTGCCTGGATTCTGAGTGCCCGAGGAAATTCAGGTTTACCTGAGTTCTTCCTCATAGCCAAATACCACTCCTCATTCCCCCCTCCCCCCCTTATTTTGGGTCATTCTGGGGCCCTCACTTTCAAGGTGAAAACAGTGCAGACTGCAAGTCAATTCTTTCTGAATGCACATCAGGAGACATCATGTGTCTCTATGTATAGGGTCTTAGTATGTTCCTTCTCTTCCCAGATCCTCTCTGGAAAACCAATCGCCGTACTTGTTTGTTTTTTCTTTGACACCTGTTATTCTTTCCAGTTGTACCACGCTCCTTCTTTTTATAAGTTATCCTTACATAATAACTTTGTGACTGTCCCTGGGAGATAGATAATAAATAGCAGGTTGAATCCCCCAAATTTTAGAGAGTAGATTGTAGAAATGCAAACTTGAAAACCTGAACTAGCCTTTGTCAGAGTTATTAAAGAGTTGATCAGTTATAAAAGACAAGAATAACAACCCTGTATTTGTAAAAACTATATACAAACTTGGTTCTTCTAAATCTAATTGTTACTTTAATGCATGTGATCTGGATGTTCCTAAGTCCTCTAATCTTTTGGGAATTCCATTTCTTTAGTATCTACAGTTTTAAAATACTACTAATAATAAAGTCAGCATTAATTGAGTTTTTACCGTGTGTGAAACATTGTGTTATATGCCTATATGTGTGACCTAATTCATCTTTTATAACAGACCTATAAATGAAATACTATTATTATCCACTTTCTACAGATATGAAAGCTGAGGCTCTGTAAGATGAAAAATCTCGGTCACAATCACACAGCTTAAGCACGTGAATCACCATCCTTCCCAAAGATTTATGTGGTAGGACTGGGGCTTCTTTCTACTAGTTTCCCTAGTTGTCTCCAGTGTGCCTTGGCCCCCAAATGGAAACAGCTGTCTCCACTTCAATTCACCACTGACCCAGCACTGGGGTGGGTTTTCCACTTTAACTGAAGATTTGGAGATATTAAGGGAAATGTTGGCCCAGACCTGAAAACATCCTTAAATAGAATATCAGAAATCACTTTGTGAATGTTTATTCTGATGCAAGAGGCACCGGCCTCTAAAGGTAATTTTATACACTTTTCCTCCATGGACTCTGTTTTTCTTGTTCCTTAGCTTCTCCAGCCACTTTTCTGGCTAATACATCACTAATCACTGGGGCTGTGCTGACTTTTAACCCCTTCAGGCTGTAGGGGAAATTTTCAATAAAACTCTTTTCCTTGAAAAAATATGTACTGAGAAACACTTAAAAAATGAACATTAATTTCCTAGTACATTCCTATCAGAGCTCTTGGGTGACTAGGTGCATTGCCAATGAGCAGAAATATTCTGAAAATAGTCTTTTTTTTTCTTTTCTGAGTAGTAGGTCTCAACAGTGGGCTTTAAATATTTGGTAAACTCGGTTGTAAAGATGTATGATGTCATCTATGCTTTGCTGTCTCTTTAATAGAGCATAGGCAGAGTAGATTTAGCATAATTCTCTCAGAAATGCTGGCTTTAATAAAATCATGGAAAAGATCAGTTTACCCTGGAGACAGTGGTGCAGGGAAAGAGATCTGGACAGCCTTCTGTCTGTGGGGGCCAGGCACAGGGTCACAGAGAGGGGACAAAATGTAGCTCCCAGGTGTTATCCAATTCCTGGTCATGCAACACTTTATTGGTACCGACATACCCCAGGGCATGGCCCAGAGTTTTTGATTTACTTCCAAGGCAAGGACACACCAGACAAATTGGGAATGCCTGGTGACCGCTTCTCTGCTGAGAGGCTGGATGGCTCATTCTCCACTCTGAAGATCCAGCCTGCAGAGCAGGGGGACTTGGCTATGTATCTCTGTGCCAGCAGCTCAGCCACAGTGTGGCACAGTCCCCTCCTCCCTGCCCACAAACCCTCATGGGCTCAGCTGTCCTCACAGTGCTCAGAAGCCCTGCTCTTCCCTCATCAAGGGGGACAAATGCATTTGGGACATCAGGTGTTCTTATGCTAGTAGGAGGTCAGGAAATAACCTCTGAAATACTAGAACAGGCTACACTGGGTAGTAATAACTGTGGCTGATGGATTCTGGGAATTCTTATATAGAGTTTGAGATTCTATATCTGGGAGTGAACATCAGAGCTTAGACTCAGGGATAGTGATCAAGTAAATTTTAGTTTATAAAAATATAAGGTCTCAGCATGTTAGTAATAAACTATTTTTGAGTATCAGTAATTCACGTCTATATTATACCAAGGAATCGGACAGCCAGAATCAAACAATGTTAAGGCCATTTGCAGCTACTGGCCTTAAAAAAAAATTAGAATTTTTAGTAAGAATTGTCATTGAAATCAATTATCCAGAAGTAGCTAACACCCACAATAATGTACACTAACAAAGGTTTATATAGTGCTTTGTTTCTTTTTTTGAGAATCCTACAATTTTGCTTTTAATTCCAATTGTCCTCAGTCTAAATCATTTTAAAAATAGAAACTAAAGTGTACTTAGTTTCATAAAATATTAAGAAAGTGTTAAAGGGAAGTGACTTAAAGAAGACCTGAATAACAGTTATACCAAACATATAGGATTCTTCGAGGTTTTCAAAGCAGTAGTACCTATTTTGACTCTCACCAGGGGTATGTGCGAGTTTAGGTTAGCATGCTCTTTGTCTCTGTCTCTGTATCTTTCTCTCTCCATAAGTTACTTTTTCACTCTCTTAATGGTGTCTTTTGATAAATAGAAAATTTTAAGCTACAATCATTACATTTTCCCCACTTTTTGATTAGCATTTTGTATTTTGATATCCCAATTAGGAAATCTGCCTAATCCAAAATGACCATTTTTTAAAAAAATATTTTCATCTGAAATCTTTGTACTTTCAAACTTTCACAGTAAGGTATATAATCCAAATGTAATTAATTCTTGACAAAATAAAATTAAAAAAAACAAAACAAAACAAAACAAAAAAAACCAAATGTAATTAATTCTTTGCATATAATGTAAGGAAGGGGTCAAGTATATGTGTGTATACGTGTATATATGGGTCTGTTTCCTTGAGTCTCTATTCTGTAGCATTGGTCTGTTTTGTCAGTTCTTGCACTAATAAAAGTCTTATTTACTATAGCTTTAAAATAGTTTTCAATATCTGGTAGTCTAATTTCTCAAGCTTTGTTTCTTTTTAGCAAGGATTCTTGACCACTCTTGACCCCTTTTATTTTTCATGTATATTTTAAAATCAGCTTGCAAAATTCTTTAAGAAAAAAAAAAATGCCTGCTGGTAATTTTTTGCTTTTTGTTTCCAAGCAACTTAAGCTAAGATTATTTATAGGAATACAAAAACATGTGGCACCCCAAAATATAAAATACACAATATCTGGCATCTTATCAAAGATTAAAGTCATTCAACGTAGAAGCAAAAAATGAACCATTTGAGGAGAAAAATTAATCTACACAAACCAATGCAGAAATGACAACTTAGCAGAAAAACATATTAAAACAGTTATTATATAACTTTAGTCCACGTGCTCAAAGTTTTGTACAGATAAGGAAGATATAAAAAGATACAAATCAAACCACAGAGATAAAAATTATAATGTCTATGGTGAAAAACACATTGGGTGGAATTAACAGCAGGTTAGACATTACAGAAGAAAAGATTAATGAACTTGAAAATGTAACAATAATCAATTAATAATGAAACACAGAGAAAAAAGAAGTTATAGGTGAACTATGAGACAATTTCCAGCAGTCTAATATGTAACTGGAAACCCCAAAAGCAAATATTTTAAATTTAAATTTCTTTAAAGAATAATCGACCATTTACACCCAAATAACTACAACATAAGACAGGGTTTATAATAACCATAAAATGAAAATCTATAGCAACAATAACATAAATATAGGAAGGGGATAAATAAAATCATACATGCTCTTGTAAGGTTTCATAATGTATGCAAAGACACTTAATGGTAGTCTTTGCTAAAATAAAGAAGTCTTTGCTAATAATAAATAATGTAAACCATACAACAACCACTAAAAGAGCAAAATTCAGAGTTATAGCTAATAAGCCAAAAAAAAAAAAAAAAAGAATTGAGTCATAAAAATATTCAATTAATCCACAAGAAGTCATCAAAAAAGGAAAAAAGGTACAAAGAAGAGATGTAACCAATCTAGAACAAGAAGCAAGATGATACAAACAAACGTAACCTCATCAACAATCACATCATGCCTAAATAGAATAAATGCCCAATTAAAGAACATAGATTGTGATGTTTAACAAAAAGTAAAAAAATAAAAAATAAAAACAGGTGTATGCTGCCTATCAGAAATGCAGTATAAGTATAAATACTCAAAATGTAAAAAATATAAGGATGGAACAAGATATACCATTCAAAGAAAGCTAGAGTAGCTGTATTAATATGAACAAAGTAAATTTCAGAGCAGAGTGTATCATCTGAAATAAATAAAGTCATATCCTATGACAAAAGGGCCAGTCTATCAAGAGAGCATAGCAATCATAAATATTTATGCATCTAAAAACAGAGTTCCAAAAAAAAAGAAGAAAAAGAGAGTAGTACTGATAACACCAAGGTCCAGGGTTAGATCCCTGTACTGGTCAATTGCCAAATAAAAAAATGATCCAAGACAAACCCAGTGTGTTCTGTTACCACAGTGGAACTAAATTAGAAACAATAACAGAAAGATCTGTGGAAAAAAATCTCAAGTATTTTGAAATTAAATAATAGTTTTCTTAACAAATTTGGGGGCAAAGCATAAATCAAAAGAGATATTAGAAAGTGTTTTAAAGTAAATAAAAATGAAAATAAAATATACCAATATATGTAGGGTGCCACTGAAGCTGTACTTAGGAAGGAAACAGAAGAACAGGGAATAATTCCCTATTAATTCTGAGGCCAGCACTATTATGATACCAAAATCAAACAGAGATATTACAAGAAAAGGAAAACAAAGACTATTATCCCTATGAACACAGCCTAAGCGATCATTAAAAATGATAGCATATCACCTCCAAGAATATCTAAAAAGGATAATAAATCATGACCAAGTGGAGTTTCTCTCAGTAAGTCTTAACATTCAAAAATAATCTATGTAATTTACTTTATCAGTTCTAGAATAGGAAAACTATATGCTCATATGTGTAGATGCCCAAAAGACAATTGATAAAGATCCATTTCTGATAAAAGCTCATAGCAAATTCCCTTACCTATAAAGGGCATTTATGTAAAGCGTATGGTTAAATAGTTGACTATTTCTGCAGGTAGCCTGTAGTCAAAGATGCATATTGTATTTCTTAGATCAAACACTAAAAGTGGCAGAAAGAGGGGAAAAATAGTTTTTCCAACAAATGGTGCTAAAAATCCCAAGTATATTGACATGGAAAAAATAATGTATCTCAATCCTTATCTTGTTCCATAAACTATCTGTGGGTGAACTACAGCCTATGAGCCAAATCTGGCCCCTGCCTGTTTTCACACGGCCCAGGAGCTAGCAATGGTTTTTACATTTTGAAATAGTTGAAAGAAAATAAATACACTAGTATTTTGTGACATATGAAATTTATAAAAAATTCAAATTTTGGTATTCATAAATAAAGGTGTAATAGAACACAGCCACACTTATTTGCAAATTGTTTAAATTTGTAAATGTGGTTATTTTTCTACTATAATGACAGAGTTAAGTAGTTGAGACAGAGACTGCATGGTGCACAAAACCTACAATGTTTACTATCTGACCCTTCACAGAAAACATTTGCTGACACTTTCCATAAACAAAAATAAAGTATGGACCAAAGTTCTTGATGACCAAAAAACTAGAACTCTAAAGCTTCTGGAGGAAAACACAGCAGATTCTCTTTATGACCAAGATATAAGCAAATATTTCTTAAAGTGGACAAAAAATATTCTAACCATTAAAAAGTAAACTGTTCTTTATCAAATTAAAAAAAAATGTTCATCAGGGAAATCAAAACAACAATGAGTTACCACCTCACCCCAGTTAGAATGGCCATTATCAAGAAGACAAAAGGAAACAAGCATTGGCAAGGATGTGGAGAAAAGGGAACACCTCCATTGTTGGTGGGAGTGTAGCTAGTACAGCCATTATGGAAAACAATATGGAGGTTCCTCAAAAAATTAAAAATAGAACTACCATTTGATTTAGTGGTTTTATTATTGGGTGTATATTTAAAGGAAATGAAGTCAGTATGAAGAGATAGCTGCACTCCCATGTTTATTACAGTACAGTTTACAATAGCCAAGATGTGAAATCCATCTAAGTGTCCAACAACAGATGAATGAATAAAAAAAGTGGTATACATGCACAATGGACTACTATTCAGCCATAAAAAAGAATGAAATCCTGTCACTTGCAGCAACATGGATGGACTTGAGGACATTAAGTGAAGTAAGCCAGGCACAGTAAGACAAATACCACATGATCTCACTCATATATGGAATCTAAGGGGAAAAAAGATATAGGGGCAGAGAATGGAAGAGCCCTTACCAGAGACTGGAGTGGGAAAGGCTGGTGGGGAGCGGGGCGAGAGGGGAAGGCAAACAAGGACACACTGGCCAACAGGTACAAAATTATGATGAGATAGGAGGAATGAGCTCTGGTGTTCTATTGCATGGTGGGGGGACTATGGTTAACAGTTCAGTTTTGTATTGATGTAGTCTGGATGTGTTGTCCCCTCCAAAACTCATGTGGAAGTTTGATCCCCAATGTGGCAGTGTTGGAAACTGATTGAGTCATGGGGGCGGATGCCTTATGAATGGATTAATGCTGTCCCTGGGGGAGGAGGGATTAATTAGTGAGTTCTCGCTCTACTAGTTCCCACAAGTGCTTATTGTTTTATAGGACCCTGGCACCTCCTCTCTCTCTCTCTCTCTCTCGCTTCCTCTCACCATGTGATCTGCTTGTACCCACTGGTTCCCTGCCACTTTCCGCCACGAGTAGAAGCAGCCTGAGGCCCATGCCAGATGCAGCTGTCCCAGAATCGTCAGCCAAATAAACCTCTGTTCTTATAAATTACCCAGTCTCTGGTAGTTCTGTTATAGCAACACAAAATGGACCAAAACATGTATATTACATAATAGCCAGAGGGGAGGCTTTTGAAGGTTTTGCTGCAAAGAAATGATAACTGCATGGGATGACTGGTACATTAACTGCCCTGACTTGATTGTCATACAGCATATAGATGTTTCAAAACATAAGATTGTACCCCTTAAGTATGTATTATTACAATGTGTAAGTTAAAATAAAAATGAAATAAAATTTGAAAAAATGTTCATCAAAAAATATCATTAAGGAGATATATATATCAGAAAGTGGTCGTAACCATATCATAAAGAATTCCTACAAGTCAGTTATAAAGAAGCAAAAGAAATCAATAAAACAAGAGCAAGGGTGTTGGCGGTGTTCAAAAAGGAGGATATATAAGCAGGCAGTTTTCTGCTCATGACACTGATGAGTTTATTTCCCCAGCTGCTTAGAAGGTTTTTGGCTGTCAGAACACCAGTGTCAGCCCCTCCAGGACTTACCTTCAGTTAAAGTGAGCATTTTCCCCAGTCCCACTTCATTCCTACTCTTTCTAAAGGCTCTACAGGAGAACCTGTTTTCCTGTTGTCTTTCAGCTGCCAGTGGCCTCCATTGCTCCTGGCTCAAGACCCTTTTCCATCTTCATAGCCAACCACGACTGGTCAAGGCTTTTCTCATGCTGTGTCACTCTGATTCTTTCTCCTTTTTCTTGCCTATTTTAAGGCCCTTGTGATTTCATTGGGCCCACCTGAAAAATCCAGGACGCTCTCCCTATATCAGTGACAGGTGATCAAAATCCTTAATTCCTCTGGGAAGTTTAATCCTCCCTTCCTACGTAATTTAATACATTCACAGATTCTGGGGACTAGACATGGTCATCTTTGGAGGCCCATCATTCTGCCTAACAAACTGAGTAAGAGATAGGAAAAACAATGTTCTGATAACAGATAGGAAATCAGTGTTCTTTTTGAAAACAGAATAATGACCACAGTTCTATATTTTGGGCCTAACACATACTACAAGAGGAAAGATCCCCAAAGGAAAACAGGCACCTCGGGTAAAACAAGGCAGCCTGCATACTATTTGCTGTTTAAAATGAGCATGTACTCTCAGGTCCAGGAGACTCAGCAGCGAGCCTCTGTGCCAACAGCTAAAATATGGATTTAATCTGTTTTCTTCTTTGTTCGTAAGTTATTCAATTGACCAACCCAAGAAACAGAGGCTTCTCTGCTGTACATACATAACCTGTACCCTGAGAGGAAGTGAGTTTTCAGGGGTACGGAGGGGTGGGGTTCGGGAGTGGGGTCAGGTCTCTTTTACAGGGAAACAGCCAGCTGTTAATGGTTTCTTTAAAAATTGAGCTTTACTAGGGTTAAGAATAAAATGTAAATTAACTCGAGCATTTTATTTGCAAATTTTTAAGAACAAGACAATCTTTGCTAGTTTCTTGGTGGGGATAGAGAATATGGGAGATTCTGTGCTATGGGCTTTGGGAATTCAGAACAGCTAAAGGATATAAAACTCAGAGAGGTCTTTTATTACAAGAAAGGGTTTTCAAATTGAATCAGTTTTCAGGGCGTCTGATCAGCCCCTGTATCCCTAACAATGCAGTTGACATCCCTGTTCTTCCTGGAGAGCTCAGAGGCCACCTCCTAACTGACGGGTGAGTTGAGAGTGTGCATATGACTGGGAGCATCGAGCCACCAGTGAGAGGAACATGAGAGTTTGCAGAAAAGGTGGCTTCAATAGGACAAGGAATTCATCTCTAAGTACTTGTAGTTAGAGGCACAGGTGAGTACAGTTGGCAGGCTCTCAGATGAGAGATTCTATAGAGAAGGTATTTGAAATAGATATTATCCAAAAATTCTACAGGGAGCACTGGATATGTAGACCTGTATCTCAGGTCAATTACAGTTGAGTTCAGTCCTGCCCTATTCATCTTCCAGAGGTGCAGCCTCCTCTGAAAGGAACTTTCATGTTGGGGGTGGTGGCTCATTCTGTGATATCAGTGACAGGTGCATTTCCTGGACATAAAATGTCCCAAAACTCACTTTTCTGCTCATGCTTACAAAGGCCCTGTACTGGAACAATCCACATCTGCTCTCACCCTGTCATGCGCACCTGAACCCTCTGCTGTGTGGCCCTCTGTGTCCTGGTAGCGAGTGAGTCCTCAGAGTGTCGGGCATCCTCATGTGGGCTTCTGTCCTAATGGCTCTCTGCATGTTCCTCCTTCTGTCCCTCAATTCTGTCTTCTTTTACAGAGCACACAGACGCTGGGGTCATCCAGATACCCAGGCATGAGGTGGCCTTGATGGGACAAGCAGTAACTCTGAGAGGTGAGCCAATTTCAGGCCACAACAGTCTTTTGTGGTACAGACAGACCTGGGGGCAAGGCCTGGAGCTGCTGATACCCTTCTGCAACCAGGCTCCCATGGATGACACAGAGATGCCCAAGGAACGATTCTCAGCTCAGATGCCTGATGCCTCAGTCTTCACTCTGAAGATCTAGCCCACAGAACCTGGGGACTGGGCCATGTATCTCTGTGCCAGCAGCACAGACACAGCGCTGCAGAATCCTCTCCCTTCCTGTGCACAAACCCTGGTGCTTCCTCTTCTCCTTCCAGCTCCCAGCAATGCTAAGTCTTCCCTGCTCCTTCTTTCTGTGAGAAATAAACGGGGCATAACAAAGACAGAAAATAAGTCATCAACGTAGAGAACGTTGTGCAGGAAATAATGTAGGAAATGAGTCTTGTGGATCCCTCACAAATTGTCGGCCACTCGCACACATGCAAGATAAACCCTAATTACCCACACTGTAGTGTTCCTGCCTTCCTGCCTTTGTCATCCCTGTTGAAAGGTGCAGCTCCAGACAACAGCCACGTCTTCTGAACCACCCGGGCCTCTCCAATCTCTTTTCACTCTGACCTCTGAACAGAGCTTACCCTCAAAAGTTTTCTTCACTACAGTTGTGGACATTCCTTTATAATGCTAATTTCAACTGTTCATTTATGTAGGAATCTTTCATTACACTAGAAGAATGTGTCACATATGGGTAATGCGGGCAATTTAACAGTTTAGACATCAGCCACCAAACCTGGAGTCTTGGGATCCATTTATCTCCATCCTGCGTGAGGAAAGCCCAGGGGGAGCGGAGGGCTTGTGTGGACTCAGGTTCTGATCAGGGCTCCTCAGCTGCCTGCTCTGGAACCATCAGTGTGGGTCCACGGTGGGATATCTACAGCACACAGGCCACCCAGTCTCACTTGTCCTTTTTTCTCAATGATCCTATGTCCTTAACACCCAGATCTATATTTTTCTTCTGATTTATGCCATAAATTCTCACATAATGCCTGGGATCCATTCTGAATTGTTACAATTTCTCTCTTTTTTTACATACTAATGACTTCTCAACCCCTGTCAGTATCACTGGCAACTGGTGTAAAAGGTGCCTGTATTTTGAGTGCCTGAGGCAGTTCAGGGTTACCCGAGTTCTTTCTTACACTCCTCATTTTCTGCTTTTTGTCATCCAGGTGCCCTGACTTTCTAGATGAAAACAGTGCAGAATGAAAGTCAGTTCTTTTTGAATGTACACCAAGAAACAGCATGTGTCCCTATATATGGTCTTAGTATGTTCCTTCTCTTTCTGGATCCTCTCTGCTGCTTACAGATCATTGTCTTTTCTTCTACATCACAGCCCAGCTCCTTTATACACATGACATTAGAATGTCATCCTCTATTGCTGCACTTCCTCACTGCCAGATTGCTCTTTTCATTCAGTCCTACTGCCCACCGCTAATCAAAAAGTAATTGTTTAGAGCTGCTGTTCTGGGCTGAACTACTGACAGACCATGTAATGGATAGTACTATCTTTTGGTAATTTCAACTTATCTTTAGAATCTTTGGCCAAAACTGCTTCTGGAGAATCAAGGGGTCATAGATAAGAGTCAAAGAGGTTCAGAGGCTAGAACTGGCTAGGATGGATTTACCTAACCTGAGGTTTTCAAAGCTAATATCAAGGTCTTCAATTTATTTTTAAAAATTAGATGGAATTATATATGACAGCCAAGCTATACACAATAAGGAAATTGACATGTCTTTTCTTGAGATGGAATGACACTAGAGTTCTATGAAACTAACTCACGGACTCATCTTAAGCTGAAACTCTAATCAGAAACTCTGATAGGCAGTTCTGTATATTACAATAATGAGAAAATAAATTATTACTTTATAAAAATTATTTTTTAAATTAACTTTTTTCTAAGGTGGGGGTAAAAAATCAAACTCTGCCCAACTTTGGTGGTGAAAGGAATGGAAAACTAGGGGCTTGCAGAGGCCCTGTCCCAACCACCCTCTTTTTCTGGGCCCAGATCCTCTGATCTTCATCTGCTCAGGGAAAGGGAAGTGAGGCTGCGCAGGGAAAGTGACAGTCCAGGATGCCACCTGCTCTAGGGCTTGAGGGAGGGTCCAGGAAAGAGTAGGGGGTTGGCAGAGCCTGTGCTGACTTGCTCACAGGCGTCCATGGGGTTAGTGAGCACCTTGCTGGGATAAGCTGTGCATTGAGGACTTCCTGTTGTTTTCTTCAACAGGTAATTGTTTTATGAAATACTTTCCACCTCCTGTCTCTTCAGTTGTGGCTGCTACTTTTCTTACCAACCTTTCGTGCACTACCCTGGGTTCTACCCAGGGCAGAAACAAGGCCCCAAAGTCTCACCAGCTGTGCTCATGACAGCCAAGATGAGACAACCCTTCATGGCAGGCTGTGATCGCGCCAGGAAGAGACCAGTTGATCAAGCTGTAAACTGCCCCAGTCTTTAGTCCAGGTGCCCTGGCAAGAACACTAACTGTGGGGTGAGGGGGGAAACAAGGATCTCACAGCAGTCTTCCAACTAGTTCTTATCAGGACCCGTTTATATAAGGCTTCACTGGGAGCTGCCTTTGATGTGAGTGAAAGAGAGGAAGGACCAGACCAAGTGAAGGTCCTGGTGCCTCCTAACTGATCCTAAAACACTCCCCAGGAGTCATTATTTAGCTGCTGACATTTTCTCTCCCCTAACTGTGACATGGTCTTTCTTTGCTGTCCCCAGTCCCCTTATGTGGATGAAAGAGAGGAAGGATCAACAACAGTTATGTCATCAAGATGGTGAAATAGACGATTCCAGCATTGCTCCTCCCCACAAGTAACCCATTCGCCACCATTACAAAGCCAAGACTGCCAGCCTGGGACCTCCAGAGCTGGGGAAAGAAGAAGAGAGACCAAAAGAGTTCATGGAGGCATGAGAGGCAACAGAGAGGGTGTAGTGAAAACTATGCATTCGATGGGGGATTAATATCCAGAGTACACAAAGAACTCAAACAGCAGTAAAATAATAATAATAATCCAACTAAAAAGTGGGCAAAGGACCTCAATAGACCTCAATAGACATTTCTCAAAGAAAGACATTCAAAAGGCCAATAGGTACTTGAAAATATATTCAACATCATTCAGCATCAGAGAAATGCAAATCAAAACCCCATTAAGATATCATTTCACCCCAGTTAGACTGGCTATTATCAAAAGACTGAGAATAACAAATGCTGACAAAGATGCAGAGAAATGGAAACCCTTCTACACTGTTGGTGGGACTATAAATTAGCACAGTCATTATGGAAAACAGTATGAAGTTTTCTCAAACAACTACAGATAGAACTGCCATACAATCCAGCAGTCCCACTACCAGGTATATACCCAAAGGAATGGAAATTATCATGTCAAAAGGATGCCTGCACTCCCATGTTTATCACAGCTCTATTTACAATAGCCAAAATATGGAACCAAATTAAATGTCCATTGATGGACTACTGGATAAAGAAAGTGTGGTATATGTACACAATGGAATACTACTCAGCTGTAAAAAAGAATGAAATTCTGCCATTTTCAGCAACATGGATGAGCTTGGAGAAAATCATGTTAAGAGAAATAAGCCAGGCACAGAAATAAAAGTACCATATGTCCTCACTCACACATGGAACTAAGAAAGAACGAAGGAAAAGAAAGAGAGAAAGGACACAATAATATGTTGGACTTTCAGAAAGAGAGAACAGAACTGTGGTTACTAGAGGGGGGAAAGAGGATGTTCGAGGGGGGTTAGGGAGAAATTGGTTAATGGACACAAAGAATGAGTACATTTTGTAATGATGATTATGCTAATTATCCTTATTTGATCATCACGTATTGTACGCAGCTCCTGACAGTCAACTCTATACCACAGAAATACATATAATTAAGTATACTTCAATAAAAAAGATATACAAATATATAAACAAAGTATACAATTCAGTGGTTTTTAGTATATTCATCGTATCGTGCAACCATCACTCTAACCTAATTGCAGATCGTTTTCATTACCCTCGAAAGAAACTCTGAGCCCATGAACAGTCATTTCTCACCCCATTGCCCTCCAGGCCGACTCATCCACTTTCTGTCTTTATATGTTTGCCTGTTCTGGACATTTATTGTAAATGGAATTATAACCTTAAAAAAATCAACTTAATTAATATTTGAATCATATAAAATAAACATAACCAATTTTAAGTGAACAGGTCATTTTTGAGCAATATATGTGTATATGCATGTAACCCCCATCTTTACAAAGATTTGGAACATTTCTGTCACCAGTAGTTTCCCTCACGCCCCTTCTTGATGGCATCTCTACATTACTGACAACCAATGACATGACTTCTATCTCTGTAGAGGAGTTTTGCTCAATCAACATTTTAGTCGAAATTTAAAACTTTTATTCATTGAAACACTTCTCTTTTACTGTATGGCTAAGTATCCAAGAGAGCGTAGTGCTCTGGAAAGTTTGATGTTTAATAAGTGTTTGAAACCACATGAGTTACCTGATCCATGTCAGGGACAATCCTGTCTGGAGACAGACGTTGTGTGGAAATGACAGTCTAAAGTCTTCCCAGTTGGGAGAGGCTGGTTTCTCAAAAACTTATGTATTTTCATTCTTTTGTTTTTTCATTATCCACTTATTCACTCCAATTATTTTAGATAGTTTTATTTGGCAAAACGTTAGTCACCTTAAAGGATGTGACTTGGAGGTCCCATCAGACAACGTGCATCTGGGCTTTGTGTCCACACATGAGGATGCAGGGGCCAAGCAAACCCCGGGCAACAGAGAATGACACTGAGAGATGACACCACACTGGAAGAAGGTTCTTCTTGCGTAGACCTCAAGTGCCCAACTCATAGAACACCAGCATTGAGCTAGAAAATTCTTCTTTCTGTTCTGATCTGAGCACCAGGCTCCTGTGCTCTGTGTCCTTCTGTCTCCTGGTGCAGAGGAGACCTGGGCACAGGCTTGGAACTCACTCACAGGCTCACTGGACCACACTGTCACAGCTTCGGGTGTGGGTATAGCATGAGGCCACCTTTGTCTCTGACTGTGATTTCTGTGTCTTTTTCTCCTCAGCTTCACAGATACTGAGTGACCAGGACCCCAGACATGTGCTTGTGCTAAAGGAAACCAGCACCTGGGAAATGAGCAGAATGTGAAACACCAAATCAAGTACTCAGGACCTGCTGTGTCACTTATTTGCAGGTACTTTGTTCAAACATTGTTAAGATTTTGAAGATCACAGCAGCAGAGTACCAAACCAAGTGTGGAGTCCTTCTAAGTGTGGGACTCTGGGAGAAAAGATACAAGTGAACAGATATAATGTTGATGGGTGGGAGGGGGAGAGAGAGGGGGGAAAGAGGAATCGGTTAAGGGACACAAAAATCAACTACATTGTACATTGATAAATTGAAATAAAAAAATAAAAAAAGATAGCGTTTAAACTCCTTTATATTTGTGATATAATTAGTGGTAGGCATCCTGCACGAAGGCATATTCCTCAATATTTATGATGTTTCAATAATAACTGAGCATTTTTCCTTACCCTGTAGTCTTCCACATGTCCCCAAGTCCCCCCACATCTGTACACCTTTGTACCAACAGGTCATCTGCAGCGCTGTGCAGACACCATCCTCCGCAAAGCCAGGTAGGTCACCACTGGAAGGGATCTACTGCTGTGGTCTCACCCCAAGCTCGGGAGGCAGGTGCTCTGGATGGATGTGGCGGTGCTCTAGCTGAGTTAGGCAGGTGTCTCGTCTACCAGTGAATCAACAAGAAAGAGAGCAACGTGATTCCTCAAAGGTTGACAAGCCTGGCCCTGGGAATTGGAAACCAGATACCAGAGAGAAATCACTGTAGGCAGAAGATGTTAACAGGATTGTGGTGAATTAAGCAAATTAGAAAAGGATAATTGAAGGAGCATGTGGGACACGGGAGTCATAAAAGGCACCAGGAAACCATAACGATTTTTAATAACATACTAGACTACAGAAATAGATAACTGAACCACTGAATTAAGGAGGAGTTATATTATTTCAGGGATAAAATATACATGGAGTGTTACACACTGTTTTACAGGAAGATTAAGAAAAACCTGGAAGGCTTGTGTCAGTTCAGACAAGTGCATTCTTCCCATTCTAAGCTGTTCACTCGTACATTTATTTTGGATGTCACCCTCTGAGAAAGGGCTGTGGCCCCTGGTGACAGGAATGCTTTGGGGCTCAGGCAGGGAAAGGGAGGTCTCAGAAAGACACCCTCCAGAATCCCTATCCTTTCATTGATGCCCAGACCTAGAAGACCCCTCTGTTCTGCGTGGCACTGCCATGAGTGTTGGCCTCCTGTGCTATGTGGCCTTTTGTCTCCGGCAGGCAGGTGAGGCCTGGGTGGGCCACCCATGGGATTTCCAGGTCCTAGCACCAAACATTACACTGAGTCTGTGGCATCAGCTTTTTTCTTCTTCTCTGTAGGTCCAGGGAATGCTGGTGTCACTCAGAACCCCACATTCCAGGTTCTGGACACAGGACAGAGTTTGACACCGAGATATGCCCAGGATATGAACCATGACAACATGTACTGGTATCGACAGGATCCTGGGCCGGGGCTGAGGCTAATCCATTACTCATACAGTGTTGTCAGCACTGACAAAGGAGATGTATCCAATGGCTACAGTGTTTCCAGATCAAGTACAGAGAACTTCCCCCTCACACTAGAGTCTGCCACCCCCTCCCGGACATCTGTGTACTTCTGTGCCAGCAGCTACTCCACAGTGCTGCACGGCCGCCTCCTCTGTGCATATAAAGGCAGGGGAGGCTCTGCACCCTCAACTAAGTGACCCACTTGGCAGAGATCTTTGTAGTGGGAACCTGGGGAAATGATCTCAGAAAAAAAGAATGAGATGCAGTACATGAGAACCCAATGGAACTCAATAGTCGTGTTGAGCACGTGTGAGTGGGACAATGGAGGAGACTGTGACAGAAACAGGGACGCTCACAGGACTCCCTGACCTGCTGATAAGACATCAGGTTCACCCTCTGGTGTCCTGTATTGGAAGTGCTGTTGACACATCTTAGTGAATGTGCCCTGCAGACGGAGGAGTGATTGTTTGGTGAGAAGACAAATTCGGAGATGGAACATGAGACCTCTGTGTCCAGACAACACGAGAACTAAAAGTGATGGCGCATGCATTGATTTTGTTAAAAAGAAGCTTACAGACATTTAAATCAGTCATTGAAATGTGTTGTAATAGAAATCCTGTGTTCCTGAGGACATGGAGATTGGTACAGGAAGAGATGTCACTTCCTGTGGAACTGCCCTGTGCGGAGCAAGGACATCCTTCCTTCTGGGCTCCTGCTCTCAAGGATCCCATCGGAGAAACCTCCGATCCTATCCTGACACTGCCATGGGCCCCAGGCTGCTCTGCTGGGCAGCCCCTCTGTTTGCTGGGGGCAGGTGAGTGTGCGTGTGCTCCTGTATTTGTGTGTGCATGTGTGTGTGCATGTGTGTGTGATGACCACAATTGTTTTCCTCATTCTGTTTCCACCTTCTGTCTCCACAGGTCACACAGGTGCTGGAGTCCTCCAGCCCCCCAGGCACAGGGTCACAGAGAGGGGACACAATGTCCCCTCTTAGGTGCGATCCAATTTCTGGTCATGCAACACTTTATTGGTACCAACAGACCCTGAAGTAAGGCCCAGAGTTTTTGATCTACTTCCAAAATAAGGACACAGCAGACAAATCGGGAATTCCTGGTGACCGCTTCTCTGCTGAGAGGCTGGATGGCTCGTTCTCCACTCTGAAGATCCAGCCCACAGAGCAGGAGGACTCGACTGTGTATCTCTGTGCCAGTAGCTCAGCCACAGTGTGGCACAGTCCCCTCCTCCCTGCCCACAAACCCTCACGGGCTCAGCTGTCCTCACAGTGCTCAGAAGCCCTGCTGTTCCTCTGTCAGGGGGAACAAATACATTTGGGACGTCGGGTGTCCTTCTGCTAGTAGGAGGTCAGGAAATGACTCCGAAATACTACAACAGGCTACACTGGGTAGTAATAACTGTGGATTACGGATTCTAGGATTCTTTATATACAGTTCAATATTCTACAACTGGGAGTGAACACCAGAGCTTACACCCAGGGATAGTGATCAAGTAAATTTTTTCTTTCAGAAAAATACAAAGTTTCAGCACATTAATAATAAACTATTTTTTATAATAAATTATTTTTATAATAAACTATTTTTTATAATAAACTATATATGAATAAATATAAACTATTTATTTATGTGAGTAATTCATGACTACTATACCCTGGAGTTGGTCAGGCAGAACCAAACAATGTTAAGGCCATTTGCAAGTATCAGCGTTAAAAAATAATTAGAACCCTTAGTAAGAATTGCCATTGAAATCGATGGTCAGGAAGTAACTAACACCCACAATAATGCTCATTTACCAATGTTTCTGGAATGCTTTTTTATTTTTTGGCAATCCTGAAGTAATTCTGTGTTTAATTCCCTTCTTTTTCAGTCTAAATCTTTTTAGAAATAGAAAATAAAATTTACTTGGTTTCATAAAATATTGAGAAAGGGTTAATGGAAAGTAATTTAAAGAAGACTTTAATAACAATTATGTCAAACATACAAGATGCAACAACTAATCCAAGAAAGCTAGAGTAGCTGTATTGATATGGACAAAGTCAATTTCAGAGCAGAGAGTCTTATCTGGGACAAATAAAGTCATATCTTAGTGACAAATGGCCAGTCTATCAAGAGGGCACAGCAATCATGAGTAAATGTGTATCTAAAAACCAAGTTTGAAAATACTGAAGCAGAAGTAGATAAAACTGCAAGGAGAAATACACAAATCCACAATTACAGTGAGAGATTTCAATACTCTTCTTTCAGTTATTGATTTAAGAAGTTGACAAAGACAAAAAACCAGTAAGAACATAGGGGACATGAATAACACTATCAACAGCTTAACTCAATTGAACTTTACGAAATTGTCTACCAAGAGCAGCAGGGCACATGCTCTTTTCCAGTGCACAAACCACCTACCACTGTGTGCCATAAAGTAAGTATCAATGTATTTTAAAGTATTCAAGTCAAAACAAGAGTGTTCTCTGATCACAGTGGAACTAAAGTAAGAATCAATAAGAGAAAGACCTCAGGGACAAAAACTGCCCCAATTTTAAAAGAAATAGTTGCCTAAATATAATTGGGGGCAAAGAATAAATCAAAATGGAAATTAGAAAACATTTTAAACTGAGTAAAAATGAAAACATAATATATCAATATTGGTAGGATGTCACTGGAGCAGCACTTAGGAAGGAAATGAAGGAATAGGGAATAATTGTCACTCATTCTGAGGCAGCACTACTATGATACCAAAATCAGACTGAGATATTGTAAAAGAAGGAAACTAGACACCAATATCCTTTATGAACATGGATTCAACGATTCTTTTTAAATTAAAGCATGTTGAGTCCAACAACATCTAAAAAGATAAGGCATCATGACCAAGAGGCATTTCTGTCAGTAAGGCACAGATGGTTTAATATTCAAAAAATAATTTGTGTAAATTACTCTATAAGTGCGAAAAAATAAAAACCATATGATTATATCTATAGATGCCATAAATGTATTTGATTAAACAGAATATCCATTTCTGATAAAAATTCATAGTAAACTTGGAGTCATAGGAAACCTCCTTCACCCGATAAAGGACATTTATGAAAAACATATGTTTAAGTAGTAGACTTTTCCTGCAGGTAGACAGTGGTAAGTCAGCGATGCATAGTGTAATGCCGAGATCATACACAAAGTAGCACAAGAAGGGAAAAAATAGTCTTTTCAACAAATGGTGCTAAGAAACCAGCATATCGACATGGAAAAATAATGAGCCTCAATCCTTATCTCCGTGCATAAACCGGTCATGGGCAAACTACCTCCTGGGAGCCAGATCTGGTCCCTGCCTGTTTTCACACCACCCAGGAGCTAACAATGGGTTTTACATGAAAAAATGGTTGAAAGAAAATGAAAAGGAGTATCTTGAGACATATAAAAATTATACAAAATTCAAATTTTGGTATTCATAAGGAAAGGTATGTATTAGAACACAATCACACTCATTTGTTCGTGAATTGTCTGTGGTTACTTTTCCACTACAATGTCAGAAGTGAGTAGTTGGGACAGAGACTGCATGGTGCACAAAGCCTACAATGTTCATTATCTGACCCTTTACAGTAAATTTTGCTGTAAACCAAAGTTGATAAGGTATAGACCAAAGTTCTTGATGATATAAAAACTAGAACTCTAAAGCTTCTGAGAAAAAACATAGGAGACTCTCTTCATGACTGTGGGGTAAGCAAAGATTCTTAAAGTGGACAAAAAATGTTCTAACCATAAAAAAGTAAATTGTTCTTTATCAAATTTAAAAAAATGTCCATCACAAAATGTCATTAAGAAGAAAGACATATATATGAGAACTTGGTGGTAACACATTATAAAGAATTCCTACAAATCAATCATAGAGAAATAAAACAAATCAACCAAAAAGAGCAAGATAGCTGTGAGGGTGTTCAAAAAAGGAGGATACATAAGCAGGCAGTTTCCTCTTCATGGCACTAATGAGTTTATTTCCCCAGCTGCTTAGGTTTTTGGCTGACAGAACTCCAGTGTCGGCCCCTGCAGGAATTACCTTCAGTTAAAGAAAGCATTTCCCCCAGTCGCGCCCGATTCCTAGGGCAGCTGCCACGTAAGGACTGGCTGGTCCTCTCTACACATTACTTGAGAGTTAGCATGTTTACTCCCCTATTTGGAAAACATGTTTGCTTCATGCCTCCATTATTACCACAGGAAAAGTCAAGTTTGAGGCAGGTAAACCTCAAATCAGCAAGAGCTGAGCTGTGTCCTGAGATCCTGATGCCTAATCTAGAAAGCACCAGCCTCCTTGGCCGACTCAACAGAGGCACATGCTAATAATGACTGCGCAACTGGCCACATGAGGGCGCTGTGGATCCACTGAGTGAGCTGCTGATAGCTCTGTCTGGGGAGGGAGAGTTAAGGGACAGTCTTGTCTTGGTCCCTGCATCAGAGATATTACTTGATGAACCAGAGGTACTGCTGGCACGGGAGGGGTTAACTTGAGTCTTCTCTCATCAACTGATGTGCAGGTGTGTTCTCATGGCAGGGAGCCAGGACCTGTAGCCTTGCCTGGGTAGAGGCCTCCCTGGAGCCTCCATTTGATGGGGAGCGTGATGAGGCTTCAGTGGGGCAGCCCGGATGACCCAGGCCAGGTGTGGACAGTGGAGCACCTGCCTCAGAGGAAAATGAGAGAAGCGGTGGGGGGTGGACGTCTGCCCCAAACCCTGCCCTGCCCAGCTCAGCAAGGGTAGCTCTCCCTGACCTGTAGGAGGCTGGACAGAATGGGGGAAGACCTGACACAGCTGAGCCTGACCAGGGATGTGGGGTGCCTGTGGGAGCCTACAGGGACAGTGACATCAGAACAGTGATGTCACAGGCAAATTCTCCAAACAGAGAAAAGAGGGGAGCAAACTCCTCCCTCTCACCCCAGGAGCACAGTGTCCTGAGTAAGGAGATGCCTGGTCCTGTCCTGCCTGATGCTGCCTGGGGCACCAGGCTCCTCTGCTGTGTGACCCTTTGTCTCCTGGGGATAGGTGAGTCTTGGGCACATTTGGGACATCCCCTAAATGCAAGGTGTGGTCATTGCTGGAATATAAATCTCCTCCCTGGGCCAAGGCTTCAGCTTCTGTCTCCTTCCTCCACAGGTTCAGTGCATGCTGGAGTCATCCAGTCCCCAAGACACCTAATCAAAAGAGAGGGGGGACAGGCCATTCTGAAATGCCATCCTGTCTCTGGCCATGATACGGTGTACTGGTACCAGCAGGCTCTGGGTCAGGGCCTCCAGTTCCTCATTTCGTATTTTGAAAAGAAGCAGAATGAAAAAGGAAACTTCCCTAGTCGATTCTCAGCTCAGCAGTTCAGTGACTACCACTCTGAGCTGAACATGAGCTCCTTGGAGCTGCAGGATTCAGCCTTGTATCTCTGTGCCAGCAGCTTCGGCACAGCCCTGCAGACTTAGTGTCTTTCTGTACCCAAACCTTCCTGTGCCAGCTGAGGATGTAATGGGGAGAGGGGGTGGGGTTCTCTCACAGCGTTAGCCAAGCCCCAAGGATGCTTCTAGTTCTTTCCTAACCCTCTGTCTGCCCTGCAGAGCTCAGGCAGAGTGCTCCTGAGCATTTGGGCCCCAGATCCACTGGATGTTCTCACATCTCTGCCAGCATTTTTCAGTTCTGAGCAAGTGGTAGGAGCTGCTACTCTGTGCTGCAGTGTGGGTACATTATGTGTTTTAATGCAAGGGCATTAGTGTATTCTCTTCACAGATGTGGAAGATCTCAGTGTAAAATTTAACAGACAGGGAGTGTAACTCTTGGACATCCTTAGTATATATTTACAAATATCACAGACAAGATCGAAGCTACAACTTCATGCCTCCTAAAATAAAGTTAATAAATAAATGGTATTTCCCAGATGTTGGTCCATAAGATGGAGCAGAGCACTATCTCGTCTATTTTGACACCAACTGAGCTGCAGTGGGAAGTCACACATTATGGGATGGAGTTACTATGACTTATTGTCTGCCAACTTCTAGGACATGGAACTTCAAGCCAGAGAATGTTTGTCCTATCATAGTTCCATATAGGATGGGGCCATGATATCTCCTAAACAGGGGGTAAGTGACTGGAGGAATTTCCAGTACATCAGAGGACTCAGCCAAGGAAACAGAACCCTCTAGGAATTGCAAGCAGAGTGGGAGTTAATACAGGCAATTAGTGCTTATAAACCACTGGACGGTCCAGAGGAGGGAGGGTCTCAGAAGGCTTCAGCTTGTGCTCTCGGGTCCTCCACTAGTGATCAGAAAATTGGAAGTTGCTCCTTTTGCCCAGGTCAGTAACTGCAGAAAACAGCTGAGAGTCACAGTGGTCTTGAAGTGACCAAGTGAGTGATCCAATAGGGAAATGACAAGAGGTCACTTCCAAATCCACCTCTCTGCTGCCAGCAGATGAAAATGTCTTTCTTCTGCTTCCAAATTTTCTGCAAGTATGGCTTAAAAAAGGAAGCTAAACTGAAACATGCTGTCATTGAGAATCTTGGTAATGTATCTTCAAGTCTTCCAGTTCTTGCACCGAGAGAGAAACTATTTTTTAAAAATATAGTCAAGAGACCATATTTAGCACACCCAGCTAGATAGCACTGAAATGGAGAGTATGAGAGTAAGTTTTCATTTTTCTGTCATCTTGTTGGTGAAAATCTATTGTAGTTTAGCTGTAGTTTAAATGTTGTTCATTTGTTAATTCACTCAATACATATTTCTGAAATACCTACAATACTTAAGAAAAATCCCTTGGTCTATGGGAAATGAGATGAATTGAAAATGCACACCCTTTGTCTTTAAGAAGTTTTAAATCTGGCAATATAAGATGCCCCAGTTATTCATACATGATTTATGATGCATGAAAGCCACTTGAATCAGACAGTTTCCTAGCCGGAAACAGAGGACATGCTCTAAAGTGTTGAATGAAGATAATTTATCAAGAGACTGGTGCAGAGGGGCAGACAGGGTCAGGGAAGCCAAGAAGTGGTTGGGGCCCCAGGGGTTGCCCACACAGTGGGCAGTCTGCACAGCTCCTGAGCCTGAAGGGAGGGGCTGTGTTACTGCAGCTGCGTGAGAGCTACAGGGAGAGGCTGCCCAAAGGGAGGGCTCGGTCAAGGCCAGAAGCTTGGGAGATAAGAGGGTGAAGCCCAGAATCTCTGCACTCTCTTGGCCACCCTTCAGTCTGTTGCTGGTGCCTCTGAATGGCAAACTCAATGGAAAGCCTGGATAATTCCTCCAGCACAGGGCAGGAGGCTATGGAGGGCAGTGGGATGGAGGGTGAGCTACACATGGAGAGTCACCAGGACAGCCACTGCCAAACGTATGAGGTGCCCTTTGCAGATGCAGGTGCACATTTCCTGGTGAGCTCAGATGCTTTAAATTCTACTCCTATGTGAACTTATAGAAAATCCCTTTATTTATTGCTCATTTGTTCTGGGTCATATACTTAAATGCAGTATTTCAACATTATTTCAATTAATATTTGAAGAGCCCTATGAGGTAGAATGATTTACCTACCTTTAACAGTGGATAAACAAAACAAAACAAAACAAAACAAAACAAAACAAAAACATTGTTAGGGAGTTTAGATGATTTGCTGAGAGGAGGCACAGCTAACAAACACAGACTATCCTCACTTACGATATTTTTTTACTTAATAATGGTGTGAAAGTGATATGCATAGCATAGAAACCGTATTCGAATTTTGAGTTTTTATTTTTTCCTGGGCTAGTGATACATGGTACAACGCTATCTTGTGATGCCGGGTGGCAGCAGCCACAGCTCCCAGTCAGCCCTGTGATCAGGACGGTAAACAACCGAGACTGTACAGTGTGCTGTGTTCAATAAATTCCATTAGACAGTCAACACTTCATTATAAAACAAGCTTTGTGTTAGAAGACTTTGCCCAACTATAGACTAATGTAAGTGTTCTGAGCACTTTTAACGTAGGCCGGGCTAAGCTATGTTGTTTGGTAGGTTAGGTGTATTAAATGCATTTTTGAGTTACAATATTTTCAAACACTGGCAGTTGCGGGGGGAGGGGGTGCAGTGCAGTGTTGTGCTAGGAAGGAGGGAAAAGAAAGTGATTAAGAGCCAGGCAAATCAAGTCCATGTTCATTTGTCACAAACACTGGGAAGATTTGTCTAGAGCATATTGGGAGCAGGAAAAGTCCTGAGGCCTCCCTGCCCATTACCCATCTTAGGTGCCTTGAATTATGCAGTAAGCACCACATTAAGTGAAATACCTTTGTTGCCAGAGGAATAAACTGGTCCATCTCATTGCACCTGTGTAGAAAGGAGGCCAGGTCGAAGGTGACAGAGACCATGCAAAATGAGGAGGGCCTCCCTGAGGGAGCGGGGGGACTAGAGTCCAGATGGGGTGAGAAATGCAGTCTGGGGCAGACTGTTGAAACCCAGAAAGATTGAGACAGGCATCTGTGTGGGGTGGGGCATGCTGTGTGTGGGGTGTCAGAAACTGGACTGAGGTGAGGTGGGGTTCAACATGGAAGGTCTCCCTGAGACAGGCAGTCAGAACTCAAGTGGGGTGAAGGGTCATTTTCAAGGTGGGGGAGGCAGCCACACAGATCACTTGTTACATGCAGGGGGACTGATCAAATATGTAAGTCTATTAAGGATAACAGAAGCCAGGTTTCTCAGTACTGGATCACGGAGTTGCAAATATAAAATGTGAGAACGTTCGAACACTAGAAGGAAACTTATAATGCTGGATTGGAACTGGAAGTACCAGTGTAAGCTCATGGTTTCTCAATATGGACAGATATGGAATTAAAGACACATGTAAATTGTGCACATCCGTGTATATTATTCTCGTGCAGCTTCCTCTGTATGTCTCCTCTAGGTTTGGGTCCAGCACCCCAAATAGGTGAGATGCTCCCTGGAGGTAGGGGCTGCAGTGTATGCCTCTCCTATCCCCCTCAGCAGCCAGCGGTGCTCTCTATCTAGTTAGCATTAAATTGCTGTGTCTTTAAACGAGGAACAGGAGACTCCAGGGAAGGACTCCACTGAGCTAGGCAAGGCGACCTCTCTGAATTAATCAGGATGAGGGAGCAGAAGCTTGAGTGGGCTTCTCCTGGGTCCACGAGAGGCAGCAGGGAATGTATCTGCCCAAAGGGAAGGAATCTGTGCTTGAGGGGAAGTGGGGTGCCGTGAAAGAGAAAGAGGAAGGACTCATTACTCATTGTGTGGGTGGGCAGATACTATCAATTGTCTGAGGAACCTCCCTGGGTCCACTGGGGGAGTGGGTCTATTCAGAAGCTGCCCAAGCACACTCATCCCTGACAAGCCAGTCCAAACCCATCTCTGGAAGTGCTGGTGCAAAGCATAAGAGGGAAAGAAGTGTGAGCTGTAGAAACCAACAGTAGCAGAGTCTTTCCAAGCAAACCCTCTCTCAGGGCCAGGGAAACACAGCAGATGACCAGAAACCTGAGCAGGGAGATGCTGGGTCCCATCCTCTGTGACACTACCATGGGCTCCAGGCTCCTCTGCTGTGGGGTCCTTTGTCTCCTGGGAGCAGGTGAGTCCTGGGCTCAGATGGGACATCTCTGTCTTTGCACTTCTAGCTTTCTTCCTGGAACTGCCTCATAAGACTCTCTTCTGGGCTAGGTCTAAATGTGGCTTCTTATTCCCACAGGTCCTGTGGACACTGGAATTACCCAGATAACTAAGCACTTGGTCACCATGATGGGGAGTAAAACGACCCTGAAATGTGAACATCTGGGACATAATTATATGTGTTGATATATACAGAATGCTAAGAAGTCACGGGAGCTCATGTTTTCCTACAACTATATTGACCTTGTTGAAAATGAGACTGTTTCAAATTGCTTGACACCTGGCTATGCAGGTGCCTCTCACTTATACCTTCATGTGGATGACCTGGAGCCCAGAGACTTGGCTATGTATCTCTGCACCAGCAGCCAAGGCACAGCCTTGCAGAGTTACTCTCTCCCTGGGTCTAGCCAGGAAGTTGTGAGGTCAACGTGTCCACCTGAGCCCTGAGGCTGGAGTCAGCATTCCACAGGACCCTGACAGAAATCTTAGACCATAACACTGGATATTTCAATGCTAAATTCCATGCCCAGACACCAGCAGCCTATAGCCTGGCTTTGTCTTGAGCCAGACGATGCCTGCAGTTGAGTACAGAAAAGATGCTCTCAACTTTAGGTTGTTCCAAGTATCTTCCGACTGGCCTGTCCCCCGGAAAACTCTTTTATGAATCACTTAACACTCTGGCCACACCAATTCTCCTTCTAATACATACCCTTTTCTGACTTCTCTTTTCACCATAGTTGAACCCTGGATCTCAGCCCTCCTCCTAGCTCCAACATGCTCAGACCATTTTCAAACACCTCATTCCCTCCTACATGACCCTGTCCATTCCTGACAGTGAGGACGATAGTTCCCTCTCTGATTTGGATCATTGTTCTCTAGTTCACTCTTCCTGCCACAAGTTAAAGTAGCAGCTCCTCATTGGATTTTCTGTTCCTCCCAGGCTTTAATGAACACTTTCACACTTGTTTCTTCTCCCTCTGTGTTTTTAATCCAATGCTAAGTCTTCACGTCCTGCATTAGTAGCTATGGAGTCTGATGTCCCTGGATTGTTGTTCACAACAGGTAGGAAGAGAGGAGGATTTGATCTCTTTGCGTTTCTGAGCAGTACTTTACACTCTGGGTTATCTTTGTTGACTTCCACATTGCTCCTAGGGATGGTCTGCACACAATGTCAGGCCCATGGACTGAACAAGCCCTGAGTCCTGGGTGTCAGGTATCTGCACCTGTACAAGGGCTCCCTCCTCTCTCCTGTAGAGGGCGCTCCAGTGAAGATGGGTGTTGCCAGAGACACCAGGAACTCTGCCAGCCCTTGCCTATGGGATCATGGGAGCTCAGAATGCCCATCCTGTGTTCTGATGACCAGAGGACTGAGTTAGGAGAGCTCTCTTTCCTGCCGTGACACTGCCATGGATACCTGGTTCCTATGCTGGGGGATTTTTGGTCTCTTGAAAGTAGGTGGGTCATTAGGATGCTACGAAAGTCTCATCTTGGACTTAAACCTAAGACAGTTCTGATCCATTCCCTTAATCTTTCTCTTCCCACAGGACACACAGAACCTGGAGTCACCCAGACCCCCAGCCAACAGATCATAGAGATGGGACAGGGAGTGATCTTGAGATGTGATCCCATTTCTGGTCACTTATACTTCTATTGGTACCGACAGATATGGGGGCAGAAAGTGGAGTTTCTTGTTTCCTTCTATAATGATAATATCTCAGAGAAGTCTGAAATATTCAAGGATCGATTCTCAGTTGAAAGGCCTGATGGATCATATTTCACTCTGAAGATCCAGCCCACAGAGCTGGGAGACTCAGCCATGTACCTCTGTGCCAGCAGCTTAGCCACAGCCTTGCAAAGACCCCTCCAGCCTGTGCACAAACCCTCCTGTGTCTGTCTCTCTCACAGCTACCAGCCTTTCTTTCCTGCCCAAGAGAAGGAAGTCTGGTTGAGTTTGTTGTTGCAGCTGTCTCCAAATAGACAGATATCTAAAATTAAATTACCAAGATGGTATATCTTGAGCAGGAGTGGCCAGAGGCCATGAAATTTGCAGAACTTTTACAGATACCACAGGGTGTGACTGTGGGTTCCAAAGAGGGGAGGATAGTTGCCCAGGAAGTGATTAAGTGACCAATGTCTTCTCTTTATCCCCATTTTGCTATTTTTGTTGGATTTTATTTATACTACTTATGAAAAATATTTTTACTCATAAGATAGAGTGATTGTATTAGTATATTTTCTGTTGCTTATAACAGCATAACCTCAAACTGGACAATTTTAAAGAAATCAAATTCATTTTTTAGAATTTTGGAGGCTGGGAAGTCCAAGGACTGGGGGCACTTTCGGTGAAGGCCTTCTTCTTGGTGGAGACTCTGCAGATGGTGACGCAGGGTATTACATAATGAGGCTGAGCAAGAATGTTTTCACATGCTTTCCTTCTCTTCTTGTAAAACTCCCAGTCTATTCCCTAATAACCTGTTAAGCCATTAACCCATCAATTCATGATTGGATTAATGTATTCATGAAGACAGAGTCCTCATGATTCTATCACCTCCCAAAGGTCCCACCTTTCAAATACCATAGTCGGATTTTGCCCCCTTTTAGCACAGTTACAATGGGGATCAAGCTTCAGTGAGTCTTGGGGGGGGGCATTAAATCCACAGCAGAGACGATTACTAAATAGGGGCTCAGGTATTTATAGGAGAGTATAGAGGATCATGAATGCAAGTCATCAGTCAGAAGGACAAGGATCTCAGCACAAGGGCCTACATATCAATGAGTCTTTCCCAACATGTGGCCAAGAGTAGGCATACCTGATGATCCTGTCAGCCTGGTGTGATGCCTTTGGGATAATAATGCTAGCCCTTGTGAGAATGAACTAACAGAATAGTAACCATGGAGTTCAGTATTTGGCCACGACATGAAGGTTAGCAGAGATCTAGGCCAGCAAGAGAATCAACAGGATAAAGCTGGGCAGTGCAGAAATGGAATTCAGCAGCAAAAGTCTAAGGAATTTGTCACTCTCTACTTGACATGGGGTAGCCAGATTCACTTCTTGGGTTTTAAGTAAGACCCCAGTGTTCTTGAAGAGTTGAGTCAGGGAAGGTGGAGAAAAGACTTCAAAAGTAAAATAATGTATTTCCTCGTAATAAGTCAGGATGGGCTCAAGCAATGCATGGGAGAAAAGAAAAAATGTGAGACCATCTCAGTTATAAACACCTGAATTCATTTGTTTGCTAACTTTCATGCATTACCAACATTTGAAGACAATGACTATTCACTAGTATGAGTTCCCACACAACTTTGCCTCAGACAAAAGAATCCCATTTTGTATGTATGGAAATGAAAAATTGGGTTCATGATTATGGGATCCTTTTTTTTTCTTCTTTCATATACTCTATCACTCAAAAGCATCTGGCTTCATAGAGTGAAATAATGACCTATCAAATGTTCAGCTAAGGTGCCAGCTCAGAGATAACACTTGGTAGGGCTGGGGTGACATTCTCTAGGATGAAATATGCATTGAACCAATGGCTGAAATATGGCGCTATGTACCCAATACATAAATGCAGAAGTCAAGGGGTGAAAGAAGGGTTATCGCCCCTCTCATCCTCAATCCCAATGTCCAGTTGTACATTTGTTCTTCCTGTCCCTATATTTTTAGTGTTTTCCAGATAATAGATCCTGATTCCTGAAGGCAGGGGGAAAAGAGTAGATGGAGGCTTCCACCACAAGACATAATAAGGATTCTGCTGAACCTGGACTATGACTATACCTGGTCATTTTAGGCTCCTCTTGCTGTGACACCAGCAAATAAAGATGAGCATATTTGATCTTGTTTATCATGAGGTTATAGATTTGTTTCTACACAATGGGATCAGAGAAAGGTTTACCTGGGACTCAGGAACTAACTTAAATATCTCTTGGTCTTTAATTCCTGATGGTAAAGATAATTTTGACATTGTGGCAATCATGGCATGACAAAGTAAAGGCAATGAAGGGCACAAAACCCTAAGGGATGAAGGTCTGAGTCACACCATTGAACTAGCAAGTTAGATTACTGAAGTGATGAGCAAGATTGAAGGAAATATAGAAGTGGTGGTGGAGAGAGGGGATGATGAATATCATTTATGGCCTTGAGTACCAGTGATAGCAACAGGCCTGTAACTTATTGCTTTAAATCTCCTGTATTTGTATAGATTGCAGCTAACCACTCCTTTGAAGACATGTACTTGGACTTAATGGAAGTAATGCAAAAGTAGATTGTATTGAATGCCTCTATGCACTCTTATATCCTCTTGATCCCTCCTTTGATTCTAGCCACAGCTAGGATGAACAATTCCATACAGATATTGACCCACTCCATAGTGATCGCACCTCATCCTAAATGTGGGCCATATGTTTTCAAAAACTACTCTGCTGCTGTGGCATAAGACACATTGGTGGCCTGCATGGTACTGATGCATGCACAGTCCAGAAGTGTGAGGGAGTTATTGCTCTATGCAGCAATCCTCAGCCACTGGGGAATAAGAACAAGTAAGCAAAAGCATTTACATTAGTCTCAGGCCACCTAGAAGAACTGAGATTGAGGGACAGCCACCTCTCTACAGTGATGGCCCCATTAACATGATTTCCCTTATGTTTTCTATCTTTTTGTTTCTCTGATTTGGTGTGGATATTTTCATTTGACTTATTTTCCACTTTATTCTTCTCAGCTTTATCCATTCTTCTTTTAAACATATATATTGAATTCTCAATTTTAGATGTTTCGTATATTTCAGGTCTAGAATTTTCATTTAAATCTAGACTACAGTTTCAAGCTGTCTGTTAAAATTCTTCATTTATAAATTTACTTTGTTGAATATATTAATGTCAGTTATTTAAAATCAGTGTGTGATAACTCTAATATCTGAACCTGTTAGGGTTTTGCCTGTTTTCTCTTCTTGGTTTTTGGTCATGTGATCTTGTTTCCTCACACACCCAGTAATTTGTTTAAAAGCCAGATATGGTATATAAAGAATTATAGAGCTAATTTGAAGTTCTGAATCATTTCATCGTCCTGCAGAAAGGATTCATTTTTGCTTCTGCCAGGAAATTGTCACAGGGGCAGGTCACCTGAATTTAGGTCATGATTGACCTGGACTCAAGCTATTCAGCCTTTGTGATGGCTGTTCACTGTTACACTTAGAGTATAGCCATTTAAGTTCCAAACTAAATGTCTGCAGTATTTTTAACAGCTCTATTAAAGTGTAATTTACACAACATAATATTTGCTCATTTCAAAGTACAATTCAATAAGTTTTAACAATTTTCGTCATTGTGCGACTATCACCGTGATTTAGTTCTAAACATTTCCACTGGCCCCAACAGTTCCTTTGTGGTCATTTTCAGTCAATTCCTGCTCCCACCTCCAGCCCCAGGGCCTGGGGGCTTTACCAGGATCCTCTCCTTTTCAGTAGTCACTGAATACATATGCGTTCTCCAGACCGGAAAGGTGATGGACAGTCCTCTAAGCCTCTTGCCATTTCAGTCTGCTCTTTCTTCTCAGCTCTTTAGCTGGTGATATTAAATTGGTAAATGGCTTTAAGGAAAAATTGGTTTTTCAGATTTATTCTTTGAGATAGCAATCTCTTAAGTTCTTACGGCCTCAGTGGCTTCAAATGCCTTTAAACATATATATTTTATATTTGTATAAGCTTTTCTAGTTGTTTTTGTTGGCAGTATTCCTCTGCAACAATCCAGTCCACTAACTCTGAAAGCCAGTTTGTATATTTTTTAAAGGTGGGGTACATTTGAGTGTGTTTATACTTTAGGTGGAAGCTGCCTGAAGAGAGGCAGAAGTGAAGCCTCCTGTCACTTGTTCTAGTAAGCCCATGTTGAATCCCGTCGCTTAAACTCTTTCCTCCAAATTTTTGGCTTTATCGATCTCTGTGATATCGTCCCTGACTCTCTAAGTGAGGAAACAGGCACTTCCCAGATTCTTCCAAAACACAGGGCTAGTGAATTTCTGTCATTTTAAGTCTTTACTCTTTCAGTGTTTGTAGATAGGGGCTCGACTGACATTTAGGATGGAACATTTCTATTTTGAATGGAAGTTTCTTATACATTGCATAAAGTTTGGGACCTCTTTCAAAACTGTGATAATCAAAGCACCTCTACACATGTACACATATCCCCCCAATATATGGCATACACTATCTCTGGTTGAGAACAACTAAAACACTTCATTCTTTGCAGAATCTATGAGTCTGATATTTTCCTCCAAAATGATTAACACTAAGAGAAAGACTATTGAATGGTAATATTTCAGTCTCTGTTCCTGGGCTTTTTATTCCTAGGTTTTAAAATTCCCAGAAAGTCCCTCTAGAACCCATAGCTTACTTCCTGGCCTGGGCTTTAGACCGTGTGCTTTATCAGATCTCACACGCTGTGTGGGAGAGGGAGTCCTGGTTCGACTTGGGTCTTCCTGGGACTAAGGCTCCTTCTCTTTTCTTGTGAAAGTTGCCTCTAAGGTTGAGGATGCCTCAAAGACAATGATGTACATGAAACAGCTCTGGGCAGTGTGGATGGAGGGCTTTCTTCCAGATAACTTGAAGCCTGATCTTGGAGGGTCCTATTCCTGTCTTTCCCAGGTGCCTCAGCTGTGTGCCTACTGAGAATTAAGCTTTAGAAGGGAGGGGTAGGGGCTAATTACAACCCTTTACCCTCCCTCCCGTGTGTGTCTCTATTTCTAAGACCTCTGCCACCCTGCTGCCCTTGGCCTACTGCAGGACTGAGTCCTGGCATTTTTTTGACCCTTTGGCCACAAGGAGGAGCTGTGATTCTACTGAGATTCAGGAAACTGAGAAGGGGCTAAGATAAATCTTTGGACGGGAGAGGGTTAAGAGAAAGTTTGGGTTCGTTTGCAACACAGGAAAATGTGGTCTGCAGAGGCTGTGAGTCAATGCTGAAATGTGAGGGGTGAGATACTGACTATTCACTTTGCATTGGTGTGCAGGTGTTCTTGTCTCAGCAAGAAGCCTGGACTGTCAGACTTGTTGCATGTGAGCATGCATGGGATTGGGAATGAGGAGGGTTTTAGCTGGAGAGGGGGGTATCTGCAGGCCCGTGAAGGTGGAGGACCTGATCCTTAGAGGAATAGAGACGATATGAGGTGGGGCTTCTGCCTCAGCTCAGCCCCGTCCTGCTGTGATGTGAGCTCCTGGGGCTGTGGACAGATGCAATTTCAATAGCTAAACAGGCAAATAACATGGACCAATGATTTGTAAAGGTGAAGGACAAACAACCTGTAACAGGAAGACCTAATAGGTTTTGAACTGAATTTCCACTTGGAAAACCGGCAGCCATTGGTCCAATTGCAGGCATATGATTGCATCAGAGGATGTGTGTGTTGGCTCTTGTATTTTTGTCAGCAAAAAAAAGGGGATTTTTAAAAATTGTCAGAGCCACCAGTTACTAGGGATGCTAGTTTTCTTTGTCCCCTTGCAGACCTGAGAAGTCAATTGTGAGCATCACTGAAAAGAGAGACAGAATCTGGTGAAACTGAAATCTTCATGGGATTCTGTGTGTCTGTATGTGACACGATTGGACACAAGAGGTTTTCTTTCTATCCTATTCTGTCAGAGCGCATAGCACAACTTCCTCCTGAGCTCTTAGGAAGCTGCTGGAAGGAGACAGCTCTGCTGGGTGCAGTTGTGTTCTCATGGAAGTCACAAAAAGCAAAGGCAGTGATAGAAATTTTGTTTCTAGAATGGCAGAAATATTTTGCTTAGAAAACATACAAGCACACATGCCTTCCTCACTAAGACCCAAACTTTGGGAAATTGCCCAAATACAAGAAGGGATTTAAGTATTGGACAGCCAAAAATATGACCAGTTTTCAAAATATGCATCCTGACATCATTCATCCCACTGCCCGTTCGTTCTAGTTCCTCTCTAGCCTTCTGCCTCATTCCCACCAATCCTATGACTCTCCGTCTTTTTGTGGATTATGTCATCTCCATGATAAAATTAGCACATCTTTCTTCCCTCCTTTACTTTCTTGAATAAATCCTGGTTCTTGCCAGGAATCCCAGCATCAGCCCTCTCTCCTTTCTGTAGAGGCTTCCCCTTCTCCAGTTTAGCCAGCCCTGCCAGAAAAGAAGGTATAAAGGATCAGATTATTTGTTTCTTTATATCCTTTGGGCAAGAGAAGGGAAACTAGCCTGCCTCTGAGAGGGGGTCCTGAAAGGAAGAAGCAGGGAGGATCCTGGGGTAATGAAAGTGAAGGGGGTCGCTGCTGGTACAAGAATGACTGTCAGAGACATGTCCTGGAGGAAACATGCCCACCCAACTCAGACTATCCCTAGAAATTCCAAACAGACCTTTGAAAGGAGCAAGTGCAGGACATCAAAAAGGAGACCACGTTAAAAAGTAGACTCTGAGAATGGGGAAGTGATTGCAGGCTGTGACATCACAGGCAAAGCGCCTCTCATGGTAGTGGAGACTGCAGCTGGTCTCTCCCCACTGCAGAACAGAATCCTGAGCTCGAAGCCTGCCTGGTCTTCCCTGACGCTGCCATGGGCTCCTGGCTGCTCTGCTATGTAGCCCTGTGCCTCCTGGGGGCGGGTGAGTCCTGGGCTCAGGTGGCATGATCCAGTTTGAGTTCTAAGCCCTTCCACCATGCCTACAGCAACAGGCTACTAACCTCCTGGGATTTGTCTGAATTCTGCTTCTTTCTTTCACAGGACCCTTGGACACAGCCATTTCACAGAGTCCCAAATACCTCATCACACGGATGGGAACTAAGGAGTCCCTTACATGTGAACAAAGTCTGGGTCATAATGCTATGTACTGGTATAAGCAGGACTCCAAGCGATTGCTGGAGATTATGTTTACCTACAGTAATAAGGAACTCATTTTAAATGAAACAGTTCCAAGTCGCTTCTCACCTGAAGCTCCAGACAAAGCTCATTTAAATCTTCACATCAATTCCCCAGAGCCAGATGATTCTGCCATGTATCTCTGCGCCAGCAGCCAAGACACAGCCCTGCAGAGTCACCACGTCCCTGTGCACAAACCTCCTGGCCCAGCCAGGAAGCTGTGGAGGCAACGTGTTCACCTGTGCCCCAAGGCTCTGCTTTCCATTCTCTGTGGGGCCCCTGATGGAGTTTAAGTCTGTAGCACAGCCTGCCAGTACACCCGGTGGGGCAGCTGTACATTTTATACACACAGAAGTCTCACAGAATTCTACTTAGCTGGAGCAGGAGCTCACAGTAAAGTCACTGGAGTACTAGGACTCACAAACAATGAAGGACCCTGCCCCTTGCACTGAAGATCTTAACTAATGGAAGGAGCCACTCCCTGCCTTTCTCTGATGTAGAAATTGGTACATATTGTACATAACATTGAAAACACACTCTTGCTAGAAAGGTTTGATTAGCACAAGAGTAAAAGAGAGGGAAGGGGAAAGGTTTCTAAGATCAAAAGGAAATTCAAATAATCAGTGGGTTATATGTTTAACAGCAAGAACAACAAAAATTGGAGGAGCTTGAAAGTTCATGACAACAGATAAACTAGAAAGAAAGGATGGGGGAGGATCAGTGCATCGTAGGAGGCTTGTGCATTGGAGACTCCTCCAGGATCCTCAAGAAGGACAACCAGTGTGATTCCCTCGCAATTCTGAGTGAGTGTCATCTTTGAATGCTCCTCAAGAACTGGCAGCAGCCAGATGATGGAAAATTTTGTGAGACATGGAAAGGACTTTGGACAAATCTTTAGGTAGCAGTTAGCCGGTGGTTCTACTCCAAGTGAGACAACATGATGAAATGTGTATTTTGGTACAAAAACACTGGTAGCAGTCTAGACCAGAAGGGAGAAGGATTTTGGTGGAATGAGTAATTAGAAGACTTCTAAAATAGATTATAAAGGGGTTTGTGTGGGTCATTGTGGATGCTTTAGGGTAGAGGCTCTGGATTATGTTATCTTCATATCAATAGCATTGAGTTTTATTCTAGTGGGTTTGACTGTAAGGCTTTCTAGGGTCCGTTTCAGCTTTGCCTTCCCTCTTAGGGAGCCCAGGCACTTGGTCATTGTTAGAGTGCATGGCCTTTCCCAGGTCTTGGTGGGAATCACAGCGTACTCACCAGCGTCTCTCCATTCTAACTGGGTCTGAAAGCCACTGTCTTCCAGCTCTGGATATCTTCTGAAATCTCTGCTCAGCTCTCCATCTTCCAGAATACGTTGTCTCTTCAGCCTTCTGGAGTCCCACCTTCTGCATATGCAACTTAGGAAGTGCCTCAGGAAAAAAAAAAAGTATTTCCTTACACGTATTTTTGAGGCTCTTTCCAGCACTCTATACTCCAAACCCCAGATGTCTTAGAACCAGTTATGTCTTTTCTATTTATCCTCAATTAACATATACTAATACTACTTTATATAAACACGTTTATTTGAATTTACTTCTTGCTCATCATTCCACTCTTCAGTCTTCCTTCTTGCAATTCAGACCCTCCAGAGATCATTTTCCTACTTCATACACATCCCTCAGACAACTTAGACTCACCTTCCATGCACACCTTGCTGTGGGAAATGTGAACTATTGTTCTTAAGGCAACCAAGCCTTTCACTTTTATTATTATTATTCAAAGTTTCCCTTTAAAGTCATTTTTTCTTCTTTTCTCTCTCTCTTTTTTGGTAACCCTTAGAATCTAGTTTACTTATTGGGAGCTGAATCATGCAATATAATTTTACTGACTGAAATTTTTTTTCTCTTTCTTTGTGGAAGAGCCAAAGTGAGGTTTGTTGAAGTCGATGCAATAATTGAAGCCAGCCTTTATTTTAGGGCCTTATTTAAGAACAGAATATCTCCAACGGTAGCAGGTTGCAGGCCCATCTTTTACGTAACCTGTTCGAGAGGAGAACATCCATCTCCCTTTGCTTAAATTCTAACCCATGTGCCTTTTTATTTATTTATTTATTTATTTATTTATTTATTTATTTATTTATTGCTTTGGCAGCCACTTTGAAAATTTGATAAAATTTATACATTAGAAAAATGGTAATACCTTTCTCCTGATTCAGCACATCCCTGGCTTAAAAAACCCAAATTATCCACCCTTGACTTAAATCATGGGTAACTATCCTCCCCTGTCCCCAACACAGATTTATATAGAACATATATTTATAACCCTAGCCTTAACCCTACAACTGCCATTACAATATTGGAAAAAATATGTAATATAACAGCAAATGGGTGGATGGTAAAAATCTCCTGGGAATTATAGATCATTTCATTTTTTGTGTTTATTTGTATCTTCAACATTCCTAGAATGAAAACCCAATACTGGCATAATAGCACATTTTAAGAAAATAAATGATACTCCAATAATTAAAATGGTCAAAAAGCATAAACAGTTTTAATGGTGAAGAAGATGACCCATGGAAGGTGATCTTAGATAGTCCCAAATTGGAAAGAAAGCTGTCTGTAGAACTGATGAGCCTGGTTTGGTCGCTGACATTTTAGAAATGGGCAGGGCTTTGGAGATCATTTCATTTCAGCCCCCCAGATCTAATAGATAAGGAAACACACCCTCACATGAATGAAATGATTTAAACATTGAAATACTGAATGCATTTCTTAAACTTTATATAAGATACATTTTTATTCCATTGCGGTTATCTGTGAGTATATTTAATTGCCCTACTAAAATTGAATTCTATGGGTTAAAATGTTGATATTTTTATGCTTTCTCTGAGCTGTTGCTCAGTGAGTATTTGCTGAACTATTCAAGCTGGACTATAAGCTGCACAGAGGCTGGATAATATGTTTTGCTCATGAGTAAGAATCCAGATATAGATCATCTCTGTTGAGTAAAGAACAGAATGTCCTAGCTGGGTGGGTGACTGGTGTCACTGACTCTCCCTGTTGTTTTAGATGCTTTCCTCTTCTCCATAGTCTCTTTGCTTTTCAAATGCATCGCAGCTGCCCCTGGTTCTATGGAATGTGGGACAGGTCTGGACGGCTAAGGCTGGGTTGGTAAGAGGCCGGTGGGCTGGGAAATGTGCTGCTTTGGCCACAGGCGGGAGCTGTGCTCTAGTGAAACCTGGGAGGCTGAGGCTCGGGGAAGGGCTTGGGAGTGAGCAGAGGGATGGGGCCAGGAGGGAAGCAGGGGCATTGGGCTCCATCCTTTTATCAGTGGGGAGCATCGGTTGTGGACATTTCAAACACGCTCAAGTCCATTTCAAATTGATTTCCCTTTGTTCTGAATAGCGTGCCTTGGGACGTTCTCCCTCAGCATCCTCTGTACTGTCTGCTGTATGCCCAGCCAAGCCCCATATCTCAACGATGGGGACAGAGGGTGGCTTATCCCTTTTATGCCCCCCTTCAGCGTCCTTCCCAGTGCCTGGCTCCTGTTGGCATCAGAGTCATGCACTTTAAGTGATGGCCACTGGTCCAGAATGGAACGTGGTCATCCCAGCATCATCCCTCCACAAGCTGGGCAAGGAGGGCTCCATCAAGCACTGACCAAGCAGGGGAGACAGGAGGTCCCTGGAGGGGGAAATGGTCTGTCGCTGAGAGGGCTTCCTGGAAGGGAGAGGGAGGAGGGCAGATCTATGTAATGAGCAGGGCGGTGAAGAGCCAAAGAGCAATGCCAGAGGAGTGTCCTTGAGGAGCAAAAAGTGGACTCTGCTTGTGCTATTTATCCTCATTCATCCCAGCCCAGTCCATTCAAATTCACCTTTTATCAGAACCTATAAAGAGTGTAAGAAGGCAAGGAAGAAATATCCCCTTGGAGAAGTTGTCAGGGACCGTGACCTCACAGGAAAAGCCACCAACCAGAGCTGAGGAGACCAGAGCCCAGCCCGCGTGTCTGGAGCATTGGTAGACGCCTCCCATCTTGGCCCTGACTCTACCATGGGCTACAGGCTGCTGGGCTGTGTGGTCCTCTCTCTCCTGAGAACAGGTGAGTCTTGGGTTCCAATGGGCTGTCCTTGGACTCCAAGCCTTTTCCTTGTGGCTGTGGCAACAGCCTTCCTCCTGGGCTCTGTCTGAATGCTGTTGCTTTCCCCCCACAGTCTCCATGGACACTGGAATTACCCAGATACCAAAATTCCTGGTCATGGGGATGACAAATAAGAAGTCTTTGAGATGTGAACAACATCTGGGACATAATTATATGTGTTGGTATAGACAGAATGCTAAGAAGCCACCCGAGCTCATGTTTTCCTACAACTATAAGGAACTGGTCGAAAATAAGACTGTTCCAAATCGCTTCACCCCTGACTATCCAGGCGGCTCTCACTTATACCTTCACGTGGATGGCCTGGAGCCTGAAGACTCAGCCATGTATCTCTGTGCCAGCAGCAGAGACACAGCCTCGCAGAGTCAGTGCCTCCCTGTGCACAAACTTTCAGGTCCAGCCAAGAGGCTGTGGGGGCCACCGAGGGCTCTGCCGTGCATTTCCTGCAGGACCTGGCAAGAGTTTCAGAACACAATACCACCTGCCAGTTCTACTGATGTGGCAACTCTACATTTTACGCACATACTTAAAGTGTGGGTTTTCTTTTTCCTGAGTATGACTCTGCCCTGTCAACTGATTAAAAGATAAACATATAAATGCCTTTTAAAAAATCATGAAATAAAACGTGCCTGCTGTAATGTGGATTGTTGGTTTAAGATTTTATAGGAATCTTCTAAACAAGCGCCTGGGCCACTGCAGAGTCACACCCTGCACAGTGCCAAGACACTGTCCTGGGAGGAGGCATGTTGCTGTGACACTTCAGGTCCACAGTTTCCAAGCTTCCCCTCAGGATCCCAGGAGCCTCTTCCATCCTAGGTTGTTGCCACCCAGGGTCAAGCAGCATTGAGCTTTGGGGAATCAGAGAAGGGACTTCTGGGCAAGGGCCCCAGGGCTGGAGCCAGCTGGAAAGGACAACAGGAGACTCACCCTATGGGAAATGGTTTTGAGAAATATGTACGTATTTCACCACTTCTATTACTCTATATTCCAGCGTGTTTATTCTCTAATTTATCTTTTTTACACTCAAAGCTAGACATGAAACTCTGGCCCTGATCAAAACTGAACATCTGCAGAGACACTTTCTTAGAGCCCCACAGGCAGCAAACGTGCCTCTGGTCTGCCCCCACTGATTCCGTGGGGGCCCTGGGTGGGAGCTTCCTTCCTTGACGACGCTCCTTCTCTCAGTCTGAAATGTCCTTGTTGGTTTTAGTTCTGAGCTCCTCCCTGGACTTCATCTCCACACCTACACTTTTATTGTCATTTTCTCCCCCTTTGGTCTCTTTATTCCCACTGTTTGAGATCATCAGGCTCAGAGTTCAATGCCTCTGGAGTGCAGCTCTACATTGGCCTTTAGAGAGGAGAGTGGGTCCTGGCTGATTGATTTGGGTCTTAACCTGGCCCAGCCTTCCTGTAGCCCATGTTCCTCAAGAGCCCCCTCAGCTGCCCCATAATTTCATGCAGTCCTGAGGGCCTGCGCCCTCCCGGAGGACACATGGGGCTGAACCTGGGATGTGACTTATCACTACGGTGCTCGGGCTCCCGCTCCCACTCCCACAGGGGGCGCTCCTGAGTTTGTGGATGCAGCTGGCACTGTGACATCACAGGGTCTCCGCCCTTGGTCTGCTGATGACCACAGTCCCAGCTGGGAGAGGCCTCAGCCCTGCCTGACCCTGCCATGGACAGCACGCTCTCCTTCTGGGTGATCTTGGGTCTCCTGAGAGCAGGTGAGTTCTGGCAAGGCCTGGGAAATTCACATCCTGCCTTTACCTAAAGTCAGTTTCAGACTTTTGCCTCATTCTGGCCTCTGTTTCTTCCACAGGACACGTGGAACCTGGGGTCCACCAAACTCCTCGCCACTATGTGATAGAGATGGGACAGGACGCAACTCTGAGGTGTAAGCCCATTTCTGGTCATTTTTACCTCTATTGGTACCGGCAGACCCCAGAAAAAGGAGTGGAGTTTCTGATTTCTTTTACTGACAAAGTTGTTGCAGACAAGGCAGACTTTTTCAAGGATCGATTTTCAGCTGAGATGCCTGACGGGTCATCCTCCACCCTGAAGATCAGACCTGCACAGCTGGGAGACTCAGCCACGTATCTGTGTGCCAGCAGCTCAGCCACAGCCTTGCAGACACGTTTCCTGCCCTTGCAAAAACTCAACAGTTCTCCTCTCTTTCCAGGCTCTTGCCAGCCCTTCCCTGCCTGTGGATGGGGCAGGGAGATGTGTGGTTGAGGCTGCAGGTGCTTGCAGTAATGGAGGTCAAAGCTAACTCTAATTGCCCAAGTGGTAAATAGAAATAGGGACATCTGGGCCATAGTATTTGAGAAATGTTCACAGGCACCATAGAACGTGGCTACGGACACCATGGGACAAATGTAGCCAAGGGAGTGACCAGGACAACCTACAGAGGAATGTCTGCATCCTCTTCGGCTTCTGTCTTTGTTTCTTCCTATTTGGCAAAACATGCCTTCCATCTTTGAGTGGTGACAGCCTTCCTAGAGAAGAGATGAGGGATTTTCATGAGGATACCAGAGATCCTTAGCTGGAAACTTTCCAGAAGGCAAAGGATCTGATACCAGAGCCTAAGGACAGGTGGGGAAGGAGTGTCCTGGGACAGTATCTGGCAGAGGCAGAGGCCCCCAGGGCCCTGCACCTGTGACAGGGAGGGTCTTTAGGAACAAGGGGTTGCCCATGTGTATGTGAGGTCACACTCTTGGCTACTGCTGCAGGGCCAGCAGGGATCCAGGCCAAAAGGAGGGTCTGACCTGGGCAAAGACAGATACCCACAGAGCTCCATGTGGCAACAGGAAGCGCAGCAGGAATGAACTGTTCACACTCAGCTTCATGTGTGGAAACAGGACTGACTTCTCAGAATTTAAGACCTGAAGATTCTTGAACAATTGGCAGGAAGATTATGTAGGAAATACTACACAAGGAAAATACTGGATTACCTAATAATCAGACAGGTTATTTCAAGTATTCAGTTGGAAAAATAATGAGACCTGGTGTGCTAGGTTAGCTGAGTATATCTTATTGGTTATACACCCATTTATTCACTCACTACTTTACTCATTCATTAGGCCATTGACAAAAGGTTCTCTATCACAAGATATTGAAAGTGTGTTGGTGCACTGTAGAGACCCCCTGGGTTTCAGAAGAGGAATCAATCACAGAGTCATATATGATGCAGGGGCCAGTCCAACCCAGTCAGGGAACTCCTCTTCATGCTATGAAGTCACCACCTCCTCTAGAAGGGTTTCCTGGGACCACACAGGACATGCACAATTTGGGACCGATGTGTATATTAAGATTTTTGGGGTGACCATATCGAAATAAAACATATGTGAAGGGGATGCTGTTAATAATTACAACAGACACAAAGTGGGACACTTTGCCCTACCCACGTCCTATCTGAGGCTTCACCTCAGAGTCCTGGGCAGGAAGAGGCTCCAGGCTTGCCTTGAGTCTCCACTGACCCCAGGCTCCTTGACCTTGGGCCCCTTTTCTCCCGGGGCAGGGTCGCAGAACAGAGATACTCTGGTCTTAGGCTTGGAAGGCTGCAGCTCTAAGCCTCTTGTATGAAGCTGTAATATCGGGCACATCCAGGGCTCTGTCTCCAGCATCTGTCTCCTTCCCCTCCCAGGGCTCTGCCACCCTTGCACCCCGTGCCTGCAGTGTAGCCACAGCACTGCACAGGCACCTCTGCTCTGCAGAGACGGAAGTCACAGGGGTGAGGTGGCGATGCCCATAGCAGTAGGAGCTTTTTTATCAGGCCAGTGACCCCAGCACTGCAGGACTGGCTGACCTCCTCCCCCTTCACCCCATATTCCCAGCTTGTGTTCTTCAAGGTCTCCTTGGCTCTGCCCTTTGGAAGACGGCAATTCTTAACTTTCCTCCATGCAGGAAGAAAACTATGATCTGACCATGGGAAGTAGAGTCTCCTTTTATCTCCTCCCACACTGGTTTTTTTTCATAGGCTCTGATGGCAACTTCACATTATTTCATTGACCAGTCCCATTCCCTCTCACTGTAATCGCATATGGGGCCTCAGGCTCTGGCTAATGTGAGCCCCAGTTCTGTTATCTGTGACATGTAGATTTTAGCTTCTACATTAGAGCATTGTTTTAAAGACTGGATATCATTTATACAGAGTGCCAAGTGCAGGGTAAGTATTCCATAAATGGCAGGTCTTCTAATTATATTTTTCTCCAGGGTATACTAGCACTTTCTGCAGCAAGTATCTGCTCCATGCATATTCCACCTTAGAGGGCTAGAAGGAGCGGAACCCTGGATTTTAAGTGATGCAAGTTCTAAAGATGGTCATGTGTACTAGAGCAGAAGACAGAAAAAGCAGGGGAGTCACAAAAGCTATTTTTCTGCTGTGTTACAGAGCTTCTCACCAAGAGGAAGGACTCTGTGCCAGCCAGTCAGCCAGCCAGCCTCCTATCTGCAGCCTTGATGATCACTCCCTGCATCAGAGGACGCCAACATATATCCCCAGTCTGCATTGTGTTTGGGAAATAGGACTAAAAATAAAGTCTCCTCCCAACCCAGAAAACCGCTCCACAAAGGGAGAAGGAAAATGAAACAGTTTAGTTATTGAGTAAGCATTAAACCAGAACGTGATGTGCATCACAGGAAATCCACTAAGAGATTGCAGAAGGAAAGAAATCTCAGCCAGTTAGACAGCCAAGCTGATACGACTCATTACATACATGTTCTCAAGATCAATAATAACTAGTCTCAACAAATATGAGTTGACAGCAGCACTGTTCACAGATAGTTCTTCCTGGATTCACTTGGTAATTGGGGGGGGGTCATCTGTGTTAGCTAATTGGCTTTATCCAAGGTGTGAACAAATTTCTCACATCTCTATGAAAGGAGGTAGTTTTGCAGCTTGGAGAGAAGCACCCACCTAAGTTAGGCTCCTAAGTTAGGTTCTTGCTCGAGTTAAGTCCCTAAGTGAGTCTCCTACCTAAGTTAAGTTTCTAATTAGGTTCCTGCCTAATTAAATAATGTTCTTATGTTAGGCTCCCACCTTTGCCAGATAACTGGGAGACAGGGTTCCTGTCTTCTTTGATGATTACATTTTGAAGAGATGGTTCCAGGTTCTAAGATATTTCTTGACAATTTAAAATTGGGAAGAGGTTTATTTACTTTTAAAAGATTTATGTACATTTCAAAGAGACAAAGAATTTAGGACAAGACTTCTAAAGTAAAGGATCTAAGAAAAGAAAGAGGGAAGTATGTGCATTAATTTGCATTTGCCCTACAGTAGTAGGAGGTGAGCTGGTATTTTAAAGACTCCAGACTCAGGCACTCTGATGCTATTGGGGGGTTGGTGGGAGGGGGCGTTGGGGAAAAGAGCTGTGGGGAATGACCCAGATGTCTACTGAGAGCTGTGGCAATGGTGGCTCAGGGAGTTTTGCTCTGGGGTTTCCCTGACAGATCTGCCCTAAGGCAGAAGCACCATCCCTCTTCCTTGAGGAAACACTATGGCTTGAGCACACAGGCAGGGCCCTGCACCCAAGGTTAAAAAAGCAGAGGTCAGGACACCGGAGATGGTATATTGTGACAAGTGCCCCTTCCCTTCCCCCACCCTGACCCTGGCAGCAGCAGACAGAGCTATTGTTCTAGGCAGCTGGGAAGAAAGGAAAGCTCCTGTGGCAACCCTGGTCAGCAGAAGGAGAGACCCATGAGTCAACCCTTGCCTCGCTCAGCCTCAGGGATAAGGTGATTTCTGAGCAAGAAATAAACAGGAAGGAATCAAGGCCTGGCCAAGGCTGGACTTCCTGAGAATGCTGATATGTTAGGGCCAGCATTAGTACAATTTGGATATCCATGAATATGTGACCTGGTAACAACAGTCAGCTGAGCTCTGTGAATATCTGATAACATGTATATTTTTGTAAGTAATTTTAGAAAAAACACTCCTTGGGAAAATGAATACAAAAATATTGAGTTGTTAAATCTGGCTAGTGGAATACATTTTCTATTATGTACAGTGAAATATGCAATAGTAAATGTTCAATTATATGCATTTTGTCAAATGGGAACATGCCTGCAACATAACCCCAACCAAGGTGTAGGACATTTCATCACCTCTTCCACATCCTATCCCCTTCAGGTCAATATCCCCACCCCCATCGCAGGTAACCACTGCATATTTTTTGTCATTTCTCTTTAAGTAATTGATTTTTGGATGATATTGTTTATGATAATCTTAATTTCAAATTCTCATTTTCATTGCTCTTACACAAGAATGTAGTTTAATTTTGTATATTTAACTTGTATCCTCAAACTTGACTAGACTCATCTACTATTTCTGGTAGGTTTTTGTACACTACTTAGGATTCCTACATATATGACTGTCATCTGTGAATAAAGGCTGTCTAGCATCTATCTTTACCGTCTGAATGCTTTTCCCTTCTTCTCCTGCCTCATTGCACTTGTTGGGATCTCCAGGACAATGTTGAATAGAAGTGAGGAAGGTGGACATGCTTGCCTTCCTCTCAGTCTTGGGGGAAAGGCATTCAGTCTTTCACCATCTACTGTGATGTTAGCTGTAGGTGTAATGTATTTTCTTTTGAGTGATTTTTGGCAGTTGTGTTTTTCAATGCATTTGTCTGTTTTGTCTGCTGTTGAATTTACTGGTATAAAGTTGTTCTCCCACTAGGGCTTTAATTTGCATTTCTCTAATGGTTAATGGTGTTGAGAACATTTTTATGTGTTTGTTATCTCTTTGCATGTCTGTATTTATGATGTACTTATTAATTCTTTTGCCAAGTTTGAAAATTTGAGTTATATGTCTTTTCTATATTAATTTATAAGAATTCTTCATATATTCTGGATATGTCTTCTAGTCAGACATATGTATTGTGAACCTTTTGCTTCAGTCTGCAATTTTATCTTTCTATTTCATTCATGATGCCTGGAGAGCCCCATGTGGGAAAGAGAGTACTCTGCCCTCTCCGTTCAGTGCTGCTCTCTACCTTCACCTTGTCAGACTTGGCAGGTCACTAGATCAGTCAAACTGACATAATTCAAAGAAGGAATACCAGGGCTTGTAGCTGACACCAGCAACATTGTCATGGGAAACCTCTAATGTCCAGTTAGGCCAGTCCATTTCTTCAGCCAAGGAGCTACTCCTGCTATGAGCAGGTGCTGAATGTTCCCCTCCCGATGTCTCTCTACATAAGTAGAATAGGGGCGACTCCTTCTCTTGACAGACTTTCCTGGTGCAGGGAGTTATACCTGCCTAGACACATCCCTACACGGAATAAGGAGAGGGTAGATAGTTGAATATGTATTGCTGCTTTTTGTCTGTGAGTTTTCCCCAGTAATCCTTATTTTATACCCACATTGCATAGTGCTAGTGGTATCTATCTATGTCCCTTTGTATAATAGTGCCCTTACAGAATGTTTCAGCTAGTAGGAAAGAAAAGCATCATGATTATGGGAAATTTAATGACTCCTTGAAAGAAGTACAAGCTAATGACTTAGGGACTTCTGTGAAGGAAGAGTTTGCATCTGTCTTGGAGGCTGAGCAAAGCAGGCAGTCTTCACCAAGTCAGGGAAGTCAACTCGTTTGACTTGAGCCAGAGGCAGAAAAGTATGGTTTCTAAGATAATGCCTAATTGTAGTTAGATAGGGGATATCACGAGCAAAGTCATGGAAGTGGGAATAGGTTCATCTGGGTTGGAACCACAGAGATGGGAGTAAGAGGAAAAACCCAGCACACTCTCTCCTGCAAGACTCAGCTTCTTGAAAATTTGCTTTCAGTTCATATTCTCTCATCTGTAATTGCTCCACACGGCTCCTGTAGTCATCAGAAAAACATTGTGCAAGGTCGTCATTTAGCTTCTCTCCTTGGGACAAGGTATGGCACACTGCCTACCAGTCCTGGTGTTTTTCTCTGGGAAGTGGGAGTGACCACACTTTTCCAACACTTCTCTTTCTTATGGTCTCTTCCATTTATTTGGCCTTTAATTGTTCAGTTTATTTCATTAATATCTATCTTTTTCTTATTTGAGCCCATCTAATGGTAACCTAGGTAACTGGTCAGCCCTTTCCTGCAAATCAGGTCATATTTAGTGAAGGTACCTTGATCATTTTCTCTATGAACTTTCTAGCTCTGTAGGAATTGAGATAGCAGAACCTTTTTAGTCTTCCTGTCTCAGGATTTTATATCTATTTCAACAAAATGTTCTTTCTTTGTATTCACGCTTTGTCATTTCCCTCTTATAGAATGGTGTGAGGAATATATACCAATTAGAGTATAACTTCTGAGATTGTGCTGGAAAAAACAAGTAGAATGGAAGAAAGGACCTCCATATGTCAGCTCAAAGGAATTGGGAATGTTACTACATTCAGCTGGGAAAAACCACAGAAAAAACTTGGAGTGGATAAGGACATTCAGAAAATTACTGAAAACTGTATTCCTGATCTAGCTGACAATGTAAACAATTCCCAATTTACTTGGCCAAGAGGAGTTCTGAGGTTCCACTGAGACACAAGAGGTCGTGGGCAGAAAGAGTTGTGGGTTTTAGGGGTGGGGGTTAGAAAGGCTTTGTGATTGTATCAGGCAGATTGATTGCTGACTTTGAGTGACTTCCACAAAACTGGAGAAACATGGACAGTGAGGGAGTTTGAATGCCCATGGGCAAGTGTGTACAGAGTAGGAACAGCCTCACAGAAAGATTAGAGAACCTAGATTGTTAGCCCATTCCTCAAACCCAGCTCCACCCAACACTGCCCTACCTTAGAAAACAATAAAGAAAGGGAGAGTGACTGGTCTTGAACCAAATAAGAGGACATTCTGGACTTGGAGAGCCTGTAAGAATATGGGCATCCCTGTAAGACCTGGCTATCGGCTAGTGAGAGGCTCAGAGTGCCAGGCGATCTTCGCCTGAGAACAACAGACCACTGGGCTGAGAGACACCCCACCACTTGCTGGCCCTGCCGTGAGTGCCAGACTACTCTTCTGTGTGGCCTTTTGTCTCTTGGGAGCAGGTGAGTCCAGGAAACAGAAGAAACCTCTGATACGAACTTTCCAATTTTAGATCCTAGGCACTTCCTCTCATTAGGACAAATATTTATTTCTTTGTCCCTATTTTAGCTTATACACCCTTCTCCAGCACGGATGCTTGGTTGCTCAAGCCAAACAGACACCAAGATACCTTCTTGCAGAGATGGAGAAGAAGCTGACCTTTTAATGTTCTCAGAAAATGAACCACTTTTCAGTGTACTGGTATTGCCAAGACCCAGGACCAGGGCTCAGGCTGATCCATTACTCAATTAGTGCTAAATGTATAGTTAAAAGAGAATTGTATGAAGGTTACATGTATCTTGAAAATATAGAATTCTCTGATTCTGGAGTTGACCAGCACCAAGTAGACCTCTCTGCACTACTGGGTCAGCTGCAACTCCACAGCTATGGCCACTCAGCCCAAAAGAACAAGCACGAGGTGGCCCTTCCCTCATGAAGCTGCCACATTAACCAGAAGGAAGTGCAGAAGCCCTTCCCAGGACCACCAGCAATGAAAACACTGAGGTTGAGGGCGAGGATGCCAGAGCATCGAGGACCACAGTCTGAAAGTGACAAAGGCTGGCTGGAATACGACTCCCCGGTTTGACTGGGCTGACTCCATTTGCTACCCCCACCTCTACTGGACTGGTGTTCTAATAGCACTTGCACATACAGGGTACTTGGAGAGAATTCTCCTCATTTTATTCCCTGCAGAAAAGGGAGATGATGATGATAGTGATGGTGATGATAATAGTTTACATGTAATATAGACTATAGAGTCCCTTTTTCTCTTCCGACAGGCTTCAATTTTGCTTCTATCCTCTTTCCTTTTCCCATCACAATCCTTCTTATACTAAGATATATCCTCCTCCTATTCTATCTCTGCTCCAAGTCATTTTGATAATGACTTTATTAATTTTAGTAATAAGGTTGATCATATCTTCTTCTCTCTTCCTGGAAATAGTTAAATTATTATATATGTGGGTGGTGGCTAGCATCCGGTCTGGCTCCCCATGATCCCTGTGTAGCACCTTCCCCCATCGAATCAGGGCCTGCTGTTGTGATCAACAGAATGCGGCAGAAGTGGGAGTGTATTGTTTTTGAGGCTAGATCATAGATATATTGTAGCTTCCTCCCCCAACTCTAAGATACCTTCCTCTCAGGGAAACCAGGTATATATCATGTGATCTCTCAAGCAACTACAAATATATACAACCTTTAACATGACCTTCTGCAACTCCGTAAGTCAGATCAGATCTTGAAGAGTTCCTCAAAGGTAGTGGAAGCAAAGAAAATGATTAAGGATGAAATGAGATGAATAAAGAAGAGAGAAGTCTCATTTTAGGGAGTGGTGAGACTTTTGGGAGAATTTTAGGGAGAAGAGGGATGGGAGTAGTTGGGGAAGATAAAAGGAGTTAAGGAATTTTTGTTTCATGTTGTGTCATGAAACTCTCTTTTCGAAATCAAAAAAGAGATGCTCATTAAAAACGTAAATTGGTTCTGAAAGTTTTGGAGTTGGTTTTTTCTTTCTGTTGCATCTCTCATTATGCTGTGAGGAGTTTCAAAGCAAAGAGAAACATTTTTTAGATGTAAACGTAAAATACGTAGTGCCTAGTATACTTCCCGTGAATATCGCCTCCAAATGAATGGTCGTTACCATTATTATTTGCATAAAGTGGAAACAGTGATTTGTGAATGAGGATCATAGGGTCCCAAGTACTCTACAGCTGAAGACCAGAATCTTAGGAAAGCTTTGTCCAATCCTATCATAAGCCCTAGACTGCTGTGCTCAGAGACGCTTGCTACGTGGCAGCAAGTGCGTACTGGGCACAGAAGACAATTCCTTCTTGAGTTGCTTTGTCTTATCTTCTACAAATCCTTCTCTTTTTTCTATATGTCTGGCTTTTTCTGGCCTCTGTCTCCAGCTTCTGGGTCTTCTCTCAGACACCGCAGGTGCCAGATAGGACACCTGGTCATAAAAACATAACATATGGCCTGGACTAGAGACACAGGTACAGGTGCTGCATCCACAGGAGCAGTGGAAACAAAAGAAGCTGCTTCTCTGCTGCAAAAAGTTGCCCACAGTTAAGAATTTCTCTCTAGTAGATCCTGAGCCATTTAGACTTAACACCTCATCCTGGATTGGGGGATTTACTCATTTACTTTTGTGCAGTGACAATGGTACACAGCTATAGTTACTCCGTTCTATGCAAAAACTTCTGACTGTTGCTGACTCCGACTTCAAGGAGACTTGTCCTAGGTTCCTACCCTCCACATGGTCTATGACAGTAATCCTTGGGAATCAACACGTTAATATCCCTCTTCTTTTGGAAACAAATTTCTGTCCCAACTCCAATGATGTTTTGCTTCTGGTTCTGCTCTTCTATCTCTGACTTGTCTTTTTTAAGCAGACTTTGATGACTCCTTTAGTTCTGGTGAGACAGGAAATGCTCAGTTTCCTTGGGCTCAGGTTTCAGGCCACTCCCCTTGATCTCAAACCACTTCCCTAGGATTCAAGCCCCTCATCTGATCCCTAAGTTACTCTTGCTTGTTGCACCTATTTGTGGCACCAACATGTGGTGATTGAGACTGCAGGAGGCAGATTTTTGTAATTCCAGTGGCTGAGCATGTTCAGGAGAAAGGAGTTTATCTTTGAATGCCTTTCCATAGGGGGCGCTAGAGAGCATTGAATATACTTTAAGTAATTTGGTGTACATGTTGGAATTTGGCCAATGAACATGCTCTAAAGAGACCAACTGAGCATGTGCTAGATTAGGTTACATAATCTGTTACATCACCAGGAACCACCCCCTTAGTTGAATATTCATTAGACATCATGAATATATATAGCATAGCCAGTTATTTTATATATACTTTATATATATTCCTGGTAGAATCCAAGAAGAAGGCAGGGCTGCTGCTCTCTCTGGAGCGAGCCTGTACTTTGCCTGTAAAGTGTGTATTTCTTACTTTCTGTGTTCAACCTGCCTTTAGCATTACTACTGCTCACTTTCTCGAGCCAGCCTGCACTTTCTCTGTGAGGTATTTATTTCTTATTCTTTACCTTAAACCTCTTTTTGCTTTCTACTCCTACTCTGCTCTTGAATTCTTTCCTGTGGTGGAGTCAAGAACCTGGTAGATGACAGGGTGGGTTGAGGTTGGCTATCCCACCTCCCCAGACCCTCTCCTCTGGTAACACTAACATCTTTAAATATGAGTTTCCACTGGGGAATCCTACTCAATTTATTTTATTTTTTCCACTTCTACTGAGTTATTTGAATGACATCCCCCACCAATACCACCTTCCTCAGGTTTTAGCTATTCAGCTAGAGTGATTTTCAATAGTCTATTTCTTATTTGGATTTCTCTGAGCTCCAGAACTTCATATGACCTTCCCAGCTGAATATCTTCACCTTGGTATACCGTGGACACACAGAAACTCATCATATACCTAACGAAATTAATCTTATTCCCCACTACACTATACCCACTGTATCCAGCTTAGACTTTCATTACTAGTACTATATAATTTGTTTATTCATTTGATAAATATTTTCAATATTTATTTATCAAATGTCACTTCTTACTGGATATAGAAGCAATGTATTAAGACAGTTGGGAATCTTATTGACTTAGGTCCTCAAAGAGTAAAATTAAAGACATCAATACATGCATCCTTTGCATTAGTGTTAAAGCTTCTAATTGGTACTCTGTATCAAGGAAATAAGATAATTAAGCCGTTTGTTTTTCAAGTACTCCAAACCCCCATCAGACATATAACATAAACATAGTCCTGAGGGAATGATTTCTACTCCAACAATTGAAGGAAAAAAGCATTCATTTTTCAATGCCAGGTCATATCCTATAAATGAAACAGTTTGCTTGAGTAACCCGGTATCTTACAAGTGCCTTTCCTTTTTCATGTGCCTTTTTCTCACCAACCATGAGACCATGGTGTTCACTAACTAGCTGAAAATCCAAATAGATTTATAGTATATTTGTTCTTTTTAATTGTGCCCCTTGTCTAACTTTAGTCAGAGCCCTTCATGTTGTGTCAAAACAGTCTCCTGGAGAGCTGTGAGGTTGTCAGGGGTTGAGGGTGTTCTAAGCTAACTTCATAAAGATTTATCTTCAACACATAATCCAACTCACGTAATCTTTCCTTACAGACTCTAGTGAACCCAAGGCTAGATTTTTGCTTTCCAACTTTGAGAACCTTGTGAAAAAAGATTCTAGTCCTTGAGTACAATGGTTCCTCAACTAATGGATTTATAGATGAAAATGACTTTCCAAAATTTTGGAGACTAATATTTTTGCAAACTTGAGATTTAAAAAGTGAGGACCGGCAACGACATCATAAGTAAGACCCCAAAAGCACAGACAGCAAAAGAAAAAATAAACAAATGTAATTATATTAAACTAAAAAGCTTCTGTACAGGAAAGGAAACAATCAGCAGAGTGACAAGACAACTTATAGAATGGAAGAAAATATTTGCAAATCATATATCTGACAAGGGATTTTCGCCCCAAATCTACAAAGAACTCAAAGAACTTTACAGCAAAAACCCACAAATTATCCAATTTAAAAATAGGAAAAGGAGCTGAATAGACATTTCTTGAAGGAGGACATACAAATGGCCAGCAGGGATATGGAAAAATGCTCAACATCACTAATCATCAGAGAAATGCAAATTGAAACCACTTAAGATATCACCTCAGCCGGGACAGACTGACTATTATAAAAAAGACAGAGAATAACAAAGCTGGAGAGCGTAAGGAGAAAGGGGAAACCATCTGCACTGTTGGTGAGACTGTCAATTAGTACTGCCATTATGGAAAATAGTATTTGGGTTCCTCAAACAACTACAGATAGAACTGCCATATGATCTAGTAATCCCACTCCTGGGGATAAGTCCAGAGGATTGGAAATCATTACGTTGAAGGGGCACCTGCACTCCCATGTTTACTGCAGCTCTATTTACCATAGCTAGGTGATGGGACCAACATAAATGTCCATCTATGGATGACTGGATAATGAAATTGTGGTATATATACAGAATGGACTAGTACTCTGCCATTAAAAGATTGAAATTCTGCCATTTGCAGCAACATGGATGAGCCCAGAGAAAATTATCCTAAGTGAAACACCCAGATACAGAAAGAGAAATGCCATATGTTCTCTTCATAGATGAGTACTGAATCCTTAAATAAATAAATAATAGAGAAAGAGAGAAAAAGAAATAAACAACAATCACAGTAATAGGTTGAATTTTTAGAGAGAGAGAAAAGACCATGGTGACTAGAGATGGAAAAGGGGAGGAGAGGGGGAGATCGAGGGGGTTAAGGTTAATGGACACAAAGAATGATTACGTATTGCAATCATAAATAAGCTAACTATCCTGATCTAGCCCTCACACACATGGTACATAGTCAGTGAAAATCAACTTTGTACATCACATGTATGTATAATAAATTATCTTAGAAAAATTTTTAAAAAGTAATATGTTTAAAACCAACAACAACAGCAAATGTAAAATAAAACTTTACCATATATTCCCACCATAATTTCAAAAATACAAGAAAACCACACCCATTAGGAATGGCTATTATTGAAACAACAAAATTAAAACCCTTGTGCATTGCTGGTGGGAAATTAAAATAGTGCAGCCACCATGGAAAACAGTATGGCAGTTCCTCCAAAAATTGAACATAGAATTACTGTATGATCCAAAAGAAGTGAAAGCAAGTACTCAAACAGATATTGATACATTCATGTTTATAGCAGCATTATTTGCAGTGCCAAAAGGTAGAAACAACCTGTTTATCAATAACAGGATAAGCAAAATGTGACATATACATATAATGGAATATTATTCAGCCATAAAAAATAATGAAATTCTGATACATGCTACAACATGTATGAACATGGAAGACACTATGCTAAGTGAAATAAGCCCGACCACAAAAGGACAAATATCGTATGATTCCATTTGCAGGAGGTATGGAGAGTAGTGAAATTCATAGAGATAGAAAATAGAATCATGGTTGCCAGGGCCTGGGAGGAGGAGGAAAATGGGCAGTTAGTGTTTAATAGACATAGAGTTTCAGTTTGGGAAGATAAAAAGTTCTGGAGATGCATGGTCATGATGTTTGTGCAACAATGTGGATGTAGTTAAGGCCACTAAACTTTACACTTAAAAATGGTTAAAATGGTAAATTTTATGTTATGTATATTTTTCTTGATAATGAAATTAAAGAACTGTTTAGACAATCATTTGGAAAACATAATCTTCAAATAAAGACGAGTTACACTCAAGAAAGAAGAATTGGGTACCACAATTTTTAATGCAGAAAATTAAAATTTTGTGTCTTAATAACTGATACCTTATTTCTTAGAGAGGAAAACATTGTTGGTGGAAATATTTTAATACAAGTATATATTTTAATCCTTGGCAGCTCTCCCAAAATCTTCACCAGACTCTCTTAAACTCACCAGTACTATATGTGCATGATTTTGTCAAGGAAAACTAGGAGGAGCTTAGCTTTACGGCCAAATAATGTGACAGGGTTAGAAGAGACCAGGAGAATATGAACGTATGGGAATGATCAGAAATCTTGGGAAAAGCTTGAGATTTCCATAGTTCCCGGACTCTATGGGCTCTAGAAAATTTCACCTGGATCTTAAAGAAGAGAGAACTTCTTAGGTCTTATCTGGATTATGAACTTATTAGCTAAAATTGTGTTCATATGAAAAGAGGTTAAAAAAGACACCTGATGATTGGAGCCATTATTTTAGGAAATTAGAAATGTATATTAGTTCCTATTGGAATGAAAACCTGCAGTGTCTACACCAAGCATTGACTTCATTTAGAAAATCAAATAACATGAATATTTACCCTCAGAAATGCTAATGTCAAAATATGTTAGGTATGCTAAGTTACAATCTTTAATAAATTAACCTTATGCATTCTTATCGGTTACACAGCTTTTACATTCATGTTTATGTTGCATATCTCCACATAGTATATTTATCATGCTTGTTGAAAATTCTTGCTTTATCTAGTTCAATAATTTGCTTTCTGGGTATATATATTGGTCAATTTGTTATTGTCTTAGTCCTGTCGGACTGTTACAATAAAATGCCATAAAACGAGTAGCTTATAAACAACAGACATTTATTTCTCACAGTTGTAGAGGCTGGAAAGTCCATGATCAAGGCAAAAGCAGATCCAGTGTCTAGTGAGAGCCTACTTTCGTTTCATAGATGGCACCCTCTCACTGTGTCCTCACATGGTAGAAGTGCTGGCTAGCTCTCTGGAGTCTCTTTATAAGGGAACTAACTCCAGTCATAAGAGTTCTGCCTTCACGGTCTAATCACCTCCCAAAGCCCCACCTCCTAATACCTTCATATCAGTTATTAAGTTTCAACGTATGAATTTTGGGGGCACACAAACAGTCAAAATACAACAGAACAGTTATCTTTTGGAGTCCTTGGTGTCCCTTAGCGGTGTCAGTTACACTACTACTGATTTCTCCAATGAAAATGAACATGATATTGTTTTTCTATAAGGAGGAAGTCAGGCAAGAGCAAAACTTAAACAATATCCAAAATCCTGTTTTTTGCTGCAATCTTGGGCTCACCTCTCATTTTACTCATATGTCAGCCCCAAATAGCTTCAGTCTCTCAGGAGATTCTCAGGGAATTGGTTAGTCTTTGGTATTCATATTTTTTTCTTGCCTTATCAGGTTCACCTAGCGAAGGAGCCACAAGATGATGCTAGTTTGCAATTATAGAAGAAGCCAGAGCCAAGGCTCTTGTATTTCACACATGTTCATGATATTACCTGGGCCTCCTCTTATCTAAAACATGATAGTTATTTATCATGTGGTATGACACACCTCTGAAGCAATCTTAGATATTCTGTTCTGTTTCTTTTTATAGATAAGGATTGAGCAGCAATCAAGCAATTTTACCTAATTAAATGCAAAAATTGCTAGGTATTCTTTTTAAAGCAGGTAAGTACACTTTATCATAGTGGGATATATACTGATAGTATATATTTTTATGATTTTGTGTAGAAACTTAGCTTATCTACCATCAGAAACTCCATCAGACATATCAACTGCTATTGCGGAAAGTTTTGATGAGTCACGTATACACAAAATTCATAACAAGTATTAAGTTATAGAATATTTCCTTTGGGCTTAAGATAATTTTATCTGGTTTGTATCCATGGAGACTCAATCAGAGTGGAATTTTCCTTCTCTGGGTGGCATCTTGTAAGAGTTACTGGGCACTGATCATAGCTCATTGGCACATTGATTAGTGCCCGCCAAGGTCTGATGCAGCTGGATCAGGGATAACCAAAAAAAAAATATTTGTTCCTTAGGTATATAAGGAATATGTCTCAACATAATGACCATATGACAAACCCATAGCTAACATTGTTCTCAATAGTGAAAAGCTGAATGCCTTTCCTCTAAGATCAGGAGTAAGACAAGATGTCCAATCTGCCATTTTTATTCAACATATCATCTCAGTGATATCTGATGGAGTCATTTGCCTTTAGGCTTAAAAAGTCAAGAAATAGACTATATTAGAAAAGCTATACTCATTCTATCTAATGCATTGTTTAAAATTTAGTCATAGTTAAATCAAATGTGAATATTTAAAGAAGTTTGGATTGGAAGTAAACCAAGTCAGAAGTAGTGAGCAGAAAGTAAGGATCCAGGAATTGAATCCTCTCATACTCTGTTTTACCAAGTCTCCTTGTTTATTTTATTTTTTTATCCTACATAAATGCAGGCTGGCTCCTCTTTCCTACCATACTAGGTGTACAGGGTTGGAATATTTTATTTCTTGTGTGGATATCAAAGAAAAACTTAGAGGAATTTAATCATTTACCTGTGCACATTTTCCCATGAATGGGGAAATGGGAATTAGATTACTGCCAATTAACAGAGGCAAAAAGATTTGTAAAAGAGAGACGATATAAGGAAAAGAAACAAATTCTCCAGAAGTATAGGAACAGTGAGTATTATTTTCTTTATTTTGGAGTAAGTGATTAGCAGGCACCTATCAAATAGTTGTCTGAGTGGTCTGCCTTGGGCAAGCTGACTAAGGATAATAAAGAAAAAAGACCTTAACGATAAATCATTCACAAATTCATTGAGAGTCCAACTGCAGTGAGGGAGACAGGCTGTCTTTGTGTAGTTTCTGCCACAGCTCTTGCTTTATCACTTCCACCTAAGCTCAGCCAGGTGTGCACCATCTCCTCCATCAGAATTTTCTCAAGGCAAACAAAACAAAACTTTCTTCATGACCTGTTTTTCTCTTACAGTGTAAAAAGGGACCTCAAGAAAGACAAATCCAAATTCGTTAGGGATGTTTGTATTTTTTTTTTTTTTGTATTTTTTTATTCCCGTAGAAAGAAACAGTGTAATAGGCAAGATGTTAAAAATAATTCCTAATTTAGAGAGCTTGTTTGGAGGTTCTAGCAGGGGAGCGCAGCTACTCGTATACCCTTGACCGAAGAACGGTCCTCTCCTCTAGCGGGGAAGGTCGTCCTCTTCGACCGAGCGCGCAGCTTCGGGAGGGACGCACACGGAGCGGTGAGGGAGGAAGGGGACACCCGCCTAGCCAGCCAGATCAGCCGAATCAACCCTGGCGATCAATGGGGTGACAGATGTCGCAGCCAGATCGCCCTCACATCCAATAATTCCTAATTTAAACCCATCCTAAGTCCCTTGGAACCATGTCAGGAAGGCTGTATTAGTCAGCTTGGACTGATGCAACTAAATACCATAGACTGGGTGGCTACAACAAACTTATTTTGTCACAGTTTGGAAGTCCAAGATTAAGGTGCCAGCATGGTGGGGTTTTGACGAGGACTGTCCTTCTGGCTTGCAGACGGCCACCTTCCTTCTGGCTTGCAGACGGCCACCTTCCTTCTGGCTTGCAGACGGCCACCTTCCTTCTGGCTTGCGGACGGCCACCTTCTGTGTCCTCACGTGGAAGAGAGAGCAAGGGCTCTCCTGTTTCTTCTTATAAAGTCACTAATTGTATTGAATCTGGGCTCCACCTTTATGACCTCATTTAACCTTAATTACTTCTATAAAGGCCTTTTCTCCAAATACAGTCACATTGGGCACTAGACTTCAACAAACGAATTTGGGGGGAACATAAACATACATAACAGAAGCAAAATTTTGGTTACTGCACAATGGACCACATGGAGGCGCTGTGGCACCACCGAACTCCAAATGTTTCCAGGGAGGAGTCCACAGAGCTAACTGCCCGGGACAGTGTTTCCACTGGAAAGTTTGATGACATAAACACAAATCTGCAAGTGTGCTGACCAAGCAGGGAGCCATGAACTTTACCTATGCAGTGGAGAGGGAGTCGGAGTCCTTCTGAGCTTGCAAGGGGAAATGGAGAGCCGGTGCTGGGCTGGGGCAGCCTGCATGCCTGGGGCAGAAACAAGCAGAGGAACAACTGCCCCAAAGAAGCTATGGGGATGGATAAGCGGCCTAACCCCAGCCCAGCCCAGCCCAGCCCTGTGTGCTGTGTGAGAGGCTTTGCAGGACAAGTGAGGACCTGTCAAGTGAGGCCAGGTGCATGAGAACCTGCTGAGACCGTGACATCAGAGCAGTGACATCACAGCCTATCATCCTGTCAGAGAAGGGATGCCCAGAATCCAGTCCTCAGAGGGTCAGAACCCTGAGTAGGGTGACACTTGACCCACTCTGCCCCATTCTGCCATGGGCTTTGCTTATCTGCTGTGTGGCCCTTTGCCTGCTGGGAGCAGAGGAGCTCTTGGTACAGATGGAGCATTGCTGGGACATGCCTGATCCAAGGCACCATTGGGCTCCCTCCTGGGGCCTTTCCCTGTCCTCTGTCTACTTCCCTCACATGCCCAGTAGCTTCTACCCTGCAGAACCAGAAAGAACTAAACCTCGGGAAGCCTTCAGAGGATGACACCAGGACAGTGACATCACAGGATACTCCTCCAATCAGGAAAGGCATGATCGAGAAACTCAGCTTCACCCTGAGCATAGAGGCCCCGTGCTGCCTGCCCTGGCTGTGCCATGGACTCCAGGCTCCTCTGCTGGGTGGTGCTCTGTCTCCTGGGAGCAGGTGAGTCCTATGGACAAGGAGCACATCTCCATGCTGAGCTGCCGACCCCTGTAGCCTCCGCTTTCCCCTGTGGAAGCACCACCAGCTTCTCCCCTGTGATCACTCTCCATGTGCTTTTCCCACAGGCCCAGTAGAGGCTGGAGTCACCCAAAGCCCAAGACACCTGATCAAAACAAGAGGACAGGAAGTGACACTGCGATGTTCTCCTGTCTCTGGGCACCTCAGTGTGTTCTGGTACCAACAGGCCCTGGGTCAGGGTCCCCAGTTCCTCTTCCAACATTACAGCGAGGAACAGAGAGCAAAAGGAAACTTCCCTGACAGATTCTCAGCTCACCAGTTCCCTGACTATCGCTCTGAGCTGAACGTGAGCTCCTTGGAGCTGGGGGACTCAGCTCTGTATCTCTGTGCCAGCAGCTTGGCACAGCCCTGCAGAGTCACCAACGTCCTGTGCACAAACTTCCCACCCCAATGTGGAACAACCTCAGACCTGACATGTGTGTGAGAACCTAGGGACAGTAGGGGGTAAGAGAAATGGTTTCAGGGCCCTGGAAAGTGCAGCCTGGGGCTTTTCCGCCATTCAGGGTGGGACCAACAAGGCCACAAGGATCCGCTCAGAGGGTGGTGCTACTTCAGTAGGTTCATTCTAAAATTACCTTCTTCTCCTGGCACTCTATCCTACAGAGGGAGAGGAAGCATTTTCAATATAATAGGTGGTACCTTCCTCTTTATGGAGGGAGGCCCATTTTAGGGTCAAGATTATTTAATAATTGTGTAGTGTAGAAGGAAAAGTCACAGGGGTTTGCTTTATATAGTTGAGGGAGAAGAAATGAAGATTTGGGAAAATTCAAGGAGAGAGAACATGATTAAAGATTGTTGAAAACAGCGGTGGAGCGACTAGGTGATAAAAAATGCTGTTCTGTGCTCCACGATCGCTCAAAGGCTTTAGTACCAGAAAATGCAAAGCAAGGCCTTATAGCAACTGGCATTGCCTGGCGGCTGGTCCCAGCTGGGGACATCACCACATAAACAGTTGCCCGATGTGAGAACCCAGAATTGGTGCTGACATCGTACCTCATGACCTCTGGCTCCAACTTGCCTCCTGAGGCACAGCTAAGTATTTCGCAAAATGCAGTGGAGGTCTTGTCACCCCTGGACATAAATAGGCAAATGCTTTCGAGTTCCCCCCAAGATAAATTCTGCTTTCCTGGGACAGTTTCTCACACTCACTGCCCAGATCCTGTTACCTTCTGAGACCAACCAGCTCTTCAAACATTTCCTGAAACTCAGCAGTCTTTTGCACTGTCTCTGTTGGCTCACACTGTTTCCATGACCTGGAAGCGCCTTCCTCTCCCAAGACACGTCTGTCAAGGACTGGCTCACTCCTGCCTTGCTCTTTGCTACTTACCCTGACTGTCCCCTTTTCAGTACTATGTCACTCTCTTCTCCCTATCTTCATAGGAAAAGCCAAGTATATAATTGATACTCTTTGATGTTTGTGAAATAAGACAATGCCCACTTACATAGAGCCCTGGAATATTCTATTAATATTCTATTAATGTGGTCAGTAGTTAGTGATCAATAGTATTATATTAAAATATTTATATATTGTTAATATTAATAATTATATGAATATATTATTATTGTTAATAGTATTCATCACAAACTGTTTACTGGTTAGAGTTCATGGCACTTCTGCATATTCATGGCAAATGTCATACCCAACTAAACAGCCTTCATTATAACTGAAAGGACTATTTATATCAAGATTTTATAAATTTAGAAATAAATTTGTAAAATCTAAAAATCCATTTTAGAAAACGCACTATCTAAAATTTGGCAATCATTAATTAATTTTGTTTTATTGATTAATTTATTCATTTTTAAAATTTTGTACAATTTATTTTTAGAAAAGTTTGAGGAAACACCATCCAATGGAGTCAGAGAAGTGCTCCTGGTAATCGTTAATTTAAATAAAAATATGAAAAGCTATGGATCTGGTTAATCAGGAGCAGCTATGGAATACAGTGTTTCCAGGCTGGATCTGCTTGATATCCTCACACTGCTTAATTTTATGGCCCCTATCATTCTGTTTTGTCTCTTCCACGTTAGCATATTAATTGCAATGCTGTACAATTATTTATTTTTTAGTGAAAATATTGGTTCATACATCCTTTTGCCTCCACTGGCTAAGGGTGGATTTGAAGATCAGACCTAAATCAGCAGGTCTGGGGAAGCATAGGGCGGGTGTGTGTGAGAGGGTGGGGAGGGGGGTTTTTGGGGTGGGGGTTGGGGAAATCGCTGTTCCTGATTTAGACAATTTTGAGCACATCAGGTCAGGTGAGTCCAGGAGACTGTGGACTTTGGCCAGTTGGAGGCGCTGTGGATCCACAGTGCTGCAGGGACCCCTGGGGAAGGCTTGGGAGGCTGCTGGCAGTGGTTGGTGGCATGCTAGCATATCCCTTAGCCACATGTAGCTACTGAGTACTTGAAATGTGACCAGTGCCACACACTGAAGAGATCATATTTTGCAGATATATGGTTAAATAAAATATTATTAAAAATTAGTTTCAGTTGTTCTTTGTGTTTTGTAATGAGACTACTAGGGAGGCGGCTGGAGTTTACCGAGTGCGCCCTGGGGAATGTGAAGTTAAACAGGCTCTTCACTGTCCAGGGATGGGTAACCACTATTCTAGTCATTACTTCCATGAGTTTGACTATTTTAAATACCTCACATGATCAGAAAGTATTTGTTCTTTTGTGGCTGACTTATTGTACTTAGCATAATGTCCCCCAATTTCATCCATGTTGTCGCCTATGGCAGGATTTCGTTCTTTTTAAGGCTTACCAATATTCCACTGTGTGCACATACTACATTTAAAATCTACAGTATTAATGTATATCTGGCTGATTGTATGGAAATCATCTGTCACGCGAGTGGCAGGGTCATTTGTAGAACTGCAAGCAACATTATGCACATTCACAGTTCAGCTCTGCCCCACCAAGAAGACTCAAAAAAAAAATAATAATAATGCCATCATTAGTTGACAATTTACTATATACCATATGAAAGTCCTTCACTTACAAAATTTCCATTAATTAGAAATGTATGTATCAGAAAAAAAATCCTAAGGGGAACATGCTATTCTCATTTTACAGATAAGGAAATTGACCCATAAGTTAAATAATTTGACCAAATCGAAAAACTATTAGGACATAGTTCTGGGACTCAAATCCTGATTTGTCTCTAAAACCCATGTTTAAAACTATACTATAATGCATTTTCATTAAGAGTGATATGTATCTTCAAAAATAAGAATGCTGTTTCCTATCTCCCTTTCAGAACTGCCGGCTTTAATAAAATTATGGATAGAGATCAGTTTACCCTGGAGTCATTGGTGCAGGGAAAAAGATGTGACCAGGAGCCGTGACACCTGGTCCTGATCTGATTCCAACATCAGCCAGTCTAGATCTGAGGGAAGTTCTTGACATGTTAGGTTTACTTTTTAATTTTTTTAATCTATACCATGAGACTGATACTCTCCATCTCATGGGGTTCTAGGCAAAATTTAATAACCATCAAGTAGCTAGCATGTAATAGGAATCTGGACACCTTGATTTCCTTTGTTAATCTTGGAAACCTCTTCCCTCATTTCCTATTTGCAAAGGCAGATACGGAGAAGTCACCATCCTCCAAAAAGCAAGGTCAGTCACCAGCAGGAGGGTGTCTGCCAGCTGTGGTCTCACCCCAAGCTCAGGAAACAAGGGCTCTGGGGGACGTGAAGGTGCTCCAGCCACAGGAGTCCTATCTGTCAGTGAATTGACAAGAAACAGAGCAAGACAATTCTTCAAAGGTTGATGAGGCTGCCCCTGGGATTTGGAAACCAGAAACCAGAGAGAATCATCGCAGGCAGAAGATGTTAACAGGGCCGTGGTCAATTAAGCAAGTTAGAAAAGGATACTTGAAGGAGTATTTGGGGCACAGGAGTCATAAAAGGCACCAGGAAGCCATAAGGATTTTCCCTAAGATACTAGACTACAGAAATACTTAGTTCAAACCAGTGTATTAGTAAGGAATTATATCATCGCAGGAATTAAATATACATGGAGTTACAAATTGTTTTACAAAAAGTCAAGAAAAACCTGTAAGGCTTGTGTCAATTCAGACAAGTGCATTCGTCCCATTCTAAGCTGTTCACTTGCACATTTACTTCAGATGTGACCCTCTGCGGAAAGGGGTGTGGCCCCTGGTGACAGGAAGGCTCTGGGGCTCAGGCAGGGAGAGGGAGGTCTCAGAATGACGCCTTCCAGAGCCCCTTCCCTTTTCATCAATGCCCAGACCCAGAAGGTCCTTCTGTTCTACCTGGCACTGCCATGAGCATCAGCCTCCTGTGCTGTGTGGCCTTTTGTCTCCTGCAGGCAGGTGAGGCCTGGGTGGGCCACCCATGGGATTTCCAGGCTCCTGCAGCCAGCCTTCCCACTGGGGATGTGGCATCAGCTTTGTCCTCCTTCTCTGCAGGTCCAGTGAATGCTGGTGTCACTCAGAACCCAAGATTCCAGGTCCTGAAGACAGGACAGAGTTTGACACTGAGTTGTACCCAGGATATGAACCATGACTACATGTACTGGTATCGACAGGATCCTGGGCTGGGGCTGAGGCTGATCCATTATTCATATGGTATTGGCAGCACTGACAAAGGAGATGTCCCCGATGGCTACAGTGTTTCCAGATCAATTACAGACAACTTCCCCCTCACTCTGGGGTCTGCCACCCCCTCCCAGACATCTGTGTACTTCTGTGCCAGCAGCTACTCCACAGTGCTGCACGGCCGCCTCCTCTCTGCACATAAAGGCAGGGGAGGCTCTGCACCCTGACCTCAGTGACCCCCTTGGCAGAGATCTCAGTACCAGGAACCTGGGAGACCTGAGGGCCCTGGGCAGTGTGAGCCCCGTCTGTGCCCAGGGCCTTCTCCAGACAACCTCAGGCACAGATGTGTTCCTTCTTGCTCTTTGGCCTTTCCCCTGTAGCTCTCTCTTGCATGGGCAAGGTGCTTCCCCACATTTGACATCTAGAAATAGGCCTGGGTCTGAAGCCCCCTGGTTGGAAAGTGATATGTAACTCGAATACATCTAGACTCCAGTCTCTTCCTGGGTACCACGTGGCTTTCTCTCTTTAGGGTTCTCGCCCAGCCCCACCTCCACTGGAGCCCTACTCCTGCCACCTTTCCCTTATGGACAGTCACCCTATAATGCCCCGCCAGTTTCCCATCCCCACCTCCCTGCTTTCTCTACTCCAGCCACGCTGCCAGCCCATCAGCTGTGCCTCGTTCCTGCCCACTGCAGAGGCGTCAAAGTCTCTCCCGGGCACTGGGCATGGAGAGTCAAAAATCGAACAAGGAAAAAGAGACTGTCAAAAACCATCAGGTAATTTAAAAAACAGTATATAGGTTATCTAGAAATGATTCATATTTCACTGAAAACAAAATGGATGAATTAAACAGCAGATTATGTTGTCCTACAGAGTTTTTAGTTATGTCAAAGACAGATCTGAAGAAATGACCTATAATGCAGCAGAGAAAAATATAGGCGAAATGGAAAAGAAAAGTTAAAACAGGAAAAAATGGAGATTTCTAGTAGAGTAGAATATACATACTATTATATTTAAATTTTACATTTTTTTCAACATATAATTAAAGTTTCGTAGAGAAAAAATCGGACAAACAATCTGAGGTACTGTTGCATGTGATGCTAGCTGAGAAGTTTTCAGAGGTGATCAAAGACTTAAATTCTCAGTTTCAAGAATTCAAATGAATCCCAAGTAAGATCAATAGTGTAGTGACATCACAGTGAAATTGTAAAGCATAAATGACAAAGAGAATATTTTACAGGCAGTCAAAAAGGAAAGATAAATATCTCCCGAAAGAATAGACTGAGGGCAACAGTTTAAGTCAAGAAAGGGAATTAAAAATAACCATCAACGCAGAATTACAGTCCTCGTTCACGGAATAATGAGGTGGATGAAAACATATTTTCAGGAGGACAAAAGAAAAAAAACTCTGTGTGTCTGCCACCAAGATATCTTTTCAAAATTATGTTTATGAAGGATGGAAAATGATCCCAGAAGAAAAGTGTGAGACGCAGCACACGAGGGAACCAAATGAAATGAATGGTCGTGTTGAGCACATGTGAGTAGGAGAAAGGAGGAGACTGTGATAGAAACAGGGACGTTCAAAGGACATCGTGGCCTGCTGATAAGACACCAGGTTCACCCTCTGATGTCGTGTATTGGAAGTGCTGTTGACACATCTCTGTGCATGTGCCCTGCAAATGGAGGAGTGGGTACTGGGTGAGAAGGTAACCTCAGAGATGCACCGTGAGACCTCTGTGTCCAGACAACTCTGGAGTCGAAAGTGGTAGCCCAGGAGATGATTTTGTTAAAAAGATGCTTATAGATATTTAGATCAGTCATCCAAGCATGTTGTTACATAAATCCTGTGTTCCTGAGGTGGTAGGAATTGCTAGAGGAAGTGATGTCACTGTGGGAACTGCCATGTGGGGACAAACGACATCCCTCCTCCTCTGTTCCTGCTCTCAAGGACCTAACCTGGTGAACCTCCCATTCTGTCCTGACCCTGCCATGGGCCCCAGGCTCCTCTGCTGTGTGGCCGTCTGTCTACTGGGGGCAGGTGTGTGTGCATGCGTGTGTCAGTGTGTGTGTGTGTGTGATGACCACATTGTGTTCCTCATTCTGTTCCCACCTTCTGTCTCCACAGATCACACAGGTGCTGGAGTCCTCCAGTCCCCCAGGCACAGGGTCACAGAGAGGGGACAGAATGTAGCTCTCAGGTGTGATCCAATTTCTGGTCACACTGCCCTTTATTGGTACCGACAGAACCCGACAGAAGGCCCAGAGTTTTTGATTTACTTCGTAGGTGGGAAAGAAACAGACAAATCAGGGGCATTTAGTGACCGCTTCTCTGCTGAGAGGCCCGAGGACTCATTCTCCACTCTGAGGATCCAGCCCGCAGAGCAGCGGGACTCGGCTGTGTATCTCTGTGCCAGCAGCTCAGCCACAGTGTGGCACAGTCCCCTCCTCCCTGCCCACAAACCGCTTCCTCCTCTCTAGAGGCCTTTCTTTCTCCTTCACTCTGTAAGGGAAAGAGGTAGATGGGGTTAGTGGTCCTTTGGGTAGAAGGAGACCACAGATTAACTCCTGAAGCAGTGGCTGTAAGGCTCCACGGTGAGGACATGGTGCCCTCAGGCAGGCTTCCACGGGACGTGGAGGCTGCTGCCCACGTGCACAAGCTGCGGTCACGTGCAGTGAACTCGCCTCTCGCTCTGCATGTGTTGACGGCCTCTGGTAGGTCTGAGGTTACATCCTTCTCTATTCTGAAGCCTCTTCTATCCCTGGCACATGGGAAGTTTTCCACAACAGAGCATCAAACCTGTGTTCCTATTTGAGAGGAATCTCAGAAACCCGATCTCTTTCACACAAATGTTACCTTGTGCACTGTAAACCCTAGTGTGAGCCGAGGTCCAGCATCGTGGTGTGCGTGTGTGAACACAAGAAGCACTTAATGGTATTTTGCACAATTTGGACTGTTCTGGTAATTGTGCAAAGCAGAGAAATAGTGGCTTCCAACATGAACTTTGTATTTCATTTTCTTTTCAAGGGGAAAGAACAAAGCAGAAAACAGCAGAACAACTTTAAACTCCCTGAGTAATCTGGGATTCAATGAGTCTAAAACTGTTACATAAAGTCTCCTTGGCTTTAATTCCATTGGAAACCAAGCAATAATTCTCTGGAGGAAAAAAAATCTTGACAACAAGTTTTAAAACACACAAGTAAATATACTACTTAGGGGAAATATTCATAGGTGGACCAAACAGTTGCATTAGGCCTAGAGATAATCAACTAGTAGAATTATCAAAAAGAGAACATATGTGAAGTCTCTACCAAGTACCTGTGGGCAAACGGCAGTGTTCTGAGTTTTCTGAACCTAAATGAAGGAAAGAATCTAATTGTCACTATTACTTTGGATTGGATTAAATTTCTTGAGCTCCTCATTTTTTTTCTTGTGTGTTACACTTTCCTCTGTGTAACCAAGATGGAAAAAAGAGAAAGAAAAAATTCACTCCAAGTACCATCAAGGAGGCCCGGAGCGACTGCCGCCCTTCAGGGGAGCAGCCCAGATTCAAAATCAGCTTTTCTTTTTATGGACAACACAAGGAAGTTCCACAAGAAAAATCAGTCGATTCAATCATCAAAGAAGGACATAAAAAAGGCAGTGTAAAACTTGTAACAGCAGTAAATTAACAATGTGACATTCCAGAATGTAATCTGTAAAATGCTAGGTTAATTCACCAACAAACAGCTTGTCCTTAGTAAACATTTTCTTTTCCACATACTTCCTACAGCGGGCGATTTCCATAGCATATTTAAACAGCAGTCAAGCAGTTTCCTTAACAGATCTTAAGAACAATCAGCAGGTTAAATAGTCAATAGTCATTCAAGCCGGAATCAAACCAGCAACCTAAAACAGTCAAAGTACACAATCCCATCCCTAAACAGTGATTAGAACTGATTAGATGGCTTTTGCCAAACTTATCTGTGGACTCTTGTCCCCTTACCCGACAGCCTTTTGGCTCATTCATACACTACCTAAAAATCCTATTCTAAGATCAAAGTAGAATCAAGATTTCTAAACCACTACACTTGTGAAATATTACAGGATAATTTGGGGCATTTTATCTTCCTCCAGTCCGTATCTCTTCTTAGCACGTAAAGGTCTAAGCTTTGTGTCTATGCTGTGCCCAAGATCACATCTGTGAGGAGGCCAAAAGGGAAGGCTGGCTGACCCAGAAACACACTCGCAGAGAGGGGAGCCTGCTTGCTTGAATGGCAAAAATGAAAGTTTAAACTATAAGACTGACGAATGACTAATTTCCCAAATTATGACATTTATAGCAGTTCATTGTTCCTGGAATGATTTCCACAGCCTTTGAAGATTCTTTTAGAGCTTTTGTTTGTCTACAGCTTTTGTTCAGCAATTGATCCCCCGCTGTTTCTCAGAAGACTTGTCAGTCCACCTTATTTTATTTTGATGCCACATTTGGATGTTGTGTTTTTCAGTCACTAAGGACCTCTCACATTTTCAATATTTTATATAGATATAAAATTAGTGTTCATGCCTTTGCTTATTTTTGTGTGATAAATTTCTGAATTGAACTGTGGAATACAAGCATAAATTTGTATATGACTTCCATCTTCTATGCAATTTATTTATTTACTTTTTAGTAATACTTTATTAAGGCAAAGAGAGAGAGTAAAATGCTCGTACATGGACAGCTAGGTAAATTTTGACAGATGCATTCACAGTGCAATCAAAACTGAAATCTCAAAGGAGAACATTTCCATCACCCTAGAAAATTCCTTTATGCTTCTTTCCAATCCATTTCTCTCAAAGAGGTAACCACATTTCTGATTTTTATCACCATTGATTAATTTTGTCCATTCTTGAGCTTCATATAAATGAAGTCACATACTACTGTATTTTATTGACATATTTTTCAATAATTAATATTTTGAAATGCATTCATGTTGTGTGTATCAGTATTTTAATTGTTTTTATTGATGAGTGATATTCCATTGTATAAATATACCATAATTTCCTTATGCATTCTCCTGTGGAGAAATATTTGTGTTACTCCAGTCTTCAACTATTATGAATAAAGCTGCTCAGAGCATTCTTGTACAATTCTTTGTGTGTATTAATGCACACATTTCCCTTAGGTACAGACCTAAGGATTGAATTACTGATTCATAGGGTAGATCATGTTTAGCTTTATTACAAACAGCTTAACAGATTTCCAAAGTGACAGTACCAATTTACAATGCCCAGGGATGGGAGTTCTCCTGTTTCTACACACTCACCATTTGGTGTTCTCAGTCTTTTTATTGTTAACTATTCTATTGGGTCTGTAGTAGTATCTCCTTCATATTTGCCTGATGAACAAATGATATTTACTCTTTTTGTATGTTTACTGGTCAATCCTATCTTCTTATCTCCTTTTGTAAAGTGTCTACTTTTGAATTTGCCCAATTTAAAAAATATTGGGCTATTTGTTATTTTGTTATTGATTTGTAGGAGAATTATTTATATTTTACATAACAATCTTTTTACCATTAAAAGCACTGAGTCTGTCCTCTCACAGAGTAGCTTCCTTTTTCATGTTCTTAAGGGTGTCTTTTGGTGAACTGATGGTTTAAATTTTCCTGAAGCCTAATTTATACATATTCTTTCATTTAGTGCCCTCTGCATCCTGAGACATATCTGCCTACCCCAAAGCTGTGAATCATTCTTTTCTATTACTTGCTCTAGTGCTTCACTTAAGTAGTCGCAGAATTGTTTTTTGTCATCATCTGAAAATGCTCCACCTCCAAAGCCACAAATTAAACATCCCACTATCTGCCCACAGCTTCTTATCCTACTAAACCCATTCTTTGATTTATTGGGATCTCCTATCCATTGGTAACTATTCTTTCTTTCTATTCCTTCCTAAGGACCCAGTGAGGGGCACAACCACTGGTGGATGGGAGGGCATGTCCTGAAGAGGAGATCTGAATGAAGCACCATGGTGTGCACTATGTTCATGAAGCAAATATATCTGGCTGCAGACTTCCCTAGGAAGGAGTAGGTAAGGATGCACAGGGATTCTTTACTGGATCCTCCTTGGATTCTGTGTTCCTCAAGTCACACTGTTTATTTTCATATTGCATATATCTCAGTGCTTCTGAAGACTCTCTTAATGGTGCCAATTGCATGATTTTAGAATTGCTGTTGCTAATTGGAAAATGTTGGAAATTTTTTACCTCTAGTTGCAGAATGTTGGAAACTTTGTTATTGCTTTTTGTTGTTGTTGTTTTGTCTTTTTTATTTGTTTGCTTTTGGTTTCATTTTTAAGGCAAAATATACTCTTGAAGCTCATTTTCCCCTTGCTAGGTGTATTGGTCAGGGTCCTGGCAGGATTGAGGAGGGAGAATGAAGGAACTATTTACAAAGGTTTCACAAGGTTAAGGGAACTCTGTCAGGGAAGATGAGGCATCCTGGCACTAGCAAAAATGGGTGTCTCTTATTCACACAGGCCTGAAATAAGAAGCAGGGTATTTGAGTCCCTGGCCATTGGGGCAACGTGGCCTTGAGAGAAAGCTGCCTGTGAGGTGCTGTGGCCTTTTGTAGAGCAAAGCAGCCACTCTGAAATGCATTCCAGCAAAAAGGGAGCCAAGGAACAGACATTGCAAACCGGGAGAGTTGGTTGCCCTACCTCTTTCTGTCTTCCTGCCATAGACAAATTCACACAGGAGGTAGAGAAGAAATGAGCTAGTAAATAAAACCCGATGTGGTCAGCCTCTAAAGAGAAGGTGGATCTGGAGGCAAAAAAGTAAATACACACATAGAATGGCTTTGAGGATGGCAAATTCTGCATTGGCTAGGGCAGTGCTGTGAGCTGATAAAGTCATAGAACTTTCTCTGCAGATTCGTACTCCTAGTAAGTTAAAGAGCAGTCAGGCCCACTTTGAACTGATCAGATGGACAAAACCTTGGTAATTGAATCACTGGGCACTCAGGGGAGAGGCTAGGAATGCTTCTGGGGAAAGGAAAATACAAAGAGAAATCTTGGTTTGAACCCAGCATCAGCAAGAGGATGTGAGGACACCCAAGCAGAGCTGGTACAGGAGGTTTTAATCACCGGCTCCTTGCCCTCAGCTGATGGGTGGGTGTGTGAGTTCCAGCAGGGAGCCCTGGAAGAAGTGGGTGGGTGGGGAGAAGGATGAGAGAGAGACAGTTCAGCCTGGGTGCCAGGGCAGTGCAGGCAGAGGAGCAAGTGCCTCATTAGAGAAGGCTTTGCATTAACCCAGCCTTGCCAATCTGCAGAACAGGGGAGGAAATCTGGAGTGCTGGGAGCACTGGACCTCAGAAAGCCTGCAGAGAGATGACATCAAGACAGTGACATCACAAGGAACTCCTCCAATGGGGAAATGCAAGGCCAAGAACTCAGCTCTTGCCCAAGAAGAACATGGCCTGAGCATAGAGACTCTGTGCTGCCTGCCCTGACAGTGCCATGGGCTCCAGTCTCTTCTGCTGGGTGCTGCTCTGTCTCCTGGGAGCAGGTGAGTCCTGTGGACAAGGAAGGCACCCCTGTGGTGAGCTGCCGACTCCTGCATCCTCCACTTTCCTTTGTGGAAGCACCACCAACCTCTCTCCTGTGATCACTCTCCATCTGCTTTTCCCACAGGCTCAGTGGAGGCTGGAGTCACCCAAATGCCAAGATACCTGATCAAAACAAGAGGACAGGGAGCGACACTGCGATGTTCCCCTATCCCTGGGCACCTCAGTGTGTTCTGGTACCAACAGGCCCTGGGTCAGGGCCTCCAGTTCCTCTTTGAATATTACAGTGAAGGACAGAGAGCAAAAGGAAGCTTCCCTGACAGATTCTCAGCTCACCAGTTCCCTGACTATCGCTCTGAGCTGAATGTGAGCTCTTTGGAGCTGGGGGACTCGGCTCTGTATCTCTGTGCCAGCAGCTTGGCACAGCCCTGCAGAGTCACCAACGTCCTGTGCACAAACTTCCTGCCCCAGCTCTGACAGTGACAGCATTCAGGCTTCCATCCAGGCTTTGCTCCTTCCAGGGATACTTTCAGTTGTTTCAAAGTCTTGCTGTGTCCTGCTGAGCTCAGAGCACTCCCAACCGGCAAAGACCAGGTTCACATGTATGCACTGAATGTTTCCACTTCTCTGCCAGTATCTCCTTGCAGCTTGTCCAGTCCTGGGTAACTTCAGTAGAATAGTGACATCTGAGCCCGTCATGTGTGCTAGAGTCTCTGTATACATTATATGTCTTGAAGCTTTGCAACTCTTATGCAAATCACATATTCCCTTTGTAGATGAAAAGCTCAAGGAAACTGAGCCATTTCTGCAATGTCTCATGGTTTGTAACAAGCAGAAATGGGGGACAAACTTTCCTGTGTTCCTAAAGTCCATAGATCTTCCACACGCCCAGCTGCTCCATCCTTAACCTCTGCGTCCTGGTCAGCGAGACGCAGCCCCTGCCCTGCCCCCATGTGTCCAGCTGGACAGCAGTGAGAAGCTCAGACGTCATCGTGGGTCATGACTATGACCTCCTTGTTGGCCACTTTTCACAATTAAGAATAAATGTACTTGACATATATTTTCATGAAAGAAATGAAGTAGAGACCTAGGGGTGGAAGGAAGGGACATATGTTCAGTGCAGAAGAAATAGTCTCTAAAAAAAGGATCCCTAAGGTAGAAACCCCATGATGATGGTGGAGAGACACATGAAGGGCAAATGGTATAGGACTTTGGAGGGCTAGTGTCTCATAGAAGAAAGGCAGCCAGGAGCAGAGAACCTGTGGGTGGAGGTTTATGAGTTTAAGTTGAAGGTTAGTAGAGGGCACAGGGAGAGGTGGAGGGCAGTTGAGTGGGTCACTGGCTGGCAGGGACAGTGACATTGCCTGTGGAATTCACCAAGAGCCAGGTCTTATTTCCCCAACACACAAACTGAAGAATTCCCCTATAATCCCCCCATTTTGCCCTGACCCTTCCATGGCCACCAGCCTCCGCTGCGGTATGACACTTTGCCTCCCAGGAGCAGATGAGGTCTCTAAAGCCCTTCCCTGTGCTTACCAAGTCCTAATTTAAGCCTTTACCTCATGTCTACAATATTTGGGTCCTTCCCTGGCATTGTTTCCAGTTTCAACTTCCCTCTGTCACAGACTTGTTCCAGCAGTCCCCCCCACAGCCAGCTCCCCCTGCAGACACAGGTAAGCAGAAAATATGGGTGGCCTTGTCTTCAGAAGGCCACGACCCAGTCTGGGAGTCAGGGAAAGACCTTGTCCCTAGGAGCCTCTCCCAGCCCACCAGGATGGGTCCCAGAGCCCTGTGCCACCCTGGGTGTATGAAACTCTGTTTTGTTCCGAGGTTGTCCCCAGGTCAGTCTCAGCTGCATGAGGGCATGCGCCAGCAGCACGACGTGAGTGGACCGACCTTCTCCTCTATGCCCAGCTGCAGCTCTGCCACAGCAGTGACCTCAGCTGCGGCCTCAGCAGCATCCCTCCTACTCAGGCACGCCCAGAGAGGGAAGCTTATGCAACATTAGAGATGTGTAGACACCGTGGACACCACAGGGCCATGTTCTTTTCCCTGTGGCTTTTCATGACTCCAGTTTCCTCCCATGCTCCTTTAGCTATTAGCTTTCTCCCCATGGTCTCTGACCCTGGTTGTCCTCCCCCAGTCCCTGGGCCCTCATCTCTGCATTAACCATGGACGCCTCAGTTCAGTTCCTTCCTCCAGTGCATCATGCCCGGCCCCCACCCCCACCCCACCAAAGGCTTTTCCACCCCCCGGCTGAATTCTCTGCATCCACACAAGTCTCTCCATTTTTGTTCTCCCTGACCCACATCTCAGTTTATCTACCACCCCCTCCTAAAGGAAAAATTTCCTCTAATGTTTTATGAGGCCACATCCCCTAGCTATAAATGCTTGCAGCTTATTGTATTTATAGCATTTAGCACAGTTGTCATTTACATGAATTTGTGTGAATACTTAACAGAAGCCTCTCTTGCTTTCTAGGCTGAAAAGCGTTGTTGGGACTGTGATATTTTTGCTCCCCATTTTAACGCCAGCACCAAGGGCAGCTCCAGGTTCTCGTAGCCAATCTTTAAAGAAGTGATGGAGTTTCAAGATGGCGGCTGCTGCGGCGGCTGGCGCGGAGTAGCTGAGGTGGAAAAGGTGGCCACTGGGCCTCAGGCAGCCGAGAAACTTGTGGACCTTCCTCTGGCCATCTCTTAAGGGAGGACTGCTGCCGTCGTGGGGGCTCAACGCCACTTTGCCCCCGGCAGGAGAGGCTGCCTCATTTACAGGCAACAGCTTTGAAGTGTGGAGCAGGAAAAGAACTGATTCTTAGCTGCAAAAGTGAGTCTTGAAACAGGGAACACGGCGCCAGGGCTGCTGTGGATGCAGCCAGGATCCCGGAGGCTGGGGCCGCACCGAAGGCGGCCAGCTGCCCTATTCAGGATTCGAGGTTTCAGGCCGGCACTAAAGAAGATTTCTGGGAGCGCCCGAGCGGCGCCGCGACTGAACAGCCCGAGGCGGCAGCGCCGAGAACACGGAAGGCAACAAACCAGAGACAGAGCGAGCGCCCGACCTGGCACAGCACTGTGAGTGATCCCTGGCACAGCTCTGTTCGGGGGGTGGATGCCCACGCGGCTCCCACCTGCACCACCAGGCCACTCACTGCCACGGTGCTGCCTCCATTTTGCCAGGTGCGGGCAGCTCCGCCCTGCTCGGCCATCACTGAGCCCATTTGCTTGGCCTGGCGCGGGGCTTTCCGGACCCTGCGGGCCGACCTCCTCTCCCACTCCCTCCGCGGTTCTCTGGCAGGGCTGGGGGTGTGGGGCGTCCCGACCAGTTTTGGGAGGGCTAGGAAGTACGGGCGGGCTGACTGTCACTCCACCACACCCTGGACTCCGGCCCCGGTAAATTTCCTGTTACTGGGAGGCAGATACCATCTCTGCGACCACCAGTTTGGAAAAAAGCCTAACGAATTTCTGGTTGGGAATAGTGTGGTAGGAGAGTTCCCAGGTCCGCTTGAACCTGCCGGAGAGCAGGCTGCAGGTGGGCACTAGACTCGGTTTATACCGGGGGGATACAAAGGTGAACAAGACCCGAGAAAGATCTACACAGTGCTACAAAGGCACCCAGAGAGACCGGTCGTCTGTGCCTAGCAGAAACCTGGTAGACTTCCTGGGCGAGGCGGTGCTGAGCAGGGTCTTGAAGGCCCAGCTGATAGACGAGGGGTGCAGAAGACACGCCCCAGCCCAGCACAGTGTGCACAGAGGGGGGAGACGTGCGGCCAGGGAGCGGAGACTCGACAGAAACCACACACCCGGTGGGGTCGCCACTGCACGATCTAACAGCCTGGGCCAGAGCACACGGAACGGGGAGAAGTCCTGTACAGAAAGTGAAAGCTCAACAGAGATCACACACCCTGTGGTACGTGATCCACCAGCCCAGCAGAGTACAAGCTGACCAGAAAGGTGGATCCCCGGAGAAGCCCAAGACCCGAGGCAACCACACACACAAGACACTAGAGGCCAACTGAGCAGTCACGGCGGGAGCCATACCAAATTGGCAACCACAGCAACATCCTAGTTAGTCATTAGTCTTAAACCGGTGGACTGTGAAACCCCCTGCCACAATGAATAAACACCAAAAAAAAGACACCAGAAATACAAAAAATCAAGAAAGTACACCACCAAAAGTTAATAAATCTCATACTCTAGATCCTATAGAACAAGAAGCCCTTGAAATAACTGACAAGGAATTTTGAGTGATAATTCTAAGGAAACTGAATGAGATACAAGAAAACTCAGCTAGACATCATGATGAAATGAGGAAAAGTATACAGGATCTGAAAGAGGAAATATACAAGGAAATCAATGTCCTGAAAAAAAATGTAGCAGAACTTGCTGAACTGAAGAAGTTATTCAGCGAAATAAAAAACACAACGGAGAGTTTAACCAGCAGGCTTGTCGAAGTTGAAGAGAGAACCTCTGAACTTGAAGATGGGCTGTTTGAAATAACACAAGCAGACAAAAAGAAAGAAAAAAGAATCAAGGACATGGAAGAAAATCTGAGAGAGATATCAGACAACCTCAAGCGCTCAAATATCCGAGTCATGGGTATTCCAGAAGGGGAGGAAAATGGAGATTCCATTGAAAACATATTCAACAAAATAGTGGCAGAAAACTTCCCAGGTATAGGAAAAATCACAGATCTTCAGATCCAGGAAGCTCAACGATCTCCAAACGTATTCAACCCAAAAAGGCCTTCTCCAAGACATGTCATAGTCAAATTGGCAAAACTCAGAGACAAAGAGAGAATCTTAAAAGCTGCAAGAGAGAAGCGTCAAATCACCTATAAGGGAGCCCCAATCAGGTTAACATCACACTTTTCATCACAAACCCTAAAAGCTAGAAAGGAATGGGATGATATTTTCAAAATACTAAAAGACAAAGATTGCCAGCCAAGAATACTCTACCCTGCAAGGCTATCCTTCCGAAATGAGGGGCAAATAGTATATTTCTCAGACAAACAAAAACTGCGGGAGTTCACTACCACAAGACCACCCTTACAAGAAATCCTCAAGGGAGTACTGGGTTTGGTTCCTGAAAAATAACTACCACTGCCATAAAAACCTAAGAAAAATCTAAACCCGCTAGTACAATAAAAATGGCATTCATGAAGAGAAAACAAGCTAACAAAAACACTATCTACAACCTAAGGAACCAACAAACAAAGAAACCAAACAGTAAATCAGAAAGCAAGGAACAAAAGACACCTAAGACAACCAAACAACCAATAAAATGCTAGGAATAAATCAACACCTTTCAATAACAACTCTTAATGTTAAAGGCTTAAATTCCCCAATTAAAAGACACAGACTGGCTGACTGGATCAAAAAGCAGGACCCAACTATGTGCTGCCTACAAGAGACCCACCTCACCCATAAAGATTCACACAGACTAAGAGTGAAAGGATGGAAAAAGATTTACCATGCAAACAGAAAAGAAAAACGAGCTGGAGTGGCTATTCTTATATCTGACAAAATAGACTTTAAACTAAAAACCATAAAAAGAGACAATGAGGGACACTACTTAATGATAAAAGGACTGATCCATCAAGAAGACATAACAATCATAAATATGTACGCACCCAATGTTGGAGCAGCCAGATTTATAAAACAAACTCTATTAGACCTAAAGAAGGAAATAGACACTAATACCATAATAGCAGGGGACCTGAACACTCCACTGTCAATATTAGACAGATCATCTAGGCAAAGAATCAGTAGAGAAACACAAGATCTAAACAAGACTCTAGACCAATTGGAATTGGCAGACATCTACAGAACATTCCACCCAACCACCTGAGAATATTCATTCTTCTCATCAGCACATGGATCATTCTCCAGGATAGATCACATATTAGGTCACAAATCAAGTCTCAATAAATTCAAAAAAATTGGAATTATCCCATGTATCTTCTCAGACCACAATGGATTAAAACTAGAAATTAATAACAAACAAAACTCTGGAAACTATACAAACACATGGAAATTAAACAGCATTCTACTTAATGACATATGGGTCCAAGAAGAAATCAAGCAGGAAATCAAAAAGTATTGAAACTAATGAAAACAATGATACATCATACCAAAACCTGTGGGATACTGCAAAAGCAGTATTGAGGGGAAAATTTATTGCATTAAATGCTCACTTCAGAAGAATGGAAAGATGGCAAGTGAACAACCTAACACTTCACCTTAAAGAACTAGAAAAACAAGAACAATCCTATCCTAAAGTTAGCAGACGGAAAGAAATCATTAAGATCAGAGCAGAACTGAATGAAATTGAAAACCAAAAAACAATTCAAAAGATCAACGAATCAAAAAGTTGGTTTTTTGAAAAGATAAATAAAATTGACAAACCATTAGCATGGCTAACAAAAAAAAGAAGAGAGAAGACTCAAATAACAAAAATTAGAAATGAAAAAGGCGATATTACAACTGATTCATCTGAAATACAAGGAATCATTCGAGACTACTATAAACAACTATACGCCAACAAATTTGAAAATCTGGAGGAAATGGATAAATTTCTGGACACACAGAAGCTCCCAAAACTGAACCGTGAAGACGTAGAAAATTTGAACAGACCAATAACAATAAAGGAGATTGAAGCTGTTATCAGAAGGCTCCCAACAAAGAAAAGCCCAGGACCAGATGGATTCACAGCAGAATTTTACCAAACATTCAAAGAGGAATTGACACCGATTCTTTACAAACTATTCCAAAAGATTGAAACGGACGCAAATCTCCCAAACTCATTCTATGAAGCAAACATCATCCTGATACCAAAACCAGGTAAAGATATAACCAAAAAAGAAAACTACAGACCGATATCCTTGATGAATATAGATGCAAAAATCCTCACTAAAATACTAGCAAACAGAATACAGCAACACATACGAAAAATTATTCATCACGATCAAGTGGGATTCATCCCAGGGATGCAAGGTTGGTTCAACATACGCAAATCAATAAATGTGATACACCATATTAATAAACTCAAACACAAGGACCATATGATCATCTCTATAGATGCTGAAAAAGCATTTGATAAAGTTCAGCACTCATTCATGACAAAGACCCTCTATAAGTTAGGTATAGAGGGAAAGTATCTCAACATAATTAAAGCCATATATGCCAAACCCACTGCCAATATCATCCTGAATGGGGAAAAGCTGAAAGCTTTTCCTTTAAGAACAGGCACTAGACAAGGATGCCCACTCTCACCACTCCTATTCAACATAGTGTTGGAAGTACTAGCCAGAGCAATCAGAGAAGAGAAGGAAATAAAGGGCATCCAGATTGGAAAAGATGAAGTCAAACTCTCCCTGTTTGCAGATGACATGATCCTATATATCGAACAGCCTAAAATCTCTACAAAAAAACTGTTGGAATTGATAAATGATTTCAGCACAGTAGCAGGATACAAAATCAACACACAAAAATCAGTAGCATTTCTTTTCTCCAATAGTGAACATGCAGAAGGAGAAATCAAGAAAGCCTGCCCATTTACAATAGCCACCAAAAAAATAAAATACTTAGGAATTGAGTTAACCAAGGAGGTGAAAAATCTCTATAATGAGAACTACAAACCACTGCTGAGAGAAATTAGAGAGGATACAAGAAGATGGAAAGATATTCCATGCTCTTGGATTGGAAGAATCAACATAGTGAAAATGTCCATACTACCCAAAGTGATATACAAATTCAATGCAATCCCCATCAAAATTCCAAAGACATTTTTCTCAGAAATGGAAAAAACTATTCAGACATTTATATGGAACAATAAAAGACCACACATAGCCAAAGTAATGCTCAGCAAAAAAAATAAAGCTGGAGGCATAACACTACCTGACTTTAAGCTATACTACAAAGCTATAATAACCAAAACAGTATGGTACTGGCATAAAAACAGACACACTGACCAATGGAATAGAATAGAGAATCCAGAAATCAACCCACACACTTACTGCCATCTGATCTTTGACAAAGGCACCAAGCCTATTCACTTGGGAAGGGACTGCCTCTTCAGCAAGTGGTGCTGGGATAACTGGATATCGATATGCAGGAGAATGAAACTAGATCCATACCTCTCACCGTATACTAAAATCAACTCAAAATGGATTAAGGATTTAAATATACACCCTGAGACAATAAAACTTCTTAAAGAAAACATAGGGGAAACACTTCAGGAAATAGGACTGGGCACAGACTTCATGAATACGACCCCAAAAGCACGGGCAACCAAAGGAAAAATAAACAAATGGGATTATATCAAACTAAAAAGCTTCTGCACAGCAAAAGAAACAATTAAAAGAGTTAAAAGACAACCAACAGAGTGGGAGAAAATATTTGCAAAATATACATCTGACAAAGGATTAATATCCAGAATATATAAGGAACTCAAACAACTTTACAAGAAGAAAACAAGCAACCCAATTAAAAAATGGGCAAAAGAGCTAAGTAGGCATTTCTCTAAGGAAGATATCCAAATGGCCAACAGACATATGAAAAAATGCTCAACATCACTCAGCATCCGGGAAATGCAAATCAAAACCACATTGAGATACCATCTAACCCCAGTTAGGATGGCTAAAATCCAAAAGACTATGAACGATAAATGCTGGCGAGGCTGCGGAGAAAAAGGAACTCTCATACATTGTTGGTGGGACTGCAAAATGGTGCAGCCTCTATGGAAAATGGTATGGAGGTTCCTTAAACAATTGCAAATAGATCTACCATACGACCCAGCCATCCCACTGTTGGGAATATACCCAGAGGAATGGAAATCATCAAGTTGAAGGTATACCTGTTCCCCAATGTTCATCGCAGCACTCTTTACAATAGCCAAGAGTTGGAACCAGCCCAAATGCCCATCATCAGATGAGTGGATACGGAAAATGTGGTACATCTACACAATGGAATACTACTCAGCTATAAAAACGAATGAAATACTGCCATTTGCAACAACATGGATGGACCTCGAGAGAATTATATTAAGTGAAACAAGTCAGGCACAGAAAGAGAAATACCACATGTTCTCACTTATTGGAGGGAGCTAAAAATTAATATATAAGTTCACACACACACATACACACATACACACACAAACCGGGGGGGGGGGAAGAAGATATAACAACCACAATTATTTGAAGTTGATACAACAAACAAACAGAAAGGACATTGTTGGGGGGGAGGGGGGGAGGGAGAAGGGAGGGAGGTTTTGGTGATGGGGAGCATTAATCAGCTACAATGTATATCGACAAAATAAAATTTAAAAAAAAAATAAATAAAATAAATAAATAAATAAAATAAAGAAGTGATGAATAATGAAAAACCGTCTAGGTTCCCACTTCGGCCATTCCAGAAGTCTGGACACATTAACCGAGAGCTTCCGTCCTTTGGTCTCTTGAGATCAGAAGAGTCCTGGAGACAGAGGAGAAATCTCCATCATGGATGTGTGAGTGGATCCCAAGCCCTTCTGCAGGACTGAACTCCATGTCCTCCCATCAGCTTCCTGGGCTTGTCCCTTCCTTCAGTCTCCTTCCTTCATAGGCTCCCAGAGTTTGGAGTCTCCCAGACATGGGACACCTAATCACTGGCAGAGTGATCGAAAACATAAGTCAAACCCTGGTGTTAAAAAGTGATGGAGAAGAAAACAAATGGTTTCTCTGATATGTTAGGGAGAGTTTTCCCGAGGCACACAAATCTTGGGTGACTGTGAGGCCATGAGCCTGATACCCTGAGTTATATGACAGATGTCACTTGTATGTATTGGCGGGCAATGCCAGAGACAGAGCCGAGGTTCACCAGCTTCCTCCGGCTCACAGCCTGACTGTGGTGCAGGGTACTGAGCAGACCCCTTCACTTGTTCCTCCCTTTTCCAGATAGAAAAGACTGTCATTGACCACAGAGGCTCCATTTATAGAGCGAGGCCATGCATTAGTCCTTAAAGAATTGTGAGGGTCCTTCTGAGTGGAAATAATCGAATATACCGTCACTAGGATGGCCCAAAGATAGAACAAAGCCCCAATTTTGCCCGAATGATTTACATCCATGCTTTAAAGACTAAAGCAGTTTTATCTCCCCAGGCAGTAAAGACCCAAAATAGACAAGTTATTTCAAAGAGTTGAACCAAAGTTAGGATATTTCCCTAGGGACATCGTGTCTTCCCACCCACTTGCTAAAGCCATATTTGAGAAAGCTGTGACCTATTGATGAACCCTGGAATAACATTACAATGGACTTGATAATACTATTGCTACCTGAATTAGAAACAAAGACCAGCAATGTAAAGCGTAAACCTGGAACTTCACTTTTACTGAGTGTGGAAACACAGGCACTAGAGAACACTCATCTACCTTCCTTGTCAGATGAGGGGACTATGTGACGCCTGCTATAGGCGGGCGCGTCAGAGCCTCCACCGCTTCACGGTGGCCAGGCTTCCCATGGGAGAAGCCCCTTTAGTTCACAGCCAGCACACACTGACATCAACATCAAATCCATCAACGTCTTTGCTCACCCACCTCACCAGTCGGAGACCTGACTTGTGCACCAGGAGCCTGGGATTTTTTTCTCAGTTTATTCAGAGAAAATGGGCCTTTATAAGGTGTTCTATTGCCAGAGCCTTTTTGTACTTTGCCTATTTAGATACTACAAATTCTGCCCCCAGATAAAAGGTCTGAATTAGGAGCTCTCATGTGAATAAAATATGGTTTTAATAAAAAAATTAAATGAGGTATAAAGAATTCAAACTGCTCTCAGGACAAAGACATGGCAGCTCTCCTACCCGCCACCCAAACACCTCCCACACCTGCCCAAATCATGCACAGCGTCAGGAAAATGCGGGGTCAGGGCCAGACAGAGGAGATCTCCAGGGGAGGATGACGGTCAGCATTTAGATCTCCAAAGGGCAGAGCTATTGTGGCATCTAGGTGGCAGTGTCCAGGTGGCACTATGAAAAGAAGCAGAGAAGTGGAAGACAGCCCAGGGACGGAGCCTGGGATCTGGGCGACAGCACCTGGAGTGCTGGGTGGGGACAACCAAATGGTGCTCATAGAATTTTTTTGTACTGAAATCCTCTCTGAGTTACCATTTTTAAAAATTCTATTCCTCGATTTTTCACCTTTTACTGTTTCTGATTATGACTGACAGGATTTTCTCTTTTTTTCCTTCACACTGGTTCATAATAGAATTGTACATCTCAGAGTTGGGGCATCTTAGACTTAGTAAATTAATATCTTGAGCCTCAGTGATGTCACTGTGGGAACTGCCACATGGGGACAAGAAACATCCCTCCTTCTCTGCTCCTTCTCTCAAGAACCTAATCTGGTGAACCTCCCATTCTGTCCTGACCCTGCCATGGACATCAGGCTCCTCTGCTGTGTGGCCGTCAGTCTGCTGGCGGGGAGGGCAGGTGAGTGTGCATGCGTGTGTGTCAGTGTGTGTATTCACATGTGTGTGTGTTTGATGACCATAATTGTGTTCCTCATTCTGTTCCTACCTTCTGTCTCCACAGATCACACAGGTGCTGGAGTCCTCCAGTCCCCCAGGCACAGGGTCACAGAGAGGGGACAGAATGTAGCTCTCAGGTGTGATCCAATTTCTGGTCACACTGCCCTTTATTGGTACCGACAGACCCCAGGGCATGGCCCAGAGTTTTTGATTTACTTCCAAGGCAAGGACACAGCAGACAAATCGGGAATGCCTGGTGACCGGTTCTCTGCTGAGAGGTCTGAAGGCTCGTTCTCCACTCTGAAGATCCAGCCCGCAGAGCAGGGGGACTCGGCTGTGTATCTCTGTGCCAGCAGCTCAGCCACAGTGTGGCACAATCCCCTCCTCCCTGCCCACAAACCCTCATGTGCTCAGCTGTCCTCCCAGTGCTCAGAAGCCCTGCTCTTCCCTCATCAAGGGGGACAAATGTACTTGAGACATCAGGTGTTCTTCTGCTAGTAGGAGGTCAGGAAATGACTCTGAAATACTAGAACAGGCTACACTGGGTAGTAATAACTGTGGCTGATGGATTCTAGGAATCTTTATATATAGTTCAAGATTCTACGGCTGGGAGTAAACACCAGAGCTTAGGCTCAGGGATAGTGGTCAAGTAAATTTTCTCTTATAAAACTGTAAAGTTTTGGCACATTTATAATAAACTTCAATTAGTGTGAGTAATTCACATTTATACTATACCAAGGAGTGGGCCAGATTATCCCAAACAATGTTAAAGCCATGCACAGCTACCAGCCACAAAAATGTTTAGAATTCTTAGTAAGAGCTGCCATCAAAACCAACTATCCAGAAATAATCGCTCACAATAATACACATTATCATATGTCCATATATTGCTTTTTTAATTTCTTTTGACCATTCTGCAATAATTCTGTGTTTAATTTCCTTATTCTCCAGTCTAACTATTTTTTAAATGTAGAAACTCATATTTTGCTTGGTTTTATAAAATGTAACCCCGCTTGAGAAGGTGGTAAAGGGAACTGATTCCAAGAAGATCTGAAGTGCAGTAATATCGTCCATGAAGGATTCTTTGAGGTTTCGAAATAGTTGTATCAATTTAGAGTCTCAGCAGAGGCATATGAGATTTTCAGTCATCTTTGCCTCTCTCTTTCTCTCTTTTTCTCCACCTCGCCCACTCTGTAGGTTAGTTTTTTACGCTCTTAATGGTTTCTTTTGATAAACAGAAGTTTTTAAGCCAAATCATTCCATTGCCCCCCTTTTTGGTTAGCATTTTGTACTGTGATATGCAGTGGAAGAAATCTTTGCCTACTTCACAATGATCATTTTTCAATATTTTCTTTTAAAATCTTTACACTTTAAACCTTTCACACTTAGATCTATAATCCAACTGGAGTTAATCCTTTGTATATGATACAAGTGGTATGAGAAAGAGATCAAGTTATACTTTTTCTACATGATTATCTCTTTCACCCAACAGTAAGTAGAAAAGATACTTCTTTCCTCACCACTCTGTAATATCACTCTTGTCATAAATCAGTCATTATATACGTGTGCATCTGTTTTCTTGGATCTCTATTATGTTGCATTGGTCTGTTTTGTCAGTCCTTGCACTAATAACTCACAGTCTTATTTACTATAGCTTTATGATAGTTTTTAATATTTGATAGTCTAATGCCTCAAGCTTTGTTTTTATTTGTTTGTTTGCTTGATTTTTTAGCCAAGGTTCTTGACCACTTTTGACCCTGTTTACTTTTTATATGTATTTTAGAACCAGCTTGCCAAATTCTTCCAGAAAAAAATGCCTGTGTCTATTTAATTTACTTTGTTTCCAAGTAACTTAAGTCCATCACAGAAAAAATCTAAGAATATCAATAGGAATACAGAAACATTTACCATCCCAAAATATAAAATGCACAATGTCTGGCAACCAACTAATGATTACAGGCATGAATATAAGCAGAAAAATATGGCCCAGACAAAAATTAGTCAATATAACTTAATTTGGAAATGAAAAATTGGCAGACAAAAATATTAAAATTGTTATAAGTGTATAAATGTTCAAAATTTTGTAGAGATGAGAAAGACATGAAAAATTGGAATAAAACTTCTAGAGATAAAAATGACCATGTCTGTGATAAAAAACACACTGAATGGAATTAATAGATTATTAGACATTACAGAAGAAGAGATTGATGAATTGGAAGAAGTAACAATAAACAATTCATAATGAAACACAGAGCAAAAGGACAAAGTCATCAGTGAGCTGGGGGACAGATCCAAGTATCCTAATATGTAATTGGAGACCTCAAGTGTTAAGTTTTTAAAATTTAAATTTGTGTAAAGGAAAATTGGCTGTTTACATCAAAGTGATTCCAAAATAGTGCAAGGGTTCTACAATACATAAAATAAAAATCTAGAACAACAATAACAAAAAGACAGCAAGGAGAAAAATAAATATATATCATATCATTGTAAGATTTTCATAATCTATGGGAAGTCTCTTGAATATGATCTGTTTTGAAATAGAGATGTATACTGCAAACTCTAGAGCAGCCACTAGATTAATAAAACACGAAGTTATACAGGTATGCCTCAGAGATATAGAGGGTTCAGTTCTAGACAACTGCAATAAAGCAAATATCTCAATAAGCAAGTCACACAATTTTTCTGGTTTCTCAGTGCACGTAAAAGCTATGTTTAGACTATACTGTAATCCCTTAAGTGTGAAAAAGCATTATGTCTAAAGAAAAGTACATACCTTAATTAAAAATACTTTATTGCTAAAAAATGCTAGTGATCATTTGAGCCTTCAGGGAGTCATAATCTTTTTGCTGGTGGGACCGGCCTTGATGTTGGTGGCTGCTGTCTCATCAGGGTAGTGGTTGTTGAAGGTTGGGGTAGCTGTGTCGTTTTCTTAAAATAAGAAGATAATAAGTTTGCTGCATTGATTGACCCTTCCTTTCATGAAAAACTTCTTTGCAGCATGCAACGCTGCTTGATAACATTCTACCCATAAAAGAACTTCTTCCGAAATTGGAGTCAATCTCCTCAAACCCTGCTGCTACTTTATCAATTAAGTTTATGTAATATTCAAATCCTTTCTTGCCATTTCAGCAAAGTTCATAGCATCATCAATAAGAGTAGATTCCTTGTCAAGAAACCACTTTCTTTGCTCATCCATAAGAAACAACTCTTCATTCATTAAAGCTTTATCCTGAGATTAAGCAATTGATTCACATCTTCAGGATCCACTTCTAATTCTAGTTCTTTTGCTATTTTCACATCTGCAGTTACTTCCTCCACTGAAGTCTTACACCCCTCAAAGTCATCCATAAGGGTTGGAATCAACTTCTTCCAAACTCTTGTTAATGTTGATATTTTGACCTTCTCCCATGAATCACAAATGTTCTTAGTGGCATCTAGAAAGGTGAATCTTTTCCAGAAGGTTTTTAATTTACTTTGCCTAGATACATCAGAGGAATCACTATCTATAGCAGCTATAACCTTATGAAATGTGTTTCTTATAATAATAAGACTTGAAAATCAAAAGAGCTCCCTGATCCATTGAGGATGGATGTTGTGTTAGCAGGCGTGAAAACAAATTCAATCTCCTTGTACATCTCCATCAGAGTTCTTGGGTGAGCAGGTGTATTGTCAATGAGCAGTGATATTTTGAAAGAAATATTTTTTCTTCTTTACATTTTTTTTTCCTGAGCAGTAAGTTTCAACCATGGGCTTAAAGTATTCAGTAAACCATGCTGTAAGCAGATGTGCTGTCATGCAGGCTTTGTCAGTCCATTTACAGAGCTCAGGCAGAGTAGATTTAGCATAATTCCTAAGGGCGTAAGAATTTTCAAAATGGTAAATGCGCATTGGCTTCAACTTAAAAGTCACCAGTTGCATTAGCCCCTAACAAGAGTCTGTCCTTTGAAGCTTTGAAGCCAAGCATTGACTTCTCCTCTCTAACTATGAGAGTCCTAGATGGCATCTTCTTCCATATGGAAAATCTGTTGTTTAGTGCAGTCACCATCACCAATGATCTTAGCTGGATCTTCTGGATCACTCGCTGCAGCTTCTACATCAGCACTTGCTGCTTCACCTGCACTTCTATGTTATGCAGACGTGTGCTTTCCTTAAACCCCATGAACTAACCTCTGCTAGCTTCAGACTTTCCTTCTGCAGCTTCCTCACCTATCTCAGCCTTCATAGAATCAAAGTGAGCTAGGATCTTGCTCTGGATTAGGGTTTGGCTTAATGGAATGTTGTGTCTGGTTTAGCCTTCTATTCAGACCACTGAGCTTTCTCCATGTCAGCAATGAGGCTGTTTCACTTTATCTTTCACGTGTTCTCCAGAGTAGCATTTTCAATTTCCTTCAAGAATATTTCCTTTGCATTCACAACTTGGCTAACTGTTTGGCACAAGAAGCCTAATTTTGAGCTTATCTCAGCTTCTGACATACCTTCCTCACTAAGCTTAATCATGTCTTGCTTTTGATTTAAGTGAGAGACATGTGACTCTTTCTTTCACTGGAATCTTAGAGGACATTGCATAGTTATCAATTGGCCTAATTTCAATATTGCTGTGTCTCAGGGAATAGGGAGGCCTAAGGAGCAGGAGAAAGATGGGAAATGCCTGGTTGGTGAAGAAGTCAGAACACACATACCATCCAATTGCCATCTTGTATGTGCGTAGTCCGTGGCACCCTAAAGCAGTTACAATAGTGGTAGCAAAGATCACTGATCACAGTTCACTAAAACTAATATGACAATAATAATAAAAAATTTTGAAATATTGCAAGAATTACCAATTAATGTTACATTACATTTTGGTGATGTAACACAGAGACACAATGTGAGCACGTGTTGTTGAAAAACATGGTGTTGCCAGACTTGCTGGATGCAGGGTTGCCACAAACCTTCAAATTGAAAAAACCACATTTTCTGAGAATCACAGTAAAGTGAAGCACAATAAAATGAGGTAGGCCTCTAGATAATAAGCCAAGAAAAAGAGTGAAATTATAGAAATGCTCAATTAATGTACAAGAAAACATCAAGAAAGAACAAAGGAACAAAGAGATGGGACCATGTCTTTGAACAGAACAGAAGTGAAAAATGATAGACACAAACATACCAGATCAAAAATCACATCAAATCTAAATAGTCACAAGGTGCTTATTAAAAAGCACATTGTAATAACGAACAAAACAAAACCAAAAAAAAACAAGCATATGCTGCCTACCAGAAATGCACTATAAAGAAACAAAAGGATGAAAAGATATGTACCATGTTAACACTAATAAAAAGCTATATTAATATCAAAGTAAATTTCATCGCAGAGAAAGTTTCAATAAAAATAAAAATTTATAGTCAGTGATTTACATACCTCTCTTTTATTAATTTTTCAACAAGTCATAAACACACACACACACACACACATACACTGTCAGTAAGGATATAGAAGACGTAAAGAGCCTATCAGCCACCTTGACTTAATTGAAATTTACACAATACTCCACCCAACAGTAGGAGAATACGTATTTTTTTAAGTGTGCCCTGACCATGTATCAGAATGGGCTACACACTCTGGGCTATAAAAGAAGCATCATTAAATTTAAAATTATTCATGGCAAACCAAATGAATTCTCTAACCACAGTGGAACAAAATTAGAAAACAATAACACAAAGATCTCTGGAAAAAATACCAAATAATTTAAAATTAAATAACAATTTTATAAATAACTTATGGGGCAAAACATAAATATAAAGGGAAATTAGAAAGTGCTTTAAACTGAACAAAAATGAATGTATATCAGCACCGACAGAATGCCACTGATGCAGTATTTGGGGGAAAACAGAAGAACAAGGGAAAATTTCCTATTCATTTGGAGGTCAGCACTACTCTGATACCCAAATCAGACAGAGGTATTAGAAAAAAAGAAAACTACAGACCAGTATCCCTCATGAATGCAGATTCAATAATTCTTTCAAAATTACAGAATTGATAGTCTGTAACATATCTTGACCAAGCGGGATTTCTCTCAGTGACGGGCAATTGGTATAACATTCAAAAAATAGTTTATGTAATTTACCCTGTTAGTACTAAAAAAATAGGGTACTAATTTACCTTATTAGATTGAAAACCATATGATCATATCTATAAGTGTCCACAAAACATTCGTTAAAATTTAATATCCATTCCTGAGAAAAACTCACAGCAAACTCAGAGTAATAGGAAACTTCCTTCACATCATAAACGGCACTTATGTAGAACCTATGGTTAAATGCTAGACTATTTCTGCATTTAGACTGTGGTAAGTAAAAGATTCGTATTGTACTCTCTAGATCAAACACAAAAAGTACCACAAAGAGGGGGGAAAACTTCTTCTTAACAAATGGTGCTGAAGAAATCAGAATATCAATATGGAAAAATAAAGAATCCCAATCTTTACCTCACTTCATAAACCAGGCCCAGGCAAACTACAGCGCGTAAGCCAAATCTGGCCCCTGCCTGCTTTCACGTGGCCCAGGAACTAACAATAGTTTGTATATTTTATTTATTATTTATTTAGTTTTTGTTCTTAGCATATTAGCGTTTATTCCTGAACTGTTTCCTTGCCAAGTAGGTGGAGAAAATAATCCGTTTAAGAAAAAGTCTCAAATCCATAGGTCTTTTATATTATCATTAAAATTTACAAGCATGTCTCAGGAATCATCCTGCAGCTTGTTTCTGTAGCTGCACAAGTCTTAGATCTTTTTCATCAGCCTGATGAACTATTCCTTTTTCAGAGACATAGATGTATCCAAAGTTTTCAGATATCCTTGATTTTAACTGTTGTGGCTTGCTGGATCAAAGCAGCTGAGTTTGAAACAAGTTCAATGTCATTTCCTTCAAGGATAAACTCATCTTTCTGGGCTTGAGATAGTGAACAAGCAACACCCGGCCTCATTTGAACCCTGCAGATGTATTTTTCACCCAAGAAATTTCGGATTTCAACAAGAGACTCATTCTCCTGAATAATGCCGTCGATGGAGAGGTGACCACACACAGACCTCATCTTGTTACAGAAGGCCAGCGTAACACATATGATCATGTTCTGTACATGACTACAGGTAGTGCGAACAGTAGCCAGATCCTTTCTATTTCCCTACTATTTGTCAACCCAGAGCCTCTTCTTTTTGTTTCCAAGGAGACTGAGCATTAAAGTCACATACATTGATGTGATTGAAGTCCCTCTGCCAGGCTCCTCTGGGGCCCTTCACTATAACTGTGCATCCCTTCAGAGTGATGTCAAAGTTTTCTGGAATGTCAACACTCTGATTGCCGAAAATGGTCTTCATTCTCGCACTAGATGCAGCAGAGTGTTTATTCATTTTCAATGGCCGTAAGAGAATAAAAAGAATAGGATCTTGTCACATATGAAAATTACACAGAATTGAAGTTTCAGTATTTGCAAATAAAGTTTTATTGGAACACAGCCAGATCATTTATCCAATGTCTGTGGTTACTTTTGCAGTACAGTGAAAGTGTTGAGTAGTTGAGACAGAGACTGCATGGTACACAAAACCTGAAATATTTACTATCTGACCCTTTACAGAGAAAGTTTGCTGACCCTCGTCTTAAATGAAAATGAATATAAGATGGACCAACATCCTCAATGATCTAAAAATTAGAAATCTAAAGAATCTTGAAGAAAACAACAGATTCTCTTCATGACCTAGGGGTAGGCTAGGATTTCTTAAAAAGACAAAAAGTGTTCCAACCCTAAAAAATGTGGTTTGTTCTAAAACCTTTTTAAAAAAAGTTCATCAAAATATATTCTTAAAAAAATGTATATTTCTGAAAAAGGGCTTGATTCATATTATAAAGAATTCCTACAAATCAAATAAAAACAAACAATTTAATAACAATAGCAAAAAGAACAGATGAACACAGGGTGTTCAAAAATGGAGGTTATATAAGTAGGGAGTTATTTCCCCGGGTGCTTAAGTTTTTGGCTGACAGAACTCCAGTGTCAGCCCCTGCAGGAATTACCTTCAGTTAAAGAGAGCATTTTCCCCCAGTCCCACCCCATTCGTAGTGTAGATGCCATCTCAGGACTGGCTGGTATCACCCCCGTTACACACTACTTGAGAGTTAGCATGTTTACTCCCCATTTGGAAAACATGTTTGCTTCATGCCTCCATTATTACCACAGGAAAAGTCAAGTTCGAGGCAGGTAAACCTCAAATCAGCAAGAGCTGAGCTGTGTCCTGAGATCCTGATGCCTAACCTAGAAAGCACCAGCCTCCTTGGCCGACTCAACAGAGGCACATGCTAGTGACTGCACAACTGGCCACTTGAGGGCGCTGTGGATCCACTGAGTGAGCTGCTGATAGCTCTGTCTGGGGAAGGAGGGTTAAGGGAGACAGTCTTGGCTTGGTCCCTGCATCAGAGATATTACTTGATGAACCAGAGGTACTGCTGGCACGGGAGGGGTTAACTTGAGTCTTCTCTCATCAACTGATGTGCAGGTGTGTTCTCATGGCAGGGAGCCAGGACCTGCAGCCTTGCCTGGGTAGAGGTCTCTCTGGAGCTTCCATTTGATGGGGAGCGTGATGAGGCTTCAGTGGGGCAGCCTGGATGGCCCAGGCCAGCTGTGGACAGTGGAGCACCTGCCTCAGAGGAAAATCAGAGAAGCGGTGGGGGGTGGACGTCTGCCCCAAACCCTGCCCTGCCCAGCTCAGCAAGGGTAGCTCTCCCTGACCTGTAGGAGGCTGGACAGAATGGGGGAAGACCTGACACAGCTGAGCCTGACCAGGGATGTGTGGGTTGCCTATGGGAGCCTACAGGGATGGTGACATCAGAACAGTGATGTCACAGGCAAATTCTCCAAACACAGAAAAGAGGGGAGCAAACTCCTCCCTCTCACCCCAGGAGCACAGTGTCCTGAGTAAGGAGATGCCTGCTCCTGTCCTGCCTGATGCTGCCTGGGGCACCAGGCTCCTCTGCTGTGTGACCCTTTGTCTCCTGGGGATAGGTGAGTCTTGAGTACACTTGGGACATCCCCTAAGTGCAAGGTGTGGTCATTGCTGGAATATAAATCTCCTCCCTGGGCCAAGGCTTCAGCTTCTGTCTCCTTCCTCCACAGGTTCAGTGCATGCTGAAGTCATCCAGTCCCCAAGACACCTAATCAAAAGAGTGGGGGGACAGGCCATTCTGAAATGCCATCCCGTCTCTGGCCATGACACGGTGTACTGGTACCAGCAGGCTCCAGGTCAGGGCCTCCAGTTCCTCATTTCATATTATCAAAAGATGCAGAGAGATAAAGGAAACATCCCTAGTCGATTCTCAGCTCAGCAGTTCAGTGACTACCACTCTGAGCTCAACATGAGCTCCTTGGAGCTGAAGGACTCAGCCTTGTATCTCTGTGCCAGCAGCTTCGGCACAGCCCTGCAGACTTAGTGTCTTTCTGTACCCAAACCTTCCTGTGCCAGCTGAGGATGTAATGGGGGTAGGGTTCTCTCACAGCCTTAGCCAAGCCCCAAGGATGCTTGTGGTTCTTTCCTAACCCTCTGTTCAGGCCTCAGATCCACTGGATGTTCTCACATCTCTGCCAGCATTTTTCAGTTCTGAGCAAGTGTTAGGAGCTCCTACTGTGTGCTACAGTGTGGGTACATTATGTGTTTTAATGCAAGGACTTTAGTGTATCCTCTTCACAGATGTGGAAAATCTCAGTGTAAAATTTAACAGACAGGGAGTGTAACTCCTGGACATCCTTAGTATATATTTACAAATATCACAGACAAGATCGAAGCTACAACTTCATGCCTCCTAAAATAAAGTTAATAAATAAATGGTATTTCCGAGATGTTGGTCCGTAAGATGGAGCAGAGCACTACCTCGTCTATTTTGACACCAGCTGAGCTGCAGTGGGAAGTCACACATTATGGGATGGGGTTACTATGGCTTATTTTCTGCCAACTTCTAGGACATGGAACTTCAAGCCAGAGAATGTTTGTCCTGTCATAGTTCCATATAGAGTGGAGCCATGATATCTCCTAAACAGGGGGTAAGTGACTGGAGGAATTTCCAGTACATCAGAGGACTCAGCCAAGGAAACAGAACCCTCTAGGAACTGCAAGCATAGTGGGAGTTAATACAGGCAATTACCGCTTATAAACCACTGGACGGTCCAGAGGAGGGAGGGTCCCAGAAGGCTTCAGCTTGTGCTCTCGGGTCCTCCACTAGTGATCAGAAAATCAGAAGTTGCTCCTTTTGCCCAGGTCAGTAGCTGCAGAAAACAGCTGAGAGTCACAGTGGTCTTGCAGTGAAAGAGTGAGTGATTCAATAGGGAAATGACAAGAGGTCACTTCCAAATCCACCTCTCTGCTGCCAGCAGATGAAAATGTCTTTCTTCTGCTTCCAAATTTTCTACAAATATAGCTTAATAAAGGAAGCTAAACTGAAACATGCTGTCATGAGAATCTTGGAAGTGTATCTTCAAGTCTTCCAGTTCTTGCATTGAGAGAGAGACTATTTTTTTAAAATATAGTCAAGAGACCATATTTAGCACTAAAATGGAGAGTATGAGAGTAAGTTTTCATCTTTCTGTCATCTTGTTGGTGAAAATCTATTGTAGTTTAGCTGTAGTTTAATTGTTGTTCATTTGTTAATTCACTCAATAGATATTTCTGAAATACCTACATTACTTAAGAAAAATCCCTTGGTCTATGGGAAATGAGATGAATTGAAAATGCACACCCTTTGTCTTTAAGATGTTTTAAATCTGGCAATATAAGATGCCCCAGTTATTCATACATGATTTATGATGCATGAAAGCCACTTGAATCAGACAGTTTCCTAGCCAGAAACAGAGGACATGCTCTAAAGGGTTGAATGAAGACAATTTATCAAGAGACTGGTGCAGAGGAGCTGACAGGTTTAGGGAAGCCAAGAAGTGGTTGGGGCCCCAGGGGTTGCCCGCACAGTGGGCAGCCTGCACAGCTCCTGAGCCTGAAGGGAGGGGCTGTGTTACTGCAGCTGCGTGAGAGCTACAGGGAGAGGCTGCCCAAAGGGAGGGCTCAGTCAAGGCCAGAAGCTTGTGAGACAGGAGTGGGAGGCCCAAGACCTCTGCACTCTCTCTTGGCCACCCTTCAGTCTGTTTCTGGTGCCTCCAACTGGCAAACTCAATGGAAAGCCTGGATAGTTCCCTCTGTAGACACCAGGCTTCTTGAGCCCAGCACAGGTCAGGAGACCATGGAGGGCAATAGGGTGGAGGGTGGGCTGCACACGGCGAGTCACCAGAACAGCCACTTGCAAACGTAAGATGTGCCCTTTGCAGATGCAGGTGCACATATCCTGACCAACTCAAATGCTTTAATTCTACACTTCTGTGAACTTGTAGAAAATCTCTTTAATTATTGCTCATTTTATCCGTGCCATATACTTAAGTACATTATTTCCATTCATTTCTTAACCCTGTGAGGTACAACAACCTACCCACATTTCAGAGGTGAAAAAAATTTTAAAAATCAAAAACAGATTGTTAGAGAGTTTAGATCATTTGCTAGAGGAGGCAAAGCTAGCAAATACAGATGGTCCCCATGTATGTTTTTACTTTGCAACAGTGCAAAACTGATACGCATTCAGTAGTAACTGTACTTCGAATTTTGAATTTTTTTTTCCTGTGCTAGTGATATGCATTATGATGCACTCTTGCAGTGCTGGGCGGCAGCAGCCACAGCTCCCAGTCAGCTTCAAATAATCACGATGGTAAACCACCGATCCTGTACAGTGTACTGTGTTCAACAAATTACATGAGACAGTCAAAACTTTGTTATAAAATAGGCTTCGTGTTAGATGACTTTGCTCCTCTATACACTAATATGAGTGTTCTGAGCACTGTTAAGGTGGGTCAGGCTAAGCTATGTTGTTCGGCAAGTGGGGTGTATTAAATGCATTTTTGACATGATAATTTAAACTTAATGTTTTATCAGGATGTAACCCCAAACTAAGTCAAGGAGCATCTGTATCAGAACTGGGAATCAATCATAGAACATACTGAGTTTTGATCCATGCTTTTAATTAGCCTATCTTCAGGCATTTTGGTAGAGGGAGACAGCATCAAAATTAGAAATATTAGCCCAAATGTCACTTTTAGATAAACTGGCTCTGACACAACTAATTGGCATAATATCTTTTGCCTGGGTGACTACATGCTAAAGAAAAATGAGCTCCAACTTTAGAGACAAGGAGATCTTGGAGGTTTATATTCTGACCCCTTGAGCTGGTGACTTGAAAAATATTTGGCTGAGTTTTCTTATGTGTAAACCGACTCCAATAATATGTATCTTGCAGACATTTTATGCAGATAAATAAAACAAAGTAATACAAAGTATAGGTTCAAAAACTCTTAGTTCCTTGTTAATTCTGACATATCTCTAGGCTAGAACAATTATGTACTATGTGCATTTCTGGAATCAAAGGCAGACATGGATGATTTGTTGGCTGATTTACCTGTGTTACAGATGCAAAGTCACCTGAAATGCAAAAATAAAAGTCTGATACTTCATTATGTGAAATTAACTATAAAGAGTTGCCTCTTGAAGGAATATGAAAACTTTACCCATTACTGCCCTTCCTGCTTGATACTGTGTGCTATACATGATACACATGAAGGTGAGGTGCTCCCAGAAATTTGTGGCTTCAGAGCAATTAGCAATCCCACAAAAGAGCTGATAGAACAGGGGACAGATTCACTGGAAGAGAAAGCATCACAGAGGAGACTCCAGTGCCCACCATCACCTCCTCACTGCCCACTGCTGATCCAGCCTCAGCTGCAGTGGACAGTTCTGAGCAAGTCCACTTTCAGCTCTGCTGACAGTGCTCTTCCTCACGGGCCTGCCGAGGATCTCTCTGCTTTCTGCCCTGGGGACATCTCTGATATCACATGAGCCCACTTGGCATATAAGCCAAGAGCTGCAGGGCTGCTAATGCTCCTGGTGGGACAGGACAGGGGACAAAAATGACAGCATCTTCACTCAGGTGGACAATTCTGAGAGGTGTTCTGTGCGAGGATCTGATGGACTCCATCTCTTGTTACCCCAACACAAGCTCAATATTGCACCTTTATCCTGGCTTCCTCCTCCCTATTTCATTCTCCCTGCTCTCTTACCCCTAATTCCTGGGACCATTCTCCAAATAAACTACTTGCACCTAAGAGGTCCGCATCACAGTCTTTACATTCAGGGCCTAACCTGTGACAGTGATGGGATGAAGTGACCATCTGAAGACTCTTCCCTGCAAAAGAGACCACCATTTTTCTTTTATTTATACCACTGTGCATTCCTTCGAAAGTCTCATAATGACATTTATGAACTAATCTTTTCCAAGTCCTTTTTGATTTACTTTGAATTTACAGCAGACTCGCATCTGTCCCTGCTCCCTTAAAGCTCTGAACTTATTTGTAACTGGTTTTATTAAGTTTATGTTTTACAGATTTAGGGTGTGCCTGGACTCAGATAACAATTCATTACTTTTTAAAATTTATTTTACATTTAATGGTTGTGGATGCAGAGTATACCCAGGTTTTGTTGGGCTTGAAGCTCATAAAATTTTAGGGAACTCTGGAAAAGAGAATATAAAATAAAACAGTCTTGGAAATATCCTGTGCACGTGAGAAGGGCTGACATTATTCCTCATTGACCTTATGGCAAATCCACCTCTAGTTACCATCTGTAGGTGCTGACCAGGTGTCTGGGAAACACCAGCACAGAAAACAGACGAAGCTTCAAGATGAGATGCATGTTTCAGTAAACGGAAAATTTTGATTCAACTAATTATTTAAAATGTAAACAAAAAGATCTTCCTGGTAAATGCTTATTTCCCCAAAGAGGTTAGAGTTTTGTTTGGAATGCTAACATTACTGGTAGGTCATGTCTTATTTTCTGAATAATCTTCATAGCTCTGAGATTCTAATTGCCCTATAGCAAGGAATGTGAGCCCTGAGAAAGAAAGCTCTGCTTTCTTACCCTGACCCATCCATTCACAATGGGCTCCTTTGGGGTGTTGCTTTTGGTCTCCTGGGACCAGGTGAGATCTGGACACAGATGGAAAAGCCCTTTCTGAGCCTGCCAGGTCCCAGCCACAGATTTTCCATGTGGTGCTCCATTGACCTCCTCCTTGTCTCTACTTCTGCTTCTGTGTCCTTTCTCAACAGACCATGATTGTAGGAATTACCCATCAAGATTATCTTAGGACGTGTCACCACAGAAAGACACCTCACACTGAGATTGACGTGTACATGAAATAATAATGTGTTGTTACTGACTAAATGTAAGGTTTCCACTATTGTCCATTTATGTCTCAATATTCTATCATTTGGTAGATGTAGGTCCTTCTGAACGGACATAAGACATTTCCCTGTGACCCTGGAGCCACCAGACACATGTACTTCTGGGTGAACATCTCCTCCGCATTCCTAATGAGCCTCTTCTCTTTCTCACAGAAAGCACAGGCAAGGGGACTTCGGTGGCCCTGTCCTCAGTGGCCTCACTTGAAATGAAGCTAGAAGTCATACTTGTATTAGTCAGGGTTCTCCAGACAGACAGAACCTGTATGAGATGATAGATAGAAATATAGGTAGACAGATAGATGGCAGATAGATTGATAGGAAGATGACATATACATAAATGAGGATTGTTTAGGGGAATTGGCTCATGAGATTATGGAGACTGAGAAGTCCCGCTGTATGCTGTTTGCAATTTGGCAAACTAGGGAGGCCAGTAGGAGGGCTCAGTCCAAAGTCCTCATACCCAAGGAAGCTGATGCTCTAACTGTCAGTACAAGACCAAAGGCCTGAGAACCCGAGGCCACTAGTCCAAGTTTCAGAGTCCAAAGGCAAGAGAACCTGGAATTCTGATATCCCAGGGTAGGAGCAGAAGGTGTCCTAGCTCCAGAAGAGAGGGAGTAAATCACCTTTCCTTTGTCTTCATGTTCTATCTGGTCCCCAGCCCATTAGATGTTGCCAGCCAACTTGAGGGTCGATCTTTCCCACCCAGTCCACTGACTCACAAGGCCTGAAACACCCTCACAGACATAACCAGAAATAATGCTTTACCAGCTATAGAAATACCCCTTAACCCAGTCAAGTTGACATATAACATTAACCATCACAGTACTCAAGAAAACTCACAGAGGTCTGAGCTTGCAGGACAGGGCTCTTGCCAGGTGAATTGATGTGAGACAGTGTAAAACAATTCTTCACATTCTAGTGACCCTGACCTTGAAAATTTTAAGGCTTTCTAGATGTCGGGTGGCTCTTGTAGCCCAGCTCTTGTAGACTGACATCCAATTATCCAGAGTTTAGGCAAAGAGAAAAACTTATGCGTTTGAGGAGATACTCAAAGGCAAATTTTGAGCATAGAAATCATAAAAGGCACCAGGACTCCCATGAGGATGGCCCTTAGACTACAGAAATATGAGAAAAAGTAAAACAATACATAAATAAGGAATTGTATCCTAATGGGAATAGAATATGCAGAGAGGAACAAATGCCCTCTATAATATCAGGGAAAGAGCATATGCACTGATAAGATTTACTTAAAATCTGATTACAAATTCTGTCCATTCTGAAATGTTAAATGGTGTATTATTTTTAAATATTACTGTACAGATACTATAAGATTTAACACACACACACACACACAGACACACACACACACACACACAACTGATGGATTGTTCCTGGGGGATAGGGCGTGGCAAGCCAGCTCTGCAGCTCAAGAAGTAGTCAGGGACAGTGACCTCACTGAGTCACTCAGAGCCCAAGTTCTGTTTCCCCAAAGCAGGACTGGGAGACACAAGATTCTGCCCTGGACCTGAAATGGGCCCCAGGCTCTTGTTCAGTGTGGCCCTTTTTCTGCTGTGGGCAGGTGAGTGCTGGTCACACACGGGTTTCCTTTCCAAGAATTCCCAAGACTGCAACACAAGCCTTTTTCCTGCATCATCATGAGGCTTTGTCACTCTCTGTTGTAGGCTGCATGAATGCTGGAGTCACTCAGAACCCAAGATACAAGGTCACAAGGACAGGAAAGGAGGTGACTCTGAGATGTCACCAGACTGACAACCATTACTACATGTATTGGTACCGACAGGACCATGCGCTGGGGCTGAGGCTGATCCATTACTCATCTGACCCCGGTAACACTGAAAAAGGAGAAGTCTCTGACGGCTACAGTGTCTCTAGATCAAGTAAAGAGGACTTCCCCCTCACTCTGAAGTCAGCCACCCCCTCGCAGACATCTGTGTACTTCTGTGCCAGCAGTGAGTCCACAGCGCTGCACGCCCGCCTCCTCTCTGCACATAAAGGGGAGTTAGACACACTGAGGTTGCCCTGTGCTCAGGAGTCCCCGCCCCTCCCTGGGAAGTCCCTGCCTGCATAGGAGTCACAGAGCACTTGCCAGACCAGTGGCTTCAGAACATGAGCAAAGTGAAGCCCTACAGCCTATGTAAGCCTACAGGGCCCTAGACCTCCCTCTCCATTATGTTTTTTGTCTCCTCTTCTGCTCCTCTTTCCCTTGCTTATTTTTTCATGGCCACACCGGCCTTCTGGCCATTCCTCAAATATGCCTGGAAGACTTCTGCCTTAAGTCTCTGCTCTGACTGGTCCCTATGCCTGGAATGTTATTCTCCAAGGCCTCTCACTTAAGACCAGCTCCAATCCTGATCCTTGAACATATCCTGTGGCATGTGATGGTGTCCCCAAGTATCCTTCCATGTTTGGAGATCAGCTGGACGAACTCATGGGATATGGCGTAGAGTTGTACTTATGCCTAAAATATATTAAAGTAACATCATAAATACTCAGCCGTGGATCACTGAGAGAAGAGACACAGGTGGAATCTAGAAGAGTCCACAGGTAGTTTCCCTTATGCTCTTCCTTCCAGGAGGGCCACACAGAGCTGACTCTTCCTGAGCAACAAAACAGAACCATATGTGTGCAGTGTTCTGTCAAGGGAGACCATTAGATGCCCAGAGCCCAAGAGGTTTTACTGGGGGCAGGTCACCCGCTGCCTAGCACCTACCAGAAATCCAACCCCCAGAAGGAAATCTGATATTCAGTACAACATTGTTTGCACCAACAGTCTAGGCACAATGAGCTGCCACCATACTAAGTTAGGAAAAATTTTATATCAGTGCAGGGAGCTGTTCCAAGCCACGTTTCCAATGACAGCCAAAGGTCAAGCTTCCAAGCGTGACTTTCTAAGAACTGCAACAGCAAGCCCGGTGTGTCAACTGTCTTCTGCAGTCACCCTCCAACTCTCCTTTGCCACTTGATGAACCTGGAAGCTACATGGTACAGTAGCCTAGTTATAATATGGAAGCATACAGGCTCACTGGGTCATCATTTGGTGGACAATCACTGAAGAAAGCTGCTTGTGCCCCGCTGGGCGTTGTGGTCATGGGAAGTGAGACTTCACAGAACTCAGCCACTGAAATGACAGGATTGTTTTGTTTTCTGTAGCAGAGCTGTTCCTTGTCTAACAGAGTTAGTGTCTAGAATGAGTAAAAAATTCTCATTACTCAATAAGAAAAAGACAGCCCAATAAAATGGTAGTACTTAATGTAAGTAGATAATTCACAGAAGAGTTCTCAAACTTACTTACAATCAAAATATTGCAAACTGAAACAATGTTAGGACTTCAAACTTCCCAGACTGGAAAATTTTTAAAATATTGATAGTTTGAAATGTGAGTAGCGATATATATACTAGTGGAAACTGTCTTATACTACAAAAGAAAATTAGTACTAAATTTTTAGTTAAAAAATTTAGTAAAGCTTTCTGGAATACATTCTGATACATTAAATTATCAATGTATTCAAATCACTTTAGTTCCTTTTGTGGTCTCTGAGTTCTATCAGGGAAATAAAGTTGTCAGTATTTGCTTTTGCTATTTAAGGGTTTTTTAATTAACTCTTTAAAAATCATGATAGTATATGCATAACATTGATATTTCAATTTATTTTAAATGCACAATTATAAACATAAATTTTAAGCAGTAGATTAAGTACTTGTATATTCAAGATGTTGTGGAACCATCACCACTATATATTTTCAAAACATTTTTCATCACTTCAAACAAAAACTCTGAACCCATTAAACAATAACTCCTTATCTTGTTTCCCCTTCAGCCCCTGGTAATCTCTAATCTACTTTCTCTCCTAGGAATGTGCTTACTCTAGATTGTTTATATATGTGGAATCATACAATATTTTTCTTTTGCATCTGGCTTCTTTCACTTTGAAAATGCTTTCAAAGTTCATTCATATAGCAGCATGTATCAGAATTTCGCTCTATATGGGTCAATAATATTCCATTGCATATATATCACATTTTGTTTATTCACTTATCAGTAAATACACATTTGGGTTGTTTCCATCTTTTGGCTGTTGTGGATAATGCTGCAATAAACACTGGCCTACAAGTATTTGTCTGTTTCTCTGTTTTCAATTCTTTTGTGTGTACACCTAGGAGTAGAATCCAGGAGTCATATGGTAATTCTACATTTATCTTTTTGGGTAACTGCCAAACTGTTTTGCAGCTGCTGAACCATTTTACATATCCAGCAAGAATGTATGAGGGTTCCAGTTTATCCACATGCTGGCCAACGCTCGTTATTTTCTGTTTTTTTCCTTTTTATGAAAAGGAATACAATATTATTATAATTATTATAGAAGTTCTATTAAGTATGAAGTGATGACTCATTGTGGTTTTGATTGGTAGTCCCCTAATTGCTTATAATGTGAAACAGCTTTTTATATGCCTGTTGGTCATTTGGCCCTCTAAGCATTGGCCCTTCTTATCCACAGGTTCTGCATTGGTGGATTCAAACAATGGTGGAGCAAAAGTATTTGGAAAAAAATTGCATCTGCACTGAAAATGTACCAACTTTATTTTCTTGCTATTATTCCATAAACAATACAGTATAAGTACAAGTGACGCCATGATAAAGACTTTGGCACAAATGCATCATGAAGATTGGGGAAAGCAAATAGGAAACTGGTGTCAGCCTTCAGACAAAATAGAAGCTTCCGCCTCTGTGCTCAGGGCATCACTGTATCCCTTTAGCTTGGAGCACGTCAGCTAGTTCAATGTGCCTCCAGGATGAAGCTGTGCCCATCACCCCAGCTTCCACCCCATCTAAGCTCATGGGACTGGGAGGATGGAGAACCTGGTAAAAGAGAAATGCCCAAAGAGAAGCAAAATTACAGATAAGACAAAGAGGTCACTAACTGAGATCTCAAATCTCAGCTGCCACAATGGAGCTCTGAGGGAGAACACTTGTATAAATTACTCAGTTCATGAATGTGCTAAATTTCGAGCTATTTTTTATTTCATGACAATTGGTTTCTAAGACAGTGGGCATCTGCGAAGACAGTGATGTCACTGTAGGAAAGGCAATACACATCCTTTGTCCTCTGCTCCTGCTCACAAAGACCATGATCAGGTGAACATTTCATCCTATCTGACCCTGCCATGGACACCGGGCTCCTCTGCTGGGTGACCCTCTGTCTCTTGGGGTTAGGTGAGTCCTCAGGTCACCAAGAGCTCCACACTGGATCTCCCAGTGATTATCCCAATCACTTCCTTATTTTCATTTTCAAATTCTGTCTTTTGCCTCCTCAGAGCTCACGAAAGGTGAAGTTATCCAGTTTCCCAGACATAAGATTACAGAGAAAAGACAGGCTGTGGCTTTTTGATGTGATCCTATTTCTGGCCATATTACCCTTTAATGGTACTGGCACACACAGGGCCTAGAGTTTCTGATTCACTTCGAAAACGAGGCTGGACTAGATGATTCTCAGTTACCAAAGGACCAATTTTGGCAGAGAGGCCCAAAGTAATAGACCTGGCCTCAAGATCCAGCCTGCAGAGTTGGTGCCTGTGTCAGCAGCTTAGCCACAGCATCGCAGAAACAATTCTCTGCTGTACACAAAACTGTGTGGTTCTGTTCTCTCTACTTAGCTCACAACAGCCCTAAACAAAATATTTATCTTATTCCTCATCATGCAAGCAAAGGAAGTGGGTTTGCAGATATAAGCTACAGTTCATATAATAGAATCATGAATTATTTGTTGGAACATGAGGGCTGCAAATGTTGTTTGAAAATAATTAAGACCCTGGGATTTGAAGCAAGTTTTGGTGACTGCTCAAGAAACTAAAACCAAAAGCGACTTATCACAGACTCAGTCCTCAGAGCTAGGGTTGGTTGTTCTTCTATAAAAGCATGAAACCACAAAACATGTACAATAAACTTAATAATACAGATGGTAATTATACGTGAGTCACACAGAGCATGCTTTCCAGCTGTAGCTGTCACCATCTGATCTGAATGATCTGAATATTTTTCTTGCTAACACCCTCACCCTCTAGCTTCTGAACCCTAACACTGGATCTTTTATGCAGCAAAGTCTCAACACATAGTATGTGTTTGAAAAACATTTTTTACCCTGCTTTTGTGGAAATATGTTAATAATAATGATGTTGTTAATGATGATGATACTTTCAGCTATTTTATTCAGCATTTTTCAACTTCAAAGGAATGTATACAAATGGACATCCTGGCAGCCAGTCCCAAATCTTAGTTCCCAACGAATTCTACTTTCTCTAGAGAAACCTAACTCTTAAATGTAACCAACATAGCCCAACACTGTATCTGGCCATGGGCCATTCAATGCAGAAGTTGGTGAGAACATTTCCACATGTCTGCCTTGGTATATTAATATAGCTCCTCAGTGCATTAAAATATTCTTTCAAAAGTACTTCTAAAGCCAACAATTTTCCTTGATTAATTGCCCCCTCAATAATACACTCTTTCTAGCCAGGTTCATATCTTCTGTCTTATGCCTAGATCCTCTTTGATCATACTACAAATCATTCTGTAGCATTGGTTGAAATTTCTTGGACAGCAGCTCGGTGGGAATCCCCTGAAGACACTGTCACTGTCCCTCAGCTCCTCCTGGCTTCCCTTCCCTCCTCAGCCAACCTGGACTGCTAACTATGATTCACAACTGTTTACTAGTCACATCTCTGACTTATTTGGCTTCAAAACTCCAGTCATGTGAAAGATTCACACAACTCTCCACCATCTCCTTGCCAGGATTTTTATTTGGTTCTTTTTTCAATCTGCCTGGTCACTTTTCACAGTTAGTAATTCCCTCATGACATTTTCTGAGATCATGCTTCATTTCTTTGGACAAGGAAGCAGAGTTGTTTCAGAGTCTGTCTGATCTTTTTCACCTCTGAGATCTTTGTGGCCTAGTTTTTGTTGTTGTTGATTTTCATTTTTTGCTGCTTCTAAGTCATAGTGTTTGTATGTTTGTGTTTTTCTTTATGAAACTAATTCAGGTATCAAGATTCTTTGAGCTGTGCCAGGCAGTTTATTTGTAGAAATAATTTTTGGTCTAGCACGATGCATTTTCTTCCAGAGAGAATTGTATTTTGTATCTGCCAAGTGTGTGGAGGTATAAATAATCTGGGGTTCCTCAAGCCTGAATTCCAGGCTTCAAGTGTTTTGGGTCACCTGGAGAACAGGTATACCTCTGTCTCATGGTTACTGCTTGAGTTTGTCAATGCTCAGGGTTGGTACTTTCAGGTCTTGGACTTTATCACTCTGGAATGTGAGACACCTTCATGAGTTGTGATTGGGGTCAGCAAATGCTGCCCCGTCCCATCCCTCCACCAAAGGGCAAAGAGTCCACTGTGCTCACCTCCCCAAGCCGTGTCCTCTCCAAGGTTCCATCCAAATCCTTCCTCACTATACATTGAGGAAATTATTGAAGCTGTTGTTGTTTTTGTATTTTACCCAACTATTTACGTGACAACAGAAAAATTGAATGCCCTTATCTGTAATTACTGGGATCAAGGGTAAAATAATTTTACTTGAAGTTTTAATTTTCTTAGATTTTAATGTTACATTCTCAGTCTATGATTTCTTTGATATTTAACTAAAGTGGCATAGAGATATCATATTTAAACTTTGGTTTCAATCAAATATTTTTTTAAAAAACCCAAAGTAGATTAATAATAAAATTCAGACATCTATTTGTTGGAACGTTTTATTAACGGAGTATTATGTTGTTATTTACTTTTATTACATAGTGTCTGATATTTCCTTGGACCATGTGTTAAGAAGGGAAATAGAACAAACAGGGAGTGAATGCTCAGACTTCATCAGAGAGCACAGAATGGACTTGAGCTTGATTCAATTGCTGCACTGTCATGACACATTTGTGCTGTGTTTTATGAGTATACCATGGGGCAGTGGTCAGAACTGGAGGAAGTGTATGCCAGCCAGCTATTGTCTTTCCCACTTAAACCCAATCTCCCAGGTCAACATTTTTTTCCACATTCTCCAGTTTGGGGGGCTCCCTGAAATAATACTCCTGTTCTAATCTTCCTATTACTTGCCAAGTCTTTTCTCTGGAAAGGGAAATAGTTATCTTATTTATTCTTCATCTTATTTCAGTCTCTTTTCATCTTCTCAATTTTTTCCTTGATACCTGGAGAAAAGGTAGATTTTTGATGTGTTCTCAACCTGTGCTAAGGTCAGTGTGGAACTTTCTTTTACATACAGGATAGGCCTCCAGTTTGGAGGGAAGAGAGAATGTGTCACATTCTGATTCAGCAGTGCTTAGAAAGCTCATTTGTTCTCACACGGAGCCCTGTTGTTTATCAATATTAAAACTGACATTATTTTCTCCACCTGTCTGATTCCAGCATCTATGTCTTAGTGGTTCCAACGTAGGCCATAATAACACTAATATTATGTATTTTCCCTCTTACTCCAACAAATCAGAATATCTCATTATCTCTGGTTCTCAATGAAACAAAGCACAACTCTCTTTGTCCTGGCAAGAGCACATCTATGCTGTTTCCTCCCACTGTCCACCAGGAGGCACTGTGGCTTCATTTTCTTCTGGAGTCTGTGGGGAGGGGCTGAGATTGCTCCCTGGAAGATCTTTAAGGGAAACCTTGTGGTCTGGTTTAGATGCAGGGAGGTTTTTTGCAGATGTCCTGAATGACGGCTGAGAATGAAAGAATTAGAGACAAATTCTAACACTTTTATTGTTGTAGAGAAAGATTTGTTCTGAATCGGGCTCTGCACGTCAGGCATGCTTGCAGTGGGGGCACCCCTAAGCTTGCTTGAGATGTGGAGACACAAGGAGCCGGGTAGTCCTCCTGAATATTTTGGGCTGGATAAAGTAGAGAAGCAGATTGTGTGTCAGAGGAGTCTTAGCCTGACTTCAAACCAGCCCAGGCCAGCCTTACCTGCTCTGGTGTATGTAGAAGGTAGATTAGGGGGAAACAGAGGTGCTACCCTGGACCACATCAGAGGGACCCTGTCCCCAGGGAGCTGAAAATCACAGTGACACCACCAGTATGTTCACATACTAGGCAGGAACTGGGGTGGACCAGAACACCGGGATTCTCTCCCCCAAGAACTTTTGCTGTCAGTGGGGAATTGCCACAATCTAGTTCTGATTAGTCACTCACTTCAGCCTCCTGTGCGTTCCCTGGAAGCAAATGAGGTCTGAGCAGAGTAAAGAATTCATTGGCCTGGGCTCCCCTTGCCCCGATTTCACATTCTTTCCATGGATTGTGCATCTGCCTCAACCTCTATTCGGTGTTTACTCTCTGCCTCTTTCAGGCATGAGTCCCATGGAAACTATAATGCATTAGATTTGTATTGCTGCTGTAAAACGTTACCACTAACTAGATGGCTTTCAACATTGCAAATTTATTACCTTACAGTTCTGGATTCAGAAGTAAAAAATGGGTATAAAAAATGGGTGAAGGTGTTGGCAGGGCTCCACTCCTCTGGAGATGCTAGGGGACAATCTTTTTAAGCTTCTAGAAGCCTCCAACTCTCCTGTCTCTTGATCCCTTTTCCATCTTTACAGCCAACCCCGGCTGGTCCAGGCTTTCCTCATGCTGCACCTCCCTGACTGTTCTTCCTCCTCCCATGTTTTAGGACACCTGGAACTATATTGCACCTACCTGGAAAATTCAGTATATTCTCCCTATATTAAGATCAGCTGATTAACAGCCTTAATTCCACTGGGAACTTTAATCCCCCACCCCACCCCCTCGTCACATAATTTAACACATACGCATGTCCAGGGGTCAGATATGGACAGCTTTGGAGGCCAGCATTCTGCCTTCTACAATGAGGCATCTGAAAACAGAAGAGAAACGAACAATGATCTGTTTGAGACAGAATGACAGCCACGGTTTTTTATTTTAGGTCTAACATACAATAAAAGGAGAATGATCCCAGAAGGGAAACAGGCACCTTATATAAAACAAGCCACTTTGCTGACTATTTGCTGTTTAAAATGAGCATGTGCTCTTGGGTTCAGGGGACTCAGCAGAATGTTTTCTGCCAACACCAAAATAATCACCTCAAACTACTCCTTATTCTTTGCTAGCAATTAATTTCATTGTCCAACCCAAGAAACAGAGGCTTCTCTCAGCTCTTCATAACCTTCACCCTGAGAGGAAGTGGGTTTGTGCTTGCCCCCTTTATAGAGAAAAATCCAATTGTTTACAATGAAAAAACATTGATATTTTCTAGAGGTAGAAATAGATGTTAATCAATTCTAACATTTTATTTGCAAACCTTCAAGAAGACGACAATCTCGACTAGTTTCATGTGGAGGATAGAGAATGTCAAAAATTCTGGATTCTGTGCTATGGGCTTTGGGAATTCCGTACAGCTCAAGGATTAGCTCAGAGAGGCCATTCAATGCAGAGCAGAGCTTCAAATCTAATCAGTTCTCAGGGCATCAGATCAGCTCCCGAAGCCCTCGCAATGGTGTTGACATCCTTGTTCTTCCTGGAGAGCTCAGAGGCCACCTTCTAACTAACTGATGGATGAATTGAGGGTGTGTATATGACTAGGATCATGGAGCCACCAGGCAGAGGCATTTGAGTGTTGGCAGAGAAGCTGGCTGCTGTAAGTCAATGAACTCATCTCTAAATACTTGTAGGCTGAGGTACAGATTGGTATAGCTGATTGGCTCTTGGGTGAGAGACACAATACAGAAGCCATGCTGAATAGATAACACAAAACAATCTGCAGGGATCCCCTGGATGTGTAGATTTTTATCTCAGGTCAATTGCAGTGGAGTTTAGTCCTGTCTGATTCATCTCCCAAAGATGCAGCCTCAAGATGCAGCACAGGACACTGTGCTGGGGCTAAGGCTGATCCATTACTCAGTTGCTGCTGGTACCACAGACAAAGGTGATGTCCTCGATGGCTACACTTTCTCCAGATCAGTTGCAGAGACCTTCCCCTTCTCACTGTAGTCGGCCACCCCCTCTCAGTCATCTGTGAACTCAGGTGCCGACAGCCACTTCACAGCCCTACATGGCCGCCTCCTCTCTGAACATAAAGGCAGGAGAGGTGCTGCATCCCGGATGTCAGCAGTCCCCTTGGTAGATATCTAAGCACTGGGAACCTGGGAAAATGATCCCAGAAAAAAGGTATGAGATGCAATATATAAGAAAACCAATTGAAATTACAATTGGTTTATTCATTCAATTATTAATTGAAATTAATAGTCATATAGAGCACGTGTGACTGGGACAATGGAGGAGATTGTGACAGAAACAGGGATGCTCATGGGATATCCTGACATACCAATAAGACGTCAGGTTCTCTCTTGGTGTCTTGGATTGGAGTTGCTGTTGACATCATAGCGAACAAGAGCAGCAAACGGAAGAGTGATTGTTGGGTGACAAGATAAACTCAAGAGACACAACGTGAAACCTCTGTGTTCAGACAACTCTGGAGCTGAAAGTGATGGCCCATGCATTGATTTGTTAAAAAGGAGCTGATTGATATTTAAATTAGTCATTCAAGTATGTTGTAATAGAAATCTTCTGTTACTGAGGAAGTAGGGATTGATAAAGGAAGTGATGTCACTGTGGAAATTGTCTTTTGGGGACAAGGGATGTCCCTCCTCCTCCTCTGTTCCTGCTCTCAAGAACCTAACCTGCTGAACCTCCCATTCTTTCCTGACCCTGCCATGGGCCCCAGGCTGCTCTGCTGTGTGGCCCTCTGTCTGCTGGGGGCAGGTGAATGTGCATGTGTTAGTGTGTGTGTGTGCACGTGTGTGTGTTCCTCATTCTGTTCCCACCTTCTGTCTCCACAGATCACACAGGTGCTGGAGTCCTCCAGTCCCCCAGGCACAGGGTCACAGAGAGGGGACAGAATATAGCTCTTAGGTTTGATCCAATTTCTGGTCACAATGTCCTTTATTGGTACCGACAGAACCTGATGCAAGGACCAAAGTTTTTGATTTACTTCCAAGGCGAGGACATACTAGACAAATCGGGAATGCCTGGTGACTGCTTCTCTGCTGAGAGGCTGGATGGCTCATTCTCCACTCTGAAGATCCAGTCCACAGAGCACAGGAACTCGGCTGTGTATCTCTGTGCCAGCAGCTCAGCCACGGTGTGGCACAGTCCCCTCCTCCCTGCCCACAAACCCTCATGTGCTCAGCTGTCCTCACAGTGCTCAGAAGCCCTGCTCATCCCCTGTCAGGGGGAACAAGTGCATTTGGGACCTCGGGTGTCCTTCTGCTAGTAGTCAGTCAGGAGATGACTCTGAAATACTACAACAGGCTACACTGGGTAGTAATAACTATGGTTTATGGATTCTGGGACTCCTCATATAGAGTTTGAGATTCTACAACTGGTAGTGAACATCAGAGCTTAGGCTCAGGGATAGTGATCAAGTAAATTTTCTTTTATAAAAATATAAAGTTTCAGCACATTAATAAAAAACTATTTCTGAGTTTCAGTAATTCACATCTATACTATATCAAGGAGTTGGCCAACCAAAACCAATGTTAAGGCCATTTGCAGCTACCATTCATTAAAATAAACTAAATTAGAATCCATAGTCAGAATTACCACTGAAATCAATGATCCAGAAGTAACTAACACAAAAATAATGCACATTAACAAATGTCTATGGAGTCCTTTTTAATTTTTTGACGATCCTGCAGTAATTCTGTGCTTAATGCCCGTCTTCTTCAGTCTGAATCTTTTTAAAAATAGAAACTAAAATTTTTTGATTTCATTAAATACTCAGAAAATATTGATGGGAAAGTGATTTAAAGAATAAATAACAACTACACCTAACATAGACGATTCTTTGAGGTTTCCAAAGTAGTTTTTCCAAGTTCATCTCTCACCCGAGGTATAAGTTACTTTGATTTGACATATTTCCTCTCTCTGTCTCTATCTGTCTCTGTCTCTACCTGTCTCTGTCTTGCTATCTCCATATGTTACTTTTTCATTCTCTTAATGGTGTCTTTTGATAAACAGAAAAATTTAAGCCGCAATCATTTCATTTTTCCCCCTTTTTAGTTCGCATTTTGTATTTTGATATCCCAATTATGAAATCTTTGCCTACATCCAAATTATCATTAAAAAAAATATTTTCATGTGAAATCTTTGTATTTTCAACCTTTCACACTATGATATGTAATCCCACTGGAATGAATTCTCTGTATATGATATAAGGAAGAGATTAAATATATGTATGTACACGTGTATGTGTAGGTCTGTTTTCTTGTGTGTCTATTCTGTTGCATTGGTCTGGTTTTTCAATTCTTGTACCAATAACACGGTCTTATTCACTATAGCTTTATAATAGTTTTCAATACCTGGCAATCTAATTTCTCAAACTTTGTTTCTTTTAAGCAAGGGTTCTTGACTACTCTTGACCCTTTTATTTTTCACATGTATTTTAAAATCAGCTTTCCATATTCTTTAAGAAAAAAAAATGCCTGCTGGTAATTTTTTGCTTTTTGTTTCCAGGGGATTAAGCTAAGAATATTCATAGGAATACAAAAACATGTAGCACCACTAAATATAAAATATGCAATGTCTTGCATCTAATCACAGATTAAAGACATGCAAAGAAGCAGCAACAAATGATCTATTTGGGGAGAAAATTTATCAAAACAACAAACCCAGAAATCGCAAAACAGCAGACAAACATATTAAAACAGTTATTATAAATACAGGCCCTACGTTGAAAGTTTCATAGAGATGAGGAAGATATAAAAAGATCCAAATAAAACTTCTAGAGGTAAGAATTACAATGTCTGTAATAAAAAAAAAACAACCACTGGGTGGAATTAACAGTAGATAAGACATCACAGAAGAAAAGATTAATGACTTTGAAGATGCGGCAATAAGCAATTCAAAATGAGACACAGAGAAAAAAAAGTTATCAGTGAGCTGTGGGAGAACTTCCAGTAGTCTAATATGTAATTGGAAACCCCAAAAGCAAGTATTTTAAATTTAAATTTCTTTAAAGGATAATTGGTCATTTACACCAAAATAAATCCAATATATTGCAGAGCTTATAACAAATGTGAAATGAAAATCAATAGCAACAATAGCATAAATATACAAAGGAGATAATAAATAAATAAATATCATATCATTGTTAGGTTTCATAATCTATGCAAGGGCACTTAACGGTAGACTGTTAAAGTGAAGATGTATACTGTAAACCACAGAGCAACCACTAAAATAGCAAAACTCAGAGGTATAAATAAGCCAACAAAAAGGAATGCAGTTATAAAAATATTCAATTAAACCACGAGAAGGCATCAAAAAAGGAAAAAAGGAACAAAGAAGAGATGTAACCAGTCTAAAACAAGAAGCAAGATGATACAAGCAAACATAACCAAATCAACAATCACATCACATCTAAACAGAATAAATGCCCCAATTAAAGAACACAGATTGGGGCCAGAGAGCTTGCCCAGGGTTCTAAGGCAGGAGCTGAGGTCAGCCCCCTCCGACTAGAAGCAGGCAAGAGAGGACACCAAAAACACCATTTCTGCCAAGGCCACACCACAGCCAAGGCCACAGCCATGCTGCTGCAAAAGTGGCTCTACACCACATAGTCACAATGTAATAATGCCCCTGCTTTATTTCTGATTTTAATGATTTTGGTCTTCTCTTTCTTTCGTTAGTATAGATAAAGGGTTGCAAATTTTGTTGATCTTTTTAATGAATCAACTTTTGGTTTTGTTGACTTTATTGTTTTTTAATTCCCTATTTCATATATTTCTGTTGTAATCTATGTTATTTCCTATTTATATTTGTTTTTGGTGTAGTTTGCTCTTCTATTTTCTAAGATAGAAGTTTATATTACTGATTTGAGATTTTTCTTATTTTTAATATAGGTGTTTACAAGTATAAATGTTCCTGTAAGCACTGTGTGAGCCCTGCATCCTATGAATTTTGATATGTTGCACTTTGATTTTTATCTCAAAGTACTCTCTAATTTCCCTGTGATATATCTTTTTACTCATGGTTTATTTAGGAAAGTGTTGTTTAATTTCCAGAAACTTGTGAATCTTATAATTTCCTTCTGTTATTGTGGTCAGAGAACATATTTTCTGTGATCATAATCTTTTAAAAATGTATTAAAACTTGTTTGGTGTCCATACATAAAAAATAAAAATAAAAGAACATAGATTGTGATATTTAATAAAAATGAAAGGAAAACAAGTATATGCTGCCTACTAGAAATGCACTACAGATATAAAGACCCAGAATGTAAAACGTGAAAAAATGGAACAAGATATACTGCATAGGAACTAATCCTAGAAAGCTAGAGTCGCTATATTAATACAGACAAAGTAAATTTCAGGGCAGAGAATATCATCTGAATAAAGAAAGTCATATCCTAATGACAAAAGTGCCAGTCTCTCAAGAGGGCATAACAATCATATATACTTATGTATCTAAAAACGGAGCTTCAAAATACTGAAGCAAAAACAGACAGAACTGAAAGGAGAAATTGACAAATACACAATTATGGTCAGAGATTTCAATACCCTTCTTTTAATAATTTGTTCGCAAGTTGACAAAGACAAAAATTCAGTAAAAATATAGAAGACGTAAATAACACTATCAACTAACTGACTTAATTGACATTTATAGAACATTCCACTGAACAGCAGCAGGATACACATTCTTTTCAAGTGCACACTACCAGTTATCACTCCAAGCCATAAAATAAGTATTTGAAAGTATTCAAGACAGAGGCTGGCCAGTTAGCACACTTGGTTAGAGCATGGTGCTAATAACACCAAGTTCCAGGGTTTGATCCCTGTACTGGCAAGCTGCCGAAAACAACAACAATAGAAATAATTCAGGTCAAATCAGGTGTGTTCTCTGACCACAGTGGAACTAAATTAGAAATGAATAACAGAAAGATTTCTGGAAAAAAATCCCAACTATTTCAAAATTAAATATCAATTTTCTGAACAACTTCTGGGACAAAGCATACATCAAGAGATAAATTAGAAAGTGTTTTAAAGTGAATAAAAATGAAAATATAACATTCCATATTGGTAAGATGCCATTAAAGCAGTACATAGGAAGAAAACAGATGAACAGGGAATAATCCCCTCTTCATTCCGAGGCCAGCACTATGCTGATACCTAAATCAGACAGAGATAGTACAAAACAACAACAACAACAACAAAAACAGAACAATATTTCTTAAGAACCCAGATTCAGTGGTCCTTTAAAAATTACGGCATATCAAGTCCAACACATTCTAAAAAAAGAATAATACATCATGACCAAGTGGGGTTTTTCTCAGTAAGGCACAGCTGGTTTACCATTTGAGGAGCAGTCTGTGTAATTTACCCTATCAGTACTAGGAAAGGAAAACCATATGTTCATGTCTATAGTTGCCTAAAAAACATTTGATAAAATTCAATATCCATTTCTGATAAAAACTAAGAGCAAATTCAGAGTGGTAATAAACTTCTTTAACCTATAAAGGGCATTTATGTAAAACCTATAGGTAAGTGTAGACTATTCCTGCAGGTAGACTATGGTAAGTCAAAGATGCATACTGTACTTCCTAGATTAAACACTAAAAGTGGCACAAAGATGGGGAAACAGTCTTTTCAACAAATGGTGCTAAATAAAACAGTATTATCGACATGGAAAAAGTAATGAATCTCAATCTTTATTTCATTCCATAAATCAGCTGTGGGTGAACTACAGCCCAGGAACCAAATCTGGTGCCTGTCTGGTTTTATAGTGCAAGTGCCCAGGAGTTAACAAAGTTTTTACATTTTGAAATGACCAAAAGATAATAAAAAGACTAGCATTTTGGGGCATATAAAAGTTACACAAAATCCAGATTTTGGTATTCATAAATGAAGGTGTATTTATTCACAGCCACAGTCATTCATTTACAATTTGCCTGTGGTTTCTTTTGTACTCCAATGACAGAGTTGCGTAGTCGGGACAGATACTGCATGGTGCACGAAACCTAAAACATTTACTATCTGACCCTTTACAGAAAACGTTGGTTGACCTTTTCCATAAGCAAAAATAAGTGAAGTGTGGACCAAAGTTCTTGATGACCAAAAACTAGAACTCTAGAGGTTCTGCAGGAAAACATAGCTGACACTCTTTATGACCACGATACAGGCAAAGATTACTTAAAGCAGACAAAAAATGTTCTGACCATCAAAAAGTAAATTGTTCTATATCAAATTAAAAAGAAAAGTTCATCAGGGAAACGCAACAATGAGTTACCACCTCACTCTGTTTAGAATGGCCATTATCCAAAAGACAGAAGGAAACAAGTGTTGGCAAGGATGTGGAGAAAAGGGAACACGTGCACACTTGGTGGGAGTATAAATTGGTACAGCCATTACGAAAAATAGTAAGGAGGTTCTTCAGAAAATTAAAAATAGAATTACCATATGATCCAACAATCCCAGTACTGGGCATATACCCAAAGGAAATGAAGTCAGTATGTTGAAGAGATAGCTGCACTGCCATGGTTACTGCAGCACAATTTATGGTAGCCAAGCCATGAAATCAACCTAAGTGTCCAACAACAGATGAACGAGTAGAAAAAAATGTGGTAATATACACAATGAAATACTATTCAGCCATAAAAAAGAATGCAATCCTGTTATTTGTGCTAATGTGGATGGACTTTGGAGGACATTACGTTAAGTGAAATAAGCCAGGTTCGGACAAATACCACATGATCTCAATCATATGTGGAAGCTAAGAAAAAAAAAATGTTGATATTATAAAGACAGAGAATAGAACAGTGGTTACCAGAGACTGGGGAGGGAACAGGGGCGGAGCGGTGGGGAAGAAAAACAGGGCGAGGCTTGCCAACAGTTACAAATTACAATTAGGTAGCACGAATAAGTTCTGGTGTTCTATTGCACAGTAGGGGGACTCTGGTTAACAGCTCAGTTTCGTATGTTACATTATAGCCAGAGGAGAGGCTTCTGAATGCTTTTGCCACAAAGAAATAACTGCTTGAGGGGACTGATGCAATAACTGCCCTGACTTGATTATTATACAACATATACATGTATCAAAATATATGTTGTGCCCCATAAGAAAGTACAATTACAATGTATCACTTAAAATAAAAATTTTAAGTGTTCATCAGAAAGAAATATATACGTATGTATATATGTGTGTGTGTATCTGACAAAGTGGTTATAACCATATCATAAATAATTCCTACAAATCAATCATAAAGAGATAAACAATTCAATTAAAAACAGCAAGAGAGCTGACAAGATGTTCAAAAAAGGAGGATATATAAGCAAACAGTTGCCTCTCCACCACACTGATGAGTTTATTGCGGTGACTGCTTAGAAGGTTTTTGGCTGGCAGAACTCCAGGGTCAGCTCTTCCAGGAATTACCTTTAGTTCAAGTGAGCATTTTCCCCAGGTCCCACCCCATTCCTAGGTCAGGTGACCCCTGAGGAATGGCTGCTATCTTTCTTCCTACACACTAGTCGATGAGAGAATATTTATTCCCTTGTTTGGAAAACATGTTAGCTTCATGCTTCCCTCATATCAAATGAAAAGTTAAGTTTGAGGCAGGTAAACCTCAAATCAGCGAGAGCTGAGCTATGTCCTGAGATCCTGATGCCTAATCTAGAAAGCACCAGCCTCCTTGGCAGACTCAACAGAGGCACATGCTAGTGACTGCACGACTGGCCACGTGAGGGCGGTGTGGATCCACTGAGTGAGCTGCTGATAGCTCTGTCTGGGGAGGGAGGGTTAAGGCACAGTCTTGGCTTTGTCTCTGCATCAGAGATATTACTGGATGAACCAGAGGTACTGCTGGCACGGGAGGGGTTAACTTGAGTCTTCTCTCATCAACTGATGTGCAGGTGTGTTCTCATGGCAGGGAGCCAGGACCTGCAGCCTTGCCTGGGTAGAGGCCTCTCTGGAGCTTCCATTTGATGGGGAGCGTGATGAGGCTTCAGTGGGGCAGCCTGGATGACCCAGGCCAGGTGTGGACAGTGGAGCACCTGCCTCAGAGGAAAATGAGAGAAGCGGTGGGGTGTGGATGTCTTCCCCAAACCCTGCCCTGCCCAGCTCAGCACGGATAGCTCTCCCTGTGCTGTAGGAAGCTGGACAGAATGGGGGAAGAACTGACATAGCTGAGCCTGACCAGGGGTGTGGGGTGCCTGTGGGAGACTACAGTGATGGAGACATCAGAACAGCAACATCACAGACAAATCCTCCAAACAGAGAAAAGCGGGGGAGCAAACTCCTGCCCTCTCACCCCACAAGGTCAGTGCCCTGAGTAGGGAGATTCCTGCTCCTGTCCTGCCTGATGCTGCCTGGGGCACCAGGCTCCTCTGCTGTGTTACCCTTTGTCTCCTGGGGGCAGGTGAGTCCTGAGCACAGCTGGGACATCCCCTGAGAGCACAGTTTTGATTGTTGCTGGAATATCAAACTCTTCCCTAAGCCAGAGCTTAAGCTTCTGTCTCCTTTGTCCACAGGTTCAGTGCATGCTGGAGTCTTCCAGTCTGCAATACACCTAATTGAAGGAGAGGGGGGACAGGCCCTATCATCTCTGGACATGACACTGTGTACTGGTACCAGTAGGCTCCAGGTCAGGATTCTGAAAAGATGCAGAGAGATAAAGGAAACTCGCCTAGTCAATTCTAGCTCAGCACCTCAGTGACTACCACTCTCAACTGAACATGAGCTCCTTGGAGCTGGGAGACTCAGCCTTGTATCTCTATGCCTCGTAGCTTGGGCACAGCCCTGCAGACTTACTGGATTTCACTACCTAAACCTTCCTGTGCCAGTTCAGGATGTACTGGGGAGACGGGGTGGGGGCTGCCTCTCAGCCTTAGCCAAGCTGGGAGGATGCTTTGAGCTCTTTCCTAACCCTCTCTCTGCCACGCGGAGCTCAGGCAGAGCACTCCTGACCATTTGGCCCCAGATCCACTGGATGTTCTCACATCTCTGCCAGCACCTTCCAGTTCCTGGCAAGTAGCAGGAGCTCCTACCCTGTGTTCCAGCGTAGGTACATTATGTGTTTTAATTCAGTTAATTAATTAATTCTATTAGTGTATCCACTTAACAGATGCGGAAGATCTCAATGCACCATTTTGTAGATAGTGTAGCTCATGGGCTTCCTCATCATTTCATATTTACAAATATCAGAGCCATGATCAAAACTCCATCTTCCTGTCTCCAAAATCAAACTTATCTTAAATTCCATGGTACATGGGCCTTGGTCCAAATGATGTAGCAGAGCATGGTCTCTACCATTTTGACACCAGCTGAGCTACAGTGGGAAGTCACACATTATGGGATGGGTTAGTATGGCTTATTGTTAGAGAGTTTAGATGATTTGCTAGAGGAGGCACAGAAAACAAATACAGATGGTTCCCACTTATGATATTTTTACTTTATAATAGTGTGAAAGTGATATGCATTCAGTAGAAACCGTGTTTTGAATTTTGAATTTTGATCTTTTTCTGTGCTAGTGATTGTGGCATGATATATTCTCACAATGGTGGGTGGCAGCACCCCGTCAGCCATGTGATCACAAGGGTAAACAACAGATACTTTACAGTGTACTGTGTTCAATCAATTACATGAGACGGTCAACACGTTATTATGAAATAGGCTTTGTGTTAGATGACTCTGCCCAACTTTAGACTAATGTAAAAGTTCTGAGCACTTCCAAGAACAAGCTGTTTTTTGGTAGTTTACGTGTATTAAATGCATTTTTGAGTTTTGATATTTGAAACTTACAATACTGTTACAAATAAGTAACGTTATAGTAAGTTGAGGAGCATCTGTATTAGAACAGAGACTCAATCACAGGCCGTACTGAATTTTAACCCATGCTTTAAATTAGCCTGTCCTTATGCATTTTGCTAAACGGAGACATCTTCAAAATTGGAACATTAGTGCAAATGTAACTTTCAGATAAACTGGCCCTTAGGCAATTCATTTGCATAACGTCTTTCATCTGGGTGGCTACTTGCTGAAGAAAAAAGATCTCCAACTTTGGACACAAAGAGACCAAGGTGGTTGATATTCTGACCCCTTGAGCTGGTCATAGTATGAATCATTGGAAAAATACATTGCTGTTTTCTCATTTGTAAGCTGAGTCAGTAATTTGTATTTTGCAGAAATTTTATACAGACAAATAAAACAAAGAATCTAATACAAAGTATAGCTGCAAGAAATCTTCGTACCCTATTAACTCCCTGACCAATCTCTAGTTTAACATGGTTATGTATTACGTGCTAGCGCATATCAAGGAATCAAAGGCAGACAGGCATGGATGACTTTTTGGCTCATTTGCCTGTGTTCCAGACAGAAAGTCATCTGAAATGCAAATATAGGAGTCTGTTAATTCATTAAGTGAAATTAACTATAAAGATTTGCCTCTTGAGGGAATACAAAAATGTTACCTGTTACAGCACTTCCTGCTTGATACTGTTGTGGCTTCAGAGCAATTGGTGATCACATGAAGAGCTGATAGAAAAAGGCACAGATTCACTTGAAAAGAGAACATCATAGAGGAGCCTCCAGTGCCTTCCATCCTGTCCCCACCTCCCATCGCTGATCCAGCCTCAGCTGCAGTGGACAGTTCTGAACAAGTCCACATTTAGCTCTGCTGACAGCAACATTGCTCATGGGCCTGCCAGGGTCTCTCTCTACCTTCTGCCCTGGGAACTTCTCTGATATCACATGAGCCCACTTGGCCTGTACACAAACACAGCCAGAGCTGCAGGGCTGCTAATGCTCTTGGTGGGACAGGACAGGAAACAAAAGCTACAGTGTCTTCACTCAGGTGGGCAATTCTGAGAGGCGTTCTGTGTGAGGTCCTGATGGACTCCATCTCCTGTTACCCCAACACAAGCTCAATATTGCACCTTTATCCTGGTTTCCTCCTCCCTATTCTCTTCCCTCTACTTCCTGGGATCATTCTCCAAATAAACTACTTGCACCTAAGTCCCCATCACAGACTTTGCATTTGGGGCAGTCTAACCTATGACAGTGATGGGATGAAGTGACCATCTGAAGACCCTTCCACGGAAGAGAGACCTCTGTTTTTCTTTCATTCATACCACCATCCATTCCTTCAAAAGTCTCATAATGTCATTTATAAACTAATCTTTTTCAAGTTCATTTTGATTTATATTGAATTCCCAACAGACTCACATGTGTCGCTGCTCCATTAAAGCTCTGAACCTTATTGGTAACTGGTTTTATTAAGTTTATGTTTTACAGATTTAGGGTCTGCTGGACTCAGATAACCATTTATTTCTTTTTCTCATCTATTTGACAAACATTCAATGAGTGTGGATGCAGAGTAGATCTAGGTTTTGTGTGGCATGAAGCTTACAAAATTTCTGGGAACTCTTTATAAAAGAGAATACAAAATAAAAGAGTCTTAGAAATATCCGGTGCATGTGAGAAGGGCTGACGTTATTCTTCATTGACTTTATGGCAAATCCACCTCTAGCTGCTCACCATATGTAGGTGCTGTCCGGGTGCCTGGGAAACACCAGCACAGAAAACAGACAGAGCTTCAAGGTGAGGTGTATGTTTCAACAACAGATAATTTTGCTTCAACTAATTAATTAAAAAGTAAACAAAAAGAAGATATTCCTGGCAAATGCTTATTTCGCCCAAAACTTAGTTTTGTTTGGAATGCTAACGTTACTGGTAGGTCATACCTTCTTTTCAGAACAGTCCTCAGTGCTCTGGGATTCTAATTGCCTTATCCCAAAGAATTTGAGCCCTGAGATGGAAAGCTCTCCTCTTTTCTTACCATGACCCATCCGTGGGCAATGGGATCCTTTGCTGTGTGGCTCTTGGTCTCCTGGGAACAGGTGAGATCTGGACAAAGATGGAAAAGCCCTTTTTGAGGCTGCCAGGCCTCAGCCACAGCCTTTCCATGTGGGTGCTACACTAACTCCCTTCTTCTTGGTCTCTTGTCTGCTTCTGTGTCCTTTCTCAATAGAACATGATTGTAGGAATTATCCATTAAGAGTATATCAGGATGTGCAGTCACAGGTAGAAACCTCACGCTGAGATATGACCTGTATAAGAAATAATATTTATTGCTACTGACTAAATGTAAGGTTTGCACCATTGCACGTGTATGTCTCAATCAATATTCCCCCATATGGTAGGTATAAGTCCTTCTGAATGAACACAGAATATTTTCCTGTGACCCTGGAACCACCACACACACGTACTTCTCAGTGAACATCTCATCCACACTCCTAATGAGCCTTGTCTTTTTCTCACAGAACAGTCATGGGGACTTAGTTGTCCAGTCTTCTGTGGCCTCACCTGAAATGAAGGGAGAAGTCATACCTGTATTAGTTAGAGTTCTCCAGAAAGAAAGAACCAATGGGAGATAGATAGATAGATAGATAGATAGATAGATAGATAGATAGATAGATAGATAAAGAGGATATTCTTTAGGGGAATTGGCTCATGTGATTATGGAGGCTGAGAAGTCCCACAATGTGCTGTCTGTAAGCTGAAGAACTAGGGGAGTCCATAGCAGGACTCAGTCCAGGTCCAATGTCCTCAGACCCAGGGAAGCTGATGAGGTGTAACTCTCAAAATAAGGCTCAAAACCTGAGAAGCTAGGACCTTTGGTACAAGTCTCAGAGTCAGAAGGTAGGAGAATATGGAGTTCTGATGTTCCAGAGCAGGAGAAAAGGCTATCCCAGTTCCAGAAGAGAGAAAAAAATGCCTCTCTTCTGCCTTTTTGTTCTGATTGGCCCCGAGCCAACTGGATATTGCCAGCCAACTTGCGGGCAACCTTCCCCACCCAGTCCACTGACTCACAAGCCAGTCTCCTCCAGAAATACCCTCACAGACACACCCAGAAATAATGCTTTACCAGCTATAGAAGTACCCCTTAACCCAGTCAAGTTGACATGTAACATTAACCCTCACAGTACCCATGAAAACACACAGAGGCCTGAGCTTGCAGGACAGGGCTCCTGCCAGGTGAATTGATGTGAGACAGTGTAAAACAATTCTTCACATTCTAGTGACCCTGACCTTGAAAATTTTAAACCTTTCTAGATGTCACGTGGCTCTTGTAGCCCAGCTTTTGTAGGCTGACACCTAATTATCCAGAGTTTAGGCAAAGAGAAAAACTTAGGCGTTTGAGGAAATACTCAAAGGCAAATTTTGAGCAGAGAAATCATAAAAGGCACCAGGACTCCCATGAGGATGGCCCTTAGACTACAGAAATATGAGAAAAAGTAAAACAATACATAAATAAGGAATTGTATCCTAATGGGAATAAAATACGTAGAGAGGAACAAATGCCCTCAGTAAAATCAGGGAAAGAGCATATGCACCAATAAGGTTTATTTAAAATCTGACTACAAATTCTGTCCATTCTAAGCTTTTAAGTGGTGTATATATTATAAAATGTTACTATACATATACCATAAATTATACACATACAATTGATAATTGGCTCCTTCCTGTGGGAAGGGGTGTGGCAGCTCAGCTCTGCAGCTCAGCAGTTGTCAAGGACAGTGACCTCATTTCCCCAAAGCAGGGCTGGGAGACATGAGATTCTGCCCTGGGCTTGAAATGGGACCCAGGCTCTTCTTCTGTGTGGCCCTTTGTCTCTTGTGGGTAGGTGAGTGCTGGTCACAAGTAGACTTTATTCCCAGGAATTTTCATGATCCCTAGACAAGCCTTTCTCCTGGGGTGACATCATTGGGTTCTGTCACTCTCTATTACAGGACACATGGAAGCTGGAGTCACCCAGAGCCCAGGACACAGGGTTTTAAGAACAGGAAAGGAGGTGACTCTGAGATGTCACCAGACTGACAACCATTACTACATGTGCTGGTACCGACAGGACCCTGGGCTGGGGCTGAGGATGATCCATTACTCAACTGATGCTGGTATCACTGCAAAAGGAGACGTCCCCGATGGTTATAGAGTCTCCAGATCAAGTAAAGAGGACTTCCTCCTCACGCTGGAGTCTGCCACCCCCTCACAGACATCTGTGTACTTCTGTGCCAGCAGCTACTCCACAGCGCTGCACGGCCGCCTCCTCTCTGCACATAAAGGGGAGTTAGACACACTGAGGTTGCCCTGTGCTCAGGGGTCCCCGCCCCTCCCTGGGAAGTCCCTGCCTGCATAGGAGTCACAGAGCACTTGCCAGACCAGTGGGCTCAAAGCATGAGCAACATGAAGCCCTACAGCCTATGTAAGCCTACAGGGCCCTAGACCTCCCTCTCCATTATGTCTCACCTCCTCCTGTGTTCCTCTTTCTTTTGCTTATTTTTTCACAACCACACCGGCCTTCTGGCCATTCCTCAAATACACCAGGCAGATTTCTGCCGTAGGTCTTTGCTCTGACTGTTCAGTCTGCCTGGAATGTTCTTCTCCAAGGCCTCCTGTTTAAGGCTCCAATCCTGGCCCTTGAACACATCCTGTGGCATGTGACGGTGTCCCCAAGTGTGCTTTCACATTTGGAGATTAGCTGGAAAGACTCATAGGATACAGCATACAGTAGTAGTTATGGCTAAAACATATCAAAGTAACATCATAAATACTCAGCCACAGATCATAGGGGGAAGAGACACAGGTAGAACCTAGAAGAATCCACAGGAAGGCTCCTTTATGCTTTCATTTCCCTGGAGGGCCACACAGAGCTGACTCTTCCCCAGCAACAAAACCACAGCCACATGTGTGCAGTGTTCTGCCAAGGGAGCTGTTAGATACCCAGTGCCCAAGAGGTTTTACTGGGCCAGGTCACATAGGCAACCTCTGCCTAGCACCTACCAAAAATCCAGACCCCAGAAGGAAATTCAGTGTTCATCACTAGCTTGTTTGCACCAACAGTCTAGGCACAAAGATCTACCCTTCTCAGGAAAATCTTTATATCTGAGCAGGGGTCTATTATCAGCCATGTCCCCAGCTGTCAGCCAAAAGCCAGTGCTGAAAGCAGGACTTTCTAAACACCACAGTCTCAAGCCTGCTGTGTCAATTCTCTACTGCACAGTCACCCTACAGCTTGCCACTTGATGGACCTGGAAGCTACATGTGTCAGTGGCCTAGCTACAGTATAGAAGCAGCTGGGCTCACAGGGTCATCATTTGGTGGACAACCACTGAAGAAAGCTCCTTGGGCCATACTGGGCTTTCTGGTCATGCGAAATGAGATTTCACAGAGTTGAGCCACTGAGATTATGTGATTTGTTTTGTTCTCTTTTCAGTAGCAGAGCTGTTCCTTGTCTAACAGAATTAGTGTCTAGAATTAGTAAAGAATTCCCATAACTTAATAAGTAAAAGTCAACCCAATAAAACAGAAGTACTTAATCAAAATAGGTAATTCACAGAAGAGGAAAGATGAATTACCACTGCACATGTGGACAGATTCACAAACTTACCTAGAATCAAAGTATTATAAACTGAAACAACGTTATGACTTCAAACTTCCAAGACTGGAAAAATTTCAAAACATGGACAGTTCTAAATGAGAGTGGTGATATGGACTAGTGGAAACTATCTTTTACTACAAAAGAAAATCAGAACTGTATCAGAAAACTCTTTGTGGGATATTTAAATTATTCCTGTATTTAAATCACTGTAATTTAAATTCTGTCAATTTAAATTATTCGTGTATTTAAATCACTTGGGTTCCTTTTGCTGTCTTTTGGGTCGATCATGGAAATTTAGTTGTCAAAACTTATTTTTGTCCTTTTTCAGTTTTTCAGTTTTTATTTTAATATTTACTTGTACATTTTTGTGGGATAGACTGTGTTGTTTCAATAGATGCATATACCACACAATGACTCACCTAGGGTAGACAGCATAGTTTTGTATAAATTAGTGCTTTTTAAGGGAGTTTTTAAAAAAAAATTTAAGAATTGTGGTAATATATACATAATGTTTGTCAATTTATTTTAAGTGTATAATTCATTAAATATAAGTACATTCAAAATATTGTGGAACCATCACCGCTATCTACTTTCAAAACAATTTTCATCACCTCGAACAGAAGATCGGAGCCCATTAAGCAATAACTCCCTTTTCTCTTTACCCCTCAGCCCCGGGCAATCTCTAATCTACTTTCTGTCTGCATGAATTTGGCTGTTCTAGACATATGAACACATATACTGTTCATACATGTGGAGTAACAGTATCTTTGTCCTTTCGTGTGTGGCTTCTTTCAATTTGCATATGATTTCAAACGCCATCCATTTTTTGGCATGTAGCAGAATTTCACTCCTTCATATGAGAAATAACATTCTACTCAAGGTATCTGCCACATTTTGTTTATTCACTTATCACTGATACACATTTGGGTTGTTTCCACCTTTTGGCTGTTGTGGATAATGCTGCAATACTCACTGGCCTGCAAGTATTTGTCTGTTTCTCTGTTTTCAATATTTTGGGGTAAACATCTAGGAGTAGAAGTGCTGAGTAGGGTAATTCTAGGTTTATTTTTCTGGGTAACCGCCTAACTGTTTTGCAGTAGCCAAATCCTTTTACATTTCCACCAAGAATGTATGGGAGTTCCAGTTTCACCACAGCCATGCTAACATTCTTTATTTTTAGTGATCTTTTCTTTTTATAATTATTATTATAGCAGTCCTATTAAGTGCAAAGTGATAGCTCATTGTGGTTTTGATTGGCAAATTATGCAAAGCATCTTTATATGTGCATAATGGCCATATGTATAGAGTAGGCCCTCCTTATCCATGTGTTCTATATTGGTGGATTCACTCAATGGTGGAGCAAAAGTATTTGGAAAAAATTGCATCTGCACTGAAATATATACTGACTTTTTTTTCTTCTCATTATTCCATAAACAACACAGTGTGAGTACAAGTGACACCATGATAAAGACTTTGGCACAAATATATCATGAAGATTGGGATAACTAGTCATTGGACTTCAGACAAAATAGAAGCTTCCACCTCTGTGCTCAGGGCATCACTGTACCCCTTAAGCTTGGAGCACGTCAGCTAGTTCAATGTGCCTCCAGGATTAAGCTGTGCCCATCACCCCAGCTTCCACCTGATCTAAGCTCATGGGACTGGGAGGATAAGGAACCTGGTAAAAGAGAAATGCCCAAAGAGAAGGATAATTACAGATAAGACAAAGAAGTCACTAGTTGACATCTCAAATCTCAGTTGCCACAATAGAGCTATGAAGGAGAACACTTGTATAAATTACTCAGTTCATGAATGTGTTAAACAAACTGCTTGCTATCTTTTAGTTTATATCAGTTGGTTTCTAAGACTGTGAGCATCTGCAAAGACAGTGATGTCACTGTGAGAACTGTCTTGTGGGGACAAAATACATCCTTCCTCCTCTTCTCCTGCTCACAAGGGTCCTGATCTAGTGAATAGCCAATCCTGCCTGACCCTACCATGAGCCCCAGGCTCCTCTGCTGGGTGGCTCTCAGTCTCCTGGGGGCAGGTGAGTCCTCAGAACACCACGATCTTCACACTGGATGTCCCAGTGATTATTCCAATTATTTCCTTATTTCCATTTTCAAATTCTTTCTTTTCCTCTACAGAGCTCAGAGAAGCTGGAATTGTCCAGTCCCCCAGATATAAGATTGCAGAGAAAAGACAGGCCGTGTCTTTTTGGTGTGACCCTATTTTGAGCCACATTACCCTTTACTGGTACTGGCACACTCCGGGACAGGGCCTGGAGCTTCTGATTTGCTTTCAGAATGAGGCTATTTCAGATGATTCACAGTTGCCAAAGGATCGATTTTCTGCGAAGAGGCCCAAAGGAGCAGACTCTACTCTCAAGATCCAGCCTGTAGAGCTGGGGGACTCGGCCGTGTATCTCTGTGCCAGCAGCTTAACCACAGCATTGCAGAGACACTTCCCTCCTGTGCACAAAACTGTGTGGTTCTATTCTCTCTGCTCAGCTCACAGCAGCTCTGAACAGAGGCCTCACCTTATTCCTCATCATTCATGAAAAAGAAGTGGGTTTGCAGATATAAGCTACAATTCATACAATGTGAAGGCATCAATTATTTCTTAGAACATGAGGGCTTCAAATGTTGCTTGAAAATAATTATGACTCAGAGATTTGAAGCACTTCCCAATGACAATTCAAGGACCTAAAACCGAAAGTGACTTACCACAGACTCAGTCCTCAGGGGTAGTGATGGTTGTTCTATAAAAACATGAAATCACAAAACATGTACAATAAATTTTAATAATACTGATGGTGATTGTATGGGAGTCACACACAGTGAGCTGCTCTTCTTTAGATGTCCTCACATCAATGATTTGAGTATTTTCCTTGCTAACATCCTCACCCTCTAGCTTCTGTGCCCTTGCTTTCGATGTGTTATGAAACAAAGTTTCAACACATAGTATGTGTTTGGAAAACATTTTTTACTCTATTTTTGTGGAAATATGTTAATAACAATGATGTTGTTAATGATGATGATATTTTCAGCTACTTTTTTTTAGTGCTGTTCAACTTCAAAGAAATGCACAGAAATGGACATCCTGGCAGCCAGTCCCAAATCTTAGCTCACAATGAATTCTACTTTCTCCAGAGCAGCTTAGCTCTTCAGTGTAACCAACAGAGCACAACAGAGTATTTGGCCATGGGCCATTCAAGTCAGATGTTGGTGAGAACATTTCCACCTGTCTGCCTTCGTATATTAATATATTTCCTTAGTTCATTAAAACGTTTCTTAGTAAGAACTTCTAAAGCAATCAATTGTCCCTATTAAATTGCCTCCTCAATAATATAGTCTTTCTATCCAGGTCCATATCCTCCAAACTAACTTTTCCCTGGATCCTCTAGGATCACAGTAGAAATTATTCTGAAGCACTGGTTGGAATTTCTTGGACAGCAGCTTACTGGGAATCCTCTGAAGGCATTGTCACTGTCCCTCAGCCCCTCCTGGCTTGCCTTCCCTCCTTAGCCGATCTGGACCACACGTCATACTCCATGTCTGTTTGCTAGTCACGTCTCCCTCCAATTTATCTGGCTGACAAAACTTCAGTCGTGTGGTGGACGAACCGGACCCCGCCCTATCTCCTTGCCAGAATTTTTGTTTGGTTCTTTTTCCAATCTGCCTGGTCAAATTTACAGTAAGTAATTTCCTCATAACAAATTCTGAGATCATCTTTTGTTTCTTCGGACATAGGGTGTTTGCTTCAGCAGCACATATGATATTTCCTTGGAGACAGGAAATATAGTTATTTCAGAGTCTCTAATCATTTTCCCTCTGAAATCTTTGTGAGCTATTTTTGTAGATTTTCTGTTTCTGCTGCTTCTAAGTCATAGTGTTTGTATTTTCATGATGTTTGTGTTTTCTCTTATGAACCTAATCAGATTCTTGAGATTCTTTGATGCAGTGCCAGGCAGTATAGTTATGGAAATAATTTTTGGTCTAGCATGGCTGTATCTTCCTTTAGAGAAAATTGTATTTTGTATCTGCCAAATGCGTGGAAGTATCAACAATCTGGGGGGGTCTCTGAGCCTAATTTCCAGGCTTCAGGTGTCCTGGGAAAGCAGCAGAACAGGTGTGCCTCTGTCTCATGGTTACTATTTTTGAGTTTGTCAATGTGAGGCAGCTTTATGAGTTGTGATTTGGATCAGAAAATGCCCCAAAGGGCAAAGAGACTGCTGAGCTCACCTTCCCAGGTTGTGCCCTCTACAAGGCACAGAATGCTTAGAAATGGTAACAGAGTACAGAACAGACCTGGAATTAATTTAATTGCTGCACTGTCATGACACATTTGTGCTGTGTTTTATGAGTCTGCACAAGGAAAAACTGGTCAGAATTGGAGAAAGTGACTGACATCTGGCTATTGTCTTTCCCACTTAAACCCAGTCTCCAGGGAAAACATTTTTTCCCCACATTTCCCAATCTGGGCCCCCCCTGAAGTAATACTCCTGTCCTGATTTTTGTATTACTTGCCAGATCTTCTCTCTGGGAAGGGAAATTGTTATCTTACTTAGTCATCATCTTAGTTCAGTCTCTCTTCATTTTCACACTTTTTTTCCTGGCTACCTAAAGAAAAGGTACATTCTTTGATGCTTCCTCAATGTGGGAAACTTTCTGTTCTATACAGGGTGGGCCTTCTGTTTGGAAGGTAGAGAGAATGGGTTAAATTCTGATTTGGCACAGCATTTAGAAAGACCATTTGTTTTTACACGGAACCCTGTTGTTTATCAATATTAAAACTGACATTATTATTTCCATCTGTCTGACTCCAGCATCTACCTCTTAGTGGCTCCAGCGTAGGCCATAATAACACTAATATTATGCATTTTCCCTCTTACTCCAACAAATCATAATATCTCATTATCTCTGGTTCTCAATGAAACAAAGCACAACTCTCTTTGTCCTGGCAAGAGCACATTTATGCTGTTTCCTCCCGCTGTCCACTAGGAGGCACTGTGTCTTCGTTGTCATCTAGAGTGTGGGGAGGAGCTGAGATCGCTCTCTGAAAGATCTTTAAGGAAACCCTGGGGTCTAGCTTGGATTCAGGGAGTTTTTTTGCAGATGTCCTGAATGATGGCTGAGAATGAAGGAATTAGAGACTCTAATACTTCTACTGTTGTAGAGACGGATTTGCTCTGAATTTGGCTCTGCACGTCAGTCATGCTTGCAGTGGGGACACCTCTGAGCTTGCTTAAGATGTGGAGATGCAAAGAGCTAGGTAGTCATCTTGCACACTCTGGGTTAGGGAAGCAGAGAAGCAGATTGTCCGTCAGAGGAGCCTTAGAGAGCTTGACCTCAAATCTGCCCAGGCCGACCCTATCTGCTCTGTTGCATTTAGAGGGTAGATTAGGGGAAAATGGAGGTGCTACCCTGAACCACATCAGAGGGACTCTAGCTAGAAAAGTGAACTTCACAGTGACACCACCAGCATGTCTACTTACTAGGCAGGAACTGGGGTGGACCAGAGACCAGGATTCTCTCCCCCAAGAACGTTTGCTCTCAATGGGAAATTGCCACAATCTACTTCTGATTAGTCACTCACTTCAGCCTCCTGTGTGTCCGCTGAAGCAGGTGAGGTCTGAGCAGAGTTAAGAATTTATTGGCCTGGGGCTCCCCTTGCCCTGATTTCATGTTCTTTCTATGGATTACGCATCTGCTTCCACCTGTATTTTGTACCTACTGTCTGCCTCTTTCAGGTCTAAGTCCCATAGAAACTATAATGCAGTAGATTTCTATTGCTGCTGTAAAATATTATCACTAACGTGATGGTTACAACATCGCAAATTTTTTACCTTACAGTTCTGGATTCAGAAGTACAAAATGGGTGTAACAGATGCACTGAAAGTGTTGGCAGGGCTGCACTCCTCTGGAGTATCTGGAGAGAACCTTTTTCAGCTTCTAGAGGCCTGCAGCTCTCCTGGCTCTTGTCTGCTTTCCATCTCCACAGCCAGCCGTGGCTGATCCAGTCTTTCCTCATGCTGCATGTCCCTGACTGTTCTTCCTCCTTCTCCCACATTTTAGGACACTTGGGATGACATTGGGTCCACCTGAAAAATTCAGTGTATTCTCCCTATATTAAGATCACCTGATGAATATCCTTATTTCCACTGGGAAATGTAAGCCCCAAACCCTTGTCACATAATTTTACACATTTACAGGTCCAGGGATCAGACACAGGCAACTTTGGAGGCTGTCATTCTGCCTTCCACACCGAGGCTCCTGGTTACAGGAGAGAAACAAACAATGATCTTTTTGAAAACAGAATGATGACCATAGTTTTACATTTTGAGTCAAAATGAGACTAAAAGGAAAAAGGTCCCATAAGGGAAACAGGCATCTTATGTAACACAAGCCACTCTGCAACTATCTGCTATTTAAAATGAGCATGTGCTCGTGGGTTCAGAGGACTCACTGGAATGTCTTCTGCCAACATCAACATAATCACCTCAAACTGTTCCTTATGTTTTGCTAGCAAATAATTTAATTGTTCAACCCAAGAAACAGAGGCTTCTCTCAGATCTTCATAATTTCCACCCTGAGAGGAATTGTGTGTATATTGGAAGACCCCTTTTATAAAGAAAAGTCCAGGTGTTTACAATTTTTAAAAATTTCATATTTTCTAGGGGTGAAAAATAGATATAAATCAAGTCAGTGGCACTTTATTTGTGATCTTTCAAGAAGACAATCTGTTAGTTTCTTGTTGAGGATAGAGAATGTCAAAGATTCTGTATTCTGTATTATGGGCTTTGGAAATTCAGTACAGCTCAAGGATTAGCTCAGAGAGGCCATTCAATGCAGAGCAGAGCTTCAAATCTACTCAGTTTTCAGGGCATCATATCTGCCCCTGAAGCCCTAACAAGGCAGTTGACACCCTTATTCTTTCCTGTGAGATCAGAAGCCACCTCCTAAGTAACTGATGGGTGAATTGAGGGTGTGTGTATGACTAGGGTCATGGACCCAACAGTGAGAGGCATGTGAGAATTGGCAGAGAAGTTGGCTTTAGTGAGCCAATGAGCTCATTTTTAAAAACTTGTAGTTTGAAGTGCAGATGGATATAGCTGACTGGCTCTTGGGTGACAGATACAATAGAGAAGCCATGCTGAATAGATAATAATAAAAAAAAAATCTATAGGGAACCTCTGGATGTGTAGATCTGCATCTAAGGTCAACTACACTTGAGTTTGGTCCTGCCTGATTCATCTCCCAGAGATGCAGCCTCCTTTGAAAGGAACTTTCAAGTTGGGGGTTGTGGCTTAATCAGTGATGTCACCGACAGTTATATCTTGTGGGGATAAAATGTCCCAAAACTCACTGCTCTTATCATGTTCAAATGTCCTGGTCTGAGATGGTCCAAATTTGTTCTTACTCTGCCATGGGCACCTGGAACCTCTGCTGTGTGGCCCTTTGTATCCTGGTGGCGAGTGAGTCCTCAGAATATTGGGCATCCTTATGTGGGCTTTTTTCTTGATGGCTCTTTATATTTTTCTCTTTCTGTCTTTTAATTATGTCTTCTTTCACAGAGCACACAGATGCTGGGGTCACCCAGACACCCAGGCACAAAGTGACAGAGATGGGACAAGCAGTAACTCTGAGATGTGAGCCAATTTCAGGCCACAACTGCTTTTACTGGTACAGACAGACTGTGGCACAGGGACTGGAGTTGCTGATTTACTTCCGCAACCAGGCTCCCATAGATGACACAGGGATGCCTAAGGAACGATTCTCAGCTCAGACACCTGATGCCTCAGTCTCTACTCTGAAGATCCAGCCCACAGAACCCAGGGACTCAGCCATGTATCTCTGTGCCAGCAGCACAGACACAGCGCTGCAGGATCCCCCCCTCCCTGTGCACAAACCCTGGTGCTTCCTCTTCTCCCTCCAGTTCCCAGCAGTGCTAAGTCATCCCTGCTCCTTCCATTCTATGAGAAATAACTGGGTTTGGGGCATGACAAAGACAGGAAATTATAAAGTACCAACATAGAAAACCTTGCAGGAAATAACGTAGAAATGTGTTTCTCAGATCATCACAAATTGTGGGATCAAAACTCACACTCATGTAAGAGAAACCTAATTTACCCACACTGTAGAGCTCCTGCCTTCCTGGCTTTGTCACCCCATCTGAAAGGTGCAGCTCTAGAATACAGCCATGCCTCCTGAAATACTCAGCCCTGTCCATTCTCTTCTCACTCTGAGCTCTGAACAGATTTTTTTTCCCCCAGTTTTCTTCGCTAGAATGTGGATATTCCTTTATAATGCTAATTTCAACTGGGCATTTATGGAGGAATCTTTCATTACACTCAAAGAGTATCTCAAGTATGGGTTAGTGTAGGCAGTTACATAGTTTAGATGTCAGCCACCACTGCTGGAGTGTTGGGATCCATTTGTTTCTACCCTGAATGAAGAGAGCCCATGGGAGCTAAGGAATTGTGTGGACTCAGGTACTAATGAGGGCTCCTCAGCTGCCTGCCCTGGAAACATCAGTGTGGATCCACATTGGGATATCTAGAGCAGCAGGCCACCCAGTCTCACTTAACCTCTTTCTTCTCTGATCCTATGTTCTGAACACCCAGATCTATATTTTTCTTCTGAGTTCTGCCATAAATTTCCACATAACACCTAGGATCCATTCTGAATGGTTATAATTTATGTCTTCCATAAGCTTATTTACATACTGATGGCTTCTTAACCTCTGTCAAAGTATCACTGGCAACTGGTGCAAAAGATGCCCTTATTTTGAGTGCCTGAGGAAATTCAGGTTTACCTGAGTTCTGCCTTTTAGCCAAATACCACTTGTCATTGTACACTTTTTTGTCATTCAGGGGTTCTGACTCTGAAGATGAAAACAGTACAGAATAAAAATCAGTTATTTTCTGAATGTAGATCAACACACATAATGTCCCTCTATATGTGGTCTTAATACCTCCTTCTCCTCCTGGTTCCTCTAAACTGCTTGAATATCATTTTCTTTTCTCCTGTGTCACACCCCAGCTCTTTTACACACACGACACTAGAATGTCACCCTTTCTTGGTGCACAGCTTCATTGTCGGATCTCTATTTCATTCAGTCCTGCTTCCCACCACTAACCTTGGCATCATTTTGATGACCTTACTATCAAATAGACAATTTATACACTGAGTTAGGTTCTCAGTTTTTCACCTCTTTACTTCTGAGAACTGTTTCCCTCCAGTCCTTTTCAGACTTGCTGCCATGATTATAGTAAATATCTACTGAATGAATGAATGAGGATCTCCCTCAGTTTCAAGCTTCTGGGGCACAGAATTTGTCTGACATCTTGTCCACTCCTTCTAACATTGTATATTAGAGAAGACAGGTTGAAAAGAGCATCTGTATTGAATAAATTAATGAATAAATGGATTTCAATAGGCAAATTCCAAACAAGATTATTTAGAGTCTCTGTTATGAGCTATACTGCAGACAGACTATGTAAGAGGTAGTAAAATCTTTTGGTAATTCCAACTTACCTGCATAATCTTTGGCCAGAACTGCTCCTGGAGAATCAAGGGGTCATAGGCAAAAAGAAAGTCAAGAGATTTAGAGGCTAGAAATGGCTAGGATCGTTTTCCCAATCTGAGGTTTTCAAAAATAATATCAAGGTTTTCAATTTATTTTTAAAAATTAGTGAACGTTACATTTGACACCAAGCTATACACAATAAGGAATTTGACACACGTCTTTTCTTGAGATGGAATTACATTAGAGTTCTTTGAAACTAGCTCGTGGGCTTGCCTCATGCTGATCAGAAATTCAGATTGTTAGTGCTATGTATTACAACAATGAGAAAATAAATTAGTATTTTATAAACATTATTATTTAAAATTAACTTTTGCCAAGAATGACGGTAAAAATTTAAATACTGCCCATCTTTTGTGGTGAAAGGAATGGAAAATTGGGGGCTTGTAAACCCCCTACCCAACTACCCACCTTTTCTGGGCCCAGGTTCTCTGATCTTCATCTGCCCAGGGAAAGGGAAGTGAAGCTGAGCAGGGAAAGTGCTAATTCAGGACTCCACCTGCTCTAGGGCTTGAGGGGAGGGTCCAGGAGAGAGTAGAAAGTTGATAGAGCCTGTGCTGACTTGCTCACAGGCATCTGCGGGGTTAGCAATCACCTTCATATTGAGGGGTTCCTGTTGCTTTCTTCAACAGGTAATTGTTCTATTTAATGCCCTCCACTTCCTGTCTCTTCAGTTATGGCTGCTGCTTCTCTTTCCAACACTTCACACACTACCCTTAGTTCCACTTGAGGCAGAAACAAGGCTCCAAAGTCTCAATGGCTGCACTCATAAGAGCCAAGATGAGACAAGCCTTCATGGCAGGCTGTGATTGCATCAGGAACAGACAAGTTGATCAAGCTGTAAACTTCCCCAGTCTTTAGTCCAGGTGCCTTGGCAAGGATAACTAGGGGAGAAACATTAACTGTGGAATGAAGAGCAAAACAAGGATCTTAGAGCAGTCTTCAAACTAGTTCTTAACAAGACTGTTTTAGTCTTTTTCGTCACTGGCACTCAGCCAGTGAGTGCACTGGCCATTCCTATATAGGATCCGAACCCGTGGCGGGAGCGTCGCCGCACTCCCAGCGCAGCACTCTCCCAAGTGCGCCACGGGCTCGGCCCAACAAGACTGTTTTATATAAGACCTACCTGGAAGCTGTCTCCGGTGTGGATAAAAGAGAGACAGCACCAATGAACATGACATCATTATGATGGCAGAATAGATGATCCCAGCATTGCTCCTTCCCACAAGTAACCAATTTACAACTCTTAAGAATCAAAGACTCCAAACTTGGCACTGCTGGAGCTGGGGAAAGAGGAGGAGAGACCCACACGGTATGTGAATATATGAGAGGCCATGGTGAGAGGGGGATTATGGATGGCACTGATTGTTCTGAGCTCTGACTAGTTTTTTGCCTCCATGATATGGGGTGTAGAAGGGCTGCAGCCCATGGATCAAAGCCAGAAAAAGCTGCGGCAACATCTTTGCATGAACCTGCTTGTAGCATGTAGGGGAGAGGAGCGCTTTAGAGCCTACTGTTACAGCCTACAGGTCATAAAGACCAATGGAAGGATTCTTCTGGGCCTGCAGAGGAGTGAGCCACTACAGCTGGCTAGAGAAAGGAGCCACACAGAAGCTGGTGAGCCATTAGGAGGGACACATAAATGACCCACCCCACAGGAGGCAGTTAGAATACAAAGGGAAGTCCAGCCTGCCAGGGGAACATTGGGTGTAGTGTGGCCAGTTGGTCTCAGTGGAAATTGGTCAGGGTGATAGAACTGCAGGGAGCATAATCTGTAGGAAAAATTCTGTCCTGGGATGGAATTTTCACACAGTCCAGCCCAGAAGTGATTAATGCCAACAGTTAAATTTCAACCCACCTAAAAATCCTTCCCCAGAAAATCAGTAGCAAAACAGAAAATTAGCTCAAGCAAAGACCTAAGTTCTCAAGCAAGTTCTCCCAGTTCGGGAATTAACCACAGGACAGCACATTAGTAATAGTGCACAGTTTAAGTGGTAGTAGTAGCTATCAATTCACAGAATGGAAAAAAAAAAAAAAACCACAGGGCAGAGACAAAGCTCTGATATTAACCAGTAAAGGTCTAACACAACCAAAGAACACCTATAAAACCTAGAAGAGGGAGTAGTCTCCTCAAATACCCAGTCATCAATGTAAAGATACATAGACTGAAAAAAAAAACAAAGAAAATATATCACCACCAAAGGAAGCAAAGCACCGGCAATGCACTCAGAGAACAGGAGATCTATAAAATGTCTGACAGAGAATTCAGAATAACCCTCTTAAGAATGTTCAGGAACTCACAAGAAAATATAGACAGAAAGGTAAAAAATATCTGGAAGACAATTCAAGAGCAGAACAAGAAACTACACAAAGCAATAGAATCAATTGAAAACAATAGAAATTCTGGAAATAAATAATACATTATCTGAATTAAAATCTTGATAGAAAGCTTCAATAAGAGACGTAAACAGAGAAAATAATCAGTGAGCTCAATGATAAAACACACAAAATTATCCAATTAGAGTAGCAAAAGAAAAAAGAATATGGAAAAATGAAGCAGAAATACAGCATATTTTCTTTTCTTTTGGGTATGTCAATTATGTGGAGTAAAATAACCTCCACATAATTGACATACCTAAAGGAGAAGAAAAAGGAAGAGACTGAAGAAGCATATTCAAGGAAATAATAACTGAAAATTTCCCAAGCATGAATAAAGATGACAGTATCCAGATACAGGAAGTTCAGAGGTTGCCAATTAAATTAAATTAAAAAAGGAACCCAAGACACATTATAATCAAGTTGTTAAAACCAGAGACAGAGAGAATATTGGAAGCAGCAAGTGAAAAGAAACACATGGCATTCAATAGAACTCCACTACATCTCTCAGTGGATTTCTCAGTAAAAACCCTACAGGCCAGAAGAGAATGGGATGATATATTCAGAGCAGTGAAGGGAACATAAGGTTAGCCAAGAATTCTGTATCCAGCATACCTAACATTCAAATATGAAGGAGAAATAAAGTCTTTCCCAGACAAACAAAAGCTAAGGAAATTCATCAACCCTAGACCTGCTTTACAAGAAATGTCTCTTCAATCTGAAAGAAGACAACGATAAACAGTATCAAGAAAACATCTGAGGATACATCACTCATTAGTAAAACAGGTACACAGTCAACTTCAGAATACTTCAATGTTGTAAGGGTGGTGAATAAACCACTTATTTCCTTAGTATAAATACTAAAAGACAAACCTAAAAAAACAATAACATAGAAAACAACAAAATAAGAGACAGACAATTTAAAAGATATAACTTGGAACAACAAAATATCAAAAAGTGATGAGAAATGATGCCAAGCCATAGAATTGACTTTATTTTCTCTTGTTTTTTTCTTAGATATCAAAGTTATGTTGTTACTAGTCTGAAATAATTTGTTATGACTATGTCATGTTTTTCGTAATCCTCATGGTAACCATAACGCAAAAATTTATCAGAGGCACAATAAAAATAAATCAAAACGTAAAGCTGGAGAAAACCATTCAAACAACAACAACAAAAAGAGTAAGATTGGAAAAAAGGAAAAAATGATTTACAAGCAATCATAAAAAATGGCAAAATGGAAGTAAAAAGTCCCTATGTATGAATAATAAGCCTAAATGTAAACAGATTAAATGCCCCAATTAAAGAAATAGAGTGGCTGAATGGATTAACAATATGCTGCCTACAAGGCACTCACTTCACCTATAAAGACACACACCTACTGAAAGTAAATGGATGGGTTGAGCACACCCAGGGACTTCAGTAGGAGCTGTGGGCAAGAGTCAGATAAATGCAAATCAAAGCCACATTGAAATATCAACTCATGCCAGCTAGATTGGCCATTACCAAAGAGACATCGAATAACAAATGCTGATGAGGATGTGGAGAGAGGGAATCCTCCTACACTATTTTTGGGACTATAAATTAGTGTAGCCATTATGGAAAACAGTATGGAGCTTTCTCAAACAACTACAGATAGAATCACCATGTGATCCAGAAATCCCATTCCCACTGCTGGGTGTATACCTAAGGGAATGGAAATCATCACGTCAAAGGGATATCTCCATCTCCATGTTTATTGCAGCACTATTTACAATAGCTTAAAGTTTAAACCAACCTGAATGTCCATTGATGGATGAATGGGTAAGGAAAATGTGATACACACACACTCACGTGTGCGTGTGTGCAATGGAATATTACTCTGCCATAAAAAAGAATGAAATTCTGCCACTCACAGCAATATGGATGAACTTTGAGAAAATTATGTTAAGTTAAAAAGCCAGGTACAGAAAGAGAAATACTCATACGTGGGAGGGAGGGAAGGAGAAAGGAAAGAAAGAAAAAGAGAAAGAAAGAAAGAAAACCATCACAATAATTTGTTGAAATTTCAAAGTTAGAGAATGGAACTGAGGCCACCAGAAGTGGGAAAGGAGGAGGGGGGCTTAGACAGAAATTGTTAAAGTGCCACAAATAGGGTTACATCATGTAATGATCAATATAGTAACTATCCTGGTTTGAGCATCACATATTGCACATAGGTATTGATATTCAATGCTGTACCTTACAGATGTGTACAATCAATTATGTTTTGATTAAAAAAAAGTGAAGGGATGAAAAAAGATTATTTATGCAAATGGAAACCTAATATCAGACATAACAATTCTAAATACATACATACCTAACTCCAGAGCACCCAGCTATATAAAGCAATTACTATCGTACCTAAATGGAGAGATAGACTACAAAATAATAGTCGGGGATTTTAATATTTCACTATCAGCAAAGGACTTATCCAGACAGAAAATTAACCAGGAAACATCAGAATCAATCTGTACTATAGGCCAAATTGACATAACAGACATTCATGGAACATTTCAACCCACAGCTTCAGAATACATATTCTTCTTAGCAGCACATGGAGCATTCTCTAGAATAGACCATATGTTAAGATACAAAACAAGACTCAACAAATTTTTAAAAATTGAAATCACATCAACTATGTCATCCAAACACGATGGAATAAAACTAGAAATCAACATCAAAAAGGACACTAGAAACCATACAAACACATGCAAATTAAGCAATATGCTCCTAAATAGTGAATTGGTCAAAAAAGAAATGAAAAAGGAAATTTAAAAATTCCTGGACACAGACAAATGAAAATGAAAATAACACATATTATGGGACATATTGGATATGGTAAAAGCAATTCTAAGAGGCAAGTTTATTGCAATAAATGCCTACATCAAAAAAGAAAGACTCCAAATAAGCAACCTAACATTACACCTCAAGGAGCTAGAAAAATAAGAAAAAACTAAAACCCAAATCAGTAGGATGAGAGAAATAGCAAAGATCAGAGAAGAAATAAATGAATTAGAGATATTAAAAATCAATGCAAAAATTGATAAAATAAAGTTAGTTTTTTGAAAAGCTAAGCAAAATCAAAAAATCTTTAGCTAGACTAACAAAAAGAAAGAAAAGAGAAGACAAATGAATAAAATTTAAAATGGAACAGGGTATGCTACAACTGATAACTACAGAAATACAAAGGATCGTAAGAGACTACTACTGAAATAGGAGATTCTCAGTCCCTTTGGAATTGGGTTACAGGCCTCTCCTCTGTGTTTTAGGCCACTCCCTTGGGTCTCAAACCACTCCCCTAGAACTCAAGCCCCACCTCCAAGTCCTAAGTTACAGTGGCCTGTAGCACTTATTTTTGGCACCAGCACATGGAGATTGAGACCCCATGAAGCAGAACTGTGTAATCTCACCTGTTGAGCATACTCCATAAAAAGAGAGTTTATCTCTTAAATGACCTTCCACTGGAAGCACTAGAGAGCACCTAGAATATTCTTAAGTGTATTTGGTGCATGTGATGAAATTTGACCAATGAGCATGCTCCAAAAAGACCAACTTAGCAAGTGCAAGACTAGGTTACATAACAGAACCACCCCCTTAGTTGAATATTCATTAGATAGAATGAATGTGTATAGACAGCCAAACTATAAAAGTTAAATCCAGGAAGAAGGTGGGGCTGTTGCTTCCTCTCTCTTTGGAGCCTGCCGCACTTCACCTGAGGTGTGTATTTCTCAATTTTGTATCGGACTTGCCTTTAGCAGGCTGTTCTCACATTTAAGCCAGCCTGGACTTTGTCCATGTAGTATTTAGTTCTTCCTTTTGTACTAAACTTGTGGTGGCTGCTTCTTAGTCTCTGGAGCTAGTCTGCACTTTCCCTGTGAAGTCTGTATTAGTTATTCTCTCTATTAAACCTATTTTCACTTTCTACTGTGACTCTGTTCTTGAATTCTTTCCTGTGTTGGAGTCAACAAACTGGAAAGGGATGGGTTGGGCTGAGGCCGTCTATTGGGCCTCCCCAGACCCTCTACTCTGGTATCACTATGAACAACTATATGAGTTGTTTTCTATATAAAATAGAAAACCTAGAAGAAATGGATAAAAATCTGGACACACACAATGTGCCAGAGTTGAATCATGAAGAACTATAAAACTGAAACAGACCAATAATAAGTAATGATATTGAAGCAGTAATAAAAAGTCTTCCAACAAAGAAAACCCTAGGACCAGATGGCTTCACTGCTGAATTATACCAAGCACTTAAAGAACTAATACCAATTCTTCTCAAACACTTCCAAAACATTGAAGAGGAGGGAATACTTCCAAACTCATTATATGAGACCAACATTACCCTCATACCAAACTTGAAAAAAGACACACAAAAGAGAAAACTACAGACCAATATCCATAATGAACACAGATGGAAGATACTCAATAAAATACTAGCAAACGGAATCCAACAACTATTAAAAAGATATATCACACACTGTGATCAAGTGGGATTCATTCCAGGGATGCAAGGATGGTTCAACATATACAAATTTATAAATGTGATAGATCACATCAACAGAACAAAGAAAAGAAAAACATGATCATTTCAGTAGATGCAGAAAAATACATTTTATAAAATCCAACACTCCTTCATGATACAAACACTAAAAAAATTAGGTATAAAAGGAATGTACTTCAACTCAATAAAGGCCACGTATGACAAATCCACAGCTAATATCATACTGAATGGAGAAAAATTAAAGGCTTTTCCATTAAGATCTGGAACAAGACAAGGACACCCACTTTCCTCACTCACTGAACATAGTACTGGAAGTTCTAGCCAGCACATAAGGTAAGAGAAAGCAATAAAGGGCATTCAAATCAGAAAGAAGGAAGTCAGACTATCTCTATTTTTAGATGACATGATCTTATACATAGAAAGTCCTTAAGACTCCAGCAAAGATTACTAGAATTAATGAATGAATTCAGCATAGTGACAGGATACAAAATCCGTACACTAAAATCAGTGGTTTTCTTATATGCCAACTATGAAATAGCTGAAGAAAAAAATCAAGAAAGAAATCCCATTTATAATAGCTACCCCAAAATGAAATACCCAGAAGTAAATTTAACCAAGGCGGTGAAAACCTCTACAGTGTAAACTATAAAACATTGGCGAAAAAAATTAAGAAGACATAAATAAATGGAAAGATATTATATGTTTGCGAGTCCAAAAAATTAAGATCATCAAAATGTCCATATTACCCAAAGCAATCTACACTTTCAGTGCAGTCCCTATCAAAATATCTACTACATCTCTTATTTTCAGACCCTTTGTTCAGACATTGTAAAGAATTTGTAGAGCAACTGTGAGGTTCTTCTATGCGTGGGGCTCTGTGCAAAAAGAAAGTGTTTTAGGAAACAGGAAGAGAGACAGACAAACACACAAATAATACAGTGTTTGAGCTTCTTTATATTTCTTACGTAATTAGTGACAGGTATCCTGCAGAAGGGCATATTCTCCAAGACTTAATGTCTCAAATAAAAACAGAGCATTTTTCCTTACCCTGGAGTCTACCATCTCTCTCCAAGTCACTGGGCATCTGTATACCTTTGTGCCAAAAAGTCATCTGCAGTGCTGAGCAGCCAGCATCCTCCACAAAGCCAGGGTTGGTCACCAGAGGGAAGGAGTCTGCTGGCTGTGGTCTCACCCAAAGCTCGGGAAGCAAGTGCTCTGGGTCGACATGAAGGTGCTCTAGCCACATCAGTCAGGAGTCTTGTCCTTCAGTGAATTGACAAGAAACAGAGCAAGACGATTCCTTAAAGGTTGACAAGCCTGCCCCTGGGATTTGGAACCCAGACACCAGAGAGAATCATTACAGGCAGAAGATGTTAACAGGCTTGTGGTCAATTAAGCAAATTAGAAAAAGGTACTTGTAGGAGTATTTGGGGCACAGTAGTCATAAAAAAGCACCAGGAAGACATAAGGATTTTCCCTAAGATTCTAGACTACAGAAATACTTAGATAACGCAAACCAGTGTATTAATGAGAAGTTATATCATCTCAGGAATAAAATATACAGTGTCCCAAACTCTTTTACAAAAGGGTCAAGAAAAACTTGTAAGGCTTGTGTCAATCCAGATATGTGCATTCTTCCCATTCTAAGTTGTTTACTTGTATATTTATTTTGGATGTGACCTTCTGGGGAAAGGGACATGGCCCCTGGTGACAGGAAGCTCTGAGGCTCAGGCAGGGAGAGGGAGGTCTCAGAATGACGCACTTCAAAGCCCTTTCCCCTTTAACAACAACCAGACCGAGAAGGCCCCTCTGTTCTGCCCAGCCATGCCATGAGTGTTGGTCTCATGCTGTGTGGCCTTTTGTCTCTGGCAGGCAGGTGAGGCCCTGGAATGGTCTCTTGCATGGGATTTTCAGGTCCTAGCACCAAGCCTTACACTGAGGTTGTGTCATCAGTGCTTTTCTCCTTCTCTGCAGGTCCTTTGAATGCTGATGTCACTCAGAAACTAAAATTCAAGGTCCTGGAGATAGGACAGAGTGTGACATTGAGATGTGCCCAGGATATGAACCAAGTATCTATAGGATCCTGCACTAGGGCTGAGGCTGATTCATTACAGTTGCTGCTGGCCCACTGCCAAGGAAGAAGTCCTTGATGGATACATTGTATTTAGATCAAGTACAGAAAACTTCCCCCTTGCAGACGTCTATGTACTTCTGTGCCAGCAGTGACTCCAAAGCACTGCATGACCACCTCTCTGCACATAAAGGCAGGGGATGTGCTATATCCTGGACCTCAGCAACCCCCTTGGCCGAGTTCTAAACACCTGGAACCTCGAAAAATTATCACCAAAGAAAAGTATGAGATGAAATATATGATGGAACCAATTTAATTTGATAGTTGTATTGAGCACATGTGATTGGAAGAAAGGAGGAGAGAGTGACAGAAAGAGGGACAACCGTAGGATATCCTGACTCGCAGATAAGACATCAGATTCACCCTCTGGTGTCTTGTATTGGAGGGGATGTTGACATATGTTAGTGACTCTGCCCTGCAGATAGAGAAGTGGTTGTTGGATGAGAAGATAAATTCAGAGATGAAACATGAGACCTCTGTGTCCAGACAATACGGGAGCCAAAAGTGATGGCCCATAAATTGGTTTTGTTAAAAAGAAGCTTATAGATATTTAAATCAATTATTCAAATATGTTATAATAATAATCCTGTGTTCGGGAAGTCATGAGGATTGATAGAGGAAGTGCTGTCACTGTGGGAACTGCCCTGTGGGGCAAGGGACATACCTTCTCCTGAGCTCCTACTCTCAAGGACCTGCTCTGAGAAATCTCCCATCCAGTCCCGACCTTGCCATGGGCTCCAGGCTCCTCTGCTATGTGGTCCTCTGTCTGCTGGGGATAGGTGTGTGTGTGCATGTGTGTGTGTGATGACCACAATTGTTTTCCTCATTCTGTTCCCACCTTCTGTCTCCACAGATCACACAAGTTCTGGAGTCTACCAGTCCTCTAGTCACAGGATCACAGAGAGGGGACAGAATGTAGTTCCCAGGTGTGAACCAATTTCCGGTCACACTGCCCTTTATTGGTACTGACAGAACCCAATGCAAGGCCTGGAGTTTTTGATTTACTTCCTACACGAGGATGCAACAAACAAATCAGGGACGCTTAGTGACTGGTTCTCAGTTGAGGGGCCTGAGGGCTCATTCTGCACTCTGAAGATCCAGCCCGCAGAGCAGGGGGACTCGGCTGTGCATCTTTGTGCCAGCAGCTCAGCCACAGTGTGGCACAGTCCCCTCCTCCCTGCTCACAAACCCTCATGTGCTCAGCTGTCCTCACGGTGCTCAGAAGCCCTGCTCTTCCCTCATCAAGAGGGACAAATGCATTTGGGACGTCGGGTGTTCTTCTGCTAGTAGGAGGTCAGGAAATGACTCTGAAATACCAGAACAGGCTACACTGGGTAGTAATAACTGTGCATTATGGATTCTGGGACTCCTTACTATATTTCAAGATTCTACAACTGGGAGTGAGCATCAGAGCTTACACTCAGGAATAGTGGTTAAGTAAATATTCTCTTATAAAACAAAAAATTTCAGCACATTAATAATAAACTATTACTGTGTGTTACTAACTCAGATCTACACTATACCATGGAGTGGGCCAATCAGAACCAAACAATATTAAGACCATTTGCAGCTACAAGCTTTAAAAAAAAAATAGAATCCTTAGTAAGAATTGCCATCAAAATCATTATCCAGGAGTAACTAACACCCACTATAATGTACATTAACAAATGTCTGTATAGTGCTTTAAAAATTTTTTTTGACAATTCTGCAGTAATTGTGTGTTTCAATCCCTTCATCTTCCATCTAAATCTTTTCAAAAATAGAAACTAAAATTTACTTGGTTTCATAAAATATTGAGAAGGTGTTAAAAGGCAGTGATTCAAAGATGATCTAAAGAGCAATTGTAGCAAACATATAAGATTCTTTGAGTTTTCCAAAGTAGCTCTACCAATTTACACTCTCAAAGGACTTAAATGTGAATTTTGGTTAGCATACGCCCTTTCTCTGTCTCTGCCTCTCTCTGTAGTTTAGTTTTTCATTCTTATAATGGTATCTGTTATTAACAGAAGTTTTAAGGTCACAATTATTTCATTTTTCTTACTTTTTGGTTAGTATTTTCTATTTTTTCATGGCCCAATTAGGAAAACTTTGCCTACTTAAAAATGACCATTTAAAAAATATTTTCTTCTAAAATTTTTGTATTTTCAACCTTTCATACAAAGACATGTAATCCAAGTGAAATTAATTATTAGCATATGATATAAGGAAGGGATCAAGTTACATTTTTCCACGTAGTTGTCTGATTTATTCAATATTATCTGTTAAAGGGTAATGCTTTCCTTGCCACTTTACAATATAATTTCCATCATAAATTAGCCATTGTGTATGTGTGGGTCTTTTTTCTTGGGTCCTTATTCTTTTGCATTGGTCTGTTTTGTCAATTCTTGCACCAATGACCAATAACAATAATAGAGCTATATAATAGTTTTCAATATCTGGTAGTCTAATTTCTCAAGCTTTGTTTCTTTTTAGTATGAGTTCTTGACTGCTCTTTATCCTTTTTATTCTACATATACGTTTTAATATCAGCTTGCCAAATTCTTTAAGAAAAAAAAAATACCTGCTGGTAATTTTTTGCTTTTTGTTTCTGAGGGATTTAAGCTAAGAATATTCACAGGAATACAAAAGCATATTGTACCTGAATATGTAAAGCACACAATATGTGGCATCTAATCAAAGATAAAAGACATGCAAAGGAGCAAGAAATAATGACCTATTACAGGGAGAAAAATTAATCAATACAAACCAACCCAGAAATGACAATTAGCAGACAAACATATTAAAACAGTTATTATAGCAGTGACCCTATGTTCAAAGTTTGGTAGAGATGAGGAAGATATAAAAAGATCCAAATCAAACTTTAAGAGATAAAAATTATAATGTTTGTGATAAAAAATACACTTTGTGAAATTAACAGCAGGTTAGATAGTACAGAAGAAAAGATTATTGAACTTCAAGATGTAACAATAAGGAATTCACTAAAAAAAAAAGTTATCAGTGAGCTGTGGGACAACTTTCAGTGTCTAATATGCAACTGAAAACCCCAAAAGCAAATATTTTAAATTTTAAATTTCTTTGAAGGATAATTGGCCATTTACAACAAGATAATTCCAACATATTGCAGGTTTATAATAAACATAAAATGAAAATCTATAGCAACAATAGGATAAATATCGAAAGGGGATGAATAAATAAATATCATACCATTGTAAGCTTTTATAAACTATGCAAAGATACTTAGTGGTAGACATTGTTAAAATTAAGATGTATATGTAAACCATAGAACAACCACTAAAATAGGAAAACTCAGGGTTATAGCTAATAAGCCAACCAAAAAGAAAGGAGTCACAAAAATGTTCAATTAATTCATGAGAAGTCATCAAAAGTGGGAAAAAGGAACTAAAAAAAAAAAAATGTAACCAGTCTAGAATAAGTAGGAAGATGATACAAGCAAACATAACCATATTAACCATCACATAACATCTAAATAGCATAAGTGCCCCAATTAAGGAGCATAGATTGTTATAATTAATAACAACAAAAAAGTATATCCTGCCTAGCAGAAATGCACTGTGAATATAAACACTCAGAATGTAAAAGACATAAGGATGGGACAAGATATACTATGCAAATACTAATCAAAGAAAGCTAGAGTAGCTATATCACTAGAGACAAAGTAAATATCAGAGAAGAGAATGTCATCTGGGATAAATAAAGTCATATCCTAAAGACAAAAATGGCCAGTCTATCAAGAGGGCGTAGCAATCATGAATATTTATGTATCTAAAAACCGGGCTTCAAAATACTAAAGCAAAAACAGACAGAAATGCAAGGAGGAATAGACCAATCTGCAATTACCATCAGAGATTTCAATACCCTTAACAAACTGACAAAGACAAAAACATCGTTAAGGATATAGAATACATGAACAGCATTATCAACCAACTTGACCTGATTGACAAAATAGTCCATGCAACTGTAGCAGGATATATGTTCTTTTCAAGTGCAGAATATCACGTATCACGCTGGGCCATGAAATAAGTATCAACACAATGGAAAGTATTCCAGTCAAGCCAATTGTGTTCTCTGACCACAGAAAAGAAATCAATAACAAAAACCAGCTATTAGAAATCAATAACAGAAAGTTCTCTGGAAAAAATCTCTAATATTTCAAAATTAAATAAAAATTTTCTAAATAACTTTTGGGGAAAAGCATAAATCAAAAAGGAAATTAAAAAGTGTTTTAAACTGAATGAAATGACAATATAACATATCCATATATGTAGGATACCAGTAAAGCAGTAATTAGGAAGGAAACAGAGAACAGGGAATAATTCTCTATTCATTCCGAAGTCAGCAGTACTCTGATACCAGGATCAGGTATCAAGAAAAGAAAACTAGAGACCAATATCCCTATGAACACAGATTCCCTGATAATTTTAAACTTACAGCATATGAAGGCTGAAAACGATAATACATCATGACCAAGTAGGGCTTCTCTCAGTAAAGTACAGCTGGTTTAACATTCAAAAAACAGTCTTGGTGATTTACCCTATCAGTACTAGAAAAGGAAAACCATATGTTCATATCTACAAATGCCCAAAAAACATTTGATAAAATTCAAAATCCATTCTTGATGAAAACTCATAGCATACTTGAAGTAATAGAAAACTTCCTTTACCTAATAAAGGGCGTTTATGAGAAACCTATGGTTAAATAGTAGACTATTTCTGCAGGTAGATAGATGTAGTAAGTAAAGGCTGAATATTGTACTTCCAAGGTCAAGGTAGCATAAATACAGTGAAAATAGTCTTTTCAACAAACGATGTAAAACAAAAACAAAAACAAAAAAACCCCAAAATAAAACAGTGTATCAACATGGAAAAATAATGAATTTCAATCCTTATGTCTGTAAACTAGGCCTAGGCAAACTATAGCCCAGGAGCTAAATCTGGTCCCTGCCTGTTTTCATATGACTTGGGAACTGACAATGATTTGAACATTTTAAATAGTTGTAAGAGAATAAAAAGAATAGCATTTTATCCCCTATAAAATTAAACAAAATTCAAATTTTGGTATTCATAAATAAAGGCGTATTAGAACACAGTCACACTCATTCATTTACAAATTGTCTGTGGTGTCTTTTGTACTCCAATGACAGAGTTGAGTAGTTGGGACAGAGAATGCATGGTGCACAAAACCTAAAATGTTTACTCTCTGAATCTTTACAGAAAATGTTTGCTGACCCTTAAATGATAATTAATAAAGTATGGACCAAAGTCCTGGATGATCTAAAAAGCAGAACTCTAAAGTTTCTGGAAAATAAACATAGCAGACTCTCATTATAACAACGGGGTATACAAAGATTTCTTAAAGAGGACAAAAAATGTTCTAACTATTAAAAAATAAAATTGTTCTTTATCAAATTAAAAAAATGCTTATCAGAACAACAATGCAATACCACCTAACTGGTTAGAATGGCTATTATCAAAAAGTCAAAAAGTAGCAAGTGTTGGCGAGGACGTGGAGAAAGGGGAACACTCGTGCACTGTTGGTGGGAGTGCAAACTCCCAACCATCATAGAGAACAGTATGATGGTTCCTTAAAAACTTAAAAACAGAACTATGATATGATTCAGCAATCCTCCTACTTGGTATATTTCCAAAGGAAATGAAGTCAGTATGTTGAAGAGATATCTGCACTCCCATGTTTATTGCAGCACAATTTACAACAGCCAAGATATGGAATTAACTTGTGTGTCCAACAACAAATTAATGAATACCAAAAAAAAAAAAAAAAGTTGTGTATATACACAGTGGAATACTATTCAACCATAACAAAAGATTTTCAAAATCCTGTCATTTGCAACAACCTGGATGGACTTGGAAGACACCATGTTAAGTGAAATAAGCTGTTGACAGAAAGAAAAATACCACATGACATCACTCATATGTGATATTGATATTATGAAGCAGAGAAGACAGCAGTGGTTGCCAGACACTGGGGAGGGAGGGTTGGGAGGAAAAATGGGGAGAGGCAGGCCAATGGGTACAAAATTATGATTAGAAGGAGGAATAAATTCTGATGTTCTATTGCACAGTAGGGTGACTATGTAACCATAGCCACTTTAAAAAATCCCCTTTAGCTTGTTTTCTTGAAAAATAATTTTGTTTTTCTTGCTTTGTAATTAGCTCTAAACCTTTAACTAAGATAAATGACAACACAGAATAGTCACACAAACCCAGCTCTGCTGGGAATGAGAAGAGGTCATCTGGACCCTAAGATAACATCAAGGATGAGAACAGAAACCAGAGGGAGGCTTGGTTCCATAGATGACCTCAGAGAGCAGCTGGTTATCACACTTGGAGATTTTGCACTCGGCCCCTTTCACATATCCCTTATCCCCAGACCCTGTAAATCCTTCCTTCCCTGGTAATCAGAAAGACGGTTGGGATTTTACCCTCTGACTTCCTGTTCATGTCTTTTTCAATAAGGAGCTTTACCTATAACCACTGTCTGGCAAGTGTTATTGACAATCCTATAGCAGTGAGTCCTCAGATCCAGTCAGGTGAGGGATGTCCCTAAGTCAGCCTTCCTTCTTGAGAAGCAGCACACAGCAGAAGCTCATTTCAGGCTAACACACAAGTTGGCTGATGGTGGAGGGGAATTCCTCAAGACTCATTCATTTACAACGATTGTTAACAGTTACATTGGTATATTACACAATAGCTAGAGGAGAGGTTTTAGAATGTTTTTGCCACAAAGAAATGATAAATGCATGAGGTGATCGATACATTAACTACCTGACCTGATTATTATACAACATATATACGTATAAAAATATCAGATTGTAGTGGGGAGAAGATGGTGACCTAGAGGTGCTCAGGCCACGTTCCTCCCATAGAAAAGGACAGCAGCAACTAACAGCTAAATATTGACAGAAGCATCGATGGGAGAGTATGGGAGTGCAACAGGAGGCTGGTGAGATTGTTGGGGAGTACGAAAATCGAAGAGGGTAATATACAGAAGAGAGAGAGGCGCAGAGCTTTGACTGCCATGTCTCTAACATGAGGATCTACGCAGGATGATTTTCCCTGGCAGTCAAAAGGTAGGCAGAGGACGTACACCAACTTCCATTCTTACCACAAAGGCCCACATATCCTTTGGCAGGACAAGTCCAGAGGCAAGTATGGGCAGCACCTTACAAAACTACACCCTTGAACACTTGCATAAATGGTGCACTCCCCACCCTTCACCCTCAGCACCCAAGCCAATACAGGTTGATGCCATCTTGAAACCAGATCTGTTATAGGAGTGAACGTTGCCCTGGGGCCAGTAGTCAAAATGGTTCCCCAGCCTTAAGGCTCTACTCTCCCCTCAGCACACTCACAAGAGAGGCTGTAATGCCCTGATCCTGGCTCTGTAAACCCTGGGCTCACAGAAGCTATGACTCAGTTCTGCAGCTTGGAAGCCAACATTAGTTCCATTGAGCTGAAGCAGCCAGAGAACAGACAGGCAGACCTCCTCATGTATACCACACTCCATTTCCCCACTGTCACCAGCCCTACCAGCTGATTGAGTTGTGTGTGCCCGAGCCCCCAACTCACAGGTCTCTGCTCAACTTACAGGTCTCTATTATAACAAATATACCCTTGGGCCAGTGGAAATAAAGTGCATCCACCCCTTTCAGAGAGGCAGTCTGGTGGCTCCACACTGAATGCTGCTTCCTAGCAACCTTGCCAATAGTCCCAGAAGTGAATATACTAGCTACGTCACTGCAGAACTGCCTAGCAGCCCTGCCCATTGTCCAACAAACAGCTGGATTAGGTACTCTGTCAAGGACCCACCCAGCAGCTCTACCCACCTCCCACAAGCAGAGAAACTGGGTGCTGTGCCAAGGGCCTGCCCAGCTGTGGCCCAGCTATCATGCCCACTTCCTGAGAAGCAGCTCAGCAGCCCCGTCCTTGTCAGTCCAGCAGCCAAAATGCAAAGGAAAGCATGACCTCATGGTCACCACTGCCACTACCCTTGGCCCCAGACCACTACCACCATAGCCACCCTTCTTCCTGCACAGTAGTCAGTCCCACTCCCTGCTAATGCCCAGATCAGGTGCCAGCAGCTCCACCTCACACAGTTCCTGCATTTTACCAGGCAGGAGGAAACAGGAAAGAGAAAGAAGCGAGGACCCAGGAGAAGCTTCTGCCTGCAGGAAAGGGAATATCTGCCAGAGGCCATCCATTCAAGCTGAGGGCATTCAACACACCCCAGTGCACCTATCAGAGATATGGGACACTAGCTGCTATGCCAGCAAGTCTGCACAGGGTCAACACTCAATATAAAAACACATTTACAGGAGGGAGTCTCTCCACTCAAAAGCCACTCAGAGTAATAGAAGAAAGTATTCCACTAGATGACTAGACATCAATGTAGGAATACTGGAAATAAACAAAACAAAACAAAAACAAGAAAATATGACACCATCAAAGAAATACAATAATTCTCAAGTACCAGACCCCAAACATCAGGAAACTTTTGAAATGACAGAAAATGAATTCCAAATAACAATCTTAAGGAAACTCAATGAAATACAAGAAGACTCAGATAGATGAAGCAACAAAATGAGAAAAGCAATTCAATATAACATAGGAACTTTATAAAGAGATAAATATCTTTAAAAAGAATGTAGCAGAACTCATGGAACTGAAGGATTCATTCAACAAAATAAAAAAAAAATACAACTGAGAGCTTAACAGTAGTCTAGAATAAGCAGAAGAAAGAATTTCTGATCTTGAGGACTGTCTTTCTGAAATAACCCAGGCAGACAAACAATTTTAAAGAAGAATTTTTTTAAAAAAGCAGATTTACAAGAACTATCACATAACCTTAAGTGCACAGACACCTGAATCATGAGTGTTCTGGAGGAGGTCAAAAAAGGAAAAGGATTAGAAACCTATTCAATGACATAATAATAGAAAACTTCCCAAGTATTGGGAGAGATACAGATTTTCTGACCCAAGAGGTTCAAAGATCCCCAAACAGATTCAATCCAAAAAGGTCCTCTCCAAGACACATTGTAGGCAAACTGTAAAAAGTCAAAGACAAAGAGAGCATCCTAAAAGAAGCAAGAGAAAAGAATCAAGTCACCTATAAGGGAGCTCCCATCAGACTAACAGCAGACTTCTCAGCAGAAACCTTACAGGCTAGAAGAGAATGGGATGATATATTCAAAGTACTGAAAGAAAAAATAAAACTGCCAACCAAGAAATCTATACTGAGCAAGGCTTTCCTTTAGAAATGAAGGAGAAATACTGTGCTTCCCAGAAAAACCAAAACTGTTGGAGTTCACCATCACACCATCAGCCCCATAAGAAATCCTCAAGGGAGTCCTGCATCTGGAATTCAAAAAATGATAATCACCAGCCTGAATACACAAGATAGGACAAAACCCATTTGTAGAACAGATATGCAACTGAGAAAGACAAAGAAACTATATTTTACCACTTCAAAAACCAACAAACACCAAAGACAAACAATAAAGGGGAAAAAAAAGAACAAAAGTTTAAAAAAACCATACAAAAATCAATAAAATGCAAGGAGTAAGAGAATACATCTCAATAACAACCCTAATGTAAATGGATTAAATTCCCTACTCAAAAGACATAGACGAGTTGAATGGATTGAAAAAGAAGACACGACTATATGCTGTCTACAAGACACTCACCTCATCTGTAAAGACTCACATAGACTAAGAGTGAAGGGATGGAAAAAGATATACCATGCAAATGGAAACCAAAATCAAGCAGGAGTAGCTATTCTTATATTGAATAAAATAGACTTTAAACCCAAAACTATAACAAGAGATAAAGAAGGTCATTATGTAATGATAAAGGCATATATCCAGCAAGAAGACATAATAATCTTAAATATATATGCACCCAGCCCTGGAGCACCGAAATAGATAAAGCAAACACTATTAGATCTAAAGAGAGATAGACTCCAATACAATAATAATTGGAGACATGACAAACCCTCTCTCAACATTGAACAGATCATCTAGGCAACAAATTGACAGAAAAACATAGGACTTAAATTACACTTTAGACTAACCGGATTTGGCAGACATCTATAGAACACTTCATTCAACAACTACAAAATATATATTCTACTCATCAGCAGATGGAACATTCTCCAGGATAGACCACATGTTAGGTCACAAATCAAGTATCAACAAACTTAAAAATTGAAATCATTTCAAGTGTCTTTTCAGACCAGAAAAACTGAAACAAGAAATCAGTAAGAATGAGGACTATGGGAACTATATAAATACATGAATCTTAAACAATATGCTCCTGAAAGACCTCTAGGTCAAAAAAGAAAATAAAAAAGAAATCAAAAAGTTTCTTGAAACCAGTAAAAATAAAGAAATGTTGTACCAAAACCTATGGGATACTTCAAAATCAATACTAAGAGGGAAGTTTATTCCAATAAATACTTACATCTAAACAATAGAAAGACTCTAAATAATCTAACATTACACCTCAAAGAACTAGAAAAACAAGAACAATCCAACCCCAAAATTACTAGATGGAAAGGAATAATTAAAATAAGAGCAGAACTAAAAGAAATAGAGACCAAGAAAATGATACAAAAGATCAATAAAACAAACAGTTGGTTTTTTTGAGACGATAAACAAAATACACATACTATTAGCTAGATTAACTAAAAAAAGAGAAGACCCAAATAACAAAAATCAGAAATGAAAATGGAGACATTACAACTGATACCACAGAAATATAAAGAATCATTAGCACTACTATGAATGATAAATATATGCCAACAAATACGCTAATGAACATGCCAATGAATATGAAAACCTGGAATGTCGGACCTTAAAAACTAACGCCACCTTAACTGACATTACAAGCAGCGCCATTATGGGCCCACAAGGGCATATTAACACGACAGCCTAAGATGGCGCCAGGGGGAAGTAGGGTGGGAGTGTCTGCGGGAACCTTGCCTTAGCCCTTATTGGCCAAATATGTGTTTCCGCACTCGTGAACACTGCATGATTGCAATAGGTAGGCATTGAGACAGGATGCATGCTCTTGACCTTTAAGCTGATAGGATTATGTTAAAACCTCCCCTCCCCATCTGCCTATAAAAGCAAGTGCTTGTGTGATAATAAACGGAACTGACAGAACCCCTGCCGCATCTGAGTGTCCTTTAACTGGGCTGGTTGGGGCCGGTGGCTGTGCTCTCTTCACGGCTCTCTTCCCCCGTCTCCTCCCAATGGGGACCAGAGGGAAAGAGGAATCTGGGCCATTCGCTCGCCCACCAAAAGGAACGAGGCTAGGGCTGTTTGGGTCGGCTGGCGGCAGACCCGACAGAGGAGTTTTTTAAAACTCGTGGGTTAAAGGCGAACGAGTGAGGCCCCTGGCTGCTCGGTCCTGAAAGAAAGTCGATGAAGGGTGATCAACCAATGGAGTGGCCCCCGCAACCGCGGTAGTCGCCGTGAAGTAATCCGCCTGCATGTCAGGGTGAGTACAATAACAGGGGAAGTCCCTGCACTTCTCTGCCCTGTTGCTCCCTTTGTCCCTTCCTCGCAGGGCAGCATGGGAAGCGTGTGTGAAAAGAGTGATGAGACAGGCTGCGAGGCTCTAAAGTACATGTTAAAAAGCAGAGGCCTAGAAATATCTGACTCCACGGTCACCAATGCCTGGTGTCATGTGGTGAAGGTGGCCCCTGGGCACCTTCGTCCAACTTGTTCTCGTATGAGACTTGGGACCGGGTTCAGACCCTGGCCAGAAAGAATGAGATTAGTCTCAGCCTAGACCCCCCCTTAGGGTTCTACCCAACCATCTCTGCCCTAAAGCTTTGCTTCCGTCCCGAGCATCAGGAAGGGGCAGAAAGGGATTGGGCGCAGTTTGATGAGGAGAGAAAAAAGGAAACAAAGCTGCCAATGCAAGGCCTTGAGCCATTGAGTGATACCCATGCCCCTACCCTGAACCCTCCTCTGCCGGCATACTCACCCTGCCAAAGTTTAGCTGAAGGAGAGAAAGTGGCACCTTAAGAAGTGGAGGAGGCTAGCCCCCCTTTTAAAAACACCCACGGCAGAGCCACAGGTTTTCCTGTCATGGCTCGCTGGGAACCCCCAGCCGTCCGCAGCCTGTGGGGGGAAGCGGCCCCTCAGGCCTATCTGGTCAACGTTGTAAAAGAACTAAAAAAGGCTGTTGCCGAGGCCAGGACTTTATCCTCAGCCTGGCAGGCTCAGACACAAAATTTAACCGAAGCCTTCAAGGCGTTTACTGCTCTGATCCCCTCGGGAAACAAAACTTCCCCACCCTTCAAGGGACAATGTTTTGGTTGCGGAAGACAAAGTCATTTTAAAAGCCAATGTCCCAAGGCTAAAGGCAAAAAAAACCCCTACCACACCTTGCCCCCGATGTAAAAAAGGATTACATTGGAAAAAGCACTGTAGGTCCAAATTTGACAAAGCTCCCAGTGGAAATAGGCCAGCCGCTTGGTACCCTTGGGAAGCTCATGACCTTAAAGAGCTGAAAAAGGTTGTCGCAGAGGATGGGCCCAATTCTCCATGGGCAGAAACCATCCTCCAGGGCTTGGTGCACCAACCCTGCACGACCCAAGATTGGACAATGCTCTGTAAGGCTGTCCTCCCCCCAAATTTGTTTATCAAATTCTGCTCCTTCTTTAAAGAAGAGTGCCATGTGCAGGCAGAGATAAATCAAGCAGCCAACCCACCCATCCCTATCAGCTTCAGCATGTTGTCTGGAACAGCAGATCAATTTAGTACTGGAATCCAGCAGGCTGCTATTCCAGCCCGCTACCAGGACCAGGTTAGGGCAACAGCATTAGCCGCATGGAAAAAGTTGGCTGAAGGGCCCAGTGAGCCCACAATGGCCGGGGTCACCCAGCGACCCTCCGAGGACCTGCCCTCTTTCATAGTTCGGGTGCAACAGAGCATGCAGAGAAAGTTTCCCCCAGGTCCTCTCCAGGACCAGTTTGTAAAAATGCTAGTGTGGGACAGCATGACTGCCGACCACAAGCTTGCCTGTGTCGGGCTCAAAGATCGTTCTATGGAAAAGTGTGTCATTGCCAGTAGAGACGTTGGAAGCTATCAACAACAAACCAGGGCCTTAACTTCTGCTCTACAAGCTCAAGCGGAAACCCTTGCAGGTGCCATGACCCAGGCTCTTAGTGTCAGGATCCCTAAGGAGAGCCCCAGCCAACCCTCCCATAGGGGTCAATGTTATGGCTGTGGGGAACAAGGTCATTTCAAAAGGGACTGTCTCAACTGGAAAAATAAAAACCTTCCCTCTACGCCGTGCCCTAGGTGCGGTAAGGGGCTTCATTGGAAGTGTGAGTGCCGGTCTAAGTTTGACAAGGATGGAAAACCTTTAAACCAGAGGAGGTGCAATCCCCAGCCCCGTCACCCCAAGGGGATACAAAGCCAGTGCCTCCAAGCCCTACCAGGCAGCCAGTACCCCAGGCTCATTGGACTATACCTATAGTTCCTGGTTTAAGACCAAAAATGAATCTTAAAATTCAAGGCAAAGAGTTTCGATGCCTTGTTGACACGGGGGTGGATCGAACAGTCCTTAGACGAGAAGAAGTCCCTTCAAGCTGGAAGTTAGTTCCAGGCCCCCAAATTTTGGGGGTAGGGAGAAAAACCCCAATGTGGGAAACCCATGAAATCCTTCACTGGGAAGATGCTGATGGCACAAAAGGGGAAGTAAAACCTCTCATTGCTGCTGGATTGGCGGCCAACCTGTTAGGCCAAGATGTTCTAGGGCAAGCAGACACTTTCATTACCACTGACCATAAGGCCCTTTATGAAGATATCCTAGATGAGGAAGAGTATCAGCAACAGTTTAATCTCCCCTGTTTCCCAAACTGTAGGGGGGACCCCAGTTTTCAGGACCTAAGAAACCATCTTCCTCTCCTCAGGGTCAAGTTCCCGGAAACCCCTCATAAACAGATGGCCAGTCACCCCCAATCCTAGAGGCCACTGCTCCCCTGGGGCCCCTCATCTGTTGGGTAAATGGGCCCCCAGTTTGGGTAGAGCAGTGGCCACTTCCTGATAATAAATTGCAGGCCCTACAACAAATTGTCGATGAGCAGCTCCAAGCAGGGCATATTTGCCCATCCACTAGCCCCTGGAATACTCCAGTATTTGTAATTAAAATGGCCTCTGGAAAATGGAGAATGCTACAAGACCTTAGAGAGGTTAATAAAAGAATGATCTTTCAGGGCACGCCACAGAGAGGACTGCCATGGACCCCGCTATACCAAGCAACTTATACCTAGTAACTATAGATATCAAGGACTGCTTTTTCTCCATTCCACTGCACCCGAATGATTGTGAAAAGTTTGCCTTTTCTATCCCCTCCGTAAACTTTCAGTGTCCCAATCGGTGGTTTGAGTGGGTGGTCCTTCCCCAAGGCATGGCTAATAGTCCCTCATTTTGCCAAATGTTTGTCTCTCAGTTGCTTAATCCTGTAAGACAGCTGCCACATGTAGTTCTTTATCTTTCCAAAAATGAACCCCTGTCTGCCTTCCAGAAACACTGGTCAGCTCAACCATCACTCCCGGAAGTCCAAGTGCGGTGGAAAGACCCCTTAACAGGCCAGTGGAGGGGCCCTGACCCATTGCTAACTATGGGTCGAGGGTTTGGTTGTGTCTTCCCCCTCAGTGAGTCAAACCTCTATATGGGTCCCAGCCAAAAATCTTAAGTTCTTGCCAGACACCCAGGGTACTAAGGACCCTGAGGAGTTTATTGTTTGTATGTTTCAGACTGCATTATGAACCATTTGTGGATGCTCCAAGTAGCCACCCTCCTCGGGTCAACAAGGACAAGGGCCTCTGCCACCAGGGGAGGTCCCCACGAGCCAGCCAACCAAACCTGGGAGGTCATACAAGCTGCTACGGAACCGACGCGGATTGGATCTGCTATTTCTACAACAAGGAGGGCTATGTGCCACCCTCAAAGAAGAGTGTTGCTTCTACACCAACCACTCTGGAGTGGTCAAAGATTCCCTAGCTAAGCTTAGAGAAGGGCTAGGAAAGCGTAAAAAAAGAGTAAGAAGCCAATAGTAATTGGTTCCAAAGCTGGCTTTCAAGTTCCCCATGGCTCACCACCCTGCTGTCCTCCCTGGCAGGCCCCCTAGCCATTTTCCTTGTCTTAATCATCTTGGGGCCTTATGCAATTTGCCAGGTTGTGTCCCTTATAAGGCGCAACACCACTTCTCTTGTAATGCTCACCCAGGTGGTAGAGGAGGTGGCCCATAATGAAAGCCCTGACAGCCCTTGGGTCAATATGGCCCTTTAAAAAATCAACGCCAATCTGTAAGGCTCTGCCCCACCCCTGCTTGGCTGTATAGTCAATGACAGGTAAGATTTCCAGAGGGAAACAACCTAAGACAGGCACAGCCACCAGAGGGAATGGAGGCGAGGCTGGGAAGGTTAGCCGCCTCCAGCTGCCTTATTAAAACAAAAAGGGGGAGATGTCAGGCCTTAAAAACTAATGCCACCTTAAATGACATTACAAGCGGCGCCATTATGGGCTCACAAGGGTGTATTAACGTGACAGCCTAAGATGGTGCCAGGAGGAAGTAAGGTGGGAGTGTCTGCAGGAACCTTGCCTTAGCCCTTATTGGCCAAATACATGCTTCTGTGCTCATGAACACTGCATGATTGCAATAGCTAGGCATTGAGACAGGATGAATGCTCTTGACCTTTAAGCTGATAGGATTATGTTAAAACCTCCCCTCCCCATCTGCCTATAAAAGCAAGTGCTTGTGTGATAATAAATGGAACTGACAGAACCCCTGCCACATCTGAGTGTCCTTTAACCAGGCTGGTTGGGGCTGGTGGCTGTTCTCACCTCTCTTCACGGCTCTCTTCCCCCGTCTCCTTCCAAAGGGGACTGGAGAGAAAGAGGAATCCGGGCCATTCGCTCACTCACCAAAAGGAACGAGGCTAGGGCTGTTCAGGTTGGCTGGCAGTGGACCCGACACTGGAAGAAATCGATTAATTACTAGACACATAAAATATACCAAGATTGAACCAAGAAGACACAGAAAACATCAATAGACCAGATGCAAGCAATGAGATTGAAGTAATAATCAGCAGTCTCCCAACAAAGAAAAGCCCAGGACTGGATGTCTTCACTACTAAATTCTCCTAAACCTTTAAAGAAGAATTAATATGAATCCTTTAAAACTATTCCAAAAAATTGAAACAGGCCATTCTATGAGGCCAGTATCACTCTGATACAAAAAGCAGACCAAGATACAACAACAAAAAAGAAGACTACAGGCCAATATCCTGATGGACATAGAAGCAAAAATCCTCAACAGAATATTAGAAACCACAATAAACCACCATATCAAAAAGATTATACACAATGATCAAGTGGGATTCATCACAGGGATACAAGGATGGTTCAACATATGCAAGTCAATAAATGTGATACACCACATCAACAAAATCAAGAACAAAAACCATATGATCATCTCAATAGACACAGAAAGAGCATTTGACAAAATTCAACATCACTTCATGATAAAGACTCTCAACAAGTTAGGTATAGAAGGAAAATATCTCAACACAATAAAAGCCCTGTATGACAAACTCACTGCCAATATCATCCTGAACAGGGAAAAGCCAAAAACTTTTCCTTTAAAAACAGGAAGAAGACAAGGATGCTCATTCTCACCACTCCTATTTAACATAGTATTAGCAGTACTAGCCAGAGCAATCAAGGAAGAGAAAGAAATAAGGGGCATCTAGATCAGAAAAAATGAAGTCAAATTGTCCTTGTTTGCAGATGACATGATCTTATATGTAAAAAAACCTAATGATTCTACCAAAAAATTCTGATTCCTAATCAAAAAATTGCAGTAATGTTGCAGGGTACAAAATCAACATACAAAAATCAGTAGTGTTTTTATTCTCCAACAACAAATTAGCAGAAAAAGAAATCAAGAAAGCTAGCCCATTTACAATAGTCATTAATAAAATAAAATGCATAGGAATCAATTTAACCAAGATGGTGAAAGATCGCTACAATGAGAAATAAAAATCATTACTGAAAGAAATTAAAGAGGAGTTTCAAGATGGCTGTGGCTGTGGCGGTTGGCGTGGAGTAGCTGAGGTGGAAAAGGTGGCCACTGGGCCACAGGCAGCCGGGAAAATTGTGGACCTTCCTCCTGCCATCTCTAAAGGGAGGGCCGATGCTGGTAGCAGGTCGTGGGGGCTGACCGCCACTTTGCCCCCGGCAGGAGAGGCTGCCTCATTTACAGGCAACAGCTTTGAAGTATGGAGCAGGAAAAGAACTGTTTCGTAGCTGCAAAAGTGAGTCTCTAAACAGGGAACACGGAGCCAGGGCTACTGTGGATGCAGCCAGGATCCCGGAGGCCGGGGCCGTGCTGAAGGCGGCCAGCTGCCCTATTCAGGATTCAAGGTTTCAGGCCAGCATAAAAGAAGACTCCTGGGAGCGCCCGAGCTGCGCCATGGGACCAACTGAACAGCCCGAGGCGGCAGCGGCCGAGAACAGGGAAGGCGACAAATCAGAGACAGAGAGTGAGCGCCCGACCTGGCACAGCCCTGCTCGGGGGGCTGATGCCCACCCGGCTTCCACCTACATCTCCAGATCACTCACTGCCTCGGGGCTGCCTCCATTTTCCCAGGTGCTGGCAGCTCCGGCCCGGCTTGGCTCGGCTCCTCACTGAGCCTTCCCACATGCTTGCCCCGGCACGGGGCTTCCCGGGGTCTGCGGGCTGGCATCCCCTCCTACTCCCTCCGCAGTTCTCTGGCGGGGCTGGTGGTGTGGGGCGCCCCTGGCCAGTGTTGGGAGGGCAAGGAAGTACAGGCGGGGCCATCTGTCACTCCAACACACCCTGGACTCTGGCCCCCGGTAAACTTCCTGTTACTGGGAGGAAGATACCATCTCTGCGGCCACCAATTTGGATAAATGCATAACCAATTTCTGGTTGGGAATAGTGTGGTAGGAGAGTTCCCAGCCCGCTTGAACCTGCAGGAGAGCTGGCTGCAGGTGGGCGCTAGACTCGGTCCATGCCGGGGGGATACAAAGGTGAACAAGTCCCGAGAAAGATCTACACAGTGCTACAAAGGCAACCAGAGTGACCGGTCATCTGTGCCTACCAGAAACCTGGTAGACTTCCTGGGCGAGGCGGTGCTGAGCAGGGTCTTGAAGGCCCAGCTGATAGACGAGGGTTGCAGAACACACGTCCCAGCCCAGCCCGGTGCGCACAGAGTGGGGAGACGTGCGGCCAGGGAGACCGAGACTTGACAGAAACCACACACCCTGTGGGGTCACCACTGCACGATCCAACAGCCTGAGCCAGAGCACATGGAACAGGGAGAAGTCCTGCATGGGAAGTGAAAGCTCAACAGAGATCACACACCCTGTGGTACGTGATCCACCAGCCCAGCAGAGTCCAAGCTGACCAGAAAGGTGGATCCCCAGAGAGGTCCAAGACCCAAGGCAACCATACACACAAGGCACTAGAGGCCAACTGAGCAGTCACGGAGGTAGCCATACCAAATTGGCAACCACAGCAACATCTTAGTTAGTCAATAGTCTCAAACCGGTGGACTGTGAAATCCCTGCCACAATGAATAAACATCAAAAAAAAGATACCAGAAATACAAAAAATCAAGAAAATACACCACCAAAAGTTAATGAATCTCAAACTCTAGATCCTATAGAACAAGAAGCCCTTGAAATGACTGACAAGGAATTTCAAGTGATAATTCTAAGGAAACTGAATGAGATACAAGAAAACTCAGCTAGACATCATGATGAAATGAGGAAAAGTATACAGGATCTGTAAGAGGAAATGTACAAGGAAATCAATGTCCTGAAAAAAAATGTAGCAGAACTTGCTGAACTGAAGACGTTATTCAGTGAAATAAAAAACACAATGGAGAGTAAAACCAGCAGGCTCGTCGAAGTTGAAGAGAGAACCTCTGAACTTGAAGATGGGCTGTTTGAAATAACACAAGCAGACAAAACAAAACAAAAAAAAGAATCAAAGACATTGAAGAAAATCTGAGAGAGATATCAGACAACCTTAAGTGCTCAAATATCCGAGTCATGGGTATTCCAGAAGGGGAGGAAAATGGAGATTCCATTGAAAACATATTCAACAAAATAGTGGCAGAAAACTTCCCAGGTACAGGAAAAATCACAGATCTTCAGATCCAGGAAGCTCAACGATCTCCAAACGTATTCAACCCAAAAAGGCCTTCTCCAAGACATGTTATAATCAAATTGGCAAAACTCAGAGAAAAAGAGAGAATCTTAAAAGCTGCAAGAGAGAAGCGTCAAATCACCTATAAGGGAGCCCCAATCAGGCTAACATCAGACTTTTCATCACAAACCCTAAAAGCTAGAAAGGAATGGGATGATATATTCAAAATACTAACAGACAAAGATTGCCAGCCAATAATACTCTACGCTGCAAGGCTATCCTTCTAAAATGAAGGGAAAATAGTATATTTCTCAGACAAACAAAAACTGCGGGAGTTCACTACCACACGACCACCCTTACAAGAAATCCTCAAGCGAGTACTGGGTTTGGTTCCTGAAAAATAACTACCACTGCCATAAAAACCCAAGAAAAATCAAAACCCACTAGTATAATAAAAATGGCATTCATGAAGAGAAAACAAGCGAACAAAAACACTATCTACAACCTAAGGAAACAACAAACACAGAAACCAAACAGTAAATCAGAAAGCAAGGAACAAAAGACACCTAAGACAACCAAACAACCAATAAAATGCTAGGAATAAATCAACACCTTTCAATAACAACTCTTAATGTAAAAGGCTTAAATTCCCCAATCAAAAGACACAGACTGGCTGACTGGATCAAAAAGGAGGACCCAACTATATGCTGCCTACAAGAGTCCCACCTCACCCATAAAGATTCACATAGACTAAGAGTGAAAGGATGGAAAAAGATTTACCATGCAAACAGAAAAGAAAAACGAGCTGGAGTAGCTATTTTTATATCTGACAAAATAGACTTTAAACTAAAAACCATAAAAAGACAAAATGAGGGACCCTATGTAATGATAAAAGGACTGATGAATCAAGAAGACATAACAATCATAAATATGTACACACCCAATGCTGGAGCAGCCAGATTTATAAAACAAACTCTGTTAGATCTAAACAAGGAAATAGACACTAATACCATAATAGCAGGGGACCTGAACACCCCACTGTCAATATTGGACAGATCATCTAGGCAAAGAATCAGTAGAGAAGCACAAGCACTAAACAAGACTCTAGACCAATTGGAATTGGAAGATATCTACAGAACATTCCATCCAACAACCTCAGAATTTTCTTTCTTCTCATCAGCACATGGATCATTCTCCAGGATAGATCACATATTAGGTCACAAATCAAGTCTCAATAAATTCAAAAAGTGGAATTATTCCATGTATTTTTTCAGACCACAATGGATTAAAACTAGAAATTAATAACAAACGAAACTCTGAAAAATATACAAACACATGGAAATTAAACACCATTCTACTTAATGACATATGCATCCAAGAAGAAATCAAGCAAGAAATCAAAAAATTTATTGAAACTAATGAAAACAATGATACATCATAGCAAAATCTGTGGGATACTGCAAAAGCAGTATAAAGGGGGAAATTTATTGCATTAAATGCTCACCTCAGAAGAATGGAAAGATGGCAAGTGAACAACCTAACACTTCACTTTAAAGAACTAGAAAAACAAGAACAATCCAAACCTAAAGTTAGCAGACGGAAAGAAATCATTAAGATCAGAGCAGAACTGAATGAAATTGAAACCCAAAAAACAATTCAAAAGATCAATGAATCAAAAAGTTGGGCATCCAGATTGGAAAAGATGACGTCAAACTGTCCCTGTTTGCAGATGACATGATCCTATATATCAAACAGCCTAAAACCTCTACAAAAAAACTGCTGGAATTGATAAATGATTTCAGTACAGTAGCAGGATACAAAATCAACACACAAAAATCAGTAGCATTTCTTTTCTCCAATAGTGAACATGCAGAAAGAGAAATCAAGAAAGCCTGCCCATTTACAATAGCCACCAAAAAAATAAAATACTTAGGAACTGAGTTAACCAAGGAGGTGAAAAATCTCTTTAATGAGAACTACAAACCACTGCTGAGAGAAATTAGAGAGGATACAAGAAGATGGAAAGATATCCCATGCTCTTGGATTGGAGGAATCAACATAGTGAAAATGTCCATACTACCCAAAGTGATATACAAATTCAATGCAATCCCCATCAAATTTCCAAAGACATTTTTCTCAGAAATGGAAAAAACTATCCAGACATTTATATAGAACAATAAAAGACCACGCATAGCCAAAGCAATGCTGAGCAAAAAATATAAAGCTGGAGGCATAACACTACCTTACTTTAAGCTATACTACAAAGCTATAATAACCAAAACAGTGTGGTACTGGCATAAAAACAGACACACTGACCAATGGAATAGAATAGAGAATCCAGAAATCAACCCACACACTTACTGCCAGCTGATCTTTGACAAAGGCACCAAACCTATTCACTGGGGAAGGGACTGCCTCTTCAGCAAATGGTGATGGGATAACTGGATATCCATAAGCAGGAGAATGAAACTAGATCCACACCTCTCACCGTATACTAAAATCAACTCAAAATGGATTAAGGATTTAAATATACACCCTGAAACAATAAAACTTCTTAAAGAAAACATAAGAGAAACACTTTAGGAAATAGGACTGGACACAGACTTCATGAATACAACCCCAAAAGCACGGGCAACCAAAGGAAAAATAAAGAAATGGGATTACATCAAACTAAAAAGCTTCTGCACAGCAAAGGAAACAATTAACAGAGTTAAAAGACAACCAACAGAGTGGGAGAAAATATTTGCAAAATATACATCTGACAAAGGATTAATATCCCGAATACACAAGGAACTCAAACAACTTTACAAGAAGAAAACAAGCAACCCAATTAAAAATGGGCAAAAGAGCTAAGTAGGCATTTCTCTAAGGAAGATATACAAATGGCCAACAGACTTATGAAAAAATGCTCAACATCACTCAGCATCCAGGAAATGCAAATCAAAACTACACTGAGATACCATCTAACCCCAGTTAGGATGGCTAAAATCCAAAAGACCCTGAACGATAAATGATGGCGAGGTTGCGGAGAAAAAGGAACTCTCATACATTGTTGGTGGGACTGCAAAATGGTGCAGCCTCTATGGAAAATGGTATGGAGGTTCCTCAAACAATTGCAGATAGATCTACCATACGACCCAGCTATCCCACTGTTGGGAATGTACCCAGAGGAATGGAAATCATCAAGTCGAAGGTATACCTGTTTCCCAATGTTCATCGCAGCACTCTTTACAATAGCCAAGAGTCGGAACCAGCCCAAATGTCCATCATCAGATGAGTGGATACGGAAAATGTGGTACATCTACACAATGGAATACTACTCAGCTATAGAAACGAATGAAATACTGCCATTTGCAACAACATGGATGGACCTTGAGAGAATTATATTAAGTGAAACAAGTCAGGCACAGAAAGAGAAATACCACATGTTCTCACTTATTGGTGGGAGCTAAAAATTAATATATAAATTCACACACACACACACACACAAACCGGGGGGGGGGGGAGAAGATATAACAACAATTACTTGAAGTTGATACGACAAGCAAACAGAAAGGACATTGTTGGGGGGGAGGGGGGAAGGACGAGGGAGGGAGGTTTTGGTGATGGGGAGCAATGATCACCCACAATGTATATTGACAAAATAAAATTAAAAAAAAAAAAGAAATTAAAGAGGACACAAAAAAGTTGAAGAACATTCCATGCTCTAGGATTAGAAGAACAAATGTGAAAATGTCCATACTACTGACAGTGATCATCAGATTCAATGCAATCCCCACCAAAATGCCAATGACATCTTTCACAAAATATAGAAAAAGCAATCCTAATATTCATACAGAACAACAAAAGACCCCAAGTAGCCAAAGCAATTCTGAGTAAAAATAAATAAATAAACCCAGAGGCATAACACTATGTGGCTTCAAATTATACTACAAAGCTACAGTAATAAAAACAGCATGGTACTAGGATAAAAACAGACTCTCAGACAAATGGAGCAGAATAGAGAACCCAGAAATCAACCCATGTATTTATAGCCAGCTGATCTTTGACAAAGGCCAGAAGAACATACATTGGGGGAAAGACTGCCTCTTCAATAAATGGTTCTGGAAATATTGGACATCCATATGCAGAAGAATGAAACTGTACCCGTACCTCTCACCATATACCAAATTAAACTCAAAATGGATTAAAGATTGAAATATAAGACCTGAAACTATAAAACTCCTAGACGGAAACTTACAGGAAACACTTCAGGAAGTAGGACTGGACAAAAACTTAATGAATAAGACCCAGAAGCACACGCAACAAAAGAAAAAATAAACAAATGGGATTATATCAATGTACAAATCTTCTGCACAGCAAAAGAAATAATCAACAGAGTGAAATGGCAACCTACGGAATGGGAGAAAATATTTGCAAACTATACATCCAACAAAGGATTAATATCCAGAATATACAAGGAACTCAAACAACTTCACAGTAAATAAAACACAAATAATCCAATAAAAATTGGGCTAAAAAGCTAAATAGACACTTTTCAAGGAAGATATACAAATGCTCCTAGGTACCTGAAAAAATGCTCAACATCACTAATCAGGGAAATGCAAATCAATACCACACTGAGATATCATCTCACTCCAGTTAGACTGGCTATTATCAAAAATACTGAGAATAACAAATGCTGGTGAGGATGTGGAGAAAGGGTAACTCTTCTACACTGTTGGTGGGACTGTAAATTAATACAGTCATTAGGGAAAACAGTATGGAGATTCCTCAAACAACTACAGATAGAACTACCATATAATCCAGCAATCCCACTTCTGGGTATATACCCAAAGGAATGCAAATCATTATGTTGAAGGGATATCTTTACTCCCGTGTTCATTGCAGCTCTATTTATAATTACCAAGATACATAACTAACCTAAATGTCCATTGGCAGATGACTGGATAACGACAATGTGCTATATATACACAATGGAATACTACTTAGCCATAAAAAAGAATGAAATTCTGCCATTCACAGCAACATCAATGAACTTGGAGAAAATTATGTTAAGTGAAATAAGCCAGGCAGAGAGAAATACCACATGTCCTCACTCATAAGTAGGAGTTAAGAAAGAAAGAAATAAAAATCACAATAATACACTGAACTTTTAGAAGGAGAGCACAGAACTATCCAGTACAATCATTTATGTTTCAATTAAAAAATAAATTAAAAAAAAAGAAAATGTGGCATACATACACAATGGAATACTATTCACCTAGAAAAGAATGAAATTCTGCCATTCACAGCAATATGAATGAGCTTGGAGAAAATTACATGTTAAATAAGCCAGGCACAGAAAGAGAAATATAGACATATACAGAAATACACAAAGAAAGAACAGACAGAAAGAGAGAGAGGGAGAGAGGGAGGAAGAAAGAGATAAAGAAGGAAACAGCAAACACAATAGTATGTTGAACTTTCAGAAAGAGAACAGAACTGTGGTTACTTGTGGGGGAAGAGTGGGAGAAGTAGGGGGTTAGAGAGAAATAGGTTAATGAGTACAAAGAGTGAATACTTTTGTAACAATGAATATGCTAATTATTCTGATTTGACACAAATACTGATAGTCAAAACTGTACCCCACAAATATGTATAGTCAATTGTTTCAATAAAAAATAAATAAAAAACATGAAAACCACCCTTAAAACCCTTTAAAAACTCAGTGGTTATATTTGGATTATAAAGAATTCTTTTAAGTCCATCAAAAAAGACAAACAATTCAATTTAAAAAGAGCAAGAGAGCTGACAGGATATTCACAAAAGGAGGATCTATAAGGAGGCAGTTTCCTCTTCATGAGACTGGATTGGATTACATCCCCAGGTGCTTAGAAGGCTTTGGCTGACAGAACTCCAGGGTCAGCACCTCCAGGAATTACCATCAGTTAAAGTGAGTATTTTCCCCAGGTTTCTGTCCTTTCCTAGTGCAGCTGCCATCTGAGGACTGGCTTGTATCTCCCCTGCTACACACTGATTGATAAGATAACTTTTCTTCCCCTATTTGGAAGACATGTTTTCTTCATGCCTCCCTCACCATCATGTGAAAAATTGAGTCTGAGGCAGATAAACCTCAAATCAGCAAGGCCTAAGCTGTGTCCTGGCAGATCCTGATGCCTAATCTAGAAAGCACCAGCCTCCTTGGCAGACTCAAAAAAGGCACATGCTAGTGACTGCACAACTGGCCACTTGAGGGCGCTGTGGATCCACTGAGTGAGCTGCTGATAGCTCTGTCTGGGGAAGGAGGGTTAAGGGAGACAGTCTTGGCTTGGTCCCTGCATCAGAGATATTTCTTGATGAACCAGAGGTACTGCTGGCACAGGAGGGGTTAACTTGAGTCTTCTCTCATCAACTGATGTGCAGGTGTGTTCTCATGGCAGGGAGCCAGGACCTGCAGCCTTGCCTGGGTAGAGGCCTCTCTGGAGCCTCCATTTGATGGGGAGCATGATTAGGCTTCAGTGGGGCAGCCTGGATGACCCAGGCCAGGTGTGGACAGTGGAGCACCTGCCTCAGAGGAAAATCAGAGAAGCTGTGGGGGGTGGACATTTGCCCCAAACTGTGCCCTGCCCAGCTCAGCATGGGTAACTCTCCCTGACCTGTAGGAGACTGGACAGAATAGAGGAAGACCTGACACAGCTGAGCCTGTACAGGGGTGCAGGGTGCCTATGGGAGCCTACAGGGACAGTGACATCAGAACAGTGACATCACAGGCAAGTCCTCCAAGCAAAGAAAAGAGGGGACTAACCTCCTGCCTCTCATCCCAGGAGGCCAGTGCCCTGAGTAGGAGATGCCTGGTCCTGTACTGCCTGATGCTGCCTGGGGCACCAGGCTCCTCTTATGTATGACCCTTTGTCTCCTGGGGGCAGGTGAGTCCTGAGAACAGCTGGCATATCCCCTTAAAGCACAGCATTTGGTCATTGCTGGAATATCAAACTCCTCTCTGGGCCAGGGCTTCATCTTCTGTTTCCTTCCTCCACAGGTTCAGTGCATGCTGGAGTCCTCCAGTCCCCAAGACACCTAATCAAGGAAAAGGTGGACAGGCCATTCTGAAATGCCATCCCATCTCAGGACACAAGACAGTGCACTGGTACCAGCAGGCTCTGGGTCAGGGCCTCCAGTTCCTCATTTCGTATTATGAAATGACGCAGAGAGATAAAGGAAACTTCCCTAGTCGATTCTCAGCTCAGCAGTTCAGTGACTACCACTCTGAGCTGAACATAAGCTCCTTGGACCTGGGGGACTCAGCCTTGTATGTCTGTGCCAGCAGCTTGGGCACAGCCCTGCAGACTTAGTGTCTTTCTGTACCCAAACCTTCCTGTGCCAGCTGAGGATGTAATGGGGTGAGGGGGTGGGGTTCCCTCACGGCCTTAGCCAAGCCCCATGAATACTTCTAGTTCTTTCCTAACCCTCTCTCTGCCATAAGGACCTCAGGCAGAGTGCTCTTGAACATTCCAGACCCAGATCCACTGGACGTTCTCACATCTATGCCAGCATTTTCAGTTCCTAGCAGGTGGCAGGAGCTCCTACTCTGTGCTACAGTTTAGGTTCATTACGTGTTTTAATGCAAGGATGGACATTAATGTATCCAATTCATAGAAGTGGAAGATCACAATTTACTGTTTTATAAATAGTGAGTGTATCTCATGGACTTCCTCATCATTTCTAGTATCAGAGCCAGGATCAAAACTATATCCTCATGGCTCCAAAATCCAAGTTATCATAAGTTCCATGGTACTCTCTGGGCATTGGTCCACAAGATGTAGCAGAGCACAATCTCTTCTGTCATAGTTCCATGTAGAATGGGGCTATAATATTTCTTAAACAGGGGCTAAGTGACCAGGGGCATTTCCAGTATATCAGAGGACTCAACCAAGTAAATATAACCTTCTAGGAATTGCAAGTGGAGTTGGGAGTTAATGCAGGGAGTTAGTGCTTATAAACCACTGGATGGTCCAGAGGAGGGAGGGTCTTAGAAGGCTGAAGCACGTGCTCTAATGTCTACCACTAGTGATCAGAAAATCTGAAGTTGCTCCTTTTGCCCAGGTCAGGAACTGCAGGAAACAGCTGAGGTCCTGCAGTAACCAAGTGAGTGATTCACAGGGAAGTGACTGGAGGTCCCTTCCAAATCCACCTCTCTGCTTCTGTTGGATGAAAATGTATTTCTTCTGCTTCCAAATTTTCTGCAAGTATAACTTGTCAAAGGAAGCTGTTTCCAAAAATGTGCTGTCATGAGAATCTGGGAAATGTAGTTTCAAGGCTTCCAGTTCTTGCAATGACATAGAGACAATTGTAGGACATTTAGTGATGCCCAGTGTCGAGAGACAATAGTTAGCACATCCAGCTACACAGCACTGAGATGGAAACTATGAGAATAAATGTTCATTTTTCTGTCATTTTGTTCATAAAAATTATTATAGTTTAGCTGCACTAGTTTAATTGTTGCTCATTTGTTAATTTACTCAATGGATATTTCTGAAATACCTATTGTGTTAAAAAAATATTTCCTGGCTTATGGAAATGAGATTCAATTGAAAACACACACCCCTTTTCTTTAAGAAGTTTAATGACTGGCAATGTGAGATGCCCCAGTTATTCACACATGCATTTATGATGCATGGAAGCCACTTAAATCAGACAGTTCCCAGTCAAGGAACAGAGTACATGCTCAAAAGTGTTGAATGAAGATAATTTATCAAGGGACTGGTGCAGAGGAGCTGACAGGTTTAGGGAAGCCAAGAAGTGGTTGGGGCCCAGGGGTTGCCTGCACAGTGGGCAGCCTGCACAGCTCCTGAACCTGAAGGGAAGGGCTGTGTTACTGCAGCTGCATCAGAACTACAGGGAGAGGCTGCCCAAAGGGAGGGCTCAGTCAGGGCCAGAAGCTTGGGAGACAGGAGGGGGAGGCCCAAGTTCTCTGCACCCTCTCTTGGCCACATTTCAGTCTCTTGCTGGTGCCTCTGACTGGCTAACCCAATGGAAAGCCTGGTAAAGCCCTCTGTAGACACCAGGCTTCTGCAGCCCAGCACAGGTCAGGAGGCCATGGAGGGCAGTGAAGTGGAGGGTGGGCTGCACATGGATAGTCATCAGCACAGCCACTGTCAAATTTATGAGGTGCCCTTTGCAGATGCAGGTGCACGTTTCCTAGTGGACTCAGACACTTTATCTCCACTCTTATGTGAACTTATAGAAAATCCCTCTGTTTATTTCTCATTTGATGTGTGCCATATACTTAGGTGCATTACTTCAATTAATTTCTTAACCTTATATGGTAGAATGATTTACCCACATTTTGGAAGTGGAAAAAAGAAAAGAAAAAATGAACAGATTGTTAGAGAGTTTAGATAATTTGCTAGAGGAGGCACAGCTAACAAATACAGAAGGTCTGCACTCACGATTTTTCTACTTTATGATGGTGTGTTAGTAATATGCGTTCAGTAGAAACCGTACGTCAGAGTTTGAATTTTGATCTCCTCTTGGGCTAGTGGTATGTGTTGTGATATTCTCTAGTGATGCTGGGTGGCAGCAGTCACAACATATAGTCATCCACATGATCAGGAGGGTAAACAACTGACACACTACAGTGTACTGTGTTCTATAAATTATAGCAGACAGTCAACACTTTATTAAAAAATAGGCCTTGTGTTAGAGGACTTTGCCCAACTATAGATTATTGTAAGTGTTTTGAGCGCTTTTAAGGTAGGCCAGGCTAAGCCATATTGTTCCATAACTTAGTTGTATTAAATGTATTTTAGACTTACAATGTTTTAAACTTATTATGTTTTATCTGGATGTAAACACATCCTAAGTCAAGGAGCATCTGTATCAGAACTGGGACTTAATCATAGAACATACTTACTTTCACTAATGCTTTAAATCAGTCTGCCTTTGTGCATTTTAGTAGAGGGAGACAGCTTCAAAATTGGAACATTAACCCAAACATCACTTTCAGATAAGCTGGCTCTAACACAATTCATTGGTATAACATAAAAAGAGAGCTCCAACTTTGGAGAAAAGGAGACCTTGGTGGTTCATATTCTGACCCCTTGAGCTGGTGACTTGAAAAATATTTGGCTGTTTTCTCATTTCTGAAAAGTCCGATAATATGTGTCTTGCAGAGATTTTATACAAGTAAATAAAACAAAGAATCTAATACAAGGTATAGGTGCAAGAAATCTTCCCTCTCTATCTCTATGCACTATGTGCAATCCTGGGTTCACAGGCAAACATAGATGACTTTTGGGCTGCTTGGACTGTGTTACAGACGCAAAGTCATCTGAAATGCACATATAGAAGTCTGATAATTCATTATGTGAAATTAACTATAGAGAGTTTCCTCTTAAGGGAATATGAAAACTTTACAGCACTTCCTGCTTCACACTAAGTATGATATAAATGAAGGTGAGGTGCTTCCAGAAAGTTGTGGTGTCAGAGCAATTGGTGATCACACAAAAGTGCTGATGGAAGAAGGGACAGATTCATTTGAAGTGAGCATCGTAGAGGAGCCTCCAGTGCCTTTTGTCACATCCTCACCGCCCTCCACTGATCGAACCTCAGCTGCAGTGGACAGTTCTGAGCAAGTCCACATTTAGCTCTGCTGACAGTGCCCCTCCTCATGGGCCTGCCAGGGGATCTCTCTCCTTTCTGCCTTGGGGACTTCTCTGATATCACATGAGCCCACGTGTCTTGTATGCAAACACAGAAAGAGCTGCAGGGCTGCTAATGCTCCTGGTGGGACAGGACAGGAGACAAAGCTGCAGGCTCTTCACTCAGGTGGACAATTCTGAGAGGTGTTCTGTGTAAGGTCCTGATGGACTCCATCTCCTGTTGCCCCAACACAAGCTCAATATTGCACCTTTATCCTGGTTTCCTCCTCCCTATTTCATTCTCCCTGCTCTCTTACCCCTACTTCCTGGGACCGTTCTCCAAATAAACTACTTGCGCCTAAGTCCCCATCACAGACTTTGCATTCGGGGCAGCCTAACCTGTGACAGTGATGGGATGAAGTGACCACCTGAAGACCCCTCCCTGCAAGAGAGACCTCCATTTTTCTTTTATTCATTCTGCCATCTGTTCCTTCAAAAATCTCATAATGACATTTATTAACTAATCTTTTCCAAGTTCCTTTTTATTTGTTTTGAATTACAAACAGACTCATGTATGTCTCTGATCCCTTAAAGCTCTGAACTTATTTGTAAGTGGTAAGATTAAGGTTATGTTTTACAGACTTAGGGTCTGCCTGGACTCAGATAGCCATTCATTTCTTTTTTCATTTATTTGACAAACACTTAATGAGGGTAGATGCAGAGTAGATCCAAGTTTTGTGGGGCATGAAGCTTATAAAATTTTAGGGAACTCTTCGAAAAGAAAATACAAAATCCCAAAGTCTTGAAAAGATCCTGTGCAGGTGAGAAGGCTGAGGTTATTCTTCAGTGACTTCACGGCAAATGCACGTATAGCTGTTCACATGCATAGGTGCTGTCGAGGTGCCTGAAAAACAGCAGCACAAAAACCAGACAAAGCTTCAAGATGAGGTGTACATTTCAACAACAGAATATATTCTTTCAATTAATTAATTAAAAAGTAAAGAAAAAGTAGATATTCCTGGTAAATGCTTATCTCCCCAAAGAAGTTGGAGTTTTGTTTGGAATGCTAACATTATTGGTAGGTCACACTTTATTTTGAGGATGGTCCTCAGAACTTTGGGATTCTGTGTGTCCTTTCACAAACCATTTGTTCCCTGGATGGAAAGCTCCCTCTTTTTACCCTGACCCATCCATGGGCAATGGTCTCCTTTGGAGTGTGGCTCTTGGTCTCCTGGGACAGAGCGAGTTCTGGGCATAGATGGAAAATTCCTTCCTGGGCTTGCCAGGCCTCAGCCACAGCCTTTCCATGTGGGTGCTACACTGACTCCCTTCTTCTTGGTCTCTTGTCTGCTTCTGTGTCCTTTCTCAATAGAACATGATTGTAGGAAATACCCATCAAGACAATATCAGGATTGTAATCATAGAAAGAAACCTCACACTGAAGTATGACCTGTATAAGAAATAATAATATGTACGGCTACTGACTAAATGTAATGTTTCCACCTTGTACACATATGGCCCAATCAATATTCTCCCATTTGGTGGGTGTAAATCCTTCTGGATAAACAGGACATTTTCCTGTGTCCCTGGAGGCACCAGACACACGTACTTCTGGGTGAACATCTCATGCACATTCCTAATGAGTCTACTCTTTTCCTCACAGAAAGCACAGCCAGTGGGACTTAGGTGATCCAGTCCCCTGTAGCCTCACCTGGAATGAAAGGAGAAGTCACACCCTTATTAGTCAGGGATCTCCACACAGACAGAACCAATAGGAAGGGATAGACAGATGGATATAGAGAGACAGACAGACAGACGGATGAAGGGTGATTCTTTAGGAGACTTAGCTCACATGACTATGAAGGCTGAGAAGCCCTGCACTATGCTGTCTGCAAGCTGGGGAACGAGGGAGCCAGTAACGTGCCTCAGTCCAGGTCCAAAGGGCTCAGAAGCAGAGAAGCCAACGGTGTAACTCTCAGTATGAGAACAAAGGCTGAGAAACCCGGGCCACTGGGGCAACTGTCAGAGTCCAAAGGCCAAGGAACCTGTTGTTCTGATTTCTCTGGTCAGGAGAAGGGTGTCCCGGCTCCAGAAGAAAGAGAGAGAAATTTGCCTTTCTTCTGTCTTTTTGTTCTCTCTGGGTCCCCAGCCTGTTGGATAGTGCCCACCCGCAGTGAGGGTAGACCTTCATCTCCCAGTCCACTGACTCATAAGCCAGTCTCCATCTGAAACACACTTACAGACACACTCAGGAATAGTTCTTTACCAGCTATAAAGGCACCTCTTAACCCAGTCAAGTTGATATGTAACATTGACCATCACAGTACCCATGAAAACACACAGAGCCTGAGCTTGCGGGGCAGGCTCCTATCTGGTGAATTGATGTGAGACAGCAGAAAATAATTCTTCAAATTGTAATGACCCTGACCCTGAGGCTTTGGAATCTTTCTGGATATAGAAGAGGTTGTCACTGTAGACTGATATCCAATTATCCAGAGTTTAGGCAAAGAGAAGAATTTACTAGTTCAAAATACTTGAAGGTGAACTTCAAGCAGAGAAGTCAAATAAAGCACCAGGACTGTCATGACAATGTCCCTTAGAATACAGGAAAATTAGAAAAATTAAAGCAATACACAAATAAGGAATTGTATCCTAATGGGAATAAAATATGCAGAGAGGAAAACATTTCTTATTAAAATCGGGGAAAGAGCAAAGGAACTTATCAGATTTCTTCAAAAACATTTACCATTTTTTTCCACTCTGAGCTGATAAATTGGGTACATCTTATACATTATTACTATATGTACTACATCATAAGATTATATACAATTGATAACTGACTTGTTCCTGTGGGAAGGAGTATGACAGCCGAGCTCTGCAGCTCAAGCATTTGTCAGGAACAATGACCTCACTGAGTCACTGATAGCCCATGTTCAGTTTCCCCAAACAGGACTGGGAGACACAAGATTCTGCCCTGGACCTGAAATGGGCCCCAGGCTCTTGTTCAGTGTGGCCCTTTTTCTGCTGTGGGCAGGTGAGTGCTGGTCACACGTGGGCTTCTTTCCTGGGAATTCCCAAGACTCCGGTACAAGCCTTTTTCCTGTGACATCATGAGATTCTGTCACTCTCTATTACAGGCTGCATGAATGCTGGAGTCACCCAGAACCCAAGACACAAGGTTACAAGGATAGGAAAGGAGGTGACTCTGAGATGTCACCAGACTAACAACCATGATTACATGTGCTGGTACCGACAGGACCCTGGGCTGGGGCTGAGGATGATCCATTACTCAACTGATGCTGGTATCACTGCAAAAGGAGACGTCCCTGATGGTTATAGCGTCTCCAGATCAAGTAAAGAGGACTTCCCCCTCACGCTGGAGTCTGCCATCCCCTCGCAGACATCTGTGTACTTCTGTGCCAGCAGTTACTCCACAGCGCTGCACGGCTACCTCCTTTCTGTGCATAAAGGGAATTAGAAAAACTGAGGTTGCCCTGTGCTCAGGAGTCCCCGCCCCTCCCCGGCAAGTCCCTGCCTGCATAGGAGTCACAGAGCACTTGCCAGACCAGTGGCCTCAGAGCATGAGCAACGTGAAACCCTACAGCCTACATAAGCCCACAGGGCCCTAGACCGCCCTCTCTCCATTGTTTCTTGCCTCCTCCTCTGCTCCTCTTTCCCTTGCTTATTTTTTCACAGCCACACTGGCCTTCTGGCCATTCCTCAAATACACCAGGCAGACTTCTGCCTTAGGTCTTTGCTCTGACTGTTCCCTCTGCCTGGAATGTTCTTCTTCAAGGCCTCCCATTTAAGGCTCCAATTCTGGCCCTTGAACATATCCTGTGGCACTGTGATATGTCCCAAAGTGTGCTTCCATTTTGGAGATTAGCTGGAAAGACTCAACGGATATGGCACAGAGTTGTAGTCATGGCTAAAACATATCAATGTAACATTTATAAATACTCAGCCACAGATCATAGAGGGAAGAGACACAGGTAGAATCTAGAAGAATCTACAGGCAGGATCCCTTATGATCTCTTCCTTCCAGGAGGGCCTTGCAGAGCTGACTCTTCCTCAGCAACAAAACAGCAGCCACATGTGCTCAGTGTTCTGCCAAGGGAGCCGTTAGATACCCAGCGCCCAAGAGGTTTTATCAGGGGCAGGTCATGTTGGCACCTGCTGCCTAGCACCTACCAGAAATCCAGACCCCAGAAGGAAATCCAGTGTTCAGTACAACATTATTTGCACCAACAGTCTAGGCAAAATGAGTCACCGTTCTCTGTTAGGAAAGGTTTTATATCAGTGCAGGGAAGGGTTACCAGCCATGTTTCCAATGCCAGCCAAAGGCCAGCATTGTAAGCAGGACTTTCTAAGCACCACAGTCTCAAGCCCACTGGGTCAAGTGTCTTCTTCACAGTCACCCTTCAACTCTCCTTTGCCACTTGATGAACCTGGAAGCTACACGGTACAGTTGCCAAGTTACAATTTGGAAGCATCCAGGCTCACTGGGTCATCATGTGGTGGACAACCACTGAAGAAAGCTGCTTGTGCCCTGCTGGGCATTGTGGTCATGGGAAGTGAGACTTCACAGAACTCAGCCACTGAAACAATGGGATCTGTTTTTATTGAAAAGGAAAGCAGAGCTCTCCTTTTCTAACATAGTAAGTGTCTAAAATGAGTATAAAATTCTCATTACTTAGTAAGTAAAAGACAACATAATAAAACAACAATGCTTAATTAAAATAGGTTATTCACAGAAGAGAAAACATGAATTATCACTGCATATGTGAATAGCTTCTCAACCTTACTTAGAATCAAAGTATTGCAAACTGAAACAATGTTATGACTTCAAACTGCCCAGACTGGAAAATTTTCAGAAGATTGACAGTTCTAAATGTGAGTAGAGAGATGGCCTCCAGGAAGCTGTCTTATACTACAAAAGAAAATTAGAACTATATCAGAAACCCTTTGTGGGATACACTCTAAGATCAATTGTCAATGCATTTAAATCACTTGGGTTCCTTTCGCTGTTCTATGATGAAAATTTAGTTGTCTATATTTATTTTTGCCCTTTTAAAGTAGATTTTTTTAACTTTTTAAAAATTGTGGTCACATAGGTTATTTAACGTAGGTTACACACACACACACACACACACACACACACACACACACACACACACACAAAACAGTTTTCTATCACTTTAAGTTTATAATTCAGTCATTTAGGACAAGTGCATTCACAATATTGTCGAGCCATCATCACTGTCTATTTTCAAAACATTTTTTTTCATCATCTCAGACAGAAGCTCTGAGCCCTCTTATCAGTAACTTCCTATTCCCTTTACCCCTCAGCCCCTGGTAACCTCTAATCTACCTTCTGTCTATATGAATTTGCCTGTTCTAGATAGTTCATATATGTGGAATCATATAACAGTTTTTCTTTTGTATCCGGTTTCTTTCACTTTGCACATGCTTTCAAAGTTCAGTCATGTTGCAGCATGTGTCAGAATTTCACTCCTTTATGTGAGTAAAGAACATTCCATTCAAGATATCTGCTACATTTCATTTATTTGCTTATCAGTTGATGCACATTTGGGTTGTTTCCACCTTTTGGCTGTTGTGGATAATGCTGCAATACTCACTGGCCTGCAGGTATTTATTTTTTCTCTGTTTTCAGTTTGTTTGGATATATACCTAGGAGTAGAACTGCTGAGTCATATGGTAATACTATGTTTATCTTTTTGAGTAACTGCCAAACTGTTTTGCAGCAGCTGAACCATGAAGTTCAAAGTTCTGTCTGTGAATCAAAACATGTTATCTACTTCTAAGATACAATGGTGGGACAAGCAAAGGTACATATTCCCATTCAAAAGGGAGAAATAGGCCAAAAGAAAAGGGTTACAAGTTCCAGACAAGTCTGAAAACCACAGGGCGGGCATTAAATCTTACAGCTGGTGAATCTTATACCTTGACTCCATGATTGGTGTCTTCTGCAAGCTGGTGTGGGGACTGGGTCCCCAAATCCTCAGACAACTCTTCTCCTATGGCTTTTCTGGTCTCAGGCTACACTTCAGCTCTCCCAGACTGGCGTTGCACTCTGGTAGCTCCACAAGCTTTGGGTCTCTATGGCGGTCCTGCTCTCATAGCTCTACTAGGCTTGGCACTGTTGGGGTTTCTCTACTGCAACTCTGACCCCTGTGCTTCCATTCAACATTGCTCTAGCGGTGAATGTGGTGAATCTGCCCTTGCAATAGATCTTTCCCTGGGCCCCCAGACTTTTCCATACATCCTTTGAAATCAGGATGAACAGTCCCAAGCCTTCAGAGCTCTGGCATTCTGTGAGCCTGCAGACTTGTTAACATGAGGACCCCACCAACGTTTCCAGCTTATATCTTTCAAAGCTGTGGGCACGTCTGAGGCCAATTTAGCCAAGGCTGCAGCAGCAGGGGTATGACAAGCAGCATCCCGAGGTGGCCCAGGGCAGTGAGCCTGTGGAGGGCGCTGTTCAGGCCTGTTCCCCAAGACCATTCTGTCTCCCTAGGCCTTTGGGCCGGAAATGGAAGGGTTGGCCCCAGAGGCTTCTGTAATGCCTTCAGGGCCTTTTCCCTTTCTCTTGACAATCCCCTTCCTTTGTATTAATCTTCTTAGCACCATTGCATTTTCCTTCTGAAAATGTTTCTGCTTCTCTACCACATGGCCAGGCTGCAAATTTTCCAAATCTTTACTCTCTGCTTCCCTTTTAATCTCTGGCTTTACATCATGCCTTTTCTGCCATAACTCAGTGTAGGCTGTTGCAAGTAGCCATGCAGCATCCTGAATGATTTTCTGCTTAGAAATTTCTTCCACCAAATACTCTGGTTCACAACTCTCAAGTTTCAACTTCCACAAAGTCCTAGGGCATGGACAAAATGCAGCCAGTTGCCAGCTCATAGCAAAGGTGATCTTTGCCCCAGTTTCCAATAAATCCCTTCTCATTTACATCTGAGACCTTCTCAGAAAAGACTTTACTGTTCATATTTCTATCAGCATTCTCCTTGCCACTACGTAATCAGTCTCCAAGACATCCCAAACTTTCCTTCATCTTTTTGTTTTCTTCTGAGTCCTCCAACTTCCTCCAAACTTTGCGTAACACCTAGTTCCAAAGCTGCTTCCACATTTTCAAGGATTTGTTATAAGCAACACCCCACATCTCTGGTACCAATTTTCTGTATGAGTTTGTTTCTGTTGTTTATAACAAAATACACAATGGATACTACTGAGCTATAAGAAAAAGTGATATACTATCATTTGCAGCATCATGGATGAAATTGGAAACCATCATGCTGCAGTTTCTGAAGCTGGGAAGTCCAAAGTCCTAACCACCTTTGCGAAGCCTGTCTCCATTACTGACAACCAACTACATGACTTCTATCACTGGAGTAGTTTTGCTCAGTCATCGTTTTAATGGAAATTTAAAACCTCTATTCATTAAAACACTTTCATTTTAGTACATGACTAAATATTCAAGAGAGTGTGGTGCTTGTAGAAAATTTTATGTTTATTAAGTGTTTAAACCCATGTGAGTTACCTGATCCATGTCAGGGACAATCCTATCTGGAGACAGAGGTTGTGTGGAAATGACTGTCTAAAGTCTCCCCAGTTGGGAGAGGCTGGTTTCTCAAAAACTTATGTATTTTCATTCTTTTTTATTATTATCCACTTATTCACTCAAATTATTTTACATAATTATCTTTGGCAAAGTGTTAGTCACCTTAAAGGATGTGACTTGGAGGGCCCATCAGACAACATGCATCTGGGCTTTGTATCCACACACAAGGATGCAGGGGCCAAGCAAAGCCCAGGCAACAGAGATGACACTGAGAGAAGACACCACACTGGGAGAAGGTTCTTCTTGCCTTGACCCCAAGTGCCCAACCATAAAACACCATCTCTGAGCTAGAATATTCTTCTTTCTGTTCTGATCTGACACCAGACTCCTGTGCTTTGTGTCCCTCTGTCTTCAAAGGACAGGCACAGACTTGGAACCCACTCATGGGCTCGCTGGAGCCCAGTGTCACAGCTTCAGGTGTGGGTACAGCATGAGGCACCAATTGTCTCTGGCAGGAATTTCTGTGTCCTCTCTTCAGCTTCACAGATACTGAGTGACCAGGACCCCAGACATGTGCTTGGGCTAAAGGAAAGCAGCACCTGGGAGATGAGCATGTGAAACACCAAATCAAGTACTCAGGCCCTGCTGTGTCACTTATTTGCAGGCATTTTCTTCAAACATTGTTAAGATTTTTAAGATCACAAGAGTAGAATACCAAACCAAGTGCGGGGTCCTTCTAAGTGTGGGACTCTGGGAGAAAAGATACAAAGTTTAAGCTCCTTTATATTTGTTACATAATTAGTGGCAGGCATCCTGCACCAAGGCATATGCCCCAAGACTTACGATGTCACAAATGAAAACAGAGCATTTTTCCTTAACCTGGAGTCTACCATCTTTCCCCAAGTCCCCCCACATCTGTACACCTTTGTACCAACAGGTCATCTGCAGTGCTGTGCAGCCACCATTCTCCACAAAGCCAGGTAGGTCACCAATGGGAGGTCTACCTGCTGCGGTCTCACCCCAAGCTCAGGAAGCAGGTGCTCTGGGTGGCCAGGAAGGTGCTCTAGCCACATTAGGCAGGTGTCCTATCTGTCAGTCAGTTGACAAGAAACAGAGCAAGATGATTCCTCAAAGGTTGATGAGGCTGCCCCTGGGATTTGGAAACCAGAAACTAGAAACCAGAAACCAGAGGGAATCATCGCAGGCAGAAGATGTTAACAGGATTGTGGTCAATTAAGCAAAGTAGAAAAGGATACTTGAAGAAGTACTTGGGACAAAGGAGTCATAAAAGGCATCAGGAAGCCATAAGGATTTTCCCTAAGATTCTAGACTACAGAAATACTTAGTTCAAACCAGTGTATTAGTGAGGAATTATATCATCGCAGGAATTAAGTATACATGGACTTACAAATTGTTTTACAAAAAGTCAAGAAAAACCTGTAAGGCTTGTGTCAATTCAGACAAGTGCATTCGTCCCATTCTAAGCTGTTCACTTGCACATTTACTTCAGATGTGACCCTCTGCGGAAAGGGGCGTGGCCCCTGGTGTCAGGAAGGCTCTGGGGCCCAGGCAGGGAGAGGGAGGTCTCAGAATGACGCCTTCCAGGGCCCCTTCCCTTTTCATCAATGCCCAGACCCAGAAGGTCCTTCTGTTCTTCCTGGCACTGCCATGAGTGTTGGCCTCCTGTGCTGTGTGGCCTTTTGTCTCCTGCAGGCAGGTGAGGCCTTCGTGGGCTCCCCATTGGTTTCCAGGTCCTAGCACCAAACATTACACTGGAGCTGTGGCATCAGCTTTTTTCTTCTCTGCAGGTCCGGTGAATGCTGGTGTCACTCAGAACCCCAAATTCCAGTTTCTGGAGACAGGACAGAGTGTGACACTGAGATGTACCCAGTATATGAACCATGACAACATGTACTGGTATCGACAGGATCCTGGGCTGGGGCTGAGGCTGATCCATTACTCATACGGTGTTGACAGCACTGACAAAGGAGATGTCCCGGATGGCTACAGTGTTTCCAGATCAAGTAAAGAGAACTTTCCCCTCACTCTGAAGTCTGCCACCCCCTCGCAGACATCTGTGTACTTCTGTGCCAGCAGCTACTCCACAGTGCTGCACGGCCGCCTCCTCTCTGCACATAAAGGCAGAGGAGGCTCTGCACCCTGACCTCAGTGACCCCCTTGGCAGAGATCTCAGCACTGGGAACCTGGGGAAATGATCCCAGGAGATAAAAATGTGATGCAATACATGAGAAACCAATTGAACTTAATAGTCGTGTTGAGCACATGTGAGTGGCACAATGGACGAGACTGTGACAGAAACAGGGATGCTCACAGGACTCCCTGACCTGCTGAGAAGACATCAGGTTCACTCCCTGGTGTCCTGTATTGGAAGTGCTGTTGACACATCTTAGTGAATGTGCCCTGCAGATGGAGGAGTGATTGTTTGGTCAGAAGATAAATTCAGTGACGCAATGTGAGACCTCTGTGTCCAGACAACTCTGGAGCCAAAAGTGATGGTCTATGAATTTATTTTGTTTATAAGGAGCTTATAGATATTTAAATTAGTCATTCATGTATGCTGTTACATAAATCTTGTGTTAATGAGGACGTGGAGATTGGTAGAGGAAGTGCTGTCACTGTGGGAACTGCCCTGCGGGACAAAGGACACCCTCCTTCTGGGCTCTTGCAGAGAAGGGCCTGATCTGAGAAACCTCCCATTTAGCTCCATCCCTGCCATGGGCTCCAGGCTCCTCTGCTGTGTGGCCATCTGTCTGCTGGGGGCAGGTGAGTGTGCATGTGTATGTGTGCACCTGTATTTGTGTGTGCATGTGTGTATACACACATGTGTGCACATGTGTGTGTGCACATGGTGATGACTATAATTGTTTTCCTCATTCTGTCTCCACCTTCTGTCTCCACAGATCACACAGGTGCTGGAGTTTCCCAGTCCCCCAGGTACAGGGTCACAGAGAGGGTACAGAATGTAACTCTCAGGTGTGATCCAGTTTCTGGTCATGCAACACTTTATTGGTACCGACAGATCCTGAAGCAAGGCCCAGAGTTTTTGATCTACTTCCAAAATAAGGACACACCAGACAAATCGGGAATGCCTGATGACCGCTTCTCTGCTGAGAGGCCTGACGGCTCATTCTCCACTCTGAAGATCCAGTCCGCAGAGCAGGGGGACTCGACTGTGTATCTCTGTGCCAGCAGCTCAGCCACAGTGTGGCACGGTCCCCTCCTCCCTGCCCACAAACCCTCATGTGCTCAGCTGTCCTCACAGTGCTCAGAATACCTGCTCTTCCCTCATCAAGGGGGACAAATGCATTTGGGGTATCAGTTTGTTCTGCTAGTAGGAGGTCAAGAAATAACCTCTGAAATACTAGAACAGGCTACACTGGGTAGTAATAATTGTGGTTTATGGATTCTAGGAATCCTATATATGGTTCAAGATTCTAAAAGCGGGAGTGAACACTGGAGCTTACGCTCAGGGATAGTGATCAAGTAAATTTCCTTAATAAAAATACAAAGTTTCAGCACATTAATAAAAAACTATTTCTGAGTGTCAGTAATTTACATCTGTACTATACCCAGGAGTCAGCCAGCCAGAACCAAATAAAATTAAGGCTATTTGCAGCTACCAACTATAAAGAAAAAATTAGAACCCTTAGTAAGAATTACCACTGAAATTAATGATTCAGAAATAACTAGCATACACAATAAAGCTCATTAACAAATGTTTATGTAGCTCTTTAAAATCTTTTTGACAATCCTGCAGTAATTCTGTGTTGAATTCCCTTCTTCAGTCTAAATCTTTCTAGAAATGTAATGTAAAATTTACTTGGTTTCATGAGATACTGAGAAAGTGTTAATGGAAAGTTATTTAAAGAAGATCCAAGTAACAACCACACCAAACATTCAGGAGTCTTTGAGGTTTCTAAAGTAGTTGTACCAAGTTACACTCTCACCAGAGGCATATGCAAGTTTGGGTTGGCTCTCTCTCTCTCTGTCTGTCTCTGACTCTGTCTCTCTCCATAGGTTACTTTTTCACTCTCTTAATGGTGTCTGTTGAAAAAAAGAAAACTTTAAGATACAATCATTTTATTTTTTCCCCTTATTGGTTAGCATTTTATATTTTGATATCCTGATTAGGAAATATTTGCCTGTTTCAAAATGATCATTTAAAAAAATAATTTCATCTGAAACCTTTGTATTTTCAGCCTTTCACACTAAGATATGTAATGCACCTGTAATTAATTCTCTGCATAGGATGTAAGGAGGGGATCAAATACATGTGTATACATGTGTATGAGGGGTCTGGTTTTTTGGGTCCTATCCTGTTGCATTGGTCTGTTTTGTCATTTCCTGCACCAGTAACACAGTTTTATTTTCTATAGCTTTATAATAGTTTTCAATGTCTGGTAGTTTAATGTTTCAAGCTTTTTTCTTTTTAACATGCGTTCTTGACCACTCTTGACCCTTTTCATTTTTTATATGTATTTTTAAATCAGCTTGCCAAATTCTTTATGAGAAAAAAAAAATGTCTGCTGGTAATTTTTTTCTTCTTGTTTCCAACACACTTAAGCTAAGAATATTAATAGGAATACAAAAACATATTGCACCCCAAAATATAAAATACACAATATGTGGTATCTAACCAAAGATTAAAGGCATGTAAAGAAGCAGCAAAAATGACCCATTATGGGGAGAAAAAATAATCAATACAAACCAACCCAGAAATGACAAATTACAGACAAACATATTTAAACAGTTATTATAACAGTGGTCTTTATGTTCAAAGTTTTGTAGAGATGAGGAAGATATAAAAAGATTCAAATCTAACTTCTAGAAATAAAAATAATAATGCTGGTGATGTAAACCACACTAGGTGGAATTAAGAGCAGATTATACATTACAGAAGAAAATATTAATGAACTTGTAGATGTAACAATAAATCATAATGAAACACAGAAAGAAAAAGTTATCAGTTAGCTGTGGGGCAACTTTCAGTAATTTAATATATAATTGGAAACCCAAACAGCAAATTTTTTAAGTTTAAATTTCTTTAAAAGATAATTGATTTCTTACAGCAAAATATTTCCAATATAGTGCAGGGTTTATAACAGACACAATATTAAAATCTACATCAACAATAGCATAAATACAGGAACAGATAAATAAATATCATACCATTGTGAGGTGTCATGATTTATGCAAAGACACTTAATGGTAGATTTTTTAAAGATAAAGATGTATGCTGTAACCCATAGAGCAACCACTAAAAGAGCAAAAGTCGGACTTATAGCTAATTAGCCAGCAAAAAAGAACAGAATCATAAAGATGTTCAAATAATCTACGAGAAGCCATCAAAAAAAGAAAAAAAGAAAAAAGAAGAAATGTAACCAATCTAAAACAAGTAGCAAGATGATACAAGCAAATGTAATCAGATCAGCAACTACATCAAATCCACACAGTATAAATGCCCCAATTAAAAAACATAGATTGTAATATTCATTAAAAAAAATAAGTATATGTTGCCTACCAGAAATGCACTGTAAACATAAACACTCAGAATGTAATACATTTAAGGATGGAACAAGATATGCCATGCAAATGCTAATCCAAGAAAGCTAGAGTAGCTGTATTAATATGGACAAAGTCAATTTCAGAGCAGAGAATCTTATCTGGGACAAATAAAGTCATATCTTAGTTACAAAACAGCCAGTCTATTGAGAGGGCATAGCAATCATGAATATTAATGTATCTAAAAACAGAGCCTCAAAACAGTGAAGAAGAAACAGATAAAACTGCAAGAAATAGATAAATCCATAATTATGGTCAGAGATTTCAATACACTTCTTTTAGTTACTGGTTTAACCAGATGACAAAGACAAAATATCAGTAAGAATATAGAAGACATGAATAAAAAACTATCAACCAAGATATCTTGATTGACATTTACGAAATAGTCAACCTCAGAGCCGCATACATAAGATGCTCTTTTCCAGTGCAGAATACTATGCCTCACTCTGGGCCATAAAATAAGTAACAATATATTTGAAGGTATTCAAGTCAAAACAAGAGTGTTCTCTGATCATCGTGGAACTAAATTAGAAATTAATAACAGAAAGATCTCTGGGGAAAAAAATCCCAAATACTTTAAAATAAATAATTTTGTAAATAAACTTTCGAGCAAAGAATAAATCAAAAGGGAAATCAGAAACCGTTTTAAACTGAATAAAAATTAAAATATAATATATCGATATTGGTAGGATGCCACCCACTGGAGCAGCCCCTAGGAAGGAAATGAAAGAACAGGGAATAATTCCCATTCATTCTGAGGCAGCATTGCTCTGATACCAAAACCAGGCAGAGATATTGCTAAAGAAGAAAACTAGAGACCAATACCCCTTATGAACATAGATTCAATGATCCTTTTTAAATTACAGCATATTGAGTCCAACAATATCTAAAAAGGATAAGGCATCATGATCAAATGGGTTTCTCTCAAGAAGGCAGAGATGGTTTAACATTCAAAAAATAATTTATGTAATTTACCTTATCAGTACTAAAAAGTAAAAACCATATTATCATATCTATAGATGCCCCAAATTTATTTGACTAAATTCAATATCCACTTCTGATAAAAACTCATAATAAGCTTGGAGTAATAGGAAACTTCCTTTACCTGATAAAGGGCATTTATGCAAAACCTATGGTTAAATTGCAGACTATTTCTGCAGGTAAACTGTGGTCAGACAAAGATACATTATACTTCTTAGATCAAACACTCAAAGTAGCACAAAGAGGGAGGAAAATAGTCTTTTCAACAAATGGTGCTAAAAAAACCAATATATCGGCATGGAAAAATAATGAATCTCAATCCTTAACTCAGTGCAAAAACCAGCCATGGGCAAACTACAGCCCAGGAGCCAAATCTGGTGCCTTTCTGTTTTACACAGCCCAGGATCTATCAATGTTTTGTTTGTTTGTTTGTTTGTTTTTTGTTTTTTTACATTTTCAAATGGTTGAAAGAAAATAAAAAGGGTATCTTGAGACATGAAAATTACACATAATTGAAATTTCGGTATTCATAGGTAAAGGTGCATTAGAACATAGCTACACTCATGTATCTGCGAATTGTCTGTGGTTACTTTTCCACTACAGTGACAGAGGTGAGTAGTTCGGACAGAGACTGCATGGTGCACAAAACCTACAATGTTCACTATCTGACCTTTGCAGAAATTTGCTGACCCTTTCCATAAATAAAAATTAATAAGGTGTGGACCAAAGTCCTTCATGATCTAAAAACTAGAACTCTAAAGCTTCTGGGGAAAAAACATAGCAGACTCTCTTTATGACTGTGGGGTAGGTAAAGATTTCTTACAGAGGACAAAAAATGTTCTAACCATAAAAAAGTAAATGGTTCTTTATCAAATTTTTAAAAAGTTCACCAAAATTTCATTAAGAAGAAATATATACATATATGAGAAAGTAGTTGTATCCGTATTATAAAGAATTCCTACAAATCAATCACAAAGAAGCAAAATAAAACAAAACAAAAAACAAACACACAAAAAAGCAGACAGGGTGTTCACAAAGGAGAGTATACAAGCAGGCAGTTGCCACTTCATGGCACTTATGAGTTTATTTCTCCAGATGCTTAGAAGATTTTTGGCTGACAGAACTCCAGTGTCAGCCCCTCCAGACATTAGCTACAGTTAAAGAGAGCATTTCCCCAGGCCCACCCCATTCCAACTGCAGCTGGCTTCTGAGGCCTGGTTGGTATCTCCCTCCCTATGCACTGATGATGAGCGTTGGAATGTTTATTCCCTTGCTTCAAAAACATGTTTGCTTCACGCCTCCCTCACAACCACATGAAAAGTCGAGTCTGAGGCAGATAAACCACAAATCAGCAAGAGTTGTGCTGTGTCCTAGATCCTGATGCCTAATCTAGAAAGCACCAGCCTCCTTGGAAGACTCAACAGAGCCACACGCTAGTGACTGTGTAAATGGCCACTTGAGGGCACTGTGGATCCACTGAGTGAGCTGCTGATTGCTCTGTCTGGGGAAGGAGGGTTAAGGGAGACGGTCTTAGCTTGGTGCCTGCATCAGAGATATTACTTGATGAACTAGAGGTACTGCTGGCACAGGAGGGGTTAACTTGAGTCTTCTCTCATCAACTGATGTGCAGGTGTGTTCTCATGGCAGGGAGCCAGGACCTGCAGCCTTGCCTGGGTAGAGATCTCTCTGGAGCCTCCATTTGATGGGGAGCGTGAAGAGGCTTCAGTGGGGCAGCCTGGATGACCCAGCCCAGGTGTGGACAGTGGAGCACCTGCCTCAGAGGAAAATCAGAGAAGCTGTGGGGGGTGGACGTCTGCCCCAAACTCTTCCTTGCCCAGCTCAGCACAGCCAGCAAACCCTGTGCTGCAGGAGGCTGGACAGAATGGGGGAAGACCTGACACAGCTGAGCCTGTACAGGGGTGCAAGGTGCCTATGGGAGCCTACAGGGATGGTGACATCAGAACAGTGACATCACAGGCAAATCCTCCAAACAGAGAAAAGGGAGGAGCAAACTCCTGCCCTCTCATCCCAGGAGGCCAATGCCCTGAGTAGGAGATGCCTGGTCCTGTCCTACCTGATGCTGCTTGGGGCACCAGGCTCTTCTGCTGTGTTACCCTTTGTCTTCAAGGGGTGGGTAAGTCCTGAGCACAGCAGGGATATACCCTGAATCCACAGTTTTTGGTGGTTGCAGGAATATGAAATTTCTCCCTCGCCCAAGGCTTCAGCTTCTGTCTCTTTCCTCCATAGGTTCAGTGCATGCTGGAGTCATCCAGTCCCCAAGACACCTAATCAAAGGAGAAGGGGGACAGACCATTCTGAAATGCCATCCTGTCTCTGGACACAACACCGTGTCCTGGTATCAGCAGGCTCCGGGTCAGGGCCTCCAGTTCCTCATTTCGTATTATGAAAAGACGCAGAGAGATAAAGGAAACTTCTCTAGTCGATTCTCAGCTCAGCAGTTCAGTGACTACCACTCTGAGCTGAACATGAACTCCTTGGAGCTGGGGGACTCAGCCTCGTATCTCTGTGCCAGCAGCTTGGGCACAGCCCTGCAGACTTAGTGTCTTTCTGTACCCAAACCTTCCGGTGCCAGCTGAGGATGTAATGAGGTGCGGGAGTGGGGTTCCCTCACGGCCTTAGCCAAGCCCCATGAATGCTTCTAGTTCTTTCCTAACACTCTTTCTGCCCTGCTGAGCTCAGGCAGAGCACTCCTGAGCATTCAGGTCCCAGATCCACTGGATGTCTCACATTTCTAACAGTATTTTCCAGTTCTGAACAAGTGTTAGGAGCTCCTACTCTGTGCTAGAGGGTGGGTACATATACGTTTTTTAATGCAAGGACATTAAGTGTATCCACTTCACAGATGCGGAAGATCTCAGTGCAAAATTTATTGTACAGGGAGTGTAGCTCATGAACCTCCTTATTACTTCACATTTACAACTATCACAGCCAAGATCAAAACTACAACTTCATGCTTCCAAAACCAAAGTTATCTAAAATCCACGGTATTTCCTGGACATTGGAACACTGTCTTTTCTATTTTGACACCAGCTGAGCTGCAGTGGGAAGTCACACATTATGGGATGGAGTTACTATGGCTTATTGTCTGCCAACTTCTAGGACATGGAACTTCAAGCTAGAGAATGCCTGTCCTGTCATAGTTCCATATAGGATGGGGCCATGATATCTCCTAAACAGGGGTTAAGTGACCGGAGGAATTTCCAGTGCATCAGAGGACTCAGCCTAGGGAACAGAACCCTCTAGGAGTTGCAAGCAGAGCAGGAATTAATACAGGGAGTTAGTGTTTATAAATCACTGGACAGTCCAGAGGAGGGAGGGTTTCAGAAGGCTCAAGCACGTTGTCTCAGGTCCACCACTAGCGATCAGAAAATCTGAACTTGTTCCTTTTGTCCAGGTCAGGAACTGCAGGAAACAACTCAGAGTAACAGAGGTCCTACAGTGACCAAATGAGTGATTCACAGGGAAATGACAAGAGGCCATTGCAAATCCACCTCCCTGTTGCTGTCAGATGAAAATGTCATTTTCTTTCTTCCAAATTTTCTGCAAGTATAACTTGTTGAAGGAGGCTAACTTTCCAGAAACATGCTGTCATGAGAATCTGGGAAATGTAGTTTCAGGGCTTTCAGTTCTTGCAGTAACTGGAGGACATTTGAACATGCTCGTAGCCAAGAGACGATATATAGCACATCCAGTTACACTGCGCTGAAATGGAGCGTCTAAGAGCAAACTTCCATTTTTCTGTCATCTTTGTTATTGCGGTTTAGCTGTAGTAGATTTACTGTTGCTCAGTTGTTAATTTATTCAATGGATATTTCTGAAATACCTAGTACTGTGAAAAAAATTCCTCGGCTTATGGGAAATGAGATTAATTGAAAACGCACACCACTTGTCATCAAGAAGTGTAAATCTGTCAATATAAATTGTCCCCAATTATTCCTACATTCATTTACAATGTACAGAAGCCACTTGAATCAGACAGTTTCCTGGCAGGGAACAGAAAGCATGCTCAAAAGGGTCGAATGAAGATATTTTATCAAGGGACTGGTGCAGAGGGGCAGACAGGTTTAGGGAAGCCAAGAAGTGGTTGGGGGCCCAGGGGTTGCCCGCACAGTGGGCAGCCTGCGCAGCTCCTGAGCCTGAAGGGAGGGGCTGTGTTACTGCAGCTGCGTGAGAGCCAAGGGGAGAGGCTGCCCAAAGGGAGGGCTCGGTCAAGGCCAGAGCTTGGGAGATAAGATGGTGAAGCCCTGAATCTCAGCACTCTCTTGGCCACCCTTCAGTCTGTTGCTGGTGCCTCTGACTGGCAAACCCAATGGAAGGCCTGGATAATGACCTCCGCAGACATCAGGCTTCTGGAGCCCAGCACAGGGCAGGAGGCCATGAAGAGCACTGGAGTGGAGGGTGGGCTGCACACGGAGAGTCACCCGGACAGCCACTGTCAAACGTATGAGGTGCCCTTTGCAGAGGCAGGCGCACATTTCCTAGTGGACTCAGAGGCTTTAATTCTACTCTTATTATGTGAACTTATAGAAAATCCCTCTATTTATTTCTCATTTGATCTGGGCCATATACTTAAGTACATTATTTCAATTAATTTCTTAACACTATAAGGCAGACCTATTTATCCACATTTTAGAAGTGAAAAAACAAACAACCACAAAAAACCCAGATTGTTAGAGAGTTTAGATGATTTGCTAGAGGAGGCACAGCTAACACATACAGAAGGTCTGCACTCACGATTTTTCGACTTTAAGACTGTGTGTAAGCCACATCTATTCAGTAGAAACCATACTTCAGAGTTTGAATTTTGATCTCCTCCTGGGCTGGTGGTATGCGGTGTGACATTCTCTGGTGATGCTGGGCAGTAGCAGCCACAGCTCCCAGTCATCCACGTGATCAGAAGGGTAAACAACCAATACTCTACAGTGTACTGTGTTCAATAAGTTATATGAGACAGTCAATACTTTATTATAAAATATGCTTCATGTTAGATGACTTTACCCAACTGTAGGCTAAAGCAAATGTTCTGAGCATGTTTAAGGTAGGCCAGGTTAAGCTATCATTTTCGGTAGGTTAGGTGTATTTAATTTATTTTTTACTTAAGTATTTCAATTTAAGATGGTTTTATCAGGACGTAACCCCATCGTAAAATCAGAAGTATCCATATCAGAACTGGGGTTCAATTATAGAACATACTTTCACTAATGCTTTAAATAAGTCTGCCTTTACACATTTTGTTATAAGGAGACAGATTCAAAATTGGAACATTAGCGCAAATGTAACTTTCAGATGAACAGGTTCTTACACAATTCATTGGCATAACATCTTTCACCTGGGTGCCTACGTTCTGAAGAAAAAAAGATCTCCAGCTTTAGAGACAAGGAGACCTCAGTCATTCATATTCTGACCCCTCAAGCTGGCGACTTGAAAAATATTTAGATATTTTCTCATTTGAATACTGAGTCCCATAATAAGATACAGAGACTTTATACAGGTAAATAAAACAAATAATCTAATACAAAGTATTGGTGTAAGAAATCTTAACTTCCTATAACTCTGACAAATTTCTAGTCTAGCACCATTATGTACTACGTGCAGTTCTGGGATCAAAGGCAGACGTGGATGACTTTTTGGCTGCTTTGACTGTGTTACAGACGCAAAATCATCTGAAATGCAGATATAGGAGTCTGATCATTCATTATGTGAAATTAACTAAAGAGTTGCCTCCTGAGGGAATATGAAAACGTTACCTGTTACAGTACTTCCTGCTTGATACTGTATGACATAAATGATACACATGAAGGTGAGGTGCTCCCACGCAGTTGTGGCTTCAGAGCAATTGGTGATCACAAAGAAGAGCTGATGGAAGAAGGGACAGATTCATTCTAAGAGAGAGCATCATAGAGGAGCCTCCAGGGCCTTCCGTCACCTCCTCACCGCCCACCGCTGATCCAGCCTCAGCTGCAGCGGACAGTTCTGAGCAAGTTCACATTCAGCTCTGCTGACAGTGCCCCTCCTCATGGGCTTGCCGGGGTCTCTGCTTTCTGCCCTGGGGACATCTCTGATATCACATGAGCCCATTTGGCCTGTACAAAAACACAGCCAGAGCTGCTAATGCTTTTGGTGGGACAGGACAGGGGACAAAATCTACGATGTCTTCACTCAGGTGGACAATTCTGAGAGGCGTTCTCTGTGAAGTTCTGATGGACTCCATCTCCTGTTACCCCAACAGAAGCTCAATATTGCACCTTTATCCTGGCTTCCTCCTCCCTATTTCATTCTCCCTGCTCTCTTACCCCTACTTCCTGGGACCGTTCTCCAAATAAACTGCTTGCACCTAAGTCCCCGTCACAGACATTGCATTTGGAGCAGACTAACCTGTGACAGTGATGGGATGAAGTGACCATCTGAAAACCCTTCCCTGCAAGAGAGACCTCTGTTTATCCTTTATTCGTTCCACGATCCATTCCTTCAAAAGTCACATAATGACATTTATGAACTCATCTTTTCCAAGTTCATTTTGATTTATTTTGAATTCCCAACAGACTCACATGTGTCTCTGCTCCCTTAAAGTTCTGAACTTGGTTTTCCCCCTTTTTTCCCCTTTATTTATTTTTATTGTTAACAAAGTTGATTGTACATATCTGTGGGGTTCAGAGTTGAACATCAATACTCGTGTGCAATATGTGATGCATATATCAGAATAATTATTATATCCAATAATATTCATTATTATTGCTATTTGTGGCCCTTATGCATTCCTCTCTCCCCCTCCCTTCCTGCTTCTAGTAACCTCATTTGTAACTGATTAGACGAAGTTTATGTTTTACAGATTTAGGGTCTGCCTGGATTCAGATAGCCATTCATTCCCTTTTTCATTTATTCAACAAACATTCAATGAATGTGGATGCAGAGTAGATTCAGGTTTTGTGGGGCAAGAAGCTCATGAAATTTTCAGGAACTCATTGAAAAAGAGGACACAAAATAACAAAGTCTTGGAAAGATTCTGTGCAAGTGGGAAGTGCTGATTTATTCTTCATTGATTTAATGGCACATCCACCTCTCTCTACTTACCACATGTAGGTGCTGTCTAGGTGCCTGGGAAACATCAGCTGAGAAAACAGGCAAAGCTTCAAGATGAGGTGTATGTTTTCATCAATGGAATATTTTCTATTAAATTAATTAATTAAAAAGTAAAGAAAAAATAGGTATTCCTTGTATATGCTTATCTCCCCAAAGAAGTTAGAGTTTTGTTTGGAATGCTAACAATATCAGTAGATCATACCTTATTTTGAGAATGATCCTTAGAACTCTGGGATTCTAGCTACCTTATCCCAAAGAATTTGAGCCCTGACTTTGAAAGCTTCCTTTCCTTCCCCTGACCCATCCATGGGCAATGGTCTCCTTTGGAGTGTGGCTTTTGGTCTCCTGGGACAGAGCGAGTTCTGGGCATAGATGGAAAATTCCTTCCTGGGCTTGCCAGGCCTCAGCCAGAGCCTTTCCATGTTGGTGCTACACTAACTCCCTTCTTCTTGGTCTCTTGTCTGCTTCTGTGTCCTTTCTCAATAGAACATGATTGTAGGAAATACCCATCAAGACAATATCAGGATTGTAATCATAGAAAGAAACCTTACACTGAGGTATGACCTGTATAAGAAATAATAATATGTACGGCTACTGACTAAATGTAATGTTTCCACCTTGTACACATATGGCCCAATCAATATTCTCCCATTTGGTGGGTGTAAATCCTTCTGGATAAACAGGACATTTTCCTGTGTCCCGGGAGGCACCAGACACACGTACTTCTGGGTGAACATCTCATCCACATTCCTAGTGAGTCTACTCTTTTCCTCACAGAAAGCACAGCCAATGGGACTTAGGTGATCCAGTCCTCTGTAGCCTCACCTGGAATGAAAGGAGAAGTCACACCCATATTAGTCAGGGATCTCCACACAGACAGAACCAATAGGAAGGGATAGACAGACAGATGGATATAGATAGACAGACAGACAGACCGATGAGGGGTAATTCTTTAGGAGATTTAGCTCACCTGACTATGAAGGCTGAGAAGCCCTGCACTATGCTGTCTGCAAGCTGGGGAACGAGGGAGCCAGTAACGTGCCTCAGTCCAGGTCCAAAGGGCTCAGAAGCAGAGAAGCCAATGGTGTGACTCTCAGTATGAGAACAAAGGCTGAGAAACCCGGGCCACTGGGGCAATTGTCAGAATCCAAAGGCCAAGGAACCTGTTGTTCTGATTTCCCTGGTCAGGAGAAGGGTGTCCCGGCTCCAGAAGAGAGAGAAAATTGCCTTTCTTCTGTCTTTTTGTTCTCTCTGGGTCCCCAGCCTGTTGGATAGTGCCCACCCACAGTGAGGGTAGACCTTCATCTCCCAGTCCACTGACTCATAAGCCAGTCTCCATCTGAAACACACTTACAGACACACTCAGAAATAGTTCTTTACCAGCTATAAAGGCACCTCTTAACCCAGTCAAGTTGATATGTAACATTGACCATCACAGTACCCATGAAAACACACAGAGCCTGAGCTTGCGGGGCAGGCTCCTATCTGGTGAATTGATGTGAGACAGCAGAAAATAATTCTTCAAATTGTAATGACCCTGACCCTGAGGCTTTGAAATCTTTCTGGATGTCAGGTGGCTCTTGCAGGTTGTCACCGTAGGCTGACATCCAACTATCCAAAGTTTAGGCAAAGAGAAGAATTTACTAGTTCAAAATACTTGAAGGTGAACTTCGAGCAGAGAAGTCAAATAAGGCACCAGGACTGTCATGACAATGTCCCTTAGAATACAGGAAAATTAGAAAAATTAAAGCAATACACAAATAAGGAATTGTATCCTAATGGGAATAAAATATGCAGAGAGGAAAACATTTCTTACTAAAATCGGGGAAAGAGCAAAGGAACTTATCAGATTTCTTCAAAAACATTTACAATTTTTTTCCACTCTGAGCTGATAAATTGGGTACATCTTATACATTATTACTATATGTACTACACCATAAGATTACATACAATTGATAACTGACTTGTTCCTGTGGGAAGGAGTATGACAGCCGAGCTCTGCAGCTCAAGCATTTGTCAGGAACAATGACCTCACTGAGTCACTGACAGCCCATGTTCAGTTTCCCCTAACAGGACTGGGAGACACAAGATTCTGCCCTGGACCTGAAATGGGCCCCAGGCTCTTGTTCAGTGTGGCCCTTTTTCTGCTGTGGGCAGGTGAGTGCTGGTCACACGTGGGCTTCTTTCCTGGGAATTCCCAAGACTCCGGTACAAGCCTTTTTCCTGTGACATCATGAGATTCTGTCACTCTCTATTACAGGCTGCATGAATGCTGGAGTCACCCAGAACCCAAGACACAAGGTTACAAGGATAGGAAAGGAGGTGACTCTGAGATGTCACCAGACTAACAACCATGATTACATGTATTGGTACCGACAGGATCCTGGGCTGGGGCTGAGGTTGATCCATTACTCAACTATTGCTGGTGTCACTGAGAAAGGAGATGTCCCCGATGGCTACAGTGTTTCCAGATCAAGTAAAGAGGACTTCCTCCTCACGCTGGAGTCAGCCACCCCCTCACAGACATCTGTGTACTTCTGTGCCAGCAGTGAGTCCACAGCGCTGCAGGGACGCCTCCTCTCTGCACATAAAGGGGAATTAGACACACTGAGGTTGCCCTGTGCTCACAAGGCAGGGCTCCACCCTGGGAAGTCCCTGCCTCCATAGGAGTCACAGACTCTTGCCAGACCTGTGGCCTCAGAGCAGGGGGCCCTAAACCTCCCTCTCTCCATTATGTTTCTCACCTCCTCTTTGTTTCTCTTTCAGGGCCACACAGTCCTTCTGGCCATTCCTCAAATACACCGGGCAGACTTCTGCCTTAGGTCTTTGCTATAACTATTCTCTCTGCCTGGAATGTTCTTCTCCAAGGTCTCCTGTTTAAGATCAGCGCCAATCCTGGTCCTTGAAAATATCCTGTGGCATGTGATGGTATCAGCAACTGTACTTCTATGTTTGGAGATTATCTGGAAGGACTCATGGGACACAGCACAGTGACATAATAAGTATTCAGCCATGGATCAGAGGGAAAAGACACAGGTGGAATCTGGAGGTATCCACAGGCAGACTCTTTTATGCTCTCTTCTTCCCAGGAGGGGACACTTGTAGCTCACTCTTCCCCAGAAAGTAAACCACAGTGACCAGTTTGCAGTGTTCTGCCAAGGGAGCTATTAGATATCCAGAACCCAAGAGATTTTATTGGGGGCATGTCATGTAGGCACTTGCTGCCTAGTACCTACCAAAAATTTGCACCCCGGAAGAAAAGCTTGTGTTCAGCACAACATTGTTTGCACTAATAATCTAAGTCTAATGAGCCACACTTTTCTGTTGGAAAAAATCTTATATTAGAGCAGGGAACTGTTCACAGCCACATTTTCAATGCCAGCCAAAGGCCATTGTTTCAAGCAGGACTCAAGCCAGACTTACGCCTACTGTGACAACTCTGTTCTGCACGGTCATACTTCAGATGTCATTTGCCACTTGGTGGACCTTGAAACTAAAGGGTACAGTGGCCTAGTTACAATATGGAAGCATCCAGGCTCACCAGGTCATCATTTGGTGGACAACCAGTGAAGAAAGCTGCTTGGGCCATACTGGGCTTTGTGGATATGGGAAGTGAGACTTTGTAGAGCTGAGACACTGAAATTACAAGATTTGTTTTGTTTTGTTTTCTATAGCAGAACTGTCCTTACCTAACAGAGTTAGTGTCTAGACTGAGTAAATTCTCATTACTTAATAAGAAAAATACAGCACAATAAAATGGCAATACTTAATCAAAATAGGTAATTCACAAAAGAATTAGCATGAATTACCACTGCACAGGTGAATAGGTTCTCAGCATTACTTAGAATCAAAGTATAGCAAACTGAAACAACGTTATGACTACAAAATTCCCAGACTGGAAAATTTTCAAAAGATCGACAGTTCTAAATGTGAGTAGAGAGATGGACTTGTGGAAGCTGTCTTACACTACAAAAGAAAATTAGAACTATATCAGAAACCTTTTGTGGGATACACTCTGATAAGTTCAATTATCAATGCATTTCAATCACTTGAGTTCTTTTCATTGACTTTAGGTTCTATTAAGAATATTTAGTTCTCAATATTTATTTTTGCTCTTCTAAGATAGATTTTTAAAACTTTTAAAAAATTGTGGTCATATGTATGTTATAGATATATGTGTGTGTGTGTGTTTTATTCATAGCTTTCTGTCACTTTATTAAGTGTATAATTCAGTGTCATTAAGTACAAGCACACTCACAATGTTGCAGTACCATCATCACTGTCCATTTTCAGAACATTTTTCATCACCTCAAGCAGAAGCTCTGAACCCATTAAGCAATATCTCCCTATTCCCTTTACCCCTTAGTGCCTGGTAACCCCTAATCTATTTTCTCTCTATATGAATTTGCCTATTCTAGATAGTTCTTATAGAACTATTGTGGAATCACACAATAGTTTTTCTTTTGTGTCTGGTTTCTTTCGCTTTGCATATGCTTTCAAAGTTCAGTCATATTGCAGTATGTGTCAGAATTTCACTCCTTTACATGAGTAAATAATATTCCATTCAAGGTACTGCCACATTTCATTTACTTACTTACAAGGCGATGCACATTTGGGTTGTATCCATCTTTTGACTATTGTGAATACTGCTGCAATACACCCTGGCCTGCAAGTATTTGTTTCTCTGTTTTCGATTTGTTTGGTTATATACCTGGGAGTAGAATTGCTGAGTCATATGGTAATTCTATGTTTATCTCTTTGAGTAACTGCCAAACTGTTTTTTGCAACAGCCGAACTATTTTACATTCACATTAGCAACGTATAAGTTTATCCACAGCCTTGCCAACACTTGTTATTTTGTGTATTTTTTCCTTTTTCAAATTATCACTCTAGCAGTCCTATTAATTGTGAAGTCATGCCTCATTGTGGTTTTGAGTGGCATTTCTCTAATTACTTATAATGTGCAGCATCTTTTTTATGTGCCTATTGGTCATTTTAATACAGTTGACCTTCCATTTCTGTTGATTCTACATTAGTGGATTCAAACAATAGTGGACCAAAAATATTTGGGAAAAAAATTGCATCTGCATTGAAAATATACTGACTTTTATTTTTCTTGTCATTTTTCCATAAACAATACAGTGCAAATACAAGTGACACCATGATAAACGCTTTGGCACAAATACATCATGAAGATTGGGGAAAGCAAATAGGGAACTAGTGTCAGTCTTTTGTCAAAATAGAAGCTTCCACTTCTGTGCTCAGAGCATCACTTTATCCTTTTAACTTAGAGCACGTTAGCTAGTTCAATGTGCCTCCGGGATGAAGCTGTGCCCATCACCCCAGCTTTCACCTGATCTAAGCTCATGTGACTGGGAGGATCGAGAACCTGGTAAAAGAGACATGCACAAAGAGAAGGATAATTACAGATAAGACAAGGAGGTCACTAACTGACATCTCGAATCTCAGTTGCCACAGTAGAGCTATGAGGAAGAACACTTGTATAAATTACTCAGTTCATGAATGTGGTAAACTACTAGATAATTGTTCATGACAATTGTGAGCATCTGCAAAACAGTGATGTCACTTTGAGAACTGCCTTGTGGGGAAAAGACACATCCCTTCTCCTCTGTTTCTGCTCACAAGGACCCTGATCTGGTGAGCATCCCATCCTGCCTGACCCTGACATGGGCCCCAAGCTCCTCTGCTGGCTGACCCTCTGCCTGCGGGGGGCAGGTAAGCCCCAGAGCACCAACATCTCCTCACTGGATCTCCCAGTGGTTATCCTAATCATTTCCTTCTTTCCATTTCAAACTCTGTCCTTTTCTTCCACAGAGATCACAAAAGCTGAAGTTGTCCAGTCTCCCAGATATAAGATTGAAGAGAAAAGACAGGTGGTGTCTTTTTGGTGTGATCCTATTTCAGACCACATTACCCTTTACTGGTACCGGCAACCTCTAGGACAGGGTCTGGAGCTTCTGATTCGCTTTCAGAATGAGGCTATTTCAGATGATTCACAGTTGCCAAAGGATCGATTTTCTGCGAAGAGGCCCAAAGGAGCAGACTCTACTCTCAAGATCCAGCCTGCAGAGCTGGGAGACTCTGCCGTGTATCTCTGTGCTAGCAGCTTAACCACAGCATTGCAGAGACACTTCCCTCCTGTGCACAAAACTGTGTGGTTCTATTCTCTCTGTTCAGCTCACAGCAGCTCTGAACAGAGGCCTCACCTTATTCCTCATCATTCATGAAAAAGAAGTGGGTTTGCAGATATAAGCTACAACTCATATGATGGGAACACATGAATTATTTCTTGGAACATGAGGGCTGCAAATGTTGTTTGAAAATGATTATGACTCAGGGATTTGAAGCAAGTTTTGGTGACAACTCAAGAAACTAAAACCAAAAGGGGCCTATCCCAGACTCAGTCCTTACTGGTAGTGATTGTTGTTCTCTTATAAAAATATGAAATCATGAAAAATGTACAATAAACTTTAATAATACAGAAGGTGATTATATGTAAGTCACACACAGCAGGCTCCCCCTTTGTAGCTGTCACCAACTCAATCACTGGAATATTTTCCTTGTTAACACCCTCAACCGCCAGCTTCTTCTGAGTTCTAATATTGGATGTGTTATGCAAAAGTCTCAACACATGGTATGTGTTTGGAAAATACTCTTCACCCTGTTTTTGTTGAAATATGTTAATAGTACTGTTGTTGTTAATGATAATGATACTTTCAGCTATTTTACTTAGCATTGCTCAATCTCAGTGAAATGCATGCAAATGGACATCCTGGAAGCATGTCCCAAATCTTAGCTCACAACAAATTCTACTTTCTCCAGAGCAGTTAATTCTTCAATGTAACCAATACAGCCAAACCCTATATCTGGGCTTAGGCCAGCCAATTCAAAGCATGGTGGGGACATTTCCACAGACATTTCCTGTCTGTCTTTGTATATGAAAATAGTTCATTAGCACATTGAAATATTCCTTAGTAAGAACTTCTAAAGTAACCAGTTGTCCCTGATTAACTTGCCCCTCTCATAACACACTCTTTCTGTCCAGCTCCATGTGCTCTATTTTACCTTCTGCCTGGATCATCTAGGATTGTACTAGAAGTCATTCTGAAGTATTGGTTGAAATTGCATGGACAGCAGCTCACTGGGAATCTTCTCAAGGTCTTGTCCCTCAGCCCCTCCTGGCTTCATTTCCCTCCTTAGCCAACCTAGACTTCAGTCATAAGTCATGACCAGTTACTCCTGCACATCTCCCTCCAATTTATCTGGCTGACAAAACTTCTGTCGTGGGTTGGATTGACATGACCCTCCACCATCTCCTTGCCAGAATTTTTATTTGTTTCTTTTTCCAATCTGCCTGGTCAATTTTTATAGTAAGTAATTTTCTCACAACATTTTCTGAGACCATCTTTTATTTCTTTGGACATGGATGCTTGCTGTGGCAGCACATGTAATATTTCTTTGGACGTAGGAAACATAGTTGTTTCAGAGTTTCTCTAGTCACTTATCCTTTGAGTTCTTTGTGAGTTATTTTTGTAGATACTACTTTTCTGTGGCTTCTAAGTCATAGTGTTTGCATTCTCATAGTGTTTGTATTTTTCCTTATGAGCCTAATCAGTTTCTTGGGATTCTTTGGTCCTGTGTCAGGCACTATAGTTGTAGAAATAATTTTTGGTCCAGCATGGATGTATCTTCCTTTAGAGAGAATTGTATTTTGCACCTGCCAAGTATATGGAGTTATAAACAAACTGTGGCTCCCTGAGCCTGATTTACAGGATTCAGATGTCCTGGGTCATCTGGAGATCATGTGTAACTCTGTCTTGTGGTTACTAACCACATTTGTCAATGCTATGTTTTGGTACGTGTTGGTCTTTGATTTTATACCCTTGGCTTGTGAGGCAGTTTCATGAGTGCTGAGTGGGTTCAGCAAATGCCCCCAAGGGCAAAGAGACCCCTGGGCTCACCTTCCCAGGCTGTGCCCTCTCCAAGTTTCCAACCATGATCTTTCCACTATATGCTTAAGACATTAATTAATTGAAGTGTTTGTTGTTCTTATTATGTTACCCAACTATTTAGATGACAATTAAAAAAAAGTCCTTATCTGTCATTATTGGGATCAACATTAAATGAATTTTATTTGAAGTTTTAATTTTCTCTGGATTGTAATGTTAGATTCTGTCTGTGATTTCCTTAACATTTAACTTCAATGGTATAGAGATGTGATATTTAAACTTTGATTTCAATTAAATATTTTTAAAATGAAAGTAGATTTATAATAAAATCGAGACATGTATTTGGACATTTTACTCTTAGAGCATTTTTATGTTCTTATTTACTTTTATTGCATAGTTTCTGATATTTTATTGGTCCATGAGACAAGATGGGAGATAGAATAAACAGGGTGTTAATGCTTAGACTTGGTCAGAGAGCAAAACATGGATTTGGGCTTAATTTAATTGCTGCACTCTCACATTTGTGCTGTTTTATGAGTATACAAAAAGAACAGTGGGCAAAATTGGAGGAAGTGGCTGACACGTGGCTATTGTCTCTCCCACTTAAACCCAGTCTCAAGAGACAAGATTTTTTCTCACCCTTTCCAACTTGGGGGACTCCCTGAAGTAATAATCCTGTTCCAATCTTATTACTTGGCAAATCTTCTCTCTAAGAGGGTGTGGGGAAAATAGAATAGTTTAGTCAAGCTCCCTCGACTATGGTCCAGTTGGGCATCATGCATCACATTTCTTTGTGAACAAGTTGTGTGTGGGTGGAGTTAGTGCACATGTGTACCCATGTATCTTTTCAGTTTTCTTGCTATTGTATGCTCTGCAGTTTGTGAAGCAGTGCTGGCCAGCAGAGCTTGACTCTGAAAATAGGGCATGTTTACTCTGCTGGCAGGTGCTTAGTTTTTCCTTTGGACTTTTCCAGTAGCAGTGAGTTTCTGAGTTTCTCTTTGGACTGCCTAGGTATTAGATGTGTGTGGGCTGAAAAAAGACTATTCTTTCTTCAGTCAAGCCTCCAAGGGCCTTTTTGCTGGTCACCTGGCTCACAGACCTGTGTGTGAAGGGTTTGTGAATGGGCTTGAGTTAGTTACCTTATCCAGTCTTCATCTTTGTTCACTCTGTCTTCATTTTCTTACTTATTTCCTGGGTTCCTAGAGAAAAATTAGATTCTTTGGTGCTTTCTCAACGTGCACTAAGATCACTGGGATCCTTTCTTTTCCATACAGGGTGGAAGTTCAATTCGAAGGGGAGAGAGAATGGGTTAAATTCTGATTCAGCATAGCATTTAGAAAGCCCCTTTGTTCTCACACTGAGCCCTGTTGTTTATCAATATTAAAACTGGCAGTATTATCTTCACCTGTCTGACTCAAGCATCTATCCCTTAGGTGGCTCCAGCATAGGACATAATAACACTAATATTATGTATTTTCCCTCTTACTGAAACAAACCATAATGCCTCATATCCCCTGTATGCAATGAAACAAGACACAACTTGCCCCTGTCCTGGCAAGGGCACATTTATGCTATTTCCTCCCACCGTCCACTAGGAGGCACTGTGTCTTCATTGTCATCTAGAGTGTGGGGAGGGGCTGAGATTGTTCTCTGAAAGATGGTGAAGGCAAACCCTAGGGTCTAGCCTGGATTCAGGAAGTTCTTTTACAGATGTCCTGAATGATGGCTGAGGATGAAGGAATTAGAGACTCTAATACTTCTACTGTTGTAGAGATTTGCTCTGAAGCAGGCTCTTAAGGTCAGGCATGCTTGCAGTGGGGACACCTCTGAGCTTGCTCAGGACGTGGAGGTACAAGTTGCTGGGTGGTCATCTTGCACACTCTGGGTTAGGGAAGCAGAGAAGTAGTTTGTGTGCCAGAGGAGCCTTAAAGAGCCTAACCTCAAACCTGTCCAGCCCAGCCCAACCTGCTCTGTTGTTTGTAGAAGGTAGATTGGGGGAAACAGAGGTGCTACTCTGGACCACATCAGAGGGGCCCTGGACCCAGGGAGCTGACAATCACAGTGACACCACCAGCATGTCCACCTACAGGCAGGAACTGGGGTGGACCAGAACACCAGGATCCTCTCCCCCAAGATCTTTTGCTCTCAGCAGGAAATTGCCATAATCTAGTTGTGTTTTGTCACTCACTTCAGCCTCCTGTGTGTCCCCGAAGCAGGTGAGGTCTGGGTAGAGTTAAGAATTTTTGGCCCGGGCTTCTCTTATCCTGATTTCAAGTTCTTTCCATGGACTGTGCATCGGCCTCCACCTGTATTCTGTGTCTACTGTCTGCCTCTTTCAGGCTTGAGTCCCATGGAAACTATAATGCATTAGATTTTTATTGCTGCTGTAAAACGTTACCACTAACTAGATGGCTTTCAACATTGCAAATTTATTACCTTACAATATTCTGGATTCAGAAGTAAAAATAGGTGTAATGGCTACAATGAAGGTGTTCGCAGGGCTCCACTGCTCTGGAGGCTCCAGGGGAGAATCTTTTTCAGCTTCTAGAGACCTCCAGCTCTCCCGGCTCTTGTCTCTTTTCCACCTTCACAGCCAGCCATGGCTGGTCCAGTCTTTCCTCATGCTGTGTCATCCTGACTGTTCTTCCTCCTTCTCCCACATTTTAGGACACTTGGGATTACATTGGACCCACCTGAAAAATTCATAGTAATCTCCCTATATTAAGATTAGCTGATTAACAGCCTTAATAAAACTGGGAACTTTTATCTCCCCATTGTCACATAATTGAATACATGTGCGGGTCCAGGGATCAGACATAAGCAACTCTGGAGGCCAGCATTTTGCCTTCCACACCGAGGCGCCTGGTTACAGGAGAGAAACAAACAATGATCTTTTTGAAAACAGAATGATGACCACAGTTTTACATTTTGAGTCAAAATGAGACTAAAAGGACAAAGATTCCAGAAGGGAAACAGGCACCTTACGTAACAGAAGTCACTCTGCATCTATTTGCTGTTTAAAATGAGCATCTGCTCTTGGGTTCAGAGGACTCACTGGAATGTCTTCTGCCAAAATCAACATAATCACTGCAAACTGTTCCTTATGCTTTGCTAGCAAATAATTTAATTATCCAACCCTAGAAACAGAGGCTTCTCTCAGATCTTCATAATCTCCACCCTGAGAGGAAATGGGTTTATGTTGGCAGGCCCCTTTTATAAAGAAGAGTCTGGATGTTTCCAGTTAAAAAAAGTTGATATTTTCTAGGGGTAAAAATGAGATCTAAATCAATTCAGTAGCATTTTATTTGCAAACCTTCAAGAAGAAAAAAAAAATTCTGCTTGTTTCATGGTGAGGATAGAGAATATCAAAGATTTTGGATTCTGTGCTGTGGGCTTTGGGGATTCAGTACAGCTCAAGGAGTAACTCAGAGAGGCCATTCACTAGAGTAGAATTTGTAAATCTAATCAGTTTCAGGGCATCAGACCAGCCCCTGATGCCCCAAAAATGCAGTTGATGTCCTTGTCTTCCTAGAGAGCTCAGAGGCTACCTCCTAAGTAACTGATGGATGAATTGAGAGTGTGTGTATGACTAGGAGCAACAAGCCACCAGGGAGATGCATACAAGTGTTTGCAGAGAAGCTGGCTGCAGTAAGTCAGTGAGCTCATCTTTAAATACTTGCAGTTTGTGGTGCAGATGGGTATAGCTGGCTGGCTCTTGGATCAGAGATACAATGGAGAAGCCATGCTGAATAGATAATACAAACAAAAAAATCCTCAGGGAACCTTTAGATGTGTAGATTTATATCTCAGGTCAATCATAATTGAGTTCAGTCCTGCCCTATTCATCTCCCAGAGATGCAGCCTCCTCTGAAAGGAACTTTCAAATTAGGGGTGGTAACTCATTTAGTGATGTTGACTGACAGATGCATCTTGTGGGGATAAAATGCTCCAAAACTCACTGCTTTGCTCATCCTCACAAGGGCCCTGGTCTGAGATGATCCAAATCTGTTCTTACCTTATGTCTGAGATGATCCAAATCTGTTCTTGCCATGGGCACCCAGACCCTCTGCTGTGTGGCCCTTTGTGTCCTGGTAGAGAGTGAGTCCTCAGAACATTGGGCATCTTCATGTGGGCTTCCATCCTTGATGGCTCCCTGTATTTTCCTCATTCTGTCCCCCAATTCTGTCTCCCTTTATAGAGCACACAGATGCTGGGTTCATCCAGGCACAAGGTGACAGAGATGGGACAAGCCGTAACTTTGAGATTTGAGCCAATTTCAGGCCACAACTGTTTTTACTGGTACAGATTGTGGTACAGGGGCTGGACTTGCTGATTTACTTCTGCAACCAGTCTCCCATAGATGAAACAGGGATGCCCAAGGAACGATTCTCAGCTCAGATGCTCGATGCCTCAGGGTTCACCCTGAAGATCCAGCCCACAGAACCCGGAGACTCAGCCATGTTTCTCTGTGCCAGCAGCACAGACACAGCGCTGCAGGATCCCTCCCTTCTTGTGCACAAATCCTGGTGCTTCCTCCTCTCCTTCCAGCTCCCAGCAGTGCCAAGTCTTCCCTGCTCCTGACTTTTCATGAGAAATAAGTGGGTTTGGGGCATGAGAAATACAGAAAATGTAAGTCACCAACATAGAAAACTTGTGCAGGAAATAATGTAGGAAATGAGTTTCGTGAATCTCTCACAAATTGTAGGCTACTTGCACACATGTGAGTTAAACCTAATTACCCACACTGTAGACTTTCTGTCTTCCTGTGTTTGTCACCCCATCTGAAAGGGGGGGCTCCAGATAATGGCTATATGTTCTGAACTACTCAGCTCTCCTCATTCTCTTCTCACTCTGAGCTCTGAACAGAATTTTCCCCCAAGAGTTTTCTTCACTATGAGTGTGGACATTCATTCATAATGCTAATTTTAACTGAACATTTACTCTAGAAGAATATCTCACCTATGGTTAATGCAGGCAGTTATATAGATTAGATGTCAGCCACCACTCCTAGAGTCTTGAGATCCATTGTCTCCATCCTGCGTGAGAAGAGCCCAGTGGGTGCTGAGGGCTGCTGTGGACTCAGGTTCTGATGAGGGCTCCTCAGCTGCCTGCTCTGGAACCATCAGTGTGGGTCCATGTTGGGATATCTACAGCAGCAGGCCACCCAGTCTCATTTGCTGTCTTTCCTCTATGATCTTATGTCCTTAACACAAAAGTCTATATTTTTCTTCTGATTTATGCCACAAATTTTCTCTTAATGTCTGAGATCCATTCGAAATGATTGTAATTTACATCTTCCATAAGCTTTTTTACATACCAATAGCTTCTCAACCCCTGTGAAAGTATCACTGGCAACTAGTGCAAAAGGTGCCCGTATTTTGAGTGCCCAACGCAGCTCGGGTTTACCTTAGTTCTTCCTTATAGCCAAATACCACTCCTTATTTTCTGTTTTTTGTCATCCAGGTGCCCAACTTTCTAGATGAAAACAGTGCAGAATGAAGGTCAGTTCTTTTGAATGCACATCATGAGATGTCATGTGTTTCTATACATGGTTTTTAAATGTTCCTTCTCTTCCCAGATCCTCTCTGTTTCTTGTGGATCACTTTATTTTCTCCTACATCACAGCCCAGCTCCTTTACACACATGACATTAGAATGTCACCCTCTATTGCTGCACTTCTTCACTGCCAGATGGCTCTTTTCATTCAGTCCTACTGCCCACCACTAACCTTGCCATCGTTCTCGATGACTTTATAAGATTCTCAGTTTCTTGACCTCCTTGCTTCTGAGAATTGTTTCCTTCCGATCCTTTTCAGAACTGCTTCCATGATTATAGTAATATCTGCTGAATGAATGAATGTTAATCTCTTTCAGTTTCAAGCTTCTGGGTTATGGAATTTGTTTGGCATCTTGTCCACTATGCCTAACATTGTATAGTAGAGAAGAAAGTTAACAAAAGCATATGTTTTGAATAAACTAATGAATAAATGAATTTAAGAGGCAAATGCAAAACAAAACTGTTTAAAGCCTCTGTTCTGTGCTGGACTGCAGACTGACTATGTAAGAGGTAGTAAAAACTAAAATGTTTTGGTAATTTCAACCTATCTTTAGAATTTTTGGCCAGGAATACTCCTGGAGAATCAAGGGGTCATGGGAAAAGAGAGTCAAAGATGTTCAGAGGCTAGAAATGCCTAAGATGGTTTTCCTTAACGTGAGGTTTTCAAAGATATATCAAAGTTTTCATTATTTTTAATTAGAGGAAATTAAAAATGACACCCAATCTACAAACAATGAAGAAATTGACACGTCTTTTCTTGAGAGGGAATTACATTAGAGTTCTGTAAAACTAACTTGTGGGCTTATCTCATAACTAGAAATTCAGATTGGCACTGCTGTCTATTACAATAATGAGAAAAGAAGTTAGGATTTTACAAACATTTCTTTTTAAAATTAATTTGCCAAAAATGAGGATAAAAAGTTAAACACTACCCATCTTTGGTGGTGAAAGGGATGGAAAACTGGGGGCTTGCAGAACCCCTGACTCAACCACCCTCCTTTTCTGGGCCCAGGTCTTCTGACCTTTATCTGCCCCGGAAAAAGGAAGTGAGGCTGTGCAGAAAAAGTGCCAGTACACGGTACTACCTGCTCTGGGGCGTGAGGGAAGGGTCCAGGAGAGAGGAAGAGATCGGCAGAGCCTGTGCTGACTTGCTCACAGACATCTGCAAGACTAGAGAGCACTTTGCTGGAATAAGCTGTGCATTGAGGAGTTCCTGATGTTTTATTCAGCATGTAATTGTTTTATGAAATGCCCTCCACTTCCTGTCTTTTCAGTAGCGGCTGCTGCTTCTGAAACCTTCATGCCCTACCTGGGTTCCACCCAAGGCAGCGATAAGGCCCCAAATTCTCCTCAGCTGTGCTCATGAGAGCCAAGATGAGACAACCCTTCATGGCAGGCTGTGATCATGGCAGGAGCAGACAAGTTCATCAAGCTGTTAACTGCCCCAATCTTTAGTCCAGGTGCCTTGGCAAGAATAACTTGGAGAACAACATGAATTTGGGGGTGAGGAGAGAAACAAGGATCTCACAACACTCTTCAAACTAGTTCTTAAAACCAATTCATGTAAGACCTACATATGATGCTGCACATGATGTGAGTGCAAGAGAGGAAGGATCAAGAAGAATAATCTCATTGAGATGGCAGAATAGACGATTCCCAGCATTGCTCCTCCCCACAAGTAACCAATTTACAACTATTCAAAAACAAAGATTGCCAACCCAGGACCACTGGAGCTGGAGAAAGAGGAGGAGCAATCCACAAAGTTCTTGAAGGTGTGAGAGGCTATGGCCTGATATGGGGTGTGGAAGTGCTGCAGCACAAGATCAAAGCTAGAAAAAGCTGCAGTAGCACTATTTGTGAGAACCTCCTTGGAGTCTGCGGGGGAGAGGAGGACATTGGAGCCTACCTTAACAGCCTACTGGCCATAAAGACTACTGGCAGGATTCCTCTGGGCCCACATAGGAGTGAGCAGCCACAGCTGACTGGAGAAAGGAGCTGTCTAGAGGCTGGTGAGTAATGGGAAAGACATGTATATGGTCCACCCTACAGGAAGCAGTTAGAATACAAAGGAAAGGCTGGGCCATCTGAGAAACATGGGGCACAGCATGAGCAGCTGGTCCCAGTGGAAATCTATCAGGGCTATAGAACTGCAGGAGGTGCAATCTTCAGGAAAAACTCAGTCCTAGGTCAGAACTTCCACAAAGTTCAGCCCTGGAAGTGACTAATAACAAAAATTAGAATCCAATCTGCACATAAAGGCCTTCTTCACAGAATCAGTAGCAAAACACAACAGCTCCAGCACAGAGCTCAAGTTCTGGTCCCCAAAGGAAATTTCCCCAATTTGGGAATTAACTACAGGACAGCATATTAGTTCCAATGTAGAGTCTTAATGTTGGTAGTAGCTATCAATTCACTACAGAATTGGGGGGTGGGAAGGGAGAAGAACACCAAGCAGAGACAAAGCTCTGATATTAACCAGTATAGGTCTAACACAGCCAAATAACACTTACAAAACCTAGAAGAGGTAGAAATCTCCTCAAATGCAAAGGCATCAACATAAAGATACAAAGATAATGAAAGAACAGAGAAATATGTTGCGACTAAAGGAATCAAAGCACCAGCAATGGACCCAGAGAATAGGAGATCTATGAAATGTCTGACAGAGAATTCAGAATCACTCTCTTAAGAATCTTCAGGGAGTTACAAGAAAATCCAGATAGAAAGTTAAGTGATATTGAAAACAATTCAGGAGCAGAATGAAAAACTCAATTATGAAATAGAGTCTATTAAAAAAATAGAAATTCTAGAAATAAAGAAAATATTATATGAATTAAAAACTTGATAGGAAGCTCCAACAATAGACTTAATCAAATAGAGAAAAGAATCAGTGAGCTGAAGATAAAACACACAAAATGATTCAATCAGAGTAGAAAAAAGAAAAAAAAAAGCATTAGAAAAAATTAAACAGAAATACAGCAAATGCAGCAAATATTTCACTTGAGAGTGAAATAACCTCCTCATATCTGGCATATCCAAAGGAGAAGAAAAAGAAAGAGACTTAAAAAGCATATTCAAGAAAATAGTAATTGAAAATTTCCCAAATATAGAGAAAGATGACAGTATCCAGATACAGGAAGCTCAGAGGCCAACAATCAAATTAAGTTCAAAGAGGAACACCTCAAGACACATCATACTCCAATTATTAAAAACCAAAGATAAAGACAAAATACTGAAAACAGCAAATAAAAAAAAAACAACAACACATAAAACTACACATTTGTTAAAATGCATAGAACATAGCACTCTAAGAGTTGACCCTAATGTAAACTACAGACTTTGGGTGATAATGATTTATCAGTATGTATGACAGCATATTGAACCCTTTGCCAATGTTGGTCCGATACATGGACTCTTTGCCTCTTCTGCTTTGTTCTTTTTTCCATCCTTCTCCTAGGTCACAGATGCCTCTATGGACAGTGAGTTTGAAGCCTTGCATGGTAGAACATCAAGATCATGGATGCCAGCTAATACAGCCCTGGGAACCCACACTGAACTTTTATATAAGAGAGAAATAAACTACCTTATTTAATCCAAAAACAAAAACAACCCAAACAAACAAATAAAAAACACATAACATTCAACAGAACCCCAATACATCTCTCAGGGGATTTCTCAGAAAAAACTACAGGCCAGAAGAGAATGGGATGGTATATTCAGAGTGCTGAAGGTAAATAATGGTTAGATAAGAATTCTGTATCCAGTATAACTAACATTCAAATATGAAAGAGATGTAAAGTCTTTCCCAGACAAATAAGAGCTAAGGATATTTATCAACACTAGACCTACCTTATAAGAAATGCAAAAGAGTTCTTCAGTCTGAAAGAAGATTGCACTAAGGAACGGCAAGAAAACAGCTGAACATATGTAAATCATTAGTAGAGTAAGTACACAGACAACTTCAGAATACTTCAATGTTGTAAGGATGGTGAACAAACCATTAATATCCTTAGTACAAAGACTAAAGGGCAAATCTAACAAGACAATAACATGTACAACAACCAAGTAAGCAATAGGCCACATTAAAAGATGTTACATAGAACAAAAAAACAGCAAAAAGTGGGGTGAATGATGCTAAAGTATGGAGTTGATTTTATTTTTTCTTTCTTAGATGCCAAAGTTAAGTTGCTATTGGTCTAAAATAATTTGTTATAAATATAACATTTCTTGTAAGCCTCATGGTACCCATAATGCAAAAATTTATCAGAGACGTACTAAAAATAAATAATAAGTAATCAAAATATACTGCTAGAGAAAACTACTCGACCACAAATGAAGCCAGTAGGATTGGAAAAAAAAGAAAAATCCAGAAAACAACCAGAAAAAAAAAAAAATAGCAAGATGGCAGTAACAAGTCCCTTTGTATTAATAATAACCCTAAAGGTAAACAAATAAAATGCCCCAAGTAAAAGACGTAGAGTGGCTGAGTGGATTACAAAACAAGGACCAACAATATGCTGCCTACAAGGCTTCACTTCACCTATAACGACACACACCATCGAAAAAGTGAAGAGATGGAAAAACATAATTCATGCAAATGGAAGTCAAAAAAGAGCAGAAATACTTATACCTATATTAGATAAAATAGTCTTGAATCCAAGGAATGTGCAAAAAAGATAAGGAAGGTCATTATATAATGATAAAAGGATCAATTCAACAAGAGGACATAATAATTCTAAATATATACACAACCAACTCTGGAGCACCCAGTTATATAAAGCAGCTATTACAGGACCTAACTGGAGAGATAGACTCCAACACAATAATATTTGGGCACTTTAATATCCCATTTTCCAAAAAGAAGAGATAATCCAGACAGAAAATTAACCAGGACACATCAGAATTAGTCTGTACTATAGGCCAAATTGACCTAGCGGACATCCATAGAACGTTTTATCCAACTGCAGAATACCCGTTCTTCTCAACTGCACATGGAACCGAACCATATCTAGAATAGACGACATGTAGGACACAAAACAAGTCTCAACAAATTTTAAAAAATTGAAGTCATATCAACTGCCTTGTCTAAACACAATGGAATAGAACTAGAAATCAACAACAAAAGGGACACTAGAAACAGTACAAACACATGAAAATTAAACAATGTGCTCCTGAACAATGAATGGGTCAAAAAAGAAATGAAAAAGAAAATTAAAAAATTCCTGGAGACAGACAAATGAAAAAGAAAATAGAACATATCAGAACCTACGAGATATGGCAAGTGCAACTGTAAAAGGTAAGTTTATGACCCAGCAATCCCACTATTGGGAATGTATCTCAAGGAATGGAAGTCATCATGTTGAAGGGATACCTGCATCCCCATGTTCATTTCAGTTCTATTTACAAGAGCCAAAATACGGAACCAAATGAAATATCCATCGACAGATGACTGGATAAAGAAAATGTGGTGTATATACACAATGGAATGCTACCCGGCCATAAAAATGAATGAAATTCTGCCATTTGCAGCGACATGGATGAGCCTGAAGAAGAAAGAAGGAAGCAAAGAAGGAAAGAAAGAAGGAAAAGACCGCATTGAACTTTCAGAAGGAGAGAACAAACTAGAGATGGGACAGGGAGGGAAGAAGGTTGGGGAGTGATTGGTTGGGTAAGGGGCATAAAGAATGATCACAATTTGTAATAATGAATACACTAATAAAAGACTTCAACATCCATTTCTGATAAAAACTCATAGCAAACTTGGAATAATAGGAAACTCCATTTTCCTAATAAAGGGCATTTATGAAATTCCTATTTCTGCTGGTGGACAGTGCTAAGTCAAAGACGCATATTGTAATTCCTAGGTCAAACACCAAAAGTGGCACAAAGAGGGGAAAAAGAGTCTTTTCCACATAGGGTGCTGAAGAAAACAGTATATACACATGGAAAAATAATGAATCTCAATCCCTATCTCACTCCATAAACCAGCTGTGGGCAAAGTACCGCCCTTGGACCAAACCTGGCCCCTGTCTGTTTTCATATGGCCCATGAGCTAACAATGATTTTTACATTTTGAAATGGTTGAAAGAAAATAAATACAAATAAATTTTTAAAATAAATTAAAAATAAATAAATAAATAAATAAATAAATAGAAATAAATAAATAATATTTGGGGGCATATGAAAATTACACAAATTCAAATTTTGGTATTCCTAAGTAAAGGTGTATTAGAACACAGCCACACTCACTCATTTATGAATTGTCTGTGGTTTCTTTTCCACTACAATGACAGAGTTGAGTAGTTGGGATAGATACTGCATGGTGCATAAAACCTAAAATGTTTAGTATCTGACTCTTTACTGAAAACATTTCCTGACCATTGTCATAAACAAAAATTAATAAAGTATGCACCAATGTCCTCAGTGATCTAACAAGTAGAACTCTAAAGATTCTGGAAAAAAAAAATACATAGCATACTCTGTTTACGATCATTGGGTAGGCAAAGATTTCTAAAGAGGACAAAAAATGTTCTAACCATAAAAAAGTGAATTGGTCTCTAGCAAATTAAAAAAATGCTCATCAGGTAAACGAAAATCAAAACAACAAGATACCACCTAATTGGTAAGAATGGCTACTATCAAAACATCAAAAGAAAACAAGTGTTAGCGAGGATGTGGAAAAAAGTGAAGGCTTGCACACTGTTGGTGGGAGTGTCAACTAGTACAGCTATTATGGAATTTAGTAGGGAGGTTCTTCAAAATATTGAAAATGGAATTGCCATATGATTCAGCAATCCTACTACTGGGGATATACTCAAAGGAAATGAAGTCAGTATGCCGAAGACGTATTTGTACCATCATGTTCATTGCAGTACAATTTACAACAGCCAACATACACAATCAACCTAAAAGTACAACAAGAGATGAATGAATAATAATAATAATAAAATGTGGTACATATTCACAATGGAGTACTATTCAGCCGTAAAAAAAAAAAAAAAAAAAAAATGAAATCCTGTCATTTGCAGCAACGTGGATGGACTTGGAGGAAGTTTTGTTTAGTGAAGCAAGCCAGGTGCAAAAAGACAAACACCACATAACATCACTCACACGTGGAATCTAAGAAAAAAAAGTGGATATTATAGTCATAGAGGAAGAGAGTAGAGCAGTGGTCACCAGAGACTGGGGCGGGAGGGCAGCAAGAAAAAGCAGGGAGAGGCAGGCCAGTGGGTAAAACATTATGATTAGAAGGAGGAATAAATTCTGATGTTCTATTACACAGTGGGGTGACTAAGTAACCATAGCCTCTTAAAAACATCCCCTCTAGCTTGCTTTCTGGAAAAATAACTTTGTTTTTCTTGCTTTGTAGTTAGCTCTAAACCATTAACTAAGACTAAATCACAAAACAGCAAAGTCACATAAACCCAGCTCAGCTGGGAATGAGACCAGGTTATCTGGACCCTAAGATAACATGAAGGACAAGAACAGAACCAGACAGAGCTTTGGTGCCATAGACGACCTCAGAAGGCAGCTGATTATCACACTTGGATATTTTGCACTTGGCTTCTTTCATGCAGCCCCGTCCCCAAACCCCACAAACCCTCCCTTCCCTGGCAGTCACGGAGGAGGTTGGGATCCTACCTTCTGATTCACAGTTGACGTCTCCATAATAAAAAGCTTCTCCTTTAAGGACTATCTGGAGAGTGTCACTGACAAGCCTGTAGTGCTGAGCTCTCCACCCAGTCAGGTCTGGGGTTTCCCTGACTCAGTTTTCCATTCTGAGAAGCAGTAGTCAGCAGGAGCTCCTCCCAGGCTAACTCCAACAAGTCGGCTCATGGTGACGGTGACAGGGAATCCATCGAGACTTTCATTTACAAGTAGGGTGAACAGTTCAGTTTCCTAGATCACATAAAAGCTAGAGGAGAGGCATTTGTATGATCTTGCCACAAACGAATTATAAATCCATTAGGGGATTGCTACATTAACTACTCAGACCTGATTATCATACAACATATATATATATATCAAATATAAAATTGCACCCTGTAAGTATGTGCAATTACAATGTATGAGTTAGAAAAAAAAGTAAAATAAAATGAAAGTTCATCAAAAATATCATTAAAGAGAAATATATATAAATATATATATGTGTTTGAAATATACATACATCTGAAAAAGTGGTTGTGTCCATATTATAAACAATTCCTAAAAATCAATCATAGAGAAGACAGGCAATTCAATTAAAAAAGAGAGAAAAGAGCTGACAGGGTGTTCACGAAAGGAGGATACATAGGCAGACAGTTTCCTTTTCATGGCACTGATGAGTTTATTTCCCCAGGTGCTTAGAAGGCTTTGGCTGACAGAACTCCAGGGTCAGCACCTCCAGGAATTACCATCAGTTAAAGTGAGTATTTTCCCCAGGTCTCAGTCCTTTCCTAGTGCAGCTGCCATCTGAGGACTGGTTGGTATCTCCCTTTCTACACACTGATTGAGAAGAGAACTTTTCTTCCCCTATTTGGAAGACATGTTTGCTTCATGCCTCCCTCATGATCATGTTAAAAGTTGAGTCTGAGGCAGATAAACCTCAAATCAGGAAGGCCTAAGCTGTGTTCTGGCAGATCCGGATGCCTAATCCAGAAAGCACCAGCCTCCTTGGCAGATTCAACAGAGGCACATGCTAATGACTGCACAGCTGGCCACTTGAGGGCGCTGTGGATCCACTGAGTGAGCTGCTGATAGCTCTGTCTGGGGAAGGAGGATTAAGGGAGACAGTCTTGGCTTGGTCCCTGCGTCAGAGATATTACTTGATGAACCAGAGGTACTGCTGGCACAGGAGGGGTTAATCTGAATCTTCTCTCATCAACTGATGTGCAGGTGTGTTCTCATGGCAGGGAGCCAGGACCTCTCCTCCTCAGGGAGCCTTGCCTGGGTAGAGGCCTCTCTGGAGCTTCCATTTGATGGGGAGCGTGATGAGGCTTCAGTGGGGCAGCCTGGATGACCCAGGCCAGGTGTGGACAGTAGAGCACCTGCCTCAGAGGAAAATCAGAAAAGCCATGGGTGATGGACGTCTGCCCCAAACCCTGCCCTGCCCAGCTCAGCACAGCCAGCAACCCCTGTGCTGCAGGAGGCTGGACAGAATGGGGGAAGACCTGACACAGCTGAGCCTGTCCAGAAGTGCAGGATGCCTATGAGAGCCTACAGGGACGGTGACATCAGAACAGTGACATCACAGGCAAATCCTCTAAACAGAGAAAAGGGAGGAGCAAACTCCTGCCCACTCAACCTAGGAGGCCAGTGCCCTGAGTAGGGAGATGCCTGGTCCTGTCCTACCTGATGCTGCCTGGGGCACCAGGCTCTTCTGCTGTGTTACCCTTTGCTTCCTGGGGGCAGGTGAGTCCTGAGCACAACTGCGACATCCCTGAGTCCACAGTTTTTGGTCGTTGCTGGAATACCAAGCACCTGGGTCAAGGCTTCAGCTTCTGTCTCCTCCCTCCACAGGTTCAGTGCATGCTGGAGTCATCCAGTCCCCAAGACACCTAATCAAAAGAGAAGGTGGACGGGCCATTCTGAAATGCCATCCCATCTCAGGACACAACACCGTGTACTGGTACCAGCAGGCTCCGGGTCAGGGCCTCCAGTTCCTCATTTCGTATTCTGAAAAGATGCAGAATGAAAAAGGAAACTTCCCTAGTCGATTCTCAGCTCAGCAGTTCAGTGACTACCACTCTGAGCTCAACATTAGCTCCTTGGAGCGGGGGGACTCGGCCTCGTATCTCTGTGCCAGCAGCTTGGGCACAGCCCTGCAGACTTAGTGTCTTTCTGTACCCAAACCTTCCGGTGCCAGCTGAGGATGTAATGGGGAGAGGGGGTGGGGTTCCCTCACGGCCTTAGCCAAGCCCCAAGGATGGTTCTAGTTCTTTCCTAACCCTCTGTCTGCCCTGTTGAGCTCAAGGAGAGTCTCCTGAGCATTCAGGTCCCAGATTCACTGGATGTTCTCACATCTCTGCCAGCATTTTCTAGCTCTGAGCAAGTGGCAGGAGCTCCTACTCTGTGCTAGAGGGTGGGTACATTACATGTTTTAATGCAAGGGCATTAGTGTATCCACTTCATAGATGTGGAAGATCTCAATGTATCATTTTGTAGATAGGAAATGTGTCTCATGGACTTTTCCATTATTTCATATTTACAAATAGCAGAGCCAGGATCAAAAACTCCTTTTTCGGGCCGACCCCGTGGCTCACTCAGGAGAGTGTGGCCCTGGTAGCGCCAAGGCCGTGGGTTCGGATCCTATATAGGGATGGCCGGTGCGCTCATTGGCTGAGCGTGGTGCAGACCACACAGTGCCGAGGGTTGCGATCTACTTACCGGTCAAAAAAAAACAAAAACAAAAACAAAAAACCCCTCCTTTTTCATGCCTCCAAAATCAAAGTTACCTGAATTCTACGGTATTCCATGGGTGTTGGTCCACAAGATGTAGCAGAGCACTATATCATCTATTTTGATACCAGCCAAGCTACAGTGGAAAATCTCACATTATGGGATGGGGATGCTATGGTTTATTACCTGCCACCTTCAAGCCAGAGAATGTTTGTTCTGTCATAATTGCATGTAAAATGGGGCCATGAAATCTCCTATACGGGGTTAGTGACCCGGGGCATTTCCAGTACATCAGGGGACTCAGCCAAGGAAACAGAACCCTCTAGGAATTGCAATCCAAATGAGAGTTAATACAGGGTATTATATTAGTACTTATAAACCACTGGAAGTTCCAGAAGAGAGGTTCTCAGAAGGCTCAAGCACTTGCTTTCAGGTCCATCTGAAGTTGCTCTTTACCCAGGAAACAGGAACTGCAGGAAACAGCTGAGAGTCACAGTGGTTCTGCAGTGACCAAGTGAGTGACTCACGGGGGAGTGACAAGAGGTCACTGCAAATCCATCTCTCTGCTACTGTTGGACGAAAATGTCTTTCTTCTGCTTCCAAATTTTCTACAAGTATAGCTTAATGAAGGAAGCTAAATGTCTCCTGAAATTTGCTGTCATAAGAATCTGGGAAACGCAGTTTCAAGGCTTCTAGTTCTTGCAGTAAAATAGAGATTGCTGGAGCATATTTAAAGATGCTCAATGGCAAGAAACAATATTTGGCACACCCAGCTGCAGAGAACCAAAATGTAGATTACAAGAGTAAATTTTAATTTTTCTGTCATTTTGTTCATAAAAGTTATTGTAGTTAAGCTGTAGTAGTTTAATTGTTGCTCATTTGTTAATTTACTTAAAAGATATTTCTGGACTATCTATTATGTTAATAAAGAATTCCTTGGTTTATATGAAATGAGATTTAATCGAAAATGCACACCTCTTGTCCTTAAGAAGTTTGATGTCTGGTGATATAAGATGTCTAAATTATTCATATATGCATTTATGATGTATGGAAGCAGAAAGTTTCCTGGCAGGGAATAGAGGACATGCTCAAAGGGGTTGAATGAAGATAATTTATCAAGGGACTGGTGCAGAGGGGCAGACAGGGTCAGGGAAGCCAAGAAGTGGTTGGGAGCCCAGGGGTTGCCCACACAGTGGGCAGCCTGCACAGCTCCTGAGCCTGAAGGGAGGGGCTGTGTTACTGCAGCTGCCTGAGAGCTACAGAGAGAGGCTGCCCAGAGTGAGGGCTCGGTCAAGGCCAGAAGCTTACGAGACGAGACGGGACGGGGAAACCCAAATCCTCTGCACTCTCTTGCCTACCCTTCAGTCTGTTGCTGGTGCCTCCAACTGGCAAACCCAACAGAAAGCCTGGTAATGCCCTCCATAGACATCAGGCTTCTGCATCCCAGCACAGGGCAGGAGGCCATGGAGGGCAGGGGGGTGGAGGGTGGGCTGCACATGGAGAGTCACCAGGACAGCCGCTGTCAAACGTATGAGGTGCCCTTTGCAGATGCAGGTGCACATTTCCTAGTGGACTCAGAGGCTTTAATTCTACTCTCATTATGTGAATTGATAGAAAATCCTTTTATTTATTGCTCATTTGTACTTTTGCTCATTATTTCAATTAATTTCTTAAGCCTACAAGGTAGAATGATTTACCCTCATTTTAGAGGTGAAAAATAACAGATTGTAAGAGACTTTAGATGATTTGCTAGAGGAAACACAGTTAACAAATATCGATAGTCTCCACTTATGGTTTTCAACTTTACAATAGTGTGAAAGCGATATCCATTCAGTAGAAAACATACTTGGAATTTTGAATTTTTATCTTCTCCTGGGCTAGTGATATGTGGTACCATTCTCTTCTGCAATTCTGAGAGGCAGCAGCCACAACTCCCAGTCAGTTCTGTATTCAGGAGGGTAAACAACCAATACTCTACAGTGTACTGTGTTCAGTAAATTACACGAGAGAGTCAACACTTATTTACTCAACAGGCTTTGTGTTAGATGAGTTTGCCCAACTGTAGCCTAATTGTAAGTGTTCTGAGCACATTTAAGGTAGGCTAGGCTAAGCCATGATTTTTGGTAGTTTAGGTGTAATCAATGCATTTTTTACTTATGATATTATCATCTCATGGTGGTCTTGTTGGTATTTAATCCAATCCTAAGTCGAGGAGCATCAGTACCAGAATTGGGGCTCTGTTGTAGGTCATACCAACTTTAACCCATGCTTTAAATCGCTCTACTCCTAGGCATTTTGGTATAGGTAGACAGCTTCAAAATCAGAAATATTAGCCCAAAAGTCACTTCCAGAAAAACTGGCTCTGACACAATTAGTTAGCTAAATCTTTCACCGAGGTGGCTACATGCTGAGGTAAAACAAGCTCCAACTTTGGAGACAAGGAGAACTTGGTGGTTCATATTCTGATCCCTTGAGCTAGTGACCTGAAAAAATATTTGGCTATTTTCTCATTTGTAAACTGAGTCCAATAATATGTGTCTTACAGAGATTTTATACAAGTAAATAAAACAAAAGATCGAATACAAAGTATAGGTGTAAGAAATCTTCATTCCCTATAACTGACAAATCTCTAGTCTAGCACGGTTACATACTATGTGTGATTCTGGTATCAAAGGCAGACACGACTGCTTTTTCCTGCTTCACCTATGTTCCAGATGCAAAGTCATCTGAAATGCAAATATAGTAGTCTCACTGTTATGTGGAATTAACTATAAAGAGTTTTCTCTTAAGAGAATATGAAAATGTTACCTATTACTGCACTTACTACTTGAAACTAAGTATGATATACATGACAGAGAAGAAGGTGAGAAGGTGCCAGAAATTTGTGGCTTCAGAGCAATTGGTGATCACACAAAACAGCTGATGGAAGAGGGGACAGACTCATTTGAAGTGAGCATCGCAGAGGAGCCTCCAGTGCCTTCCGTCACCTCCTCACCGCCCACCGCTGCTCCAACCTCAACTGCAGTGGACGGTTCTGAGCAAGTCCACATTCAGCTCTGCTGACAGTGCCCCTCCTCGTGGGCCTGCCGGGGTCTCTGCTTCCTGCTCTGAGGACTTCTCTGATATCACATGAGCCCACTTGCCCTGTTCACAGGAACAGCCAGAGCTGTAGGGCTGCTAATGTTCTTGGTGGGACATGACAGGGGACATAAACTACAGCATCTTCACTCAGGTGGACAATTCTGAGAGGTGTTCTGTGTGAGGTCCTGATGGACTCCATCTCCTGTTACCTCAACACAAGCTCAATATTGCACCTTTATCCTGGCTTCCTCCTCCCTATTTCATTCTCCCTGCTCTCTTACCCCTACTTCCTGGGACCATTCTCCAAATGAACTGCTTGCACCTGAGACTTTGCTTTCGAGGCAGCCTGACCTGTAACAGTGATTGGATGAAGTGACCACTGGAAGATGCTTCCCAGGAAGAGAGACCACTGTTTTTCTTTTATTCATAACACCATCCTTTCCTTCAAAAGTCACATAATGACATTTATGAACTAATCTTTTCCAAGTTCCTTTTTATTTGTTTTGTATTTCCAGCAGAATCACATGTGTCTCTGCTTCCTTAAAGCTCTGAAACTGTTTGTAACTGAGTAGATTAAGTTTATGTTTTACGGATTTAGGGTCTGCCTGGACTCGGACAGCCATTCACTCTTTTTTTCACTTATTTGACAAACATTTAGTGAGTGTAGATGCAGAATACACAGGTTTTAAGGGACATGAAGCTCATAAAATTTTAGAGAATTCTTTGAAAAATAGCATACAAAATGACAAAGTCTAGGAAAGATCCTGTGATGGTGGGAAGGGCTGATGTTATTCTTTAGTGACTTTATGACAAATCTACCTTTAGCTGCTTATCATGTGTAGGTGCAGTCTATGTGCCTATTAAACAGCAACACAGAAAGCAGACAAAGCTTCAAGATGAGGTGTATGTTTTCAACAACACAAAATTTTTGACTCAATAATAGTTATTTATTTATTTATTTTTTTATTTTTTTATTTTTTTTTTAAAATTTTATTTTGTCGATATACATTGTAGCTGATTAATGCTCCCCATCACCAAAACCTCCCTCCCTTCTCCCTCCCCCCTCCCCCCCAACAATGTCCTTTCTGTTTGCTTGTTGTATCAACTTCAAATAATTGTTGTTGTTATATCTTCTTCCCCCCCCCCCCGGTTTGTGTGTGTGTGTGTGTATGTGTGTGTGTGTGAATTTATATATTAATTTTTAGCTCCCTCCAATAAGTGAGAACATGTGGTATTTCTCTTTCTGTGCCTGACTTGTTTCACTTAATATAATTCTCTCAAGGTCCATCCATGTTGTTGCAAATGGCAGTATTTCATTCGTTTTTATAGCTGAGTAGTATTCCATTGTGTAGATGTACCACATTTTCCGTATCCACTCATCTGATGATGGGCATTTGGGCTGGTTCCAACTCTTGGCTATTGTAAAGAGTGCTGCGATGAACATTGGGGAACAGGTATACCTTCGACTTGATGATTTCCATTCCTCTGGGTATATTCCCAGCAGTGGGATGGCTGGGTCGTATGGTAGATCTATTTGCAATTGTTTAAGGAACCTCCATACCATTTTCCATAGAGGCTGCACCTCAATAATAGTTATTTAAAAAGCAAAGGAAAAAAGATATTCCTGGTAAGTGCTCATCTCACTAAAGAATTACTGTTTGGAATGCTGACTTTGTCAGTTGGTCATACCTTTTTATAAGGTCAATCTTCAGAGCTCTGGGACTCTGCCTGCACTATCCCAAAGAATTTGATTCTTAAGGGCCGGCCCCATGGCTCACTCAGGAGAGTGCAGTGCTGGGAGCACCAAGGCTGTGGGTTCGGATCCTACATAGGGATGGCCAATGTGCTCACTGGCTGACCGTGGTGCAGACAACACCGAACCAGAGGTAACAATCCCCTTACTGGCCACACACACACAAAAATAATAAATTGATCCTTAAGATGGAAAGCTCCCCTTTCTTATCCTGACCCATCCATGCGCAATGGGATCCTTTGGGGTGTTACTCTTGGTCTTCTGGGACCAGGTGAGATCTCGGCACAGATGGAAAAGCCCTTTCTGGGCTTGCCAGGCCCCAGCTAGTCTTTCCATGTGGATCCTCCATTGACCTACTCCTCGTCTCTTCTTCTGCTTCTGTGTCCTTTCTCAACAGAACATGATTGTAGGAATTACCCATCAAGATTATCTCAGGATGTGTAGTCACAGAAAGAAACCTCATGCTGAGATATGACCTGTATATGAAATAATAACATGTATTGCTATTGACTAAATGTAAGTTTTTCACCATTGCCCTTTTATGTCTCAATCAATATTCTATCATTTGGTGGATGTAAGACCTTCGGAATGGACATAAGACATTTTTCCCTGTGACCCTAGAACCACCAGACATGTGAACATCTCGGTCAACATATCGTCCACATTACTAATGAGCCTCCTCTTTTTTTCATAGAAAGCACAGTCAGGGGGACTTAGGTGGTCCAGTCCTCCGTGGCCTCAGTTGAAATAAAGGGAGAAATCCTACCTGTATTATTCAGCGTTCTCCAGATACAAAGAACCTATATGACATGATAGATAATTAGAAAGATAGAGAGAGAAAGAGATTATAGACATACAGATGATAGGTAGGTAGAGAGATGATAGATAGATAAATGACAGGGGATTCTTTAGGGAAATTGGCTCACACAATTATGGAGGCTGAGAAGTCCCATGATGTGCTGTCCATAAGTGGGAGAACTAGGGAGTCCAGTAGTGTGGCTCAGTCCGGGTCCCAAATCCTCAGACCCACGGAGGCCCATGGTGTCAACTCTTAATACGAGGTCAAAGGCCTGAGAACCCAGGGCCATTGGTGCAAGTCTCAGAGTCCAAAGACAGGAGAACTTGAAGTTCTGATGTCCCAAGGTAGGAGCAGAAGGGTGTCACAACTCCAGAAGAGGAGTTGTTCTATCTGGGCAACCAACTTATCGGATGGTGTCAGCCAACTTGAGGATAGACCTTCTCCACAAGATCCACTGACTCATAGGCCAGTCTCCTCCTGAAGCACCCTCAAGACACACCCAGAAATAATACTTTACCAGCTACATAGGTATTCCTTAATCCATTCAACTCGATACCTAAAATTAACCACCACAGTACCCATGAAAACACACAGAGGCCTGGGCTTGGAGAGCGGAACTGCTATCAAGTGAACTGATGTGAGACAGTGGAAAATGATTCTTCAAATTTTAATGACCCTGACCTTGAAAATTTTAAGTGTTTCTAGATGTCAGGTGGGTCTTATAGCCCAGGGTATGGCTGTAGGCTGACATCTAATTATCCCGAGTTTAGGCAAAGAGAAGAACTACTACAAGGTACTTGAGGGTAAAATTAGAGCAGAGACGTCATAAAAGGCATCAGGACTGCTATGAGGATGTCACTTGGGTGACAGAAATACTAGAAAACTTAAAACAATATGCAAATAAGGAATTGTATCCTAATAGGAATAAAATATGCAGAAGAGAACAAATTTTCTTACTAAAATCAGGGAAAGAGCATATGCACCTGTTAGATTTATTCAAAAACAAACTATAAAATCTGCTCATTCTGAGATGTTAAATGGTGTGCATATTATAAAATATTACTATATATGCACCATAGGATTATGTATATACAGTTGATGATTTATTTTTTCCTGTGGGAAGGGGTGTGGCAAGCCACCTCTGCAGCTCGATAAGTTGTCAGGGACAGTAACCTCACTGAGTCACTGAGAGACAAGTTGTACTGGGAGACATGAGATTCTGCCCTGGACCTGAAATGGATCCCAGGCTCTACTTTTGTGTGGCTCTTTGTCTCCTGTGGGCAGGTGAGTGCTGGTCACACGTGGGTTTCCTTTCCTGCAATTCACAAGACATCAATAGAAGGCGTTCTCGTGAGGTGACATCACTGGGCTCTGTTACTCTCTATTACAGGACACATAGATGCTGGAGTCACCCAGAACCCAAGAAACAAAGTCACAAGGACAGGAAAGGAGGTGACTCTAAGATGTCACCAGTCTGACAACCATGACCACATGTACTGGTATCGACAGGATCCTGGGCTGGGGCTGAGGCTGATCCATTACTCAGTTGGCTCTCTTAACACTGAAAAAGGAGACGTCCCCGACGGCTACAGTGTCTCCAGACCAAATATAGAGAACTTTCCCCTCTCTCTGAAGTCTGCCACCCCCTCGCAGACATCTGTGTACTTCTGTGCCAGCAGTTACTCCACAGCGCTGCACGGCCGCCTCCTCTCTGCACATAAAGGGGAGTTAGACACACTGAGGCTGCCCTGTGCTCAGGGGTCCCCGCCCCTCCCTGGGAAGTCCCTGCCTGCATAGGAGTCACAGAGCACTTGCCAGACCAGTGGGCTCAGAGCATGAGCAACGTGAAACCCTACAGCCTACATAAGCCCACAGGGCCCTAGACCTCCCTCTCTCCATTGTTGCCTCCTTTTCTGTTCCTCTTTCCCTTGCTTATTTTTTCACAACCACACTGGTCTTCTGGTCATTCCTCAAATACACCTGGAAGACTTCTGCCTTAGTCCTTTGCTCTGACTGTTCCCTATGCCTGGAATGTTCTTCCTATTTAAGACCAACACCAATCCATGTCCGTGAAAATATCCTTTGGCACTGTGATGGTGTCCCCAGCTGGAGATTAGCTGGAAGGACTCATGGGACACAGCACAGAGCAGTACTCATGGCTAAAATACATTAAAGTGACATAATAAGTATTCAGCTGTGGATCACAGAGGGAAAGGACACAGGTGGAATCTGGAGGAATCCACAGGCAGGCCCCCCTATGCTTTCTTCCTCCCAGGAGGGGCCACACGGAGCTCACTCTTCCTCAGCAACTAAACTGCAGCCACGTGTGTGCAGTGTTCTGCCAGGGGAGTCAGGAGAGACCTAGTGCCCAAGAGGTTTTACTAGGGGCAGGTCGGTCCATGAACTGACCTTAGTCCATGAACGTGTTAACCAAACTTCTAGCTATCTTTTACTTCATATCAATTGGTTTCTAAGACTGTGGGCATCTGTGAAGACAGTGATGTCACTGTAGGAACTGCCTTCTGGGGAAAAGGGATGTCCCTCCTCCTCCTCTGTTCCTGCTCATAAGGACCCTGATCTGGCGAACATTCCATCCTGCCCAACCCTGCCATGGGCACCAAGCTCCTCTGCTGGGCAGCCCTCCATCTGCTGGGGGCAGGTGAGTCTTCAGAACACCATGATCTCCACATTGAATTTCCCAGTGATTATTCTAACCATTTCCTTCTTTCCATTTTCAAATTCTTTCTTTCCCTCACATAGAACTCATAGAAGTTGGAGTCCCCCAGTCCCCCAAATATAAGATTACAGAGAAAAGACAGGTGGTGGCTTTTTGGTGTGATACTATTTCTGGCCATATTACCCTTTAATGGTACTAGCAGACTCCAGACAGGGCCTGGAGCTTCTGATGCACTCTGAGAATGAGGCTGTACTACGTGATTCACAGTTGCCAAAGGATCAGTTTTCTACAGAGAGGCCTAAAGGATTAGACTCCACTTTCAAAATCCAGCCTGCAGAGCTGGAAGACAGCCATGTATTTCTGCACCAGCAGATTAACCACAGTATTGCAGAGACACTTCCCCCCAGTGCACAGACTGTGTGGTTCTATTCTTTATACTCAGCTCACAGCTGCACTTAACAGAGGCCTCACCTTATTTCTCATCATGCAAAGAAAAGAAGTGGGTTTGCAGATATAAGCTACAATTCATATGATGGGAACACATGAATTATTTCTTGGAACACGAGGGTTGCAAATGTTGTTCGAAAATGATTATGACTCAGAGATTTGAAGCAATTTTTGGTGACAGCTCAAGAAACTAAAACTGAAAGTGACTTATCCCAGACTTAGTCCTCAGAGGTAGTGACGGTTTTTCTTCTCTAATTATATGCAGTCACAAAACATGTACAATAAACTTAATAATACAGATGGTGATTGTATCTGAGTCACACACAGCACCATGTAGCTGTCACCACCTCAGTGATTTGAATGTTTTCCTTGCTAACCCTGTCATCTTCTAGCTTCTTATGTTGAGTGTTTTATGCTATGAAATGTCAACACATAGTATGTGTTTAGAAAGCATTTTCACCCTGTTTTGTGGAAATATGTTAATAATGATGATGTTGTTAATGATGATAATGATAATTTTAGCTATTTTGTTCAGCATTTTTCAACTCTGAAGGAATACACATAAATGCACATCCTGGCAGCCAGTCCCAAATCTTAGCTCACAACAAATGCTACTTTCTCCAGAGCAACTTAACTCTTCAATGTAACCAACATCGCTGAACACTGTATCTGGGCCTAGGCCAGCCAATTCAGAGGATAGTGGGAACATTTCCACCTGTCTGCCTCTGTATGTTAAAATAGTTCCTCAGCACATTAAAATATTCCTTAGTCAGAACTTCTAAAGTAACCAATTGTCCCTGATTAAATTGCCCCTCTCATAATACACTCGTTCTGTCCAGGTCCATATCCTTACTCTAAATTCTGCCTAGATGCTCTAGGATCATACCAGGAATCATTTTGAAGCACTTATTGAAATTTCTTGGACAACAGTTCACTGGGAATCCCCTGAAGGCATCGTGACTGTCCCTCAGCCCCTCCTGGCTTCTCTTCCCTCTTTGGCCAACCTGGACTCAAGTCATAATTCATGTCCAGTTACTAGTGCACATTTCCCTCCAATTTACTCGGCTGACAAAACTTCAGTCGTGTGAACACAAACCTCCACCATCTCCTTGCCAGAATTTTTATTTGGTTCTTTTTCCAACCTTCCAAGTCACTTTTTGTAGTTACTAATTCCCTCATAACATTTTCTTAGATCATTTTTTAGTCCTGAGATCACCTTTTATTAGTTGTTTCAAAGTCAGTCTGATCCTTTTCACCACTGAGATCTTTGTGAGCAGCTGTATTTTTTGGTTTTCTTTTCTTGCTGCTTCTAAGTCATAGTGTTTGTGTTTTCATGATGTTTGTATTTTCCCTTATGAACCTAATGAGATTCTTGAGATTCCCTGATGCTGTGCCAGACGTTATAGTTGTAGAAATAATTTTTGGTGTGGGATGGAAGTATCTTTTTCCAGAGAGAATTATACTTTGCATCTGCCATGTGGGTGGAGGTATAAACAATCTGAGGGTTCGTGAGCCAGAATTTCAGACTTCTGGTGTCCTGAGTCACCTGGAGAACAGGTGTACCTCTGTCTTGTGGTTACTACTTGAGTTTGTCATTGCTCATGTTTGGCATATCTGGTCTTTGACTTTATCTCCTGGCCTGTGATGCTGCTTCATGAGCGCTGAGTGGGATCAGCAAATGTCCCCAAGGGCAAAAAGACCCCTGGACTCACCTCCCCAGGCTGTGCCTTCCTCAGTGTCCCAGCCATGTTATTCCTCACAATCTATGATTTCGCTGATTTTTTAAATTGAAACATAATTGATGTACATATCTGTGGGGTACAGTGTTGAATATCAATACTTGTGTGCAATATGTGATGCTCAAATCAGGATAATTACTATATTTATCTTACACAATATATTCATTTTTTGTGGCCCTTTACCAATTTCTTGCTAACTCCCTCTCTCCCATCCTCCTCTGGTAGCTCACTTCTGTTTTCTCCTTTTGAAAGTTCAAGGAATTTTTGTGATAATTATATCTTTCTTTCTTTCTTTTTCTTTTTTTTGTGGCTGGCTAGTGTGGGGATCTGAACCCATTACTTTGGGGTTATAAGGCTGTGCTCTAACCAACTGTGCTAATCGGCCAGCCCATATCTTTCTTTCTTCTTTTATTTATTTGTTTATTTTTCAACTCCCACTTATAAGTGAGGACATGTGATGTTTCTCTTTCTGTACCTGGCTTATTTCACTTCATGGTTTTCTCTAAGTCTCTCCATGTTGCTGTGAATGGCAGTATTTCATTCTTTTTTATGGCAGAGTAGTATTTCATTGTGTGTATACAGCATATTTTCCTTATCCAGTGTCTGTGGATGGACATTTAGGTTGGTTCCAACTCTTGGTTATTGCAAATAGAGCTGTGATAAACATAGGAGTGCAGGTTTCCTTCCACATGACAATTTCCATTCCTTTGGGTATACACCCAGCAGAGGGATTGCTGGATCATATAGCAGTTCTATCTGTAGTTGTTTGAGAAAACTCCATACTGTTTCCATAATAGCTGCACTAAATTACAGTCCCACCTACAGTGTAGGAGGGATCCCCTTTCTCTTCATCCTCACCAGAATTGTTATACTCTGTCTTTTTGATAGTGGCCAGTCTAACTGGGGTGACATGATATCTCAGTGTGGTTTTGATTTGCAATTCCCTGATGCTTAACAATGTTGAGCAATTTTCATGTGTCTGTTGGCCATTTGTACATCTTCCTTTGAGAAATGCCTATTTACCACCTTTGCCCAATTTTCACTCAGCTTGCTTATTGTTTAAAGTTGTTTGAGTTCCTTGTATATTCTAGATATTAATATCTTGTCAGATGCATAGTTTGCAAATATTTTCTCACATTCTGTAGGTTGTCTTTTCACTCTCTTTTATGTTTCTTTGCTGTGCAGAAGCTTTTTAGTTTGACATAATCCCATTTGTTTATTTTTTCTTTTGTTCCTTGTACTTTGGGGGTCTTATTAATGAAGTCTTTGCCCAGTCCTACTTCCTGAAGTGTTTCCCCTGTTTTCTTTTAGTAGTTAAATAGCTCCAGGTGTTATATCTAAGTCTTTAATCCATTTTGAGTAGATTTTGGTCTATGGGAGAGATACAGGTTTCGTTTCATTCTTCTGCATGTAGATATCCAACTTTCCCAGTACGATTTATTGAAGAGGCAGTCTTTTCTCTAATGTATATTCTTGATGCCTTTGTCGAAGATCATTGGTAGTAAGTATGTGGGTTGATTTCTCTGTTCTCTATTCTGTTCCATTGGTCCTAGTGTCTGTTTTTATGCCAGCATCATGCTGTTTTGGTTATTACAGCTTTGTAGTATAATATGAAGTCAGGGAGTATTATGTATGCCTCTGGCTTTATGGTTTTTGCTCAGGACTGGATTGGCTATTTGGGGTCTTTTTTGTTCCATACAAATGTTAGAATTTTTTTCTCTATTTTTGCGAAGAATGTCATTGGTATTTTGATGGGAATTACATTGAATCTGTCAATAGCTTTGGGTATTATGGACATTTTCACAATGTTTATTTTTCCAATCCAAGAGCACGGAATGTCTTTCCATCTTTTTGTGTCCTCTTTAATTTCTTTTTTCTTTTTCTTTTTTTTTTTTCTTTTTCGTGACCGGCACTCAGCCAGTGAGTGCACCGGCCATTCCTATATAGGATCCGAACCCGCGGCCGCTGGGAGCGTCGCCGCGCTCCCAGCGCCGCACCCTCCCGAGTGCGCCACAGGCTCTTTAATTTCTTTCGGCAGTGATTTGTAGTTCTCGTTGTAGAGATCTTTCACCTCCTTGGTTAAATTGATTCTTAGGTGACCAGGAATTTTTTGGAGATTATTATAAATGGGTTTGCTTTCCTGATTTCTGCCCATTCATTATTGGCGTATACGAACACTACTGATTTTTACATGTTGATTTTGTATCCTTCAGCTTTACTGAAATTGCTTATCAGCTCTAAGAGTTTTTTTGTAGAGTCTAAAACCTAAAGGATTTTATTTATAGGATCATTTCATCTGCAGACAGGGACAGGTTGACTTCATCTTTTCCAATCTGGATGCCCTTTATTTCTTTCGCTTGCCTGATTGCGCTGGCTACTATTTCCATGACTATGTCAAACAGGAGTGGTGAGAGTGGGCATCCTTGTCTTGTTCCTGTTCTTATAATCCCATTCGAGATGATATTGGTGGTGGTTTGTTGCACATGGCTTTTATTGTTTTGAGATACTTTCCTTCTATACCTAATTTGCTGAGAGTTTTTATCATGAAGAGATCCTGAATTTTGTCGAATGCTTTTTCCACATCTATTGAGATAATCATATGGTTTTTGTCCTTGATTTTGTTAATGTGGTGGATCACACTTATTGACTTACATATGTTGAGCCATCTTTTCATCTCTGGGATGAATCCTTCTTGATCATGGTTTATAATTTGTTTGATGTGTTGCTGATTTCATTGATATTTAACTGAATTGACATAGAGATGTTATACTTAAACTTTGACTTCAAACAAATAACTTAAAAAAAAACTTAAAGGAGATTTATACTAAAATTGGGATATCTGTTTCTTTTGGCACATTATGATTGGGATATTTTTATGTTTTCATTTATTTTTATTACACATCCTCTGATATTTCAGTGAACCATGTGGTAAGATGGGAAATAGATCGGGGAATGAATGCTTAGACTTGATCAGAGAGTACAGAAGGGACTTGGAACTAATGTAATTGCTACGCTGTCATGACACATTTGTCCTGTGTCTTCTGAGTATACCAAGGAGCAGTGGTTGGAATTGGAAAGAGTAGCTGTCATGTGGCTGTCGTCTTCCCCATTTAAACACAATCTTCTGGGAAAACACTATTCCACTATATCCATTTTGGTGACTCCTTAAAGTAATACTCCTGTTCGAGTCTTCTTATTTCTTATCAATCTTCTCTATGGGAGGGGCAATGAGTTATGTTATTTAGTCTTCATCTTTTTTTAGTCTCTCCTCATCTTCACACATTTTTTCTGGATACCTAAAGAAAAGATAGATTCTTTGGTGCTTTCTCAGCATGCACTAAGATTAGTAGGGAACTTTCCCATATGGAGTGGACCTTCAGTCTGGAAGGGAGAGAAAATGGGTTAAATTTTGATTTCCCATAATGTTAGATAGTCCATTTGTTCTCACATTGAGCCCTGTTGTTTATCAACATTAAAAGTGATATTATGATCTCCATCTGTCTGGCTCCAGTATCTCTCTCTTAGTTGGCTCCAATGTAGGTCACAATAATACTCATATTATGTATTTTCCTTCTTACTCCAAAAACTCATAATATCCTTTATCCCCCATACTCAATGAAACAAGACACAATTTGCCCCTGTCCTGGCAAGGGCACATCTATGCTGTTTCCTCCCGCTGTCCACTAGGAGGCACTGTGTCTTCATTGTCTTTTAGAGTGTGGGGAGGAGCTGAGATCGCTCTCTGAAAGATCTTTAAGGGAAAATCTGGGGTCTAGCCTGGATTCAGGGAGTTTTTTGCAGATGTTCTTGAATGATGGCTGAGGATGAAGGAATTAGAGACTCTAACACTTCGATTGTTGTAGAGATGGATTTGCTCTGAATCGGGCTCTGCATGTCAGGCATGCTTGCAGTGGGGACATCTCTGAGTTTGCTTAAGACGTGGAGACACAAAGAGCTGGGAGGTCATCTTGCACACTCTGGGTCAGGGAAACAGAGAAGCAAATTGTGTGTCAGAGAAGCCTCAGAGAGCCTGACCTCAAACCTGCCCAGGCCAGCCCTACCTGCTCTGTTGTAGTTAAAGGGCAGATTTGGGGAAATGGAGGTGCTACCCTGGACCACATCAGAGGAACCCTGGCCCCAGGGATCTGACAATCACAGTGACACCACCAGCATGACCACTTACTAGGCATGAACTGGGTTGAACCAGACACCAGGATTCTCTCCCCAAGAACTTTTATTCTCAGCAGGAAGTTGACATAATCTAGTCCTGATTTGTCACTCACTTCAGCCTCCCGTGTGTCCCCTAAAGCAGTGTCTGAGGTCTGGGTAGAGTTAAGAATTTTTGGCCTGGGCTCCCCTTTCCCTGATTTCAAGTTCTTTCCATGGATTCTGCCTCCACCTGGGTTTTGTATCTGATGTCTGCCTCTTTTACCCTTGTGTCTCATGGAAAGTGTAGTGAATTAGATTTCTATTGCTGCTGTAAAATGTCACCACTAACTTGATGGCTTACAATATTGCGAATGTATTATCTTACAGTTCTGGAGGTCAGAAATGAAAAATGGATATAACAGATGCATCGAAGGTGTTGGCAGGGCTGCACTCCTCTGGAGTATCTGGGGAGAAACTTTTTCAGCTTCTAGAGAACTCCAGCTCTCCTGGCTCTTATCCCTTTTCCATCTTCACAGCCAACCATGGCTGGTCCACTCTTTTCTCATGCTCTGTCACCCAGATTTTTCTTCCTCCTTCTCCCACATGTTAGGACACTTGGGTTTAATTTGGGCCCACCTAGAAAATCCAGAGGACTCTCCCTAATCAGACAGCTAATTAGCAACTTTAGTATCATTGGGAATTTTAATCCCCCTATACCACATAATTTAACACATTCATGTGCTGTGGGGATCAGACATGGGCAACTTTCAAGGCCAGCATTCTGTCTTCCACACCAATGCACCTGCTTACAGGAGAGAAACAAACTATGACCTCTTGAAAACAAAGTGATGACCACAGTTTTACATTTTGGGTCCAACACACACTACAGAGGGAAAGATCCCATAAGGAAAACAGGCCCTTCAGGTACCACAGGCTAGTCTGTAAACTATTCTCTGTTTAAAATTACCATGTGCTCACAGATTTAGAGGACTCAGCAGAATGTCTTATGCCATCATCAGAATAATCAACTCTAACTGCTTCTTATTCTTTGCTAGCAAATAATGTGATTGATTAACCCAAAAAACACAGGCTTCTCTCAGCTCTCTATAACTTCCACCCTGAGATGAAATGGGTTTATGTTGGCCGTCCCTTTTGTAGAGAAAAGTCCAGGTATTAACAATTAAAAAACCTTGATCTTTTCTAGGGTAAAAATTAGATGTAAATCAACGTAGGAGCATTTTATTTTCAAATCTTGGAGAACAAGACATCTCTGCTTGTTTCCTAGTGAGGATAGAGAATTTGGAAGATTCTTTGCTAGGGCTTTGGGAATTCAGTACAGCCCAAGGATAAATTAACTCGAGGAGGTCTTTCACCACAGAGTAGAGCCTTCAAATCTAATTAGTTTGGGGACATCAGATCAATCCCTGAAGCCCTAACAAGGCAGTTGACATCCTTATTCTTCCTAGAGAGATCCGAGGCCACCTCCTAACTGATGGATGGATGAATTGAGGGTGTGTATGACTAGATGCATCGAGCCACCAGTGAGAGGCATGTGACAGTTTTCAGAGAAGTTATCTTACAATAAGGAAAGAAATTCATCTTTAAATACTTGTACTTTGAGTACAGATGGGTATAGCTGACATGATCTTGGGTAACAGATACAATAGAGAAACCATGCTGAATAGATAATACAGAATAAAAAAAACTTCAGAGAACCTCTGGAATTGTAGATCTGTATCTCAGGTCAACCACAGTTGAGTTCGGTCCTGCCCAATTCATCTCTCAGAGATGCAGCCTCCTCTGAAGGGAACTTTCACGTTGGGGGTGGTGGCTCATTTAGTGATGCCTCTGACAGATGCATCTCCTGGTGATAAAATGTCCTAACCCTCATGTCTCTGCTCATGCTCACAAAGGCCCTGTACTGGGACAACCCACATGTGCTCTCACCCTGCCATGAGCACCCAGACTCTCTGCTGGGTGGCCCTTTGCATTCTGATGGCGAGTGAGTCCTCAGAATCGTGGGCATTCTCACGTGGGCTTCTGTCCCGATGGCTCCCTATATTTTCCTCATTCTGTTCCTCAATTCTGTCTTCTTTTACAGAGCACACAGATGCTCAGGTCACCCAGACACCCAGGCATGAGGTGACAGAGATGGGACAAGCAGTGATTCTGAGATGTGAGCCAATTTCAGGCCACAACGACCTTTTCTGGTACAGACAGACTGTGGTACAGGGCCTGGAGCTGCTGATTCACTTCAGCTATCAGACTCCCAGGAAAAATGCAGGGATGCCCAAGGAACGATTCTCAGCTCAGATGCCTGACGCCTCAGTCTCCACTCTGAAGATCCAGCCCACAGAACCCGGGGACTCAGCCACGTACCTCTGTGCCAGCAGCACAGACACAGCGCCGCAGGATCCTCCCCTCCCTGTGCACAAACCCTGATGCTTCCTCTTGCCTCTCCAGTTCCCAGCAATTGGAAGTCTTCTCTGTTTCTTTCTCTCTGTAAGAAGCAAGTGGGTTTGAGGAATGACAGAGACAGAAAAGGATAAGGTACCAACAGAGAAACTCTTGTGTAGAAAGTAATGTAGGAAATGAATTTTGTGGACCCCTCACAAATTGTCTGTTGGTCACTGACACACACGCTAGATAAACCCTAATTACCCACGGTGCGGAGTTCCTGCCTGCCGTCCCCATCTGAAAGGCGGGGCTCCTGGTAATGGCCAAGTCTCCTGAGCTACTCAAGCCTCTCCGTTCTCTTCTCACTGTAAGCTATGAACAGAGTTTCCTCCCCGGGTGTTTTCTCAATTGTGAAAGAAATTTCTTCGGTGTGGTTGTGGACATTTCTTTTAATGCTAATTTCAAGTGAGCATTTACATAGGAATCTTTCATTACACTCCAAGAGTGTCTCAAATATGGGTAATGCGGGCAGTTTAACAGTTTAGATGCCAGCTGCCACTCCTGGAGTCTTGGCATCCATTTGTCTCCATCCTGCGTGAGGAAAGCCCAGGGGGAGCTGAGGGCTTGTGGGGACTCAGGTTCAGATGAGGGCTCCTCAGCTGCCTGCTCTGGAGCCATCAGTGTGGGTCCACGGTAGGATATCTGCAGCAGCAGGCCGCCCAGTCTCACTTGCCCTCTTTCCTCTCTTAGCATGTCCTTAACACCCAAACCTATATTTTTCTTCTGATTTATGCCAGGAATTTCTACACAACATCTGCTGTCCATTCTGAATAGCTATAATTCCTCTCTTCTGCAGTCTTATTAATATACTGATGGTTTCTCAGCCTCTCTCGGGGCATCATTGCCAACGGGTACAAAGATGCCTGTATTTGGAGCAATTCAGGTTTACCTGATTTCTGCCTTGTAGCCAAGTACCACTTGTCATTGTCCTGTTTTCTGTCAGTTAAGGGCTCTGACTTCTGAGATGAAATGGTGCAGAATGAAACTCAGTTCCTTTTCCATGTACATCAAGGGACATAATTTTTGTCTACATGTGGTTTTAGTACTTTTCTTGTTCTCCTGACCCTTCACTGCTGCTTCCAGATCATTCTCCCTCCTCCTCCAAAGCTCAGCTTCCTGACACGCATGACAGTAGAACATCACCCTTTATTGCTGTAGTTACATCTTCACTATCAGATCTCTCCTCCCACTCATGCCTTCTGCCTGCTGCTAATCCAGTCGTTGTTCTTGAAGAGTTGACCATCCCATAGACGGGTTATACATTGGCTTGGCTTCTCAGTTTCTTGACCTCCTCACTTCTGAGAACTTTTTTTTCCCTTCAATTATTTTTTTCAGACTCACTTCCATGATTACAGACCATGCAAGGAGCAACAAAGTTCCTTCCAACATTTTTATTTTAATCACCTATCCTCCTACCATTACCTCCCTTCTTTCCATCTCACTGATGCCAGGAACACTACAATTCTTCTATCTTTCTGATGTCTCAGCCCATGAAGCCCACAATGTCTATACTCCCATGTTTTTAATTCTCACATTGTCTAAGCTCTTATATGATTCTCACTATGTCTTATTTCAAGATTAAGATTACAGTATGAACCCTGGTTAAATCCCTCTGGGTACCCATAAATAGCAAAGTGGGGAGGGGTACTAAAAGAACCCTTTGAAGTCCTCAAATTTATCTTCTACATTGTAACAGCCTCCTAGTAGGTCCCTCTACTTCTAACCCTCCCCTACCCTTCATCCCAGCCACCAACCCACAGTCTACTCTCAGCACAGAAGCCAGAGTGATCTTTTAAATTAGATATTGTCACTCCATTGCTTAAAACTATATAATAGTTTCCATCTCACTCAGAGAAAAACCTAGAGCCTACATGAGCCTGTGAGGCCCTAGATCATTTCCCTCTCCTTTGTATTTCTTGCCTCCTTTTTTATTCCTCTTTCCCTTGCTTATTTTTCCAACAGCCACACTGGCCTTCTGGCCATTCCTCAGGTATTCCAGGCCCACTTCTGCCTTAGGGCCTGTGCTCCTACTGCTCCCTTTGCCTGGAATGTTCTTCTCCAAAGTATCCCCTTTAAGGCTGCAAGAAGCTTGAATAATACTAGTAGTGACACAATAATTACTGAGGCTGTTTCACCAAGCTTTGGTCTTTCTTGGGCATGTAAGTACAAATTCAACAATGCTCCTTCCCCAAAATTGTAATACAGAAGTTTAATTGCTTCACATGTAGAAAGGACAGTCTTAATTTCCTTGTGCTGGTGCTGAAAATGGGTGTTGCAGGCCCCCCTGGCTTAGGACTCAGAAGCGGGGATTGAGTTCCAGGGGAGTGATTTAAGACCCAAGGGAATGGCCTGAAACCTGACCCCCAGGAGACTAAGCACCTCCTATCTCATCTTGACAAAGTCATTTCTAGTGATTCAGCCCCACTGGCCACCAGGAGACACTACAGTTCCACCACCACTCAGTGACTCTGTAGAGAAGCCGAGAGAACTGTCTGGTAGTGGAGGATAAAGGAAAAGCTCAGGCTGGGTCCCTGAATCACAAACCCAATTTGTGGGCACTGAGCAAGTGTTGGAGAGAGAAGGGTGGAACCCAACGACTTCAGTTTTGTGCAGATAGGTTAAGATCAATAAGCAAGGGATTGCAGCCAAGTTTGGGGTGGTCATTATGCAAAGGGGCCAGGAATACACACACAACTGGTACCTTAGGTCCAAATTAACTTAATCTTTTTTTTTTTTTTTTTTTTTAGTGCAAAAACATGAGCGGAGAAATAAAGGTGGACACATGATTCCCCTCCCCTTCCTTCCTCCAACTCAAGTCTCATTAACCCATAGAGATGTATGCTTAGGGAGAGCCTCAGTAGACTGCAAAGATCGTGGCCAGTGTACTAGAAGGAAAGGACCCTGCATCCTAACTCTTCACACATTCTTCAGGACAACAGGGGAGGCAGGGTACATCTCTGTGACAGTGTAATAATGGAAGCCCCTTCCTGATTGAAGAAGTAAACTTGGTTGAGAGAGAGAGAGAGAGAGAGAGAGACAAAGAGATAGAGAGAATTGTGTTCCATTAGCTAATGCAGATCACTGAGGAAGCTCTCCGCTAGTTATGGAAAAGGATGAAAAGATGAGCATACGAGACCACCTGTCTAAACTCATGGGGTGCCTGTGAGCCTGCATATAGTGTGGGGGGAGCAGGAGCTGGTCTCGTACAACTATGCCCTGATGTAGGGAATCAACACAGCGACTGTGTTAGGAACATCAGAGAAGCTGTTGGAAAGGGCTTTCCTCTAAATCCAACCTGGTCCTGTCCTGCTGCTGTGGTGGGGAATTTTAAAGCTGGGCCCTGAGAAAGACAGCCTGAACTGTGCCCTGAGTCAGAGGGGCTCTCAACCTTCAGAAGCCCACAGTAGATAAATATCATCAGAAAAAATCACCAGGGCCTCAGTGACCCAAAGTCTGGTTCTTTTTACCAGTAAGGATCAGAGCACTGAGGAAGAAGATACCCCACTCACGTGCTGAACTTGTTATATGATCACAGTCTCTGTTTCATGACTCTTGTATCCTAGAGGAGATTAATTCTGGATATATAAAGAAAAATATCTCCATCCTGGAGTACTATGTCCTGTCTCAAAGTGTGATTCTATGTGTTTGTGTTTTTATCTTCCTTCTGAAGCCCTGTATCCACCGGACAAGGGAGAGTGAGCATTGCTGATTCTCTGCCATTACGAGGGCTTCACTGCCATACATTTCTCTCTGCCATGTTGACATACTTCCCAGTTTGGGGTGTTGGAGGAGTGTATCTCTGCAGCAACAGAGAAGACTCAGAGCTAGCAGGTTCCATCCTCTCTATGAACAGCAATCTTAACGTGGAGAAGTTAAGAACCTCCTACATGGAGGAGATATGGAAATGCAGGAGGCACTGTGCCGTGGGCTGAGGAAACAGCAGCACAGAGCACTGTCTCTGACCCTCACTGGGAATAAAATCTGCACACAGTCCCATCTGTTCCCAGGGCATCCACCTAGTCTACTTCATGATGAGCATGGCAGCCAGGTCCAGATGCTTCCAGGAAGGATCTGGGACAAAGCCCTAACTAAGCAATTAATTATTTTGATTTAGTGTGTCTCAGAAAGAGAAATTGCCAGTGTAACGAATAAAGAAGCTTTTGAGATTTAAAAAGTAATCGATGTCCAGAATTTGAGGTGCTGACGGCACACCCAGGTGGAAACATCTTGCAGGCAGGTCAGTACATGGTACATCAGAGAAGGGAGATTGGGAGATGCTGTCCGTGATGGTCACTGAAGGGCTGGCGCTATCAGAGGTAGCAGTGAATGGAGGTGCTTGGAGTCTGTGAATGAGCCAACTGCACCCCAGAATAATTACGATTTATTTCAGCCAATCTTGTGCAAAGGACTAATGTTCACCTTTGGAAGCAGGTCCTCTGAGCAGTGACAGAGACAGTGATGTCACTGCCAGGCCACCCTCCACTTTGGGCTTGGAATCCCCAGCTCCTCTGCTCATGCCCTCAAGGACCTCATAAGGGTGAAGCCTCCTCCTGCCCCACCCTGCCATGGTCACCAGGCTCCTCTGCTGTGTGATTCTTTGTCTCCTGGGAGTAGGTGAGTTCTCAGAAATACAGAATCTTCACTTTTGAACATTGCCAGCTATGATTCCAATTGTCTTCCTATTCTCTCCCCAAATTCTGTTCCTTTCCATAGAGCCCATGGATGCTGGAGTCATCCAGACACCCAGGCACGAAGTGACGGAGACGGGACAAGCAGTTACTCTGAGATGTCAGCCAATTTCAGGACATACTGCCCTTTTCTGGTATAGACAGACTGTGGTGCAGGGCCTGGAGTTACTGATTTACTTCAGCAACCAGGCTCCCATAGATGACACAGGGATGCCCAAGGAACGATTTTCAGCTCAGATGCCTAATGCCTCAGTCTCCACTCTGAAGATCCAGCCCACAGAACCCGGGGACTCAGCACTCTACCTCTGTGCCAGCAGCTCAGCCACAGCGCTGCAGGATCCTCTCCTCCCTGTGCACAAACCCTGGTGCTTCCCCTTCTCCTTCCAGCTCCCAGCAGTTCTCAGCAGCCCTTCTAACCTCCTCCCTTATCACAGGAAGGATATGGGCTTGATGTTCTATCTGTCCGCAGGCAAGGCAAGAACAGAATGTAATGAAATATCTCGTTAGGAGACTTTTCTAGAAAGGCAGTGGGAAGGCTGGTTCTTGGGGTTCCTCACAAATTTCTCATAGGGTGACTGAGTCCAAGATTGAGGGTGAATGTCATAATTTTCAAGTGATTGAGCTTAAAACTGTGCAGCCAATGTGCACGGATCATTTCCTCCCTTTTTGCTTTCATTATGTCTTCATCATTTCTGTCTCTTCCACCCTAAAACTCCCAGAGTTTCTGATGTCCTACAACATCTAAGTGATACTCTGGCTTCTCAGTTTTTCCAGTTGCTCACTCCAGTGACCGTTGCCTCTGAGCCATCTCAGATACTAACTTCCACTCTCATATTCTAGACTTGCAGTTACAAACAAACTGAACCACCTCTAAAATAGCTCTCTCAAAAATCCTACTGTCTCCCACAATCTTCTTTTTTTCCATCTCTGCAATAATTCTTCAATCCCATTAGGACCTCTGATTGACTTCTTCCGCAAACATTGCACTGTGTATCACCTCCTCATATACTCAATTCCCTTCTTCTTCTACTTAGATTTTGTGGTCTAAGACAATTGTGCAATTCTTACACATACCTTGGATTCTCGTCTCTTTTTTCTCCATGTTTCTTACCTGGAAAATAAAATAGTGCCCACTCTATGCCCTTTTAATAGCACAGAAAATCTAAAATGTCCCTTGCCTTTGTCAAGCAGGATTAAAACCATGGAGTGCGTCTTAAAGTCTGTAGGGCCATTTATGCATAGGAAGCTGTATACTTTTCTTTTAGTAAAAGAACTTGTTTTTTTTAAAGAGAGTTTGCTGGTTTCATCCATTAATTATACTTATACTTTTGACAGTTATAAAAACGTAAAAAAAAAAAATATGTACCCAGAATGTATGATCCTATCTCATTTATGGGTGTGTGGCCTTCTCTTCGTATGTACAAAAAAGTTAAAAGAAAGCCAAATAGTTCGTTCACTTGTAGAAATGATCAAGATAAAATGTCAAGGGCAAAATAATTTGCAAAATTAAGAAAAAATAAATCAGTAAAAGTCCCTTTTTAAGTTTATATACAGTTTTATGTGTTTGTGTAAGGAAGGAGAAAGTTGTAAAATATATGGTTATTTAGAGAGACAGAAAGAGTAGAGAAAGAGCAGAAAAAAAAAATGATTAGCCTTGTGCTTGTCTATTGGTTTTGCTTTTTAAATTAGAAACACTCTTCACCATCAAAATTTAAAACACCACCAGCAACACCACCACCAATAACAGATAATCTAAACAGAAAAAGAAATTCTCTATGCAAAAGAAAAGAGAGGAAGCTTATAGGCAGAGTAATAAGGGAAAGTTAACATCATAATAACTTATAAGCTTTCAGACTAGATATAGGCTCCACAGTTGGAGCTAGGATTTTAATGCTCATATGAAAGAAATTACACAAAGGAGCTAGAATTACATCTTTTGCATTAATCCTGAAGCTTCAGAATGGCCCTAGACTTCATGATCTAAAAGTGTTACAACCCAAAGACCTAGAAATGCCATTAGGAAACTGGATGTTTGGCCAGGCCTTTGGGTGACAGATAAAATGAAAAAGTTAGAAGAGATAAATTGAAATTCCAGGCTGTGTTTCGTATGTGTGTGGAATGATATTTTACACTCCTCACGTGGAATGGAATCCAAAGAAATTGATGAAAATGTTCATAACCATTGAAGTCCTTGGGGATCCCAACATTGAAAAATTCAATATGGTTCTGGAGTGAACTTCTACTTCCAATCAAGATGATTAACAGGAATCAGATTTAACAAATTGGATTTAACCTCCTGTTTGAAAGAGCAAAAAAAAAAAAAAGAAAAGAAAATAGAAAATATGTGAAACAACAGTTGTTAAGACATTGAAAATCAGGCAACCAAAGAAAGGGATCCCTGAGAGATGGGAAACAACCAAGCTGAGCACTAGGATTCTCCAACCTTAGCACCTAGAAGGGAGTTTCCAGGCTCTGGGCCAGGGAGAATTTAGTAATCTCACTGAGTTCAAAGTCCGAGTTGGGAATTCAAAGTCAAGATTTCACAAGGCAGGGAAATGGAAAGGTGATTGCTGCACAGAGAGAATTCTGGAGATCTTCATAGGGCCTCCCTTGACTCTCAGCTGCGTTCTGATCAGCACACTTGCACACCTATGAGAAAACTCCCTGAAGCTGGAGAAAGAATCACTCAACAAGATTTGAGAAAATGATGTCCAGCCACCAGAAGCTGAAAAAGACAAGGAATGGATTCCCTCTTAGAGCCTCTAGGGGGAGCATGGTCCTGATGACAGCTTGATTTCAGTCCAGTGATAATGATTTTTGACTTTTCTGGAACGGCGAGAGAACGCATTTCTGCTGTTATAAGCCACCAACTTTGTGGTAATTTTTATAGCAGCCAGAGAAAATTAATATACCCCAAAATGTACAGTTAATCTGAGACTGGGCCAAGAAACTCAGGTCCCTGTATTATTGTTTGCAAACTTTGCTCTCGTTTTTATCTAACACCCATCTTGAACTGCAATGAGAGGAAATTAGTTTGAGACTCACCTGTCCCCTGTTTGTGGCATGCCTTCCATGGGCCACTAAGAATCTCTAATCTTTCAAGATTTCATTCTAACATTGCCTCCTGTCCAAAGAATTTCAGGCATTGTTTTAAGTTCTTAGCATACATCAATAAAAAGTAAAAGAAGACAAAGACTCGTGTCTTCTTGATGTTTAACTTTTATTCAGGGAGGGAGATACAGAAAACAAATAATAACTTTGAATAAATGAAGTATATAGTATGTTAGAAGGTGATACTTGTTATGGATAAGAGAAAAGGCAGACTAAGGTGAGAGGGATCAGAACTGCCTGAGCAAGGACCATTGAAACTAAAAATAAATTATTCAGAGAAGGGCCTAAAGAGAAAGTGAATTTTGAGAAAGACATCAAGGAGATGGAATAGGAGACATGCAGGGATCTGGGGGAAGAGGATTGCAGGCAGAGGGAAGATCCAGTACAAAGTCCCTAAAGGATATTCAAGGGCCAACGAGGAGGCCACCAACACTGAAATATCAAGGAAGGGAGAGGTAGGAGTTTAGGTCAGAGAAGTAATGGGGTGTAGTAGATCACATAAGACCTTGAAGGCCGTAAGAGCTTTGCTTTCTTATTCCAAACAAAACTGGGAGCTAGTGGATGATTTGGAGCAGATGGGTGACATCACCTAGCATGTTCTAGTGAGCTCAGTTTGAGAGCTAGTGCAGAAGTAAGATGAAAGTGGGAGACCAGTTAGGAGTGTATTGCCATAATCCAGGCAAAAGACGATGGTGGTTTGGCCCACAGTGTTAGCAGTGAAAGTGATGAAAAATAAATGAGTTCTGGGTATATTTTAATTACAGAGCCAGTTGAATTTCCCAGTGGACTGTCTGTAGGGTAGAATAAATAAAGAAGAGTCAAAGAAAACTCTAAGGGTTTCAGCCAAATCAACTAGAAGGATGGTGGAGTGGAGTTAAGGCTAATTTTTTTTTATGTTTTGAGCATGCTGAGTTTGAGAGTGGTGGGGTCAAAAGCTTGACTGGAGTATGTTCAAGCGAAAATGGGAAAAGAGAATTTAGAGATAACAGATATTAATAATTAAACATAATAGAATAACAGCAGTAGACACTTCAAGTTGAAATGCCCCAGTCTTTGGGGATGTGATATATGAAAGACGCTAGGGCCAGGCCGGATGGAGTAGGAGCCAGACTTTGGACTCAGGCGCTGTGAGTGGTGGCTTCTTTACGAACATACAAGGGGTTAATACCTAGTCAAATGCATGAACAGGTCAATTTCAATTGATGTCAGTGCTTCTCCACCACCCCCTTGAGAGGCAACCCTCTTTGGAGAACACTTGCTCAGGCTACTATGCTCTCACTCCCCCAGAGGGAGCTCCAAGGTTGCAGACATTAGCTGACATGCTGATTTCAGTACAGGCCACACCTATCAGGGCCAAGAACACAAATTTGCTTTCATTTCTGCTCATGATCCCAAGTTCCCTGACCTGGAAAAGTGCTCATCTTTATCTGGGTCTTTGCCATGGTGCCCAGGCTTCTCAGTTTAGTGTCCCTTCATATCCTGGAAGCAAGTGAGTCATAATTTGAACATCTCTATGTTACCCTTTGCCAGTTCATGCTTGTCATGTATTCTCTTTTTGTCTTCTCCCACACAGCACATAGCAACTGGAGTTGCTCAGTTCCCCAGACATGGGGTCATACAGAAGAATCAGACTGTGATTGTGAGATGTGACCCAATTTCCGGACATGATTATCTTTATTGGTACCAATGCACTGTGGGGAAAGAAATGGCATTTCTGATATACTTTCCGAAAGAGTGTGTATAAGATGAGTCAGGAATGGCCACTGATTGAGTCTCAGCTGAAAGGACTGAAGGGACATATTCCACTCTGAAGATCCAGCCTGCAGAACTGAAGGACTCTGGAGTTTATTTCTGTGCCAGCAGCCAAGACACAGTGCTTCTGAGCCATGCCCTTTCCGTGCAAAACCACATCCTCCTCCTCTCTCCTCTCAACCCACAGCAGCCCTGTACAGAATCCTGTTCCTGTGCCTCCTCCCCCAAGGGAGGGAAGAGAGGAAGAAACAGAATTAACTGTTGAAACATGAGAGTTAACTGTAAATACGAGAGAATATTTGGATGGGAATATTTGTGATCTGGAGGATTTCTGAGGTTCCTTGCACAGAACTCAATCTATACATTTCTATTTTTTTTAAGTGTATGATACCCCAGTGTAAAGTACACCACCTTTCTCCTCTGAAATGTTTGTGACTCTGATTTGAAGCCAAGTCTTCATATCCCTTCTTACGATTTAAAAAAATAGTCTTCCTGATGAAAATGAAAATTGTAAATAAAAATGCATTTACTACTGGTTTGTAGGTTGCTCAACACTGATGACAGTAGCGGTAGTAGTGGTGATGGTGGTGATTCATTTAGGTTACATTTGCCTAGCATATATAAATTTCCAAACACTTTCAAAAACATCATTTTGGCTTGAATAGCCAGGTCCGCTATCAGAGATTAAAGCTAATATTCTTGTATACAGAAAGTTTGATTTTTTAATGTGAAAAATACCATTTTTAATATTTAAATCACAGTGTAGATGTGTGTCATTTAATCCAGAGCCTTTTGGGGGTCACTTCTAGTTGCTGCAATAGGGCTATGTAATTCTTAGTGAGGCTTACCAGTATCATACATTGTGTCTGATTCAACAGCTCTGTTTTAACATCAGGATTCATATGTTCCCTTCTTGTTTTGGCTAGGTCTTTGTAAGAAATCCTGAAATACATTCTAATAATAATTTTTGTTTTCCCTAGTCTGATTGTTCTTAGCCCTCAAATCATCATTGAATTAATATCTTAAAATTCATCAGGCAAATGGATAGTGGGAAAATATTATAAATGGGCTTTGATTACTATTTTTCAAAGCCATTGAAAACCCATTTTTTTATTCTAATTGTCAAGATCCAATTTTTAGACAATCAGTACTCTATATTTCTATGTGGCAATGTAATATGAATGGATATATTCAATTTCCATCATAGATACCACATATTCATATTTCTCCTGTAACTTATCCATCACCTTCTTTAGAATGACAAGTGCAAAAAGAAATTGATTTCTAAAACAGAGTCACATTGGACATGAGTTTTTATCTAAAAATCACAGCTAAGGAGATCATAACTAAAGCTTTTAATTTTATTGTGTTATGTAACTCAAGGACATAATAAGAAGCCAAATTATTGATTTATTCTTCCACTCCTTAGTCTCTCAATTACATCTGAAAATAGAGGCTACCAAACAAACCAAGCTCTCAATGGATGGATTGCCTTCATTCCAAAGTATTACAAGGGAAAGTTTAATTAAGTGCTCTGACATTTTGAACTAGGGACGCCTAATGTTCTATCCTACAATGGACAGACCACTGTCCCCTTTTTAGTTCTGGTAGCTCAGATATCTTTAAGTATGTATCATTTTTTAATGCTGTTATTTTATTTTTCTAGCTTTATTGGAGTATGAGTGACATAAAAGTGAATATATTTAAGGTATACAAGGTGATGTTTTGATGTATGTATACATTGTGATATGATTACCACATTCAAATTAACTTATACATCACCTTTCACAGCTACTATTTTCTTTTCTGTGATGAGAATGCTTATGAACTACTCTCTTCACAAATTTCAAGCATACAATACATTATTATTAACTATAGTCACCATGCTGTATAAGAGACTTCCATGCCCACTCCAATCACCAATTGGAACCCACTAGGCATGACACCACATGATACTACACCCAGAATCAATTGAAGGAATTATCTAGGTATTTCCTTCAGAATCTCTAAGAAATTACGCATGTCTGGACTTAAGGGTCTACAGTCAGAAATACAGAACACATGATTAGATCAGACAGAATTGAAATCCTCTGGAAACTTCATAATGTCCATCACTCTCACTGCCCTGAAAAGGTGACTAGCAGTGGACTCAGCTGGGTACCACCGGGATGTGAGACAATATGCATGAGGTGCTGTCCAAGTTGGCCACACGGAGGAGCCAGACCTGCCCTGTGAGGGTAGACAGAATTTACCAATGGATGTGCCACAAATGGACTGCAGGCATGCTGATACAGTGACCCCCTCATTCATGCAGGAAGTTAAGCAAGGCCCAGGCCATAGGTGGCTTGGGGACAGCCACCTCCAGCCTCAAATAGCCACCACCATGTACCAGACTGTGACTCCAAGTATGATTTTCTGTTTCTGTCATAATATGGCCCCAAATTTTCACATTTTCAAAAATTATTATCAGTTTTATCCAATCTGGTATTTTGATTGAAAGTTCATTAAAACTATATATAAATTTGAAAAGAATCGACACCTTTATAATAATGAGTCTTCCGTAAAGTTCCTGGACCACTAAAAAATAATGGATTGCTACCATACACTTGAAAGGGATGATCCTTATTCTCCTCTTGATTAGGCCAGTGAAATGTACAGATTCATGAGCTAGTCCAGAACTAGCTAATAATAGTCAACTTCTAATTTTCTCCTTTAGGACAATAATAATAATAATAATAATAATAATAATAATAATAATAATAATAATAATAATAATAATAATGATATCCTTAAGAAGGCCATCATGCAATCAACTCTATCTGAATCAGCTATGCATTATATTATTTCTTATAATATGCCTTAATATCCTGTCCTGCATATGTTTTATAACTTCTGAAAGAATCTTCCTAGCCCAGTGCTTCCCAAGCTTTAATGTGCATATAAATCACGAGCTCATTAAAATACAGATTTTGATGCAATCGGTCTGGGAGACAGCCTGAGATTCTCTGCATTTTGGATAAGATTTAAAGTGTTGTTAAAGTTGCTGGTCCATAGACCACAGCAAGCTCTAGAAAACGGCTGAGATAAATCATGAGCATAAGGTCCATCTTCTCAAATATCGCTTTGTATAGACCCTGAACTAGGTTGGATACAGACCCTATTTACCATATATCTCTCTGTACTCCAAATTTTATGTAACCAGCTTTCCTGAAGCTAGGCAGTAATATTTATTTTTAAATATTGACATGGTGTAAATAGAAATGCATTTTTATAGTTAATGCACTAAGTACCTAATCACATTCTGAAACTAACATCTAGTTGTCTGAGAAAGGTACAATTATAAGAATAAAAGTTTGTACAATAGTATCACAGGGTGACTGTATATTTCTTTGTTTCTATAAAAGCCATCTTTGGATGAAGTTTTTCATTTAAGATGACAGACACAAAGTGTTTTTAAAAAAAATACAACTATTCAATCAAACTTCTATTCCTTATCCACCATTATAAAACTCTAAAATACCAGCTTCCAAGGACCCAAAATATATCATCTTAAATGGGCACAATATCTGGATCTACAAATATTTAATTGGAACAACACCAAACTTATGTAACACCTCAAGCCATTTACTCAAATTTTCACAATTGAATAAAATGATGTTTGCTCCTCATCTATTGCTTATATCTCCAGGGCCACATCCAATTCCAAAAATTCTCTACAAATTAACTTATTTTAATCCCACTTTTAATGTCAGTCTTTCAACCCATCAATTCTTAAACAACAACAACAACAAAAAAGTATTATGTTTTTAAAAAGGAGATTTATGCAAAGACTTTGAATGTAAGAGGATTATTGTAGGATATATGAGACAGTGGGATAGCAAATGAATTTGTCTTAAGAGCTACATTAAAATCCTCAAGTTTTTCTCAAACTCTGTAGAAACAGAGTTTTACTCTATACCAGTGCATGAATGTGAAAGTATACCCGCTCGGGAATTGCTAAACTGCCAGAGTCTCCCAAGAAGGAAGTGTTTTAGAAAAAAGCAAGAAGAAAATGTATAGTATATTGAATAAAAAAATAATGCCATAGGAGACTGCATACAAAATCACCAGCCATGAATACTAGGACGTATTTAGGGTAATATTCTGGTCTGTTTCTTCAAACATTTGAAGGGACTCAGGGTGTGGTACAGAAAAGGCAGGTACACCTGCAATGAGTATGTGTTGACTTAGATCTAAAGAAACAAGAGAAGTAACTAGAAGACTTAACACTTCAGCTCTCTGGCTTTAAGGTGGTCTAAAGGGTACAGATCTGGTGGGTGCAGATTGAAGACCTAGATACACTTCTAAGCTGCGTTGTACCTCATACCATGGCAAGATTTCTTGGACCCAGTATAGGAAGGCTGCTTCTAGATAATTTTTGCTGACCACAAGGAGGCATTAGGGTGTCATTGATAGCCAAAATTTGTAGGAAATTTCCCTGATACTCGCTGAAAAGTTGATGTAGAAGAATTCTTGTGCTTGATTTCTATATGAAGCTAGGAATAGTTTGCAGACATTAGTCATCCATCTGTGATGTAAGCAGGAAAATGCAACGACATTATCTCAACAAGTTGGTAAGTGAGACTTTAGCAAAGGCTGTTCACATGTGGAGGGAGCTGAGCTGCCTTATAGGATATGAAAAATGGACAGTGAAGTAAAGAGGCCTGGATGAACGTAGGGCAGAGATAGGGGCAGGGAAAATAAGGGTACACCGGTCTCAAAGAAGCAGCAAATGATATAGAGTATAAACATCTGCACCTGATCTAGCCAAGCCCAGACTCCCCTGCCAAGTGGGAAGCTGTATATAATACTGCAACGAGGAGTGACCCTTTCTCTGGTGAAGTCAACAGCAAGGCTGTCATCACAGGCAGATCTTCCTATCAGGGACCAGTGACTCTGAACTCCCACCTCTCAACCCAAGGATCAGAGCCTGGGACAGGCAGATGCCCCATCCTGTTCTGGTCCTGCCATGGGTCCTGGGCTTGTCCACTATGTGGCCCTTTGCCTCCTTGGAGCAGGTAAGACCTGGGTAAAAAGGAAATCTTCGACTGAGGCTATCTTGTCCTCTGTTCTGTGCCTTTCACTCATAGCAGTAATACCAGTCTCTTTCTTCATTCTGACTCTAAATTTCTCTTCTTTGTCTACAGGCCACATGGGTGCTATGGTCATCCAGAACCCAAGATACCAGGTTACCAGGATGGGAAAACCAGTGAACCTGAGTTGTTCTCAGGATCTGAATCATGATGTCATGTACTGGTACCAGCAGCAGCTGAGCCAAGCTCCAAAGCTGCTGTTCTACTATTATGATAAAGAATTTAACAAAGAGACAGACACCTCTGATAACTTCCAATCCAGCCGGCCTAACACCTCTTTCTGCTCTCTGGGTATCCGCTCACCAGGTGTGGAGGACTCAGCCGTGTACCTGTGTGCCAGCAGCAAAGACACAGAGCTGCAGCCTTACCTCCTGTCTGTTCATAAACCTCTTTGTTCCCCTCTCCAAGTGCCCTGTCCAACCACTTCCTTCTTATAACAATAGGAAGTGGGTTTGTGACTGCTGTTATCTCATTTGTAGACAGAAGTTGAGTATAAACCTACAAAAGCCATTGGCAATTATGCCAAAAGTGAAAAAGTGGTTACACTTGTCTGACATTCAGTTTGTGGTATTTTAGCAGGACCTTAAGAACCTACTCTCTTCAGTACATAAATAGAAACTTTTCTTTTTTTCTTTTTATTGTTTTAATCTATGTTACAGTCTTAGTAACAAGAACTCTTATGCTAATGATTATGGAGACCCAATGTCATATCAACTTAAGTCTCTGGGATTTGATAAACTCATAGTATGTAATAATATTCTTGGAGAATCCACAGGTTTTCAGCCCAGATCTGGAGCAACTACCTTATTAATGGGAGAATAAATGTACCAATTACCCAAGATGAAAATCTCTCAGGGGAAAAACCATTTAGGAAGAAAAAAAAAGAATTCATATATTAATCTGCTCATACCTGGAGTTAAAGGTGCTATTGGCATGGCTAAATGGAAACCTTAAGTATATAAAGAAGTAATACTGAAAATAGAATATGTTTGGAGATGATGATAATGAAGTCACCGGTATAGAAGGGGGTGACAATGCCATTACTGAGGCACAGGGGAGCTCCAGCAAATGTCAGCAAGGAAAACAAAGTACTGAGCAAAACATACTGCAGCCTCATAAACTGTCATGTGGGAGTATGTATTTATATATCGTCTTTAGTTACAATCCCTGGTGAGAATGGTGTTCCAAAGTAAAGCAGAAAATGTGAAGTTTATCTAAAAATGTAAAATTTTGCATATTAAATAAAGATAATCTAGGAAAAATATACATGACAAAATCTAATACAAAAGAGCTTTTACAAATTGTTTGCTTTAATGATATTAATGATAATAATAGTTAACATTTACTAAACACTTGTGATATACCAGAAATTAAGTTTTCTTTACATGATTACAGCACATATAAGTTTTATAACAACCTCATGAGGTAAGTACTATTATAACCTCATCCATTTTACAGATAAGAAAACTAAGATACAAACAAGTTAAGTAACCTGCTCTTTATCCATGCATTGTTTGTGGTGCAGCCAGTATCAAAATGTAGACAGTTTACTTCCTGAGCCCATTCTTATTCCAGAGATAGTACAGATTCTAAGCCAGACCTGCGGTTAGGAAGGTAAATGGTTATAGACTGGAAGATTTCTAATTTCTTACCAACATTGCACCCACTTTTCTTATAACTATGCCTTATTGGTCATTGGCTGGCACTTGGTTCCATTGAGGACCAAGATAGAGTGAAGATGTCCTCGAGACATACTTGGGAGAGTAAAGGTTAAAATGCTGAGCTTAAATTCTGTACCTGGAGGATCCTTTGAAGAGAACTGAGTCTCTCTCAGAGGGTGAAAAATTATACAGATTCTTTAGGTTGTATAAATGCCCGGGTAGTTTCCCAAAGCAGTGAACTCTGACCATGGTTATGTGTAGTGTAGAATACCTGTGAGGATGGAACTTTCTTGAAGAAGTGGCAGGATGCTCATGGGACAGGCACAGGCAGAAAAGCACCTGCCTCTGAGAGTGGTGAGAGGAGCTGCAGAGCATTGTCTATCTAGACCAGCCCAACCTGCAGGTTGTGCAGTATGCGGAGAGGGTGAGAATAAGCTGGAAGCCAGCTGTGTCAAAGGAGGACCCGTGGAGTGTGACACTGGGTATATGTGGTGGCACCACAGAGGTACACCAACACCACCCTGTTCAACTAGGACAGAAGAGACCTACAGATGTAGCCCTCTCACCACAGGGACTAGACTTTAGAGAGACTGGCTTAGATCTTTTCATGGGTACTCAGCCCCTCATCTGTATGTCATACTATTTAGAACCATGCTACCTAGAGATGATTGATTGATTGATGATTGATGGATTGATATGATCTGTAGGAAGCCCACTTATCTGGAGGAAGCTCAGGTCCTATAAAAATAAGTTGACTTATCTCTCTTTCTTCCTCATCTTTCCCCCTCCTTCCTCTCTTCCTTCCTTCCTTTCTTCCTCATCAAGAATAGGTGACTAGACATGAAGGAGTCACCTGTATGATCTCTAAGGTATGCTTTTAATGCTGAATACACATGAGTCTACCTAGAAGAACTAACCTCGTTTTATTTTACCTGGGAGTCCAGGTCTACTCCTTGATCCTATAAAGCTTGCCAATTTCTTGTCAAAAAAATATGTGTAGGGTTTAAGAGAGCCATTAGTAATAGAGACAAAATAGAAAAAGCACACATAATTTGGAGATAGAGTCCCAGAGCACCAACACTAAAGGCCTCCTGCTGCCCTAAGCCTGCCTAGGGCACCAGGCTCCTCTGCTACGAAGCTCTTTGCCTTCTAAAGGCAGAGGAGTCCTGTGCAAAGATAGTCCCCCTCTGGGCACTCACACTGCCATCTGCATTTACACCTTCCTCTAGTAGTCCTATAGTAATCTCCACTTTTCTTTCTACTTCTTGCTCTTATACTCTATTCCCATAGACTCCACATGATCACTTTGTAGAATCCAACCACACACACACACACACACATATGTGCATACACATAACAAAATATTATTCAACCTTTAAGCCTTTAAAAAGAAGGAGATCCTGCCATCTGTGACAATGTGAACCTTGAGGACATCATGCTAAGAGAAATAAGCTAGACACCAAAGGACAGGTGCTGTGTGATTGCTCTGATATGGGATTGAGTGGTTTCTGTCTGTCCCAGTCATACTCATTCCAGCCGCTGCCTCCTCTAATCTCTCTCATTTATGCTCAGGAATTTCACTCCCCAACAACCAAACAAGGACATCTTGTAAAGACCTAATGCCATCAGATGGATTTATAGGAATCAGCTGGTTTTTGTTACTGACAGCTGCCTCAGCAGAGCTTGAGACTGACTGTGACCTCTACTGAGGACCCCAAACCCACCTAAGAAAGATGCATTATTTCAGGTCTTTGAAGTAGTATATGTTAAGCCTGGGTTCATCATGCAAGGGATTTGTTAGAGAAATTCCTATGAGAGAAAATGGAAGGAAGCTGGAGGAGGCTGGTAAAGTCATCAGAGTGTAATGCAGGCCTGACCCCTGTAAAGGACAGAGGAAAGGAGAAAAGAAAGGAAAGTAGGTCTTAGATTGCAGTACAATTCTAAGAAAATTTCAACTAGGTTGGTAAAATCCTTAAGACAAAGCAGAGCTAGGAAGTTCTCTGTTCCCATGGCCTGACTCTTCCCCACTTGGCAGAACCTCTGCACCACTGTTCCAGAGCTGGGAGCAAGGACAGTGGCCCACTTCTGTTGGAATGACACCCCTGGTCTATGAGTGGGTCCCTGGGTGGGGCAGTATTCCCCAGTCTTCTTGACTTGCACCTCCCAAACAAGTTGGGAGGAGGAAGAATGGGGACTAGTATTCTCGGCCTGTTGTGCCTGGAATAAAGGGTTCACCCTATGAGTGGCCACTGGATGGAGGAAGGGGGCCCAGACCTCTCGGCTGTGCTTACCAGGAATAGAGTTTCTCCAACATGGAACTGGTGGGGAGGAGAAATCCTGACAGCTGCTTCTCCCAGGGAGAGACTGCAGCTCTAGATTGGGAGTTGGGGGCAGAAGTGTCACCATGTTCTCGACCACACCCACGTGCAGTGGGGCTTTTGTCACACTGAGCCTTGGGGTGCTATTGGAGGCAGAGGGTCATGGCTCAAATGCCACAGATTCTTGTTGCTCTTACCACCCTCTGTCTTGAATAAATAATCCTGCATTTGCGGTATGTCCTTAGGACAATTCTCAGAAACCTCAAATGGTCATTTTTAATTTTTCAGCAGCTATGTTTTTTCTCTGGGAACAGGGTATTCAAAGCTCCTCAGGCTGCCATACGGAAAGCGCTTCTCCACCCACATAAAATGTTTGTAGAAACAGGTGGTCAGCCTGTGGGCTATAGTTTGCCAACTCCTACACTAGCCTAATTTTATTCTATTACTAAAGCACGGCTATTCTGCGGTGCTGGTGAATCCTTCCCGGGATTCCTCTCTGATTCATTCTTAAGTTTCATCCTGCACAGACTCAGATCACAGTTTAGCCAAAAATGTAAGGTGATCCCTATGAAGGTGCCTGGAGTTCTTTGTGCAGCTTCTCAGTCCCTGGTAGTCCTCCTCACAGCTTCTACCTACCTCGGGCCCTTCTAATCTGTAACCTCCGTCTTCTCAACTTGAATGCTTCCATGCTCTGTGTCCCCTACTCCCTAAGTGAAGATTGCTCCATATTTTCTTGCTTTAGCAGAATCACAGTCCAGTGCTGCCTGTTTTCCAATGTCTGAATACAGTTGTTTCATATGTTCTATTTTTGTTACTTGTATAGAGTAGGACACCCGAGATGATTGGATTCTACAAAGTGATCACGTCACAGAGACTCTGCTTACAGAGACAGGGAGAGTCTCAAAGAAAGCCACCTGCCTCCGTTCTTTCTCTAATTCTGCCATGTGGCCAAAATTTACCTGCTTCATTGTCCTTTGTCTCCTGGCTGCAGGTATGTCCCTGCTCTGAACCTCCTGCTCCAAGCCTTTAGTCCATGTCATCAGACTCCCTCGTGGGCTCAGTCTCCAACCTCTGTTCCCTTTCTTTACAGGCTCTCTTGATGAAAAAGTCACCCAGACTCCAGAGCATCTGGTCAAAGGGAAAGGACAGGAAGTAAAAATGTATTGTGTCCCAGTAAAAGGACATAGTTATGTTTTCTGGTATCAACAGATCTTGGCAAAAGAATTCAAGTTCTTGATTTCCTTCCAGAATGGAAATATCTTTGATAAAACAGGGATGCCCAAGGAGAGATTTTCAGCCGAGTGCCCCTCAAACTCACCCTGCAGCCTGGAGATCCAGCCTATGGAGCCACAGGATTCAGCTGTTTATCTCTGTGCCAGCAGCCAAACCACAGTTTTAAATATTAGCCAATCTTAGTGCACAAACTCATCATGGACCAAGCTTAGGAAACAGATGATACAGTAGGTTGGAAAGAAATACCAAAACTAAATAGAGTTAGCTTAATCCATAGTGGAATTTATCTAAGGCTAAATGTATGTCCCATAGACCCTCAAAACAAGAACACAGGAATTTCTCAGAAACAAACTGAAATGAAGTCTTGGAACCGTGAAGTGGCTGATTTGACAATTCATATCTTTTTCCACATTGTCGGCCTCATTACTCTCACTTATTACAAATTTTCTTCTTCATTTCTTAGCTCTCATATGAATTAGAAGATTATAGATTCAGATGTCAGCCCTCCAACCACACTGAGAAGAACCAATATGACTTTTTTTCAGGCTAGTTTACAAATTCAAAACACAGAAAAAAATTTATCCTGCTTTACTGAAGAACATGGTCTTGGAAAATTCAATATTAGCCAAGGGGGTTGGGTTATTTTGAACAACAGGGTGGCTGGGGGTCTGTCCTCTGACCTTGTGGAATAAGGATTTCCAGGAGTGCAATTTGGCTAGGACAATAGGTGTCCAGGACAATATGTGTCCATCACAAGTAAGGATTGAGGGATAATTAATACATTTGCTAAATACAGAGGCCCTGGGAAAAAGAGAATGGTTTGGAGAAGGGATCAAGTCCTTAGTTTTTAGCACAATATCAGACCAAGTAAAGACCCTGGCTCATCTCTTTTTAAGGGATTAAACCCAGGTAACACAAAACTTATGTTAATTTTAAGAATGACAACTTTGGATCCTACAAATTCACTAATTGACTTCTATGGATCTGAAGAATCCATAAAGGATCCAGAAGAGAGATTAATGTGTTCTCGGTGGGAAAAATACTTAATGTGCGGACAATTAAAAAATCCCCAGGTACATGATTCATATTGTCATGAAAAACAAGGCATTCAACATCAACGCAAAAAGCATCAGGAGGCATTGTGGTGTAACTCTACCCAGGCAGGTGACTGCGCTTACACAGAGCAGATAGAGAAGTTAAACTATCTCTGTTAAAAAGTGATGGTCTATTCTGTTCACAAAACTGGTCACCACCTACCATTCATCTTTAGAGAAGTTTATGTATTTGCTCTAGTTTGCTCTTATTTCAGTATAAGCTGATTTCAGTTGATTTACTCCTAGAAGTCCAAATTTACTTCCTTTTTCAGGCAAAATTTTATCCTGATTTTTTGAAACAGAAGCTGTCGCTTTTCTGTTCTAGCATTATGGCTCTCATTTCAGGTTCCTTTCCCAGCTCTGTGCAGGTGAGTCCTCCCTAGTGTTCTGCTCTCAGTTCCCCCAAGTCCAATCTTGCTCTTGGTGGCCTGCACCTGTGCTTTTGTCCCAGAACCATCACTCTTCCAGAGGTCATCATCAGCGTTTTCTTGGAATATTTCCATTCTTACAAAGCTGTTCTCCTACAGATTAAAATTCTTGAACTTATCAGACCAAAAGTCTCAAATTTGACTCTTCTCCTGCTTGGTCTCCTTAAAGCATTTGACAGTATTGACCATATCTTAAGTCTCAAAAATTTATCTTTCCTTAGCTTCATTCACATTTTCAATTAAGTTTATTTCCTTTCTATTCTCTTTATTTTTTAATTAATGCAGTTTCCAGAAGTTAAATCTATTTATTTAATATTCCCTTTCCCAGAAAAAAAAATTATTCTTGTTCTATTTAAATTTAACATTCTAGTTTAATGTGAAAGTGGTCTTTTTGGTTAAAAATTTCTACTCAAAAAATGTTAAAGTGTGGCCTGAGACAACTTGCCTTGGTATCACTTGATGTATGAGCTAATTCAGAGGTAGAATTTCTGGAGAAGAGTTTTATGGATGCCCATAATTTTACTGAGCCCCTATTGATTTCCGTTCATGCTAACGTTAGAAAACTCCTGCCCTGAGGACTTAGAAAGATGACAAAGCCGCAGGTCTCCTGCATGCTCTACGATTTTGTTCTTCCCCTTGCTTTCCTTTCTTGCTTTTTCCTTTTCTACTCCCTCTCATGTTTGCCTTAATCTTTAACTTTCCTGAGCACCTGCAAGTGAGTTTGGAACCTTGCTTACATCATGCATGTAGCAAAGTAAAGATGAGGCCAAACATGTGGACCAAGGCTTCCTCCTCCCTCATGGAAGGTGCCCTGAGGCTGTGAGTATTGCCAAGGACTGTGATGTCAAGGCCAGATCCTACCTTGTGGAACCAAGGGAGCCTAGAACTTTCATTCTTCTCTGCTATTGATCATCAGAAACCTTTGTTGGGGGCGGGGACGGCTCATCCTGCCTGATCTTGAACACCAGGCTTCTCTGCTGGGTGACCCTGCATCACCTGAGTGCAGGTGAGCTCGGGAGTGTGTGAGAATTTGTGTAGAAGATGATTTCCTGGGCTTTTCTTTAGTCTCCATGGTTTCTCTCTCCTCTCACAGGACACACAGACCCTGACATAAGCCAGACCCCCAGCCACAGGATCACAGAGACGGGACAGAGGATGATACTGAACTGTGATCGTATTTCTGGTCACATATTTATTTACTGGTACCAACAGAATCTGAGGCAGGAAATGAAGTTTCTGATTTCCTTCCAGCAGCCAAACACTGCAGCTGAGTCAGGGATGCCCCAGGAACGTTCTCAGTTGAAAGACCTAATGAAACATCTTCCACTCTAAAGATCCATTCCACAGAGCCAGGGGCCTCAGCTGTGGATCTCTGTGCCAGTGGTGGTGGCGCAGTGGGTCCCAGTTGGTTCCCTGCAGTGTACAAACCTTCTGGCTTCTCTCCGCCCCTGCACCTCAAAGAAGACAGTTGAAAATGCCCCCTCCTCATCTTCCTGCCTCAGAAGAGAGGAGCAGGCTGATTGCTGCGGCTCCAGCGCTACCAGTAAAAATCACGACATAAGTTATCTCTTAAGCAATCACAGTGGGAATGCTCTGGGACACAGGCTTCTGAAACTACAAAAACACACACGGAACTTGGCATTCTCTGGATTATATGTCTAGAAGTAAAGATCCCCAAATATTTTTTAAGTGCAGAGATCAGATATTTGATATTACCTTACCAAAACACTAAGACATTCCGACTGCTTTATCTCAAACATAGCTCCCCTGGGAACTCTTTCCCCATCAATGCACTAGAAGTCTTCAAAATGTTCATGGAAAGATTCCTATTATCTTTTAATTCCATTTTACATGAACTGTTTGAAGCTCCCTCGTACTCACAGAGGCAATAACTTCTTTACCTGTGGAAACAACGGTATGGTGACTCTTGCAGGTTTACCAGAGTCTTTCTGTCACACATGTCCTCCTCAGCAAGACTGACAGTCCCTCGAGGGCAGGGATCAGATGGGAATAAAGGTGAGGGGACAGCAAACCCAGCCCTTTTAGGGGAAGGATGTCAGAGAAACACTGGTTAATAATCCCCATGGACTATTTTAGAAAATTCAAATCCTTTCATAGCTGCCCAGGGGAGCATGGAGCTGTCCTCCGTTGTCTCAACCACTCAGCTTTTCCCTTCTCTCTCTTGCAGGCCCCAGATCCACAGACACTGGAACTGGAGTCAGAAACCCTACATCCTGATCCTAATTCTAGCTTTTTTTTCCCCCCTTTTCTTCAGCTGTGGGACTTTGGCAAGTGCCTTCACCTTCCTGGGACTTAGTGTTCTCTTCTTCAGAATTAGAGACTTGTGCTAGTTGGTCTCTAAGATCTGATATTACTATGATTCTTTGACTTAAAATATGAAAATATATATCATATATTTTCCCCACATGTGACAATCAGGATTGCCGTGGAAGACATATCACTACCACCTGCAGTATCTGAACAAAATAAAATATGTAGATAACACAGATCCAGAGACTATCTCATTGGAAGGGACATGATAGATCATTCCTATACACCTCAACACCGAGGCTAATTTGAAATGTGGCATCTCAAAGAAATTGTGTATTTCCTGCAATCTCCTCCATTGCTGCTAGATGGCAGTAAAGGAGCATGTCAGACAGTCACTTTTGTAGGGTGATCAGATGTCCTGGTTTACCAAGGCAGTTTAGACTTGATGTCCTGGCATAGTTATTAATAATAGCCCCCTCTTTCACACACAAAAGTGTCACAAACAAACTATAGTTTGGACAATGAACTACATGGTCATTCTAGATCATGAAACAATAACGATATTAAAAGTAAATTATTTATTACTATTGCAATTCCTTGATTTCTTTTTCTCTGTTTAATGAAATAAACTTTAAACATTATAGAAGAAATAAACATGAAGCTAGTACCATCTGCTGCTTTTGCCATTTCACTATGTAAATATATCCCAGCCGTACTTACAGTTCGCATTAGCGACACACTGTTTGTTAAGTCTCAACTTGCAAACTCACCTTAGTCCCTCTGTCACTCTCTGCCTGGCCCCCACTGCCTCTCCATGTATTCCAATGTTTCCCAATTCCTACCTGCTAATAAATCTACCAGATCTCTTTTCTCTGGGAAGAAAATGTCACATCAACCTTCCCTTATTCATTTATTAATACATAAATGTCACCATATGTCAGTGATAATGGGGTAAGACAAGACATAAAAAGCAAAACGAGAGGAAAGGAATCATTATACCTTTATCGACCATCCAGGAAAACACAGCTTCTTCTCCTGTCTAGTCTCCCACCCATCCTGCTAACACTGTCACTGGCTATAAAAACGCTTCATATCGGTTCAGCAGGCTGCAGTTGACTGAGTGGTTACGGGTTCATTTGGGGTCTGTTCCCAGGTCCTCCCGTGGTCTGAGTTCCTGCTCTCCCTGGAGATGCTGAGGGTCTCATAGCAAACCCAGCTCCCTCCCTTTCTCTCTGTCTGTCTGCCAATGCCCGTCATTTGTACCAAATTTTCTTTCTGTTTCTTTTATTTGGTCCTTTTCCGACTTGTGGCTTCTTCTTCATCTCTCAAAATCTCTATCAATGAAGCTCCCTCAATGAAGGCTCCTTTACTTGGCTACTTGGAAAGTCCTCAGAATGACAGCAACTTCGTCAGTTTCATCTGGGCATGTTTTGCTTCTGTCATTTTCCTACTTTGATGAAATTTTGCATAATAAAAATGTCCCTTCAAGAGGGATAATATATAACAAGATTGGATATCTTCCAACTCATGACTTGACAACATGACTCTGACAGATATAATCTTTCATCAAACACGATTAAAGTTATAAACCCCAGACCCCTGGGAAGCCTGGGATGTGATGAACAGGCAGGAAGCACGGAGCAGAAAGGGCGTCTTCCTGGAAGCCTGTGTTCTGGCAACAATTCCAACACCTTTTGGTGCACCCTTCCCGCCCCCTTCCCTGGAGAGTGCAGTGACATTGTAGCACCTCACAGTGTAATACCTCCTGTGTGACAGTCCCAAGAGAACTGCCTTGGCCCAGCCTATCCTGCTTCTTCCTGACCTCATGCTGAGCAGGGCAGAGTCAAGACCCGGCAGTGGACCCATTGTTACCAGATATTTCAATGGGAGCAGGGCTTGGGGCCAAAATCTGTGGTGTAAGACTTTAAAATACAGCATGTCGTACTTCAGACTCTAAAGAGAGCAGCTATGGTTTTGGTGATGGGGAGCAATAATCAGCTACAATGTCTATCAACAAAATAAAATTTAAAAAAATTAAAAATAAAATAAAATAAAATAAAGAGAGCAGCTATGGTAAATCCTCTGTGTGAAAACACACACACACACACACACACGCACACAATGACGATCTATTTCATGGATTATCTTAGACACTTCAAATATACATATACATATGTGTGTGTGTATATATATTATATACATATATATATTATATATGAGGGTACTCAGAAAGTTTGTGGAAAATAGAATTAAAAAGTACAAATCTTTCCGTGACCTTTTTGAAATACCCTCATATATATCTTTTCAATAAGAGAATTTAATTTTATGACTTGAAATATCTTTAGATAAATACATTCATAAATGAGAAAAACACATATTTTGTCACGCCATGGGTCCTATTTTGTGAGCAGTGTCAGGACTAGAATCAGGGTGAGGCCAGGGGGACCCTGGTTCCTGCGTTTCTGGGGCAAGTGAGAAACTCCTGAAGAGAGAGAGCATCAGTGGGTCTCGGGATGGGCGGGCCTGTCTCAGACAGTCTATTTTAGATGACACAGTGCCAGGGCCTGGGCCCTCCCCTTCCTTAACAGGAAGCTGATTCCAGACCCTGGAGACACATCATTTTGGCCCTGCCCCTGCCATGGTCACCGGGCTCTTCTGCTCTGTGGCATTCTGTCTCTTGGGAGTAGGTGAGTCCTGGCCACCTGTGGAACACCTTGGCTTTGCTGGTCCCCGACATTAGGTCTCTGTTCTGAGCTCTGCCTGCAACTTCTGCTTAATCCCCCACAGGCTCCATGGATCCTGAAGTCATCCAGACCCCATGCCACCTGATCACAGGCACAGGACACGACGTGATCCTGAGATGTAATCCTTTCACCGACCATGATAGCCTGTTCTGGTTCAAACAAGATTCAGAACAGGGTTTACAGATGCTATTTAACTATCATTACAATAAGAAGAGTGAACAAGGAACATCTACCACCAATCGTTTCGTGGTGGACCTTTCAGTCCCCTCTCAATTTAAGCTGCGTATCCAGCTCTGTGAGCCTGAGGACTCAGCTCTGTATTTCTGTGCCAGCCGCAAGGTCACAGCGCTACAGAGCCATCTCTTCCCTGTGCACAGACTTCACACCCTCACACAGGAAACAGTGGGAGAGATGCTCAGCTGCCCGCAGGCAGATTTCTCATCCTCTGCCTTATTCAGCACCTCCTTAATGAAGAATGTGCTTTTCTCTCTCACCAAATACAGTGAGTAAAACCACCATCCCTTCCAAGAACTGGTGCTTTGAAATTCAAATGAATAGTTTTACTCACACAAATTACTCCAGAGTAGTCGATCCCTACTAATCGGTCTTAGTATCTGCGAGAGACTGTCTGTTTCCAAGCTCTGCTCCTACCCTTTGAACCTGAGCAGGTGAGACTGTTCCGTCCCCATCTGCAACTCTGGCTGCAACTCTGGCTGCTTCAGACACTAGGACAAATCTTTCCCTCAGGTAGGAGATATTTTAGGAGCTTTATTCCAACCCTTCAGAACAAAGTGTCAAGTCATATTTGTCACCAGCTTTTCCCTTCTCTTCAGTAATCTAGTTCTAGAAATTGGACTTCATTCTGCCTTGCCTTGGAAGCCAAGTTCTCTTCTTATTTTTACCTCTGGAACTGAATCTCTAGTTTCTTCCCCGTGTTTAATCCTCAGTCCTGAAAATGTGCCCAGAATCCCAAAGTCCCCAGCAACAGCTCTCTCTAAAAGGAACCATTTGTGTTCAGGGTCTTGAGGCCCATCTCATGCCCCAGGAAGACACTGAGATGCCTGCTGCCCACCCAGAGTGCTGCCTGCCATGGGTCACTAGGAAGAGGTGCAGGGTGTTGGTTGCGAGTGCAACCTCTGGTGTAAGACCGTGCACCCACAATTCCACTCCTCTACTCAAAATTTATGTGAACACGAGCAAGTCTGCAAACATCTCTGTGCTTCACTTCTTCACCATAAAATGTGGATGATAATAGTACCTACCTGATAAGTTTGGGTTAAATAAAATATTTTTTGAAAATCTCTAGTACAGTGCTTGAAAACTAGTAAACTAGCATACATAGGTCCTAGCTGCCATCATTATCTGTTACTGTCTACGATTGCTGTGCTATGGCTTTTTACTGAGTTTCATGATTCGTTTCTCACTGGACCACTGAGGTAAGGAACTCCATGACTGGTTATTCTGTCATTACCCCCAGACACTGTGCAGTACCTGCACAACTCTACTACAAACCAGGAGTGTGCATTTCTCTTGCCTGCTCCATCCAAGTAGAAGGAAATTAGTCCAGAAACTTCAATCAATCCAGTGATGCCAGGAAACATCAGCATAGATGTCAAAATTAAGATATGCAGTCAACATGTGCTGATACTTTGGCCGTATACCATATGGGACAAGTTCTTGTGATTGGGAATAAGAAAGAACTATTGAGGTAGGTATTCTTGTCCTCACTTTAATATGCTCAAAAAGAGTAATAATTTGTCCAGTGTCTCATAACTAGTATGTGTCAGGGCAAAGACTGGAAACGAGGCACCTAAGTTCTCTGCACTAACGTTTTTCCTATAAGATTCCAAGAGTGACCTTAATTATCTTTCTAAACAAAAGTATAGTGTATTATCACAATGGTTGTGTTAAACCATCCTGGTAATCTAAAGAAACTTATTTTAGTATTCAAGAGAGGTGGCATGAGTTTGACTTAACAGGGAGACTAAACTAGGCAGGACATCACTATACGTGAAGTACCATGCTGGACACTACGTATGGGATCTCATTTAATCCTTACCGGCATCCCCCAAATAGGTGATTTATTCCCATTTTACTAACAAAGAAGCTGAAGTTCAAAGAGGATAAGTGTGGGAGGTACCATAAGTGGATTGCAGAGCTGGCATTTGAAATAAGGGTTTTATTGGATTCAATTTGCTCTACTACTATCATATTGAATTGAGAATGGCAAAGATGTTCAAACGAGCAGAGAGAGGTGGCTCGGGGGCACACACAGTTAAGGGAGGTTGAAAAGTAGGAGGCTGAAGGGTGCAGAAGTGTTGCTAGCAGAAAAGCTGCAAGTGCTCTGGAGAAAACTGAGAATAAGCACAGGTCTTAGAGGCCTGGGCACAGCTCCAGACACTACTTCTCATCCCTGTACTGTGAACACCAAACTTGTCAATAGTTTGGGCAAACACAAGTATCGTTGCCTGTGGGGAAGCAGAAATCTTGACACTTGAGAGGCTGGCATGAGACTGAGTGGCTGCCATGGTGACCTGCTACAGGTTATTTGATCAGTGCTCAGATAACAACAAGTAGTTAGTAGTGCTGATGTCTGAGACCCCTCTGCAGAGGCTGTAGACCCTGAGCGACGTATTTCTGGTACCTGACCAAGGCTGCACAGAAGGTAGGGGGGCTTCTGCTGAAGCAGGGACTCTGGTGTGATAGACCAGGTTGGGCCATTTGAGTTGGGGTAGGGGACCCACAGAGAGACAGCCGTAAGCTCTATCTAAATACTGTATTTGTGGGACGTTCAGAGATAGCATGCATATCCCCATGTCACTGGCCTTGCCTAGGCACAGAATTTGTTGCCATGTTTTCTTTGTTCTGCTGGAAGCAGGTAGGGCATCCTGGTTCTAGGCTTCCAAGGACCAGGCACAGGCCCTTTCCTGATGGTTGCACCGTTAAGCTTGCTCTTCTGCCCTTTTTCCAGTTCCTGTCTCCTTTTCCTATTTTTCAGTCATCCCAAAACTACAGCATCCAGTCAGAGGTGTGGGTCCAGAAGGGAGAACGAGAGAAGCCTAGGAAGACAGTGAGGAATGTCTCATATTCTAGCATTGGCGTGTCTGGGGATGGGGTGGCAGCTTGCTGTTGCTGATGAGAGAAAGGCAAATGGTGAGGAAGAAGTCACCTTGAAGGATTTGTAATCAGTCTACTGCCGGAGACCAGCTCCGCAGGATTTGTTGGACCTGAATAGGTGGTGTGGCTTCGGTGAAAAAGGAAAGACACGGGCCACAGATGTCTACTGCAAGTGTGGACACCAACCAATTGAATCTTGCTTTATTTACATGTTTTACTTAATCTTTTACATGTTGATTTATCTTTTAATCAAAACATTTCTTATTTCATCTCTATAGAAAAATAAAAATCAAAATGTTCCAAAGCTCTCATGCTGTGACAAAAACACCCACTCATGCATCAGTAGTTCACCCCAAAGCCTGTGGCTTGTGGCCAGGAAACTATACAATAGCAACATGCTTGGCTTTAAAACGTCAGACTTTTGGTCTGAATCATAAACCTTAACCTTCTTAGCTTACAATTTAACCCTTTTTTAATCTTACTTATACTTACTACTCTTAATTTTAATAACATTGATTAGTTATGGTTAATAATTTAATATTGCTTATACTCTATATTGATCATTTTCATTTATAATCAAAATCACAATGTTTATAACATGAATATTATAAAATTTAACTATAAATCTTTATTAAATTTCTATGTTATTGTTATAAATTTTGTGTTACAAACTGATTTAAAGAAAACCTATTCATAGCAAAATTTGTTTGTGTTTCTCTACTATTTAACTTATTTATTTTATAATGAAAACTTTTATTTCCCTGGCAATAGACTCTGGGAACAGCACAGGGGACAAAGTGAAAAGTTAATTGATCCTACTCAAACTAATAAAAACGCACTATATCATTCTTATTATTACTAGGGAAACAACATGTTCTTGGTAAATCAAGTGAAACTGTAGGAATGAAGAAAAACAAAGAAATCTGTAACTGGTTATGATCACATAGTTGTAAACACCACTGCAATTGGACCCACCATCTCCCTGGGGGACGTGGATAGAAATCCAACATAATAACTTTATTCTACATGCACAAAAGCATGATCACAACTATAGAACTAGTTATTCTAAAATTATGGGTCAATGCACACACCACTAACAGGAAAAATCAACAATAAAATTAAATCGGGCCAACCTATACCGGGAACATGCATCAAAAACACCTTTAGTACTGACAACGCCCTTTAAATAAACCAATTAATTCTGATACATATTTAACATGTCCTTTGAGAAACTCCAGGGCCCTTGGAATTCCCCAAAACCATGCCAAGCCAAAAGGTTGGGCTTTTTAACTTTGGAAAACTTTGTCAATTAACAAAAGGTGAACAGACAGGAAATTCCATGGAGCCGTGCCACACACACGGGATCCCCTTGCAGCCTAGCTGAACAGGGGTGTTGCCCCTCGGGCTCCCATGCCATTCCCTATAGCAGGATGGCTCTCGACAGTCTACCTGATGTTAAAACATTTATTCACAGCAAAATATCTGCCTATAAGGGCTCTCTATAAGTTACCCCTACAGTGTCAGCCACTCAGAGTGATGCAGTCACCTGGTTGCAATAGGAAATTGTCCTGGACTCAGGGTATCTAGTAGAATGGGTGTAGATCTCAACCTCAGAGCTCTTGAGAAGATCTGGTAGCCTCAGACCTAATAGAACTCAAAAACCCATGCAACTACAAGCATTCAGGTAACTTCTCAGCTAAAGGAAGAATGAAAAAGTAGGAAAGGGAGAAAATAATTTATACTTTTTTGAGCATAAACTGCTTAGGAATTTCAGGGAGGACTAAGGGAAAATTTAATTTAAAATTTTTAAGTGATAACTTCTGTACATCAAGTACCATAGTAAGTGCTATTAAGAATACAAAGAATAGTAAGACACACTTAGTAGGAAGATAGACACACTCACACATACACATGTGCACACACACACAGGCACACATACACACACATACACTTAAACATAAGCAGTAGAGACTGAAGAAAATGCCATAAGGTAGACATAAAAAAAGTTCTATCTGGGTTCAGAATATAGAGATGGAATCAAAGATTTTTAGTAGAAAACTAATGTTTAAATATGACTTTGAATGAAGCCTGGATCTTGATCACTGGACTTAGAAAATAAAGCTGTGGGCTGAGGGACGAGCACAGCCCCGTGACAGACTGGGAGGTGCAGACCATGTCCGCAAACATGAAACGCAGGTCAAGAGGGGCTAAGCCAGGAAAAATAGACTAACATTAGACTGTAGAGAATCTGACATGCAGTTTTTTTTATTATTATTTCAGAAAGAATTCTTGAATATTTCCGAGCAAGGGAATGAATCTCCGTTTATTAGAAAAAGCTGTCAATATCAGCAAAATGGAGGTGAGGAAATGGGAAAGACAAAAGGCAAGACATTCAGCCTGTAGTTAACAATACCGTACTGTGCACATAACATTGTGTTGAGAGAGTGTATCTTATGTCCAACGTTCTTACCACAATGAAAAAGAAAAAGGAATAGCAAAATTATCAAAATAAATCTCTAAAGATGAAAAAGAAGAAAATTACTGGAATAGTCTAGACAGGAAATCATGAAGCCTTAAACCAGAATAGTAACAGAAGTTGAAAGTGGAGAATGGATTCTTGAGGTACAGAATGAGTAGAATTTTAACACTTATCTGTTGTGAGAGGGAGAGATTAAAGAGATTAAGATGACCCTTAGATTTCAAGAATAATAATATTACTAGCAGGTCCAGGGAACACAGATGAAAGAGAGTACTCAACAGAGGAGAGAAATAAATTCAGTTTGGGTTATTTTGAAACTTAGCTACATTTGAGTATCTACATGTCTGTCTCTATAACCAAAAATGTCTCCCTTTTTCCTCTTTACATGGCCAGTGGCCACAGTCACTGCTGCCCCACACACCAGGGCATGCACACGTGTGCACGCACATGCACAAACACTAGGCATGCTAAGCCATCAACGCTGAGGTGTGCATCAGCATTCCCTGCCTCTCCCTCCCCAGCAGGTGACAGTATCTCATTAACAAAGCAGCATAATTCTTTCATTAACAATTTTATTTTACCACTGCCCCCTTTTACCTAAATCTCATGTCTCAGACTTTATATATATAAATATATGTGTACATACACACACAAACATGTGCGCACACGAGAGTACTACATAAGATTCATGGAAAAATGGAATTAAAAGATAATACGAGTCTTTTCAGGAACTCTTTGAAGACCCCGTGTGTGTGTGTGTGTGTGTGAGTGTGTGTGTGTGTGTGTGTGTGTGTGCGCGCGCATGTGTATACATATATCTAGAATATATGTATACTATATATCTAGAATACTGTTCTGACAAAGTAAAAGTTAATCTATATTTACACTTATATAATTAAGAGGCATATAATTGCTCATTAGAGTTTCTCAGTGGCCCAAGAATAACAAATATTACACAATGATTTGATATGTCAGCCCTGTGTAAGAACATTTGGTATTATCTTGTACAGTCTTGTGGCAGATAATTGTTTGGTTTCCTTTAGATACTTTATGACCTCTATGAATTCCTAGGGTGAGCCCTGTTTTGAAGCCACTGTACTAAAATCCAAATCAAGAAGAGATTCTCCCACGTGGAACAGAATTGTGATCACACAGCCACCTCCTGCCTTTACTGACTCTACCTGAAGACTTATGTGGAGCACCAGCCTTCTGTGTATTCTTATAATAGTCTATTGCAAATGATCAGATATTGTATGTGACAAAACCACTTTACCATAGTCACTAAGCTAAATAAAGATACAAATAGGGTGAATTTAACTTTGAATAGATTCAGTAGTAAGTTCTGTGTAGGGGTTCGTTGGCTCTAGATACATTGGTATCGATGCTGATTGCCATGCATGGTAAGCATCACAAGACTAAAAATAAAGGTACAATCTGATACCATCAGAGTACTTACAATTTTCCTATGGGAAATTAATACATAAATACATCTAAATAGTCAAAAGCAAAATGGCACTGATCTAAAGATATGTGTTACATTTGCACCAAATGTTATTCAGCCAAATCAGAAAAAATGTATGCAAAGCTGTTAGAGGCAGAAGAAAAAGCTCACTTGCATCTATTTCTTGGGGCCTAAGTTACCTTAGATACAAAATCAAGGAGCTGATCTTCATCAGATTAAGGAAAACTCCATCTATGGCTGCTGTCTCTTGATAGGATAAACAAAATCTGCATATAAATCCATGCAAAACCTTAAAGTGTAGCATCTTTTCTCACAATTCTCAGAGCTGGAATCTGGAGCTACAAGTGTGCATTCTCAGCATTACCCTGTCATGGATGGATGGAGACTCTACCATGAAGCTTCTGTCTACTGAGAGCAGGTGAGTCTAAAAACAATAGAGAAATCTTGTCTGTAATATATAGTAAAAAACAAAAACAAAAACAAAACAAAACAAAATAGGAGAACATTATTTTTAAGACACTAAAAGAAAAAAGTCAACTGGCAATTCTATACCCAGCTAATATGTCTCTCAAAACTGGTGAAATACTTATTCAGAAATACAAAAGTAGGGAGGTTGGGGATAATTGGGTGGGGGACATGGGGCACAAACACAATTTGTGGTAATGGGCAAGCTGCCAGTACAAATCTGGCCTTCACATCTTGGGCATGGGGGTTGACAATCAGCTCTGTATCTCATGAATATTCATAACCAATAATAATAATAATAAAGAAATACAAAAGTGGCATTAATTCATCACCATCATCATTCTAACCTGAGCAATTAATTAGGCATAAAAAGACATTTTAAAAATCCAGATTGGAAAGGAGAACATAATATTAGCTCTAATTGTTGATGACATGATCTTGTATATAGAAAACATTAATAAATTCACACACGCACACACTCCACCAGTTCACCAAGGTGTAAGATAAAATATTAATATCAAAAATTATGCTGATTTATATGCACTAGCAATAAACAATCTAAAAATGAAATTAAGAGCAAAATTTCCTTTACAATTACATCAAAATAATAAAATACTTAGGCATAAATTTAACAAAATAAACAAAAAGACTTGTACACTGAAAAGTGCAAAGTATTTCTGAAATTAATGAAGTCCTAAATATATGGAAAGTTATTTCATATTCATGGTTTGGAAGACTTAAAATTGTTGAGATGGCAATACTCCCCAATTTACATCCTACAGATTCAATTAAATCCCTACCAAAATTTCAAAATTCTACCTATCATTCCCCCTTCCCTCCCAGAAATTGACAAGCCAATGTCAAGTTCATTTGGAAGTCCCAGGGAGCAAGATTAGCCAAAACAATCTCAGAAAAGAAGAAAAACATTGAAAAAATCACTCTTCCCCATTTCAAAACTTATTACAAAGCTACAGTAACCAAGACAGTGTGGCACTGGAATAGGATAGACAGATAGATTAATGGAATTGAATTGAGACCCCTCAAATAAACCCATAAGTTTATGAGCAATTGATTTTAAATAAGAGTGCCAAGACCATTCAATGGGGAAAATATAGTCTTTTTAACAAATGGTGCTGGGAAAACTGGGTATTCATGAGTGAAGTCAGACCCCTACCTCATACCATACATAAAAATTAATTCAAAAGGATGAAAGATCTAAATGTATGAACTAAAACTATAAAACTTTTAGAAGAACATATAGATGTAAATTTTTCTGTTCTTGGTGTATGTGAAGCAAACTCACTGTGCACTGGTTTGTAATGCCACGGGAGAACTCCAGATGCATGGAAGATAGCAATGATTATCACTATGCCAACAACCAAGAACACAAGTCTGACCATGTCAGCCCACTGCTTTTTGGGCTGCTATTTCTAACACTTGCATGAGTCTGGTAAGAGAGAACAGTTATACGAGTTAAGTAAACTAAACTTATTACTCATAGAGACATATCAAGAGACAGTAGAAGCCTAGGATTCATGGTGAGCTGGTCTTCCAAGGCTCAGGGAAGCTCCCCAAAGTGATGGACTCTTGTCTGCACGTGCCTCCTGTTGCACTGCAGTGGAGGGACTCAGCACAGTCCTCCTTGGGTTTTAAACCCTGGGATATTTTGCTGAGCTAAATCTAAAATTCTTGAGAACTACAAATGAGAAAGTGGGAGAGCTGGGTCACCAGGGCCATCCAGAGACTTGTCCTGCCAAGTAGGCAATAGTTTCTTAAATATGAAACCCAAAACATAGGCCACCAATGATAAAACTAGATAAATTGAACTTCATTAAGTTTTAAAAAGTTTGTGCTTCTAAAGGATACTTTTAAGAAAGATGAAGACAACACCGAAATGATATATATATATTTGCAAATCATAGCAGGGACTTGTATCCAGAATATATAAAGAAACTTTGTAATTCAATAATTTAAAATAGAAAGAATCTAAATAAATATGTCTAAAAGAAAATCTAAAAATGGTTAATAAGTTCATGAAAGGATTCTCAGCATCATGAGTTATTAGGGAAATGCAAATTAAAATCACAATGAGATACCACTTTGTACTTACTAGGCTATAATAAAAAAAATATATGGGCTGATGGTTAGCTCAGTTGGTTGGAGCACAGTGTCATAACTTCAAGGTCAAGGCTTTGGATCCGGCCAGCCACCAAAAAAACACAGACAATAACAAGTGTAGGCACAGATGTGGAGGAATTAGGAACCTCATGCATTGCTGGTGGGAATGTAAAATGGTGCAGACTTTATGTAAAACAGTACAGCAATTATTCAAAAATTAAACACAGAATCAGCCAACTCACTTTTAGGTATACACCCAAAACAATTAAAAACATGTGTCCACACAAAGAATTTTACATACATGCTCAGAATAGCATTATTCATATTAGCCAAAAAGTAACAGTGTTCATCAGTTGATGAGTGTATTAATAAAATATGGCATATCCATAAAATGGAATCAGTCATAAAAGAGTACAAAGCACGATATGTGCTACACTATGCATGAATCTTGGAAAAATATGCTAGTGATAGAAGACATACACAAAAGGGCACATATTATATGATTCCATTTATATAAAATGTCCAGAATAAGTAAATCCTTAGAGACAGAAAACAGATTAATGTTTGTCAGGAGCTATGAATGTAGAGTGAATTCTAATGATGCAGGATTTCTTTTGGGGGTGATGAAAATGTTCTGTAATTAGATAGTGGTGATGGTTGCACAGCTGTGTGAATACACTAAAAATCACTGAATTTTATGGTATTTAAATTATACACAATTTTAAAGAAAGATCTGGCACTTCAACCTAAAAAGATTCAAATATTCTAGCTCCAATGTCAGAAAAAAGTATATATTTTCAAAGTTAGCCTTATGACTAGAAATATGTCTTATTTAATTTGTATTGTGTATAAATCTTATTGATGAATTTGCCAATCTTCTAAAAATATGAAATATTTTACAAACTTACTAAATTGCATTCTTCATGTGGCTTAAAAAATTACCTAATTATTGGTGCACATAATATAGATGAATCTCAAAATAATTACAGTGATGGAAGAAGGCAGACAAAAAGTGGTACATGTGTACTATGTATGCTATGAACTGAACTGCGCCAACCCCCAAATTCATATGTTGAAGCCCTAAACCCCAATGTGATGGTATTTGGAGATGGGGGAGATAATTAGGTTTAGTTGAGGCCATCAGAGTGGGGCCCTCATCAATGGAATTAGAGCCCTTATAAGGAGAGACACAGATAGCTTCCTCTCTCTCTCTCTTCCATGTGAGAACACAATAAGAAGTCACTATCTGCAAGACAGGAAGAAAGCTCTCACCACACCTGCCCATGCTGGCATCCTAATCTCGAACTCCCAGCCTCCAGAACAGTGAGAAAAGGAATTTCTGTGGCTTAAGCCAGCCAGTTTATGGTATTTTATTATGGCAGCCCAAGCTAAGACACCATATTATTCCATTTACATGAAAATGTAGAAAATAAAAGCAAATCTTATTAACAGAAAGCAGATCAATAATTGTCAAGGGATAGGGAGAGGTGGGAAGGGGTGGAAGGAAAAAGGATTAGAACATGATGCAAAGAAACTTGGAAGAGATAAATATGTTCACGACCTTGATAGGCATAGTTTGTTTTTATGCCCATTTCACCTCAGTAAAGCTGTTTTTTGAAAGAATGATCATGGAAACAAAACCCAAAAGTGTTTGGCAAAGTGCCTAAGCCAAAAACTTACTTGTTCGGAGACAGATAAATGGAATTAAATGATATTTTATACCCTGCTTATCTTTTAAACTAAACTCAATATTTCACAATTTTAACTTATTACCCACCTGTCTTTAGTTTAGCCAATTAGTTTCCTCTTCAGAAGTGCTCTCTTAGTTGAAGGTGGGGACATGCTTCCAGACCTTTATAAGAGAGGGAATGAGGAAGAAAAGTGAGGGCTATATTCCGAGGCTTTAGCCATCAGAAAGAATCACTGGCCTTTTGGGTGCTCATGGTGGAGTGAAGGTACCTGTGTTTTTGTTAAAGAGGCAAGTTCGGAGATCTGAAAGTGGAGGTTTGGCCAGGTAAGTTTCAAGTGCCAAAGGCAATTACATATATGATGGCAACTCTCCCACAACCTTTCAAGCTACTGAGTTGGGACCTTGTTGTAGCCACCATCCCTACTATCACTGGTTTTTAACTCCTCACATTCCAAAACACAATTTACTGTTTGCATCTATTGAGACTCACCACGATGTTTCACCGATAGGCAAGTATGGAGGGAGAAGGTTTGGTCTGGAACATGCAGCAGTGAACAGGAAGTGTAAGCATGACTGGTAAGGCATTTGTTCCTTATCTAACCCCTCAGATTAGGTTTGAGCCCTGAGAGATGGAAGACTGGTAACCAGCAGCTAATGACACTGCTTACAAACTGCTTGGTGAGACTCTGCCCACAAGAAGAGTTATTTTGAGCCCTAAGTGACAAAGGACACCTCAGAGGCATTGAGGAGACCATACATCCCCTCCCTTCTGTGCAAACTCCAACACTACCCCCAATAGCCTGAAAAAGATTCCAAGAAAAGTCCCTGTGGGCTAAGCATGGAGGTTCATTTCCACCAATGTCTTTGGTGGACAAGTTGGAATATTTTCAGGAGAAGGATTGGGCTGATTCCAGTGGTGATTTCAGCTGCATTTTGATTGGAGTGAATGTGGGAAAGCACACTGAATATTGCCCAAATTAATGAGAGACCCTTTGAGAGAGACCCTACACCTCTGCTATGAATAAGACAAAACCTTGAGCTATTATTATTTGGACACCATGAATTAATGTGATATATTAGTCTATTTCTGTTGCTTATAACAGATACCTGAAACTATGTAATTTATAAAGAAACAGAAGTTATTTCTTATAGTTTTGGAGGCTGGGAAGTCCAAGGTCCAAGGAACACCTCTGGTTAGGGACTTTTTCTTGGTGGGAACTCTCTACAGAGTTCTGTAGTGACCAGGGTATCACATGGCAAGCCAGAGAAGAGAAAGAGACCTCACCTTCTGGCTTGCTTTCCTTACAAAGCCATCAGAATCACACCCATGACCACCCATTAAACCACCAACCCATTAGTCCATGAGTGGATTAATCCATTCATGATGGCATGGTCCTCAAGATCCAATCACCTCTCAGAGGCCCCACCTTTTGAACACCATAATTGGATTTTCCACCCTCTTAAAACTGTTACAATTGAGATCAAGTTTCCAATACTTGAACTTTTGGGGGACGCAAGTGACCCATAGCACATGATCTTATTTACTAGTCAAAGTGTGAAGAGTCCTGGATGCGTAGTTACACATCTACCTTCTCCAAGAAGCCTATAGACTCTTATGGGGTGGGATTGTGCCTTGTTCTTTGTATCTTTCTTTCAGTATGCTTGAAACAAAGTTGACCTTTATACCATTTTTATTCAGTGCTACAGTGTGAGAAAGAAGGACAGAAAAATGGAAGGAAGGAAGATCTCTTAAACACAGTTATCCCATTCATGATTGAAGAGAATAATACAACTAGATGCATAGAATCAGGGGACACAAAGTCAGAGGAGGAATTTATACTTTTCCTAATGTTTTTCTTTGAATTACTTCTATCAAATATTCAAGTGGAATAACAAAAGATGGCAAAAGTGAATTATGAAACTTAAAATAAAGTTCCCTCAAAATGCTTGAAACAATTGCTTAGTTGAGGTGGTAGATAAAAGAAGAAAACTGAGAAAGTGTCAAATAATTTCCGTTCTTCAATTTTTCCCCCAGCAATGTTCGTCTCCACTTTCCTGTCTCTTAATATGCGTATCTGGTTATCACCTCTGGTCAATACTCCTATTCAGCAACAGCCAGAAAATGGAAAAATGATATGAGGGAATGAAAAGAAAATAAAGGAACAAAAGATTTTTTTTAAAAAAAGTGAAGAGGGATGTGGTAAAAATTAATGTTCAGATATGTTTCAGAAACCAGGAAGGACCAATAACAGAGGTGCTTATCTCAAAATACTCCCTATACAGCGCTATCCCCCACAAACACACTAAGCCTAGTGGTGTGCATAGCTAAGAACGAAAGCTCTACCATTCAACTGACATACAACATTAGTTCTAGAAAGAACAGGACCCACTGGAAATAGTGACCTCACAGGAAGACTCTGCCTTGTAGAAAGCAGCTGTGAGGTCTAGCTCCCTGGCCGGCTGCAGTAAACGCCCTTCTGGCCTTGCCTATGGTTTGCCTTCATTTCCAGCTCTCATGAGCACCAGACTCTTCTGCTGGGCAGTCACCTGTTTCCTGGGGGCAGGTGAGTTCTGAGCTAATGGATCTGCATCACTGGGCTTTGTCTCTGGCTCTACAACTGTGTCTCAAATATACCCTGTATCTGTATGTTGATCAAAGATTTTCTGAAAGGTATTGAAATTTATATAAAAACAAATAAATACACTATGGAGTAAAAAGCAAAATTCATGTGAGTTTTTAAATGAATGCAGAAGACTTCCAAGTTATTTGACCTCACGTTGGACTGCTCCACTGTAAAGTGTTCATTGTTCTGTTATTACCATTAAGTCTCATGCAATCTTTTCTCCTCTGAGGTCTTGCAAATGCTGGTGTCACCCAGAACCCAAGACACCTGGTCAGGAGGAGAGGACAGGAGGCAACACTGAGATGCAGCCCAGGGGAAGGACATAATCAAGTTTACTGGTATCGGCAGCTCATGGAGGAAGGTCTAAACTTCATGATTTACCTCCAGAAAGAAAAAAACCATAGATGATTCAGGAATGCCAGCAAAACGGTTTTCTGCTGAATTTCCCAAAGAGGGATCTAACATCCTAAAGATCCAGCTGGTAGAGCCAAGTGACTCGGCAGTGTATTTCTGTGCCAGCTCATCATCCACATCAAGGCACAGTCACATCCTCTCAGTGCACAAACATCCTCCAGTTCCCGCCCTGGAAACAGTAGTGGGCTGGGGAGAGGAGACAAGTTATCTGCATAGTGAACAAATCAGCTCTAAGGCATTTGCAGGTTGAGGATAAAGATAGGGGAGCATTGTGGAAACAGAATGGAATATCTCAGTCCATGCTCAAGAACTGCAACTCTGTCATTTGAAAAATGTGAAGGTTTTTAAAAACTGAACATAATTGGTCAGGTTAAACACTTTTTGACAAACATAGTTCTTTTTCTTTTTTTCCATACTTTACAGCAAGTTCTGTGTTTCATGCTTTGCATTTGTAATTTTATTTAATACCCAAGACAATGCAAAGAAAGTGTTTTCTTCCTTTTCACCCTGAGAATATATGGTTCCAGGATTAAATTTTTCTTTCTCAAACAAAAACAAAAAAAAGGAAAAAAAAGAACAAATGAAAGAAAGAAAAAGAGACAGAAAAAAAACGACAACAAATAGTAGGTGACAGACATACAGGATTTAAAACCAGGCTTGTCTGGCTCAAAGGGTTATGTGTTCTTTCTGGCATAATCCTTGTTTTGTTCCTTGCCTAGTGCCTGTTTAGGTTTGTATTCGTGCCAGGATTAAGAACTCCTGCTATAAAAGTATAGAATATCTGAGAGACAATGGAAATAGAGTTGGATAAATCTATCTGTAATTTAGGAGAAAGGTCTGGCCCACCAATACTGTTCATTAGAAAAATGTCGCCTCAACTTTTTGTTATCTCAGTGCTCTTTTTTTTTTTTAAATTCATATCACTCAACAACTATTGGGCACTTACAGAGAAGAGTATATAATCATTTGTTTTGATGAAATAATTTCAAAGAATCAAAAGGCAGATAAATGCAAAGTCATTTCAAATACACGTGTAACAAGTTAAGTCCAGCCTCACCAGAATGGAGTATAAACCCTGTTGCTCCATTGCATTTTCTGCCATGTGATTTTCTGAAATTATTTTATGCACTCCTGCTCCTCTCTCACCCCATCTGGGAGAAGAAAAACTCAGAAAACTCTGCCAAGAAGACAGAAGAGGAATGCTGGCTGGCTGGGGCGGGGGCCTGAAGGAGAACTGAGGAGACGAACAGAAAAAGACCAAGCTCTTGGTCAGACTGCAGGACTGCAGGGAAGGGGGATTCTACAGTCCAAGCCACTTATGGCACTAGACACATAATTTAAAGGATCAGTCTTGCAAAGGTGCTGCTTGTAAGGAAGAAAAAAGGCAAAGGGGGAGGAAGAAGGTTCTGTGGCAATTGGGTAGTGAAGAGAAAAAGAGGAAAAAGTGAAAAACTTAGAGTCCTGCAAAACAAAAGAGAATCACACATCAGGAGGATTCACAATCACCCCCACCACGAAAATGAACAAAGCTTACGAAGGTATGTGGACTTTGCTAGAATGATGGAAAAAAAAAAAAACAGATAACAATAATTTTGTAAAACTCCCCAATAACATAAAAATGAACAAGAGAAAAGTAAAATCCATAGAATAGAGGAAAACCCCTGACTCCATCACCCCCCATGAAACAATCATGAGTCAGAAGAAGATGTAAGTCTACACTGCAAACAGAATTAAATACACTCAAGTAAGCAGTTGAGGATATGAGAAGCCACTTATAACTAGAAGTTCAAAAACTAAGAATAGAAATGGCAAAAACTTAAAGTCCTGCAAAAGGAAGAAATAAAAAAAAAAAAGTTTAACTCAGGAAAGAAATGAAAGAAAGAGACAAAATTATCACAAAATGAAGAATAAATTACAAGATGCCCAAGGAAGAGTAGACTCAAATAAAAATTTAACGATGGCATTGAAGAAAGACAGGGAAACAAGTAAGAGAGTGGACATGACATAAAGAAGTAAAAGCAGCCAGAGACAAGGCAGTCAGAAGGAAGTGAGGTTTTGGGGTGAGAGCATGATGGATCTAGAAGAGCCATGGCCGTGCTCTGTGCATCAGGAGAGCTGAGCGGCGTGTTTTCACAGTGGCCACAGGGACCTCTGGACAGACCCCAGGAATCACTCTTTCCCCGAGAGACTTGATCGTGTTAAAAATGAATGTGGAATTCTTGTCTGACCAGAGTGGCTACCGTGCACCCTTAGTAATCAAAACACTGTGGTCACTGGAGAGGTGAAAACCAACGGGCCAATCACAGTGAGGCCCTGGCCCGGATTTGTGGGGTGCCAGCCCCCTCAGCCCATGCAGGGTTACAGGAGGCACAGGTGACTCAGTTCTCTGGGCTGTCTCTTCATCTGCAAAATCAGGGGCCCCGTCTTAAATGTCTCCAGGATCCTTCCAACTGTTCATTCTAGTCTTTGACAAATTCCACACATTCAGCCAGGGGGAGTCCCAGAGCTGATCTTCTTTTCTCATTTCTCTTCCAGCAAGTGTTTGGAGCTACAAGGAGACCGCCTTCCCACTATGAGCAACCAGGTGCTCTGCTGTGTGGCCCTTTGTCTCCTTGGAGCAGGTGAGTCCTGGGTTCAAGGAGCAAAGTCATCTCGAATGTGACAGATTTATGCCTTTTCCCAGCAAGAGCAGCATCGGGCACCCTCTTGGGATGTGTTTCCAGCATCTTTCTCTTTCTTCCCCAGGAATCATAGATGGTGGAGTCACTCAGACCCCAAAATACCTGTCCAGAAGGGAAGGACAGAGTGGGACCTTAAAATGTGAACAGAATTTGAATTATGACACTATGTACTGGTACCGACAGGACCCAGGGCAAGGGTTGAGACTGATCTACTACTCACAGACTGTGATGGACATTCAGAAAGGAGACATAGCTGACGGCTACAGTGCCTCTCGGGAGGAGAAGGCATTCTTTCCTCTCACTGTGACATCAGCCCGAAAGAACCAGACAGCTCTCTATCTCTGTGCCAGTAGTTTAGACACAGTGAAGTGCAGCCGCTCCTCTCTGTGCACAAATGTGTCCCAAGCCCTCCTTCCCATGCCAGGTGGCAGGGCTCTCTGAACTCAGTCTCCTGCACCGCCCTTTTCCTCCACCTCTGCCAGACACCCAAAGCAGCTGCTTCCATTGTAGACTTTGTGGGACGGCATGAAACTTTTTCACTAAGTTGGTTTTAAAAAATTTTATAACATATAATATAGATAGATAGATAGATAGATATGTATATAAAGAGAAACAGATACAGCGGGACACAGAGAAAGAGACAGAGACAGAGAAAAGGGAGAAGAGAGAGGTTAATTTTACAGCCCCAAACTTTTTTCTATTTTACTGAACACTAGAAAATAGAAATGAGCAGAAAATTGTCCCTTCCTTCAGAAAAATAATAACAGCCTAGTGGGGAGAGGGATATGTAGAAGACAGAAACTGTAATCACAGTATTATAGGATGTGTACTTTAATTAGGGGCATTCATGGAGTACAGGGGATAACACGGCCAATTCTGTTTGGTGACATCAGGAAGGGCTTCAAAGAGAAGGGAATTTTTTTTTTTAAATTTTATTTTGTCCATATACATTGTGGCTGATTATTACTCCCCATCACCAAAACCTCCCTCCGAGAAGGGAAATTTTGAGATGAAACTTGAAGGAGTAGGACTTCACCAGATGGGTAAGCATGGGTAAGCACCAGAAGAGTGAGACAGGCATGGGGAACTGTGAAAGGAGAGAGAGAGTGATGAGATAATAACAGGAGAAAGGGTGGTCAATAGCCCCTCCCCTGTCAGAATATGGCAATAGGAGAAAATCTGGAAAAACGAATGGAATAAAGTTATTGGACAAAGTTTAGTTTCTGGTTCTAGTGGACCATCATTGAATATATGCATAGAAATATCCAGGAGGACACAAATTCCCTCCTTTCAGGTGATGAATTTTTAAAGCAAAGTATGTGGATGTAAATAGACTTCAAAACTTCCGCTGTAAAATTTTGCTTTTTCAGAGTAATCCCAATACTGAAAGGAGCTCTGTAGCTGTGAATGTCCTCCTAACCTCCATTCCCACAACCATGCTGTAAGAGAGATATCATCTGAAGTGAAAGACAGGAAACTTAAAAAACATAAAATATCACTAAATGTTTCCTTAGAAAGCTTTGAGAGGCCATTTACATCTATTAACTAGGAAGGGCAATTTATTTAAAATTCTAATCTAGAACTTTAATATTTTTTGAGTATAAGCATATTTGCTCAATTTAAAAGCCATAATCAACAATAAATTAGACAAGTTAAATAATTAATTTGCTGTATAAAAACTCAAGAAATACTCCAGAGTTGTTAAGTAGCAGAAAAAGTGGCTCCAAACTGAAAAACACACATCAATAATGCAATGGATAAATAAACCGTGCTACATTTATGCAACAGAATGCAATATAGCAAAAAAAAAAAAAAAAAAGAAAGAAAGAAAGAAAGAAAGAAAAAAGAAAGAAAAGAAAACCAAATATAATTTGCAACAACATGAATGAATATCATAAACTTAATGTTGAATAAAAAAGCTAGATACAAAAGAATACATGTTGTATGAAGTCAAAATAATAATTACATTTGGGGTCATTGTTTATTTACTCTGAGAGAGGCATGTGGGCGTCTTCTGGAATTCTGAAAATGTTCTGTACCTTGACCTGGGTGGTGGTTATATAAATGTATTCATTTGCAAAATCCAATGGGTGAAACACTTAAAATTTCTGTAATCTATTATATGCATTTTGTACCTCACTTAGAAAGCTTAGAATATAATGACAACCATATACCAATTATCTATTTCTCTGTAACAAACTACCCCCAAACTTAGTGATTTAAAATAACAATTTATTACTATGTCTTATGTTTCTGTGGGTTGAATGGGTTCAACTGGGCAGTTCTCACTTGGGTCCTCTCAGGTAGTCAGGTAGTCACTAAGGCTGGAGATATCTGAAGGCTCGGCTGGGCTGAACATCCAAGATAGTTCTCTACGCACTTGTCTAGGACCTCACCTGGGGTGCTGAAACAGCTGTGGACCAGCCAGGCATGTATCTCTGTCTCTACACAGCTCTTCAATGTGATCAGGTGAATTTTCTCACAGCATGGTGGCCCACAAGTAGTTGAAAAATTTACATGGTAGCTGACTTCCCTAAGAGTTAGTGTTCAACAGACCCAGGTAGGATTCACAGGCTAGTGATGACCCAGCCTGGAAAATATGCACCATCATTTCCACTGCATTCTGGCCAGCTCAGATTCAAAAGAAGAGCTCTCACAGGAATGTGAACACTGGAAGGCGTGTTTCATTGGGGTGGCATCCTTTAAGACTAGATATTATACTATGACAATTTGAATCTTTTGTCATTACTTAGTAACCTTATTTTTTCCTGCAGCTCTTTTTGCATTAAAGTTATTTTTGGAGAGGTAAACATAGAAAAGGGCACCATCGATCTTTTGCTTGAGATTCTAGAGTTAGGATAGGATGCTTGGTGTTGTGGCAGCCATCCCGGAACCCTGAGGGAGACATCAATGTTGTACTGACGATGTCAGAGCAAAAAGACAAAAATATCGATAATGTTGTTGACTTGCTGCACAACTCCTGGGACTGTCCACCTCCCAATTTTTTGTTAGGTGGTGTTACGGACTGAAAGTTTGTGTCCTCCCACAATTCCTATGTTAAAACTCTAATTTCCAATATGATAATATTTGGAGGTGGGGCCTTTGGGGGGGGTAATTAGATTTACATGAGGTCCTGAGGCTGGAGGCCTCATGATGAAATTAGTGTTCTTGTAAGAAAAGGAAGAGATCATAGCCCTCTCTGTCTCTCCACCATCTGAGGACACAGGAAGAAGGCAGCCATCTCCCAGATATGAGGAAGGCCCTTGCCAGACACCAAATGTGCTGGCACCTTGATCTTGGACTTCCAGCTTCCAGAGCTGGAGAAATAAATGTTAGTTGTTTAAACAATAAGCAAATAAACAAGGTCCTTTTGGGATGACATCAATAAAGCTCTTCTTTTTCCAAAAATATAGCATTTCTCTAGTGTTTCTTTTTCTACCTTTCTATATTTAGTCTCTCTCTCTCTCTCTCTCTCTCTCCCCGCCCCTCGCCCCATCCTTATTCTTTAGGTGGGCATTTTTTAAGCACTGTATATTGCAATTTTTTTCAGTCTCATAGTTTATACAACAAGAATGTTCAGTCTGTGTTTTGTAATATATTACTGTATAGTTTTCTGTTGTATGCAATGGCTAATGTATTTTGACTGATTTATCTTGTTCAGTTTTGTACATTTATTTTTTCCACATTGTGGTTTTTTTCTTCTCTCATTTATGGCCTTCTTTGGATTGATTTATTTTTTCTTATTTTATTATTTTGCCTTCCAGAAACATACAGTCTATTTCTGTTTATTTGATGGTTAACTATAACATTTCATCATATAATTACATCACATTAACAAAATCCGGTGTTAGTCTTATTTTTACCCTTCTCCTAAGGCATGCACAGACTTTAGAACAATTAGCACTGATTGTTCCCTTTCTGGTTTCCAATATTATGGATAGTCAGAATTTTAGATCTAACTATAATAATTAGAAGTATTAGTTTGTTTTAACAATATTTGATAGAGTCATCTACCTCTTTTACATTCACCAACATCTATACCCATCATTTTTTTTTCATGAATATTTAGTATATACCAACTCAGAGCAGAAAGAGGATCCATATGTTCTGTCTTTGTCTTGTTAAACATGCTTCTTTGTGGCACGGCCTTTGATTCCTGCTATCAGACATATCCTGGGCAAAGATGTAGAACCCTATCATGGGCTATCAGACCCCAACAGCAAGGCTTTCTTCATGCCACAGTTCTGTGACCGTAGGGCTCTGACTCTAACTTTGTCTCTTTTCCCAACACTCCTCATAGATACTAAAATCTCCAGACACCAAGAATCTGGTCACCTGGATCAAAGAAATGGAGGTGACATTGCAATATGCTTAGAAAATGAGGAATAATAACATGTATTGTCTATTGACAAAAGGTATGGTTTGAGCTATGGCTAATCCATAATACATATAGAAGTGTTAATCATGACAGAAGACACTATGTCAGTTAGGGTACAATCACGGAAGAAAAAACACCATGAGCATTAAGGAATGAAAAAAAAGTATTATAGGAATTAGGCCTGACACAATTTGGGGGGAAGCTGGGTAAGTCAAGGTCCAAAAGGATCAGGAAAAAAAATGTAACTAGCTCTGGCAAAGGTGAATGAACTAGATCTTGCATTGTTAGGTACATCGATGTACTACATGGAACATGAAGGGAACTTGTGCCAACTGCCCTAAGAGTTCTCAGGAAAGTGTCTCATGATGGGCTGGGCCTGAGGTCCCTCTCGGTCAGCAGAGCTGGAAGTCAGTATGGAGAGTTGGATGTGAACCAGAGAAAAGTCAGCCCAAATTGGAACCCACAGGTACTTTTGATCCTATTCCCCACCACTCAGATCAGTGATGACGTCAGAACACAACGGCAGCCATTTCACTTCCCCTTACAAACCTTATGCATTTCTCCCCTTGAGATCAACTCTAACCCAGAACCATACCAGGAAGGAGGTTCTCAGAAACATATTTCCTGCTTAGCTAGGTCAACACAACAATAAAACACCACAGGAATATAACTGCCAGCTAGAAGAGAAATTAGAAGATTTTCCTCTGATCCAGGGGGCTTCTCCAACCACTTCCTCACAGACATATCATAATGTTGGGCCAGGGGTTACATGTAGCAAGTTGCCTTACCTAATCATTGCAGAAAATGTACAGTTACCATGTGAGGTGGCCCCAATCTAATGAGGTCCTACACAACTGGAAAAAAAAATGCAGCCACAGCTCCCCAGAGAGGCTGAAGACCCGAGGCAACCATACACACAAGGCACTAGAGGCCAACTGAGCAGTCACGGAGGTAGCCATACCAAATTGGCAACCACAGCAACATCTTAGTTAGTCAATAGTCTCAAACCAGTGGACTGTGAAACCCCCTGCCACAATGAATAAACATCAAAGAAAAGATACCAGAAATACAAAAAATCAAGAAAGTACACCACCAAAAGTTAATAAATCACAAACTCTGGATCCTATAGTACAAGAAGCCCTTGAAATGACTGACAAGGAATTTCGAGTGATAATTCTAAGGAAACTGAATGAGATACAAGAAAACTCAGCTAGACATCATGATGAAATGAGGAAAAGTATACAGGACCTGAAAGAGGAAATGTACAAGGAAATCAATGTGCTGAAAAAAAATGTAGCAGAACTTGCTGAACTGAAGAAGTTATTCAGCGAAATAAAAAACACAACGGAGAGTTTAACCAGCAGGCTTGTCGAAGCTGAAGAGAGAACCTCTGAACTTGAAGATGGGCTGTTTGAAATAACACAAGCAGACAAAAAGAAAGAAAAAAGAATCAAAGACATTGAAGAAAATCTGAGACAGATATCAGACAACCTTAAGCGCTCAAATATCCGAGTCATGGGTAGTCCAGAAGGAGAGGAAAATGGAGATTGCATTGAAAACATATTCAACAAAATAGTGGCAGAAAACTTCCCAGGTATAGGAAAAGTCACAGATCTTCAGATCCAGGAAGCTCAATGATTTCCAAACGTATTCAACCCAAAAAGGCCTTCTCCAAGACATGTCATAGTCAAATTGGCAAAACTCAGAGACAAAGAGAGAATCTTAAAAGCTGCAAGAGAGAAGCGTCAAATCACCTATAAGGGAGCCCCAATCAGGCTAACATCAGACCTTTCATCACAAACCCTAAAAGCTAGAAAGGAATGGGATGATATATTCAAAATACTAAAAGACGAATATTGCCAGCCAAGAATACTCTACCCTGCAAGGCTATCCTTCCGAAATGAAGGGCAAATAGTATATTTCTCAGACAAACAAAAACTGCAGGAGTTCACTACCACACGACCATCGTTACAAGAAATTCTCAAGGGAGTACTGGGTTTGGTTTCTGAAAAATAGCTACCACTGCCATAAAAAACCAAGAAAAATCAAAACCCACTAGTATAATAAAAATGACATTCAGGAAGAGAAAACAAACAAACAAAAACGCTATCTACAACCTAAGGAACCAAGAAACACAGAAACCAAACAGTAAATCAGAAAGCAAGGAACAAAAGACACCTAAGACAACCAAACAACCAATAAAATGCTAGGAATAAATCAACACCTTTCAATAACAACTCTTAATGTAAAAGGCTTAAATTCCCCAATCAAAAGACCTCGACTGGCTGAATGGATCAAAAAGGAGGACCCAACTATATACTGCCTACAAGAGACCCACCTCACCCATAAAGATTCACACAGACTAAGAGTGAAAGGATGGAAAAAGATTTACCATGCAAACAGAAAAGAAAAACGAGCTGGAGTAGCTATTCTTATATCTGACAAAATAGACTTTAAACTAAAAACCATAAAAAGAGACAATGAGGGACACTACTTAATGATAAAAGGACTGATCCATCAAGAAGACATAACAATCATAAATATGTACGCACCCAATGTTGGAGCAGCCAGATTTATAAAACAAACTCTATTAGACCTAAAGAAGGAAATAGACACTAATACCATAATAGCAGGGGACCTGAACACCCCACTGTCAATATTAGACAGATCATCTAGGCAAAGAATCAGTAGAGAAACACAAGATCTAAACAAGACTCTAGACCAATTGGAATTGGCAGATATCTACAGAACATTCCATCCAACAACCTCAGAATATTCATTCTTCTCATCAGCACATGGATCATTCTCCAGGATAGATCGTATATTATATAGGTCACAAATCAAGTCTCAATAAATTGAAAAAAAATTGGAATTATCCCATGTATTTTCTCAGACCACAATGGATTAAAACTAGAAATTAATAACAAACGAAAGTCTGGAACCTATACAAACACATGGAAATTAAACAGCATTCTACTTAATGATATATGGGTCCAAGAAGAAATCAAGCAGGAAATCAAAAAATTTATTGAAACTAATGAAAATAATGATACATCATACCAAAACCTGTGGGATACTGCAAAAGCAGTATTAAGGGGGAAATCTATTGCATTACATGCTCACCTCAGAAGAATGGAAAGATGGCAAGTGAACAACCTAACACTTCACCTTAAAGAACTAGAAAAACAAGAACAATGCAAACCTAAATTTAGCAGACGGAAAGAAATCATTAAGATCAGAGCAGAACTGAATGAAATTGGAACCCAAAAAACAATTCAAAAGATCAATGAATCAAAAAGTTGGTTTTTTGAAAAGATAAATAAAATTGACAAACCATTAGCATGGCTAACTAAAAAAAGAAGAGAGAAGACTCAAATAACAAAAATTAGAAATGAAAAGGGCAATATTACAACTGATTCATCTGAAATACAAGGAATCATTCGAGACTACTATAAACAACTATACGCCAACAAATTTGAAAATCCGGAGGAAATGGAAAAATTTCTGGACACACACAAGCTCCCAAAACTGAACCATGAAGATGTAGAAAATTTGAACAGACCAATAACAATAAAGGAGATTGAAGCTGTTATCAGAAGGCTCCCAACAAAGAAAAGCCCAGGACCATATGGATTCACAGCAGAATTTTACCAAACATTCAAAGAGGAATTGACACCGATTCTTTACAAACTATTCCAAAAGATTGAAACGGACGCAAATCTCCCAAACTCATTCTATGAAGCAAACATCATCCTGATACCAAAACCAGGTAAAGATATAACCAAAAAAGAAAACTACAAGCCAATATTCTTGATGAATATAGATGCAAAAATCCTCACTAAAATACTAGCAAACAGAATACAGCAACACATACGGAAAATTATTCACCACGATCAAGTGGGATTCATCCCAGGGATGAAAGGTTCTTTCAACATACACAAATCAATAAAAGTGATACACATATTAATAAAGTCAAACACAAGGACCATATGATCATCTCTATAGATGCTGAAAAAGCATTTGATAAAGTTCAGCACTCATTCATGACAAAGACCCTCTATAAGTTAGGTATAGAGGGAAAGTATCTCAACATAATTAAAGCCATATATGACAAACCCACTGCCAATATCATCCTGAATGGGGAAAAGCTGAAAGCTTTTCCTTTAAGAACAGGAACTAGACAAGGATGCCCACTCTCACCACTCCTATTCAACATAGTGTTGGAAGTCCTAGCCAGAGCAATCAGAGAAGAGAAGGAAATAAAGGGCATCCAGATTGGAAAAGATGAAGTCAAACTGTCCCTGTTTGCAGATGACATGATCCTATATATCGAACAGCCTAAAACCTCTACAAAAAAAACTCTTGGAATTAATAAATGATTTCAGTGCAGTAGCAGGATACAAAATCAACACACAAAAATCAGTAGCATTTCTTTTCTCCAATAGTGAACATGCAGAACGAGAAATCAAGAAGGCCTGCCCATTTACAATAGCCACCAAAAAAATAAAATACTTAGGAATTGAGTTAACCAAGGAGGTGAAAAATCTCTATAATGAGAACTACAAACCATTGCTGAGAGAAACTAGAGAGGATACAAGAAGATGGAAAGATATCCCATGCTCTTGGATTGGAAGAATCAACATAGTGAAAATGTCCATACTACCCAAAGTGATATACAAATTCAATGCAATCCCCATCAAAATTCCAAAGACATTTTTCTCAGAAATGGAAAGAACTATCCAGACATTTATATGGAATAATAAAAGACCATGCATAGCCAAAGCAATGCTGAGCAAAAAAAATAAAGCTGGAGGCATAACACTACCTGACTTTAAGCTATACTACAAAGGTATAATAACCAAAACAGTATGGTACTGGCATAAAAACAGACACACTGATCAATGCAATAGAATAGAGAATCCAGAAATCAACCCACACACTTACTGCCATCTGATCTTTGACAAAGGCACAAAGCCTATTCACTGGGGAAGGGACTGCCTCTTCAGCAAATAGTGCTGGGAGAACTGGATATCCATATGCAGGAGAATGAAACTAGATCCATACCTCTCACCATATACTAAAATCAACTCAAAATGGATTAAGGATTTAAATATACACCCTGAAACAATAAAACTTCTTAAAGAAAACATAGGAGAAACACTTCAGGAAATAGGACTGGACACAGACTTCATGAATACAACCCCAAAAGCACGGGCAACCAAAGGAAAAATAAACAAATGGGATTATATCAAACTAAAAAGCTTCTGCACAGCAAAAGAAACAATTAACAGAGTTAAAAGACAACCAACAGAGTGGGAGAAAATATTTGCAAAATATACATCTGACAAAGGATTAATATCCAGAATATATAAGGAACTCAAACAACTTTACAAGAGAAAAACAAGCAACCCAATTAAAAAATGGGCAAAAGAGCTAAGTAGGCATTTCTCTAAGGAAGATGTACAAATGGCCAACAGACTTATGAAAAAATGCTCAACATCACTCAGCATCCGGGAAATGCAAATCAAAACCACACTGAGATACCATCTAACCCCAGTTAGGATGGCTAAAATCCAAAAGACTATGAACGATAAATGCTGTCGAGGTTGTGGAGAAAAAGGAACTCTCATACATTGTTGTTGGGACTGCAAAATGGTGCAGCCTCTATGGAAAATGTTATGGAGGTTCCTCAAACAATTACAGATAGATCTACCATACATCCCAGCTATCCCACTGTTGGGAATATACCCAGAGGAATGGAAATCATCAAGTCGAAGGTGTACCTGTCCTCTAATGTTCATCGCAGCACTCTTTACAATAGCCAAGAATTGGAACCAGCCCAAATGTCCATCATTAGATGAGTGGATACGGAAAATGTGGTACATCTACACAATGGAATACTACTCAGCTATAAAAACGAATGAAATACTGCCATTTGCAACAACATGGATGGACCTTGAGAGAATTATATTAAGTGAAATAAGTCAGGCACAGAAAGAGAAATACCACATGTTCTCACTTATTGGTGGGAGCTAAAAATTAATATATAATTCACACACACACACACACACACACACACACACACACACACACACACACACAAAAAAAAAAAGCCGTGGTGGGGGGGAGAAGATATAACAACCGCAATTACTTGAAGTTGATACGACAAGCAAACAGAGGGGACATTGTTGGGGGGGAGGGGGAGGGGGGAAGGAGGGAGGTGTTGGGTAAGGGGCCTCAATAATCAGCCACAGTGTATATCGACAAAAAAAAAAAAAAATGCAGCCACAGGAGCATGCAGATGCCCTTCAATAAATACATCAATATTGAGGCATTGAAAGAATTATACTTGTTATGATAAAAACTATTTCGCTATAGTAGAAAGATATGTAATTTGATGGGTCATGTCTTAGTCCCACCTTTTTTAGCTCCCACTCCTGAGAAATAGAACTAAATAGTAAGTGAAAGCACAACCAGGAAGCTGTTAAAAAAATGAAAGTATAGTGCTTTGGAAAAGAACTTCTCAGCTCTTTGTAATTGCTATACATTCCCAACATCCATTAAAACAACTGTCTGGCATGGTCAAAGCAGAAAGAATTCCTTAAGCCTCCTAGAACATATTACCTTTGGTCAATACATAGTATGACTTCCATTACATAAAATAACTGTAAATAAATTAACTTTATAACCTCCACACTGATTACAAACAGGCTAAATCAATAAATATTTTTAGAATTAGGTCCATTAATACATAAGGGGAATTGTCATGAGGTAGCCTGAGGTTAATGCCTCATTTAGAAGATGAGGAAGTGTCTTCATCATGATTATGATGAAGCGTTCAATGATGGACATTGTAGACACACATGCAAGTGTCAGCCTGTAGGTCTGGTGAATAACAGCCATGAATTGTCTTGGTGTGATTGCGGATATAGCACACAAGCAAATAACTGACTCTAATGCCACACACTACCTAAACATACACTCCTTTCCTTATAAGAAACTCACTGAAGTTATTTTAATGCTCTGTGTCTCCGTGTATCTTCTATTAGTTTGGAAACTGAATTGGGAAGCTCCGAGTTCTCTTTAAGCAGTGCATGGCTCTGACCTGGAGGTGGACATGCTGTTATCTTGCATCACTGGCAAAGATCACCACGGGGGGGGGGGGGGCAACCTTAGAATTGTGTGATGTCATCCACCCTCCCAGGGGAGGGGAGAGGAAGAATGGAGAGCGTGGTCACCCCTCCCCTTAGAGAAGGTGGTGTGAGGCCAACACAGAAGATGTTGATGCTTCTGCTGCTTCTGTGGCCCAGTAGGAGCCTTGCTATAGCTGGGGCCCGGGTGGGAGAGTGCGCGTGTTGGTTTGCATGAAGGGGTGTCCGGGCATTGTGGATTGTTCATGCCCATCAAAGTGAGAGGGAGCGTCCTTGCTCTCAGGAGGTGGGGAGGGGAGGGTGACAGTCACCAGGCAGGGGAGGGGGGGATTATGCCCCGTGGGAGACTGACAGGAAGACTGCACAACACAATCAGGATGCTCCAGGAGCCGGGAGGAAGATGAGGGAGCCAGGATGAGTTTTCTGCCTGGGATCCTCTTTCATCTCTCTGACCTCTGTTTCAGCAGGCTCTGGGCTCGGTGCTCTCATTTGTCAGCATCCAAGCAGGGCTATCTGTAAGAGTGGAACACCTGCGAAGATCGAGTGTCACTCCATGGACTTTCAGGCCACAACTATGTTCTGATATCGTCAGTTCCCAAAAAAGAGCTTCATACTGATGGCGATTTCTAATGAGGGCTCCAGCGTCACCTACGCGCAGGGTTTTAACAAGACCAAGTTTCCCATCAGCCGTCCAAACCTGACCTTTTCAGCTCTGGTGGTGACGAGTGCTCATCCTGAAGACAGCAGCTCCTACTTCTGCGGTGCCAGAGACATAGCACACAGCGCTGGGCAGGGATCAGAGACCTTGCAAGCAACTCTGCAGCAGCCTGCCCCTCCCCATCTGTCAGAGCCTGGGAGCCCCTGGAGAACAGGAAACCACAGCTTCTCTGACTGAGACATCTGGGAGTGTGTGTGTGGAGGGAGAGGAAGAGAATCTGTGTGTGGAGTGTACAGGAGGTACTGTGTCTGAGATCTGGCAAAATGGGAATAGAGCTGGGCTGAGAAAGTGGCCAGCTGGCATGGAAATGTCCCTGAAAATGATAAGACCTGGATTTTTGTCCAGACTCTGCCACATGTTAGTCATGTGTTCTTGGATAAATCTGCACATAATTCTGCATGTAGATCTGAAGACAATTCTATAAATCACTGTGTGTTTTCTATGATAAACTTTGGTGTTTGGCTCTTCAAGACTATTCAGCACTTTCTTGTCACCATGCTGGGCCCTCAAGGTGAGGAGATCTGTGAAGCAGCCAAGCAGAGAGAGTTACTCAAGAAAAAACTCAGTGATGGTCTATGCAGTGTTTTGATTGATGAATGAACATCATTAGACTGGATACTGAGGAGAGCCCCCTCTACTCCTAGCTACAGCGTGTGGCAAAAACCTCCACAGAGAAGGTGCTGGTGCACAGACTGTCGAGGAAGGCGTCAAGGGAAGAGACAGCAGAGGGGGCCTCTCGGGAAGACTTAGACAACAAGGCTTGTCTACAGAACTAGAAAGTTCTGTCAGGAGCTAGAAGACATTAAGTGGAGCGGTGAGGGTAGACCTTTCAGAAACCAAAAAGTTATATTGACCACAAACCTGTATGACCCAGTAGAAAACGAGCCAAAGATATCAACATACATTTAAAGGAAGAAATATGTGGGGCAATAAACATGTGAAGAGATATTTCACTTGACTTGCGGTCAAGAAAATGTAAATCAAGACTCAAAGATACATAATGTTATACCCATTTGATTAGCAAAATATAAAAAGTTTAGAAATGGGAAATGTTAGAGAGGTTATAGATCCATAGGATTATATATAAATTACTGGTGGGAGCATAAGTAATACAAATATTTGGAAACAGTTCAGCATTATCTCATGTACTCAAACATTCCTATATCCCACCACCAGGCAATTCCACTCCTAGGTTTACATTAGGAGAAGCTCTTATATATGCATATCAGAAGGCATAACTAAAAATTTTCTTAACAGCACTATTCACAATAGCAAAACATGGAACCAAGCCACATATGCATTAACAAGAGAGTAAATGGATAAACTGTGGTGTATTTATATGACAACCTATACACAACATTCAAAATGAATGAACTACAGTGATGAGCAATGTTATGGGTGAATCTTAGCCAGATGATCTCAAATGCAAAAACTAAGCCTGATACAATTATGTCAAGCATGATATGCTTCTCAAAATGCTAAAAACAACTAAATCAAGAAAAAATTTTCAGTACTACAAATACATTAGATAAAATTGTATTAAAAGCAAGGAACAGTTGTGTGCTGGAGCTGGCTTTCACCAGCTCATGGTAACTGATTGTACACGTCTTTTCCAACCCCAATTTCAGTGACATCATTTCGATAGCTGGAAATTGGCCACAGCAAGAGTATTTACACCTCAGAAATTGGCAAACAACAAATCAAGGTTTGTTTTATTTTCTTCCAGAGAGCTGGTTGTCAAACATTTACCAGCTCCCTACTGGCAAGGAATGATGATGTCCCAAGTTCAGGATGGTGTTTAGAATGTGACCTGCACAGAGAGTGGCAGGAGATGGAATGAGAGACGACGGCCACACAGCTAAATGTAAATACTGTCAAGGTCTATTTTGCATACTGTTGGGGGTGGGTATTTCAAAATTACCTATTATAGTTTTAAATAAATAACCATGCATTGACAAGTAATAGCTGTGTGTTATGAACCACAGGATAAGATTAATCATATCCTATTATGAGATCAAAAAGGAGAGGATAAAAATGAAGGGGTTAGGGTTCTTGAAAGAGGAGGCCAAAGAGCACTGTGCAGTGAGAAGCTGGGAGTGGAATAGCAGTGGCTCAGCTTCTACTGTCCTCTTCTATGAATCCATCATGGAGTCACTCATGGTGGACAATCTACCCACTGAAAGACTGGGACTCTTGTAAGCCCCACTGCAACAGAGTGCAGGGACCTTACATGCTAGTGTGAAAATGAAGGCTGGAGATAAGACCTGGCCCCTGATCAAAGAGAGATTAAACAGAATACAATGGGAGTAAATTTAGTTGTGGACATTACATCTACGTAACTACCGTGTCCACGTTGTTACTGGTGATTAAATACCCCACTTGGGTTCAGTAACCTCAGACTGTGTTCATTGCCACTGAAAACATGGACCTATTTTAATTGAAGCCTCCTACTCTGCCAGCATTTTTAACCTAGAGAAGAGAGCTAGTAAAATACTTTTTAAATATTTGACCAACGGCATGGAAAAGAGAAGTGCTTTTAAGGCTCTGGATGAAACACAGTGAGAAAGTAGTGACACTCTTGTTTCATGCAGTCATTTATTTCTCTCCTCTGTATTAAGCTTAATAGTATTCCGGTGTCAGGCAGCGTGGATGGGTGCTTTGTCCAGACTTGCCTTTCCCAATCCAGCTGACTGTTAGATATACCCACGTGTATTACCTTATGGGAATATGACAATAGCACTAGATAAAATCTACTCTAAATTTGTTCTGTCTTCCTTGGACCAGGACCATCAAAATAAAATCCTATACCATTTCCTCCAATTTTTTGAGGACATAAACGAGCAATTCTTTTTGTGTAATGCTTTCTTTCTAGGTTCTGATTTTATATTCTACTCTCTGAGCTATGTTGTGTTTGAAACCAAGTTAACCTTTGAGAGCCACTGACAGGTGAGGTAAGAGATAGATTCGGACCCCTTCCCCAACACACACACACACACACACACACACGCGCGCACACACACACATGCATGCAAGGCACGCACCGTATTCTGCAGTGATGGAGATGCCTCGGGGGAGAATTTTGGAGACCTTGAGGGAGTCAAGGTCCTTTAAGTCCTCCAAGTCCTTGGATATCCCCATTCTTTCTGAGTGTCCATTTCTTACTCAATACCCTATCTTATACCACAGAAATTTGCAAGGTGTGGGCCAACTGGCATTGCAATTCAATATCCCACAGAAATAATTTCTGGGATGGCTTACAGGAGTCTCACCCCAATTTCTACAGTACCTACAAGACCTCAGGTATCTGGGGACGGTCATTTGATTAGCCACTTCACCACTTTGTACCACTGTTGATGTTTTTCCATTCTGGGAGATGGAAAGCAGTCTGACTATTTTTGACTAACCAATCATCAGTTTCAAATATCTTTAAATATTTGAGTGTCTTTTATCTGGAAACTACTCTCTGGTACCATTTTAAAAAATCAGTTAAGATTCTTTTAATCTTACAAAAATGGGCTATGGCTAATTTACTGCAGGTGATCCTTGATCAAATACTCCCTTGAAAGTCTGAAGCCCCTGACATCATGTATTTAATGGTTATCCTCCTTTTAAGAAATTTTTAAAACATTAAAACATTGAATATTATTTAAAACATGGGAAAACATTGAATATTATTTCTAAATACCTTAAATCAAGATGAACTGGAGTTAATTAAGTGGGACTGGGGATAATGAACTGAAGGGAATTTAAGAAAGGTGGGAGATCCAGGGCAGAATGCTTTAGTCAGCAAAGAAACTGGTGTGTTTAATGAATGGAAAGAAGCTAGCAATGTGCAGAGCAGACAGTGAGGAAGGCTGGTGAGCACAGGGCGAGACTGCAGAGAGCTAGGAAGACATCAGACCATTCATGACCTTACAAATCAAGGTAATGATACAGAATTTAACATAAAGTTTTATGGGAGCCATGCGGTTTTAAACATTGGACTTCCGTAGTAATGAGATTAGTGTGTGTGTGTGTGTGTGTGTGTGTGTGTGTGTGTGTATGTGTGTGTGTGTGTTTAGTCACCCAGGCTACAATGTAAAGAAATAATGGACAGTGTAGGAAAGGCTAAATTTTATGTCTACCCTCGTAGGGTTTTTCATCTGGGCCTGAGAATTAAACAGACACAAGACAGGTTAACAAGAGACAAGCACATGCATTTATTTAATATAAGTTTTACATGACACAGAGCTCTCATAATGAAATGAAGACCTGAAGACGTGGGTAGAGTTGAACACTAATACGCGGAATTAGACAAAGAGTTGTAAATATGAAAATGGGTAGAGGCAAAGGGGCTTGGTTAACTGGGTGGAGAAGTGAGTAGGAAAATGAGGGTTAGTTCAGCACGGTTCATTTGCACAGAATCCTCAGCAGGGTGTCCCATCTTTGATGACAAGAGTGGTGCTTTGGGAGGGCATCTTCCACGTGGCGTTTTAACTACTTCTTTCAGGAAGAAGGGGAGGGTCAGAGCTCCTTTCTTACACCTGATATTATTTTTAAGTGCCTTGAGCTCCCCCAAATAATCCTTATGCCAAAATGGCATATTTGGGGGTGGCATATTCTGCCCCCCTTCAGCAGTGTGGAGACAGTTGATGCGGAGAAAAGAGCCAAGAAGAGATAGTGGATCTCAGGTGATGAAGGTGGAGGAATGAGGGATTTAAAAGGTGTTTAGAAAGTAAATCAAAGGACTTGACGATTGATTAAATATGAGCTGCAATAGACAGGGGGGTGAATCTGACTACTCCAGCCAGATGGATTAGGAGGACCAAGTGTTAGGAAGAACATGATTTACTCTGAGATTGGGGTGTTTTGAGATGGAAATCCAAGTGTGAATATGCAGAAAGCAGGTGAATGTTCAAGTCATGGACTCAGAAAATGGATCTGGAGGAGAGGTAAACATCAGGGACACTGAGCATAACTGGAAGAATGAAAGTACACACAGTCCCTGGATGATAGACAATACAAGGAAAAGAGCAGAGAACTTAGGACAGAGACTTTAGGAGCACGTTCACCTTGGATGGTGGTTAGACTAGGTTGAGAAGGGAAATTGTACTGATACACCATTCAACAATATTAGATTAATAACCGACTAATTGTGTGGGTAATTACTAGGAACTGTTCTAAGCAGTGTGCAGCAGGTTACCACGCCAAGTGCTGCTTGTTTCCTAACTCCCCCGTGGTTCTTGAGACACGTTGCTGCAGCTTCACAGTTGTGGAGCTGGAAACTCCCCACTTAACCACAGGGGAGGTGAAGGCAGTGAGAGATCAGCGGCCGTCCGTTGACCACGAGGCGGCAATGTGGACCTTCCTGTGAAAAGGGTGGGGCCTAAAAACCAGACAGGGATCTTCACCTGAAGAGAAGTTGTCAGAATCCTCAGTCACTTCAGATTGGATACTTAAGTATTGGTTGGGGAAAAAAATGATTTGCAGATATCCTGGGAGACCAACTGGTCCTCGAAATAGCATTTTGTAGTTTTGTAATTCCCACAGCATTTACTACATAGGCGGCACCTGTAGTTGTCTGATTCATACCTAACTGATAAATGAGTGAATGACACTTTCATTCCTATTCAACACTGTACTGAATTTTCAGCCATTGGAAAAAGCAAAAAAAAAAAAAAAAAGGAAATGAGAATAAGAAAGGAAGAAAAAATAAGTAATCATTGCCAAGTGACAAGTTTATTTACAAAGACCCCCCCAAATTTCAAAAAGCATTACTATCAACAAAATTTAGTAAGTTTACTGGATTCAACATAAGTATAAAAAGAGTCAGATTTATTTCCAGATATTAGCAAAAAAACAGCTAAAAGATATAGTTCTTAAAAAGAGAGACCATTTACAAATAGTATCCTAAAATATAAAATAAACACCTAATAACAAAGCTATTTGAAGATAAGTAAGACCTGAATGCTTTAGAGAAATGCATTTTAAAAGTTTGAAATAAGTGGCGATACATGCCATGATCACGAATAAGTGAACCCAACAGTAAGAGAATTTCGTTTTTTGCAGTACCACCTACATATTCAACGCAAAGCTAATCAAAGTCACAAAAGATTTTTAAAAAAAATTTGACAAAAATAACCTAAAATTTAAGTGGGAAAGAGGGATAAAAATAGGCAAAATAATATTAAAGAAATACAAAGTAAGGTGACTTACCTACCAGCATTCTAAGTATTTTATTATTTAGGATAATGAAAGAGGCATAAATAAATAGAAAAATAGAAAATAATAGTAAGATAAAAATAGGCCCATCCATATACAGGAATGTAATATATGACAAAGGTGTCACTGCAGCTATATAAGGGATGAGATAATATACACTAAGTTATTCTGGGACAAGTGGTTATGCATGTAAAGGATGAATTTAAACCTTTCTTCATAGCACAAGCCAAAATAAATTTCAAATGGATTAAATGCTTAAATGCAAAATTCAAAATGTTAAGTGCTTTGGTAAATAATACAGGAGTATCTTTATGAACTTCAGCTATGAGAGAATTGCTAATAAGGAGTAAAACACATGCATGCCCAAAGGAAAATAATGCTATATTGTATTAAATTAAGAAATTCAACAGAAAGCATCACAAAGAGATTGCAAAAACAAGCCACAAATTGGAAAGATATTAGCAACACAACAAAAATTTGGTGTCCAAAATATGTAAAGAACTGTTACAAATAAATAATACCTAATCAACCAAAAATTAATGAGGGCAAAGGACAGTGTACAAAAAACACTCGTGTTCTATAAATATAAAAAATATGTTTTGGTTCCTTAGCAACCAAAAAAAAAAAAAAAAAGCAAGCTAAAACCATTTGTACCATGTTAACCTAATAGACTGGCAAAATTAAAAGGATACTAAATACCAATTGTAGTCCTAGGTTCAGAACATTTGAAAACACTCATGAACTATTGGTGGGATCATTTATGGAGCTCAATAACTTTGGAAAGTATTTTGTTCTCATGTAAAGTTGACATGTTGACCATAACACTCAGTCTTTAAGTCCTCAGGCCTGGAGAAAGTCTTGTAATTAGATATGCAGAGACACGCACAAGAATACAGTACTGTTTGCAGTAGCACAAAAACCCAGAAAAAAAAAATAAGTGGGCATTAATTTAAGAGTGGATAATAAATTCTGGCAATGAATATAATGTAATTCTAAATATTAGTAAAAATAAATTCTCTAGAATTATATGTGTCAACGTGAATTAATATCATAGACACAATGTTGAGCAAAAAATGACATGCCATAGAAAAAATAGGAAAGGAATGATCCTACTTAAATAAATTTCAATGACATACAACATTAAATATTACATAACTCAAAGATTCTTATATAAATGCTAAAAACTATAACAAAAAGCACGTGAATGATAAATCTAAACGTCAGGATTATGGCCACCTGGACAAGATGGAGAAAGAATGATAGAATCTGAAAGAGTAACACAGGCTGGAAAATTCTTAGCAATAATGATTGGCAAGGGTATTTATTTCAATGTTTCTCCATATGCGTTGCATATTTGTCATGAATATTGTTTTGCATAGTTCAACATTTAATTCTCTAACATAAAATAGCTGCTATATGATTCTACTAGCATTGTAAAAGCTAGGATTGGTATATGCTGTTACATGGTTGATTTACCTAAGATAGAAAGGAGGAGGGGTGACGTCGAATTTACAAATTTAATAAGGAAATACAGTAAATAAATAACATGCAGTTTATTTTATAAAACGAACAGTAAAAGTGTGAGTCACAGGAAAAGAAAATAAAAACAACTGAAACTCACACTAGTTGTTTCCACCAGCTAAAACAAAACCTGCCCTCTGACATCCAGTAAAATGTTTCTGTCCTCTGTGAAGACTATGGGAAGTGATCATGTCACAAGGAGGCTGCTGATGGGGGACGAGGAAGCCTTACAGAAAGGCCACCTGCCACTGCTTTCTCCCTGGGCCAACCATGCACCTCAGACTTCTCTGCTGCGTGGCCTTTTTTTCCTGGGGAGCAGGTGAGTCCCTGTTCTGAACTGATTGGATTCCAGCTTCAGGACTTTCTCCTGTGGCTGCAATATCAGTCTCCCTCCTAGGCTTTTTCTCCAGCATCTTTCTCATTCCTCCACAGGCTCCCTGGACACTGAGGTCACCCAGAATCCTAGACATCTGGTTAAAGGAAAAGAACAAAAAGCAAAGATAGACTGTGTCCCTATAAAGGGACATAGTTATGTTTATTGGTATCGTAAGAAACTGGAAGAAGAGCTCAAGTTTTTGGTTTACTTTCAGAATGAAAAAGTTATTGAGAAAACAGATGTGATGGATGAGCGATTTTCAGCCCAATGCCCCCCAAACGCACCCTGTAGCATGGAGATCCAGCCCACTGAGCTAGAGGACTCAGCACTGTATTTCTGTGCCAGCAGCCAATCCACAGTGATGAATGTCAGCTTTTCTCAGAACACAAACCCATTGTGGACCCAGCTCAGGAAACAAGTGGTGTATTAGGTTGGTAGAAACTAACAGAAACCCAACTTGAAAGAGCATAAACCAGAAGGAATAATTCGTTAATGACAACTCGAGGTGAGCAAAAAGCAGTGTTTAAAACAGCAAAGAGGGACGTAAACCCAGGGAAGGTGAAGGAAGGCAAAAAGGGGGCTAGGATTCCCCAGTGTGCAGGATCAGGTGAGGTACATCAGGATACCGTCCATCCCTTTTTAAATGATCTTTATGGATTTCTAACAATCTTCATTGAAAAAATATATAATTTTATGCTTTTCATGTGGTAAAACTGTGTCTTCAGGAGGAAGGAGATGAGCAGATCAACCGTGTATTTCCCGTGCATCCTGATTATCTGCCCAGCACATGTCCTGGAACAGGACACAGAGACTCTGTGAGGGTTTTTTGACTGCTTCTTGCAGCTGTCCTCCCAGCCCTCTGGAATACTACAATTATCCAGTTTTTAAAAGCAGGTTTATCAAAGCATGAAATACATGCAATATAATGAACCTGGTTTATTGTTTTATGTGTCTGAATTTTGACAAATTTTTGCACTCTTGTAACCACCATAACAACCAATATATAAAAAATTTCTAGTATCCCTCAAAGTCCCCCATGTCTCTTCACTGAGGTCTTTGTTAATATCTCAGCATTGCTTCATAGTTTTTATTTTACAGGTCTTGCATGTATTTTGTTAAATTTTTCCTAGGAGTTTCCTAAATGTATTAAGTAGATTATTGTGGATGTACTTATTTAATACTCATAATAAATTTATTTATTAAAATATTTTCTGCCAAGATGTCACATCAGCCTGATTCAGTTAGTGAAATCCTACCCTGGGCTGACCAGGCCCCCTGCTATGGCACCTTCTTCTCACAACAGCATTGGGCTCTCCCTGGGCATGATCCCCAGACTTAGTCTCTTTACCCTGCAAGATCTATGGATGCTAAAACCTACCAGATGCCATTTCTGCTCAATGAGGCTGGATGGGAAATAACCCTGGCATATAAATAGAACTTTAAATACAATGCCATGAACTGGTACCTGTGGTACCCAGGGCAAGTTCTGAGACTGATCTGATTCTTACCCAATAGATGAAAAGGATATTCAGGGGGGAGACATAATTGAATGTTATAGTGCCTCTTGGGAGAAGATGGGCTTTTTTTTTCTCACTATGAAGTTGGCCCACACCAACAAAACAGCTTTGTATCTCTCTTCTGGTAGCACACCACCAAGAGAAAATGTCTGGAATTATAGAATGTGTTATTCTGGTTATTAAGGGAAACTTAAAAAAAAAAAAAAGGCTGAGAATGGGGAATGATCAAGGTTTTGTGATACAAAGACAATGGAGGAAGGAGACACAGAGATGATTTTTGTTTGTCTAATGTTTGATATTTCTAAGAAAATGAGAAAAAAATAAATGAAAGTAGCCCCAGCAGGAGAAGTCACCAATACTTCAATAACAGGTGGAATAGGGGTAGTGTCATACGTTACTTTATTCTTGTGAATAGCAACTTGCCATTATAGTTTCATCTGGACATCTTTAGAAAGACGTGAATCAGAGCTAAGATTCCAAGGAATCACCAAAGCAGGAAATGAAAAGCCTCCGTGAATTACGTTGTGAGATTGGCCTTCCAGTAGCTGATGCCAAAGGAACAACTTGAGGAAATGGATGAGAAGAAAGGTGTGGGAAAGGCAAAGTGATTAGAGACACAGTATCTTCCCCCACAAAGTGTATTTCATGACACTGAAGTATACAGACTCTGATATTTTAAACTTAAACACCTGTATATCAGCAACAGATCTGGAAGTTAAACAAAGATACCAAACTTCCATGACCAAGAAATAAACTAAAAAAAAGAATGAAAATCCTTCATGAAAAATAAATTACAAAGCCTTATTGATAGCTAAGGAAAGCTTAAATAAATAAAAAGTTCTCCTATCATTATAGGTCGAGTCAGTTTTTATAAAATGTCAGTTTTCCCCAGTTTCTTTAAATATGTAATGTAATTTAATCGAAGTCCCACTAAGTTTTTGATAGAACTTGATTAGCTAAATCTAGAATTTACATGAAGCTGCAAAGGGTCAAGAATAGCTAAGGCATTCCTGAAGCAGAAGACTCAAGTGGAGGGACTCCATCTACCACTGTCAATAGTTATTTTAAAACCACAATAAGAAAGGTCATGTGGCATAGAGACAGTGATATGTAAATAAATCCATGGAAGGATGTATGTACATAGACACATGAAGGTGGTACTGGGAAGTCAAAGAGTAGAATTTTCAACAAATGATTGTGGGAAAATTGGATTTCTGTATAGTAAAAATGAAATTGGATACTCAGCTCACAGCATAGCTCAAATCAATTCCAGCTTCATTAAAAGCATAAAAGTGAAGCACCTGGTGCTAGGAACTCCCAGGGGCACATGCGACTGAACTGACCTAGGGAAAGACACTCCCCAAACCACCTCCACCCTTAGGGCCCCAGGCTACAGCAGCAATTGCAGATATGATATTGCCCAACATCCAAGAACATTTTGCTCTGGCCCCAGAAGTGGTCCTATTCCCCTGTAGACATATCATTGCACCAGGATGCCCACACTGCAGGAGTCCACTACCATGTGACCAACCCTACAAGAAATGCTGAAGGAAATCCTGCATCTGGAATCCAAAAAATGATAATCATCACCATAAATACATAAGAAAGAACAAAACCCACTGGTACAGCAGATATGCAAATGAGAAAGAGAAAGAAACAATATTTTACCCCTTCAAAAACCAATGACCACTGATCACAAATAATAAAATGGAAAGAAAGGTGAGAAAGATATTTTAACAATTACATAAATTAATAAAATGCCAGAAGTAAGACAATACCTATCAATAATAACCCTAAATGTAAATGGGTTGCATTCCTCTCTCAAAAGACAGACTGGCTGAATGGATTAGAAAACTAGACCAGACTATATGCTGCTTGCAAGAAACTCACCTTACTTGTAAATACTCACACAGAGTGTGAGTGAAGGGATGAAAAAAGATATACTATGTGAATGGAATTGAAAAATGAGCAGAAGTAGCTATTCATATATTTAATAAAATAGATTTTAAACCAAAAACTATACAGACAAAGAAGATCATTATATAATGATTAAAGGATCTATCCAGTGAGGAGATATAACAATCATAAATATATACACACCCAACATCAGAGCACACAGATATATAAAGCAAACACTATTAGACCTAAAGATAGAGGTAGACCTCAACACAATAGCAGTTAGGGACCTCACATTCCTCTCTTAACATTGGACAGATCAACTAAGCAACAAAACAACAGAGAAACACAGATTTAAACTACACTTTAGGCCAATTGGATGTGGCAGACATCTACAGAACATTTTATCCAACAGCTACAGAATTTATATTCTTTTCAACAGCACACAGAACATTCTCCAGGACAGACCACATGTTAGGTCACAAATCAAGTCTCAACAAATTTTTTAAAAATTCAAATAATTTCAAGTGTCTTTTCATAGCACAAAAGATAAAAACTAGAAATCAATAACAAGCAAAATTTTGGAAACTCTACATGCCCCTAAATGACTGAAAGTCAAACAAGAAATTAAACAGAAAAAACAAATTCTTGAAACTAATGAAAATAAAGGCCCATCATACCAAAACCTTCAGGATACTGCAAAAGCAGTACTGAAAGGAAAGGTTATTGAACTAAATGCTTACACCAAAAGAATAGAAAGACTTCAAATAAACTACCTAACATTACAGCTCAAAGAACTAGAAAAACAGTAACAATCAAATCCCAAAATTAGTATATGGAAAGAAATAATTAAGATCAAATAAAGACCCAACAAATAATACAAAAGATTAATGAAACAAAAAGTTGTGTTTTTTGAGAAGATGAACAAAATAGACAAACCATTAGCTAGAATAACAAACTGAAAAAAGGAAAAAAAGAAAAAAGAGAGAAAGAAAAGACCTAAATAAAAATCAGAAATGAAAAAGGAGACATTACAATCAATACTGCAGAAATACAGAGAATCATTAAAGACTGCTATGAACAAATATAAGCCAAAAAAATTGAAAACCTGGAGGAAATAGACAAATTTCTGGACACATACAATCTACCAAGACTGAACCAAGAAGACATAGAAAACCTGAAGAGACAAAGTATGAACAATGAGATTGAAGCAGTAATCAGCAGTCTCTCAACAAAGAAAAGCCCAAGACCAGATGGCTTCACTGCTGAATTCTACCAAACCTCTAAAGAACACTCAATACCAATCCTTTCCAAATTATTCCAAAAAATTAAAACAGAGGACATTCTCCCAAACTTATTCTATGAGGCCATTATCACCATGATACCAAAATCAGACAAAAACACAACAACAACAACAACAAAGAAAACTACCGGCCAATATCTCCAAAGAATATACATGCAAAAATCATCAACAAAATATTAGCAAACAGAATGAAACAGGACATCAAAAAGATTATATACCATGATCAAGTGGGATTCATCCCAGGGATTCAAGGATGGTTCAACATGCACAAATCAATAAATGTGATATATACCACAGTAACAAATTTAAGGACAAAAACCATATGATTATCTCAAAAGATGCAGAAAAAGCATTCAACAAAATTCAACATCACTTCATGATAAAGACTCAACAGATTAGGTATAGAAGGAAAGAATTTCCAAACAATATAAGCCATATATGACAAACCCACCTCCAACACCATCCTGAATGGGGAAAAACTGGAAGCTTTTCTTTTAAGAACAGGAAAAAGGCAAGGATGCCCACCCTAACCACTCCTATTGAACACAGTATTGGAAGAACTAGCCAGAGCAATCAGGCAAGGGAAAGAAAGGACACCCAAATTGAAAAGGACAAAGTCAAATGGTCCCTGTTTGCAGACAGCACGATCCTGTATATAGAAAAACCTAAAGACACTGCCAAAAAACTCTTAGAGCTGATAAATAAATTCAGTATAACTGCAGGTTACAAAATTGGTTTCAAAATCAATATACAAAAATCAGCATTTTTATACACCAACAATGAACCAGCAGAAAAATAAATCAGGAAAGCAAGCCCATTTCCAATAGTCACCAAAAAAATAAAATACCTAGGAATCAATTTAACCAAAGAGGTGAAAGATCTCTACAATGAAAACTACAAATCACTTCTGAAGGAAATTAAAGAGGACTCAAAAGGATGGAAAGACATTCCATGTTCATGGATTGGAAGAATTAATGTTGTGAAAAGGTCTATACTGCACAAAGCAATCTACAGATTCAATGATATCCCCATCAAAATACCAAAGACATTCTTCACAGAAATAGAAAAAAAACAATAATAACATTCATACAGAACAAGAAAATATCCCTAAGAGCTACAGAAATCTTGTTTATAAATAAATAAACAAAGTCAGAGGTATAACACTACCTGACTTCAAATTATACTATGAAGCTACAGTAATCAAAACAGCATGGTTACTGGCATAAAAACAGACACTTGGACCAATGGAACAGAATACAGAACCCAGAAATTAATCCACATACTTACAGCCAACTGATCTTTGACAAAGCCACCAAGAACATACACTGGGGAAAAACTACCTGTTCAATAAATGGTGCTAGGAAAACTGAATATCCATGTGTAGAAGAATGCAGCTAGACCTGTACCCCTCTCCATATACCAAAATCAATTCAAAATGGATTAGAGACTTAAATATAAGACCTGAAACTGTAAAAATCCTCGAAGAAAACATAGGGGAAACAGTTCAGGATATAGAACTGGGTAAGACCTCAAAAGCACTGGCAACAAAAGAAGAAATTAAAAAATGGAATTATATAAAACTAAAAAGCTTCTGCACAACAAGGAAACAATCAACAGAATGAAAAGACAACCTACAGAATGGGAGAAAATATTTGTGAAGTACCCATCTGACAAGGGACTAATATCCAGAATACACAAGAAACTCAAACAACTTCAAAGTAAAAAGCAAATAATCCTATTTTAAAAATGGGCACAGGAGCTAAATAGACATTTCTCAAAGATAGACATACAAATGGCTAACAGATACATGATAAAATGGTCAGCATCACTAATCAACAGGGAAATGCAAGTCAAAACCACACTGAGATATCATCTCACTCCAGTTAGACTATTATCTAAAAAAGTAGAGAATAACGAATGCTGGCGAGGATGCGGAGAAAGGGAAACTCTTCCACACTGTTGGTGGGACTGTAAATTAGTACAGCCGTAATGAAAAACAGTATGGAGTTTCTCATACCACTACAGATAGAACTACCACATGATCTAGCAACCCCACTCCTGGGTATATATCCAAAGAAATGGAAATCATCGTTGTGAAAGGAATACCTTCACTCCCATGTTTATGGCAGCTCTATTTACAATAGCCAAGATACAGAACCAACCTAAATGTCCATCAGTGAATGATTTGATAAGGAAAATGTGCTATACATACACAACGGAATACTTGTCAGCCATAAAAAAGAATGAAATTCTGCCATTCACAGCAGCATGGATAAGCTTAGAGAAAGTTACATTAAGTGAAATAAGCCAGGCACAGAACAAGAAATGCCACATGTACTCACTCACAAGTGGGAGCTAAAATATAAATAAATGAATAAGAAGGAAGGAAGGAAAGATAGATTAGAATAATACATTGAATTTTCAGAAGAAGAGTACAGAACTATGGTTACTAGAGGTGGGAAAGGAGGAAGAGGAGGGAGTAGTTATCAGGAAATTGGTTAAGGGACACAGAATGATTACATTTTGTAATGATGACTGTGCTAATTATCACGATTTGATCATCAGATATTGTACACAGGTATTGATATTCAACTCTGTACTTCGTAAATATGTATAATCAAATATGTTTCAATAAAAAATATATAAATAAATGAAAGTATAAATGTTGAAACACTCATGAAGTGTTCATGGGCTCATTTATGTTGTTCCATCACTTGGAAAGCAGTTGGTCGTCTTATGTAAAGTTGACATGTTGATCATAACACTCAGTCTTTACATTCCCAGGCATAAAGAAAATCTTGTAAGTAGGTATGCAGAGACATGTACAAGAATGCAACACTGTTTGCAGTAGCACAAAACTCCAGGGGGGAAAAAAACAGTGGGCATTAATTTAAGAATGTATAATAAATTCTGGCAATGAATATAATGGAATGCTAAATATTAGTAAAAATAAATTGTCTAGAAGTATATCTGTCAACATGGATTAATATCACAGACACAAAGTTGAATCAAAAATGACATGTCATAGAAAAATATGAAAACAATGATTCCACTAACATAAATGTTAAGAACATGCAGCATTAAATTATAATAATTTACAGATTCTTATTTAAATGCTAAAAAGTATAATGAAAAGCAAGTGAGTAATACATCTGAACTGCAAAGTTACGGTTACCTAAACAGAATGGAGAAAGAATGAAGGAATCTGAAAGAGGAAGATGGGCTGGAAAATTCTCAGCTGTAATCTATCTCTTAAGCTGACCAGTTCAGGCAAGGGTATTCACTTCATTGTTTCTCCATATGCGTTGCATATTTGTCATGGATGTTGTTTTGCACAGTTCAAAATTTAATTCTTTAGTGTAAAGTACCTGCTATGCGATTCCATAGGTATGGCAAAAGCGATGATTGGTATATACTGTATTATATGTATGATTCATTGCCTGTGATGGAAGGCAGGCAGGGAGGAGGCCAACTGACAAGTTTAAAAAGCAAATTCAGTAAATAAATAACAAGCAAATTGTTTTCTTAAAAAGAAATAGTAAAAGAGTGAGTCACAGGAGAAAAAGACAAAAGCAGGCTGCAACTCACACGAGTTGCTTTAGCACAAACCATCCCCCATCCTATGAAATGTTCTCGTCCTCTGGCACAGCACCTATGAAGACTATGTGAAGTGATCACATCACAAAGAGGTTGCTGATAGGGGCTTACAGAAAGGCCACCTGCCACTGCTTTCTCCCTGGGCCAACCATGCACCTCGGACTTCTCTGCTGTGTGGCCTTTTTATTCTGGGGAGCAGGTGAGTCCCTGTTCTGAACTGGTTGGATTCCAGTTCCACGACTTTCTCCTGGGACTGCAATATCAGGCACCCTCCTGGGTTTTTATTCCTGCTTCTGTCTGCTTCCTCCACAGGCTCCCTGGACACTGAGGTCACCCAGAGTCCTAGACATCTGGTCAGAGGGAAAGAACAGAAAGCAATGATAGATTGTTTCCCGATAAAAGGACATATTAATATTTATTGGTATCGTAAGAAACTGGAAGAAGAGCTCCAGTTTTTGGTTTACTTGCAGAGTGAAGAAGTTATTGAGAAAACAGATGTGATCAATGAGCGATTTTCAGCCCAATGCCCCCAAAACGCACCCTGTAGCATGGAGATCCAGCCCACTGAGCTAGAGGACTCGGCACTGTATTTCTGTGCCAGCAGCCAATCCACAGTGATGAATGTCAGCTTTTCTCAGAACACAAACCCATTGTGGACCCAGCTCAGGAAACAAGTGGTGTATTAGGTTGGTAGAAACTAACAGAAACCCAACTTGAAAGAGCATAAACCAGAAAGAATAACTTGTAAATGTCAGCTCTAGGTGAGAGCAAATGGTGTTTAAAACAGTTATGGGGACAGAAACCCGGGGAAGGTGAAGGAAGGCAAAAGGGGGGTCAGAATCCCTAGTGTGGGAGACTTTAGGCAAAGTACGCCAGGATACCTTCTCTCTCTCTTTTTTTATGAGCTTAATGGATTTCTAACAATCTTTATTTTAAAAAATATGTAATTCTGTTCTTTTCATCTTGTAAAACTGTGCCTTCAGGAGGAAGATGCACAGATCAACTGTTTGTTTCCGATGGACCGTGACCATCTGCCCAGCACGTATCCTGGAACAGGACCTGGAGAATCTTCAAGGGTTTTTCAACTGCTTCTTGCAGCTGTCCCTGCCATAGAAATTTAGCAGGAATTCTCATCCACTCGTGCCCTCTAGAATACCACAATCGTCCAGTTTTTAAAAGCAGCTTTGTTGAGGCATAAGATGCATGCAATATAATGCACTTGGTTTATTACTTTAAGTGTACACATTTTGACAAATATTTACATGTAACCACCATGACAGTCAAGAAACAAAATATTTCCAGTATCCCAAAACAATCCCCCATGTCTCTGCACTGAGGTCTTTGTTGATTTTGCAACATTGCTTCCTAGTATTTATTATGTATACATATATTTTGTTAAATTTTTCCTAAATGTATTATTATGAATGTACTTATTTAATACTCATAATAAATTTATTTATTAAAATATTTTCTGCCAAGACATCACATCAGCCTAATTCAATTTAGCCTCTACATTTTTCAATCCGTGTCTCTACCTCAGAATATTACATAAGACACCTTCTTCAGAAGTCAGCATTCACGAGCAACCACATGTGAGCTCACAGTGTCAGCCTCATTTGTACGTAAACCAGCTAAGTGCAAGCACTGCTCTGCTTTAGGGTAAAATAGACTCATGCAAACAGACAGGAAAAGTTGTGAAACTTCTGCAAGATGCACTTTAAGATGGTGCACTTTGATTATGAAAACAAACCTGTGAATTAAGAATAATTTAAGGGAGTATTTTACAGTTGAGCATTTGATTTGGAGTGAAGAATGTGGGTGCTACAGCTTTGTTAGGCAAGTCTGTGAATTCTATTCTTACTCCTAACCATGAGCCACATCCATCCAAGCATACAGCCCTACAACACAGGATGTCAATAGTGGCAGAGGTTATGGGGGGAGACCAGAGGTATATGGGAACTCTGTAGTTTCCACTCTATTTTGCTGTGTACTTAGAACTGCTCTAAAAATTAGTTTATTAATTAAAAAATATATAAGCATTCACATGAACACTTGCCACTTTAGGGGCGGTACATGGGAACAGACTGAAATCTGTTGCAATGTAGAAAAAAAGGTGCTTAACGATATATGACCTTTTTCATTGTTTACTTCTTTGAGTTATTTGAAATATGACACTATTTAATGATTCATACAAAAAGGATCTTGAGTCAAGCAAAATTGTCTCAAATTCTGTCAGTAAGAATAGTGCATATATTACAATGATTGGGAATTGAATTGTCTCAGAATTAGTAACACATTGTAGGGGATTATTTTAAAGCATATAGTGTGTAGATATATTTTTGATTATGTTTTAGGAATATTATTTCTGATTACAGGGTTTCTTAGCATAAAGTCTTGATATACTATTATAACATGTCTCTATTACTTCTAATCAAATAATGCCCCTTAGGAATTACACATTCGTGTTGGTGATGATGAAGATGATGATATGGATAATGAGGAATGTAACTAACAATGAAGACAGTATATAAAGACAGGTTACAGAAATTGTTTCATGTCCCCAGGACTAGAACACAATCATGGTAAGTACCTGTCATAATTAAAGCTTGTAAATCAGTCTAAAGAAGTAGTTTCACTTTTTTTCCTTTGACATCTTTGACAGATCTGAGATTAAACGCGCACGCAAAGCATTTCCTAAGATATAGGAAGTTCCTAACACCCCCTGCTCAGGGATTGCAGCATAAGGCATATTTTCTTCTAAGACAGGACTTTTAAACCTGGTATCCATGGACCTCAAAGAGATGCATGGATAAAATTCAGGGAATCCATGAATTTTAATGGGAAAATGTATCTTTACTTTCACTAATCTCTAACTGAAATATAGCACTTTATTCTTTGATATAGTGAATAAATCATAGCAGTTTTAGTAATGTCCATGACAAAGTCAATAATAGAAATCATGGATATTTGCATATATTGCGTATACTACAGCAGTATGAAGGTTGGGCATTTCCATATCACATTACATAGAGTAAATATCATTTACTTTCATCACTACTTTTACATTACAGCTGTTTTCTGATATATCAGGACATGTTTTATTTAATTAACTTTTAAAATGTACATATATTAATGCATCATAAATTTTTAAAAAGTTTTGATGTCTACATCTTAACGTAATTAGTTTCCTTTGTAATACTATGTCTTCTAGTTTATTCACTTAAATTGTCATTCTGAGAGGGGTCCTTAGGATTTACCAGACTGACAAAGAGGTCCATGGTACAAGGTGAAGAGCTGCCGTATAAGGAATGTGACCCTCAACTGTGCAGGTGTGATGGGGAACCTGAGCCTAGACCTGAGCTTGGGAAGCACCATGTAGCAAGCCTTGTTCCTCGGAGTGTCACCCACACTGCTGCACGTCTTAATGATTCTCACTCCAAATCATTACCTCATTTCCTTTCCTTCTCTCTCTGTGTCTTCCCCCCTCTTTCCCCCTCCCTCCCTCTTTCCCTCCTTCATTCTCCCTTTTTCCCTCCCTACTTCTCTCTCTCTCTGTTTCTCTCTTTCTCTCTCTCTTCTGCCTTTCTTCCAGCAGAGGGCACAAACAGCTTCTTAGCCACCAGGTTGCAAGCATAAGTGTCATCATGAAAAAAATATTCTATTACAGATAACTGCAGATATAAAAAACAGCAACAAAATTCACCCACAAAAATAACAGCATTTAGTAAAAATTATTTAATCTATGATCCTAATTTTATTTATCTAAACTCTTGAAAGGAACCCAAGTTATACAATGAGTTTACACTTGTATCCATTTCAACTCAATGCTGGAAAATGACATTTTAGTTAGCTGGTGCAATCCTATATCAGTAAATGTCTAAAATTCCTTGATAAACTATTAACTTTCTAACTTCTTGTGGATTAGAACACTAGGCGCAGAAAATAATAATAGCAAATACAAATATAGTGTTTGTTACACGTAAAGAACTATTCTAACTGCTTTATTTATATAATGATCAAAACAAGTTTTGAGGTAGATACTCATTGTACAGGTGAGAAAATCAAATGCAAGAAAATTCAAGTAACTTTCCCTAGGTTCCATAGCTGCCAAAAGGCAGAACCAGGACTTTAATCCTGTCTGTCTCCCAAATCCCTACTCTAGTCCACTGTCACTAGAAGAGAGCAGCTTAGGACCCTTCGCTATTGCTAAAATTGCAGGAGTGCCCCCACCCACTTTTACTGTATTAATTATTTACTGTAAATATACAGGATGCAGAGAATTGGCTTTTTTTTTTTTTTTGATAGCTAATACACCTGAACCCCTTCTTGTGTTTGGAGCTTCCCTATCTTAACAATATTAGTGGGAAACGATGCAGCGGATAGACTTCTAACAGACCCTGAGAACTGCCGATATTTGTTTTTCTAGCTCTCTTCACAGCTAGTGCACAGGCACACAGCATCCTGAGTGTGCCTTTCTCCAGGAATGAATGAGAGAGCCACTCTTCTCACAATGTGGCACTTGTCCATTTATAAGGGATATAAAGGGCTTCTACAGGCAGAAGAGAAGATGCATATGCCTTGATCTCTCTGAACCTTAGTCTCCCTATCTGCAAAATCAACTGTGACAGTCAGTCATACTGTGGCAATGATGAATTCTGCGTATTGAGCTGGAGGCAGGCGGCAGGTTGTCTGCCTCTTCCCTTAGCCTCTCTCAGATCCTGTATCTTGAGCTTCAGAGAGATCTTGTCCCTGACATGGGCAGTTGGATTCGCTGCTGAATGATGCTTTGTCTCTTGGGAGCAGGTGTCAGACACACACCTATCCTGAGGTGGCCAGACCCCTGCTCCAGCACCTTCTTCTCGTAGCAGCATTGAGCTCCCTTCTGGAAATGATCCCCAGCCTTAGTCTCTTTACCCTGCAGGACCCATGGATGCTAAATTCTACCAGATGCCATTCCTGCTCACTGGGGATGGATGGGACGTGACTCTGTAGTATAAGCCAAACTTGAAATATAATGCCACGTACTGGTACTGGCAGGACCCAGGGCAAGGTCTGAGACTGATTTATTATCCAACAGCTGAGAGGGATGTTCAGAGAGGAGATATAACAGAAGGCTATGGTTTTTCTTAAGAGGAGAAGGGGCTATTTCTTCTCACTGTGATGTTTGCCTGCACCAAACAAACAGCTTTGTACCTCTGTTCTGGTAGCACACCACCGAGAGAAAATGCTTGGAATTATAGACTGTGGTATTCTGGTTATTTAGGGAAATTTTTTAAAAAGGCAGAGTGGGTAGTTTTCAAGGTTTGGGATGTGAAAACAAATGAGGGAGGAAACAACAGAGAGAGGATTTTGGTTTGCCTAATGTTTGATATTTCTAAGAAAATGAGAAAAAATAAATGAAAGGTAGCCCCAGCAGAAGACACAAATACTTCCCGGATAACAGTCAGAATAGGGATAGGGTCACGTGTTAGTTTATTCCTATGAATAGGACCTTTTCCACTATAATTCCTTCTGGACATCTTTAGAAAGACATGAGGCATAGCTAAGATTCCAAGAAACCATCACAGCAGGAAATGAAAGGCCTCCATGAATGAAGTTGTGACAGTCGGCTGTTTAATGGTTGATGCCAGAGGAGGCACTTGAGGATGTGGGTGAGATAGACGCTCTGGGAAAAGCAAAGTGATTAGACACACCAGCATCTTTCCCAACCAGGAGTATTTCATGAGATTGAAGTGTATACAGAACTCTGATATTTAAAACATGACCACCTGTATCAGCCACAGATCTAGAAATTAAATTAAACAAAGACACCAAATTTCATGATCTAGAAATAAACTGAACACAAAGAATGAAAATCCCTCATAAAAAATTTTAAAGCCTTATTGATAGCTGTTAAAGAAGGCTTAAATAAATGAAAAGTTCTCCTACCTTTATAGGTTGAACAGAGTCGATATTTTTAAAATGTCAGTTTTCCCAAATTTCTTAAACATTTAACGTAATTCAATCAAAATCTCAATAGGTTTTTTGATAGTACTTGATCGGCTAAATCTAGAATATATATGAAGCTGCAAGGGGTCAAGAATAGCTAATGTATGGTCGAAGCAGAAGACCCAAGTGGAGAGACTCCATCTACCACTGTCAAGAGTTATTATGAAATAATAAAGGTCATGTGGCATGAAGAGAGTGTTATATAAATAGATCCATGGAAATACATGTATGTACATAGAAACACAGAGGTGGTACTGGGAAGTCAAAGAATAGAATTTTCAACAAACAGTGGGGCGGGATAATTGGGGATTTGTATGAGAAAAGTGAAATTGGACACTCAGTTCCCAACATAGCCCAAATCCATTCCAGTTACATTAAAAGAATAATGTAAAAACACACTTGAACTGTTGAGGGGCTCGTTTCTTTGGTTCAATCACTTTGGAAAGCATTTTGCCATCTTATGTAAACTTGGCATGCTGTTCATAACAGTCTTTACATTCCCAGGTTCAGAGAAAATCCTGGAGCTAGGCATGCAGAGACATGTACAAGAACGCAGCACTGTTTGCAGTAGCACAAAAATCCAGCCGGTGAAAACTATGGACATTAATTCAAGAATGGATAATAAATCCAGGCAAATGAATATGATTGAATGATAAATATTAGTGAAAATTAATTGTCTTGAATTACATGCATCAACATGAGTTAATATCACAGACACAATGTCAAATCAAAAATCACATGTGACAGGCCATAGATCACAATGATTCCATATAGATAAATGTCAAAGACATACAGCATTAAATAATTTGTGTTCTACAGATTCTTACTTAAGTGCTAAATACTATAATGAAAAGCAAGTGAATATTAAATCCAGATTACATGGTTATGGATACATAGACATAATGGAGAAGAAACAATGGAATCTGAAAGATAAAACAGGCTGGAAAATTTTCAGTGATAATCTGTCTCTTAAACTGACTGGTTCAGGCAAGGGTATTCATTTTATTGTTTCTCCAAATGCATTGCATATTTGTCATAAATATTGTTTTGCATAGTCCAACGTTTAAATTTTTAATGTAAAATAGCTGCTATGCAATTCTATAAGTGTGTCAAAAGAGATGATTGGTATACACTGTGTTATCTGATTCACTGCCTGAGATGGAAAGGAGGAGAGGATGAGGTGAATTACAAGTTTAAACAAATACAGTAAATAAATAAAGTGAAAAAGTAATTTTATTTTTTAAAAACATGGGGAAAGTGTGAGTCACAGGAAAAGAAAAAAGCCTGAAACTCACACTAGTTGTTTTCATCAGCTAACACAAAGCCTGTCCTCCCCCATCCATGAAATGTTTCTGTCCCCTGTGCATGGCACCTCTGAAGGCTACGGGAAGTGGAAGTGATCACATTACAAAGAGGTTACTGATGGGGGATGAGGAAGCCATACAGAAAGGCCACCTGCCACTGCTTTCTCCCTGGGCCAACCATGCACTTCGGACTTCTCTGCTGTGTGGCCTTTTTATTCTGGGGAGCAGGTGAGTCCCCGTTCTGAACTGGTTGGATTCTGGTTCCACGACTTTCTCCTGGGACTGCAATATCAGGCACCCTCCTGGGTTTTTATTCCTGCTTCTGTCTGCTTCCTCCACAGGCTCCCTGGACACTGAGGTCACCCAGAGTCCTAGACATCTGGTCAGAGGGAAAGAACAGAAAGCAATGATAGATTGTTTCCCGATAAAAGGACATGCTCATGTTTATTGGTATCTTAAGAAACTGGAAGAAGAGCTCAAGTTTTTGGTTTACTTGCAGAATGAAAAAGTTATTGAGAAAACAGATATGATCGATGAGCGATTTTCAGCCCAATGCCCCCCAAACGCACCCTGTAGCATGGAGATCCAGCCCACTGAGCTAGAGGACTCGGCACTGTATTTCTGTGCCAGCAGCCAATCCACAGCAATGAATGTCAGCTTTTCTCAGAACACAAACCCATTGTGGACCCAGCTCAGGAAACAAGTGGTGTATTAGGTTGGTAGAAACTAACAGAAACCCAGCTTGAAAGAGAATAAACCAGAAGGAATAATTTGTAAATGTCAGCTCTAGGTGAGGGAAAATGGTGTTTAAAACAGCTGGCGGGGACAGAGACCCAGGGGAGGCTATGGAAAGCCAAAAGGGGGCTCAGAATCCCCAGTGTGGGGGATATTAGGCAAGATACATAAGGATACCTTCAGTCTCTCTCTTTTTTAATGATCTTTATGGATTTCTAACAATATTTATAAAAAATTATGTAATGCTGGGCTTTTCACATGTTAGAGCTGTTTCTTCAGGAAGAAAGATGATAGTTCAACTGTTTGTATCCCATGGATCCCAATCGTCTACCCAGACCATTTCCTGGAACAGGATCTGGAGTCTCTTCAATGATTTTTTGACTGCTTCTTGCAGCTGTACCTACCATAGAAACTTAGCAGGAACTCTCAGCCGCTCCTGCCCTCTGGAATACTACAGGCATGCAATTTTTAAAAACAACTTTATTGAGGCATAAGATGCATGCAATATAATGCACCTCGTTTTAAGTGTACATTTCAACAAATTTTGACAATTTACACCCACAACTGTCAGGATACAAAACATTTCCAGCATCCCAAAAAGTGCTCCCATGTCTTTTTTGAGGTCTTTGTCAATATCTCTCAACATTGCTTCGCAGTATTTATTATACAGGTCTTGCACATATTTTGTTAGATTTGTCTTAGGTTTTTTCCTTAAATGTATTTTAATTAGATTATTATGAATGTACTTATTTAATACTACTAATAAATTTATTTATTAAACTTTTGTCTGCCAAGACAGCACATCGGCCTAATTCAATTCAGTCTTTATTATTTCTCACTTGGCATCTCTATCTGAGCATATTACATGGAAATACCTTCTCCAGAAGTCGGTGTTCACCAGTAACCACATGTGAGCTCACAGTGTCAGCCTCATTTGCACATAAACCAGCTAAGTGCTGGCACTGCTCTGCTTTAGGGTACAATAGACTCATTCAAACATATCAGAAAAGTTGTGAAACCTCTGCAAGGCACACTTTATGATGGTGCACTTTTTACTTATGAAAGAGAGTTAAGACCCGAGAATTAAACCCAAAAGTTAAGAATAATTTAAGAGAGTATTTTACAGTTCTGCACCTGGTATAAAGTGAAGAATTTGGGTGTTGCAGCTATGCGGGTCAAGTCTGTGAATTCAATTCTTGTTCCTCTCATGGGCCACACTTTTCAGAACTACAGTCCTTCAGCACAAGATGTCAATATAGGTGGAGATTTTGTGTGGGAAACTGGAGGCATATGGGGAGTCTAGTTTCCACTCAATTTTGCTGTAAACTTAGAAGTGCTCTAGAGAATACAGTTCATTGATTTAAAAATATATAAGCATTCAGATGGAGACTTAAACACTTAGAGGAAAGAAACAAGAGCCAATTATAATCTGTTGCAGTATAGAAAAAGGTGAATAGCAATATAACTGTTTTATAATTTACTCCTTTGAATTGTCTCTGAAATATGACACTACTTACTTAATGTGTACAACAAGGATCTTGAATGCGATAGAATTGTCTAAAATTCTGCCAGTAAGAACGGTGTGTATATTACCATTATGGAACCTAAGGTGTCTCAGAATTAGTAATACATGCTATTGTAGGAGATTATTTTAAAGTAATATGTGGACAATTTATAAGATTAAATTCCAGAGATACTATTTGATTACAGTATTTCTTAGCACGAAGCTTCAATATTTCGTGCAAGAGAGTATATACTGTCATACAGTGTCTCTCTCATTTTCCATTCCAAAAATGCCCCTCAGGATTCACATATATACATGATGATGATAATGATGATGACATGGACTTAAAAAAATGTAACTAATAATGAAGATAGTGTAGAGAAGAGAGAAAATTGTATTGTGTTCCCAGGACTGGAATATGATAGTGATAAATACCTTTCATAATTTAAGTCTGTAAGTTAGTTTAGAAAAAGTAGTGTAATTTTTTTTCCTTTCAACATCTTTGACAAATCTGAGATTGCACATGTAGGCAAAGTATTTATGAGGCTATAGGATCTCCCTAAAATCCTCTGCCCATGGATTCCAGCATAAAGCGTATTCTCTTCTAATGCAGAAACTTTTAACCTGGGATCCATGGACCCCCAAGAGATGCATAGATAAAATTCAGGGAATCCGTGGATTTGAATAGGAAAATATATCTTCATTTTCACAAATCTCTATCTAAAATAAAGCATTTCCTTCTATGACAAATATAGTGAATGAACTCTAGAAACTTTAGTAATATCTGTGACAAAGTCAATAATGGAAATCACAGATATTTGCATATTTCTTGCATATACACAGTTGACATGAAAGTCAGATATTTTCATCTTATATTATGTGGAGTAAATGTCATTTACTTTTGTCATTCCTTGGAAGTAATTGTAGTTTTCAGGATCACTGGGATATATTTTATTTAATTAACTTTAAAGATGTACATATAGTAATACATCATAAATTTTTAAAAAATTTGATATCAGCATTTCAAAACAATTGGTTCCCTTTTGAATTCTGTCTTCTAGTGTATGAATCTAAAATATGATTCTGAGAAGGGGTGCTTAGGATTTACCAGACTGACAAAGGGGTCCACAGTACAAGGGGAAGAGCTGCTGTATGAGGGATGAGATATCTGTGCAGGTGTGATGGGGAATCTGAGCCTTGATCCAAGCATGGGAAGTGTAGCAAGTGTTCTTAGAGTCTCACCCACACTGCTGCACGTCTTGATGATTCTCACTCTAAATCATTACCTCATTTCCTTTCCCTCCCTTCCTCTCTCTCCTTGTCTCTCTCCCTCTCCCCTGTCTCTCCCTGTCTCTCCCTCCCTGTCACTCCCTCCATCTCTCTCCCTCCCTGTCGTCCTCTCACTCCCCACTCCCCGCCTTCTCTCTTTCGTCCAGCAGGGGGCAGCAACAGCCTCTAAGCCACCAGATTGAACTAAAAGTTACATCGTGAAAGTATCTTTTATGACACATGACCTAAGATATAAAACAACCGCAACAACATTTTCTTACAAAAATAACAGGATTCATAAATAATACTCAATCTATGATCCCATTTTTATTTATCTAAGACGCTTGAGAAGAACCTATGTTGTGCAATGAACTTACTTTTGTGCCTATTTCAACTCAATGCTGGGAAACGATATTTTAGTCAGCTGTTCCAACCCTGTATCAGTAAATGTCTAATTTTTTGATATAGTATCAACTTTCTAACTCCTTGCAGATTAGAACACCAGGTCCAGGAAATAATGATAGCAAATACAAATATGGTATTTATTATGTGTAAAGAGCTGTTTAAATGCTTTTTTTATACAATGTTCACAACAAGCTTTGTGGTATATACTCATGACCTCCACTTGACAGATGAGAAATCAGATCCAAGAGAGGTTCGGTAACTTTGCCAAAGTTGGACAACTGCTAAATGACAGAGCCAGAACTCCAGCACACACATCTCCCACATCCCTGCTCTAATCCACTGCCACTAGGGGAGAGAAGTGGACCCTTAGCTATTACTAAAATTACAGGAGTGCCCCCACTCCATCTCTGCTGTATTAATTACTTATTATAAAAATAGAGGACGCAGGTGCAGAGAACTGGATTTATTTTTTACAACTAAACACCTGAACCCCTTCTTGTGTTTGGGGCTTCCCCATCTTAACAATCCTGATGGGAAATGATGCAGTACACAGACTTCTAACAGACCTGAGAACTGCAGATATTTGTTTCCTTGGCTCTCATCACAGCTAGTTCACAGGCACACAGCATCCTGAGTGTGCCTCTCACCAGAAAATGAGAAATTAATTCTCACAATGAGGGCACTTGTCCATTATAAGGAATGTAAAGGGCTTCTATTGTCAGAAGAGAGGCTGTAAGTGCTTGGTCTCTCTTAGCCTTAGTCTCCTCACCTGCAAAATTGTAACTGAAGGTTATGGTTTTTCTTGAGAAGAGAAGGGTCTGTTTCTTCTTACTGTGAAGTGTGCCCGCACCAGCCACAGAGCTTTGTACCTGTGTTCTGCTAGTGAACTACCAAGAGAAAATGCTTGGAATTACAGTTGGTGGTATTCTGTTTTTTTAGGGAGAAAAACGAAAGCTGGGAGTGGGAAGGGATCAAAGTATGGGACATCAAAATAAGGGAGAAAGGAAAGAGAGTTTTGGTTTGTCTAATATTAAACATTTTTACAAAAATGAGAAATCCCAAATAAATGGTAACCACAGCAGAAGAAAGCACAAACAGTTCTTGGGTAACAGGTAGAAATAGGGGCAGGGTCATATGTTAGTTCATTCCCATGAGTAGGACCCTTTGCATAATAGTTTCTTCTGGACATCTTTAGAAAGACATGAGGAATAGCTAAGATTCCAAGGAACCACCAAAGCTGGAAATGGAAAGCCTCCATGAATGAGGTTGTGAGAGTCAGCCATCCAGTGGCTGACGCCAGAGGAGGAACCTGAGGATGTGGACGAGATGAAAGGTGTGGGAAAGGCAAAGTGATTAAACATATCAGCATCTTCCCCAACCAGATGCATCTCATGAGATTGAAGTGTATACAGAACTTTGATATTCCAGACTTGAACAACTATATACCAGTAACAGATACAGAACTTAAATTAAACAGAGATACCAAATATACATGACCTAGGGATAAATTGAATGAAATGAGTGAAAATCCTCCATGGGAAAAAAGAATTGTAAAGGATATGGATTGCCATTAATAAAAAGATCTCTTATCTTTATAGGTTGGATAGAGTCTGTGTTTTAAAAATGTCTGATTTCTCAAACTGCTTTGTACATTGAATGTAATTCAATCAAAATTCCAATTGGCTTCTGACAGAACTTGATTAGCTAAACCTAAACTTTACATGAAACTGCAGAGGGTGAAGAACAGCTAAGACACTCTTGAAGTAGAAAACCCAAGTGGAGGGATTCCATCTACCACTGTCAAGAGTTATTGTAAAACCACAATAGTAAAGCTCGTATGGCATGGAGATCAGTTATATACAGTGAGTTACATTTATATATCTGTATTTATGTCCTTACCAAATCCATATCCCTACCTCTATTTATATATCTTAGAAAGGTTAACATATAGAATTTATTTATAATAAATCACCTACACATTAATAAATTGGTTATATTTACTGAGTTAGGATCAAAGCTTTGCTTCTGACACCATGGAGTGTTGTTGCTGAGTAACACAAAACAGTAACATGACGATTGTGAGACAGTAAAGGGACCACGTCACAAGAAGTTTGCTGATGGGCAGTGAGAAAACCTCATCCCTTTGCTACTTTGACACAACCATGGGCACAAGGCTCCTCCGCTATGTGGCCCTTTGTCTCCTGGGAGCAGGTGTGTCCTGCACAAAAGAAAAATCTTTGTCCTGGGCTTGCCAACCCACAGATCCAAGCCTTTTCCCTTGTCAGGGTATCTCCTGAGCTCTGCCTATAGCTTCTGTTTTCTTCTCTTTCAGGCTTTTTGGATGCCAAAGTTATCCAGACTCCAGGACATCTGGTGAAAAAGAAAGAACAGAAAGCAAAGATGGAGTGTATCCCCGAAAAAGGACATACTTTTGTTTTCTGGTATCAGCAGAGCCAGAATAAAGAGTTAAAGTATTTAGTTTCCCTTCAGAATAATCAAGTTCTTGATCAAATAGAGACACACAAGAAGCGATTCTCAGCTGAATGCCTTCAAAACTCACCCTGCACCCTGGAAATCCTGTCTTCTGCACCTGAAGACTCGGCACTGTATTTCTGTGCCAGCAGTGAATCCACAGCACTGAAATGTTAGTTGCTCTTAGTGCACAAACTCACCATCGATCTAACTCAGGAAGCAGGTGATGTATTAGGTTGGAAGGAAGTAACAGAAATTGACTGGAGCTAGCTTAAGTCACAGTGAAATTTACTACACTACAAGGCTAAATGGTATCTGGCAAAAGTCAAGAAATGATGAACAGACAATTCTGAAAAAGCACTCCTTAGGCCAAGGTCTGGAATGGCTGCATTTCAAGCTCTCATTTTTTCTCTTCTATTTTGTTTGCCTCATGCTGCTTTTTTCTCCCTGTACAGCATCCTTCTCTTTTTGTCCAGTCCTCATGGTGAGAACAAGATGACCAGTAAAGGTGACAAATTCAGTTGGCATCATTCCACCACAGTGATAAAGATTAGCTCAGCTCTTTCCAAGCCTGGGTTTAAAATCCCAGGAGAAAAATAGATAGTCATGATCCAGCCAGGAAGTTTCTCATGGAGCACTCAACTCTAGCCATGTATGTATATATTTAAAATCACGTACATGTTATTTCATTATGGATGTAATTCTGTCTTATATTTTTCCACTCAGCTCAAAGTGAGTGAAATGCTCCATTTCTCTATAGGTACACGCTGTCTGTTGCTTCTAAATGATACCTAATGTTCCAGGTCCACTTCTGCAGGAATAGACAACAATTTTTCTCCAATTCCTGCCAGCATTGAAAATTCTTGTACATATTCCTTCATAGACCTGTAGGATTGCTTTATGGAATTGTGTACCCAGAATCATGACTGCTGAGACATGGAATACTATGTACAGTTTACTTTATATATCTAAATACCACCGGAGGAATCTTCAGAATCACTGCATAAGTCTACAATCCCACATAATAGTGAATGAGAAAATATGAATATAAAAAAAAAATTCATATGAGTGTGGAAAGAAATAATATCAGTGAAAAAGTGTTTGAGAACACTTAAAAATGAGCAACGTTGCCCAGTTTGATCAAGGACCTAGTCAGAGGGTTACTCTCATAAACTACTTAGAATAGTGTCAGTTGGACAATATGGATCAAGAACTTTAAAAATACTTATTCTTGAGAATTTGACTTTAGGTTAAGTTGAGTAGTTGTTACCGTATTTGTCCTATTTTCATAAGCCGCTATAAAATTTGACAAAAGTTTTAAGGGAACTATTTTCGGACATTAGATGACAGGCAGCACAGGGTCACCATCACTGGGAAGGTGGAGACATAGAAGGGGAATTTCACTCTTGCCTCACGGCTTTGTCTGGATGCAATTTTCAGGCTGCAGCACAAGGATACGGAGCCTGAGCGGGGCACAGTGGTCTTGCAGAGTAGGGAGGCCGAGGTGATCGAGTTCAGGGCTGTGGAGGTGACTGATGTTTGTAGGGGGAAGGTACTACAGAGAAGAAAGCTGTGTAGAATAAGACCTCCAAATACTGCATGGGGTCCACTTAAGTTCCTGGTCAAATACTAAGCAGCAGATGCACAGAGAAAGCCTCCATAAGTAAGGCCTGGCAGGGAGCAGTTGCTGGGTAACTGTGAGAGGAATGGAGATTCTTGTGGTCACACAGTCTGAGGAGAGATTAATTCTGACCAGCTAGAGTGGTGGGACCGCCCTAAATTTCCTGGGAACATAGCTGGCACCACAGAGGGGTCACACTTCAGGAGAAGAACTACCAAGATTCCAGAGGAAGAGACGCTCTAGAACCGCCCTCAGAAAGCTCAACAAGACTCAGAAGGATCGACCTGATCTCAAAATAAACTGGCTGCCTTTTAGAGAAAAATATCTCAGCACTCTCTAAATAAAGGCAAAAATGAAATCTAGACTCTCAACAATGTAGCACCCACAATTTCAATCTTGTAATGAAAAAGTATTAAACACAGGAAGAAATGGGAAAATATGACCCATATACAGTAAGAAACAAAACAAACAAAACAAAACAAAAAAACAACAAAAAAAACCAGGCAATAGAAACCAATCCTGAAATAACACAGATGTTGGAAGATTTAGATGAGGATTTTAAAGCAGCTATTGTAAAGACATGTTCATGGACTTAGAGGAAAATATGGTCATAATTTGGTCAATTGACAAAATTGATTAACTCATAGCAATTAAAACATAAAGGGAAAAGACACAAATTACCATATCACCAATGAAAGAATGAATATCTCTACGGGTACAACAGACATTAAAATTATGATAGAATATTATAAATAAGTATATGCCAATAAATTCTACAACCTAGATGTAATAAAATTATTTGAAATGACCAAACAGATTCAAGACAAAATAAAAAACGTGAGGAATCTGACATGAAGAAAATTGAATTATTTATCAAAAACATCCTCTCAAAGGAAACCACAAACCCAGATTTCTTTCATGATAAATTCTATAAAACATTTAAGAAAAAAAGAATACCCACCTTACACAAACTTTTTCAGAAAACAGAAGAGCGGGAAATACTTCACAAAACATTATATGAAGCCAGCAAAACCGTAATGCTAAAATCGGACAAAGTTATTACAGAACAACATCTTTTATGACCATGGTTGAAAAAGTATTCTTCACAACATATTACCAAATCAAGTGCAAATATGTATGTGTACATGTATATATTTGTATGCATATGTATATGTCTCTACACATAGGTGTGTGCATAAAGATAATACAACATGACCAAGTGAATTTATTGCAGGAAAAACAATGGTTTAACATTCATAAGTCAATGTACTTTACCATATCAGCAGAATATTAGAGAGTAATCCTTTGACTATTTTAATAGATATAGAGAAAACATTTGACAAAATTCAGTACTCATTCAAAATAAACACTCTCAGCAAACTGGTAACGGAAGAGAACTTTCTTAATCTGTTGAAAATTATCAATGAACAATTTACCACTAACATCCTATTTAATATTGAATGTTGAGCACTTTTCTCCTATAATAAGGTACAAGGTATAATGTTTTCTCACTACTTTTATTCAACATTACATTGGAGATCTTAACCAGTGCGATAAGGCAACAAAAATAAAATACAAATTTTAAATACTGAAAAAGAAGAAGTAAAAGTATCACTACTTTCAGATTACATAGTTTTTTATATAGAAAACCCCAAGACATCAATGGACCCAAACTAGAAATAATTAGCGAATTTAGCAAGATCACAGGATACAATGTCAATATAAAAACAAAAAAAATCATGTGTTTCCTTCTCACTACTTGCAAACAATTGGAAAAGAAACTTCTGAAAATGCCATTAACAATAATTTCAATACCAAATCACTTTGGAATTAATTCAGCAAAAGATGTCCAATGAAAAACTACAAAACATCACAAAAATACATCATGTTTATGGATAGGAAGTTTTAAAGCATTAAGATGTCAACTCCCTCAACAAATGATTTTGGGAAAATTGGGTAATCACATGGAAAATAAATAAACCTTTAGTATTACCTAACACCATAGATGAAAATCAATTTGAGATGTATCATAGACCTAATTGCAGAAACTGAAATTAATTTTCTAGAAGAAAACATAGAAAAATATTTTTGTGAGTTGAGGAAAGGCAGAATTTTCTTAGGACACAGAAAGCACTAACCAGTAGTAAAAAAATAATTGTTTCTCCTTTGGCACCCTTTGTGTCAGAGGATGTGCGGTACACAGGTCAGTAAGGCAACGAGAGCATTCAGCAGTCCTCAGGGCCACATCCATACACACAGCACGCAGCTGAACGTGGCATGTAAGACTGAGAAGTCTGTGGTCTGCCTGTTGTAAAGGAAAGGTCAGGTGGAAAGTGGATCATAAATATGATTTGAGGGTCGTATGAGCCAGCCCACAGTAGAGGACATACTGCCCCTGCCATTAAAAACCCTCTCAGCTGTCCAGAAATTGGGGTGTCTTTTTCAATTCCATCCCCACCCAATTAGGAGTCTCCTCCATTTATTCCTCCGATAATCTCTTGCTCCTTTGGGGCATAGACTCTGCTCCCAGAACAATTACTTCTTCTTCTTTCCTTGCTGTGCATCTTCAAATCTCTGCCTGGAATGGGCGGGAAAACGACCTTTCAACCACTGGACCTGAACCCTCCGTTCTCTCAACTGATGTGTCCCCCCAAGAATAGTTTATATTTAGCTTCCAAATCTCAGTTCCACTCAAATTGCTGCTCACAGCAGGGGGGCAGCAAAACAATGCTGACCTTAAGAATTACAAAGAAGGGCAATGATGTTTTTCACATTAAAGACAATCTCATAGTGACAGTTTTCATTATCATCATCCTTTTGGTACTAACTGAGCCCCGAGATAAGCAATTGACTGGAATAAATCCACGTTTCTGTTGGTATTATTAAAAGAGAACTCTAACCAAAAAAAAAAAAAAAAGGATGGAGAGGTCGCTGGACTATGTCATATGGAATGTGTGCAGTGACTGTACACTGTGCTTGGGTACTCCTAAATAAAGCAGCAACTATTCAAAATATGACAGGAGAGAGAGAAGTAGGTGGGAAGTATGTTGACAAGAGAGGCCATGAGTTGGCAATTATTGATAGTGGGCAACGTGGGGACATGGAGGCCCATTATTGTATTACATCTACTTTGCATATGTTTGACATTCTCAGAATAAAAATTAAAAATATTAAAAAAGAAGATTTTACCAATTTGATAGGCAGCAAGATTGATTAGCGTAGGATGCACAGTGTATTCATGGATGAGGGCGAGCCAGGACAAGCACGCGGTTTTGCATGACCGCTGGAGCTGTGCTTGTAATACACTGAAGTGAAATATTGAACACTTGGCTCTTAAAATCAGGAACAAATTATGTTATGATAAAATGACCTCTTTAACGAATTCAAAATGTGAGACATGCATACCCCACATTAAGTGAATACTTTCCTGTAATGAGCCAATATTTTCAGTAAAGATCTGCACCCAGAAAACAACTAGAAAAGCAGGAGCTATTGAAGAACAGGAGCAATTTGGAACAAAGTTAGTATTTTTCCCCTTCTTAAAACAAACGAATAAAAACCTCAGACTTTAGAGAATATGTTCAAATGGCATAGTTTACCTAGACCTAAATCAGAATAAATGAATAAATGCAGAAAAGAGAGATGTTATACAGCATTCCAGTGCGAACAGATAGTCCCTTTATTTGAAAAGGTTCTGAATTTTCCCCATAACCTATTTTATCAGGAGGAGGAAGCTTTCTTGAACAACTGAGATAGATACACTAGGAAAGAGGGAGCAGAAAACTCTGGCAGTTGTCAGTGAAGAACCGGGGAAAGAAGGGGAAGTTTGAGCTCCTGCTGACAGGATATACGACAGGTAAGCAGAGCGCCCCCTGCCGGCGTCATAAAGGAGCATAGAAGGTGGGGTCTTGCAGGGAAGAGGCGTGGCTGCGTCTTTCTCTAAGTCCCGGAATTTGGGAAGGAAAGTACCTCGCTGACGGATCCTTCCAGTTTCCTATTTCCATGCCCTGCTTCTCCCAACACTCAGAACTGTAACACATCCGTCCTGCCTCTCCCTGCCATGAGCTCCATGTTCCTCTGCTGTGTGGCCTTTTGTCTTCTGGCATCAGGTGAGTTTGGGAAATAGATGGGGAAATTCCTACCTTAAACTTTCAGGTCCTGGCTCAAGCCTTTGAGGCTCCAGCAAGAGGACCCTTCCTAGGCTCTGTCTCTAGTTTCTGTCTTATTTCCCCACAGGGCCCATGGATGCTGGTATTATCCAGATGCCAAGGAATATAATCACAAAAATGGGAAAGAGTAATATACTGGAATGTTCTCAGACTATGGGTCACAATGCGATGTACTGGTATCGACAAGACCCAGGACTGGGGCTACGGCTGATCTACTACTCCCTTGATGTCAATGACATTTACGAAGGGGAGGTCTCCAATGGGTACAGTGTCTCTCGAAAGGAGCAGCCTAAATTCTCTCTGTCCCTGAAGGTTGCCACCCCCAACCAGACAGCTCTTTATTTCTGTGCCAGCAGTGAGTCACACAGTGCTTCTTGGCCACCTGCTCTCTACACAGAAAGACAGGCGTGTGGGTGACAGAAGCCTTCCTGGATGTGGGGTGTGTGATACTTAGAGCTCTGAGTGGCCTCATGCAGTGCGAGCCTCAGTTTGAGCTAATGGCCACTTTGGGCCAATGTGCCCAGGCCGTATGATGACTCTGGAAGCACAGGCTACACTGAATCTATCTCCCCTGCCTGTTCTCTTTGTCTACTCTAGTGAGTTAGGCCAACAGTGACCTTCCAAGAGAACAAACCTAAGCATTTGACAATGGCTCATGATTTTCAACAAAAGTATTTCTTAGGAGCTCAAATAGGATGTGGCTTTTAGTGGTTCTTCTGCTGCTGTCTCCACCCACCTTGCAACACCCCTGTTCCATTCTGTTCCTACAGACAGTCCCTTTATCCTGTCTGCCCTTTCTCAGTTCCATTTCCTCTGAGCTCAAGTCCACCAGCTTTATACTTGCTTGTCTTTATAGTAAGAACAAACTATCTTGTTTTCTAAAACATCACTCTAAGTAAATGTAACTCCAAGGTGAAGTTCAAGTATGAGAGACTGTGGTCTATAAAAGTAATTTTTCATCTACTGCCCCACACTTTGATCTCTGCTGAGATTACTGTGAGTTTATTTATTTATTATTTTATCATTACACAATGCGAACATTTTTTGTGGCCCTTTACCACTAGACTTGCAATATTATCTGGATGTATTAAACTTCAAAATAATTATTTCTCCCCAACGCGGGGCCAAAGCTAGGAGCCTGGAGATGCTCCTTTCTTCCCAGACACTGGAACAATCCTCCGGTTCCCCTGCAGTGGAGACCCTCCTTGGAGCCAGTAAGGTTCAGGCACAAAAATACTTAATCTAGGACTGCCAGAGCATGGTGTGGAAGTTTTCCTGAGAATCAAGTCGAAGCCTTCCTCATGTGCTTTGTCTACTTTTGCCCCATAAGCCTCAATTATTTTAGTAAAAGAATCCACAGGACTTGGTGACTGTTCAGAAATAAAACTTTGTTTCATTTTCTACCTGTTCTTATCTGAAAAGAATGTCACATTTTTTTTCACTCTCCTTTATGGGCTCTATCTCATCTGATTTCCTTTTGAAAAACAGTTTTCTCTAGAGTTTTGTCCCCTGTTCCTAGGCACACTTCAATAGTTTTACTGTTTAATATTTTTTCTCTCATAAGCTATTAACAATTCCATTTAATTGTGTCCTGGATGTTTCTAGTAGATTTCCCTTAGATTTTTCCTTCTGCCCTCCTTTTTTCTCAGTATGAATATTTTTCCTTAACCTTCCCATCCATAGTCATGACAACTGCTTAAGTTCCTGCCTGGCAAATTCATATATCTACTGAACACTTCCAGCAGGATGTTCCACAGGTATTTCAACCTCAAACAATTTATTACTGAATTTATTCTATCCCCATCCCCACAGGCACCCACTCTGACCACACACTGTATCTCCGTCTTAGTGATCAGAACAACCATTCCAGGTTCTTATTTTCTGTTAGATCTCACGTTAAATCAGTTTTCAAATCTATTACTTCTGTATCCCACATTGTCACAGGTTGGTTCTCGGAAAACATACTTTGTGAGGGAGATTTGTGTGCAGGGAGGTTGCAGGAAAATGACACAGGTGCATGGGAAGGAAGGAAGCAGGATTGGGCAGGGGGAGAAGTCGGGCAGTGCTGAGGCCTCAACAAAGGCCTGAGCTGACTCCACAGGGAGCTCTGAAGCTGGAAAGGTTCTTTAGACTCATCCTGAGGTGAGCAACCATGTCACTGTCTATGTTGCTCTGAGAAGAAGATGCCCTTGGTGGGGAGGAGGTTTCTCTTTAGACCAATGTAATTCACAGAGAAGGCTGTCAGCACTGCACTTTCCAACACACACATCCACTCATCCGATTCAGCTACCCCTTCCCTTCCTCACTGCTCCTACTTGAGTGCAGGCCCTCAGCCCCCACACCTAGAAAAAACAATTGCAATGAACGCTGTTCTCTTTGGTCTACCAGCCTCATCCTTCTTCTGCTTTACCATGCACATTGCCACCAGCTGATTGTGTCTAACGTCCCCACACGGCACACAAAGCCCTGCACGAACAGTTCCCTAAAAATCTGGCTAAATCTTCCAAATTCTCTCCAGCACTTTAGACTCTAGCTCAACTGAACTTTTTATATTTCCTCGAATAGGCCAGGCTGACTTGCACAGTTGTACCTTTGCAAAAGCTCTTTCCTGTACCTGAAATGGGCTACTTCTTGACCACCTGGCTGGCACTTACACATCCTTTAGTTCTCACATCAGAGACGAGCGTATCTACAAAGGCTTTCCTGACTCCTGTGGACAGAGAAGACTCCTCTTCTCTTCTGTGGGATAGTTTCCACATTCTACCATTCCCAAACTGCAATAGTTATTACGTTTTCTCATAATTGTTTTTATACTAGCTCATCCCAAGACTAGATATTCTTTAGTTTAAGAGTGATGTTCCTCCAATTTTATGTCCCTAGCATGAGGTACGATCGATCTTGTTTAATGAAGAAATGATAGAAGAAAGAAAGAAAGGGAGGGAAGGATAGAGAAAGGAGGAATGGGAAGGAAGAGAGAGGGGGAGAAGGAAAGGAGAAAAACAGAAAAGTGGACTCAAAAATGTCTTTAAGTAGTTCTTCAGGATTTTCTTCCAAGTAACATATTTTGTGACTTCTGGTGCATGTGTATTTAAGTCCACCACACCTCCTACCTACAAGTCTCTTTAAAACAAAGAAAATATGTTTGGTAAAGAAAAGATTGAAAAATGAGAGAAGGTGTCTTACTGAACCCAAAATGTATAGAGACATAATGTAACAATTATTATCAGATACTAATATGTGATGGTAATAATCGATTGACTAAGAATTCGGGCAAAATGAACCATAAACCCAAATATACATGGGAGAATGTTGCAGGTGGAATAAAAGCTGTTCTCCCTAATGGAGTTTGAGTTTTGAGACAGGACGTGTAAAGAAGGATATATATGTGTATGCGTGTGGATATTTGTTTTAATTTTTTAACACAAACTTAAATACTCATATATTAAGGTAGGCTTAAACTCTATTTTATTGTAATATTTAACAATATAAGTTTATGTCCAGAATTCTAGTTTTGGTATTACAAGCTAAAAGCAGAGTTTGCAGCAAGGATGATGAGTTATGCTCTATTTGGGGGCCTTTGGAACTCCCCAAAGCTGGTACAGTGTCATTGTAAACACAGTACTAAAGCTCATAAAAGACACTTGGTGTAGGTTTCAGACATGTGAGTCATTATGTAAAAGCTCAACTCCCATGCTGTCCACTCAGTGTCTGTGATTCTCTGGAGTTAAACTCTACCCTGTAAAAACAGGAACCACGATGTCACAGACTAACCTTGGCGTGGTGGATTAAACCTCAGAGATAATCCCACTTCCACGTGGGGCCGGAGCCCTGAACCAGGAGATGGAAATTCCTTCTTTGGAAACCAGGGTCTACACCTTTCTTCCTTCAGCCTCTTCTGAAGATAGGTGTGTCCTATGCTGTGATATGAAGACTCAGTTTAGCATTGCCATATTCTGGTGCAAGATCTTTCCATCCTGGCTGAATATTGAGACTGTATTTTGTCCCTTGTCCTTATTGGTATCTGTTTTTCCTGCAAACTTCACAGACACTGCAAAGACTACAAGGTTCTGAGAATCAAGAAGTTTTCAGTGACAGAGGATGAAAATGTGTAGAGACATATGTAGCAATTATCTGTGATGATTCCTGTATCTGGAATTCATAACATTTAAAAATTCTTAGCAACTGCTTCAGAGACTTCCCTAGCTACATCAGAAAGGTGGCCTTTGGGGAAAGTGTTTTCATCAGTAAAAGACTCACCATGCATGAGTTCTTCCTGCGCTGGCAACAAGGGGTAGAGGTTTACCTCTGCTTTCACCTACCCATTTGTGTGATAGAACCTGAGCCTCTCTCACCTCTACTCCTCTACTCCCAACCCAAGATCTATCCCTTTCGCTCTTCCCTCTTTTTTAAATCACTTCTGCTGTGAGGTGTAGGCTTTACATCCAGTCACTGCTGCAGACTTTCTTCGACTCATCACTTATCTTTAAATCTTCTCACATTTAGAACAACTGGGAGCATCCCTCCTTCCTGTTTCTTTAAAATTCGTCAGAACAAGGATGCCCACTCTCACCACTCCTATTCAACATAGTGTTGGAAGTACTAGCCAGAGCAATCAGAGAAGAGAAGGAAATAAAGGGCATCCAGATCGGAAAAGATGAAGTCAAACTGTCCCTGTTTGCAGATGACATGATCCTATATATCGAACAGCCTAAAACCTCTACAAAAAAACTCTTGGAATTGATAAATGATTTCAGCACAGTAGCAGGATACAAAATCAACACACAAAAATCAGTAGCATTTCTTTTCTCCAATAGTGAACACGCAGAAGGAGAAATCAAGAAAGCATGCCCATTTCCAATAGCCACCAAAAAAATAAAATACTTAGGAATTGAGTTAACCAAGGAGGTGAAAAATCTCTATAATGAGAACTACAAACCACTGCTGAGAGAAATTAGAGAGGATACAAGAAGGTGGAAAGATATTCCATGCTCTTGGATTGGAAGAATCAACATAGTGAAAATGTCCATACTACCCAAAGTGATATACAAATTCAATGCAATCCCCATCAAAATTCCAAAGACATTTTTCTCAGAAATGGAAAAAACTATTCAGACATTTATATGGAACAATAAAAGACCACGCATAGCCAAAGCAATGCTGAGCAAAAAAAATAAAGCTGGAGGCATAACACTACCTGACTTTAAGCTATACTGCAAGGCTATAATAACCAAAACAGTATGGTACTGGCATAAAAACAGACACACTGACCAATGGAATAGAATAGAGAATCCAGAAATCAACCCACACACTTACTGCCATCTCATCTTTGACAAAGGCACCAAGCCTATTCACTGGGGAAGGGACTGCCTCTTCAGCAAATGGTGCTGGGATAACTGGATATCCATATGCAGGAGAATGAAACTAGATCCATACCTCTCACCGTATACTAAAATCAACTCAAAATGGATTAAGGATTTAAATATACACCCTGAAACAATAAAACTTCTTAAAGAAAACATAGGAGAAACACTTCAGGAAATAGGACTGGGCACAGACTTCATGAATACGACCCCAAAAGCATGGGCAACCAAAGGGAAAATAAACAAATGGGATTATATCAAACTAAAAAGCTTCTGCACAGCAAAAGAAACAATTAACAGAGTTAAAAGACAACCAACAGAGTGGGAGAAAATATTTGCAAAATATACATCTGACAAAGGATTAATATCCAGAATATATAAGGAACTCAAACAACTGTACAAGAAGAAAACAAGCAACCCAATTAAAAAATGGGCAAAAGAGCTAAGTAGGCATTTCTCTAAGGAAGATATACAAATGGCCAACAGACATATGAAAAAAATGCTCAACATCACTCAGCATCCGGGAAATGCAAATCAAAACCACATTGAGATACCATCTAACCCCAGTTAGGATGGCTAAAATCCAAAAGATTCTGAACGATAAATGCTGGCGAGGTTGCGGAAAAAAAGGAACTCTCATATCCTGTTGGTGGGACTGCAAAATGGTGCAGCCTCTATGGAAAATGGTATGGAGGTTCCTCAAACAATTGCAGATAGATCTACCATACGACCCAGCTATCCCACTGTTGGGAATATACCCAGAGGAATGGAAATCATCAAGTCGAAGGTGTACCTGTTCCCCAATGTTTATCGCAGCACTCTTTACAATAGCCAAGAGTTGGAACCAGCCCAAATGCCCATCATCAGATGAGTGGATACGGAAAATGTGGTACATCTACACAATGGAATACTACTCAGCTATAAAAACGAATGAAATACTGCCATTTGCAACAACATGGATGGACCTTGAGAGAATTATATTAAGTGAAACAAGTCAGGCACAGAAAGAGAAATACCACATGTTCTCACTTATTGGTGGGAGCTAAAAATTAATATATAAATTCACACACACACACACACACACACACACACACACACACAAAACCGGGGGGGGGGGGAGAAGATATAACAACCACAATTATTTGAAGTTGATACGACAAGCAAACAGAAAGGACATTGTTGGGGGGGAGGGGGGGAGGGAGAAGGGAGGGAGGTCTTGGTGATGGGGAGCAATAATCAGCTACAATGTATATCGACAAAATAAAATTAAAAAAATGAAAATAAAAATAAAATTCGTCAGAAAAATATCTTCTCAAGTCTTTAAGTGTCTCTTTCCCCTTTTATCTTTTTTCAGCAATGGGCCGTCAAATGTCAGTTACTTTTTCTTGAAAAATGATTACGTTGTGTAATGATGAAAATACTAATTATCGATTTGAGCATTACATATTGCACACAGGTATTGATATTCAATGCTGTACCCCACAGATAGGTACAATCAATTATTTTTCAATAAAAACAAACAAACAAAAAAACCCTGCTACTTGATGCTTGCAAAAATAAATAAATAAATAGATAGATAGATAGATAAATAAATAAATTTTTAAAAACCTCTTCCTATTGAAGTAAGCCTAGTTTCATAGTAAAGACAAAGGTCAAATGTCACTAATTTTAAAAAAATTTTAATTGACACACTGTAATTATACATAAGTAATGGGGTACAATCTGATGTTTTGATATATATATATGTTTATAGTAATTGGGTTAAAAAATATGGAACACTTCATGAATTTTTGTGTGTCCTCCCTGTGCATACTAATCTTCTCTGTACCGTTGCAATTTTAGTATATGTGCTGCCCACATGAGCACTCATTAATAATTTTAATGATTACCTTTGTCTTAAAGGAGCCCCTAATGAGACAAGAGTATTTCAGGGTTTGATAATCCATAATTGTTACATTACTTTGGGACATAGGACAGAGCAAAAGTGAGCAGGAGCCCACATGTGTTGTGGGTTAAATACGTAAAGACTGAAGGGGTGATGCTCTAATAGTGGAGATATGATAGTCAAAATCCAAACCCGTGTCAGTATGATGAAACAAGAATGTTACTGGATGTTACCTGTGGATCTTAGTGAACTAGTGCAAAGGTAGCGGGCAAAGGTAGAAGAAATACTGGGATTCATCTTTGTGACTCACAATCAAAACTAAAGATTTTCCTTTTGAGAGGAAATGGGAACAAGAGAAGAGATGTGATAGCACTTGGTTTGGACATTGTTTACTGCAGCAGTGTCCCCAAAATATTTAGGCAATTTTACCAAAACGTACTGGAAAAAAACTGCAAATCTGTATTTTCGGTTCTGTCATGACTGATGGTGAAGTTAAAAGGAAGATGAACCTAAATCATCTTAGGTGGAGCCTAAGCTGATAAAGTCGATAAAGCATGAACACCAAGGCAGTGAGAAATGAGAAGGAAGTTAACATCTCACAATAGCAACACAATATTTGCTGAGAATTCAGTGAATTGCAGTTACTGTTGTAAGCCCTTCACGCGTGTTATCAAAGTCGGTTCATCATTTCATGCTCACAGTGTGCTCTCACACTTCTTGCCTGACAGAGCCACTCTGCTCACTGGGTCCTTCTTTTGAACGTTCTGCCCCCCAGCTTTGCAGAGCTCATTCCTAGTCATTTTTCAAAACCCGACTCACGCATCACTTCCTTTCCTAACCTCCCTAATGAGGTCAAATTCTGCCGTCACAGGCTTTCAAAGCTCTGTAGTTCTCGTCTTTAGAGCATGTAAAACAGTTGCAATTGAATGTATTGAATGTTTTGTAAGAATAGAAGAAACTTGAGTTAAGACAAATAAGCAAAACAACAAGCTTACTTTATATGAGGAAAGTGAACAAAAATATTAGCTCTTTGATGGGTAAAGGGATATAGAAGAAACTGCACTTCAGCTCCGTGGCTGTGGGACCCAGAAAGTTTGCAGGGGCCATGTCTTCACCCAGTGACATCATCAGGAGCCTATCCTGCTTCCACAGAACTGGAGACACCTTATCCAGCCCTAACAGTGCCATGGCTGTCAGGCTCCTCTACTAAGTGGGCTTTTACCTTCTGGAGGCAGCTAAGTCAGAAACAGATTTTTCCAAAATCAGGAAGGAATGTTTCCTCTCTGCTGGGTTTGTCCTGGCTCAGCATCGAGGCCCATTCCTGGACTCCTGTCACTCATTTCTATCTCCTCCCATAGGCCTCATGGATGTTCATATCTCCCAGACCCCACGACACCATGTTATGGGGATGGAAAAGATTACTCTGAAATGTTCTCAAACCATAGGTCTTGACAAAATGTACTGTTATCAACAAGATCCAGGAATGGAACTACAGCTGATCCATTTTCATATGGTTTTAACACCACAGAGAAAGGAAAGATTTCCTCTGAGTCCACAGTCTCCAGGATAAGGAAGGAGCATTTTTCCCTGACCCTGGAGTCTGCCAGCCCCTCACACACATCTTGGTACCTCTGTGCCAGCAGTGAATACACAGCACTACACAGGCACCTACAGACTGCACAAAAATGGCAGTCACTAAGGTGTGGAAGTCCTGCCTTCAGAAACCTCATCTTAAACTGCACTGCAAATCTTCCCAGGCTCCTCAATCCTGGAGGACCAATGTGATCCGAGTAGCAGCAGACTAATGACTATCTCTGGGTAGGTCCAAGCTGGGAAATGGCCCAGCTCCACAGTCAGGGTTGACTTCTCTCTTGCATCTAACTGCATATGTTCAGTTGAGGCTTGCTCAAATTTTGTCCTTCAAGATAAGTGAGGTAATATTGACAGTTGACTTATAGCTTCCTGAAGGAAAGTCTTTGTCAGCTAAGAAACCAGAAGAGGTTTATTAGACTTTCATCACAGGCTGTCTCTATCTCTGGTTCATGGTTCCTTCATATACAGCCTCTCAAAGTCCCTGTCCTTTCCCAACCCCAATCCTTCTCCCCATAACTTCAGGTACTCATTCATGACCTGAACTGATTATTTTCATTACTCTCCCTGTAAATTAATGTAACTTTAGCTAAATCTATATGAGGTACGAGAAACAGAGACTCTGGTTTCAAAGAAATCCTTCCAACAGAGCAATCTCTGGATTTAGCCCTGGATCTCTTTGGAGACCACCCTGACCACTGGGAGGCTATTCCACAGAGAGATGCTTCTTCTGACTTGGATGTGCTGAGGCTCAGAGATGTCTTCTCAGCCCACATGAGACAAGACCTGAAACCTTGAATAGAGTTGTTTTTTCCCAGACAATGGACAAAGTGTAGGCTGTTTGTCTATGTCTCAGAACAAGTGGGGTCTGAGCTCAGATGTGAAGTCTATGTTTTTTTTGTTGTTGCTGTTTTTTTTTTTTTTTTTTTTCTTTTTTTGACTGGTAAGGGGATCACAACCCTCGGCACGGTGTGGTCTGCACCACACTCAGCCAGTGAGTGCACCGGCCATCCCTATATAGGATCCAAACCCATGGCCTTGGCGATACCAGCACTGCACTCTCCCAAGTGAGCCACGGGGCCAGGTTTTGAGGTTACCAAAGAGTAAAGACACATAGCCTTTGCCTTGGTTTTGCCTTTTTAACAAAGTGGCCTAAAATGTGAGAAAAGAATCCAAAGAACATAGTGTTTGAGGGCTCCAGTCTTTTCACATCTTCTCCAAAACTTGGTATTTTTTATTATGACAATTTGGGCAAAGTGTAGTGTCATTGCACTGTGGTTTTAAATTTTTATTTCCTTAATAACTGATGATGTTGAGCATCTTTTAATTTGCTCATTAGCCATTCCTATATCCTCTGGCAAATTATCTATACAATCCTTTACCCATTTTAATTAGGCTGCCTCTTATTCATCAAGTTTTAAGAGTCTCTTAACAGATATATGACTTCAAACACTTTCTCTTGGTCTGTGGATTTGTCTTTTCATTTTCTTAGTAGGTGTCTTTGAAGAGCAAACATTTTTAATTTTGAAGAAGTTCTATTTCTAAATCTTTCTTTTCTTAATCATGCATTTTTATATTACATCTAAGAGATGCTTACCCAAGCCAAAGTCATGAAGATTTATTCCTATCTTCTTTTCTAAAAGTTTATAATTTTCTCTCTTAAGTGTATGGCATGTTTTCAGTTAATTTTTGTATATGGTGTGAGGTAACAATCCAAGTTTATTAGTAGTAGTATTAATATTAATATTTTTGCATAGGGTTGTCCCTGTACCATTTGTTGAAAGTGATATTCCTTCCTCATTGAATTGACTTTGCACCATCCTCAAGAATAAATTAATCATAAGTAATTTCATTTATTTCTGGCCTTTGTCTTCTGTTACTTAATCTATATGTTTATCCTATGCTAATACCACACTGTCTTGACTATCGTAGCTTTATACAGCTTTTTTTTTTTGCCTTTTTTTTTTTTTGTGACCGGCACTCAGCCAGTGAGTGCACCAGCCATTCCTATATAGGATCCGAACCCGCGGTGGGAGCATCGCCGCGCTCCCAGCGCCGCACTCTCCCGAGTGCGCCATTGGCTCAGCCCTATGCAGCTTTAAAATTAGCTCGTATAAGTCCTCCAACTGTGTCTTTCTTTTGCAAAATTACTTTGACAATTAAATTCCTCTGCATTCTCATATATATTTAGGATCAGCTTGTCAGTCTCTACAAAAGGTCCTGCTAGGGTTTTGATAGGGATTATATTGCATCTATTGATAAACTTGGAGATGATTTTTATCTTCATATTATTGAGTTCTCCATGATTATGGAATGCTTTTCCTTTTTAGATCTTTAATTCATCTCAACATTTTACATTTTTTCATGTATAGGTCTTACATTTCTTTTGATATATTGCAAAGTGCTATTCTTTATGATGCAATTGTGAAAATATTTTTTCTCAGTTTTTAAATTATTCATTACTGGCATATGCACACATTTGGCTTTTAAACATAAATATTGTATCTTGAAACCTTGCTAAACTTATGTATTTATTCTAAAAGTTTCTTTATAGATTTTGTAGAATTTTATACATACAGAATCATGCAGTCTGAGATTAAAGACAGATTTACTTTTTTCTTTCCACCCTGGATGTCTTTTATTTCCGTTTCTTACCTGATCACAGTGACCAGTACCTCCAGTGCAATGTTGAGTAAAAGCTGTGAGAGCTGACATTGTCACCTAGCTACTAATATTAAAGGCAAAGCATTTAGTCTTTTTAAGCTTTTATGTTTTTTTTTTATGCCTTTAATAAGGCTGAGGAAGTTCTGTCTGTTCACAATTTGTTGAGTTTTTATCATGAATGGGTGCCCCTCTTGTCAAATTTATTTCATTGCATTTACAGATAATAATGTGATAGGTCCTTTATTTTATTTATATGATATTCAGTATTACAGAACTTGATTTTGGATGTTAAGCCAATTTTGCATTCATGGGATAAATCCCACTTGGTCATGGTATGTAATCTTTTTTATATGTTGCTGGATTAGGTTTGCTAATATCCTATAGAGAATTTCTGCACCTGTGCTCTAAGTACACTCTCGGTTCTCTCAAAGCTCCATATGTACTTGCTGACTCTTTCCTGAGCCTTTACACTTGCTCACACTACCTACAATAATCTTTCTCTCCTTATTTTCCTGTACACCTACATAGCTAATCCTTCATGTTTAAGCTGCATACTCTAAGAAACCATGCCTGAATCTGACTGTGTAAATGCCCCATAGTGCCCTGAGCTTCTACAATCATAGAACATCATATGCTGTACTTCATTGTTTAATTTAACATATTTTCCAGTTACTAAGATTAATATAAAATGTGTTCAGTGAGGTCAGGGATCATATCCAAGGTTTTTATTTTTGTCTCCAACATTAGTATAGGCTCTGAACAGAGTAGGTGCTCCATAAATATTCACTGAATAAATATTTAAGCCAGGCTTTATCAATTCTTGCCTCCCCAGCTAAAACATGACCTCAGTTCTTTGCATATTTCTCTCCCAAAAGTATTGCTGCAATCATGTTTTTTTCTGTTGTTGTTGTTTTTATAATTGAACAAAACTGGCCCTAATGTGGATAGAAAGCCTAAGCAAAACAATAGCTACAAGATAAACAGAGAAATTTGTAATAGAGTATTCTCACAGAAAACTAATACTCCCACTTTGTTTCTTACAGGGATTTTACCAAACCTTTTAAAGATCAGAGATTCTGAAAATACTTAGAATATTACAAAGTATAAAGAATAAGGGAAATTTCCAAATTATTTTCATGACATGAGCTTGATATTTATACCAAAACTTAACAAAACAGCACATTAAAATATCTACAGACTAGCATCACTTCTTAATATTGATATAAAAGTCTTAAATACTAGAGAATCAAACAACTACATTAGAAAGTAACATACCACAATAAATTGGAGTTTGCTCCAGGAATTTAAGGTAGTTCAGTGCTAGTAAATCTACGAATACAATCCATTTTGTTAAACAATGGGGTTGGACTGAGCACTGGGAAGGGGTGGGCAAGCAGCACTTTGCCTCAGGAAGGCAGTGAGATGAATAAACACATCCTAATCCTGCCTGGAAATGTAACCTCCTCTTCAGTCATTCACATTCATCCTCAACTTTTGTCTGCAGCTCTATGGAACATTTTCTAAACTCCAAAAATGTCATGTTCTCTTAGACTATGCATGTGCTGGTCCCTCTGCCTAGTCTACCAGAAATTATTTCTTTCCCTACAAATGTTACTTAAAACAACACTACCTCCACGAATCCCTCCCTTCCTTCCCAGAGAGATATGTAGCTTCCTTACTCTATGTGCTTACAACAATTTAAAGAAAATTCAACTTTTGTCACTATAGTATGGCTTTTTTTGATCATGTCTGGCTTCTCATAATCAAGTATGGTCTTTGAGATCCTGGACTACATATCCTTTTATCTCTGTAACTCAAGCACCTAGGACTGTGCATGATATACACCATATTGGATAAAAAATTATAAGCCTCATGAAAGCAGAGACCTTCCTTTTTTGTTCATTCTTGTATCCCAATGTCTCGTACCATGTCTGGTGCACATAGATGTTTGTTACATATTTGTTCAACAAAATAAAAGATTCAGATATGCCCTGATGGAATTTACCCTGACTTTGTGTCTCACCATCTTCTCCTTACCCCAAATTATTTTTTTAAAGTCTCTCTTATTTTAGGTCTCATCCCTTTTCCCTAGTTAAGGGTGGGTCTTATTGCTAGGCAGCTTAAAATAGGAGGCTGACGAAAAATATATATATAGAAAGAACTCAAGAGGCAGGATAGGAATAAAAAATTCTTACTCTGGCAATGCTCTTTATAAGGACAGATGTAGTTGGTTTAAGCTCCAGAATTGTCCCATGTGTATAAATGACATACTCTTTCAGGTTCAGGTACAGAATCTTCCAGCAGGGGGCTCCACAGTGATCTCTGGGCTCAGAAGGGAGTTACTCTCTTGGTAGAATCTCCATATTGCCACTCAGTGAACCATCAGAGTGGGCATTACCCTCTGCTGAGCAGGGAATTCACCACACTGCTCCTGAGAGGGGAAGGACAAAGGAACATGGAAAGTAACCCCTGGAAGAACTTTCAATTTGGAGTTTATTCTCTTTATAACAAGTTGAGTAGCACATTCATTTTCCCCATCCCATACCCCAACGTCAAGTGAACTTACGGATACATACATACAGAAACATATCCCAGAAACATGCTGCACCAACAAAAAGAAATGGTGGGAGGGTATTGTATAATGTATTTAACTGTGTGCCCATTCCAAGAATCACATTCCCTGAAATTATTCCCAATGGGAAGCAAACTAGTAGCCAATAGCAAGAGAAACTGCTAAAACAAAAATATATTCCGTCAGATGAAATATTTTCTTTAAAAAAATTGTTTACATGAATGTTACACTTCTTGCTGTATAACAGAGATGCAAAAGAGATTACTCAAAGCAACATGAATGCAATGAGAAGCCCGAAGGGACTGCACCTCAGCATCTCCTCTATTAGAAGGAGAAGCTTGCCATGGCCACGCCGCCTGCAGCAGCAGCAGCAGCAGTTGCTCCTCCCCGGCGGCCGCCTCCCGCAGGTCCCTCCCAGGCTGCGGGAGAGACAGAGGTAGAGGGAGGACATAGAGCTGTGCCGCCCACACCGTAGACCTTTGCCTTGCCTGGCTGGCGTTTCACCCTCTGGGAGGAACATGGTGAACATGGCGCTGGGCCACTGTTGATGCTGCCAGGACCCTGGAGGCTGGGGCCGCGCTGAAGGTGGCCAGCTGCCCTATTCAGGATTTGAGGTTTCAGGCTGGCATAAAAGAAGATTCCTGGGAGCGCCCGAGCCGCACCGCGGGATGGAGTGAGCAGCCTGAGATGGTGGCGGCCGAGGACGGGGATGGCAACGATGCAGAGGCAGAGAGGGAGCCACCTGGCCCGGCACTGCCCCGTGAGTGACCCCCGGCCTGGCCCTGCTTGGGGGCGGACACCTGCCCGGCTTCCGACTGTCTCACCGGGCCACTCACCAGCCCGGGGCTGCCTCCATTTTCTCAGGTCATGGCGGCTCCGGCCCAGCTTGGCCAAGCCTGTCCTCCTCGCCTGGCTTGGCTCCTCACTGAGCCTTCCCACTTGCTTGCCCCTGCGCGGGGCTTCCCGGGGCCTGCGGGCCGGCCTCCCCTCCCACTCTCTCCGCAGTTCTCTGGCAGGGCTGGTGGCGTGGAGCATCCCGGGCCAGTGTTGCGAGGGCAAGGAAGCACGAGCTGGGCCGACTGTCACTTCACCGCACCCTGGGCTCAGGCCCCTGGTAAACTTCCTGTTACTGGGAGGCAGATACCATCTCAGCGGCCACCAGTTTGGAAAAATGCCTAATCGATTTCTGGTTAGGAATAGTGTGGTTGGAGAGTTCCTGAGTTAGCTTGAACCTGCTGAAGAGCTGACTGCGGGTGGGCACCAGAGTTGGTCCGGGCCGGGGGGATTCAAAGGTGAACCATGTGCTGCGGGCTCCTCGCCCGAGGAGGTCACACTCTGGTGGGGGAGATGAGACCAGTACACAAAAAAACGCAATACCAGGAGGAAGGTGATAAGTCCCGAGAAAGATCTACACAGTGCTACAAAGGCACCCAGAGCAACCGGTCATCTGCACCTGGCAGAAACCTGGTAGACTTCCTGGGCAAGGCAGTGCCAAGCAGTGTCTTCAAGGCCCAGCTGATAGACGAAGGTTGCAGAAGACATGTCCCAGCCCAGCCCAGTGTGCACAGAGCTGGGAGACAACCGGCTAGGGAGGCGGAGACTCAACAGAAACCACACACCCTGTGTGGCTATCACTGCGTGATCCAGCAGCCCGGGCCAGAGTGCACGGAACAGGGAGAAGTCCTGCACGGGAAGTGGAAGCTCAGCAGAGACCACACACCCTGCGGTACCACCCCGTGATCCAACAGCCCAGCAGAGTCCAAGCTGACCAGAGAGGTGGCTCCCAGGAGAGGCCCAAGACCCAAGGCAACCACACACACAAGGCACTAGAGGCCAAATGAGCAGTCACGGAGGTAGCCATACCAAATTGGCAACCACAGCAACATCTTAGTTAGTCAATAGTCTCAAACCAGTGGACTGTGATAGCCCCTGCCACAATGAATAAACATCAAAAAAATGATACCAGAAATACAAAAAATCAAGAAAGTACACCACCAAAAGTTAATAAATCTCAAACTCTAGATCCTATAGAACAAGAAGCCCTTGAAATGACTGACAAGGAATTTCGAGTGATAATTCTAAGGAAACAGAATTAGATACAAGAAAACTCAGCTAGACATCATGATGAAATGAGGAAAAGTATACAGGATCTGAAAGAGGAAATGTACAAGGAAATCAATGTCCTGAAAAAAAGTGTAGCTGAACTTGCCAAACTGAAGAAGTTATTCAGCGAAATAAAAAACACAATGGAGAGTTTAACTAGCAGGCTTGTCGAAGTTGAAGAGACAACCTCTGAACTTGAAGATGGGCTGTTTGAAATAACACAAGCAGACATAAAAAAAAAAAAGTAAAAAGCATCAAAGACATTGAAGAAAATCTGAGACAGATATCAGACAACCTTAAGCGCTCAAATATCCAAGTCATGGGTATGCCAGAAGGGGAGGAAAACGGAGATTGCATTGAAAACATATTCAACAAAATAGTGGCAGAAAACTTCCCAGGTATAGGAAAAATCACAGATCTTCAGATCCAGGAAGCTCAACGATCTCCTAACGTATTCAACTCAAAAAGGCCTTCTCCAAGACATGTCATAGTCAAATTGGCAAAACTCAGAGACAAAGAGAGAATCTTAAAAGCTGCAAGAGAGAAGTGTCAAATCACCTGTAAGGGAGCCCCAATCAGGCTAACATCAGACTTTTCATCACAAACCCTAAAAGCTAGAAGGGAATGGGATGATATATTCAAAATACTAAAAGACAAAGATTGCCAGCCAAGAATACTCTACCCTGCAAGGCTATCCTTCCGAAATGAAGGGCAAATAGTATATTTCTCAGACAGACAAAAACTGTGGGAGTTCCTACTACACGACCACCCTTACAAGAAATCCTCAAGGGAGTACTGGGTTTGGTTCCTGAAAAATAACTACCACTGCCATAAAAACCCAAGAAAAATATAAACCCACTAGTATAATAAAAATGGCATTCATGAAGAGAAAACAAACAAACAAAAACGCTATCTACAACCTAAGGAACCAACAAACACAGAAACCAAACAGTAAATCAGAAAGCAAGGAACAAAAGACACCTAAGACAACGAAACAACCAATAAAATGCTAGGAATAAATCAACACCTTTCAATAACAACTCTTAATGTAAAGGGCTTAAATTCCCCAATCAAAAGACACAGACTGGCTGACTGGATTAAAAAGGAGGACCCAACTATATGCTGCCTAGAAGAGATTCACCTGACCCGTAAAGATTCACATAGACTAAGAGTGAAAGGATGGAAAAAGATTTACCATGCAAACAGAAAAGAAAAACGAGCTGGAGTAGCTATTTTTATATCTGACAAAATAGACTTTAAACTAAAAACCGTAAAAAGAGAAAATGAGGGACACTACTTAATGATAAAAGGACTGATCCATCAAGAAGACATAACAATTATAAATATGTACGCACCCAATGTTGGAGCAGCCAGATTTATAAAACAAACTCTTTTAGACCTAAAGAAGGAAATAGACACTAATACCATAAAAGCAGGGGACCTGAACACCCCACTGTCAATATGAGACAGATCATCTAGGCAAAGAATCAGTAGAGAAACACAAGATCTAAACAAGACTCTAGACCAATTGGAATTGGCAGATATCTACAGAACATTCCATCCAACAACCTCAGAATTTTCATTCTTCTCATCAGCACATGGATCATTCTCCAGGATACGTCACAAATCAAGTCTCAATAGATTCAAAAAAAATGGAATTATCGCATGTATTTTCTCAGAACACAATGGATTAAAACTAGAAATTAATAACAAATGAAACTCTGGAACCTGTACAAACACATGGAAATTAAACAGCATTCTACTTAATGACATATGGGTCCAAGAAGAAATCAAGTGGGAAATCAAAAAATTTATTGAAACTGATGAAAATAGTAATACATCATACCAAAACCTGTGGGATACTGCAAAAGCAGTATTAAGGGGGAAATTTATTGCATTAAATGCTCACCTCAGAAGAATGGAAAGATGGCAAGTGAACAACCTAACACTTCACCTTAAAGAACTAGAAAAACTAGAACAATCCAAACCTAAAGTTAGCAGACGGAAAGAAACCATTAAGATCAGAACAGAATTTAATGAATTTGAAACCCAAAAAACAATACAAAAGATCAATGAATCAAAAAGTTGGTTTTTGAAAAGATAAATAAAATTGACAAACCATTAACATGGAACACAAAAAAAAAGAAGAGAGAAGATTCAAATAACAAAACTTAGAAATGAAAAAGGCGATATTACAACTGATTCATCTGAAATACAAGGAATCATTCGAGACTACTATAAACAACTATACGCCAACAAATTTGAAAATCTGGAGGAAATGGATAAATTTCTGGACACACACAAGCTCCCAAAACTGAACCATAAGATGTAGAAAATTTGAACAGACCAATAACAATAAAGGAGATTGAACCTGTTATCAGAAGGCTCCCAACAAAGAAAAGCCCAGGACCAGATGGATTCACAGCAGAATTTTACCAAACATTCAAACAGGAATTGACACCGATTCTTTACAAACTATTCCAAAAGATTGAAACGGACACAAATCTCCCAAACTCATTCTATGAAGCAAACATCATCCTGATACCAAAACCAGGTAAAGATATAACCAAAAAAGAAAACTACAAGCCGATATCCTCGATGAATATAGATGCAAAAATCCTCACTAAAATACTAGCAAACAGAATACAGCAACACATACGTAAAATTATTCACCACGATCAAGTGGGATTCATCCCAGGGATGCAAGGTTGGTTCAACATTCGCAAATCAATAAATGTGATACACCATATTAATAAAGTCAAACACAAGGACCATATGATCATCTCTATAGATGCTGAAAAAGCATTTGATAAAATTCAGCACTCATTCATGACAAAGACCCTCTATAAGTTAGGTATAGAGGGAAAGTATCTCAACATAATTAAAGCCATATATGCCAAACCCACAGCCAATATCATCCTGAATGGGGAAAAGCTGAAAGCTTTTCCTTTAAGAACAGGAACTAGACAAGGATGCCCACTCTCACCACTCCTATTCAACATAGTGTTGGAAGTACTAGCCAGAGTAATCAGAGAAGAGAAGGAAATAGAGGGCATCCAGATTGGAAAAGATGAAGTCAAACTGTCCCTGTTTGCAGATGGCATGATCCTATATATCGAACAGCCTAAAACCTCTACAAAAAAACTCTTGGAATTGATAAATGATTTCAGCACAGTAGCAGGATACAAAATCAACACACAAAAATCAGTAGCATTTCTTTTCTCCAATAGTGAACATGCAGAATTGAGTTAACCAAGGATGTGAAAAATCTCTATAATGAGAACTACAAACCACTGCTGAGAGAAATTAGAGGGGATACAAGAAGATGGAAAGATATCCCATGCTCTTGGATTGGAAGAATCAACATAGTGAAAATGTCCATACTACCCAAAGTGATATACAAATTCAATGCAATCCCCATCAAAATTCCAAAGACATTTTTCTCAGAAATGGAAAAAACTATCCAGACATTTATATGGAACAATAAAAGACCACGCATAGCCAAAGCAATGCTGAGCAAAAAAAATAAAGCTGGAGGCATAACACTACCTGACTTTAAGCTATACTACAAAGCTATAATAACCAAAACAGTATGGTACTGGCATAAAAACAGACACACTGACCAATGAAATAGAATAGAGAATCCAGAAATCAACCCACACACTTACTGCCATCTGATCTTTGACAAAGGCACCAAGCCTATTCACTGGGGAAGGGACTGCCTCTTCAGCAAATGGTGCTGGGATAACTGGATATCCATATGCAGGAGAATGAAACTAGATCCATACCTCTCACCATATACTAAAATCAACTCAAAATGGATTAAGGATTTAAATATACACCCTGAAACAATAAAACTTCTTAAAGAAAACATAGGAGAAACACTTCAGGAAATAGGCCTGGACACAGACTTCATGAACACGACCCCAAAAGCACGGGCAACCAAAGGAAAAATAAACAAATGGGATTATATCAAACTAAAAAGCTTCTGCACAGCAAAAGAAACAATTAACAGAGTTAAAAGACAACCAACAGAGTGAGAGAAAGTATTTGCAAAATATACATCTGACAAAGGATTAATATCCAGAATATATAAGGAACTCAAACAACTTTACAAGAAGAAAACAAGCAACCCAATTAAAAAATGGGCAAAAGAGCTAAGTAGGCATTTCTCTAAGGAAGATATACAAATGGCCAACAGACATATGAAAAAATGCTCAACATCACTCAGCATCTGGGAAATGCAAATCAAAACCACACTGAGATACCATCTCACCCCAGTTAGGATGGCTAAAATCCAAAAGACTCTGAATGATAAATGCTGGCGAGGTTGCGGAGAAAAAGGAACTCTCATACATTGTTGGTGGGACTGCAAAATGGTGCAGCCTCTATGGAAAATGGTATGGAGGTTCCTCAAACAACTGCAGATAGATCTACCATATGACCCAGCTATCCCACTGCTGGGACTATACCCAGAGGAATGGAAATCCTCAAGTTGAAGGTACACCTGTTACCCAATGTTCATTGCAGCACTCTTTACAATAGCCAAGAGTTGGAACCAGCCCAAATGTCCATCATCGGATGAGTGGATACGGAAAATGTGGTATATCTACACAATGGAATACTACTCAGCTATAAAAATGAGTGAAATACTGCCATTTGCAACAACATGGATGGACCTTGAGAGAATTATATTAAGTGAAACGAGTCAGGCAAAGAAAGAGAAACACCACATGTTCTCACTTATTGGTGGGAGCTAAAAATTAATATATAAATTCATACACACACACACACACAAAAAAAACGGGGGGGTGAAGTTATAACAACTACAATTACTTGAAGTTGATATGACAAGCAAACAGAAAGGACATTGTTGGCGGGGAGGTAGGAGAGGGAGGAGGGAGGGAGGTTTTGGTAAGGGGCAACAATAATCAACCACAATGTATATCAACAAAATAAAATTAAAAAAAAAAAAACAGTTTAATAAAAAAATAAATAAATAAATAAAAATAAAAAAAAAATAGAAGGAGAAAATAGGTACAGCCCCGATTCAACGTTAGCTTCTGTTTTTATTGTAAAGACAAGGAAGTTCACAAGAAAAATCAGTTGATTCAATCATGAAAGAACACAAAGACCCGGGCAACCTGATAAGTTATTCATGGCTAAGCATAGCTTAAACAATAGAAACTAGTAGCATCATTTAAATTAACAATGTGACATTCCAAAGTACAATTTGTGAAAAGCTAAGTCAATCAAACTGTGAACATTATCTAATGTAAAATATAACCTCTCCTTAAATGATTTAAGCAAGAGTTACATTCTTATGATTAAATGTAATTATAATTGTTTCAAAACTTTCCACCAACAAACAGGTTGCCCTTAGCAAACATTTTTTCACATTTTTCTCTACAGCAATTCTTTCAACATCTATTCACAACAATCAGTATGTTAAATAATCAAAATACACAATCCCATCCCTAAACAGTGATTAGAGTTGATTAGATGGGCTTTTCGCCTCTCTAGCTGTATGCTGTTGCCTCCTAGCTAAGGACCTTTGTCCCATAAGTTTTTTAGCTAAAGAGCCCTGTCTAAAAATCAAATGAGAATCAAGATTTTTAACCCTTTACACATGAAGACATAATTCTTCAGAATTCTATCATAATTTTCAGAACAAGATACCAACCAGGTTTCAAGAATGACTCAGCATTATAATCAACTGCTTGGAATCATTTAAGATGTGCTAAATACTTGAGGAAATCAGCTTAGGAATAAGAAGACAACCAAAGGATAGAACCTAGAAAGGGACAGAGGCTAACCTTTATAGAAGCCACTCTTGGGAAAGATCCACCAGGAACTTATATGTAAAGGAATTGGGCTTCAGTACAATAAGCCGCTTGTTATAAGAGTGCTCAGGTCTTCAGAAAAAATAAACAGCTTGTTCATGATACCTAGTAATAAAAGATATTTTGAATTTCAGGCAGTTGGGGATGGCATACTAAATGTGTTTTTTATTTTGGAAGTTATGATAAACTGAGAAATAATTTCTATAGAAAGAAGGCTCCAGTCAAACTCTTAAAAGAAAAAAGAGAGAGAGAGAGAGAAAAGAAAAAAGAAAAATGCAAAGTAGAGGATCTTTGAAAATTTTATTATTATTAGTTGAAAGTACAGATTTTGAAATTAGACTGATCTTGTCACTTCCTAGTTTTTCCAAGTTACTAGAGAAAGTTTCCAGCCCATGGCAGCCACTTCCACCCCAAAACAGGCGAGGGTCATACCCAGAGTCTTAGGCAGGAGCAGAGGGCACAGCCCCCACCCAGAAGCAGGCAAGAAGCATACTGAAAACACCACTTCCATACACGTGGCCCACCACAGCAGTAGCCATAATCACTGTGCAAGCAGCACAGCACACACTTGACTGTACTGACATGAGAGTCACCAGTGGAGACCAGAAAAAGAAGAGGACATCTCTCTCCTCAAAGCTCATTCCAGAGTAATAGAAGCAACTGCTCTACCAGATGATCAGACATCGACACAGAGATACTAGAAATATGAAAACCCAAGAAAATATGACACCACCAAACAAATACAGTAATTTTCAATAGCAGTCCCTATAGAGCAGGAAACCCTTGAAATGACTGAAAAGGAATTCTGAGCAACAATCTTAAGGAAACTCACTGAGCTATGAGAAGACTCAGACAACATAATGAAATGAGGGAAAATAAATCCAGGATATGAAGGAGGAAATTTACAAAGAGATTAATACCTTAGGAAAGAATGTAGCAGAACTTATGGAACATAAAAATCCACTCAACAGAACAAAAACATAACTGCGATCTTAAGCAACAGGCTAGAACAAGCAGAAGAAAGAATTTATGATTGTGAAGATAGTCTTTACAAAATAACCCAGGTGGACAAAACAAAGGATGAAAGAATTTTGAAAACTAAAGAAAATCTAGGAGAGCTGGCAGACAATCTTAAGTGCACAAACATTCGAATCACGAGTGTTCCAGAAGGGGAGGAGAAAGGAAAAGGCATGGAAAACCTATTCAATGAAATAATAATGAAAAACTTTACAGGTGTAGGGAGACACATGGACCTTCAGATCCAGGAGGCTCAAAGATCCCTGAACAGATTCAACCAGAAAAGATCCTCTCCAAGACACATTATAGTCAAACTGGCAAAACTCAAAGACAAAGAGAGAATCCTAAAAGAAGCAAGAGAAAAATGTCAAGTTACCTATAAGGAAGCCCCTATCAGACTAATGGACGATTTCTCAATAGAAACTCTATAGGCCAGAAGAAAATGGATTGATATATTCAAAATACTAAAAGAAAAAAAAAAATGCCAGCCAAGAATTCTGTACCCCGTAAGGCTATCCTTCAGAAATGAGGGGGAAATAGTGTATTTTCTAGACAAACAAAACTGCAGGTGTTCACCACCACACAACCATCCCTACAAGAAATCCTTAAGCAAGTCCTGCATCTGGAATCCAAAAAACAGTAATCACTACCATGAACACACAAGAAAGAACAAAACCCACTGGTAGAACAAAACTGCAAATGAGAACGAGGAAGAAAATAAATCTTACCACTACAAAAAACCATAATGACAATGAAACAATAGCAAACAAACTCTCAGTTTCTTTGGGAGATGATAGGGAAACAATTCACTTTTCTAAAATTAGTAAATAGGGAAGAGTCAAGCATTTATCCTGTCTTTCCTATATGAATTGTTCCTCAGAGTAACCATAAATAGCTGGAGGAGGGAACATTTCTGTCTGGTGAAGTACCCTAGCTAGTAAATAAAGAGGGAATAAAATAATTAGAATATGGTATTTTGCAAACCCCCATTGAAATAATGAATCTAGCAAATGATCATCAATGATTGCTAATGTCACAGAGAGACCATCAGACATAACGGGCCTCCTGCGGTGACAACATACACCTCTGAAGCCAAATCTAACCTGAGACCAAGCCTCAGGATCCAGCAACCAAGCATCAGGAAATGCAGGGGACAGTGGAACATGTTAAATGACACTACTGAGATGGAACCAGCAACTCCCAGAACCTTGGGAAACCGTATGGGATAAAGGTGAAAAAATTAGATGAAGGGGGAACCTACAGATTAAAAGAAAATTAAGGGACAGCTGACATAGCAACCAATGCAACAAGCAGAACTTGTTTGGATCCTGATGTTAAACAAATCAATTGTAAGAAAGAAAGAGGGAGGGGGACAGAATTGGAGAAATTTAAACATGTTTAATGTTTGATTATATTAAGGAATTAATGATTTTTAGAATGTGAAGAAAAAAAAATTTCAGGTTATATCCAGAAATAAGATTCAAACAAGAGATTAAAACTTTTGAATTTAAATATTGCAATTATTTTAAACAAGATTATGCAGTAAACTGGAAATATTATATAAAATTTTTTTTAAAAATGAAGTAAACTAAATTCTGAACTAAAAAAACAAAAAAAGTATTTCTTCAGATTTTGTAGTTTTCATAATACAAATACAGTGCATTTTTGTTAGATTTGTACCTAAGTATTAAATTTTGGGAGAGCTATTATATATGATATTTTGTAAAAACTTGATTTTCCATTATGATTTTTTTCTGTCATTATCTTGTATTGTGAGATCTTGAAAACTCACTTATTGGTTCTACAAATTGTTCTTATAGATTCTTTTTGGATTTTCTCTACAGACAATCATGTCATCTGTGAATAAAGACAGTTTTATTCCTTCTTTTCCAAATAAATGTATAAATAAATAGTCCAACAGTTTAAGCTGTGTTAGACAAACCTTAGCATTTTGCCATATTCTGGCAACATGTGTAGTACCATTTGAGATTAGTACCACATTTTAAGGAACAAAATAAACAATATTGTCTAACTATTTAATATTACTAAGCAGTAAGTATCAATCTGACAGATGATATAATACAAATATAGCCAGAATTATATCTCATTTGTGAAACAGTTTCATAGGCTTGATAACGTAGCTTGTTTCATTTAACAATGAAGCAAACCTCAGTTTCCTAATCTATAAAATACAGTCAGAAATACATGTCTCAGAGGTTTTGTTTAGTTGAGAAAATGTATGTAACTGCCTGACAAAATCCCCAGAACAAAATCAAGACTCAATAATAAATGATGGTGCTGGCAATAATAGTAATAGCAGCAATACTACTCACTAAGCATTTAGAAAGCTAGTCCTTGATGAATAATTACTGTGTCCTCGGCACTTGTAACTTCACACATATTAATTCATTTAATCCTTACAGCAACCCTACAAGGTTCATGCTTGTATTAGCAAAAACTACAGATAGTAACTGAGGCAAACAGTGTTGCCCAAGATGAGCATTAATAGCAGAAACAATATTCAAATCCACACAATATTCAAATCTCCAGAGCTTTCTATGTTAATCACCAACCTAGTGGTAGTGATGGTTGTTAAGAAACATTGTAGATGAAGAACTAAGACCAACTCAGAAAGAATACAAAGAAGAAGCATATACAAACCAGAAGAGCAATTGTTTTTCCCAATTTGAATTAGCCGGGAAAGTTGGATGCCTGCTGGTGCTATGTGAAAGAATGGGTGTGGACAGAGACAGTGACATCACAGGCAAGCAACCTGCAAGCTGGTGAGAGCTGGAGGGAAACCCATTCCTTCTCCTTCTCCTATCTTGCCATTGGTATCAGGTTTCTCTGGGTATAGCCATTTGTCTCCAGGAGTGGGTGAGATCATGGAGTATGAGGAAAAATCAGATCCTAGGATTATCAGGCTGAAGCACAGGCTACCCTTGCCCCCATGGCCAAACCACTGGACTTCCTGGCGTACACTGTGACTTCTGGGTTCTTCTGCAGGGCACCTGGATATTAGAGACTTCAGAACCTAGTTATCTAGAGAGGAACAGGGAAAAAGAAGGCTTTTGGGAATGTCTTTAGAACTTTGGCCCTAATAGAATATTTTGGGGTGACCGACACACAGGGCTGGCGAATCTACTACTCACTCGTTACTGGCAGCACTGAAAAGCTGTCCCTGATGAATACAGTAGTCCCAGAAGAAGAAGGAGGGATCCTTCTATGCCAGAGATATCTGTGCACTCTGTGCTGCCAGTTTATCTAAAGCAATTCACAGCCACAGTTTTGACCCAGAATTTGAGAAAACATACTCCTAGAAATAATGTTAAACAACAGAAAGTCGCATCAATGACATTTGATCTTGAATGCATCTGTGGTGACTAGCATTTCCCTAAAATGCTTTTTAGGAAATTTGAAATACATGAAATCCTACTAAGTTTACCATAATAGTAGAGTAAAAATTCAAAAGATGAAAACCATCATATCAATAAAGATATGTAAGGGAAATCAGAAAATTCACAGAGGCAAAAACAGCCATCCTGATTCTTCAAAGGAACAACATAAAGAGTTGCAAGATTCGGGTAAATGAAGCTATCACATCTGGTAAGTCCAGGAGTATTTTCCTTCTTTTCTAAAGCAGTGACGGAGAAGGGTGTGGTCTCCAGCCGGGAAGGAGATGAAAAGTGTTGGTATTAGAGACTAAATTCCTCACAGTACCAGGCAGCATGCTGCATCTGACGCTGCCATGAGCAACAGGCTCTTCTGCTGTGTGGTTGTCTGTCTCCTGAGAGCAGGTGAGTCCTGGGCCCAGGCGAGGAATCCCTTTGTTGGCTTCCCAGCTCTGACTACCAAACGTTTCTTCATGACGGTGGCATCAGTCTCCCCTCCCCCAGGCTCTGTCTTCACTTGATCACCTAGTTGTTCTCACAGGCCTCAAGGATCCTGTAGTCACACAGTTCCCAAGACACAGTGTCTTGGAGACAGAAAAGGAATTAACTCTATGGTGTTCCCAGGATATGAATCTGCCGTGTTCTGGTATGGACGAGACCCAGGATTTGGACTGTAGCTGGTCTATTACTCACCCGGTACCAGCCAAATTGAAACAGGAGATGTCTCTGAGGGTTATCGTGCCTCTCGAAATGAGATAGGATATTTTCCCCTGACCCTGGAGTCTGCTAGCACCAACCAGACATCTGTGTACCTCTGTGCCAGCAGCTTATCCACAGTGCTGCACCACCACATCTCTCTGCACACACACAAAAAGGGGCAAACCGAGGACTGAGGGGACCTTGCTCTCAACATTGCTTGCTCGCACTGAAAGAAGTTTCCTCACAAGACTGCACAAAATCCCTGTCCCAACCTTGATATTCTTTGCTTTCCTGTTCTCATTCCTGTCTCTTCAGGACACATTTCCTATTGCATTAAAAATCCTTGCCCCTGGTGGGTATCCCACCAGAGCAGAGGATATTAACACAATGTGAACACTCTAAAGACAAACCTCACTTTTCAGATACAGTTGTAGGAAAACTTTGATGAAATTGAATCCTGTTCAATCAAGAAAAATAAAAAACTTTTCAGATTTGCAAAGATCTTTCTAAGTTTCTTCAAAGAAGTCTCTCCATGGCCAATCACATTGTGTAAAGAAATAAGATGGGGAGCAGCGGGACTTCCTCAGATCTGCAGTGGCCTGGGCTGCAGTAAAAGAGAGTAGAGAGGGGAGTAAAAACTTCACAGATTATATATGGGCTCAGGATCACTCAGCAGGGAGAAAAGTTACTGTATGTTTGTGTGCACACAGCCATGTGTTTAAGAAAAATAAAATGTGTTTTTCTACAGGGATTACTGAGCAGTAAACTCTGCTTGAGTAGATGGGGGTGTACTTGTTGTAGAAATGGACTCGGCAAGGAAGTGTCAAACACTCAGAAGGTTGGAGAATCGGGAGTTTATTACACCAGTGGGTCCAGACAGGCTCCTGCCTGAAAAATCTGTACCCTGAGCCCAGGTCCCATAGGGCTTATATAGGCAAACTTCTCCAGGTTTTAGGTTTTGCTTTCTCAGCATTCATGTGGTCTAGGCAGATACGCAAGCTACAGAAGCCAAAAATGCAAGCAGTGATGAGAGGCCAGACCAGTGCAACAAGTAAAACTTGTTTTGAAGACAAAATATTACTTCAAGGACTAAACAGTCTTATGAGAAAGTTACTTTTGCATTTTTTCCCAACATACTTTTTAGAACCCATACCCATGTCCCCTAATAGACCAGAGATGCAGCAGTTTCACTGTGCAGCTCCACAAAGGAAGATGTTGGATGATAACCAATTATATTAGTTTTCTATTGCTGTGTAACAGTTACTGCCAATTTGGTGGGTTAAAACAATGCTAATTTATTATTTCACAGTTATGGTGTGGTTAGGTTTTTCTCAGGGTCTCATAAGGCTTAAATCAAGGTGTTGGCTGGCTGCATTCTCATCTAGAGCTTGGCTCCTTCTCCCAGCTCAGCCCTATTATTGGCAGATATGGCTCCTGTGGCTGTAGGACTGAAGATCCCATTTTCTTGTTGGCTGCCACTGAGGGATTGTGATCAGCTCCTGCAGTCTCTTTCTGGCCTCTTCCATGTTCAAAGCCAGAAATGCACACCTCCTCCTTCTCATGTTTCAAATCCCTATGGCCTCTTCTTCAGACAAATGGAGAAAATCAAGAATAGAAAGAAATCAGAAATAGATATCTAGAGAGCATACAATTAAATGCATTAAATTCAAATTCAGAAGTACTCATGAGGTGTTTCACAGTCTTGGCCGTGAAGTGGGTCGAGTTTTCTTCCACTGCTTTATTAGGAACACAGTACACAGTAGATGGATTGGTCTTTGGTAAAAAGGAGCAAAGGGCAGATCTGGCAAGGAAAGGCGAGGAGGTGGAATAGATCTAGCTTCTACTGGAACAACGTCAGACTCAGGATAAGGAACAGAATTGTTTTAGTCCCTGGGTTGAAAAAGGGGAAGAAAATTGAGAGCAGAGCAGTTGCCAATGAAAGGGCAGTGAAATGGAAAGAGCAGACTGGAGGAAGGTTGAGAACATTTTTTCTGACGGGAATACATTTAGTTGACAGAGGGAAAGAGATATGTCATTAGCTTTGTACTTATGAATTTTAAGGTAACCTAACATGAAAATAGTTTTTTTGTTTTTGTTTGTTTGTTTTTATCAGTTGATTAATCGATTCGTTATTTTGGGAGGTGGCACAATTCTTTGAAATTCCAGTGAGTAGAAAAACTAACACCCTCCAGGCAGAGCCTCAGAAAAACAACGCCTATCAGTGTCCAGGTAACAGGAAAACATCTAGGGTGGCTTCAGTTTTGTTATCAGCAACCTGGTGAAAGCTTTCTGAAGAAAAAAAAAAATTGGGTTAATCTGGATACTGATTAAAATCTTGGGGCAGCAAATTGTTTCTCTTCTTGCAAATTGATCTCTCCCCCTCCATGATTAAACAGCAGAGGTAACTCGGGATAACTCAAGTACTGATGAGTGACACGGAAATGAATTGCCACCCAATCCCACTGATGGAGGAAGTAATAATATGAGAAGAGACAAGGTACTTTGCTTTCTCTCTGAGTTAGCTGCTGTTCGTTATTCCAAGATGGGGACTGGGGCCACAAGAATCACTACCATCCACAGATTAATGAATCCAAGGTCTATACCTTCCACCCCCATTTGAACTTAAATCCATTTAGGACACCAACTGAGCATTTCCTCCTGGAGGTAAAACTAACCACAACATCCTTCCCTCCCAAGCTGCATTTCTTCTGAGTTCCTGACTTGGTGAACTGAAGTACGAGTCATGTATTTGCCCAAGATTTGAATACTCAGAGTTGTACTACATTTCTCTTTCTCCTTTGCCCTGGACATCCAATCCATAGGCAAGTGCTTTCTTTTCTAACTCCTAAATAATTTTCCTCTTCATCTATTATCTTGATCACTGCAAGCACTGCCTATTTTATGCTCTTTTTATCAGCTTCCCAGATAAATATAACAGATCTCTTATTCATCTCTCTAGTTCCTTATTAATCCACACCCCAGCTAAGCCAGTGTTAGCACTGCATCCAAGAATAATCTTCCAAACTGCAAAAATGTGTTCCTATCTCTCCCTTTCGCAGCATCCTTCAATGGTTCTCCATGGTCTACAATACATAAGATCTAAGTTTATTAGTATGGAAAAAATGTATAAGTAGCCCTTTAATATTTCCAAAGAAAGAAAAATTACAGTTCTCTACCAGAAAAATATCTTTGTAGTATAATGTCAAATTCTCACTAGAGTTTAGGATGATGTCAAAGATCTCTGTGTTTTTTTCTCTTGAGTCACTGATATCTTCCATGTCAAGACCATTTCAGAGTTAGGGACTGGGGAGGACACACTCACTGTATTAATCATGCCCTTTTATTTTCTGTTTTCTGATATTTTGACATTTGGGGCCTTGTTGATCCTGAAGGTACTGCCCCGACCAGAGCTAGTTAATTCCTAGAGATAGCAGACAACTTTCCCCGGAGCATGCCTTTCATATCAAACCAATCCATAGCCTATACCCCAAACCACACCTTTACCTACATTTTACAACATGTATGCGTAGCTGGAATAGGTCAGTGCTTCAGAATCTCCAGAACTGCCAGGACGAAGAGGTAAAGAAAGAAAACCAAATGGCCTGACCAGATCCAGCCCCTGACTGAAACACACAAGACAATCACCCGCTTCTTCTTCATGTTGGTATTATTGTGAATGTCAGAGAGGAAGCCTGCTGCCTCTTCAGCTTCCCTCCTGCACAAAGGCAGTGCACAAATGGAAAGGCATTTTGTACGAGAAGTTAGCATATTGCCCCTCAGAAGAAATACACCTCATGACATTTGTTTCTATAGGAAGTATTTAAGAAGAGAAACAGTTAACATAAAACACATGCACAGAACGTATACATTAAGGATGAATGTTTAGGAAATGAAAACAAAGACTGATATTTGTTTTGATTTAAAATGTCAACCTGGATACAAGCATATGATCAGCTTGACAAAAATTGCTGTAATCACGTAAAAGCAAAACAGAAGTATAGAACACCAAAAGAGAGCAGACTCTTTTTGTGGCTGCTTCTGCTGTGACCAGAGCCAGTCCTGCTTGGGGGATCCACCCGTGGCTTACAGGGAATGCAGAGAGACAACACAGTGCACGTGAGAATGAAGGACCACACAAAACAACACAGGATAGGAGAGTGTATTAAGTCTGTTTTAGGTGTAAAAGAGTAGATTGGAAAAGAATGCCTACAGGAAGAGGTAGAAAAGCCAAACTGTAAAAACATATTATTTACTACCACCTCTAACGTAAGCCTGCAAAAGAGAGAAATGTAATATTCCAAAGCACTGGTTGAGACAGATCAGACCACTTCATAGCTTTAGGAAGCTACTTACTCCCCCCACCCCCGCCCCAGGTCTTCAGTTTCCACACATATAAAGTGAAGTAAATAGCACCTGCCTCTCAGAATTGGGGTGAGGGTTCAATGAAACAGTATGTGAGTACTTTAACACAGAGACTGGCACTAAAATAATACTCAAAAAAGTATTATAGTAGATGAAAATGATAGAGATAATATTTTGCATAGCTATGTCTGGCAATGTTTTAACTCTTTATTCATAGTAACTCCTAATTGTCATAACAAATCTGTAAGGAAAGTACATTTATTATTCCCATTGTTATGGGCTGAATTGTGCCCACCTCCTCAAAAAATCTTATGTTGAAATCCTAAGCCCTTAGTACCTCAGAATGTGACTTTATTTGCAGATAGGGTCTTTAAAGAGGTAACTAAGTTAAAATGAGGTTATACGGCTGTGCCCTAATCCAACATGACTGGTGTCTTTGTGGGAAGAGGAGATTAGGACACAGACAACCACAGAGGGAAGACAAACAAAAGAAGACAGCCCTCTACGGCCCAGGAGAGAGGCCTCAGAAGAAACCAATCCTGCTGACACCTTGATCTCACACTTCGAGCTTCCAGAATAGTTTGAGCCAGTCTGAGGCACTTTGCTGTTGCAGCCCTACAAACATACTCAGGCTACTTATAAAGCAATTGAGCCACATTTGGGCTACATGAACTGCCCAAACCCACAGAACTAATCATTTTCAGGATGGGATTTGAGCTCACATCTTCTCTAGAATCTGTCTGCCTAATCATAAGAATAGTACTCATTAAAAAAGAATATGTGATTCGGAGAACAAAACTGTCCGAAAAGATGTAGAAATATAAAGAAACAAGTAGAAAAGAGCAATTTTTCCCAGGCTGATATTTTGCTGAGGCTCTGTGAGGAAAAGAGATGGTCTGGAGGGAAGCCTTAGGGACACTCACCTGTGTGTGGCCTCTGGCTCTTGGGGCAGGTGTGTTCAGAGAGCACATGGGAGACCAATGTCCTGCTGTTTCCAAGCTCTGGGAACAGGCCCTTCCTCACAGCTTTTATATCGGTTTGCTAGTGGTTTTTGCCATCAGTTTCTGCACTTTTCTCCAGGGTCCTCATGAATGTCAAAGTAACACAGACCCTGAGATACCTGGTCAGAGAAGCAGAAAAGAAAGTTGTACTGCAATGTTTTTATAGTATCAACCAGATAGAATATTCTGGAATTCATAAGATCCAGGAATGGGAATAGAATTGATCCATTATTCCCCTGAAGTTGGCAGCTTTGAAAAAGTTGTCCTAGATGGGTATAGTCTTTCTAGCAAAAAAATGAAAACAGAATTATCTCCCTCGATCCTTGCATCTTCCAGCAGTAACCAGACATCCGAGTCTCTCTGCACCAGCAGCTTATCAATGCAGCCACAACCTCTCTGCACAAAATTAGCAGGCCCAGTGTGTGCGGTGGCCTTACCCTATGAGCCCACCCCAAATGAGAGAACAAGCCCCCCAGCACATGCAAGATACCCCAGAGTCCCCCCCATCCCTCAGTTATTACCTACCCTCCGTTATTACCCTTTCCTTTTTTTACATTTTTCCCACCCTAATTACTCTTACCACACCTTGCCAAAGAGTTTTGGGTTTGGTTGTTGTATTGGTTTTCTGATGCTGCCATACAAATTACCACACACTAAATGGCTCAAAACAACATGTATTTATTACTTCACAGTTCTGTAGGTCAGAAGGTCTCACTGGGCTAAAATCAAGGTGTTGACAGGTTGCATTCTTTTCTGAGAGCTCCAGGAGAGAGAGGAGAGAATTGGATTCCTTGCCTTGTGGGTCCTTTTCTCCACCTTCATTGCCAGCAACGTTCCTTCTCTCTGACCTTCTTTCCACACTCAGTGTCTCCATCTGAACACAACCGGGAAACATACTCCACTAGTAATAACCCATGTGATTAGATTGGGTTCACCTGGATAACCCAAAATACTCTCCCTATGTCAAGGTCAGCTGATAGCTACCTTACTTGCATCTGCAACCTGTCTCCTATTTGCCATCCAACTAAACATACTCACAGATTGCTGGGATTAGGACTTGGACATCTTAGGGGACCATTACTCTGACTACCACAGTGATAGTCCACTAGAGGGCACTAACATATTCCTTAATATAAACATCATAAAATTGAATACAGTATCATCAATTAAAAGAAAACTTGATATAAAAATATTCTTCATTGGGGTCTTTCAAAGGTTAATCACATCATAGGAAAATATATAGGGTAGAATGAGTTTCTCAGAACTGAAATGCCCTGATCAAAAATGAAATACAATTTGAAGTGTGGTGAAAATTCCACAGTCTATACCTGGGCTCATATTCATAAAGAAAATATATCACTATACATTTAGAGGGATGAAGAAATAAACCCCCTTTTACAGGAGTTTTTAAGAAATGGTTTTTCAACTGGGTCGATGCTGGCATAATTACTTGTCAGGATACCGTTGTCCACGATGGATGGATGAGAGATGCAAAAGATTTACTGAGTGAGCGGTGCCTGAAAGGAGGAAGAAGACAGAAGACACAAAGAAGTGTAGGGAAAGAGATGTAGTGATGGACCAGCATAAAATAAATGTTTACGTAAAAATGCAAAAAGATCAAGGGAGATGTTTCAGAGCCCCAGGCCATCTAGAGGACTCTGCTTACTTTCTAGTCACTTTGTTAGGAACACAAGAGCCTGCTCTATGTTGGAGAAGGGGAGGGGAGTTAGTTTCCAAAACTCTTGAGTGTAGAGGCTTTGGGTAAAAGAGACCAGAGAGAAGGTTATAAGAAGAAAGGGTGAGAAAGTAGAAAAACTGGCTCTGAATGTAAGAATATTGGGGACTCAGGTTAATGTCGTTATATTAGCGCCATGGTTGATGTAGAGAAGGAAAGAAACCAGAGAAGCTTCAGAGTCAAGGGAATAAGGCAGAAGAAGCCACATGTCTGAGGAAAGTGAATTAGCTGGTAGAGGGAAAGGAATATAGAATCAACTACCTCTGAAATCCTGGGTGAATCTAATATAAAAAGTTGCTTGGGAAAAAATGGTAATACTTTGAAGTGTAATTTTTCATGTCTACAACATTGGGACCATTATGGAACATGGGAAAATCCAATATCCAATAGACAGCAAGCTTAGCTTTGTGGATGCAGGTAAATTGTGAAAGATTTCTGAAGATGAAATTTGGGATGGCGAGATTTACTAAGTAATATGAAATTATTCACTGGAACTGAGTTTTTAAGAATAAAATTTGCTTTCATTCCCTGACAGGGAGCCAAAAAATAAAATTAAAAAAAAAAAAAAGAATAAAAACTGCTTTTGTCCCTCAAGAACATGGGGACCCATAGCTAGGATATGGAGGATTTTTCAGGAGGACAGAAATACCCATGACTGAGGTAGAGCCAAGCTTGCTCCCAAAACTCTTTTCTAGAAGGGAGCGGTACAGAGATACAAAAAGAGAGAACGTTCCTCTGTAGATCAGAGTTAATGTCATGATAACAACGTTCCTCTCTCACTCTCATAGCAAGGAAAAGGTTAGAGCTGCACCATGAAGGGGACTGAGGCCCAGCAAGTCATCTCTGAGGTCTGAGGGTTGCCCTGAAAATTGGCCTGAGGGGCCCACTTTTAGTGCCTGGAGATGATAATGATTTGGCCAAATACTGAAGGGCTCTGTGAAGTGCTAGCTGTGGGTGAAGCAATCAGGAAGGTGGGGCAGTGCCCTCCCTGCCACCTCTCCCAGGAAAACTTTGTTTCCAACAAAGTACAAGAAAATCTCAAAGGGACACAAATATCAAAACATCCCTTTGTACACTATAAATATATACAATTTTTATTAGACAATTGTACTTTAATAAACAGAAAGAAATTTTTTTAAAAAAAGACAAGTTCAGGCCGAGCCCGTGGCGCACTCGGGAGAGTGCGGCGCTGGGAGCGCAGTGACGCTCCCACCGCGGGTTCGGATCCTACATAGGAATGGCTGGTGCACTCACTGGCTGAGTGCCGGTCACGAAAAAGACAAAAAAATAAATAAATTAAAAAAAAGACAAGTTCAAAGGTATTCAGAGGAAGAAGATATTCTGGGGAACCCCAGGAAAGTCACCTCAATGCAGGAAGGACGTACGTACCCGGAGAAAGGAGCAACACGAGCAGCTGTTGGAGGAGCTGGACACAGAAGCTACGACACTCTTGGTTCCAGGCAGAGTCCCCGTCATGTGGATCCAAAGCAGAGAAGACACTGCCTGGCTACAGCGCAGTATCCAGGGGCAGAAACGTGCATGTGCGGACAGCAAGAAAGCAAATCCCATGTTCCAAAAGTAGGCAAAGAAGCTGGCATGCTGGTAAAAAGGTGAGTGGATGAAGCAAACACATGCTGCTTCTGCTTCTCCCCAGCCTGTTCTGGAGAAGGAAAGAGAAGAGAAAAAGGGAGAAAGATGCCCCAACCACCATCCTCAAGGAGAGCCGCTGCCAGCGCCACCAAACCAACTGAGTCCAATCAGCTAAAGAGCAAACAAGCCACGTGTCTAGGATTCTGAACTGGGTACGGACTAGTAAAGTAATCCACAGTGTGAATTTGACTGAGCTTTTACACCTTAGATTCTTCTAAATGGTCGTGACAAAAACATATGTCGGTGGATAGACAAAGCCACAAATGTACTTGGAATTTTTCTGTCGAGTAGAAATGACTTCAAAAAATGTGAAAATGCAGGTTTTATAATAGTGTGAGCTTCGTGTTCTCACATTTCTAAGTGATAATCAAATATGTTATACCAATTTGTACCATAAAGATCCAAAATATCTAAATATTTTACATTTTTTACAAGAGTGCATTCATACGAAAACATGCCACACACATAGAGACAAGCAGCCTCAAAGAGATCAAGGAAAATGACGCTGCTAACAAATGTCCCCAGCCTGAATTAGCCAGTGTCACCTTTGTACACTTCAGCCCTCTAAGCAAAGGGGAGTGGCTTCTCTCCTGAAAACGTCTCTGGGGCCCATGAAGCTGAAGAGATGGAGACATTACAGAAATCCACCAGAGCCCCAGGGCTGGCAGACACCTGCCTGATGCTGCCATGGGCTCCTGGCTCCCTGGCTGTGTGGTCCTCTGTCTCCTGGGAGCAGGTAAGTCCCGGAGTACATGGGCAGCCCTTGGCCTTAGCTTGTAGGCCTCCACTCCAGTTCTCTCCTAAAGTGCAGCATCTGATGCTGGCCCTCGGCTCTGTCTCCAGCTCTGTCTCCTTCCCTCACAGGCCCCATGGAAGCCCAAGTGACCCAGACCCTGAGACACTTCATTACAGGGACCAGAAAGAAGTTGACAATGACTTGTTCTCAGAATATGAACCACGACGCCATGTACTGGTATCGACAAGACCCAGGGCTGGGTCTAAAGCTGATTTACTACTCAATTAATGTTCAAATGGTTGAGGAGGGAGAGGTCCCTGATGGGTACACTGTCTCCCGGAAAGAAAAGAAGAATTTTCTTCTGACCCTGGACTCGACCAGCATCAACCAGACCTCTCTGTACCTCTGTGCCAGCAGTTTATCCACAGCACTGCACAGCCAGCTGCTCTCTGCACAAAAAGGTCAGCCAGAAGAGCAAGGCGACACTTGCACCCCAACCACGGGGAAAAGCTTCCCCACCATCAGTGCCCAGAAAAGCCCTTCCCCGACTCCCTAATTCTGGGGACTCTGAGCCCGGCGGCCCCTCTACAATGAGTAACAGCCGTAGCCAGGCCTCTCACCCGCCGTACCAATGAGCTTTTAAAGTTCAGGCAGGACGAGCTAACGGTATTAGGTCTTGTGGCAGAGGTAACACTCTGAAGTCTTTTCTCCCCGTGGAGCTTAAATCTCCAAATTCAATTGAGCTGTTGCCTGACTGAACATTTCATTTCCAATCCAATTACTCTCAATAAGATTTTGTCCCATATTCCAGGTTTTATTCCTGGATGTTTGGGGTTTTTTTAGTTTTGTTTTGTTTTGTTACTTGGGGGAAACCACACGTTGAGTTGTTTACTATATACAACATCTTTTTCCTCCTCTCAGCAGTGATCCTGCCACCCACCCAAATGCCCAAGCCAGAGATGCAGGAGTAATCACTCTCTTTTTAACACTCTCCTTCCACACATCCCCATCCTACACGTTTCTAAGTATTAAATTCCCCATAAGTTTTACTAATCTTTCTAACCTCACTGATAGCACTGTGGCCCAGCAAGCACTGTCTCTCACCTTTCCTTTCACAGATCCCTTCCTCTCACAGGTTCCTTTAACCACCGGCCAGTAGTCGCCTGCCTGCCAGCTTGCTTAGCTGCTTCTACCCACAAGTCACACTCTCGAGCTTAAAACTGATCAATGTCTTTCCATTAACTAGCGAAAGTCTCAAGTTTACGTTAGTTTGCAAGTCTCTCAACACCCTCCATGATGTGGCCTTGTATACCTGCCGCCTTCCTAACACAGACTTCCCTTTTCCTTCAGCTACCACAACTGCCTGCATTCCATCCAGAGATATTCCACCTCTTGCAGGTCCCCAGATGTGTCCCATGCTGACTCACACCTGGGTCTTCATCTGTGATGTTCATTCTACCCAGAGTACCCTTCCTCTGCATGGATAACAACCTGGATACATAATTAATGATTTTCGTATATACCAATTTAGGAGTCATTTGCTCCATCCAAGATTTTCTTGAATCCCTGACTAGGATAGTTCCTTTGCTACGTGCTGTTATAACAGCCTGAACAGAGCTAACACCAACACCCAGACACCACCATGAACCCACCTGCCATAGATGCTGGATTCTTTGCTGTGTAGCCTTTTGTTTCCATGGGTCATGGGCACAGGTAGGATGTCCTTGAACTTGGCTTGCCAGACCCTACATTCAGCCTTTCTCTGGAAGGAAACATCAGTATCCTTACTAAATTCTCTCTCTCTCTTTTTATCTACAACATCCATGTATGCTAGAATCACTGAAATCCATTTATCAGGTTTCAGGGTCAGAACAGAAGGTGGCTCTGTGATATAACCAGAATGTATACTAAGACCTATATGTGCTGGTCTAGACAAGAGCCAGGAATGAGGCTACAATTATTCTATTACTCAGTTCAGTGCCCGGAGGGCTAAAAAATGGGAAGTCTCAAAGAGATGTGGTATCTCTCGAGAAAAGATTGAGCATTTCTCCAGCCTTCAGATGTCCAGCCCCTCCCAGACACTCTGCTAGCAGTTAAACCACAACACCACATAGCCACTTCCTCTCTGCACAGAAAGGGTGGCCACAAGGGAGAGGTGGCCCTACCTTCCTGAGCCCTGCTTACCAGAGGAAGCTGCTGCACCCACAGAAGCACTCAGAAGCCTTTCCAGACTCCTAACACTGGAGACATTTGGAGCTCTGAGCGCTCCCGTCAGTGGGAGTCCTTCTGCAGGTCCCAGTGCTGGGCAGCACCTGAGATTGAGCTTCCACTGTCCTCTTCCCCTACTTGTCTTTTGCTGTTTCAACAGAGCTTCCTCAGCCCAGGCTCTTTAGCAGAATTGACCTGATATCAATCCAGCTTCCCTCACACCATGTACTAGAGAAAGCCTCATTATACACTGTGGTCTTCAGAGACTCTTTCCAAGACTCATAGGATTTTCCTTTTACTTACCTCTGTGTGCCAGGGAGCAATTTTAATCTTAGTCTAATACCTTTCATTTGAGCATGTCAGACTATGTTGTGCATTTACAGAGTTCACCAACAATAGAAGCTTTCAGAAGCTTTCATGTCTGTAAAAACAAAAACATTCTAATCAATATAAGAATAATGTATTGATTTAAAACTCTTTGTGTAAGCAAATAGTCCAGTGAAACTGAAGTTCAAAGGGTTTTTGTGTTGAGTAGTTATGTCAGTATACTTGATTTATGGGAAGGTTAAGTCTGTTGGATTAGGCATTAGATCTTTACAGTAATGTCAAAACTGAGGAATATAATCTGAATCATTAGGATTATTTTATATTACTGCCAAAAAATGTAGAAACTGTTGTATGGTTATGATTGATTTGTGTTATACATAGCCAAATTTTCAAATATTTATATACCATTAAGAAAATTTAAAGTTTAATGTAACTGTAATAACTACAAGTAAAACCTTATTGAAAAATATAGGCATCACAATGACATCTGTATCTGACCCTTTTGCTTTTTTGATCAGTGGTTCTGAATGTGCACCAAAATCAAAATCACCTGGTGAGATGTTTTTGTATTGTGGTAAGAACACTTAACGTGAGTTCTACCCTTTTAACAAGTTAAGTGTACAATGCAGTATTGTTAACTATAGACATAATATTGTACTGCAGGTCTCTAGAATTTATCCATCTTGCATGACTGACACTGTACACCAGCTGAACCATCACTCCCTGTTTTCCCTCCCCTCTCCCCTGGTAGCCATCATTCCACTCTCTGCTTTTATGTGCTTGACATTATGCTAAGTGAAATAAGCCAGTCACAGAAGGACAAGTGTTGCATGGAAGAAGTCTTTTATCACCAAAGTTGTTTAGAATTTCTGGCACATAGTGATAATAAAAGCAGAACCATTTTAATTGGGTTTTATCATCGTTTTTAAATTATCTGCAGACAATGCACCCTTTATTGCTTGCACCTGGGGCTGACCACACCCATAACGATGCCACTGGAACACCACGAGGTGAACCTGCACATGTGGGCATCTGCACCATTGCTATCCTCAACCCCAACACAGCAGCATGAGAAATGAAGGTGTTTGGGAAAAGGAATTAGCCTATTGCCCACTGGAAAAAATCACCTCTAATTATCTACATCTATGAAAGTAAACCAGCAACAATTAGAACAGAAATATCTAAAAAATTTTCAGTACACTCAATGTATATTTAAGAACAGGGACAGACACAGTGATACTGCACAACCACACACCCAGTGATACTCCCACAAGGAAAAGTGTTAACTTTTTTCTACATGGGTGTGCGTGCATGCACACATGCACATACACACAAACACCAATACTCCCATGATGCTCCCTTCACTCTCTAGCACCTCCAGACAGCTGAGGGATCATGAGTGGGGGCAGGGACGATGACATCATAGACAAGCAACCTGCAGCCCAGCGCTGGGAGAAGACCATTCTTTCCTCAAAACAACCATGGGATTCAGGCTCCTCTGTGGTGTGGTCCTTTGTTTACTGAGAGTTGGTGAGTTGGGGAGTTGGTGGCAACTCCCCTCCTACAATTTCTAGGCTTTGGATACAAGCACGATTTTTCTTCCTCAGGCTTCCTGGTGACCTTTTTCTACTTCCTCTATCCTTCTCTCCCAGGTATCCTGGATGCAAAAGTAACTCAGACCCAAAGATACCTAGTCAAAAGGATGAAAGATAAAGTTTCGCTGGAATGTTTACAGGATATGAACCATGAAAGAATGTTCTGGTATCGACAAGACCCAGGTCTGGGGCTACGACTGATCTACTTCTCATATGATGTTGACAATAATGAGAAAGGAGATGTCTCTGAGGGGTACAGTGTATCTAGGAAGAAGAGGGAGCATTTCTTCTTGATTCTGGAGTCCGCCAGCACCAACCAGACATCTGTGTACCTCTGTGCCAGCAGTTTATACACAGCGCTGCACTGCCACATCCTCTCTGCACAAAAAGGGCAGATATAGGAAGGAAGTGACCCTACCTCAGGGCTGATGTGACTCCTATGGCATATTTGTGTCAATTAGAAAAAGGTGGCCACTAAGGAAGAGTCAAACCTGCAGGCACGCATCTTGGCAAGGAGAACACGAGATATTTTTCACCCCTTCCAAGTCAGGGGCCATTCTGAAGTTAACCTGCCCAAACTTGTGTGTTGTCCCCAATCTAAATTCATGAGACTGTACCCCAATAAGGAGAAGTCCTCTCACATAGTCACACTGAAGCCCTGTTCTACCACTTTATTTTTATTTTTTGAATTTTTCCTTCCTTTTCTACCCTCGTTTCTTCTACTGTGTGTTTTCTACTTTGCCCAATGTCTTCACTCTTGGTTGACATTTCACTAGAGGGCACTAACACATTCTAAATTCTTTAGATAAACTTTATTGTTTATGTGCAGATTCAGAAGAAATTTGGTAGAATTTGAATGCTGTTTATTCAATTTGGCAAGAAAAAACTTTTTTTTTTTAACCTCAGAATATGACTTTATTTGGTTGAAAATAGGTTTTTTACAGAGGTAATTAAGTTAAAAGGAAATCGTTAAGAGGGGCTCTAATTCAATATGTCTGGTGTTTTGATAAAAAGAGGAAATTTGGACACAGAACACACACAGAGGAACACCACCATGTAAAGGTTAAGGCAGAGATCAGGGTGATGCTTCTGCAAGCAAAAGAATGTCAAAGATTGTCACCAAATCACAGGAAGCTAGTAGACAGCCATAGAACAGATTCTCCCTTAACGAAAAAAAATAAAACATAAAAATCTGGTAAGAACAAATCTTTCTCCAGATCTAGTCAATCATATCTTGTTGAAAAAATTCTGATTAGAGAAGAAATAAACTACAGTGCAGGAGGTAGGAACAATTAGTCAGACGGTAACTGTACTCACAATCATCTGGAGAAAGTGTTTATAAGAATGAAACACATACTATTCTTGCAGTAAATTTTAATAGAACTTTTTCTGCTTGGGGAAAACCAAAAAATATAAAGGGTATTAGAAACTGCAAACTGTAGAAAATTTGAAAAACTATTAATGAAACAAAATAAACACACAAAAACATACTTTGATTCAGTGCTAAAGTTTTATGTAGGGGAAGATGGATAAAAATGTAAATGAATATGTAGTATTACAATATTCAAGATTAAGCTTGTATGACAGACAGGACTTAAACTGATTTTGGATAAAAGTAAACAAGGGAAGAGGAACTATCAAAAAGAAAAAGTACTCTGCAATGTCTAGGGTAGAGATCCCACTGGAATGAAGAGGCACGTTTTTCCCCTGAGAAAAAGCAGGAAACACCGGTCTCCTGGCTGAGGTCAGCATTTAGAACAAGGAAAACACACCTTCACGGACTCTCATTAAATAATAGAACACACTGTCTACAAACTTTTATATTCAGTGGGCCTTCAGGGCGTCTGAGAATCCTACATTTTCCCTCAAATTATGTATTTCGCATAGCAAGCAGTGTCCAGACACAGAACATGAACTGCAAGATAGAGAACGGGTACCAGCATGGTGTGTCCATTCCCTGTGCTGTCTGGGACCATTCCCACCACAGTGTCATCACTTCCATCCAGTCCCTGGAAGAAAGAGTGCCACACCAGACCCAGTTCCTCTCCTGGCACAGCTGCCACCTGCTCCCTCCAACACATCCTCACCTTGCGAAGGAACTGCAGCCAAGGAGAGAGGAAGAGTACATGTACTACAGGAAATATGCAGAGATGGAGTATTGCACGTCTAAACAAACAGCAGAAGACATCTAAGGAGGTTAAAGGGCTTGTAAACCGGGACAGGATGTTTGTGTATAGAAATAAATTGAAAAAGTGTTCTAAGGGGAGTTCACAGAACAGACTCTTGAAGGCACATTATGTATCACTCCTATTTACCACGAAGGTACGGGGAAGCATTCAGAAAATGTAAAACATTATTTCCATAAAGACACTTCACATTAGGAGACTGAAAACTTCAGAGAAGGGAAAAATTTCTACTCTAAATCTCCAAGAAAGCAATGTTTTTAATCATGTGATTTGGGTAAGTATGCATAATAAATTCTTCAGTGTTGAATGGGAGCATGAACAGAGCTCTTTGCTGGGACATTACAGGGAAGAGAGTTCTTTGCCTCTTCCTACAGGACACAAGGACAGTGATAGAGAAAGAAACATTTTTTTTTAAATTCCTAGAAAGCACTAAGATATTCTAGGTAGTTTATTTTAACATACAACTACCCCGACATACCAATATTATTTTCTCCTAATTAAAAATAATCTAAGTTTAAATAACTTGCTCATAGCCACTCAGCTTGTAAGTTAGTGGCGGAGGCCAGTGTTCCTTTATTGTTTTTGAAGTGATCAGATAATTGAGTCCAAGGTGGGTAAGTTTCCATCCTCAGTTGAGTGGGTCCCAAACCCAACCAATAGGGTAAAGATGTAATCCACATAGCCAGAGAACTGGGCTTTCTACTGTCGGGCCTTAAAAACTAACGCCACCTTAAGTTACATTATAAGCGGCGCCATTATGGGCCGACAAGGGCGTATTAACGTGGCAACCTAAGGTGGCACCGGGAGGAAGTAGGGTGGGGGTGTCTGTGGGAACCTTGCCTTAGCCCTTATTGGCCAAAGAAGCGCTTCCACGCTCGTGAACACTGCGTGATTGCAATAGCTAGGCATTGAGACAGGATACATGCCCTACCCTTGACCTTTAAGCTGACTGGATTATGTTAAAACCTCCCCTCCCTATCTGCCTATAAAAGCAAGTGCTTGTGTGACAATAAACGGAACTGCTCAACAGAACCCCCGCCACGTCTGAGTGTCCTTTAACGGGCTGGTTGGGGCCCGCAGCTGTGCTCACCTCTCTTCACGTCTCTCTTCCCCTGTCTCCTTCCAACGAGGATGGAGGGAAAGAGGAATCCGGGCAATTCACTCGCCCACCAGAAGGAACAGCAAGGAAGAGACTGATAACGAGGCTAAGGGCTGTTCCGGTCAGTCGGCGGCGGACCTGACATTCTACCTCTATGCCAGCAGCAGAGCCACTGCATTGAAGACATTTTTCATGTCTTAGCATAAACTTTCAGCACCTCCATTTTGAAGTACAATGAGGAGGGCTGGAGAGCAGGCATCTGGATCCTCCCAATGATGGACAACTGGACATAGTCATAATAATTGTAGGAGTTTTACAGCATTCTTTGATGGCCACTACTAAACCAACAACAAATACATTGTACCATCATTTATCACTCATGTTACCATCTTATCCATAAGATTAACATTGAAGACGTTGAAAATTCGTCACTGAAACTAAATGAAATCTATTTTCCAGTATTCTCCAATTGACCTAACCAATTTTTTATGGCTTGAAAAATTGGGAAAAGTCTTCCCATCTGTACCAGATCTTATTTAATTAATTTCAATTTACTAAAACAGAAATAGCAGGAAACTATACTCAAAGGGGCTTCTTCATCACATTATTCCCTGTAAAGTGCAGCGGCGAGTGCCCAAACATAACATAGATCTCTCCTGCCCTCTGTTGAGGGTCTCAGAAATGGTTCAGTTCACTCAAACTTTGGTGTCAGAAAGTGGAGGGACATCTCATCACTTATACTCAAACTTTTAATAGAATAAAAAGGTGCTGGTTCTATCCAATTGATGCTTTCTTATTTAATTTGAGACACTGAAGCGGCACTGTTAGCTAATAAAGACATTAAAAAAGCAAGCCATATAACTCTTTAAAGGAAGAGAAAATACATTAAAACCATACAATCGCTGCATATTTTATGTTAAAGATGTATAGTCAACTGCCTTGGATGGGATACACATCACCACGCAGAAACCTGCCCAAGACACTAGTCACAGTCTGTTCATGGGAACATTTAGAGAGACAAATGGCTACTTGGTGATGTCAGAGCTTCTTAAGCTCATTCAGAGAGTTTTGTTTTGTTCTCATACAAAGTATTCTTGCCTAAAAAAAGATTGAAGGTGTTCAAAAGACCTTGCCCTTAATAAATTCACGTTAGTTCCTAGTTGTTGTTAGCCTGCTTTACAAATGCTCAAAAATCTGTAAATTTAATATTCAGTTATAAATGCATTTTATGAGTGTGTGTGGTTGTAGGGCAAGAAGGCTGATGTCAAATTTACTGACTTACAGTTTCCAGATCTAGAATTATTGCTTGTCCACATCTAACCACTGAAGCTACATTTTGATTATACTGTCTCTTCCATTTTATTCATCAAAAATTACTACCAGAGAAAGTGAAGTAATGCCCTTTTTCCGAGAGGAGGACCAATGCCATTTAAGATAACCCCTCCATTTTGTATAAACTCAGGTGGGAAAAACCTGGGTGGGAAAATGTGGGAGGGGCTGGGAGGAGCCATGCTAACTGCAAAATTAGCTCATGTACTGTTGGCTTGCTTGCATTGGCTAATAACTCCTAGCGTGGTGATCGGGCGACTGAGTTGCCGCACTTGCAGCTTTAAAAACTGAGAACAAAGATGGGTTGGGGGCCATACCTTGAATTGGCTGGTGCGGTCCCAGCTGCTGGAAATAAAAATCTTTTTCTCTTTTTTTATATCAGTCTCCAACGGTGATTTTCTCCCAACGCCTATAACAAAAGTGTATAGATGAGATCCAAGGCATAAAACAGGGTTATAGGTAAATAGTTTATGAATTGAACAGAAATTTCTGTCCCCCATCCTTTGCAAGCCATCAAAATGATGAGTAAAATACTAGCATCTAGGAATTACATGGCATATTGACAGTGGAGATGAGCTCTGGGGCTAACAGCAAAGAGTACAATTGATATGTATTCTTAGGCTGATACAGTAAATTATCTAGTTCCTCCTGTCACAGACCATGATTAGTATGAGACTCATAAGTTAGCCTGCCACCATTCCATGGATGATAGTAGAAAACAGGAGACCCCTGGGTCCGAGACAAAGTTGGATACTCTTAGTAGGCAGTATGAGCTTCATGTTCCTATAAGTCTCCCCCACCCCCACTGCCCCCCAAGTTCCCCAACAGTGCAGCAGTGTAGCTGCTGGATGCTGCACAAGCAATGGGTTTGAGTCACAACTGATGATCTAAGAAATTAGGAAATTTCAGTCTTTTAAAGAGGTTGCTATTAAACCTGATCAACCTTTGCACCAGACAAAGACATTATCCTTATTATCCTGGATAGCAAACAAATCTCTTTGACCCAGAAGAAGCCATTATCTCTATCTCCCAGGGCTGATTGCTCTACAAACATTCTCAACAAGTTAATCCAGAAGAAACATTTATGTAAGATGTGCAGAAATGCAGGGAGCTGTGGAGAACTATTTCTCAACACCACTCCACAGCCTTTGTCACAGAACAACATCTAGGCAACTAGACCCACAGTAGCATAATAAACTTTTCTTATTTGAAGAAATTGGACATCCCTAAAAGAGACTTACACATACTGACATTTGAGTGTCCTTTACAAAATGGCTGGTTCCCCACCCAATCACTTCAAGTGAAATCTCCTAATAAACAGGTACCACCTGTGCTACTAGGCTTCCAGTCAGGATTTTAGTGCTTCATTCTTAAAAATAAATAAACATCAAGGATCAGCAGTATGCAAACAAAATCCCCAACATTTAAGAGAAAAAGTGGGGCTGGCTGGTTGGCTCAGTTGGTTAGAGCACAGTGTTATAACACCAAGGTTAAGGGTTCGGACCCCCTTACTGGCCACCTGCCAAAAAAAAAAGAAAAAGAAAAAAGAAACGGGGCGGGGGGAAGATAGTGGGAACAAAGATAACTGAGGCAAGCAGACATAATAAAGAAAAAAAATTCCAAATAGTAATTACACAAATGCTTGTTTCTATCCTCAGAGAGATAGAAGAAATATTTCATCCCTAAAATAGAACAAAATGAAGGAGAAAAGAAATATATTTCAGGGAAAACATCTAGAAACTTTTAGAAAGTCAAAATAAATTGTTTAAAATAAGAGTAAAAATAAAAAAGTAGATGTAGCATCCCAGGAAATAGAGTAAAGAGATTCATAACAGAAAATGTGAAAGGAAATACAGGTGCCTTATGGGTCAACACAAGAAATATGACAGCTGTCCAAGAGGAATTCCAGGAAAAGAAAATCTGGAAAAGAGAATTTTTTTAATTATCAAAGAAATAATAACACAAATATTATTTCCCAGAAATAGAAAAACATGAGCCTCCAGATTAAAAAGGCCAGGTTTTGTTCTGTTTGATGAATATGAAACACCTGAAAGTATACATATCCTTATGAAATTTTAGAGCACTGAGGATTAAAAGATTCTGAAGCTACACAAAACAAGGAAAAATGTTAAAAATCAAAAGTATAGAAAAATAAATAAAAAGCAGAATGACATCACATTTCTCAAGAGCAATGCTGAATTATAGAAAAACAATGGTGCAGGAAATATCTATAAAATTCTGATAGAAAATAATTTTCAACACAGATTTCTCTACTAACTCAAGATATCGATAAAATGCAAAAAAAAGAGGCATTGTCGTTTATGTTAGGATCCAAAACCTTTACTTCCATTTTACCTTTTCTTAGGAAATCGCTGAGTAGTGTGCCCTAGCAAACTCATAGAGCAAACCAAAAAGACTAGAAACTCATGGGATCCAGGAAATAGGGAATCTAACTCAGAACAGCAACAAAGTCCTAGTATAACAGCTGGGCAAGAGAACTAATTAGCAACCAGTCCAGACTGACACAGGGAAATATAGGTAGGAAACAAAACACAAAAAAATCTGCTGATGACTAAGCAGCTGTTACAAAGAATGAGGCAGTTGAGTAACAGCATGGTAACATCTACAAGACTCATCCCCTCACAAATAACAAATACAAACTCAGCACGAAAAAATTAAAGTCTACCTTGAGGTGCAGCAAAGAACCAAAAGCAGGCAGAAAGAAGCTACAGGGAAGTTAACACTCGGATGAAAGGTCATCTTTCTGCCTTTAGAGCTTTTTGCTAGAAAGTAGGTCCCAGTCAAATAGAAATCTGTGACGAACAACTGTAGAGTTAGGGAGGACATCCATGAAAGGCGAAGTCCACAAAAGAGCAACTCAATGTTCTGCATACAAATACTCATTGAAGCCTGAACTTCGCCTGTGAGAATAATTCTCCAATCAACCGTGCTAAGGCTAAAAGAATTGAACAGAGATTGCAGTTGTCACCCAATGTAGGAGAACAGAATTTGGAGCTTGAACTCAACCAAGTTGGATGTTTACTAAAACAAAAAACCCAACTATCTTCAGAGAGAGTACTATGGGATCAACATGTCCCCCAAGATTTCATGTGTTGGAAACTTGATCCCCCTTGTAACAATGTTAAGAGAGTGGAAAATCTGATTATGATATCTGAATGATTGGATTGGAGGACTATACCCTTGTGAATGGATTAATCCATTCATAGATTAATGGCTTAATTGTTTAATGAGTTATTATGGGAATAGACGAGTGGATTTATAAGGAGGACACATGAAAGAGCTCTTGCCGTTCTCACCGCGTGATACCCTGTGTTGCCACAGGATTCTGTCCAGAGCCCCCACCAAAAATAAGGCCCTTGCCTGATGTGCTCCCAGAACCTTGGACTTCCCAGCCTCCAAAACTGTAAGACATAAATTTCATTTCTTTATAAATTATCTAGTTTCATGTATTTTGTTACAGGTAACAGAAAATGAACTAATACAGGGATAAAATAAATTCCCAATATATTTTTGGTAATGTCCAAGATGCAATGCAAAAATTACTGCACATATGAAGAGAAGGAATAATATGACCTATATTCTAAAGAAAAGCCCATCAGTACATATAAATTCTGAATTTATCTGGATGCTCAAATTAGTGGGCAGGAATTTAAAGCAGCTATTATACTCATGTTCATAAAAGAAAATATTATTGTAATGAATAAACAAGTATATATAGCTAAAAAGCCAACATATAAAAATTAAAACAGAATTCAAATAAATTATTCAAATAATCAAATAAGGTCTATAATAGGAGCAAGTTTGGTCTAACATTCAAAGTGCAATTCACTTTGTACTTTTTTTTTTTTTCTTGGCAGCTGTCTGGTATGGGGATCTGAACCCTTGACCTTGGTGTTATGTCACTGCACTCTAACCAACTGAGCTAATGGGCCAGCCAATTTAATACATTTTTTTTAAAACTGTATGATTATCTCTACAGATAGAAAAAAAAAAATTGATAAATTTTCTTATCCATTTATGACAAAAACACTCGGCAAATTAGGAACAGAAGTAAACATCAATCTAATAAATGGTATGTGGAAGAAACCAACAACCGGCATTAGACTTAATGGCAGAAATATTAAACATTTTCTTATTTCCATTTCTCGAAAATTAAGCATGTTCAAGATCATGAACAAGTCAACAATGTTCACTCTCGCCACTTCTATTTCATATTGTACTGGTGCATTAAGACAATAAAAAGACTAAAAGACTAAAGAGCAAGAGATGAGGAAGAACTTTTTAAGAGATGAAAGGACTGTTTACATTTAAATATCAAAATAAACCTATAACATAACTACTAAGTAAGTGGATTTATAATAACCACGGTTTACACTAACACACAAAAATCAATTGTATTTTAGTACTAATGGCAAACAATTGTATAATTAAATTTTAAAACTTGAATACCCAACAATGTAAAAAAAATGCAAAATACTTAAATGTAACAAAAGACATGTAAAACCTGTATACTGAAAACTAAAAAACATAGCTAAGAGAAATGAATGACAGCTTTAAAAAATGGAAATATAAATCACGTTGATGGGTTAGAAGAGTAAATACGTTAAAATGGGTATTTTTCCCAAATTGATCTAAAGGACAAGAAGAGTGGAGATGCAATTTCCTGGGAGAGGGGAATTCAGGAATAAGACTCAGCATATTGGTGTCTGTGTGCTGGGGGAGAAATAATGAGTCCAGTTGGGGACAACCATGATGAAGATCCTGAAAACAGTTGAAATTCTCTTATAAGTTTCCCTCATATTCTAAAGGTTTACATTTAGTTCTTTGAGGCCAATAGTGCATCCCATTCTTGCTTGTACCCAAAGAGTAGCACATACATGCTCAATAATGATGCATGGGAAAGTGGTGCTTAAAAGGCGAGTAGGTGGCAGGTGCATGCATGATGGGATGCCTTGTGAGTGAGACCCATCCTAAGTGAAAAGCCACATAGTTCCACTAGGGGGAAGACTAATTTTTACATTTTCTGCAGAAACTCAACCTCCCAGTAGAGGGGAACAGAGAGCAACTAGGGAGGAAACTACACCTTGGGGAGGAAAGATAACCTTGAGTTTGACTTGTTAGTGCCTTTTTTTTCAGGGCAGAGGCCATCACCTAAAGATGCTGACTCTCCTGCTGCTTCTCCTGGGACGAGGTATGAGCCTTGTCCCATGGGGAATCTGGGGTTAATGTTAATGCTGAGTAGAGGTATGGGGAGAGTTTCTCTCCAGAGGGCCTGAAGCCACCAGTCAGGAGATGAAAGGGAGATGTTAGATAAGAGGATCCTGACAGAATAACAGTTGGCAAAACAAAAAGGAGACACTGCTAAGGGGTCCTTTGGGAGCTGAGGTGATGTTGGAGTAAATAAAGCAGAGACCTTTCTGCATGGAGACGTGTCTAGCCCTGAGTTTTTGAGCCCTCACATGACTCTCTATCTCTGGAACTAGGCTCTGTGTTTGGTGCTCTCCTCTTCCAAAAGCCAAGCAGGGACATATGTCAACGTGGGACCTCCATGATGATACAGTGTCAGGTGGATACCCAAGTCAACTCAATGTTCTGGTACCGTCAGCTCCTGGGACAGAGCTTGGAACTGATTGCAACTGCAAATCAGGGCTCTGAGGCCACATATGAGAGTGGATTTACCAAGGACAAGTTTCCCATCACCCGCCCAAACCTAACATTCTCAACTCTGACTGTGAGCAACCTGAGCCCTGAAGACAGTAGCTTATACCTCTGCAGCGCTGGAGACACAGCACTAGGCACAAATCAAAGATCTGAGCAAGAACCTCAGCTTCCTCCTACCCAGCTCTCACTCAGATGAGCCTGAGAACCCTGCCAAGGTGGGACAGAGAGAGGAAACCACAGCTCTTGGGCAGAGACAGCTGCTTGTGTGTTTGTGGGTGGGCATGAGTGTGAATGGGTAGGTGGGAAAAGGGGAAAGAATCTGTAGGACTAGATGGAAGGTTCCATCCACAGACAGAAAGAGTGCTCCTGGGAGGCTGAGGGTAAAGTTTGTTTCAGAAGGATGCTTACAAATACTCAGTAAAGACAGTCAGATACAATTTGCCTTCAAGTGGCAAGGTCAGAAATATCCTTTAACTGTTTTATCTCTAGGCTATATTTAGCCTGTTTTCTAGCATTTTATCTCAAGGCTATATGATCTGTTCTCTAGCATCCTAAACTTTAGAAGGACCCTAGGCATCTTGATACCATGCTGGTCCATTACATTGATGACAGGCTGATTATTCTTAATGAAGAGGAATTATAAAACACTCTAGATGCCTCAATACAATACCTGCATGACAGACCAATGTAAAATCTGAAAAAGTTTAAGGACCGAACATGTTGGTGAGCTTTGAAATGGTCCAGAGGTCTGGGGCATGTTGTAATATCTCCCCCAAAGTGAGAAGTAAGCTGCTGCACCTTACATCATCCATTTGGAGGAAGAGGTGCCGTGCTTAGTGGAATGCAGCACTTCATCCTCTTTGGACTTTGAATTGGACTTTGGATATACTGCATTTATTGTGCCACTGTGCTCCATTTACTGTGTGATCTGTGAGTCTGGGTCCAAAGCAAGAGAGGGTTCTGTAGCAGAACAAGCCTGTGGTGAAAGCTCCTCCTGCTTGGGCCATAAACCATGCACATCCAGTTTTTCTTAAAGAGCGTATGACAGATAGGGATGCTCTATGGAGCTGTTGGCATCCTCAGTATGAGAACCACAAGGCAGTGTGAAGCAAGTCACTGTGCCCTGGTAACTACTTCAGCCCACTGAATCTTGGTCTGTACTTTTCTTACTTTCCCAAGTCTGGTAAGACAGAACACTCACACACACACGTTACAGTAAATAGGTTTATTACTTACAGGTAGGAATCAGGGTACAACAGAGGCCTATGATTCAGGATGAGCCAGTCCCCTGGGGCTTAGAAGAGCTGCCTAGGGTGGATGAACTCTTGTTTGTGCATGACCCACTTGCCCCACAGCTGAGGCACCCCAGAAAGCAGCTTACCCTGGGTTTTTTGTTTGTTTGTTTGTTTGTTTGTTTGTGACCGGGAAGGGGATTGGAACCCTTGGCTTGGTGTCACCCGCACCGCGCTCAGCCAGTGAGCACACCGGCCATTCCCATATAGGATCCGAACCTGCGGCCTCGGCACTCCCGATGCCGCATTCTCCTGAGTGAGCCACGGGTTCAGCCCTACCCTGGGTTTTATACCTCAGGGGTGTCATGACATGCTGGGTCAGAGTGTTGGAGGTCATCCTTTTTCTATGAGGGACAGGAACAGAGACCCGGCTGTTCTGGCCAGTTCCTCCTGGTCTCAGAATGTTGCATTCCCAGCACATTCTACAGTTATTCTTGAAAACTATGAGCGTCAAAAGGAGGAGAACTGGGTTGTTCCAAGGCCACCAGGAGAATTGTCCTGGAGAATGTCCCACAGGCAGATGCAGAGTTTTGATGTGAAGCCATACTCTCTTTTACCTGCCAACGACTATTCTTCCTTTCAAAAGCCACTCCTGGCTCTTTACTGAATGCCTCATCGTGGCATTCAGAACTGGGTGTAATCTAACTTGCAAAACTGTAAAGTCGGACATACACAGAACATCCCATTATTAAATGGAAAATGTGTAATCAACACCAGACTCAAACATAGCTGGAAGAGAGCACAGTTCTACTTCAAGAGGATGTCTCAGAGCCTCTTGGCACCCAGTCCTACTTGTCCCGCCCCCCCCCCAATCCTCGATACACACCCAGGGTTTCATGGGAATGCTCTACTTCTATTTGAAAAACATGGTCCTGTTTTATGGATGGGTCTATACTTTATTCTGGAGTGATCATTACAGTCTAGTGCAAGCATGGCTCTGAAAGAGAGTGGCACAGGGAAATACTTCCAGGGCCAGAACTTCAATCTGAAGATCTGGTTGTCTGCATTTTGTACAAGGAAAGATGGCCAGAAGTATAGATCTAGCCTATGTTCAACTTTCTTTCACATTATCTTCTAGTCTTTTTACCTGTTCAGTCATATTTTTCCTCTTTTTGCTTCTCTGTGCTGCACTCGGTAATTTCTTTAAAGTTTCTGTTCAATTTACTGATTCAGATCTCAGCTCCAATAAACCTCCAATTTAACCTTTCAACTGACTTGCTTATTTAAATTATATTAATTTTTATTTCTAGGAAATCTACTTGGATCTTTTATGAATATGATTGGATGTTTTTGAAAGCATCTTGCTCCTTGGTTTTTTTTTTTTTTTTTTTTCTTTTGTGACCGGCTGCCTAGTGAGCGCAGCAGCCATCCCTATACAGGATCCGAACCCGTGGCAGGAGCGCTGCTGCGCTCCCAGCGCTGCACTCTCCCGAGTGCGCCACGGGGTCGGCCCGCTCCTTGTTTATTTTAAAATTATTTTACTTCTTTGAAGATATTAAACTTCTGTTTGGAATTTTTACCTAATAATGACATCTGGTTTCCTTGTCAGTAGTCTGCTAACTTTCATTCAGGGTTGGTTTCTTTCCTTGTGTGTTATATAATTTGATATTGTGAATTTATCTTTGGGAATTCTTTAAATCCTGGACTTTACAGTAAAAACCAATAGCAAGGTAAATATCCATATACTAGATGACAGGGTTATTTAATTAAAAAAAAAACAGTTGGTTGTATATTGATTTATTTCTGCTACAGACTTAGAAGGGAATAAAAAAGCCCTCCTAACCCCCACCTTCACACAGCTGGCTCCTTCTTATTCAGGTCTTAACTCAAATACCATCTCTCCAAAGAGACCCTTTGACCACCCTGCCTACCACTGCACTTGAGCAGTCACTCATAACATAGTATCACTTTACCCTATTCTAATAACACCTAATCACCATTGGCTGACTGCCTCCATCTCCATAACTCCTCACAAGTGCATGAACCCCCACACACGCACACATAAATGCCATGAAAGCAAGGACCTTTCCTATCTTCTTCAATGCTCTTTCTTTATAGCCTAGAAAAAACAGAACTTCCCAGGATATTAGTAAATACTTATTGGGTGTATTAGTCCGTTTCCATTGCTTATAACAAAGTACCTGAAACTGGTTGATTTATAAAGAAAAATGACATTTATTGCTTACAGTTTCTGAGGCTGGGAGGTCCAAAGTCATCTGGTGGAGGTGACAGTGACCCAGGGGTCTCACATTGCAAGATGGTGGAAGTAGAGGGAGCAGAGAGAGAAAGACAGACCCTTCTATTCTTCTAAAGCTCTCAGAACCACGACCCTGACCACTATTTTTAATCCATTCACTACAGCACGGTCCTACAATCCAATCACCTCTTCAAGGATCTACCTTTCAATTATCATAATAGGATTTCCCATCCTCTTAACATTCACAGTGGGGGCTAAGTTTCTAACACATAAAACTTAGGGGACACAATTCAAGCTTCAGTGAGTTTTGGGGGGACATAATTCAATCCACTACATACCACCCCTGACCCCCCAAAGCTCATGTCTTTTTTACATGTAAATACATTCATTTCATCCCCAAAGTCTTAACTTGTTTCAACTCAAAAGTCCAAAGTTCAAAGTCCCATCTGTGAAGTCAATATAAGTTATCTACTTCCAAGATAAGAATGGTTGGACAAACATAGAGTACATATTACCATTCTGAAAGGGAGAAATACACCAAAAGAAAGGGGTAACAGGTCTCAAACAAGTCTGAAACCCAGCAGGGCAGGCATTAAATCTCAAAGCTGATGAATCATGTACCTTGACTCCATGTTTGGTGTCCTCTGCACACTGGCGTGGAGGTTGGGTCCCCAAGTCCTTGGGCAGCTCTGCTCCTATGGCTTTTCTGCTCTCAGGCCACACTTCAGCAATCCCAGGCTGGTGTTCCACTCTGGTAGCTCCACAGGTCAGGTCTCCATGGCTGTCCCGCTGTCATGGCTCTACTAGACATGGCACTGGCGGGGTTTCTCTACTGCAACTCTAACACCACATTTCTGCTCAGCATTGCTCTAGTGAAGGCTGTCTGGAGTGACTCCACTCCTGTGACAGATCTCTTCCTGGGCCTCCAGACATTTCCATACATCCTTTGAAATCACAGTGGAGGCTCCCAAGCCTTTCCAGCTCCTGCATTCTGCAAGCCTGAAGACCTAACACTACGTGGATACCGCCAAGGCTTCCAGCTTGTATTTTCCAAAGCTGCATGTCCAGCCACACCTGGGACCACTTTAGCCACAGCTGGAGCAGCCAAAGCAGCTGGGGTGATGGTGCTGGAAGCAGCTTCCTGAGATGGCCCTGGGCAGTGAGCCCGTGGAGGGCTCCTCACGCCTGTTTCCCAAGACCATTCTGTTTCCCTAGGTCTTTAGGCCTAAAATGGAACAGTTGGTCCCAGAGGCTTCTGCAATGCCTTCAGGGCCTCTTTTTCCTTCTCTTGATAATCCCTTTTCTTTGTACTAATCTTGTTAGCTAATGGTCGCTGGGATGCACCTTTTCATGCTCTCTGCTTCTCTACCACATGGCCAGACTGCAAATTTTTCAAATCTTTACACTCTGCTTCCCTTTTAAATTCTGGCTTTATGTCAGGCATTTGCTGTCATAACTCAGTGTAGGCTGTTACAAGCAGCCATGCAGCTTCCTTAATACTTTGCTGCTTAGAAATTTCTTCTGCCAAATACTCTTGTTCACAACTCCTAAGTTCCAACTTCCATAAAATCCTAGGACATGGACAGAATGCAGCCAAGTTCCTTTCCAGTTCACAGCAAGGGTGATCTTTGCCCAAGTGTTCAAAAACCTCCTTCTTTTTCATATCTGAGACCTCCTTAGAATGGTCTTCACAGTTCATACGTCTATCAGCATTCTGGTCACCACCATTTAACCAGTCTCTAAAACTTTCTCTGGTTTTCTTGTCTTCTAAACTTTCACTAGCATTTAGGATTTTTCTAGCCTGTTCCTCCAAATTCTTCCACCCTCTCCTCAACACCCAGTTCCAAAGCTGCTCCACATTTCCCAGTATCTGTTATAAGCAACACCCCACTTCTCTGGTACCAATTTTCTGTATTAGTCTGTTCCCATTGCTTATAGCACAATGTCTGAAACTGGTTGATTTATAAAGAAAAACAACATTTATTGCTTATGGTTTTTGAGGCTGGGAGGTCCAAAGTCCATCTGGTGGAGGTGACAGTGACCCAGGGGTCTCACATTGCAAGATAGTGGAAGTAGAGAGAGCAGACAGAGAGAAAGACTCTCCTCTTCTTTTAAAGCCCTCAGAACCATGCTCCTGACCACCATTTTTAATCAATTCACTACTGCGTGGTCCTACAATTCAATCACCTCTCCAAAGATCTACCTTTCAATTGCCGTAATAGGATTTCCCACCCTCTTAACAGTCACTGTGGGGGTTAAGTTTCTAATACATACAACTTAGGGGACACAATTCAAGTTTCAGTGAGTTTTGGGGAGACATAATTCAATCCACTTCATTGGGTAAATAAATATAATTTAGAAGAGGAAAATTTAAGCAGTAGCAGACTTTCCTAGAGAAAAACTCTACAAGGCATTTGAATTTAGACAAGTCAAGCCTGTAAAGAAATTAACTAGGTCGTTCTAACAAGGAGGAAATAAACACTTCAAGCTTTATATTTGAATAAAGCTTTATATTTAAACAGTAAAACACACAGCGTTGTGTGCCAACTTCCCTCTGCTTTCTTCCCCAAGACTGGGAAACAGAACACATGCTCAGGGTTCTAGAGAGGCTAAGTCCAAAACCTGCTCAAACACAGTGGCCTGAGGTGGGAGCCCCTCAAATTGGAATTATGCTGGTGCCTGTGCAGACTGAGCACTCAGTTCTGAGCCTTGGGCATTATTTGAAGACCCTCCTGGTCAAGTTGACCTAGTGGAAATGGACTGCCCAGTTGGCTGCCTCCCAAATGCATGATACAGGCTAGACTTTTCATAAGCAGATGAGTGGAAGGATCTCCACTGACCGATTGGACTTATCACCAAACTTGGCTTGTAGGGCTCAATCTGGTTCTATTAGGATATAGAAAAATGAACATACACATCATTTATTACACTCTGTGTAGCATGGAACAAGTTACAAGTGTCAGAGAAATAACAGCGCACTTGAATATTCCTCCTGGACACAGCACTGGCTTTCTTCTGCTTATTGTCCAGTAGATTCAGAGTCTGGTAAGCAGCTCTAATAAGCAAGGGAGTGGACAATGAGTGGCTGAAATGAGAACAGGAAGACTTACCACTACATTAGAGGAATCAATCTATCTTTAATAACCTTTAAAGCCTCCATTGCTAGAGACTTTCCAATTCACTCCTCCGTAGAAGCCTGAAGAATACATAAAATATGCAAATGATACTTCTCTTTGGTCATAAAATTTGCTTGTCTTCTATGGCTTTAGGGTGGAGAGTGGGAGGAGAGGCAGGAGGAGGGGCTGGTCCACTTAACATGATCAGTTTATGCCTCTTTTCTCCTGAAATTTTTCTGGATCCCACAGACCATTCTCTCCACTATCCAGATTCAGTGATTTCTAGGAGGAGATATTCGAGAAAACAATTCATATTGGACAAAGAGAAATCGTGCCCTGGGGGGAAATACATAGTTTAGAAAAAAATAATAATAATAATCGAGGAGGAAAGGAGCTGTGAGTTTGAGGGATGACAGCCTGGAACCTGACAATCTGGTTGGAGAATAATAAAGGGCACTGGGGCCAAGGGAGGAGTTGACTACAAGCTGAGGAGAAATACTTGATCTGGAGGGATTTGGAGAGGAAAGTGTTAAAAACAAAGGAAAGTTGTAATTTAGAATCTGACAAGCATCTACCTTTCAGACTACTGTGGGGTCTGAGAGTCTCCACTGTGTAGCAGCATGATGGGAAATTAACTTAGTTTGAAAGGGGAAAAGCTTCTGGTAACCTCTCTGCATGTCCTAGCCAAGCGATCCTGCAGAAATCACTTAACCTCTGAGCTTTAGAAGGCTCATCTGTAAAAAGGAGAAAACAGTATCTGTTGCCTACCACCTTGGTGAGGCTGCACCATGGATCAGCTATGAGGAAGGGAAGCAGAATGTTCTGTGCTAGAGCATGCAGGCTCTGGAGTCAGGCTATCGTCCTTGAATTCCATTTTTACACTTTACTGGCTGTAGGACCTTGAGCAAGTTACTTCACCTCCATAAAGCCCATTTCATCGTCTGTAAAACAGAAAACACCATAGGTGGTAGTGATGATAAAGTTTCAAAAAGGTCCACAAAAGACTTACACAGTGTTTGGTGTATAGTAAGCACACAGAAGCTATTCATGGTTCTCCTAACTGAAGGACAGTGGTTTGACATACTCAGCACTAAACAGAGCCAGGGAAATGTCTTAGAGAAGTAGATGAAGAAATCCATAGTCCAGAATGAACAGTACCAAGAACTGCAGAAGACCAGAAGGAATTTGGATGCTAGATCAGAGCCTGCCCTCCATATCTGAGTCTCGAGCATGAGGTTATACGAAGAGTCTCCACCTGCAGCTATCTTCTCTGCCTGTAAGGTGATTCCTGTTACTTTGAAGAAAGCTGACCTCAGACTATGTTGTGGACCTGACAGTTTAAGGAGGAGTGTTAAACATCAGGAGAAGTCTAGTCTTCCAGCTTTAGATACAAAAAATCCTCATGCTCTTGGGTGTTTTCTTTTTGACAAAGAATAGAAGCCACAAGCACTGAGCCAAAAAACCCTCTACCTAAAACAACTTCCCATCTTCTAAGGATCACCTCCCTGTGGGGCACCTGTCCAGTGCCCACTGGTAGTTTCAGGTGCTAGAGTTTCTCCTTATCCTGTAAAGCAAGGAGTTCTATGAAGACCCCACAAGGGACAAAACAGCATGGTTAGTGACATCACAGGAAAAGCCCCCATTATCAGTGCTCCACAACCTGGCTACCTCGGACTCAGCCAGTCATCTGTGAGAAGAGAGGTGTGCATCCATGCACTAGACATGGCCTAGATGGGTCCGGGGCCATCGCAAGGTAAGGCTCTGAGACAAGGTGCCAGGTGAAAGGTTAATTCAGTCTCCTATTTCTGCCAGGAAGATAAGAGACAGAAAGGAGCCGATGTACAGGTGGACCTCTGGGGACCTCTGGCTTGATCCTCAATCAACCTTGTAGATGCCACCTGTGGCAATTCCCACACCTCACAAGACTTTCCATGTCTTCCTGTATCCTTGAGGCCAGATCTGCCCCTTTTAAACTTGTGTTCTTGGGCAGGATGGAATTCTTCTGAGTCTTAGTCTCTTCCCCTGTAAATAGAAATAATTTTGTTCTGCACACCTCACAATTAAAATGTTTGAAAAGTTAAACTGTGAAACAGTCCAAATGAAAAGCAGCGTACTGCTGTTGCCTGTATGAAAGCTCTTGGAGAGCTGTCAGGCCCCATGCACATACAGCGTATTCCCACTTAGTATGTGCCCATTGAGGATTGGAGGGTGCAGAGAGGACAGGGGAAAGCTCTGGCCATGGGTCTCCTGGTGTGGAGAAGCTGGCTTGGCAGCCAGGCCAGGAACTGGACCAGAAGTTCCTCTACATGGCCCTCTCATGGCCCTCCTGACCCCATGAGCCCCACTTTGGCATTTCCCCCAATTCATTCTAATTTCCATTTATTCCCTCCCTCCAACCCCTTGCCGTCTCCAATTCCACCACCAGATTTTGAGCTAAGCTTTTCTCACTTTGCTTAGGATCTCTAGAACATTCACTCCTTTTCTACCTTTTGGAGAATTCAAACACAAACTGTCCACTCCTGCCCCCCCCAACCCTGAACTCAGAGGAGCTGAGAAAGAGAAGCATCCTTTTCAGTCCTTCTCAGCTGAAGGCTTCTCCAGTTAGCTCATGTAATTAGACTCCAGCACAGACACCCTCTTCACCTTTACACCCTCTGGCCAGGTTGTGCCTCAATAAATTAAATGGCTGTGGCTTGGTGGCCATGGCAGGTCCCAAATTGGGATCTTCTTTGGGAAGATTCCCTTTGTACTAACCCCAGCATAACAGTCTCACTGCATCTAAAATAGGAAATTCTAGAATTGGCCCCCATGTCTTTATTATTGAATTCACTGCTCAGACCCTTTACCATGTGCTAATCTTTCTACCTACTGATTCTCTCATCAGAACCCAAATTTATGATCTTCCAAACACTTTCTAGTGTCTGATCTGGGGCATAAAATTCTAGCTCAAGCTGTCCACTCCTAGCAGGTGAGGGCAGTTTCTATCTCCTTTAGTGTAGATTGCCAGGGGAACAATGATGCTGCTTAAAGAGAACCCATGACAGTGTGAGCGAAGAGAGACAGATATTCTGCCATCAAAGAGGAGGAGGAACGTGCTGCTAGACATCTGTCCCCCTGGTATATTGGAAAAGCTCCTACCTAGCTCTCACCTCTCCTCCTTTGAAACGCTTTCTATCCATAAGCCTCAGTAGGAAGGAGACCCAACTGAAAGCTCAGTCTCCTAACAAACTCTGAGTCTCTCCTCTCGTTACCTCTTGATGTCGCAATCCTGGTTCCCCAAAGCCTTGGATCTGACCTCCCTGCCCAGTGGTTTAGACTGAAGGTCTTCATGCTCTAGGTCTAAGCCTTAGATAAGACTTCTTTGCTCTCACAGAGACTCCAGGACACTAAACAGCCAAGCTTCCTACCAATATCAGCCCTTTGTTAGGTGAGTTAAGTATATCTCCATAAGGTCAGAGATTTCTAAGGACCCAGGCCATTCTCCCTTCTCCTAACCCTCATCTCCTCTGCTAAGAAAGCCCAGCTGTGCTGTGTGGGGGCTTGGCTTCCTGTTTTCCCATCCCAGAATCCTCCCAAGAATTAACTGGTCTCCCTTTCTGCCCTCAGAAGGTAAGTTTTCTTATAGCCTGTAAGTTACAAATCCATAGCATGGCCAAAAATAGCAGAGCTGATGCAAGACCCTGGGAAGGGGAAAGCTGCAGGTGTTTGTGCTGGGAGGAGCGGTGACCCTGCACCTCACATTCACCACCTCTCCCTCACCTGGGCAGTTATAAAGACAGGCTCTCCACCACCTGCTCCATCACACTTCACTATGAGTCCACTCCTGATCCTCGCCTTTGTGGGAGCTGCTGGTGAGTCTCATGCCATTCCTCAGGTCCCTCAGCCCCTTTCTTGGCAGACACATGTCCTACTGTTCTTGCTACCTGTCCTGTTTCACCTGTGCTCTGATATTCTCTTTCCCTGCTTAGCACCCCTCCTTCCCTTCCTTCCTGAGCTCTCTTTCCATTCTCCCTGATTCCACTCCCTCTACTGTCATTCATCCATATCCAGAAGCTGGAAAGGGACAGCAGGTGAAGCCGGCCCATAAAATGAACTGGAGGCTTAGGGCTTGGTTCTGACAGCTCTGGGGTAGCTCCACTAGAACTGTTCTTAACCTTAGTGTCTCTGGGGATGATGAAAAACTGCTCATGTCAGATACTCACCCCTAGAAATTCTGACTTCATTTGTTTGGCGTTGGCCTGTGTATTGGGTTTTTAAGCTTCCCAGGTGATTTGAACATTCTCAGGTATGTAGCCAATGTCAAGAATCCCTCTTCTACTGGCCAACAGCAGTGCCTGCCTTTGTCCTGCCTAAGTGGGCCTGGAGCTGCTCTCCACTCTGGCCTCATGAAGCAGATTTTGAGCTATAGAAGAATCTGGGTATAGCCAAGTCTACTCAGCCAAGAGATTTTCCTAAATGGGCCAAACTATCCTGATAATCTGGAGCTCAAGTAGCCCTAGGGAGTAGACTGGCGGCTGGTGAAGAGTGAAAGTGAGCAGCATTCAGTGGTTGAGGCCACCACATTCCCACCCATGTCCCACTGAGTGCAAACTAAGGGCATTTCTATGTCCTCACCCTGGAACCCCCAGGGGAGGTGTGAGCCCATCAGGGTGTCCACCTCTGTGCCCTGCGGACATGCAGAGACTGGGACAACTATAGCAGGTGGTGCCCACTGGGAATGGCAATGCTCCCTGGCCTGCAATCCCTGCACTTGTTAAGGAATCCTAATTAGCATGAACCAGCCACAGGGCTGAGGACTCTGCTCTCCAGCGTCCTGCTGACTTGGCCTCTCCCTGTCTCCATTTCAGTTGCTTTGCCCTTGGATGAAGATGACAAGATTGTCGGGGGCTACACCTGTGAGGCGAATTCTGTCCCCTACCAGGTGTCCCTGTACTCTAGCTACCACTTCTGTGGAGGGTCCCTCATCGATGCCCAGTGGGTGGTGTCTGCAGCTCACTGCTATCAGTCGTAAGTGCTGGGCCCCTGGCTGCAAGAGACTAGCTCCCTCACAGAGCTTGGGTTCAGGTTCAGCCAAGGGGAGTGTGGAGGTTGGTGAGCAGATGGGAAAGGGGCCAGAGAGAAGTCGCTGGCAGCAGCTGACTTGTGGCAGCCTAGGGTGAAGAGTGACACACAACACGAAGCCTCTTGCACCCAAAACAAGTCCATCAAATAGCAAGGGCCATGGGTCCTAATAGCAGGGAAGGATGATTTTGGGGTGGTGAGGACCAGTGGGAAAGGCAGGCAAGGATCATGTACAAGTACCTTTTGACAGTTGGCTGCACATTAAACCCACCTAAGATATGCTGAAAAAAAAAAAAAAAGAAGAAGAAAAATTGCCGATGCCTGGGCAATTAACTCAATTTTCGGGAATAGGGTATGAATATTGGTGAGTTTTTAACACTCTCGACTCGGTGAGCCTACAATATAGACAGAGCTGACAGCCTCCACCTACACCAAGGATCCTCACACCTGAGTGTGCCTCAGAGCCACCTGGAGGGCTTGTCAAAACGCAGATCACTGGGTCCTATCCCCAAGGCTCTGATTCACTTGGTCTGGGATGGAGACAGGATTTGTATTTCTGACAAGTCCCCAGTTGATGCTGATGCGGTGAGCCTGGGGCCACACTTTGAGAACCGCCAGAGTAGATAGTACAGGATGGTGGCACCTACCAGACCAGAAAGGGAGAGTCGCAGTCCCTGCGTGTAATTAGCAAAGGCACGGAAGATGAAGAATGCAAGGGAACTCCAAGTAGCTCGTTAGTGTCCACAGCTCTGGATTCATGAGGGGGCTGTGGAAACAAAGGCTGGAAAAATGGGTGGAAGAGCAATCCTCAGCTGGATCCCTTCACCTCATCTCCTGATCACTACCATCTACCTCTGAGGCAGAGAGGTCCTGGGTCTCACGCCTGCACGGATCTAGCATCCCTCCACTGCTCATGTGATATTGCCACCCCACAACCCCCTCAAGTCTCCAGAGTTGCCCAGGAACAGGGAGCTTGAGAACCTGGGAAAAGCAGGATGGGTGCCTCAGGCTGTGGAGACAAAGCCTTCTCCACATGTCTCCTTCCTGACAGCCGCATCCAAGTGAGACTGGGAGAGCACAACATCGAAGTCCTCGAAGGGACTGAGCAGTTCATCAACTCGGCCAAGGTCATCCGCCACCCCAAATACAACAGTTGGACTCTGGACAATGACATCTTGTTGATCAAGCTCTCCTCGCCTGCGACCCTCAATGCCCAGGTGGCCACCGTTGCTCTGCCATCGGCCTGTGCATCCGCAGGCACCCAGTGCCTCATCTCTGGTTGGGGAAACACCCTGAGCTCCGGTGGTGAGTGGAACACTTCATCCTCCCGCTTTCCTCTGTCCCCACAGTTTCCATGCCCCTGAGCTTGAATCATCTGCTTCTAGTCTGCAAATTTATTTCTGGTGCCCACTACATGTAAGACTCTATATGGGGTACCAGAGAGATGCAGAGTCCCGAGGAGTTGACTCTTAGAATCAAGAGACAGGACTAATAGAGAACTTGCTGTTATCACTTCTAGGGAGGGGTTCTGCAGTGATCATTCTGGAAACTAAAAGCCATTGTTCCCTGCTGGGGCTTACTGTTCTTGGGGGTCCTCTCCAGTGGCGCTCAGTGTTCGGCCCTAGATGACTGTCTGCCATCCTGGCCTGACGTCTTCTTTTCCTAATCTCTTCCTGCTTCTCACAGAAAACTACCCAGACCTGCTGCAGTGCCTCAATGCTCCCCTGCTGAGTCAGGCAGACTGTGAAGCCTCCTACCCCGGGGAGATCACTTCCAACATGATCTGCGCTGGCTTCCTTGAAGGAGGCAAGGATTCCTGCCAGGTGCTTTGACCCCTTCACATACTGAAACCCCTGTCCATACCCAGACCCCACCTGGGAGTGGGATTTAAACACCCAAGGTTGTGGGGCTGGGGGAGAAAGGCTCTGTACAGAGGCCCCATGGAGAAGTGCAGAAGGTTCCTCTGGGCTGCGTGTCATCCCTGCAGTCAGAACAGAGAATGAGCCACCACGAGAAAGAGGTGGAGCCACACAGCTGACTAGAACAGGGTCTTTTAAGGTTCAGAGTAAGTGTAGCTGTATCCCCCTCATCTCTCTCTTTCTACACCTTGTCTCACCTTCTCCCCAGGGTGACTCTGGTGGCCCCGTGGTCTGCAATGGAGCACTCCAGGGAATCGTTTCCTGGGGCTATGGCTGTGCCCAGAAGAACTATCCTGGAGTCTATACCAAGGTCTGCAACTATGTGAGCTGGATTAAGGAGACCATCGCTGCCAATAGCTAAAGACCTCCAGTCCCTGCCTGGTCACTTTCTCAGTAAAGTGACTTCGCTCTTACTGCCTTCATCTGTGTCTGCTCCTTCCTGCCCACTGTCCTGGGAAACATCCTCCAATCTGGGGTCAGGCAGGGCTCTCCCCTTAGAGACGAGCAAAGCCACCCAGTTCCCAAAATATGTTCCATGGAATACTAGATTGGCAGCATATGAAGAGATGGAAATCAAAAATAAGTAGGTGGGCAAGAGGGGCTATTTTTTAGGGGAAAAAAATGTTTCCAATAGTGTTAAAGAGATTTCTTGGCCTTAGTACTTCCATGGGTCTTCAATGTGTTAATGTGCACACACGGCATGGTTTGCAAGACCTTACTGCCTTTTTTGACTATGGCAGGAACTTCCCTGTACCCAAAGGAAACACGTCTAGGGAAATCGCAGCACCAATCAATCACCTTGGCTTTTTCTGTGTCCCCTTACACACATGCTCAGCTTGTACTTCCTCCGCAGTGAATGTCCTACTTAGAGAAGGCCTCACTGGCTCTGCTCCCCAACAATCTGCTCCAGGTCTGCAGAGGAGAAGAGAGCTCCCTGGGTCTCCAGCCCTCATGCTCCTGAGAAATCTGCCTTTTGTTCATGGCACATATTACCAATATGTATTTGCTGTACTGAGTGCTTTATAGATGTTTTCACACTTATTTCTCTCTTCCCTCTGAAATGGTTATTATCCCAGTGTTACAAATAAGAAAACAGGTTCAGAGAAGCTGATTCATCTACTCGTGCTCCACACTAGCAGAGGGTGGATCTGGAGTTTCACTCCTCATTTGCCTGGCTCCAAAGCCCATGCTCCCTCGACCCCGTCTCATGTGCTTCCTCACCACAACTATGGTCTGAGGTGATGACGAGTCCATCATCTCTGGTTTCCAACGTCTGTCCAGCCACTGTCACTGGCACCCTCCCCTGCCTCCCTGCACCTGCTGAGGGGCTCTTCCCAATGGCCCCTTCCCCTCGCTGAGCTTCTGATTGTCCTGCTGCTTCCTGACCTCCCACAGCTTTCAGGATGGAACCCAAGCTTCTTGTCATGGAAGTGTGGGCTCCTGCTCGCTCTGCCCTGCCTACACCCCAGCCTCTTGCCTCTCCACTCCTCTCCTCCCCTGCTATGTCCCATTGTTCAGAAGTCCTGGTGTCCATCCAACAAGCCATGCACCTCTGGCCTTGTCTTTGGACACTGTGGCTCCATTTGACTGGATGTTCTTCCCAACCTCCCCTTCACCCCTTCAGAAAAGTGGATCCAACTCTTTCTCCTCCTTTCTTGCCTGTGCTGGCCCCACTGGCCTTCTCTCTGAGTCACGAGTCCTCCTTCTGTCTGTTCCATGCTTGCTTCTATCACAGTCCCGCTCATGCTCTTTAGTAACGATCGATGGATGTGTCTATCTTGACACTTAACTGTAAGCTTCTTAAAGGAAGAAATCTTGCCTACTCACGTCGGTACTTCTAGTGATTAAACAAAACCTGGAATATAATAAGCCCCCAGTGACAGAATAAATAAAATGTCAACGAGGAGTAGAGGAAAATGTCCTGAGAAAAGAAATTTCCAGAAGAATGGTTCTCAAAGACTGGTCCCTGGACAGCACCATGAAGATCACCTAGGAATTTAGGAGACATGCAGATGCAGGGCTCCACCCTGGACCTACTGAGTCAGAAGTTCTGGGATGGGGCCCAACCACCTGCATTTTAATAAGCCTTCTGTCTTAATCCATTTTGTGTTGCCGTAACAGAATACCACAGACTGGGTAATTTATAATAAAAAGAAATTTATTTCTCACAGTTCTGAAGGCTGGGAAGTCCAGAGTTGTGGGGCCTGCATCTGGCAAGGGCCTACTTGCTGTGTCATTCCATGGTGGAAGGAGGAAGGGCAAGAGAGGGCAGGAGCAAGAAAGGGGCAAACTCACTTTTATAGTAACCCAGTCCCACAACAACTGCATTAATCCACTCATGAGGGCAGAGATGTCATGGCCTAATCACCTCTTAATGGTCCCACCTCTTAATACTGTCACGATGGCAATTAAATTCTCATGTGAATTTTGGAGGGGACATTCAAACCATAGCACCTTCCAAGTCATCCCCATGCACGTTAAAGCTTAGAAGCAATGCAGTAGCGCTATCCTCAGGCCAGTACTCTCTATGTATAAAAGTAATGAACATTTTTGCTAACTATATTCAGGCCCCATGATCAATCTTTAAGTGTGTGACCTCATTTAGTTCTCACAACAACACTGTGAGGTAGGTGTTATTATCATTCCCATTATACAGATAAGGAAACTGGGGCTTAAAGAGATTCAGTGACTTGCTTGAGGTTTCACAAGCATAAGTAGAGGGCCTAGTGGGAGCCCCGGCAGTCTGGCTCCAGGAGGTGGGATTCACTGTGAGGCAGGGGTCTCAGCAGGGTGTTGCAGCCCCTACCAGAGCCCCAGAATTTAAGTAGGGAGCTGGGATCCAGCTCGGTCTCTTCATCATTTGGGGAACTCATGTTAGCCTCTTCAGGTTTCAGTTCTTTAACTGAGGAAATTATGAGAAAAAATTTAGGTTGAAATGAGTCTATTCAAGCAAACAGAAAGGACACTGTTGGGTGGGAGGGGGGAGAGGGAGGAGGGAGGGAGGTTTCGGTCATGGGCCACAATAATCAACCACACTGTATATCGACAAAATAAAATTAAGAAAAAAACAAAAAAGAAAAGAAATGAAATGAGTCTATTAACGTGCTTGAAAATTTTTCAGAATTACACATATGTAAGACGTTACTTGCACATTTTCTGCAAACGCAACACAAATCTTGAGAAAGGTGAAGTAACTCTGCCACCCACTCCTGCATCCACCAGCACCACACATGTGCCTCTCACCCCCTCAAGCGGCAAAAGTCAGATTGCAAATGCCTAGGTCTAAAAAGTAAGGAAAGGCTGTCCCCTGCTGTCTAAGATGATGAATGACCCCAACCTGATACCTGCCTCACTGGTCTAAGCTACTTCTATGGAAGAAAATGCTGCATGTGCACTGGAGCATACTGTCCACTGGTCTAAGCTACTTCTATGGAAGAAAATGCTGCATGTGCACTGGAGCATGCTGTCTACTGGTCTAAGCTACTTCTATGGAAGAAAATGCTGCATGTGCACTGGAGCATACTGTCCACTGGTCTAAGCTACTTCTATGGAAGAAAATGCTGCATGTGCACTGGAGCATGCTGTCCAGAGCGGCAACACTGGAACCAACTCCATCAGGATTAAAGGAAACGATGATGCCAAGACAGAGAGGTATTATTACTTGTAAGGCCTGTGGGGATGAGAGTCCCCAGCTAAATAATCAAAAGGAAACTTTTACTCAGAGGGCAAATTATTCATGGGCAAAAAGGATAAGTAAGACAGGAAAGCATACAAAATAGATCAAAATAAATCATTATGTTGATGACAGGGTGCCTCAATGGGGGAAGTAATAAAGAAGGGGTCTTGCCACATCCCAGTGATGAAAGCATCCACGACATTTTCTTCAGGTGTATGGTAGAGTATTGTGAGATCTGTCTCTATTAATGAGGTAAACAAACAGACTGCCTTCCCTTCTTTTTTCCCTAAATTCTATGAGCAGTGCCCTTAGATGTAGCTTATGGAACCCCTAGATAGCTCTGTGGTGCTCTCCATAGCTTACACCTGCTCTGTTCCAGTCAGGGGATAAGCTGTGGGTCCCAACACTGACACCATAACAAAAACATCTGGGGTGATTTTCTGTTTCGTTTTTTATTTAAATATAAATAAATAAACCCAATCCTAGATATTTTAACTCAAAAGTTTATGGAGATAAATCTGCATTTTTGCAAGGTTCCTAAGTGATTGGGACCCCACTGAGCAAATGTAGAACCTTAAAAGGGGTTTTTACATAAATTGATCTTCTTTAGAAAAAAAATAGCAACTTTGTGAATTGAATAAGTAATTTTTTAAGTAGCTGATTTTCAAACATTACATAGCAATATTCTGTTGTGTTTTTTTGCTTTTTAAATTTTATTAATTTAAGTTTGATTTTAAATAGATAATATAACTATATGGCCCCCAAATGGAAACAATACAACATAAGGTCGACTCTGAGAAATGTTATTTTTACTTCCAGTCTACTTCACTCATCCTTAATAGGTAATCACTTTTATCAGTTTCTTTTGCATCTTTCTAGTGTTTCTGGTTTTAGAAACAAGCAAACAAAAGTATTTACCCCTTTATTGGACAAAAGGTAGCATATACATCTATGCTATTCTGCAGCTTGTTTTTTTCTAGTTAACAATGCATCTTGTACCTACACCCCCACATTTATTGCAGCACTATTCACAATAGCCAAGATATGGGACCAACCTAGGTGTCCACCAACAGATGACTGGATAAAGAAAATGTGGTATATGCACAATGGAATACTACTCAGGCATGAAAAAGAATGAAATCCTGTCAACTGTGGCACAGAAAGATAAATACCACATATTCTCACTCATATATGGGAGCTCAAAGAATAATAAGTTGAACGTTTAGAAGTACAGAATAGAATTGTGATAACTAGAGGCTGGGAAGGGGACACGGGAAGGGGGATAGTGAGAGGTTGGTTGATGGACACAAACTTACAGCTAGATTAAAAAAATAAGTTCTAGTGGTATACAATAGCTCTAGGCATGTATAATTAATGATAATTTATTGTCAAATGGTTAGAAGAAAAGAGCCTAAATGTTCTCATCACAAAGAAACAATAAATTTTTTGATGATGAATTTTCCAACTACCCTGATCTGATCATCATGTATTGTATACATTATTGAAATTTAACTCTGTACCCCATAGATATGTGCAATCAATACATTTCAATGAAAAAAAAATAAATTCCTTAAAAAAATTAAAAAAACAATAGATCTTAAAGCTTTTGATAACAATATAAAATATTTTCATGTCTTCTTAGCACTGAATAACGTTCCATTGTGTGAATATATCCCAGTTTATTTATCCATTCCCTTACTGATGGGCACTTGAGTCTTTTTCATTCACTACTCCAGATAGTAAAGATATTTTACACACATTTTTTTAGATTTGTATGCAAGAGTATTTACAGAATTAATTTCCACAGGTGTTGTGGAGAAAAGACAACTCTTGTACACTATTGGTGGGAATGTAAATTAGTACAGCCATTATGGAAAACTATATGGACACCTCAAAAAACTAAAAATAAAACTACCATATTATCCAGCAATCCCACTTCTGGGTATTTACCCAAAAGATTTGAAATCAAGTTTGTTGAAAAGATATCTTCACTCCCATGTTCATTGCAGCACTAGTCACAATAGTCAGGTTATGGAATCAATTTAAGTGTCCATCAACAGGTTAATGGATAAAGAAAATGTGCATTTATACACAATGGATTCCTGTTGAGCCTTTAAAAAGAAGGAAATTCTGTCATCTGTAACAACATGGATGGAATTGGAGAACTTTAGGCTAAATGAAATAAGCCAATCATAGGGAGACAAATACCACATGCTCTCTATTATATGTGGGATCTAAAACAATCAAACTCATAGCACAGAGAGCAGACTGGTGGCTACAGAGGATGGAGTTTGGGAGAAACAGGGAGAAGATTTCCAAAGGGTACAGAAGAATTAAGTGCTCTTTCTGAGATCTATTGCATGGTGTGGTGAATGTAGTTAATAACGGTGTAGTGTACATTTCAAAATTGAAGACAGTAAATTTCAAATGTTCTCATCACAAAAAATAAGCATTTGAGGGTGATGGATATGTTAATGAGCTTGATTAAATTATTTCACATTGTATTCATGACATCACTTTGTATCCTATTGATATATATAATTATCAATTGTCAATTTACAATTTTTAAAAAAATTCCGTAGGTGGGATTTCTGGGTGACAAAGTAAATTTGTATTTTTTGTATTTTGCATTTGTATTTTTTATAGATGTTTCCATATTGCTCCCCATAAGGGCTTTATCATTTTGCCATCCTACCTCTAATCTGTGTGTAATGGTGCTTATTTCACCAACAGCTTGCCAATAGAATGGTCTTCCATATTCAATTTTTCGAATTGGTTAAAAGTAGTATATCTATGTATTTTTATTTTGCATTAATCATTGTGAGATTTTTTCCTTTGGTTAAGCACCATTTAATTTTCTTTTTTTTCCTCTGAAACATCTGCTCTTTGCCCATTTTTGTTGGGCTGCCAGATTATGTTCATGTTGATTTCTGGGACTTCATCATATATAGAAAGATTAGTCCTTGTGATGAAAGTTGCAGATATTTTCCCCAGATTGTCATTTGTCTTTTGACTTAGTTTATATTTGTCCATGCAAGTGTGCCATTGTTATGTAGTCAAGTTTGATTTTTTTTTTTTTTTCTCCTTTTGGGTTTTAAGTTATAGTTTGAAAGGCAATAAAAGGAAGCACCATCTGGTGAGATGATATCTAAGCCACTTAACTGCAGGTTAAATTTCAAAGTCATCTTGTGTAGGGCCAACCCGTGGCTCACTTGAGAGAGTGTGGTGCTCATAACACCAAGGCCACGGGTTCAGATCCCTATATAGGGATGGCCGGTTAGTTTACTTGGGAGAGCGTGGTGCTGACAACACCAAGTCAAGGGTTAAGATCCCCTTACCGGTCATCTTTTAGGGGGAAAAAAAAGTCATTTTGTGCAGGGAAAATAAAATATCTACTGACAACTTAAAATGTTACTACCCTTCAGGGAAGAGAAGGATAAAACTGTGACCATGATCATGTGATCTTACAACTGTATCTGAGTGTTTTCCAGACTTCCTCTGTTTTTCCAGCCTCCACGTCCATTTCTCCCAACTCCCCTTACTGACTTACTCTGACTCCTGAGGCCAACAGTGAGAGCTGACATCACATGTGGTCTTCCCTCACCCCACACCCATTCCTGGCCAAGCTCTCAGCTACTGTTTCATCTCTATCTAGAGAAGCCCTCCCTCGCTGAAGCTCATGGTCAGTTCTCCAGAGAACTCCAGACCCCAGCTGACCAGCCTAGAGGTTTAGAGTTGGCTAGAGGGACGGAGTCTGGGTACTTAGAGGTTTCACTCTAAGAAGGGTGTGATCTCCGAATGACGCAGAGCCTGGGGTAACGCCAGGGCAGATGCTGCTTCCTGACGGGGTAGGTCCCCACTGTGACGACAGCTTGGAGAGGGGTGGAAACTAAGAGAAAGCCAGCCCCATCAGCAGACAACTTTGCAAAGACACAGCTCCAAGGAGCTCAGACGTCCTGAAGAGAGGGCATGGGGGTGAGGGGAGAGCTCCCCTGGACTGGTCCACACCCCACCACCATCTCGCACAATGGAGGTTGATGTCACCAGCCCCCGTCCTCCACTCCCCTCAAAGGAACAGCTGCTAGAGTGGTTTCTTTCAGGCTCCCAGGGGCGGTGCCCTGGGAGGGGCCATTTTTGTACAAAGCTGTAACATTGTGGGGACAGGGGCCACGGTGATTCAACTCTATGGGAAATCTTTACAAAAACCTTTCTGCCTGTCCTAGCGCCCACAGTTACCTTGACTTTTCTTCTGGGTCACAGACCCAAGCGTGGCTTGATCCAGGATGCCTCTGCCTCTCCCCTGACCACATGTCAGGCAAAGGCCATGGACAAGGACAGGCCTGGATCAGAACCGAAGTTTCCCAGGCAGAAGGAACCCAGATGTAAAAAGAATGCCTCAGTGGCCTCACAGGTGAAGGGCTCAGGGAGACTTTCATCCCAACCCCCGTGAATCCAGGGCAAGGGCAGTGATAAGATGCACTGGAGGTGACCAGCTCCACAGGGGATGTGGGAAGAAGCCAGAGATGTCCCGGCTCTTGATGGATGGAATCACAAGCTCTTGGACCCTGTCTCTCCCTCCAGGTCCACATCCTTTTGATGGAAACTCAGAGAGGGAGCATTTGTATGGGGCATCTTTTGAGAAAGGGACATAGAACCCTCTGGCTGGACTCTGCCATGCTCGCTGGTCCCAAGAGTCAAAAGTAAGAAGTGTTCTTCTGTGCAGTATCTATAAAGCACAGGAGGGGATTCCTTATCCCAGGGTCCTCCAGACCCTAGCCAGGGACCCGTCCTCTCTCCATGCCTCAAATGTGTTTTCCTCCTTGCCCCACGTCACTGTGTGAACACTGAAGTTTTCTTTGGAGAAGGCACCAGGCTCACAGTTGTAGGTAAGACATTTTCCAGGTACCTTTCCATGTCCCTTGTAGAAGAAAGTGGAGCCAAAATGTCCATTTTAGAGTGGCCGTATTCCGATGTGCTTACTATGACTATACCTTCGGCTCGGGCACCAGACTCACAGTTGTAGGTAAGCCTGGCGTCTAGGTGGGGTGCAAAGGTGGAGGACTCTTTCCCGGGAAAAGTCACAGGGAAGGGAGCACCCAGCTTATCTCATGTCTGGGATTGGGGAGGCTCACTGCACGGGTGAATCTGCCCAGGCACCCGGAGGTTCTCAGCAGAGTTGAGCCAAGCCTGGCACAACCTGGCAGGAAAGGAGAGGGAGATGGTGCTGTCCCTCTGAGTAGTCCCCTGAGTTACGGGAGCCAAGAGAAAGCCTGGAGGGGAATTAAGAGCTGGGACCTCTGTTGAGACTGTCAGGCTTTCTGTAGAGGCTTCAGATCTTCCCTTGATCTGTATTTTCATAGGCGGCCACACTCTGCCCCTTCTCCCATCTGGGTTCTGGGCAAGCCCTGAAGGGCACGCAGAGTTGAAAGCAGGGCTGTGGCTTTGTGAGGAAGAGAGCCATAAATGCCCAGCCTCACCCCGAATCCCAGCTGTGCTCAGCAGATAGTGGGAGGTTTTGAAGTGGCCCGGGGAGGCTGTGTTCTGGAAACACCCTCTATTTTGGGGAGGGAAGCCGGCTCACTGTTATAGGTAAGTCAGGGTTGGAGAGCTGGGAACTTGCAAGGAGGGGCTAGGATCCAGATGGAGCCTCCATCTTGGTACTTAGGTTAAAATGTATTTTTATTTGGAAGACCTGAATGTAAATCTTAATGTAGACATGGAGGGGACAGCCTTCATCTCTAATAATTTCATCGACTGGCCGTGCCAAGCCTGGGTTCCCCTACAGGGAGGAAGGTAGACTCAGTTAATAAGGGGTCACCTTGTCCATCTCCTGTATCCTTGGAGGGTGCCTGTCTTGGCCATGATAGACAGGAGAGCTTTTGGCCTTACAGCTGTCATGGCCTTGCTATTTTTATCCCTCAGGCAGAAAGGAGGCAGACACAGGAGAGAGAACATGGGGTTGGGGGTGTCACACAGAGTCCTCTGACCACAGCATTTCGGGTTGCACAGTTGTCTACCCCTCAACCTCCCAGAGTCAAAATTCTCCTAAAGAATGGCAGGTGGACTTGGGGAGGAAGGAACAGAAGGCAGCAGGGGGCACTTTTCCTGCCAGGCTTTAATTTTGTGCAACTAATGACAAAATCTTCTTCGGCAGCGGAACCAAGCTGTCTGTCTTGGGTATGTAAAGGTCTTCTTCCAGGATAGTGTGTTGCAAGGTTGGAGTTCCAGGAAGATGCCTTGGAGAGGCAAGGACTAAGAGCAGAGTTGGGGAAGGCTCCAGGAATGTGGGTGGGTGGAGTTCGTACTGGAGCCCCCAGAGCTCTGTGTGGAGCTAGCTCTGGAAGGAAGGGCCCGTGCCAGCTCTTCTGGGGTTTGCCACATGCATGTTGTGCTGTGTACCAACCAGGTACAGCATTTTGGAGATGGGACTCGACTGTCTGTCCTAGGTAAGGTGCAGGACCAGGGGTGGTAGAGCCATTGCCTCTTGGAGCTGGAGTCTCTGCCTCTCTACCCAGTGCTGGCAGCAGGGAATTGAGTAAAGTCACTTAGCCTGTGGGGGTCCCATGGAGCTGGGTCTGCTACCCCTTCTAGTGTGGCTTGGGTGACTCCTCTATGTCTCTTCTCTAAGTCTTCAGCCTGTAATCTGTCTCCTTGCTCCTTTCTTGGTTCATCATTCCTTCTCATCTGCATGGATCTGCCCCTCCTAAGCCTTTTCCTCATCTTCCTCTCGCCCCATAGTTTGCCTAGGCCTTTGTCCTTATTCAGTTCCTTTAGTGCAGAGCCATGAATCCAGGTAGAGAAAGGTGGCCAGACCTCTCTCAAAGAGCTAAGACTTGCCTCTGGCTGGAGATGTCTGAGTAGGTTTTACCAAAGCCTCCTGCACTGTGCTATAATTCACCTCTCCACTTTGGGATTGGCACCAGGCTCACAGTGACAGGTATGGGGGCTCTGTTCCTGACTGGGGGTGCCTATGTTTGACCACAATGAGCAGGTGCTGGGAAGGGAATTGTGTGTAAGGACAGAGGTCAGAGTTGCCCCTTCCCACCTGCAGCCCTGCGCCCCTCCTCCCGTCCCCAGGGCTTGTCCTGCTTGCTGTTGTGCTGTTTGTTGAGGTCCGGGCTCCCTGCTTAGCCTCAGGGTTTGTGTTTTCTCACTCTTCCTTTCACTGTCTTCTGACTCCTCTCGTCTCTGCTTTCTTAGTAGGTGCGTTGTTTTACTTTCCCTTTTTATTGGATATTCCCCATTTTTCCCTTCCTGCTCTAACTCCAATTCTGCACTGTTGACTCTGTTTTGGTAACTGGGTCTGTCTCCTATGTTAAAATACTTCCCAACATCTGCCTTCACCGTAGAACTCTGTGTTCCTGCCTTCATGTTTCTCCTGCTCTCTGTCTCTACCTTTCTCCAAAGACACATGTTTGTCTTCCTGTGGTGGTTTAAAGGATCCAGAGGCAGTGAGGGCCAGGCTGGTGAGACCTGGGTGGATTGAGGTCTGCTGCTGAGGCCGTAGGACAGAAGCAGTTGTCACGGCATCGCAGGAGTTACAGGGGTGTCTCTGGGGTGCACTGTGCCTGGTGCATGTTGAGGAGATAGGTCTGAATAAACCATTGCAACTGGAAATTTATACTATCTTAGCAACAGATTAGATATAAAGAAGAGAAAATGGATAGTTGAACCCATTTTCATAAGCCTGTGGATCTATGCTGGAATAATAAGGTAAGAAGCCCATCATGAAACCCTAACATAACCATTACCCTGCTTGGGAGGGAGCAGGGCTGCATGTGGGAAGGGGCAACTCTGACCTCTGTCCTTACACCCAATTCCCTTCCCAGCACCTTCTCATGGGGTGGAATGAACTGGGGTCTGGGCTGGAGGCATAGACAAGGCTGTAGGAGTGGGACATATAGGTCCCATGGGCAGGGCAGACACTGTCCTGCAGATGGGGGCATGTGCCAAGGAATGTAATGAAAAGTACAAATTACCAGAATCAAAGGCCTGCATTCAAGGGGATGGGAGCAGGGATGGGGGTGCATCATGCAACTTGGTAAGTGACTTAAATAGCCTCAGGCTCTGTAAAGACATATGAATTGGAGGGACTGATTTAACTTATGGGACCAGCCTTTTTATTCCTGTTGTTCATCACTATGCACAGGGGTTGCCTTTTGCCAAACCTGCGTCTCAATCTTCCCATTAGAAATATTTCTTAAAGGGCCAAACCCATGGCTCACTAGGGAGAATGCGGCACTGGGAGCGCCGAGGCCGCAGGTTCAGATCCTATATACGGATGGCTGGTGTGCTCCCTGACTGAGCGTAATGCCGGAGACACCAAGCCTAGGGTTCCGATCCCCTTACCAGTCACAGAAAAAAGAAAAGAAAAGAAAAAAAAAAAAAGAAATATTTCTCAAATTTAGATAAAGAGGAGACATCTGAGTTTGCTGCATTTCTTCACCAAAAGCTCATTCCTGGAGTCAGAACAGAACAAAATGGAGGGCATAGTAAATTCTGGCAAAATGGAGGGTGCTTGGAGGATAGATGTGATTTCCTCCACTCTTCGTGTGTCTTCAGATGAGGTCATTCCTGCCAGTAATCCCAGAAATTCTTTTTCTCTTATTTGTCAAGCATGTCAAAGAGCCCAGGGCACCTCCACTGAAGTGGCCCTCAGACTTTGTGATCTGTGCATACCCAGCAATCAGGCTTTTACTACTTTCAAGAGTGAAAAGCTTGGCTGTGATCTAGGATTCCAACCCTGGCCAGGGAGGTGTGCCAGACCCTGGAAAGAAGAAAGGTTCACCCCCTGGACATGGCCTTTCACGGGATGACAGCCATCCTGGGCAGGCTCATTCAACTTTACCATGGCTGCTGCTAAGTCTAAATGATGAGATAGCCATGCCCTAAGCAGGGTTTTGAACTAAGAAGGAAGATAGACAGATGCACTCTTTTGAAAGATGATCAAACATGCCCCAAAGTAAGAGACATTGCAAAGAAAACCAAGAAAATCAGGACATAATGCCACCTTAGGGATATGGGGGAGAGCGTGGGCAGTGTGGATCCATGAGAGACCTGAGAAAGAAGTGGTAGAGCAACCACAGACCCCAGGATAGGAACCCCACAGCAAACAGAACCTACTAGGACTTAATTTTTCTTTATGATGAACTCTCTTTCTCTCTCTCCCTTACACACACACACACACACACACACACAAAGAGCCCAAAGAGCTCTCAGAGCAGCTCTGGTCCCAACCCCTCTTCACCTTCCAGAGGACCTGAGCAAGGTGACCCCACCCAAGGTCACTGTGTTTGAGCCATCAGAAGCAGAGATTTCCCGGACCGACAAGGCCACGCTGGTGTGCCTGGCCACAGGCTTCTACCCTGACCACGTGGAGCTGAGCTGGTGGGTGAATAGGAAGGAGGTCCACAGTGGGGTGAGCACAGACCCTCAGCCCTACAAGGAGCAGACCGGCCTCAACAACTCCAGCTACCGCCTGAGCAGCCGCCTGAGGGTCTCGGCTGCCTTCTGGCACAACCCCCGCAACCACTTCCGCTGCCAAGTCCAGTTCTACGGGCTCACGGATGAAGACCAGTGGACCTACGACTCAGCCAAACCCATCACTCAGAACATCAGTGCCGAGGCCTGGGGCAGAGCCGGTGAGTGGGGCCTGGGGAGTCCAAGAGGACACTGAGTCAGATCTGCCACCAACAGGAAACAGAAAGTCCAGGCAGAAATCCAGAAGGAAGAAAGACTAGATAAAGGGGGGAAAAAGGTAGGGAGAGGGGACCTAAGCACACCAGGATGGTGAACTAGGAACCTCACGCTAATTCCTCCCCTAGATCCTAGCCCCCCAGAGCCTTGCAGCAAAGTCCCCCTTTCTACTTGGCCTGTTCAGTTCAGCATCTGAGTATTACTCCCCCGTCACATTCAGTGCTTCATGTTCAATGGATTTCCAGGATGATGTGGCTGACATAAGATCAACAGAAGACGGTGCTAGGGCTGACAGAGGAAGCTGGTCTGGGCCTGGGAGTCGGTGCTAACTACACAGCTGACTTTAGTTTTAATTTGCTTAAGAATACAAAGTCTCTCATCCATTTTTCTCCCCCATTTTTTCTTTCAGACTGTGGTCTCACCTCGGGTAAGTGAGTCTCTCCTTTTTCCCTCTGTCCCCACGGTCTTTGCTCTGGAATCAGGGCACGGAGAACTCGTGGACCCTGAGGGGTGGGGGAGGCCAGAGCTACCTGCTCACAGGTACCTACCAGCTCTCTTTCCTGTCCACAGTGTCCTATCAGCAAGGGGTTCTTTCTGCCACTGTCCTCTATGAAATCCTGCTGGGGAAGGCCACCCTGTACGCGGTGCTGGTCAGCACCCTGGTGCTGATGGCCATGGTAAGGAGAAGGACAGGATGGGGCAGGTGATTGCAGCTGACTTGTGACACTCAGCAATTCCCAACCAGGTGTATGGAGGCCCTGCCAGGACCAGAGGTGGGCAGTAGGGAAGGAGGGAGTTCCACTCACATGCCTCAGAAGATACCTTGCAGTTCTGCAGGATCGGGGTGGAAGGGCTGTGCTGGGAAGAAGATGGGGTCACTTGAAAACCCAATGGATATTTTGAGGAATCCTACTATTTGTCTGATCAATGGGATTTCATATGCCCTCTCAGTCCCCATCACTCCTGGCTCTTGGTAACCACCAAAACCTTCTCTTCTGCAGGTTAAGAAAAAGGATTCCTGAAGCCAGCTCTGGAGGTGGAGTCAGAAGCTTCCAACCCACTATGGCGCCAATATGGATTCTCCTTCTGCCAGTGCTTCTGAAGAGCTGTTCTCATCTCTCTGCTCATCCAGTATCTACCCCTCTGTGCATGCACAGCTGCACATTCATCACCAGAATCTCTCTAACCCAGAGGGGACCCTTGTGTGCCTAAGTGACCAAACCAATAAAAATGTTCTGCTCTGGCCTGACTCTGACTTACGTCTAGGTATCTCTTCTGCCATCTCTGAACTCTCTGTGACTCTCCCTATTCAATCAGGGTAGAAACAATAAGTATTTAAGGAAAGTCAAGTTCCCTCAGGTAAGAGGGGTGAAGGACCCACCCTGTGACTGACAGAAGAGGTGAATTAAATGTGAAAGGTGGTGAAGGGAGCTGAAGAGGTTGCTCCCTGAACAGTCTAAAGAGACAGAGATGTTGAATACAGGAGTTTTCTGTCCTGCCCTGGACAGAGGTGCTCTAAGGAAGAGTTGACCTGCTCAGACATGTCCGCCCACCAGCTGGCCATGTCTGCATGGCCCACCTTCCTTCCAGCTCCCTCACTGAGGACACTAGTTCTCTCCCTCACTAAGTAGGGTTCCCAGCTAAGAAGACAATGCAGTGACTTGGAAATTTATTTTCAATGGAAGATGTGCCTCCCAGTTTCAGTTACACATCTGTTTATACATTTCTCTCTAGTGAATTACATAGGTGTGAAAACATCCCCTGATCACTCCTAGAAGGATAAAAAAATAAAGTTCCCTAAAACCAAGAATTAGCCCTATTTCTACTTCTAGAAATCCTTCAAAAGCTCTCTGTTGTCTCACTGTCACCATGGTGATGTGGTCCCAAGTCCTCGAGATGGCCTGTGAGACCTGATGATGATTGTCCTCCACTCCTTAGCCCACATTCCCCTTGTCCTCTCGTCCCTGCACCCCCTGAGCTCCTGGCCTTCAGGCCATCCTGCACACGCTGCACCTCCACCTGGGATGACAGAGCACTCTTCTTCCCTTGGTGGCTACTACATAGACTTAAAGATTTGGTTCCCATATCCTCCCTCCCAAAGAGCCTTCCCTGGCCCTTTCTTGCCCCTTTCTTACCCCCTACTCCCCTGAGACTGGATTAGATTCAGCCTTTATTTTACTGTCATAGTGGCTTTTCTTACGTCCTTCATGACACTTGTCACACCTGATGGAAATTTGTCTGGCACACCCACTTGACTGTGAGTTTCCTGATAACAAGGATGTGTTTTATGATAGTATCCCTAGGACATGGCATAGTACCTTGACTCAGTGTAGGCACTGGGTAGGTATCTTTGAATAAATGAATAAACTCAAAGTGACCCAATTCAGGAGCAGTCATAGCCATGAGGCCTACCTGAAACAGCCTTCCATTTACAGGACTAGACCACACAGGCTTCCTTCTCTATTGCAACACATACATGCATACAAAGATGGGTGTGTGCATACATACATGCATATGTCTACATATGCATATACAGTCATGCATCCCTTAGTGACAAGGACATGTTCTGAGAAATGCATCATTAGGCAATTGCATCATTAGGAGATTTTGTCCTTGTGCGAACATCATAGAGTGTGCTTTACACAAACTTAGATGGCATAGACTATGGCTCCTAGGCTGCAAACCTATAGAGCTGTACTGAATATTGTAGGCAATTGTAACACAATTGTAACTATTTGTGTATTGAAACAAATCTAAACATAGAAAAGGTCCAGTAAAAATACAGTATAAATGATTTAAAAAAATGGTACACTTACTTAGGGCACTTACCATGAATGGAGCTTGCAGGACTGGAAGTTGCTCTGGGTGGTCAGTGAGTGAGTGCTGAGTGAGTGCGAAGGCCTAGGACATCACCATACACTACTGTAGACTTTATAACACTGTACACTTAGGCCACACTCTATTTATAAAAAATAAAGTAAGTGCACTACAACTTTACAATAATTACGATATCTGTAGGTGATAGGAATTTTTCAGCTCTGTTATAGTTTTATAGGACCATCATCTTATGTACAGTCTGTCATTGACCAGAAAGTCATTACACAGTGCACAATTGTATATATCTGCACACACACACGTGCACACGCTCACTCACTCATTGAACACATATCATTGCAGCGTATTGCTATTGGCCTCCAAGAAAATAAAGATAACCAAATAACAGTCCCCAAGAAGTTAACCTGTTCATAAAAGGAGTAAGTCATGAACAGAAAGAGCTGAAATACAGGACAATGCTTTGAAATAGCAATGAGAGCAGTCTACTGAAATGCTCAGAGGGTAGCACTCAATTTTGGACTGGGAAAATCAGGGAAGAGTCTGAGGAGGTGGCAAACTCTTCAAAGGAAGAATTGGTTTCAGTTGTCCACTCTAGAGAGCAGTCAAGCCAGTCAGAAGCATGAACAGAAGACCAAACAACACAGTCAGGTACTTCTGCGTACATTCTTTTAGCTGGGTGGAAAGTTTAAAGATAGGAATAATCAAAATTAAGGCTGAAAGGGCAGGTTGGTGTGTGCCACTCTGAGAATGGACTCATATCATTGCAACCAGCATGGAGCCTGGCACATGGTAGGTATTCACTAAATATTTGTGCAATGAATGAGTGATAAGGAGTCTAGACTTTGCTCAGGAAGCAACGGGGAACTATAGAGATTTCTCAGCTGTTTGTCCTTGTGCCATGAGTTGCCTCACCTGCTCTGTGAACTCTCCTGTTGGAGCTATTTCTCCACCCCTCGCTCCTCTCACCAGCCTCACTATAAGAGCCAGTCTGAGGAGGTGGGCATAACCAGCCCCAGAGGGGAGACCCCATGACATAGGTGGTCTCCTCAGGGTGGTGCAGTTCCAGAGAGTGGCTTCTCTGCCCCCGTCACCATCACCAACACTAACACAGCGACCTTCTCCAAGCCCCTCCCCACTTTAAATGTACCCTGACTTTGTCCTTTCCCAGCCCCACTCAATCAGACTAACCTCTGCCACCTGCGCTTCCTGCCTCTGCTGGGTGGTTGGGGGAGGAGGGCCAGCAGGGGGGAAACATTTTTGTACCATGGTGTAACATTGTGGGGACTGGGGGGGGGGACACGATGATTCAAATAGAGGAAGTGCTTTTACAAAAAGCCCTGCCCCAGAAAATATCCTCACCCAGCCCAGGGAATGCAGCTACTGGATGGGGAGAGGTCTCTGGAGCTGGTCCCTGTTGTGGCCTTGCAAGGGCCTGGACCCAGTGAACACCTGTGCATCTCCCGGCTCCGGACTCAGCTTCCCAGGAACATGAAGGCCAAGGCAGGCCACGTGAATTCAGCCTTTCTCTTAAAACTTGCCCTTGACAAAGTGCTCATACATGCATTATTTATTAAGAACTCACTAAAACCCTGTGGGAGAGATACTATCCCATTTTTCAGATGAAGAAACTGAGGCCATAGAGGGTATAGGTCATATAACTAGTGAGAGGCCTGGTCCTGCCTGCAACACTTCCCAGATCCAGCTTACCCACCACCACAATATCCCTTCAGATTTCACGTCCACTGTGTTGTTCCCAAGCCAAGCTGATCCTCCACTGCAAATTGGTGGTGACCTCATGCAATGTCCAGATTACTATGCCCAGCTAATTCTGGGGGTGGGAAGAGGAAAGCCCAGGCAGGAGAGGGAGGGTGCACCCTCAGTCTGCGGGGTGGAGGTGGGGAAGGGGAAGGAATTCTTGGCAGCCCCATGGTACTGTGCTCCTACAGTGAGCAGTTCTTCGGGCCAGGGACGCGGCTCACGGTGGTAGGTAAGAAGGCCGCTCCAGGTGGGTGGACTGCTCAGCCTGGACGACCCCATGAACCCTGGCCTGAGTAGAGTGGGCACTGAGCCATTTAGCGACCTTTGTCAGGGAAGGCGGGGTTTGCACCGGGGTCCGCAGGGCTGTGCGAACACCGGGCAGCTGTCCTTTGGGGCTGGCTCCAAGCTGACCGTGCTGGGTAAGGACAGCTGGGGATCCCGCCGCGCTCCGAGGGGCGGGATGGAGAGCGGGGGCTGTGCTGAGAGGAGCTGCTCCGGGGCCTGGGCTGAGAGCTCCTGATGCTGGGTCCTGGGAGAGCGATGGAGCGCTCAGGGATGGAGGGCACCAGGGCTGCGTCTGGCGCAGCAGGAGCGAGCGGCGCCGGTTTTTGTCCCGGGCCGGGAGGCTGTGAGCACAGAAACGCAGTATTTCGGCCCAGGCACGCGGCTGACCGTGCTGGGTAAGCGGGGGCGCCGGGGGGCTCGGGAGCGGGGCCGAGGGGCGCTCCGGGACGCCGGGCTTGGGGGCTGTGTGTGTTTTTGTGCCGCGCCCGGGGGCTGTGAGCCAAAACGCGCAGTCCTTCGGCGCGGGCACGCGGCTGACCGTGCTCGGTAAGCGGGGACCGCCGGGGGCCGGGGCGGGGGCGCGGCGCCAGTGTTCGTGCGGGGCTCGGGGCTCGTGCAGCCAGACCCCCCAGTACTTCGGGCCGGGCACCCGGCTCCTGGTGCCGCGGGGGGCCGGCGGCTGGGGTGTCTGTGGGGACCCCCCGGCCCGCGCGGCGGGGTCGGGATGGAAGCTCCCGGGCACCTGGGAGCCCGACCTGCCCGAGCTCGGCCCCCCGGGCCTCCGGGGCGGGAGGTGGCTGGCGGCGCCGCGGGGTTTGCGCGCGGGGCTGTGCCTCCGTGCTCCTACGAGCTGTATTTCGGTCCGGGCACCAGGCTGACCGTCACAGGTGAGATTCGGGCGTCTCCGCCTCCTCCCCCCAGTCCCAGCGCCTCGGTCCCCGGTCCCCGGTCCCCGGAGGGGCGTGGGGTGACCCGCGGGGGTCAGCTCTGGAACTTCATCCTCTCGCTCCTTCCCCGGCTGCGCGAAGGACTTGGGTGGGGGTCGGGGGATGTTCAGGGTCCGGGAACCTGGGTTGAGGGCAGGGCCACTTCTGATCTCTTTTTTTCTGAGGTATTTAGGGACAGGGAGAGTGATGGAGAAGGGGAAGATTTATTTGGACTCTGGGAGCCGCTAGACTGTAGAAAAATCCAGAAGGGATAACCTGGTTTGGAGGTGGGGGTGGGTAAGAGGGGGCGCAACTGCTTCTCAGAGGCAGGCAGGGCTGGCTGGGCAGGGAAAGCAGGAAGGCGGGGATGGGGCGAGCCGCTCCGGAGAGGGGTCAGGGAGCAGGATTCCTGCAGACGGAGCGTGCACTTGAGCAGAGAGGAAGAAAAAGGCTGGCAGACAGGAGTGGAACAGAGATGCCCGAAAGAGAGACAGAAAACATGAGTCAGTAAAGAAGAGTCAAAACAAGCTGGGTTTGTTGATTGACTGTTTAGCAGTATGGATTTAAAATTAGATTTATAACTTCTCCGCTTCATTCACTCTAAACCTCAGATCCCTGAGGGGCGGGGACACAGCATCCATACCTGGCCAAGGGCTGCTGAGCACAGCCCTGCAGGAGAGCGGGGGCAACCTCAGCCGCGGGGGTGCATGTACCCCTAGATGTCCACCCCCCCCCCCGTCCCCAGCCTGGCATCTCCGTTATCACACTAGTTATTCCAGGTGAAACAGTCCAGATGCTGCAGGGAGTTCATTTGTCACAAACACACACCAAAATGCCGCTATTTTGCCTAGGAAGTGAGAAAAACTCCCTAGAAGATCTTAGGCTCTTAGAGCTGGAAAGGGACCTGGTGATGAAAACCCTGAGGCAGAAAGGGGAAATAACTCACAGTACTGCTCTGTGAACCTGGACTGTTTGACAACAAGTACCATAACAACAGCGGGCACCATGGGTACTTAGACTGTCATTCAGCTGGATCCAGTGGGACTCAGACAAAAGAAAATGTGTCCAGAGGAAGTGCGGGGTCCCTATGATCAGCTGGGGTGGAGAAAAGACCCAAACTGTAGAACCAGATAAAGCTCAGTTCCAACCCCTGGTTCTTTAGTGATGAGTGACCTTATTAATGTGTGAACCCCAGTTTCCTCAACTGTAAAGTCTCATTAACAATACCCACCATTTACTATTATTGTAAGGGATAAAAGAGAAGCAACATGTAGAGAATCTAGATTACTCTGTAACTCAGTAACACTAGGTCCCCAGGGAGGGAGTGGGGATGCTGAGCCCCGTATTGTTATCAAAGGAGGTCAGGACTTGGGACGTAGAAATGGAGTGGAGGGCTGTGCATGTGAGAAAGGTGGGCTGGGAAGAGGAAAACTGAACATCACAGGTTTGCCTGAGGCTAGTCCAACCCCACAAGCAGAGCACACACACAAACAGCTACTCACTGGTACACACACTTGCACCCACCTAGGCAAGCCCCCCCCCTCCCCTCAGGGACTCACAACCGTGGAAGCACAGCTGACCCCCCCCTCACCACCATGGAGTTGTGTAGACACTGGGTCAGGGTGTATCAAGGGTCTTCTGTTCATCCTGCATATCACATCTATAATATCCTAGCACACATGGCTCAAGGCTTATCTTTCATTTTCATGATAGGAACTGAGTGTTGGCTGAGTGAGGGGGTCAAGGAGTGCTTTCCTTAGGGCCCCCGGATGGCTGGTAGAATCCCACGGCCAGGGCCTTTGAGATGAGACTGAAAATAAACAGGCTGAGAGCAGAAAGACTGACGAAGCCAAGTTCTGCAGACAAAAGGTGGGATGTTACATATCTGCCCTGGCTTGGCCAGTAAAGACTTAGAGGCATGGTCATAACTAGCAAGGTCAGAGTTGGGGTAGGAGAGCAAATACAAAATTTGCAGGCCCAGCTCAAAATGAAAATACGGGGGCTTTTGTAAAAAAAGACACCTGGAATTTCAGAATGGTGACAGAACAGCATTAAACCAAGCATGAGGCCTTTCTAAACCAAGCATGTGGTCCTGTGTGACTCCACAGGCTGCATAACCATGAAGCTGGCCCTGCAAGGAGGGTCACATCCATAGAAATGTGAAGAAGTGTCAGGACAATTTTTTTCTCCAGAGTCCAGGAGACTAGGAATAGGTTCTCAGAAAATGATACGTCTTCATTTTAACAGAATTGCTCAGAAACAAAACCCATTCAGGGCTGGCCAATTAGCTCACTCAGTTAGAGCATGGTGCTGCTAACACCAAGGTCAAGGGTTTGGATCCCATACTGATCAGCTGGCCAAAAAAAAAAAAAAAATCAATGGAAAGTAAAGAACAGGATAAAATGAACAGAAGGCAGGCCCAGAAGAAGAGAGTCAGCCAGAGGAGAGGGTTCCCAATTAGGACAACTAGTAGCAAGAAGTGTCTGTGATGATCTCAAATGCTTATTTAGGAAATTTGCTGCTAGGAAAGAGTATAACATTTGGAAGCAAAGGGACAAAGAAGATTGAAGAATCCCTGAAGTTGAAATAAGGGTCTTGATTATTATCTGTGTGAGCTGAGGAAACTCAGGTGGTATCAGGAGGCAGAGAAATGCATAGGATGGCCTTGTACTCCACAAAAAAGTTAGAAAATCTTTTATTCTAGGGCCAGCCCATGGCTCACTTGGGAGAGTGTGGTGCTGATAACACCAAGGCCACGGGTTTGGATCCCTATATAGGATTGGCCGGTTAGCTCACTTGGGAGAGCTTGGTGCTGACAACACCAAATCAAGGGTTAAGATCCCCTTACTGGTCATCTTTCAAAAAAAAAAAAAAAGAAAAGGAAATCTTGAATTCTCCTGAACACACCGTAAGATAAAAGGATGGCTTCACAAGAGGGCAAAAAATAGACCATCTGCATGTTATCATCTAAAGAAGGCTTCCAGCCCCCAAACGTCTCTCTCATCTCCAATTCCCCTTTGTTCCTTAGCTCCTTAGATTCACATGTAAATAACCTGGCTCAGGAAAAGGGTTTTCTGAATCCTTATATCATTTATTCTTCACATCTGTTCTGCAACACTGGAAAGTTAGTGCTGAGATCTCACTTCAAAAGCAGAAAAAAATAATTTGGAGACACTAAAGAGTCTGTCCTAAAGTCACACTGGTGGGCAAAGTTAGTTCTAGGTTTTGGATCCTGTTATTCTGATTCCAATCCAGTGCTCCATTTAAATAACTACTACATAAAATGGTGAAAAGTAGACATATAAGCTTTTTTGAGGGTGGATAAATCAAAATACATCAGTGAAGGGATATTGCCCAGAGTTTTAGGCAGTGCCATTCATAAGGCAACCTTAGGTGGATGGAGACAGTGGACAGTGTCTGTCCACAGGGTGAATACAAAGGACAGGCATGAAGGAGGGAGAACAATCAAGGAGAAATGGGACAGTGACCCCAAAGCAGACAGGACTTAGTGTAACATAATTTTCCATTATGGTGACCCCTTACCAGCATGCTCTCTCTCTCTCTCTCTCTCACACGCGCGCACACACACACACACACACACACACACACACACACACACACACGCAAAAAGAGCTCTCAGAGCAGCTCTGGTCCCAACCCCTCTTCACCTTCCAGAGGACCTGAGCAAGGTGACCCCACCCAAGGTCACTGTGTTTGAGCCATCAGAAGCAGAGATTTCCCGGACCGACAAGGCCACGCTGGTGTGCCTGGCCACAGGCTTCTACCCTGACCACGTGGAGCTGAGCTGGTGGGTGAATAGGAAGGAGGTCCACAGTGGGGTGAGCACAGACCCTCAGCCCTACAAGGAGCAGAACGGCCTCAACAACTCCAGCTACCGCCTGAGCAGCCGCCTGAGGGTCTCGGCCGCCTTCTGGCACAACCCTCGCAACCACTTCCGCTGCCAAGTCCAGTTCTACGGGCTCACGGATGAAGACCAGTGGACCCACAACTCGGCCAAACCCATCACTCAGAACGTCAGTGCCGAGGCCTGGGGCAGAGCCGGTGAGTGGGACCTGGGGAGTCCAAGAGGACACTGAGTCAGATTTGCCACCAGTGGGAAACAGGCGGTCCAGGTAGAGACAAGACTAGACCCAGAAGAAAGCCAGAGTGGATGGGATGGGTCGATCAAGACTCCCAGTGCCATAGCATGTGCTTTCTCCCACGGAGCATGGAAATTAAATGGGCACCTCAGGCTCATTCCTCCCCCAGATCCTCAGCCCCGTCACGACTGGCCTGTACAGCTCAGCATCTGAGTGGTGTGTCTCCCATCTCCTTACTGGTCCTAGTTTCCTAAGATCCTAATGACCATGTCCCTGACACAGAAGCGGCATGAGGGAGCCAGGGCCAGGGCTGTCAGATGAGGCTGCCTTTGCACTGTCGAGCTCACGTGTGTGTGTGGCCTATCGGTGTATGACTTTAAAGTCTGTGATCTAACGTTCTGTGTCCTCAAGAAGTGGCATTCTTTCATCCATTTTTCTCCCCATTTTTTCTTTCAGACTGTGGCTTCACCTCGGGTAAGTGAGCCTCTCCTTTTTCTCTTCATCTGCTATGGTCTTTGCTGTGGAGTCAGGGCATGGAGAACCTGTGAACACTGAGGGGTGCTCACAGGTAACTACATACCTGTTCTCCTTCCTGCCCACAGTGTCCTATCAGCAAGGGATCCTGTCTGCCACTGTCCTCTATGAGATCCTGCTGGGGAAGGCCACCCTGTATGCAGTGTTGGTCAGCGCCCTGGTGCTGATGGCCATGGTAAGGAGGAGGGCAGAATAGGGCAGGTAATTGGAGAGAGGAGGTGGCCCATTGTACATGGGATGTAGGGAATCTCAGAGCCAGTCCCTGGTCTGGAGATACATCCTATCATCTCAGTGAAAGTGTAATGGGCCACCAGGCTGGGGAGAAAATGTGGGGTCACTACAGAATGCATCATTTGAGGATGGGAGAACCTATATGCCCCAAGCAGAATCAGTCCCCAGAGTTCGCCTCTTCTTTCCCCCTCCTCCTGCTCCAGTTCCTTGGGCCCTGACAATGCCCTCTCTTCCTCAGGTCAAGAAAAAGGATTCCTGAGGCCAGCTTCAAAAGTGCATCTGAGTCGTTCTTCATCCTCATCCTGGATTCTTCTCTACCTGCTGCCAACCTATATTCCAAAAGAGTTATTCTCTCTCCACTTTTCATCCCCTTCCTACATAGATATCTGTCCCTCCTCTCTGCTTCCTTGAAGAATGAGATCCCAACCCCCGTGTCTGAAATAGACTGAACCAATAAAGATGGCGTGCTGTCCTGGTTGTGTCTCAGGGGTGTCTCTGGATGCTGCCCATCACTGACCTACCTTCTGAACTGGGGAAGGCACCATCTCTCAGGCATACAGAGTGGCTAACCCACCTCCTTTCTGACCCATGCTGCTTCCTCCTGTTCATCCTGATGAAGGTCTCCAAGCCCTATGTCCACACCCAGGCTTGCTGGGTCCTAAGTGCACAGGGTTAGTCTGAAGGGCAATGGCAGGCTCTGGAAAGCAGCAGGATGAGGACAGAGAGGGAGAAGCACAGCAAACCATAATCCCCTGCCCAGCACAGGGCAGGGGCAGGGAAGACCAGTGCATTGCAATGCCTGGCCATTTCTCAATTCCTGATTTGAGTGTCGCCTGTTATGCCTTTAGGTTTTACCCGAGTCTGTTCTTAACACCTCCAGCTTGTCTTGTTTCAGGATGAGCTTAAGATTTAGTGCTTCTCTGCATGTCTACGTTGGAATCCCAGAGTAGGCACAGAGTTGACAACACTGATACGTGAAGCCCGGGAACGAGTGATTTCCCAAGAGCAGGACACATGGAGTCAGACCCTGGGGAGGAATGGAAGCCTTCCCAGTGGGGACTGAGGTGCTACATGCAGAGTAGGCCTCCCAGTGGGCTCCTTCACTTGATGTGTGGAGACCTGCCCAAACGCAGTGTGTGCGGTGCCCCGCTTGGGCAGAAGCAGGTGGCTCACTAGGGTCAACTCTGCATGCAGGGTGGATTCGTTCTGGCAGGACAGTGTATAAGGATGTAGGGGGGGTATGACAGCAAAAAGTAGGTATGGACCAGTGTGAGTTAGTTGAGGCACATGTTCGGGGCTGAGAAAGGAAGTCTGAAAGCAGAGCAAGGGTGGGAGAGATGAGGAGCATGCCATCGAGAGCTGTTTCCAAGTTGTGACCAGGATGGTGTGATTGCTCACTATCACGATGGCCCTAGAGCAGCTGCTCCCGACCTCTGGGGCAGGACCCACCGTAACACTGAAGAAACCTTCATTCCTCAACAAAGTACTACAACAAAGTGCCACTGAGTGGTTTAAAATGATAGAAATTTATCCTCTCACAATTCTGGAGTCCAAAAATCTAAAATCAAGGTGTCAGCAGGCTCGTACTCTGTGACAGTGGTAGGGCAGGATCCTTCCTTGACTCTTCCAGCTTCTGGGGCCTCCTGGGATTCCTTGGCTTGTGGCAGCGCCACTTCAGTCTCTGCCTCTGTCTTCCCATGGTGTTTTTCCCGTGTTTCTGCATCTCAGTTTCCTTCTCCTTTCTCTTATCAAGACATGAATCATTGGATTAGGGCCCACCTGGAGTCCAGAATCATTTTATCTAGATATCTTAAACAATTGCATCTGCAAAAACCAATTTCTAAATCAGGTCAATTCTGAGGTTCCAGGTGGGCATGAATGGGGGGTGTGTGTTATTCATCTCAGGACACTGAGTGTCCATGAAGTAGAGATGTTGTGCTCTTTAGAGGTGGCCAGGAAAGGATGAGGTCCAGGGCAGAGAAGGCCTACGAACATCATATGCTGGAAACTTCCATCAGTCATAACTACGTCGACATTTCTCAAACTGCAGTACAGTTTTTTATTGGTTGTTGTTGCTGTTGTTTCTGTGTTGGTTTGTTTTTATGATGGCTAAAAAAGCCTAAAAACATAGGGGTCAGGCTTCAGGCCTAGACTAGCACTCATAGAAGGTTGTGTCCCACTCTCAGACCTGGGTGGAGGCACCAGACATACTCTGGTTGTTCCTCACAAGGGTGGGATGGGAAGATGAGCAGCTGAGGGGAAAAGTGAATGCTTTGGAGAGAACAGGGTGGCATGTGGGACTGGGACAGGGGTATTGGAGGGTAGGTTTGTGGGAGCAGAGCTGAGAGGGAGCTGAGCAGCTGTAGGAATAGGGTGGGGGTGGGAGAGGGTCACCCATCACAGAAGAGAATTTGGGTTTGCAGGTTTGGCGACTGTCATCAAGGGGATGTGGAAAGCAGAGACATGAGCAGGTGGGAGGAGTTACTGGTTGGTACCCTAAAGCTTGCAAGCAGAGCGAGGTGAGAGACAAAGAAATCTCCCATGGAGGATAAAAATCCAGGTGCATTTCACCCTCTCAGTTTAGGGACTTTCATAGAGAAGGAGAGTTACAAACTCTATTTGGTCCCCACCTGACATTTTTCTTAACCCAGTGAGTGCTCCTTTTTGCAAGTCTTTATAGCCATTTCCTTGTCTCTCCCAAATAATACTTCTCCCAGTATTAAACTCAAAGACACTGAGAAGTTCATCTCTTCTGCCTCTGCTTCTTTCTTCAAAATCTAGGTGGGTCCTTCTGCACCAATTCCATTCGATGTCAGGTTAAACTGAGCATAGATGAGTTAGAGGTAGAACCATTATATCACTTACTGTATGAAATGGGATAATTTTGAGAGTGGAAGGCGCCATTAATCAGATGGGATGCTAGGACAAGAGGTCCTAGAATCCCAGAATTGAGCACGTGGCCACTCCAGTGAAAGGACCTATGAGAAAGTTTCTGGGGTTAGAGTTATTCCTGCAATGGGAGACACTACAGAGATTCCTCATCAGCCTGGCCTGTATGCCTGTTCTAACTGCAGGGCTGATCTGAGCTTTATCCTACTAAGGGACTATGTGGGCAGAATGTAGGATAGGGACGGGGTAAATTCCACAAGTGACACCCAAGGCAGGGGCAATGCCTGCTTATTGATTGAAGAGACTCACATCAAATCCTCTCTAGAAGAAAACCTCGGGTGCCCCAAGTTCTCGCTGGCACTCACCATGGGTAGCATTGCAAGAGAGGAACTTAACTGGTGACATTTACAGATTTATTTGGCAATTAAGAGGGGGAAAGGGACATCCCACTGGCCAGGTAATAATGAGAACATCCTGGGGAGGGTAATGGAATTCTTGTAAAAAGGGGCTACTCGAGTCACTGTCACTTGTCTAGAAGAAGAATTTTTATAGCAGCACCAGTATCCATAGCGACCTGCCTACTGCACGTCTCATTTCTGTGCTACATAAGGTTGGGCAGTGGGGATAATTGGGGAGCTGCAGGGACCCCCCAAGAGACATTGGCCTTTTCTCTCTTAAGAAAGTGATTAGAGAAGACTGAGAGAGAGGAGAAAGAAGGGATGTTAGAATAAGAGACATTGCGATAAGGACGATGGGTCCTGATGGATACTGACATCTCCATTTCCTGCCATGAGCCATTTCACCACTTTTCTTCTTCTACAGTGACACAGAGAGGTGAGGAGGAGCCAGACTGACCTCGGCCCCTAGCAGTTTGTGTGATACACACAACCCCAATGTCCTTGATGGAAAAAGCTTAGTGCACTGGTTAGGGATGGATGCGGGAATGGAGGTTGGTGCTTGGAGATCTCTGCTAAAGCTTTATGTGAAAACATACGTTCATACCCAGACGTATTTTCATTGATGGGTGTTGGGAGTTGCTGATAGAGATCATGGGGATGGCTAAATCCTACAGGTCAGTTCAGTTCTCAGCTTTGCCATGGACCTATGCATGAATCTATGCTCCCCAACCGACCTCTTCTTAAACTTTCATCAACAGGTTCACTCTTAGCATGTCCATGGAAATTACCCTATGCGCATATAAGAAGACACAAAACACGGAAGGACGACATGCCTTGCCAACCATTTCACTTACATTTCATTCCAATTATTTGAGGAAGAACACCATAGTTTCCAGAGAGATGATTTCTGGGCTGTGGGACCCTATAATCTGGGACTTTACTGACCCCATCTGTGCCCCGAACACAAAGCAATCCCTGCCCCAGTCTAGGGTTAGACATCCTCCCAACAGACAGGATATTTTCTGCTCAGCACACTCCTCCCCTACAGTTTCAACTACATGTCTTTCTCTTCCATCTCTATCCACAGTCTTTACCTCTGTTGCACCTCAATTCTTATGACGGCTCCTTGGGGGAGATGGGGGTCTCAGACATGAGTGAGTGGCATTTGTAGCTCAGCAAATAGGAGCTGAAAATGAGCACACAACAGAGACTATTTCCAAAGAAGTTTCATCAGCTCACTTGCAGCTGATCTCAGCCTTCCTCTGTGAGTATGAGGGGTGGTCTTGACAGGGAGGCTGCGTTCCAGGGCTTCCTGTGAACCCAGCCCCCTACCACATCCTGACCAGACTCATCACTGACATAACCAGGGCTGGCTGGTTAGTTCCGTTGGTTAGAGTGTGGCGCTGTTAACACTGAGGTCCAGGCTTCAATCTCTGTACTATACAGCTACCAAGAAAAAAAAGAAAAAGAAAAAGAAAAGAGAAAATAATGACCTCAGGGCGATCCTGGATATGACCCCTCTACCCACGTTCTAAGCTACTCCAACAATTACAACTTGATCCTCACACCCTCACTCCACGGTAAAACTGAATCTTGACTAGATCTTGGAATCATAGACACTCGGGGTGGGAAAGAAGCACAGTAGTAGAGTCTTGAATCTCCTCCAGTTCTGCTTGAACTGTCTGAGCAGGATATTACATCACTGAAAAGCTCTATGGAGATATTCATCCTATTTAAGTATCCATAAATCTCACTGCAGCACCCCTCACTGGTCCTTATTATACCCCATGAGAGCCCTTTGTGAAACAGCCAGGGTGTTTACCTTCAGGCAAGAATCCACAAATCTACAAATAAGAGACAAAATAATTAGAATCTCTAAAAGCTTGAGTTTGGAGAATGGAAAAAGCATGTGGTAGGTAAATAAAGATATTATGATATCAAATAATATAAACTTTAAAGCCAGAGACCTGAGTTCAAGCCTTAGTTCTGCCACTTATCAACTCTGTGACTTTGGGCAAGGGACCACTTCTGAAACCCAGATTTCCTTTCTGAAAAATGGACTCAGTCATATCCTTGACTTCATAACGTGGTTTCACCTTATTTATTCCGTGCAATATGTGAAGCTCTTAGCACAGTATCAATAAATACAAATATTAGCTGTTATTATAATTACTATTAGCATGAAGATATTTTTCAGGCTAAGCACTTCCAGCTCTCTCGATTGTGTCTGCATATGGCACGGTTTTGAACACTTAATGCTCTCACCAGCCCAGTCATTCCCTTCTGAAAACATTTAAGGTTGTTTCTATCCTTGTATTTTCTCAAAGTGTGGTGTTCAGAACAGGACAGAGCACCAGGTGGATTCTGACCTACATAGGGTGTAGAGGGAGCGTCCCCTCCTTGCTCTCAATATCTCATAGGTTGGTTCCATTAAGGCAACTTTCCAGCTTCTTGTACCCACATCACCCCATTGACTCACAGAGCACAGTTTTGACTCAAACACTGGGTATCTTTCACATGTACTTCTTGTGAGTCACAGTTCACACTTCTTGTGACCCCTTTCTGGGTTCATACTGTCGGTCTGTCTCTTGGGCATGGGGAGGGAATAAGAAGCATTTGTTTAATATCATCCTATTCTTCAGCTCATCGCTCCAACCTGTCTGATGCCTGCAGGATTGTAATTCTGTGGTTCGTCATATTTATCCTTTTGTCCTCATGCCACCTCACATATGATCATTTTGTCTTATTTGTTCTCATACAAGTGATTCATAAAATTCATAGCAAGGTCACAGCTCAACATAAAGCCCACGTTCTCCTAAGCTTGGTCTGAGATCCAGAAGCTGTGAAAACACTGAGAATGAGCTTCTAGTCCTCCTCTGTCCCCAGCTGCATGGATCTGGACAACATATTTTTTTTTCTCTGGGCTTCCATATCCACCTCCGTGAAATGAGAAGATTGGGCAAAGTGATCTCTAAGGAATCCTCAAGCATCGCTCTTCAGATTCAGTGATTCAAAGTCTGCAGGTTCCAAAACATCAGGAAGATCGTCTCTCGGGAAATCTAAGCTCTTCCCAGCACCAAATCATATGCATAGGTGACGCAGTCTCAGAGGTCATTTGACGGCATAAGGGACGGCACTGGTCCCACTGAACCCACAGTCAAGAGGCACCTGGAACCCTGACTCCTGTTCCCTGGCCCTCCCCAGGAAAGAGGTCTAGGGCCATGGATAAGGAGAGGAAAATAGTGTTAAAAAGATACTGGCCTTGAACCAAAGGTCAGGAAGTAAAGAGATGAAGGTTGGAGTCTTTTAGGTCTCAGCAACTGGGGGAGGGGTAGAGATGTCTGAGCCCAATGCTGGCTGCTGGGCTGCTTATCTCTGAGTAACATCAGCACCGGGTAACAGCAGCCACCTGCCCTAGCTCCATCTTGGGAGTCACAACAGGATGTGGCCTGACATTTACCAGGTCTGACATCTGGGGTGCCTGTGAAAGCTCCTCCCCCCACCCACCTTCTGAGTATCTTGAGGCCCACACTCACCACATCCTCTCCAACCCCTTCCCATGCTGCTTTTTCTACCTGAGCCTCTGGTTAGCACCCTTGCGGTGGAAATAGAACTGCAGAGGAGAGGGAAGAGGATCTCTAGAGGGGAATCTCGGTATCTCAGCCCCATGTGCAGCATCACCCCACCCCTCAACATCTCTTTTACACCTGCTGGTGGTTACACATGAGACCAGAGGCTGCAGCAGGCACCTCAGCGATAGTAAAGAATAAAAAACAGCTGCAATAACTGCTTGACCCAATTGGGGTCCCTTCTGGTCCCACATCACTCAGGAAACTTCCTCCTCTCATCTGCACCCCAAACTTCCTCCCACTCCCTCCACTCATACCCTCCTGTTTCCTTCCACTCAGTAATGAGAGATGCTAATGAGTCACAGGAAAGGGTGCCCTAGATGATCAACAGACTGCAAAATGAACAGTCCCTGCATGTTTGAGCTGGTGTCTGTGTGCTGCACTGACTGGGTTTCTCTAAATTTCATCCTCTAGCTGCTAAGGCCTGTGAGATCTTTGTGATGGATATTTTCTATCTCGTGGGTAAGAGGAGGAGAAAGGAACATAATGCAGGAAACAACACACACAAAAAAAACCAGAGAGACAGTAACCCCCAAAGGTGAGAATGGGAAACAACAGGATGTATAACAGACCAGCCTGCTTTACAGAAGCTCAAAGGGCTGCAGCAGACTCAACCCAAAGCATAAAATCCTGGGCAAAAATATAAAGTCACCGAATTTCAGTGTCCCCAGCTTCCTAACCCTGGGTATTACCCATCTTCCCCAACCTGTCTAGAGTCCCCATGGTGTCTCCCTACAAATCCCATGGGTGGTGACATGAAGGAAGTTCCTCTAGCTGTCAGCATGTGGCCCTGGATCTTCCGTGCACGAGTGGCCAGGAATGAGATGTATAGAAATAGTTATCCTGGCACACCTACAAATCAGAGCCAAAACTGGAGTTCTGGGAGCTTCCTAGCAAAGAGGCAGCCTCACCTGACCGAAGGAGCAAGTGAGGCTGATAAATTCCTGGCTGGAGACAGCATATCTGAGCAGGACCTGCCATTTGAGCTGGCTTCCTGTGTTCCCTGAAATTACGATGACTGTGGATTTGTGATCCTAGATGCTGTGGAAACAGTTAAAGGAATAAGATTCTTATGCATGAGTAGGGGCAGATGACAAAGAGGATATTAACTCATTTTGATTAATGTAGATGGATTTCAAGACTCTCCTTATCTAGCTTTGCCATGCCTACGAATGCTCGCCTGTATCTAGATCGTCCTGTGCAATGATCAGGACAGTTTCCTCGCTGCCTTTCTAGAACTTACAATATTCACTGAAACCTATCTACTCAAACCATCTCTCCTGCTTGGAATAACATTTTGCTTATCTCAACACTAGCCTCCTAAAAAGCTAAACTTAGCTAAAATTTTATCTCCTTTGGGTAGTTTTCTAGAACTTCTGTAAATATCTTACAGGAATGAAAAATCGGTATCTAGTTTCCTACCAACTCCACTTGACTAGTCGTGATTGCCTGGAATGTTGCTCTGTTATGAAGGATTGTGAGGCTTCCTAAAGCCCCAACATAAAGACCTATGATTAATATCTGAGTGGGTGCAACGTAGGGTATTTTAAAATATTTACTACATAGTTTACAATTTAAATTATTTAAAACAGCTCTTTCCTTTGGATAAATTGTAATCAAAATATTTTGTAATCTTCAAGAGAGAAAAATTAGAAAATTAGACCCTGAATAGGGCTTGGTGACCACCATCTTATTTAATAAAATTAACAATTCAATAAGGCAAGTTTTACAGGAGAGGAAAATGAGGCCTTGAAAGTTTAAATAGCTAGCTTGAGGTCATAACAACTAGCAAATTTAGATTCAAAAATCAAGTGCTTTGACTAAACCATGCTGTGACTCTGCTCAGCACCATCTTGAGCATACTTCATTTTTCTTTTTATCCCTGTGCTGGCTCCCCATGTCCAGCACATAATAGCTGCTTAATATGTGATCGATCCTTTAAGCACAGTAGGGTCCCCTGGGCATCATTATATACTGTCTTCATCACTCTGTGTCTCTGTCTCAGATTTTCCTCTGAAGATTAAATAATACTGAAAATAAACACGTCTGAATTGTCCTAGATTAAGCAATGCCAGGAACAGAGAGCATTTTAAGACTTCTTGTGCCCCCTCGTGGAGGGGAAGGGACATTAGAAAAGAAAACCTTTATGAATAAGGACTGGGTAGAGATGAAGGATGAGGAAAGAAGCTTGGTTGCCGAGGTAACCACGCACCTCTTCCCAGCCATCCACATCAGCCCTTTCCCCTCCGTTTCCATCCAAGTCATTTGTTTTTTAGGGCTTTACCATTCCACATGCAGCCCTCTTTGCTATCCTTAGTCTCCTGTATCTCTTTGATCACTATCTGTTCCTCTGCTCCCTCTTCTGCTAGAGGAAGGGATAAGAGACTATAGAACAGCAAATTTAAAAAATCCCAAAGCCCAAAATAATAATCAGAATTCCTAAGTGCATGATTTTTACACTACAAAACCACACTTTTACCCTGAGTGAAAACAGTCTATGGAACATTTTGCTCCTTCTCTGATTCAAAGCCTCAGGTCCAAGTCTCTACACAATTCTAGTCTCAGCAGAAAAATCAATGATAGAGAGTCTCCCAGTGATGAAATTAGCAAATTAAGTGATCTGAGATGACATCCTCCTATTGATTCACCAGTCTGCCTCCACAGCACATCCTGCTACGGGTGTATCCTACTTTTCTCAGCCACCTATGCACAAACCCCTTCCAAGTGGAGACCACCAGGAACTTGGAGACTAGAGTGCTAAGCAAGGTATAGCAAGCACACTGTGAGGGCTGGAGTATAATAGTCCAGGACCAGACATACATTGGGAACTTGACTTTGTGTTGGCCATACACAGGTTCTGCACACACAAATTTTTCTTATTTTCCCTGAGAACTTAGTGAAGTTTTTTGCAGAATTCTGGCTTGACTCAGATGCCCTTACATTGGTTAGCAGTCAGAAATCCAGTCACAAGTATCCTTCATCCAGTCCCTGAGTGGGCACTCCTGGGGAGGGTGGTGAGGGCTCATGAGAGGGTGGGTGGGGTTTTTGCACAGATGTTTGCCCCGCCCGGCTCAGTGTGAGACTCCAGGCACAGAGGTAGAAGCCAGAGTCACTGAGGAGGAGCTTCTTAGAACTCAGGATGAACTGGCCATCCTGGGGCCTGGAGGCTGAGAGGTTCTGGGGCCCCTCAGGTTCTACCTGGTCAGCACTAATGGAGGAAAAGAGAAGCTGGAGGGCCCTTCTCTCAGCCTGCCGGTACCAGTATAGGGTGGGGTTTGATGCCCCTTTTACAGTGCACTCCAGAGAGAGTGGGCTGCTCACAAGCTGCACCCTGGTAGCTGGCCATTGATGAATTGTCTGAGCTCCAGCACCTGTGGGAAGTATAAAATGCCATTTAGGGAGGTAGCACCCGAGCCTGGCTTGCTTTCCACCGGACAGAGGGGTGGCTTAAACCCTTCCATGGCTCAGGCACTTGGAATCAATCAAGGGGAGTAGATTGGGAAAGCCAAGGGTACAAGATGTCGCTGGGCCAAGGGAGACTAAGACAGCAAATTCCTCCCCAGGGGATAGAGATAACCAAGACTCAACACACCAACCACTAAGACTAAAGTCCTATGTCCATTCCAGGCAATGGGAGGAATGTACTGAAGAGAACCGACCAGGAGCTGAGGCTATGGATTTGCAGGGTTGGGTGAGAGTGAAGTTTGGAAGGGAGGCTTGCAGAGAGGAGGGCACCCACCTAAGAAAGTGCCCAGGAGAAGGGCAAGAAGAGAGCAGAGCATAGCGTAAGCCAGCCTGGTTGACGCCTCCTCTTCTGCACCAGACAAGCAGCCGGGCCCCTCCCTGGGGATCATACATCCCCTTAAGCTGGGGAGGAAATGAGGCTGGTGCGTGGTGAATCATCCCCACCTTCCCTGGGAACCAGCTGCACCCTGCACTTGTTATCTCGGTTACAATCCTGCTGATGTCCTGGTATGTAAATATATTTAATGACTCATTATTTACCTGTAAACAGAAGATAACTCTCTAGCTCCCTCAGGAGACATCAAAAGTGTCTGTAACCATCATAGAAACTGTGATACTGGCAGGATGATGAAAAGGGATTTGAGTCTATGGGAAGTTAGAAACCAGCAATAGGACATGTCTCCTGGGTAGCTGGAAAGGAGATAAAAAAGCAGATCAGAGCTCACGAGGTTTAGGTCTTCAGGGTATTCAAAGCAGAAAAGCTTAGTTATGACAGGCAGCCAAAGGATGGCCTACATTCTCTTCACTTCGGGAAGGCAGGATTGGACACCTGGACAGGTGGAATTAACTACTGAACTGATCAAAGCTGGACTCTGCATTCCATACACTTCTAATGTCCCCACTAGATCTATATTATCCTCTAAATGCAACATGAGGCAGAGGCAACATCATGGGGCCTTGGAATCAAATAGATCTGGGTTCATATCACGGCTCTGCCTCTTGCTGGCTTGGGAACCCTCGACAAGCTCTGATCCTCAATTTTCTCATCTATAACAGTTACAAGAAGGATTATGATCCCTATACACGGTTGAAAGATGCATTTCACCTGGTGTACTACAGTCACTCTTACAAGTATTGGCTTTTTTTTTTTTTTTTTCTTCTAAACTCTGGGAAAAGCCTGTGCCTACAGCAAAGACTGGAAGATTTACAATGGGATGGGATTGGGATGGTGGATGGGAGCTGAAGGGACGACAGAAACACAACACGTAGATTTATAATTGCTAAGGGTGGGAATCTGCTAGGCAGCCGGTACAAGTTCTTTCTTTTGAAATAAGACGCAGAACCTCAAGATGCCTGGACAGCAGCCATCAAATCCCTTGGAATCTTCTCTTCTCCCTGTCTTTGCCACACTCTGTTCTTTAAAGAATTCATTTTCAAAATAATTATTCAATTTGGGTTAGATATGGCAGAGTGGTTTAAGGTGAAGGCCTAGAAAAGGAAGTATAGAAGTGGCCGAACGGGGAGAATGAGCCCGAAGGCGTTTGTAACGCTTTCCCATTCCTTCAGGATCTAGTGATGTAATGTATCTGTTATTGTTGCTGAGGCTGCAGTAATAATTCCAAGTTAATGTTGGGGTTCTTGCCTCTGACAGAGTTTCGGCTGTCGTAGGCTTTTCTGTTTGCATGTGAATACACTGTTTTTGTTGGGAGGGGGTCTGCTTTGTTTTTTGCCACTTAAATGTAATTAATCTTCTTGTAACACTTATTTAAGTGGCAAAACAAGTGATAAATGTAGTGTGCTTTCAGGGAACATTAGAACATGTGATGAAAATAGCTACAGTCAACTGAAGAAGCCAACGATGTTTGACCATTGTTCAGTCTCAGTTTTCATAATCTGTTAATAGGATTTGGTGTAATATCTGTGTATGTTGGGATTTCAGGGAAAGAGTCTAACATGAATAGGCACACACAGAGCCTTATTTCTCCTTTTCCCATTTCTTTCCTCCTTTCTCTGTGCCCCTAAAATTTTTATCGAGTTAGTCCTGAATAGGGATGGGGCGGAGGGAGGGTGGACAGAGGGTGGCAGCAGACACAGGGAAGAGAGAATTGTTCTTGCTCTCAATGGGACTGTGTCATGTTTTCATTTGGCTGACAGGCATTCACACCCTCATAGCCCATGAGGCCTGATGTAACTCATTGGTTGCACCGGCTCAGTGTCAGTAGCAAGCATAGAGAGCTATGCAATCTTCCTCCTTAGAGATGGCACAGCAGATTGCAGGGTGAAGAGACACATCAGTCAGATCAGAGTAACCAGCTGGCTCCTGACTCCATGATCATTGTCACAACTCGTAGCTTGGAGCTCCTTCCATATGGCTGGTGCCTTAGAAAAATATCTCTTCATTCTCCATCTCCATCTGTGATACTGCTAATTCATTCAATCATTCAAGCCATTCATATATTGAAATTTGGATGGGGATTTGATTTCTCTACTCAGCGGTAGCTGATCTCCAAGAGAGAGGGTCCTGGCCACACATCTGATCTAGAAGAGGAGGTGCCAGCCAGACTAGCTCGCTGAAGCCTGGCTTGAATTGGGTTCTGCCCTCCCCCTGCCCTCCTGCTGAGCACTTTAAGGTATGTGCCCACCTGTCTGGCAAGTCTCCCTTCAAATGCTTTTATTATCATCTTGTGCTTCTTTCACCACACTGGATACTTAATAAATTGCTACTGACAGGATAAAGTTTTGTATGTGAAGAGAATGGCAATAAGAGTTAACTCATCTTTTTAATTCTAAAACTGAAATCTATCCCTATTAGAAGATTGGGAAGATACTTACAGAGTCTACTTGTTCCTCTGCAGAAGAGTTAAAAATTACTTGGGTCAATGGAAAGGGGGGAGAATCACCAGAGATGTTCCTGAATTTCCTGAGCTCTGCCCTCTCTGTGCCCTACCCTATCCGCATCCTAATCAGGAAAGGAGATGAGAAAGAGGTGGAGAAGGGAGAATTGGAAGCTCAGGAGTTCTGTGGGCAGAGAAGAATTGTGCCTATTTCCAGGGTGAGGTAAACAAGGTCCTAGCCCCCTACATGTCCCAATGGTTAGAGACCAGGAAGCGGAAATGGCTTGTGATAGATAGAATAATGGCCCCCTAAAGATGTCCACATCCCGATCCCCAGAACCTGTGCGTATGTTAGGTTACATGGCAAAGGGGAATTAAAGTTGAAGATAGGATTAAGGTTTCTAATTAAATGACCTTAAGCTAGGGGGAGTAGACTGACTTATCCAGGTGTGTCTAATGGAATCACAAGGGTTCTTAGACATAAAAGGGAAGCAGAAAGAGTCAGAGAAAGACATGTGGCAATGGAAGCAGGGTAAGAAGGAGGCTATGCTGCTGACTTTGAAGATAGAAGGTAGGTGTGAGCCAAGGAATGCAGGCAGCCTTTAGAAGCTGCAAAAGGCAGAAAAATAGATTTTCACTTAGAGCCCCCAGAAAAAAAATGCAGCCCAGCTGACACCTTGATCTTAGCGTGGTGAAATCTGTGTCAGAACTATAGAACCATGAGATAATAAACTTATGTTGAATTAGCCACTAGATCTGTAGTAATTTATTATACCAACAAGGGAAAACTAATACATGGCTTTCAGATGTGTCTTGACAGAGGGACCTGATGTTATCTCAAAGAATCCATAAAGATCTCAGGATAGATCAGGAGTCGCCGTTTTCTTATTCATATGAAAACAGATTAATTGACAGAAGCCAACAAGCCTAAAGGGGAATCATGATTGAAATAGGGAAGACATAAAAGTACCCTTCATGGATCAATAGAGACTGAAGGAAAGATAGACATACTAAGGAGTCAGCAGATAGGTGCAGGTGTAGGAGTGAGGATAGGTGCTGATTACTGGTACAAATGAGAATTCTGAAGAAAAATAAACAATGGCCTAAGACCAAGTACACTTCCCCACAATGCTTGGACACTTCGTAAGCTCTCCAGATTTAGATACCACTCAGGGAGAAAAGGAAAAGGGGAAAGCATGAATTGTCCGAGAATTCCCTGAGTCAACCATTTGTACCCAATGGAAAAGGGACCTAGACATTAAATGATTTTAATTACAGAAAATAAAATTATATTTTACTCATGTATACTTGAAGCACATGAAAGTTATATCTAGCTTACGTGCACATAAAAATTCAAGGTTAGGTAGGTGCTGTGGAAAGCAAAAATATAAATAAGATGTGATACTTGCCTTCTGATAGCATCTATTAGAGGAGGTAAAAGATGGAAAAGTAGTTCCGATATCAAATGCTAAAAGAGTTTAGGGACTTCTGCTTCCAGCTATGATGTCTCCCTGTGAAAACTGGAAGGGAAACTTGTAGCCTGTTCCTAGCTCCTGGTGGCTTACTGGCAACCTTCAACATTCCTTGGCTTGGAGATACATACCTCCAAACTCTGCCTTTGTCATCACATGGCATTGTCCCTGTGTGTCTCTGTTTTCACATGGCCATCTTCTTATAAGGACAGCAGTCATATTGGATTAGGAGTCTGCAGTACTCCAGTATGACCTTATCTTAACTAATCACATCTGCAATGATGCTATTTCCAAATAAGGTCATTCTGATGTACTGGGGAACACAATTCAACCCATCACATCATACGATCACAAACAATTAGAAAATTGGACAATATATATTAAACAGCTGTTTTTTAATATTGGACAATAGACTGTGCTAGACTGGGGTCCACAACAGAAAGGAAACAAATGAGGTCAGCTCTAGGATCATTCCAGTTTTCTGCCCAGCACTTTTGGGGTTACTATGCAGGGAGGAGGAACCCAATCAGAGCATGGGATCCTTAAATTCTTACTGAACTGAGGAGACATCTCAGAGAGGAGGGGACTATGTGGGAAAGAGCCCCAGAATCTCAATAGTGGCCTCCTTGAGCCTTTGGCTGAATACTAAGCTGGCATGCTAATACAGATTGAATTATGTACCCCAAGTTTTATGTATTAGAAACTTTAACCCCGTTGTGACTGTTAAGAGGGTGGGAAATCCTATTATGGTAACTGAAAGATGGGGCCTTGAAGAGGTGATTAAATTGTAAGGACTACAACCTAGTTCATGGGCATGGTTCTAAGGGCTTTAAAAGGAGAGCATGTGAGGGTCTCTCTCTGTCTCTGCTCTGCTATTCTTCCATGTGAGACACCTGGGTCACTGTCACCACCACCAAGGCTACCTTGGATTGAATGTCCCCCCAAAACTTAATCCCTATAGTAATTGTTGAGGGTGGGAAATCCTATTATGGTAATTGAAAGGTAGGGCCTTGAAGAGGTGATTAAGTTGATAGTTTAATGGTGATCGTGAGCATGGTTCTGAGGGCTTTAAAAAGAGAGCACATGAGGAGCTATCTCGCTCTCTCTGCTGCACCATTTTCTGCCATGTGAGACCCCTGCATTGCTGTAAAGCCACCACCAAAGAAGATCTTAACCAGATGTGTTCCCTGCACTTTAGACTTCCAAGTCTCTGGAACTGTAAGCAATAAATTTAGGGTTTTTTTTTTTTTTTTTTTTTTTTTTACAAATTACCTCCTTCTAGACATTTTGTTATAAGCAACAGACTAATACACATGCATAGCTCCACAGGTCTGACACAGATGTTAGAATTAGAAGAAAAATACATTAAAGTACTTCTCATAACTGTATTCTATATGTTCAAGAAGCTAAAGGAAAAAATGAACATGATAAATACAGATGTAGGTGATATAAAAAGCCCTAAATCAAACTTCTGAAGATAAAACTGCAATGTCTGAGATGAAAGCTACACTGGATAAAATTAATAATAGATTACATAATGCAGAAGAAAATATTAATAAAGTTGAAGACATAGAAAAAATAAAAGAAAACCAAAATTAAGTACAGAGAGAAAAATAATGTTTGAAAGTAAACAGATAATCAATAGTTATAAGACAACTTCAAGTGAACTAATATACTTGTTATTGGAATTCCAGAAGAAGAGGAAAGAGATGGAAGGAGGAAAAAAATTAATAAGAAATCATAAATAAAAAGTTTGCTAATTCTATAAAACTCTAAACCCACAGATCCAAGAAGCTTGACAAAACCCAAGTGCACACACATATGAAATACACCAAAGAATATCATAATCTCATTGCTCAAAACTAGTGTTAAAGAGAAAGTCTTAAAATCAGTGAGAGAACAAAGACGTGTTTGTACAGTGAAACAAGATAAGGAAGACAGAAAATTTCTTCATAAAAACATTGCAAGCGCAATGTCTTTAAGATACTGAAAGAAAAAGTCTTTTTGATAATAGCCATCCTAAGAGGTGTGATGTGATACTTTACTGTGGTTTTATTCGCATTTTTCTGTTGATCAGTGATGTTGAGCACCCTTTCATATATCTATTGTCCATTTGCATGTCTTCTTTGGAAAAATGGAAAAACGTCTATTCTTTGGAAAGAGGTCCTTTGCCCATTATTAAATTGGATTATTTGGTTTTCTGCTACTGAGTTGCATAAGTTCTGCATGTATTTTGGATACCAACCTCTTTTTGGATACATGATTTACAAATATGTTCTCTTGTTCCATGGGTTGCCTTTTCATTGTGTTCATCATTTCCTTTGTTGTGTGGAAAATTTTTGGTTTTATGTAGCCCAACTTGTTTATTTTTGCTCTTGTTGCCTGTGTTTTGTTGTCGTACCCCAAAAAATCATTGCCAAGACTAAATGTCATCTAGTTTTCTCCCTATGTTTTCTTCTAGGAGTTTTATGTTTATATTTCAGTCTTTAACTTATTTTGAGTTAACTTTTGTGTATGGTGTAAGTGTCCTATTTACTTATTTGTTGCATATGGATATCCAGTTTTCTCAATGCCATTTATTGCAGAGACTATACTTTCCTCATTGTGTATTCTTGGCACATTTTTTTGTCAAAGGTTAGTTGACCATATATGCATAGGTTCATTTCTCTTCCATTGGTCTATGTGTTTTTATTCCAGTACTGCATTTTTTGATTACTATAGCTTTGTAATACAATTTGAAATCAGGAAGCTTTCAGTTTTGTTATTTTTTCTTAATATTTCTTTAGCTATTTGGGGTCTTTTGTGGTTTCATATAACTTTCAGGATTGCTTTTTTCTACTTCTGTGAAAAATGCCATTGAACCTGTATTAAACCTGTAGATCACTTGGGGTAGTATGAACATTTTGAAAATATTGATTCTTCTAGTACATAAACATTGGATATCTTTTCATTTATTTATATTTTCTTCAATTTGTTTCATCAATGTTTTATAATTTTTAGTGTACAGATCTTTCACCTCCTTGGTTAAATTTATTCCTAGATATTTTATTGTTTTTGATATTTTGTAAATAAGATCATTTTTCAAATTTCTTTTTCATATAGTTCAAAGGATATTGCTAATAAAAAATTTTATCCAAAATTTATAAAGAATTCTTAAATTCAACAATAAGAAAACAAACAACCCAATGAAAAACTACACAAAAGATTAAAATAGACTCTTTAACTGAAAAGATATATGAAAGGGAAACAAGCACATGAAAAGATTTCCAACATCAATAATGATTAGGGACACATGGAGTAAAAGCACAGTGAGGTACTTTATAAAACAACTGTAGTGGGTAAGTGAAAAACATTAATCACCTGTTTTTTGAGCATTGGTGAGGATGTAGGGCAACTGAAACTTTTATACACTACCTATAGAAATGTAAAATGGAACAACCAATGTATAAAACAGTTTTACTGTTTTTAAAAAATATTCCATATATATACACATATGACCCAATAATTCTACTCCTAGTCATGTGAACAAAAGAAACAAAGGCACAGGTCCACACGAAGACACAAGCATTTATAACAACTTTGTTTGTAATAGCCAAAAGTTGGGGTGAAAAAAACCCAATTGTCTATCCATGAGTGAATAGGTGAAGAAACTGTGGAATAGCCACACAATGGAATACTACTCAGCAATAAAAAAGAATGAACTATTTATATTTGTAACAACAAGGATAAATGTCAAAAAATTATGATGAATGAAGGTAGAGAGACAAAAAAATGAGTAAATACTTTGTGAATCCGTTATATGAAATTCTAGCAAATGCAAGAAAATCTAGAGAGTAATAGAAAGAAGGTGTCAGCATTTGCCTGAGGACAGTGTGTAGGGAGGGATGGGGTTATCCAGGAGCACAAGGAAACTTTTGAAAGTGATGTTTAAGCTCATTATCTTAATTTTGGTGGTGGTTTCCCAAGTGTTTACATATGTCAAACTTATCAAATTGTACATTTTGAATATGTTTATTGTTTGTCAAATACACCTTAATAAAGCTGTAAAAGAAAGAATTATTCTTAATTCAGTGTCTGAACAATAGAAAAGCACTAGGAATGTTGGCAGAGGACAATACCATAATTAATATAGCATTTTAATTAATCACAATTAGTTACAATCAGTCAATGAGAAATAGGTTTTATACTGAAGATCTTCCAGAGAGGCAAGTAAGAGAGTTTAAAATGTGCATGGCATTGCAAAGCTTCATAAAATCCCTCTTACACATTCCTATTCTTTTGCCACGTTTCCATTCTGGATGACAGGTATCTTTTTTCTCCTCTTTCTTTCCACAGCCACTCCCGTCCTCATTATATCCCAGACATCTTCATTATATCCCAGACATTTCAGCTCTTGAGAGGTATATCAAGCAAAACCAAAATGTTAATAGCAGATCGCCTCTACTTGGAAAGCAGCTGCATGGCCACCTCATTTTATGCAGGTTTAATCTTCTTAAGGTTACCCTGTCACCTACCCTCCTCAGTGAAAGTGACTCACCAAAGTATTTAGTAGATAAAATAAGTCTCTATTCAGGCAGAATTCTGCTACTTAGCAAATAAGATTTTCTCCCTCTAATTACACCTCCCCAAATTGGTAAAATCAAAGGAATTGATTTGAGGAGGGGGAAGTCATAAGTGTTATTTAGGGTTCTGACCTGGAAGCTACAGTGATTCAATACAATGGGGAAAAAGTACAAGTGAAAGACTGAAGTTTTAATGAGAAAACAGGACTAGGTGAGACTGATTTGGGAGTCATCGACATAGAAGTAATAGTTGAAATGTTTGGAATAGATGAGATCGCCAAAGTAAAAAGTGAAGAGAAAAGAACGAAGGTCCAAAAACATGAATTGTTGAATATCCACACTTTAGAAGGGGAAAAAACTCGAGAAATCAAGAAGGTCATTCTAGAAGCAAGAAGAAAAATGATATGGTGCCTGAGAAGTTAGGAGAAGATTGCGATAGGGGCCAGCCTGTGGCTCACTGGGAGAGCCTGGTGCTGACAACACCAAGTCAAGGGTTAAGATCCCCTTACTGGTCATCTTTAAAAAAAAAAAAAAGGAGAGAGAAGAGTGTGATTAAAAAGTGATGGCAGTGCGATTTAAAAGAACGCAGAAAGTCTGGTGAATTAGGACTGAGTACAATCACCGATGCCATTGACTGGAAGAAGTCAGAGTGGCAGACGTGGAGCATTCAGTGGACAAGTTTAGGAGTGGAGAGAACAAGGGAGGAAGATGAATCTTGCCCTCACCTCATGGGCACGAAGAGTGACAATTAGCTTTGTATCTCATGAATATTCATAACATAAATAAATAAATAAATAAAATAAAGGGTATGGTCGAGTTGAATAACACCTTTTATTCCGAGATATAATTGCAATCTGATTATATCTGAAAGCCACGAGGAAGAAATCTGTAAAGACAGGAAAATGGACAATTCTAAAAAGAAAAGATAGTGGAGAGGCAAAAGAAGCAGGAGGAAATTAACTCTTGGGCACTAAGAGAGGGGAATTTTTTTCCTCTGAAATAGGAAGAAAAGAAGAAAAAACTGTGTAAAGGATAGATTTGGAATAAGGCCAATAAACAGACGGAAAGATGCTTAGTCTAAGTAATCATCAGTGGAATGTGAGTTTTTTTAAAAAACAAACAAAAAAAGACACCCTTTTACCCATTAGCTTGGCAGAATTGAAAGGATCAGTATCTGATGTTGGAGAGCATGTGCGGAAAAGCGCACTCTCATCACAGCTGGAAAGTGAACTGCGACAGGATTTGTGGAGGGCAATTTGGCAATGTTTATTAAAAATGCACATAACATTTGACTCAACGATTCACTTCAGATAAACAAGTCCACAAAAATACATGTACATGTGGGCAGCAAATTTTGCCAGGATTTACGTTACAGCATTGCTTTTAAGTAGCAAAATATAAAAAAAATACGTAAATACCCATCAGTAAGGAAATAAAAAAATAAATATCCACAACATATGCAGCAATTAAAATAAATGAAATAGAGCGATATGTGGTAACGTGGAAATATTCCCAAGATATGTTCATTTTAAAAAGCAAGCTGACAAGTAATATGCACAAAACAGTATAATTTATTTCAAAACACATTTACAAACACACATACAAAGCACTTTATGTGTATAGCTATGTGTGTGTGCGTATATGTGTATGTACACACATACATACATACATATATACACATATTCATTCAACCAACAGTAATTGGGTGCTTCCTATACATTTTACTGTAGCTTATTTTAGTAGGGCACACAAATATATAGAGAGAAAAGGGACTGGAAAAATGCACACCAGTGATTATCTTTGGGAAGAAGAGCAGGAGAGGGATGTGTCAAGGGATTCTGTGTTGGATGTGCAGCATTTATATTTTGAGTTCCATGTACTTGCATAATGTGTGTTGAGTACCACCGACCATGAGCCCAAGTCTCACTGCCCTTCACTTATTTTGAGCAGGTAACTAAGACAATTAAAGCCATTAGGCTCATCTTTTTTTTTCAGTCCACAGTAAACACCTATTGAGAACAACACCACAAAAGGTGCCAGAGCAGTTCAGACTGACAGAAAGTCAGAGTGTTCAGGGTGGGATGAATAAGAAGAAACAGAAAGAATGTCATGAGGGGATGATCTGAGAGAGAGAACACGTGGGCTGGAAATGCTGAAAGAAAAGATGTTGAGAAGGAGCTGTCTTGTGAGATAAAGGCATTCAGTGTTTGGCCCAAGCAGCATAACATCTGAGATCTTGAGGAGTTAGTCAGTAGGTAGGCTGTCCTCATCAATGAAGGCCAGAGGCAGAGAACAGAGAAAAAAACATAAATCAGTTGCTGAATCATCTTTGGATATAAAAATGGGTCAGCAGAGGAAGCTAAGCCATAGATTTCAGGAGGCCTGTGGCCATCAAAGGCACAGACTTCAAAGAATGACAGAGAACAGGCAGTGGAGACAGCTCAAGAGCGGTGGCCTCCACCACCGCCGCGGCCCTTCTGTGGGGTAGGAGGTGCAGCATCGAAAGAAGATAACTGCATTTTAGATAGGCAAAGAATGTGAATCTAGAACAAACAGCTGAGAACAAACGAGGACAGTGAGCATCACAGAGCAGGCACAAACTGTATAATGTGACCAATGATGGGGATGAGACTGGGAGCTACCGACAGGATGGCCAATGAGAACCAAGTCAAAACAGCCCAGATGAAGGGCTGGTGCGCTGATCTCCAGGGGTGGTTAATTGGGATTGTTCTAATACTTGATCAGCAGGCAGCAAAAAGAGGAACCATTTGGAGGAAAGACAGAATGAGGAGCGGGGTGTCTGGTGGCTGTCACTGCCAGAACAAGGTGTGCCACAGTGGGGAAATCAAGCTCAAGAGGCAAGAGACCACACACACACACACACAAAGACACTTTCGTTCATACACACATCCTAAGACTCCAAATGTAAGGCTTGTCATGAGTCATACCAACAGCAACAATTACTCGACCTGTCAGGTATGTTTATTCTTGACTATGTCACTAAGAGCAGTGAGGATGTGAGAAAGTTTCACCTGTTATCTCTGTTTAAATCTTGTGTGCTCTGTTAAAAGGTCTGTGCTAGATTGCGATTGAATTGTCTCTTATTGAAGGAAGTCGAGACAGAAGCAAGTTGGAAAAATTTCAGGAAAGTGAAGAGTTAACAAAGGAAGTGTCTTAAAAAAAATCAACTTCATATGCAAATTGAAAACAAACGACAGTCTCAAATTAGTTTTAAAATAGTGAACTAGAGATATATAGGGGATAGATAATTTCTTTTTTCCAACAGGTAAGACATTATGAGTACCTGTGCCTGGGTGCAATCTAGTTGTTTTCATACATTATCACCCCTGAAGCAAAGCTCCATAATCTGGGGAAAGTAAAGGATCAGAAGATAAAAATTAAAGTCATTGGTGACATTTAACAAATGAAGGCATTGAAGCTTGGAGAGACTAAATTACTTGCCCAGGGTCACAGCACACAGGCAGCATCTGGGTGCAATCTAATGCAGAATGCCTACAGAGCTCATGCGTTTAATCTGCTACACGGTGTTATTTCTCCTTACAGAGAGCAGCAGGGATTCGCATCACGGCTGTACGGAGGCACTGCAGTTTCCCCTAAGATCTGTTAGCGCGTATTGTCCCTCAGGTGCTGTTCCTACTGTTGCACGCGGTTAACTTTATCCTAACAAAGACCCTATGCTGCAGGTGCTTTTATTATCACCCCCACTCCACAGATAAGGAACTTGAGGCACAGAGGGGTTAGATAATTCTGCCCACAGTCACAAGATTAGTAAGTGCTTGAGCTGAGATACCAGCCCAGGAAGTCTGGCTCCGAGGCTCTCCATGATGGTTCTGCGCCATATCAGAGTACATGTTTGCTTTCCCCATGGAGAGAGAAGTAAAGAAAAGCTAGGATCAGAGGCAGGAGATGAATATTTTTTAAATTTTTCTCTTCACAAGAGTGTTGAACAGACAAAAGAATAAAACTGGGTTTTCTTTTAGTATATACATTTGCAGTCTTGAGAATTTAAAATATTTGAAAGGTAATGGGAATTTCCTAGAAATTTAGAATTTTAGCATTCTCAAATGACTTTAGAACTAAGGGCCTCTAAGCTAAGCCAAGTAACGTTAAAGGGAAATTTGTGAAGTGATCGGGGCATATGAGAAAGAGAGAAAAAACACCTAAGGTAAGTTGAATCAAATGCAAAGTAATGACAATAACAATAAATATTTATTGAGTACTTGGCATGTGTCAGACATTGTTATAGACAGAGAAGATCCTCCTCCTTGTGAGAACAGCCAGTGAACGCTCTCCCAGCCTCCTCTGGAACACGGAGTCAGAAACCAGTGGATGGAAGATTGGATTCAATGACCAACAAGATCACTTTAAATGAAATTTATCTTAGCATACTATTAAGTAAACAAGAGCCTATTATTTGAACTCTGAGATTTTATGATTCTAGAAATAAATCAAGATTTCTAAGAACATAACCAGAGAAACAAATTGCTTGAAGAGCTAATTACAATAGAGCGTGACAAGCAGACACACACGCACACAATGAAAGAGAGAGAGAGAGACAGAGAGAAAAAAAATCCAGAGAGAGAGAGATAGAGGATATCTGTGAAGTGCTTATATGGAATTTAGGAGCTGGGAAAAAACAGCAGACTATCAGAATTATACCAAGGAGAGAAAACATTTCTAAGAACATTGTCCGAGGAATATGCAGCTGATATAATGAAGTATAAGATGCAACTAGAAGTCCATAAAAGATATACTCAAGGTCCAGGTGGAGCCAGCGAGATGTGCTTTAATAAAGAATCTGCCTCTACTTTTTAAAGCTATAGCACCCCTAGAAATGAATTTACTTCATTTAATCACAGTGTTGAGAAACAATGAGCATAGTATGCAAGTATGACTGTGAGGCCGTATTTATTAAAGTATCTATTTGTGTCTGAAATATATTTAAATGTAATATCTCTATACCCATAAATACATAAATATTGCATTTAATATGGTGCAGTCCTTGCTGGAAGGCAAAGGAAGAACAGCGAGAGTAACCTAGCAGTTCCTACACAGTTGAGTGTGGTCCTTGGAGGAGTAATGTTCCATCCTTTCCCATGGGTTTTGAAAGACAGGCAAGGCTAAGTAAGGTGAGGTGATGTTTCTCTAATGGATAAATAAGGTAATGAATAAGAAATCAGTGATGAGGTTTCCTCCCTCTTCCAGCTCTTCTCTAAACTATCCCTCAGGTCCCTGGTAAAACAGCTGAAGCAAGCTCTACCTGGAAGGTTGTGACACTATGTGAAACACACACACAGAGACAGAGTTGGCACTTGCATTTTTCATAAAAGCCCTAGGTGTGGTATTACCTCTAGGCTTAATGAAGCTATAATTAAGAAAGAAAAAACATTAAGCCCCTATCACAATATTTTCACTAATAGCAGAGGGTTGGCTGAAAGAGTTACACTCCTTAAATCAGGTGAACTCCCATATTGCCTCCAAAAATGTTCCAAGTCTGAGGAAAGCAAAGGATCAGAAGATAAAAATTTTAAAAAGAAGCTGGTACAGGACAACAGGTCTAATCTCTTCAAAAAAATTTAATGTGATGAAAAACCAAGGCAGAGGGAATTAAAAAGATACTTGTGTATATGTCATATACATTATTTGAGAATGTTAGAATCCATTATAAGGAAACTAAATGCAGAGTCAAGTAGCTTGGGCTGAATTCACAAGATGTGCTAAGTATCAATAAATAAGTTAGTAACCTCCGGGACACATACGACCAGATAAAACATAGTCTGAATGTGCCAAACATAAATAGAAAGGGGTGGGGAAAAAAGAGGAAAGGAAAAGAAAAGAAAGTAGCTGGTGTGAGCAAGACTGACCACATCAGCAGAGGGCAGAGAGCCAAGCCGTGGGAGCAGGTTCCACCCACAGGCAGGGTGGCAGACAAGGAGGATGCGTGATTGTGAGAATCTCACTAAAGGAGTGGCACTGGCCAACAGGGCCTACAAGAGGAAGGGCACTTGGCTCTTAACACAGGACATTATTACAAAGCATTAAGTATTGTTTCTAGATGGAACAACTATTATTATTTTGGAGTTTGTGAATTATATTTAGGTAAAAAATAAAACGATCTTTTTGGGTTGATTACATTGAGAAGCATTGGTCAAGGCAAATCTTTACAGTCCACTGTGAGCCCATAGATTCATTTATTCTCACAATGAAAGGTCCTCATAGGTTATTAAGGTCAATCCAAATCCATTACATTTGCAAATGAATATAATGAGCTCTAAGACTGCTGAGTAATTTTCCTCACTTGACAGCCATAGCTTGGTAGTGGTGGAGTCAGGATTTGAATCCAAGTGTTCACGGAGTGAGAAAATAGGAACTGAGCCTAAGGTAAAGAGTAGTTGGAGCCAGAGCAGGTCACAGCAAAGAGGTATATTTATCTTTGGAAGGAAGCATGTGAAGGAAGTCACAAAATGTCCAAGGAGCACACAGAATGGGTCAGTTGGTCAATAGAAGAAGACAACTTCAATGAAGCTCAGCTTTACCAAATGTCAGTGAAGGTTTAACTCCCTTAAAAACATTCTGTAGATGAGAGGAAGGCAAGTGATAAGACAGGGACATCTCCAGGTAATGCGCTTTGTTGACCACTGAAAGATGTCTCTGTGGTGAACCCTACATAGAACGATTTCTCCATCTACTCCCTAGTCTGATGACTTAGTGAAGTCACACGTTTCACGCTGCAATTCTCAGTTTTTAAGGCTCATAAATTTGTTTGCACCATCACAGAAAATGTGGATCAGTCTCTCATGGTCTGTTTAAGGTCAAAGAAAATGTTGCTATATAAACTAGAATGTCGACTGATAAATTAAAAATTCAATAATAAAAAATATAATTGTCATGGATTCTAGGGACATACTCTTCAGCCAGCACATTATTTTCCTGGAAAGAAGGCATATAGGAAGACAAATGATAATTGGAAGGTCACTTGGTGAGTACAAGTGGCTCAAATGGTTTGTTAGTTCAGACTAGGTTAACCTGATGCATCTGCTTGAACAAAAGGAATTCTCCTGGGTCAAAGACACTCATTCATTATTTATTTGTCTATTCCTGTGGTGTATACCTTTTATATTACATATTCATATCACTGGGACTTTTCATTAGCTATCTCAGTCCACAGAAGTGCCTCCCTCCCTGACAATCGTATTGAAAAATGGGATGCTACCCCACTGGGAAGAGGGACCTAAAGAGAGTGTGGTGGTGTAGCCTTAATTGATGACTACTTAGTTTGCTTATCTCTTATCCTAACTAAGCCTCAATACTCCCACATAACTTATATTACTATTTATATATGTTCTCTATTAATTACTTTTGTACCTCTAAGCAATATTCACACTTTACACCTCCTTACATCTTTATTCTTTGATCCTTTAAAAATCTTGGTACGAAGGTACTTCAAAAAGTTCATGGAAAGATTTGTATTATTCTTCAAATTCTATTTTCTCACAAACTTTTTGAAGTACCCTTGTATAATGATACTGGCATCTTAAACCTTCCCTTTGTTTCTTTTCTCTCCTTCCATGCACTAAATTTATCATCTACAATTTTACTTTCACATTGTCAAGGTTGATAATATTTGCATTCTGTCAAGTATTTTTGTGCCTTTGACTTTAAAATTTGAAAAACCAGGGCCGAGCCCGTGGCGCACTCGGGAGAGTGCGGCGCTGGGAGTGCAGCGACGTTCCCGCCGCGGGTTCGGATCCTATATAGGACTGGCCGGTGCACTCACTGGCTGAGTGCCGGTCACGAAAAAGACAAAAAAAAAAAAGTTGAAAAACCAAAATGGTGTGTATGTCATTATGACTTCATAAATAATTGTTTACTGCAAAGTCATACAGGTATAATAAGCTACTCTCTTATATGACTTTTATTGATTTTTTTTCTGGAATTAAAATTGTGTTTTCCTTTAAGTAGTTGACTTTGTCACATCCTCAATTTATTTTTTTATGCTCTCTACCAAGAAAAATATTCTACTGTGGCAGAAACTGCTGTTTGTCCCCCAATATCTATTCTCCACTTCTTCTACTCTAATAAATGAAAATTAAACTTTGTTGGGCACATGGACATTTAAAATTAGAACAAAACAAAACAGAACACTTTTTCAGATTTGCTTATAGTCAGGTATAGTCATGTGACTTAGTTCTGGTTGTGAGATGTAGGATCCAGTGTTGGGTACAACTTTCATTAAGAGTGTTAAAGAGAAGTCTACATGCCCATTCTTTCCCCTTTCCTTTATTCTACTTCTTGGTACCTGAATGGGATGGCTGCACTCAGTCTTGGACTATTAGTACTCTAGGTAGAGCAAAGCAGAAAGTAGGTCTGGGTCTTAGATCATGATGCAGCTTCTACAACTGCCCTAAACTGATTACATTCAGGCTTTTATGTGAAAGAGAAATAAGCTTCCACCTTGCCAGAACCTCCCTGCAGCCTTCTTACTAGCTCAGGACTATCTCAGTGTGGGCTTTTTTTTATGTGAATAAAAAAAAGTCCTAATAACTTTTTGTTGTTGTTTGAGCCATGATTATTTAACACCTCCTACTACCAGAAAAAATGCATAGCTTAACTGATATAAACTCAAAAAGATCATCCTTCCTTTGGACACTTGCTTGATTCATTTACTTCATGAAGTAATACACAGAGGATGCTCAGAGCTGATTTCAGGGCACAGATGTAGGAAACAAAGCAGGAAACAAGGACTTTTTGAATGTGTCTAGAAATACTTATTCTTAATCAAATGTATTTCAGAGCTGAGCATCTATGTGAAACAATGGCTTCGCTTAACTGGCTAAGGTGTACTCCAGGAAATGAAAATCAGGGAGAAGGAAGAAAGGAGGAAAAAGAAAATAAGGCTCTTAACGTAAACTTTCTAACGTAGCTAATATTTCAAAGATCCTAAGGTCACAGAAAAGGTCAAAGCAGAGGCACATCTGGACAATCAATACACCTATTAAACCCAAGTTCTATTTTATGCCATAATTTCTGGAGCTAACTTTCCAATAATTTTATATTCACCTTTCCATATTCAAGATTATCCCTTAGCTACCCACAATGTTTATTACCCTAGTTCTTTTCACTTTATTCTTTTCAAAACTCTATCCCTTCCTTCCTGCCAGCTTGTTATCAAAACCCCCAGAGGTCTTGAGAAAACCAGAAATGTGTCCCCTGTACATTGGATGCATTCATATACAGACACAGTGGGAGTGGGAGTGAGTGGAGAATCACTTAGCCACAGGGACAGTGCACAGGAAGGAGATGACAGCAGTCTTATGGATAAATTGCTCACAGAGATGCTCTGATGAATCTGTAAACAAAAAGAAATCTGAATGAGTGGCCAAAGGAAAATAAATCCCCTGAGGTCAATCTTTTGTTGGTCTCTTTGATCTTCTTCAGTAATGGGTTAATAAGACCACCTGCCCTGAAGCTCAGATGCTGTTCCCATGATTTGCTTGCTGTCTCCATGTCCTAGCTAGAATCTGGGGATTTAGGTTGCTCTTGCATTCAAGAGGCCTGGATTAGAAGGAGAGAGAATGATAATACTTAACACTTACATGCTATTTATATACCACTTCCATATGCATATATTATTTACATATATTATCTCATTTAATCCTCACAACAACACTGAAAGACAGGCAGCTGATTCTCTTCTAAAAGAATTTATCAGTTTAAAAATACAGTTACTGTATATTTAGTATGTGATAGGCATGTATGAGGTACATGTTTAATCATTACAATAGCCCAATACCCAGACTATGTTTTATAGTTGAGGAAATCAAAGCACCCAGTTAGTAAATGCTATTGGTGCAAATAATTTGGTAAAGATTTTCTTTTAAATAATAATACCTACTGCTGATGGGCTTATAAAACAGTATGGCATTTATGGAGGGCAATTTGCTATGCATATATAAAGTCATAAAAAGTAAATGCCCTTTGAGTTAGCAATTCTACTTCAAGGAATTTGATATAAGAAAACCATCAGACATCTAACATCCCAATTACAAGAATGCCTATTGCAGAGTTGTTTTTAATTGTGAAAAGCAATACTGAAATAACATAAATATTCAACCAGAGAAAATTAGTGTGTAAACTATGGTATACCTAAAATGAAATATTTTTCATATTTCAAAACTTAATTTATAAAATCATTTAATAATATAGTGAATAGTTACACTGGCAAGGAAAATCACATTTTGCTAAGTGTAAAACTTAAGTTCAAGATAATAGATTGAATAAAAAATCATTTATCTTTCACTCCAAAAAAAGCAATAAAAGCAATGAAGAATAGAAATATGTTATAGTAAAAAAAAGAGAGAGAAGAGAAGAAATCAATATAATTTGCCAAATACTGAAAGAATATTGTTGAAACGAAATTTTATAAGTTTCTGAAAGACTAGAGACAGCTATGGCCAAAGTGATATATATAACTCAGAGTTTAAGCAGCCACAACTCAACACAGGTAGAGGAGAAAGCAGCAGGTGAGGTAGAGCCACTTTTACAGTGTTCCTTAAGTGCTTAGGGACACAGTCAAAACATGAAAAAGGACTCAAAGCAAGACAACTGACTAAAGAACTGTATGTCCGGTGGCTGCTGGGTCAGGGCTTCTTTTCTAACTGCTGCGCATATAAGTATGTTTAAGGAAAGTGCCTATAACATAAGGCTAAATTAAACTATCAGCCTAAGAGAGAAATGGCTTCCAGAGTACAGGCTGCCAGCTTGCTTATCTTAGAATGAAGCCTGCCAGACCACATACCACACCCACAAACAGAAGCTTGCAGTCAGTCTTTTCATGCAGTGAACAGGCAACTACTATCAGACAAAATGTTAGTCACTTACAGGTAATAATCAACATTTTTCATTCATAAACATATTGGACAACTGAGTATCAACAGGCATTTACACAGCTGTGACAAAGACAATTCTGTTGATTTCTCAAACCATTTTATCATCCTCTTGGGAGTGCAGAAAAACTATTTGCATCTATATGGGACCAGATGACTAGTTTGAAATAGTGCTATGTGAGCAGAAACATCAGCCAAAACACACAATCTTCATGTCCAAAACAGAAAATCTCCTACATGTGATCCTCCTCTCTGTCACCTTTTGTGACAATAATGGGAATTAATGGGTAGAGGCGTCCTGCATCTCTGAGTATTCTCTCATAGGAGAGCTGCCCAGGAGAGTTCCCTGAGCAGAAAGACGTGTGAGGAGAAAACAAAACAAAACAACTTCCATTGTGTTAAGTTACTAATAATTTTGGGATTGTTTTTAAGGACAGGTAGCATTTATTACTTCTACCAATATAGCAACATCAAAGAGAAGGACCGAAGGAATCAAACAGAATATTGATCCCAGAGGAAACAAAGGTAATTCAGGGAAAAGACAAGAACCTTAATTAAATGCTAGACCTCTTTTTTTCTTTTTGAAAAAGTTTGGGAACATTTATTTATTAGGAAAAAGGATAAAATTAAAAAGAAAAAAAATGAAAGAATAAAGGAGAGTTCCTGGAGGTTAAAAATTATTGCTTAAATGAAAATTTCAGGAGAAAAGCTGGAAAAATATAAACCATAAACACACGAAATATATGGAAAATATTGGGGGAAAAGTTAAGCAACAATGGATAAATGTCTTTTCCATATTCTCATAAAATTTCAGAATAACAAAGATAAAAAAATTCTAAATATTACAGAAAAAAAAGGAAATAAAATAAATAAGTTACCTGCAAAGAATATGAATCAGGTTGGCAGCCAACTTCTCACTAGCAACATACATACTAGAAGAAAATGTAGTCAGGCCTTTAGTAAGAGTGTAAAGGAAAATGTTTTAAATCTCAAATACTATACTGAACCAAAGTAATAATCAAACATAAAGATAAAATACAACCATTCTAAGATATGCAGGAATGTAATTTTTCTATAAAATGTATTAAAATATAAACTTCAGCAAAATAAAATGCAATTCCCCACCACCCCCAAAAAGATGAAGATGGAAAATCTAAGATAAAATAAAACAAACCCCAAAATTCAAATTAAAGAAATCCCAGGATGACCAGGATGGTGGTTCTGTAGTAGGACTAATAATAAGAAGTTTAAATTAAAACAAGAAATCAGAGCATGCCAGTAGAATATATTAAGGAAGAAAGCATTTTTTTTTTTTTTTTTGCAACAAGTTGCATGCTAGGGGAAGATCAATGATCTTCGTTGAGAAGGTGAATGGATACTCCATCCAAGAACTTGCTCAGTGAGCCCATGTACTAAGAAGCTCCAAAGACATCCGTAAAAGTTATACATGTGCTCATCAACATGGGCTTCTCTTACCAGATGAGCTTCCATTGCCAAGGCTGATCAGAGGTTATCAACACTGCTAGCAGCAGATACCAATGATTAGTCTCCATGAAGGCACTATTCCACAGGGGTTTGAAGAGAACACCCACAAATCTGATTACTTTAAATTCCTTCTATGAAGAGGGAGCCACAATTTAATTTCACAGGAGTATGCGTACAAGTGGTCTTCAAACAGTTCGTGGAAAGAGCATTTTATGGAAAAACTATGCATGGATTGCAAAAAATTTTGCACCAAAATAAACTTGTGCTGATTTGTTATAAAGGATAAGACTTAGGTTTGAAAAGGGCCTCTTTCAGAGCAGCATGAATTCTGCTGAAATGGTAGCAAGACAAACATCAAATTCATACTGTAGCTTGGGTGGAAGAATGGTGAAATTATTGAGGCATTATGAAAAGTTTATGGGAACAATGTCCCGAAAGAATTCAGCAGTTTACAAATGGATAATTCATTTTAAGAAGGGAAAAGACAATGTTGAAAATGAAGCCCACAACGGCAGACCATTCACATCAATTTGTGAGGAAAAGATTAATCTTGTTCATGCCCTAATTGAAGAAAACCGATGATTAACAGCAAAAGCAAAAGAAAACACCATCGACATCTCAATTGGCTCAGGTTACATAATTCTGACTGAAAAATTACAGTTGAGTAAACATTCTGCTTGATGGGCGCCAAAACTGTTGCGCCCAGATCATCTGCAGACAAGAGCAGAGCTTTCAATGGAAATTTTAAACAAGTGGGATCAAGATTCTGAAGCATTTCTGTCAAAAATTGTAACAGCGGATGAAACATGGCTTCACCAGTGAAATCCTGTAGACAAAACACAATCAAAGCCATGGCTACCAAGAGGTGGAAGAGGTCCAGTCAAAGCAATAGTAGACCAGTCAAGAGCAAAGGTCATGGCAACGGTTTTTGGGAATGCTCAAGACATTTTGCTTGTTGACTTTCTGGAGGGCCAAAGAATGGTAACTCCTGCTTATTATGAGAGTGTTTTGAAAGAGTTAGCCAAAGCTTCAGCAGAAAAATGCACAGGAAAGCTATACCACAGAGTCCTTCTCCTGCTTATTTCTCTCACTGAACAAGGGCAATTTTGTGAGAGTTTCTATAGGAAAACATTAGGCATCCATGTTACAGTCATGATTTCGCTCCTTCTGAATTATTTTTGTGTTTCCTAACTTTTGAAATTTTTTAAAAGTACCTGTTTTTCTTCCATTAATAATGCAAAATAATAATAATAATAATAAGACTGCATTGGCATGGTTAAATCCCAGGACCCTGGGAATTTTTAAGAATGGACTAAATGGCTGATATCACTTACAAAAGTATCTTGTACTTTATGAAGCTTATGTTGAGAAATATAGTTTATATTTTGTATTTTCATTTTTTAATTCCATTTTCCATGAACTTTTTGAAGTCCCCTCACACTCATGTATTCTCCAGGGGGATTTTTCTTCCTTTTTCATAATGTTTCTGGCAATACCATCATTCTTGGACTTGAGTGCCTTATTCATCATTTTGATATTATCTCTGACCAAAGAATATACTTTGTGGTGTTGTAAGTGCAGAAATAGACTTATGTCTATAGAATTGTCTGGTTTTATCATGTGTCCCACAACCCAGAAACAGATTGCTTAATAGAAAGATGGAATGGCCAGCCAATGGGTCAGTTTCAGAGCCAGCTGGGAGACAGCCCTCTGAGAGGTTGGGGCAGTGTCCTTTAGTATGTGGCACATGTCCTAACCTAGTGGGCAATGGGTTGCTTTATTGCTTGTTGCCAGAATACTCAGATCCAGGAAACAAAAAGTAGAGATAAGAGTTTCCCCTCTCACTATTACACCTTATAGACCACTTGAGAAATTTTACCTGAAATAAAGTCATAATTCTGTTAAATGGGAAGCTGATACTGTTCTATGGCATTTGGAGCTCCTCATGCTACTAAAATAACAGGCAGCAAAGGTGGTCACTGGCTTGAATAAATGATCTTCATGACCATTCATGGGAAATTTGGTGGCTGTTACATAATGGTAACGAGCAGAACGATGCCCGGAACCCAGAACATTACCTGCGGTGCCTCTTAGCATTCCCTTGTCCAATATTTCTAGATAATAAAAACAGCAGCAACTCAATTAAGCCAGGACCCTAAGGACCAAGGACTCCAATCCTCTGGGAAGGAAGGTGTGATTCATCCTACCAAAAAAGAACTCTGTCCTTCTAAGGTGCTGGCAGAGGAGAGGGAAAATGGAATGGGAGGTGGAAGAAGGTGGCTATGAGTATTACTTAGACTTCATGACTAACTATGCCAGCAAGAACTGAGGCAGCCATGCTCTGTGCTATCTAATGCTTTCTTTTCCTCCCTGCCCTGCAATGCACAATCATGGAAGCATCCCCTGGAATAGTTGCTAACATTTTAGGTTCCAGGTGGATCCAATTCAAATCTCTGTTCAATCTCTTGGCTTCTTAGTGCAACTCAGATATCTGCTTTCCCTGATCCTTAGACTCCTGCATCCCTGTAAACAACCTCTGTTTCCTCCATACATCAATCTGTGCACAGAGTATGTTCATGAAGGTAACATTAGCTGCTGTAATAAGCAAACTCCAAACTGCATAATGGTGCAACTACTATGGTAGAAGTTTATTTTATGCTCAAGTAAAGTGCTAAATGGTTGTTCCTGGTTGACAGGAGTTGCCTCTCCAAAGAGTAATTCAGATACTAAAGTGTTGTTGTTGTTTTTTCCATCTGCCATTTTAAAAATGTAACTTTCAAGATCCTTTCACTCATCTGTATCAAATCTGTAAAAAGAAAACACACACAGATAAAGCACACCTGTGTCTAAATCTTCTTGGCCTAGAAGTGACACAGGTTACCTCTGACTGCAAACACTGGAGAGAACTTGTCACTTGGCCTAGATACTTTCTCTCTCCCTCCACCGCCCCACCCCACCTCTGTTCCTCTCTCCCTCCCCCACATCCTCCAGCTTCAATGTGTCTTTTCTATTTCTCCAGATCTTCTTCCCTCTATCTCAGATCCCACATGAAAATCTTTAAGTGACTCTCCAGGTGAAGCCATATGATGATTTTCGATGTTTTAGGAGAAAAGAACAAAAGTACATAACCAATTATGACAGACTATGACCATTTTCTAAAAAAAGGTAACCCGGGGTCACTGAACCCTTACCTTAAAGCTACGTACCTGTCTGTACTGAGGTAAAATGGGCCACATCCACCAAACTTTGTTCAGTAATCTTGTTTGCTTACACTTTTGCTTCCTTAATTAATTACAAAGAAAGTTGTCCTTTAATATATCAAGTAAGGCAAAGATAATTGCTGATGGGTTTTTCCCACAAGACTCCTGGGAAGTATATACATCAGGGTCCTGTCCAAGAGAGAGCATCACTAAGGACCAGGCAACATGCTCTCCTGGATAGTAGAACAGGAGCCCATGGAGATCCAGCTCTAAGGCCACCAACAACTCCACTATTGCCATCATCCACCCCACCCCCACCAGAGTCACAATGAAGCCTGGAGACCTAAAGTAGTGTCAGTGCATTTTATTGAGAAAAAGGAGTGTCCCCTTTGACTGCTCTCGCTTTTTTGATATCCTGATATTTTCATCTAATTGCTTTTTAAAAAATAAACACAAGCCCTCAAAATATCCCTCTATTGTGTAAAGAAATTCAGCTCTGCCTAAGCAACTTTACCCAAATTTACAAATGCAGGGTATACTCAGTATACCACTGGAGTTAAAGGGCAATTTGAGAACATCTTGCAGTAGTTAATCACATGCATTGCAATCTTGCAATCTCCTTTGCCCAGAATATCTTACCAACACGTTTACTCTAAACCAAACCAAACCAAACCAAACCAAACAACACACCCCAAGGAGAATTTTTAAACCAGCTGCTAAGAGAAAAAAAAAAAAAAAACAGAAAACAAATGTTCTCTATCACATAATATTAACTTCTGCTTGAATGTTTCACAAACCAGCTTATCTCTGCCAACCAGTTTCTTAGCAGCCTTTTTCTGAAAAATTATTCAATAACATTTAGCAGATGGGAAAAAAAACCTAGACCATAGAGAAAGGCACACATTATAATCATCCACAAACTTATCCAACTCTCAACAAAAAGTCTCAAAGGCCCTAATCAAGTATTTACAAAGACATGAAATGGTTTTCATTTGGAAAAATAGATTAAGTAAACTTACTGAAGAAAACACTAATTACTAATATAGCAGATTAAACAGAAATAGACCTTTGATACATAATAACTTCAATGTAATTAATGTAAACTACAGAAAGTCACATTTTCGGGTGCATTGAATCTACCATTCCCACCACCACTGCAACTAAAAAAAGAAAAAAAGTGTGACTTTAGAAGGAGAATTGCTTTATAAAAATGCTTACAAAATAAAATTTTGTCAATATTCTTCTGACTGTTCAGAATTTAAAGCATTCACCGAAGGAGCTATTCTAAAATCTTTAATTTTAAATTCTAAAATGAGAAAAGAAAAATATCGGAGCCAACATCACTGTTTTTTGTTTACCTCTTAAACTATTAGCAGTTGTATGAGAAGTTATTTCAAATTATAAGATAGACAAGTGCATAATACTTCCCACTCTGTTAGCTGAAGCAAGATAGGTAGCTTCTTATAGGAAACTTTGTTAACATCATTATTAGTCTTCAGAAAGACTTACCTAAAATCAGAAAGTGTTGCTATGCCCCTTTGTAATCAGCTGCCTCATTCAGTTCCTACCAAACTCAAATTAAAGAAAATGATGGCTGTTGGAGACACCATTAGGAATAATTATCTCTTCTACAATCTATAACTTGATCGTGGATGATTATTTGATAAAACAGTAGAATAATTAGACTCGTTTCTCTATCTCTGTTTGTCTGTGGACTAGTCATGTCACTTTTGCTAAATTATATTTTTAAATGACCTATTAAAATTGGTCAACTCTACAAATGTCATGGCTAGAAAAGATTTAGACAATTGCAAAGTATGTGATATTCAAAATTGTACTTTATTTCCCTTCCTTAATACTAGAAAAATTAATTCAATAAAAACTTTTATGCTGAATTATTTCAGTGAGCCAAGCACTATTAGGAGATAAGTAAGAAAATCTGACTTGGAAATCATTATGGAACGTCATCACGGAGATCATTACAGAACTTCAGCATGGAAATCATTGTGGAATATCAGGAGAAAGACATTCCTCAAAAACTGCACAAATAAGCACATATTTACAAACTAGAACAAATATGATGTAAGAAAAAGCAGTTTTCTCTCAGTGAGTATAATATGATTTCAAAAGGTTTCTCTGAAATAGCAACTTGTGAGCTGAGGTTTGTTTTTTATTGTGGTAAAATATATCACAATAACTTAATATTTATCATTTTAATAACAATTTAGTGGCATTAGATACATTCACAGTGTTGTATAACCATCACCACTATCTATACCCAAAAACTTTTTCATCATTCACAAAACAAATTCTGTACCCATTAAACAATAAAGTCCCCCCGCCCCACCTCCCCCGCCACCACCACCACCAGTCAACTAAGGATGCTAAACCTCTTTTCACAAACTCATTGGACATTTGTTCCATGTAACTGCTTTGGAGAAATGCTCATTCAAGTTCTTTAACCACTTTAGAATTGGGGTGTTTTGTTGTTGTTGTTGTTGAGTTTTAGGAGTTCTTTATATATTCTGGATATTAATTCCTTAGCAGATATACAATTTTTAAATATCTTCTCTCATTCTGTAAATTGTGTTTTTGCTTTGTTGATAGTACCCTTTGATGCACAAAAGTTCTTAATTTTGATGAAGTCAGATTTATTTTTTCTTTTGTTGCCTGTGCTTTTGGTTTCATATGCATAAAAATTATTGCTGTGTCCAATGTCATAAGGATTTTCCACAATGCTTTCTTCTAGGAGTCTTATAGTTTTAGCTCTTAGGTTTAGGTTTTTGATCCATTTTGAGTTAATTATTGTATATGATGCAAGGCAAGGGCCCAACTGTAGTCTTTTGCATGTGGATATACAGTTTCCCAGTACCATTTGTTGAAAAGATTTTCCTTTCCCCGTTGAATAGTCTTGGCATGCATGTCAAAAATCAATTCACCACATTTGTGAGGGCTTATTTCCATAAATTAATCTGGCATTTAATGTCTCTTTGGGGAGAAATTCTGAGTTATTTACTTTGTTCTGGGGTCTCCAGCAGAATATACAGGGTGGTACTAAATTCATTCTCCTTCTTCATTTTACAACCAATGTGAGTCATAAATACACCACTTTTTTTTTCCTTCTAGTATCCAACAGATAGTGGTGATTCAGAAAAGCACAATTCCCAAGGCCACATATTAATTCTTAAATACTACAGTACAAAGTGAAAGGAGGAAGAACTTAATTATCTAGCAATTAGTAAAACCCACCTTGACCACAATAAGTTAGCAATTTATGCTATTATGAAAAGCATTATTAGAAAATCTTATTCTACACTATTAAAAGATTTTCAGGGGTTGGGGGGAGAAAAGGAGGTACTGGTGTTGTCAGTGGGGATTTAATGAGATTTAACATAGGAATTTCTGTAACTTACAGTAACTTCATTTAAGATTTTATATTGTTTGTCAAATATCTCTTCCCCATTAATCTACTTTGAACAGAATAAATGAATATATCCAGTTAAGAAACTCAGTCTATTTACCAATATCGAAATAAACAATTTCATGCCTTCGTTTAAAGTGATTAAAGTCTGTATGTCTATATTTTTGTTGCATTTGAATGTGAGTATACCATGATTTTAAAGAAAATCATCTCCAGCTTTCATACTGCATCCTCTTAGGTTTGTAATAAATAAAATGTGGGCTAACTTCTAAGTTACAGATCTTTTCATGATTGCTGCTTTAGCTACATGAAGATCCAGATGAAGCTTGAAATTATTGCTTGTAAGAGCCTAATCAATTTTGTAGACAAATCAGAGACTTCCTGTCTCTCTCTGGGTTGTGAAGTGCAGGAAAGAGACCGGGAGGAGAGGAGAAGTGGGAAACAGGGCAGGGATGATCTGCTTCCAGTTACGTCTGTGTGTGTGTGTGTGTGTGTGCACGTGCATGTGTTTGTGTGTTTAAACTCCATGGTTTAAATAATTTAAATTATATATTTCATTTTCAACAGCATTAATTTGTACTGTAACTGACAGTTCCATTTTTATTTGAGACATTAAAAAGTCAAATGCCACAAAAATATTGTGTCTCATTTATATAAATATTTCTAGAAATGCAATAGACAATAGTTCATTTATGTATATTATAAAATGGGAACTTCTAAAGTGAAGAAATTTCACAAACTACTTATTCCACTGACTTACCATAAAAATTGCGCTTGTTAGGACTTCGTACTTGGTTTGACATCTGTCACTTTAATTGTGCTTTCTATATTCTAATGCTTCCCTGTTATCTTTTATCTGTTTTGCTTTTTGATGAATGGACTATGTCCACTTGCTTTTATCTTTTATCTATGACTTGTAAGGTTAATAGCCCATTTTTAAAGAAAATCTTACATGATTATCTTAAAGCATTAAAATTCTTTTTATCTGATTATGCCAACAATAACTAATGACTTCCTCTGATGGATGTCAAGGAATTTAGGATCAATGATGCCCCATCTTTGCTATTTCTCTTTCTTATTTTGCGTTATATTAACCTGGAGTTTAAAGTCTCCTTTTAAAAAAAAAAAAGACTGTCTTTTTATATTTGCATTTGTAATTTTACATTTGTTGCCATAATTACTCTCAATTACTTAATTTTCCTCTTACTGGTTCATGATTTGCAGGTTTGTATTTTGTTCTGTGTTCTATTTATCCTACAATTTAAGGTAGTTTAAGTGATTATAAACACTTTTTCTCAATAACAACTTCCCTAATGAAGAATGCAACTGCTTATTCATCTCTTAATTGTTCAGAGTACATTTGTAGTGTGTTTTGCTGAAAAATAGACTGGAGTGGCAAATTTTCTAAGAATTGCAGATCTGAAAATAGCCTAATCTTGCCTTTTGAAAATAATACACCCTTGGCTAGAGTTTTATTTATTAGAGATGTATGAAGCTGCAAGGAACAAAAAAATCACAACCACCAGTTTATTTTTCTTCTGTAACAAGAAATCTGGAAGTATATAATTGTTAGTATGGCTCAGATGCCAGTATGGTGCTGTAGCCCCAGTCATCATGTCTGCGGTAGACAGAATAATGGTCCCCAAAGATGTCCACATTCTAATCCTTGAGATCTGTTAATATATTAGTTTACACAGCAAAGGGAATGAAGATTGCTAATCAGATAACCTTGAGAAGGGGGGATTATCTTGGATTTTCTGGGTAGGCCCCATGTAATCACAAGGGTCTTAAAAGTGGAAGAGGGAGACAGAAGAGCATCAGAGAGATGGCAGCAGGAGAAGGACTCAGCCCTGCCAGGTTTGAAGACAGAGGAGAACGGTGATTTCCAAGGAATATGGGTGATTTCTAGAAGCTGTTCAGTGAAGGGCAAGAAAACAGATTCTCCTTAGAAACTCCAAGAAACACAGCCCTGCCAACACCTTGATTTCAGCCCAGTGAGACCCGCTTCAGACTTCTGACCTCAAGATAATAAATTTGTGTTGTTTTCAGCCACTAAGTTTGTTGTGGCATTGTTAGAAAACCAATACAATGTCCAAGTGATTATTTCAAAGCAAGACACAGGAGAAAGGGCCACACCGGTCAAATAGGTGTCTTTTTATCAGAAATACAAGAACATTCTCAGAAGTGGCTCCCAAAGCATTCTACTTTCTTCTCGTGAATCAGAATTAGGTATTGTATCTACTCCTATTGCTATCAAGAAGGCTTGGAGGGCAAATATTTACTTTTCAGCTTGAACACTGGAGTAGCAAAGGAGAAGAGATTTGGGAATTGCTTCTGAGAAGCTGGTCAATAGTGCTATTTTATCCCTTCTGAAAACTTTGAAGGTATGATACCTTTACTTTCTCATTTCTTGATGCCCCAGAGAAGGAATATGAATGTATCCTGATTTTAACTCATTAAAAATAAACTCTGTGTGTGTGTGTGTAAACTTGCAAGGTACTGATGGGAAAGCACTTACCAGAATATATCTTGGCATTGATTTCTCCTTATCAGTTTTACTTAAAAGATGGCAAAATTTCTAAATTTTCTCAGTCATGATTTTTTTCAGTTAATTCAAGTATTTAATTAATATTTTTTAAGTACTTAATATGTGCCAGTCACTAAAATAAATTTCTTTAATTTTGTCTTTGGGGTTTTTCTTTTTTTCTTGTGTATTTGATCTTTCTTCTCATTCTGGAAATATTGTTATTTTAAGGTTAGAATTCTCTATTGTATTTTCAAGAACTTTTTACCTTCTCTGTTATTTAAAAAAGAATCTATTTATGTCTCACATCTTGAAGGTCTTCTAGGTTCCTCTTACATTTCATTGGTTTGCTTTTCCTGGAGTTTTAAGTCCCCTCCCTGCCCTGCATGGCTGAGGCTTTATTTTGGCTCTACTTTGTGTTTTTCTTTCTTTCTTTCTTTCTTTCTTTTTTTTCTAAACTCTCTTTTTATCTTGACCTTTTAAAAATAGCTTCTACATCTGCTTTTAACTCATTGAGAATATAAGGACTTACTTAAACTCTCACATCTTCACTCGTTTTCCACTTGTCCTCAGATTTTTAAAAGAGCTCAAGTTTTGCTGCTGTTTAGTCAGATTTGATATTAACTTGTTCTAATTCATTGTTGGTGCTTAGAGTTCTGATGGGATAGCTTTTCAGAATCCCGTTTGAATAATCTAAGATAAGAAGATATCCAGGAACCAGAGAACCTGAAAATGCTCCAGCCACATTTAGATCTAGAAGGCAGGTGACATAGATGTGCAGGTCACCCTTTCCGTTTGGGGGATGTAAATGTTTTCAGAGAACACTGTCTGGGACCAAAATTAGAGGGAAAGACTGCATGGAACTGGAGGAACAGACCATGTGCATTAGTCTGTTTCTGTTGCTTATAACAAAAATACCTGAAAATGGGGAATTTGTAAAGAAAGAATATTTATTGCTTACAGTTTTGGAGGCTGGGAAGTCCAAAGTCCAAGGAACACATCTGGTGAGGGCCTTCTTTGGTGGTGACTTCAGCAATGCAGGATATTGTGTTGAGAGAAAGGCAGAAGCAAGAGAGAGCTAATTCCTCGCTCCTCCTTTTGAAGCCATCAGAACCACTCTCACAACCACCATTAGACCATCAATGGGTTAATCCATTTACTTGGATGGTCTTCTCAACCTAATCACTTCTCTCAAAACCCTACTTTTCAATTACCACTATAAGACTTCCCACCCTTTTAACACTGTCACAGTGGGGGTAAATTTATAATACATGGACTTTGGGGGACATAATTCAATCCACAGCATCCTACCCCTGGCCCCCCAAATTCATGTCTTTCTTGAAGGTAAATACATTCATTCCTTCCCCAAAGTTTTAACTTGTTTCAGCTCAAAAGTCCAAAGTCTCAAGATCCCATCTGTGAAATCAAAACAAGTTATCTGCTTCCAAGATAGGCTGGACAAGCACAGGATACATACTCCCATTCAACAAGGGAGAAATAGGCCAAAAGAACAGGGTAACAGGTCCTAAACAAATCCGAAACCCAGCAGGGCAGGCATTAAATTTTACAGGTGGTGAATCATGGCACTCTCCACACACTGGTGCAGGAATTGGGTCCCCAAATCCCTGGGCAACCCTGCTCCTATGGCTCTCCTGGTCTCCAGCCATACTTGAGCTCTCCTAGGCTGGGGTGTTCCATAATTCTGGGGCCCCCATGGCGGTCCTGCTCTCACAGCTCCACTAGGCAAGGCACTGATGGGATTTCCTGCTGCCACTCTAACCCCACATTTCCACTCGGAATTGGTCTAGCAAAGGCTGTCTGCAGTGACTCCACCTCTGCAACAGATCTCTTCCTGTGTCCCCAGGCTTTACCACACGTCTTTTGAAATTGGCATGGAGGCTCCCAAGAATCCACAGCTGTGGCATTCTATGACCCTGCTTACTTACACCACATGGACACTGTCAAGGCTTCTGGCTTGTGTCTTCTGAAGCTGCAGGTCCAGCCATGCCTGGGGCCAATTTAGCCACAGCTGGAGCAGCCAAAACAGCCAGGATGTTGGTGCTGAAAGTAGCTTCCCAAGGTGGCCCTGGACAGTTAGCCTGTGGAAGGTGACTTGGTCCTGTTCCCCAAGACCATTCTATCTCCCTTGGCCTCTAAGCCTGTGATGTAAGGGGCAGCCTTGAAGATCTCTGAAATGCCTTCACTATCTTTTTTTCCTTCTCTTGATAATTCCATTCTTGTTTACTAATCCCCATAGCAAATGGTCACTGGGCTACCCGATTGATTTTCTATTTCAAAGACACCTTTTCACTCTTTACATGGCCAGGCTGAGAGTTTTTCAGTTTTTCACTCTCTGCTTCCTTGTTAATTATAAATTTTGGCTTTACCTCATGCTTTTGCTAACATAACTCAGCATAGGCGGTTATAAGTAACCATGCAGCTTCCTGAATGCTTTTGCAGTTTAGAAATTTCTTCTGCCAAATACCCTGGGTCAGCACCTTTAAGTTCCATATTCTGTAAAACTTCTGGGCATGAACAGAATGCAGCCAAGTTCCTCGAAAGTTCATAGCAACGGTGATCTTTGCCCCAGTTTCCAATAAGCTCCTTCTTATTTCTATCTGAGATCTTTATAGAATGGTCTTTATAGGCCATATTTCTGTCATCATTCTGGTCACCAGCATTTAACCAGTCTTTAAAATATTTTAAATTCCCCTCAGCTTTTCCTAGCCTGTTCCTCCAGATTCTTCCAGTCTCCTTCCAATACCCAGTTCCAAAGCCATTTCAAGTATTTAAGCAACACCCCAATTCTCTGGTACCATCTTTATGCATTAGTCCATTTCTGTTGCTTATAACAGAAATACCTGAAACTAGGTCATTTAAAAAGAAACAATATTTGTTGCTTACAGTTTCAGAGGCTGGGAAGTTCAAAGTCCAGGGAACACATCTGGTAAGATCCTTGTTTTGGGGTAGTGACTCTTCACAGCAAAGCAGGGTGTCACATGGCAGGTGGCAGAAGCAGAGAGAGAGAGAGAGAGAGAAAGCACGAGCTTCTCACATACTCTCCTTTTAAAGCCATCAGAACCATGCCTACGACCACCATTAAATCATCAATGGATTAATCCATTTACTTGGGCACGGTTCTCACAGTCTAATCACCTCTTCAAGATCCCACATTTCAATTACCGTAATAGGATTTCACCTTCGTAGCACTGTCACAGTGGGGATCAAGGTAGTAATACATGGACTTTGGGGGACACAATTCAATTCACAGCACCGTGGGACCCTCTGCTCCGCATTATAGATCATTCCATCTCCTGTCTACACCTGAGGTGAGAAGACAAAGACAAGGAAGGGGGCAGAGAGTGGTGCAGAGCATTCCGTTCTGCACATGGGACTGCCCAAAATCTTATTAAAATCTAAAATGTTTTCAACTCTTATTGTTTATATGAGTAACTGGGCAGGATTTATTATTTTTCTTCTGAGATGGTGTTACAGTTATTTTAGTGAGAGGAGGCTCCTAGCATTTCCATTCACTCCACTAACTTCCTGGGAATCGTTTTGAACATTAAAAATAAGTGTTTAAGATAATGGTTTTGGGGGAAATACCAGCAAGGATGTCTTATAAAAAGCCTCAATCTTTGTTGATTGCAGGAAAAGATGTAGATAATTGTGATCATTTTATCTCAGTTGTGGCAGAGGCTTTTGGTTGCTTATCCAATATATATATTTTTTATTTTATCTTCCTTTCTTTCTAACAGAGCTTAAATTTTATTTGGTGCAGCATGTATTTCCCAGTTTCTTGCAGGTAGGGGTGGTCATGTGAGACAGTCCTGGCGAATAATACATAAGAATTCACTGGGTAGAACTTCCAGGAGGTTCTTTAAACAGCGCTAACTCAGCTGGATGTATCTCTTTAATACTGTTTCCTTCTTTTTCTGTCCTGAAATTCACAGACATTATAACTGAAGCTCTGGCTAACATGTTGAGAACCTGAGCATAAGGTCTCACCCTAAAGATGGAGTTTTGTTGACCTAGGGCCTTCAGAGCACTCCTGGGTTATCTAATTTGCTTAAACCACTGTTGTACAACATTTCTGTTACATGCAGCTAAAGTCAATCCCTAACTGAGAGAAGAATCATTCTCTTTCTAGAATGCATTAATGTCTCTGAATACGTTTTTATTACTGCTTGGTTAAAGTAAGATCAAAGTGTAAGACTATGATGGGTAAACTTTGAAGATCACCAGCCAGGGGATCAATCACCATTGGTCTACAGATCAGTTGAAAGCTAGGTTTGTTTTTCAAACAAACCAGTACCATAGGAGTACCCTAGAACCCTCTAGAAGCTTCTGAACAGAAAATAAATAAATAAATACATACATACATACATAATACATAAATAAATAAACAAATACATAAATAAATAAATAAAAGGTTTAGTTGTATAAGTGGCCATTTGACACTTTTATTGACAAATGTTTGGAGAGACCAGACCAGATTCCAGCTTTGGGGAAATAGGACTGAACCTAGAGGTCAAGAGGGCTCAGGACAGTCTGTGAAGGGTCTGGGCCCCTGTGAGGTGTAACTAATGTCCTGAGATAATAGATCTGGGGGCTCAGGGATTGGCTTTATTGCTCTTTACTACAATTTTTATCACTGAAATAACTTGTAAAGCTCTTTGTTTATAACGACATCAGGTTGCATTAGTCATTCTAAGGAGAAACAAGGAAGAAGAAAATTGCACATCCTTGGAGAGTGACCATTTTAAAGAGAGAAAAGCCCAAGAAGGAGGCAAAAACTCAGGGAAAAAAAAAAAAAAAAAAAAGGAGGCAGAACCAATCAAGGAGTCATTTCATCCCAGCTGGAGTTTTCTACTCAGGAGATTTTTTTGGCTCCAAATTTACATCATAGATTATTGTGTGCTGGAAATAATGAATTCTGTGAGCCAAAAACCTTATTAGGTCCTGCCCTTCAGCACAGAACAAGTTTAAGTATTATTATTTTTTTAATTCACTCATTCTAAAACACTTCTAAGCACCTAATGTATGCCAGGCATTAAAGTAAACAAATTACAGCAAAGATTTTTGTTCATCTTTAAAAAGGAGTTCATAACTTTGCTTTTAATAGCTGCAGATTACAACATAATTTAACTATGCATTCTGTGCGTTCCACTTACCATTAAAACTTGATTTGATAACACGTAAGAGATTATGATAGAAGGCCAATTGCAGTCACAAATTTAAACCTCTTCGCATCCTGAGTAGAATGCAGCTTTGAAAACTGGATGCCATTCAAATTTTATTAACAAGAGAAAAATTACTAATTACATAAGCCTTGAATACAATAATACATTAAACTTACAAATAAAAAAGAAGAACAGAAGTGTGGTTATTAGAGGTGGGAAAGGGGGAGGGGGAAGAGGGTTGGCGAGAAACTAGTTAAGGGTCACAAAAACTGATTACATTTGGTAAACACCAATACACTAATTATCCTGATTTGATCGCCACATATTGCACACACGTATTGATATTCGATTCTGTACTCTGCAAATATACATAACCAATAAAAAAATAAAATTAACAAAAATAAATAAATAAATAAATAAATAACGCTTAATTTTATATTATAGACATCTGATATGTGTCAAACAATAGAAAGGAATACAGATATTTTTATTACAATGTCAATACATGGTACATTGCAAATTACTATTGGAATTTCTGGTTTTTATGAAATAACAATTACATTTTGGTTTTGTTGATACTTTTAACATAATTTAGTTACATGCTTTTTTTTTTTTTTCCAATTTAGGTTTCCAACATACCCATAGATTTCTAGCAATCAGGCATGTTGTTAATATACCTAATACCACATGCAATGTAAATTCAGTTTTCTTCACAGAAGTCTTTGAAGGCCTTGGAAGTAACTCATTAGGAAATGAAGGCAGCCCTCTACCACTGAGTTTCAGAGAAAAGGGAATAAATAAGATGTAGTTAGACCCACCGGTGCAAGTGTAGTTATTAATGAGGTCCAAATGCAGAATCATAAAACATCATTAAGCTTATTAATTGACTTCGGATATTTCGTGAACAACCCCCTGGCCCAATGGGGACTAGTTCAGTAGCTCTTATCTTTCTATCACTCATTCGGGCAATTTATTAAAGCCTGTTTGTCTCTCCCAGGTGCCTCCTAATGAGTTTCATTGTTTTGTTTATGGTGCTTGTTGGCTCATAGATCTCTTTCACAATTTTCATTGGTTTCTGAATGCTCCTTGAGTACCAGTTTTGATCAGCCCATTTACAGCTAGTACTTTAATAACCACGTATTTGAATAAATGAAAGGAGGAGGAAAATAAGATGGGACAGGGTGATGGGGGAGAAAAAAGGGCCAGCGGGATTTGCACCAGGTGCCTGTGTTCCCTGAAAGAACCAGCAGGTGGAAGCAACACTTCGCGGGAAAGCCCCAGCCCAGCTCTGCAGGGCTTGAAACAATAGACCCCCAATCCAGTCCTTGGTCTGAGACGAGGTTGCGGTGGACGAAAACACTTTTCCTCTGGGCCCCCTCTTGCTTCCTCAACCCTGCCTCCAGACCCCAGCTGAGATCCCTTCTACCGCTTCTCATCACTGTGGGGAGGTGCTGACTGGACAGCGGGCCCGGGAGGGGGCACCCAGAGGTGCTGTGACTTGCCCCAGCAACGTCACAGAGCCAGGCACCCACATCAGGACTTCCCCTTTCCAACCCCAGCCTTCCCTGCCCCTTGGGGCGGGTGGAGGGAGGGCGGTTCGAGTCACAAACGCAAGGCTGAGCAGGATCCAGACACGAAAAGGGAGAAGAGTGTAAGGCTGGGACAGGGATGCCACCCGTCTCCCGCTGCCCCCCCCCACCCCTCGCCCTCTCCTCCCAGGTGGCTCGGTCTGTCTTTCCCTCCACCCCTTTCTTTTTCTTTTTTCCAGCTCACGCCCACCCGAGTTCAAACCTGAGTAGGGGCCCCCTGTGTTAGTTCCTGGAGGTAAAGCCGAGAAGCGGGGCAGGCGCGAGGGTGTCGTGCTCGGGCTTCTGCCCTGACCGCTGCCGCGCGCCACTCGGCGGGGGTCCGGGCCCGAGGGGCTCCGAGTGACCTCCCAGCCGCTTGCCCTTCCCGCCAGCCCCCGTCGCGGCCGCCCCTCCCCGGCGCACAGGCGGGGCCCGGGCGCGCCCCGCGTCTCCCCCGCGCTTCGGGGGCCGAACAGCGGGCGCCGCACACTCGCCGCCGAGGCCGGGAGGGCGGGCTCGGCTCCCCGGAACCGGGGAGAGGGAGGGGGCAGCAGGGGCCGAGCGGGGCGGGCCGGGCTGGGAGGGGACGCGGAGGGGGCGGGCCGGGCTGCGCTCGCTCCAGCCGCGGCTCCAGAGCAGCGGGCGGCGGGACCCGCGACCGAGCCCGGCGACGGCGATCGCGACGCTGGCCCCGCACGATCCCCCGGCGCCCCGCCTCCGGAGCAGCCCCTGCCGCCAGATCCCCGGTCCGCCCCGAATCCCAGAGACTCGCCGCGCCCAGCGGAGTCGGGCCGCGAGGGAGCGGGGTCCCCGGACCCGAGAGGACGCAGGCGGCGCCGGGCGAGCTCGGGGAGCCGCGGAGCTCCACCGCCGGGCCTCGGGGGGCGCAGACCTGCGGAGCCTGCGGCCGGCGGGAAGGTGAGCCCGGGGACAGCAGGCAGCGTTGGGGGGTCGGGGGACAGGGTGCCTAGGGACAGAGGAATTAAGGTTTGCAAAAGTAGAGGGGCCCTCCAGGCAGGGCCTCTGCAGATCCGAGGGGGTCTCCTGGGGGAGTACTGAGTTTCCCTCCCCAAGGCAAAAGCAGGGTTCTTGAGGGGTGAGCAACTGGCCAACTTGGCTCCCCTACTTCCCCCTCTGGCCAGCCATCTTTGACACCCACTACCGTTGCTGTTAGGATCCCCTCACTGTGTTCTTCTGGCTCTGGCCTGGGGGTCCTCATCTAGAGAGGTGGTCCCCGCAGAGGCCAGGCTCTCAGCTTTCTGAGGAGGATTGCCCATTCCTGACTCCAGTGGCATCTCTCCAATCCCCTTGGAGCTGGGAGGAGCCAGGAGGCTGAGCCTACATCAGGCCCCCAGCTCCCCACAGCATACCCTGCCCCCTGCCCCCTGCCCCCATCACCACCACGTTTAAGCCTTGGAGGTGGAGGGAAGGCTTGGTTCCTGCTCCCCAGCCACAACCCCCAAGTCGCAACCAAATTCTCCTGCTTGCTGCTGCTTCAGCTCCACCCCCTCTCTACATTTAGGTGCTTGGCCCTGGCTGCCCCACATCCCCACCCACCGGTCTTGGCCGTCTGTCACCCGCTCTCCTCCCATCCCTGGGGGAGCTGGCGCTGGCCCAGCATAGCTGATGTTGTAATGTCCCTGGCAGTGCCCATGGAGAGGAGCGGCTGGGCCTGTTCCCAATCAGTTAACCCAGGCCCTTCACCTGCCAGGGGAATTTGACTCAGGTTCTAGAAGGGGAGGCGATGGTTATGAGCTGAAAGACAAGTGGGAAGGAACTGTGGGGCTGTCTGAAGTCCAGGGAAAATGCCTAAGCAATGGGGCGTTGGGGGACTGAGGCTTGCCAAGTGCTGCTCAGTGGGGCCATTTGGCTTTCTCAGGCTAATGGACCTTTTTTCTCGAAGGAAGATAGGGGTTAGGGTCCCTGTGAACCCACCTAGTGGCCTAGGGAGGAGGTCCACTCAACGTGCAAGAAGATGCCTGGCAATGACCACTGAGTTACCAGAACGCTGGGGAGAAACAGACCAGGATGGGCTGAGCATAGGAAAGGCAGGCTCCTGGGACAGCTGCTGTCCCAGCTCATCACCATCTCCTGCACCTGGGTGCTAGGACCTGTGTTCCCTCTCCACGGCCCCATGCACTACACCCCACTCTAGGTGGAAGGGGGATGGCAGGGTCAGGAGGGCTTGGGAAGCCTCAGGTTTCCCTTTCTCTGCTCGCTTGCTTGGCTCCCTCTCCCTGCCCTGGTGTTTCTGCAGAAGCACCTCCTGGGGCAGAGAGCAGCTGGCAACCAGACTAGGGGTGGAGCCGGGGCCCAGGTGGGGGAGAAGGGTTCACAGGACCACTCTGGAACTGATCTGCATGCTGACACACACAGGCACCTGTCAGCATGCACCGCCGCTGCTCCAGCCCACCTCACCTCATACACATGCCCTTAAACACTCTGCCACATAGACGCGTCCTCAGGCATCCCCGGGTATGGGTACTGCTCCTGGCACTCAGGGGCTTTCTTCCACAACCTTTCACTTACTCATCTCTCATACACATTTGCCAGCTGCCTCAACACTCTCCTTATGCTCTTTTCCAGAGCCACACATGTCCCCGGTCAGTGCACAGTCAGAGTGGCTTATTCTAAGTGGCTGTCTGGCTAGACCCAGATACTGACTGCATCTTAAAAACCTCTCCCAGCTCCACAGCCTGGGAGTGGGAGGCACATTTGTCTGAGTCAGTGTTCTCTGGGGGACATTCTCAGAGGCTGGGGGCCTTATGGGACACAGGTCTGTCCTCTGCTAGGTAATCCACAAATTGGCTTCTCCAGCCAGGGCAGCAGGGGACAGAAGAGCTAGAGGACAACCACCTCCTCACTGTCTGCTCTGGATGTCACTGTAAAGCCTGCTGGGATCCTTTTCGAGGCAGGAGGCCAGAGCACGAAGAGAGAGCTACCAAGAAGATATCCAAGGTGGAGATTAAAGGGTAGAGGCTGCAGCATTAAGCTGAGCAAGGATTATACTGGAATTTCCTGGGTGTTTAACAGCTGCAGAACAGGACGGAGGACAGGGCCTATGGTGTAACCCCTCCCACAGTGACCTTGTGGCTAACAGGTGTGAGGACCAGCCCAGCAACCACATCAGACATAAAACCATTGGCCCCTTTGCCTTTGGGACCTTCCCTCTCTCCCTGGACTCTGTGGCCTGTTTTGCCTGTCTGGGCTCACTTTGCAACGATGCCTCTTATTATGTGTTCCAAGTGTACAGTCCCCACTGTTCCCCTGTTTCTCTTCGTAGTCCTAGTCCTTTGCTTGACATAGTGGAAAGGAAGCATGATGTTATCATCATGGGGACATTAGTGGAACATTTTGAACTTCCTGGGAGAGAAGCTTAAAGAACATCAAGGGATAAAAGTTATTTTGCTTTTATTGTTGACATTATTTTGCTCATTCGTTCTAGCTTCTACTGTCTTTCCATCTTTGTTTTTGTAGATGAAAATTTCTACGTAATTTGAAAACTAGAGAGAAAGTGGGGGGGATAAAATGTAAACATATGTTATATTTGTCCACGTTTTAAAATATTTTCCTTTTTTGTTTAGTTTTTAATTATGAGATTTTGTTTTAATTGTAAAAATAAGCTATGATTATTGGAACAAGAAAAACAACTAAAATACTCATAAGACAAAGTTAATCTCCCCACCTACAATCCTCCATTTCTACCTCCTACAGTAGCCAATTTTAATGGCCCAATATATCTTCTGCAGTACCTTCCTCCAAGCTTATTTGGCTTACATTATTTAATTTTTTAAAATTCATTTTGTGGACTGAGGTGCATACACTATATTAAGTAAGCTTGGTTTATTCATAAAAGTATTGTATTTGGCATTTAATTTGAGCACAGTTAATTTTTAAAAATTCTTACAGATTCTCTAAATCAATCTGCCTTTAAATCTTTCATGTTTATAGACAGATGACAGAATTCTTTCTAAGCTAAGAATCTACAAATCTTTAATTTTTGCCAGTTTCTGAAAACAAAATACAACCTCTATGCCTAAGAAACTGTCTTATTTTCATAAACCAAAGAAATGTAGCAGGCTTGCGGATCTAGTGTCTGCATGGTATCAAAAAGATATTAAGTGATATATCCAGAAAAGGAGCTGAGGAATGAATATGAATTTATAGATGCAATCTTTGTCACATGAAACTTTGTCTAATCAGTCTCATTTTCTGAGCTATCATTTTATGTTCACATTTCTGCTGCTTCTGGTGTTTTGTATTTTTAAAGCCTCATCCGCATCTGAAAGTTGAATGTTTTTCTGATTGAGATAAGCCTTCTGCGCTTTCATGTGTTAGGGGATTTCTAAACTCTGATCGGTTCCTTTCATGAGCTGGAAAAGACAGAGGAATCTCAAGCAGTCTGCGGGGAAGAGGAGCAAGGGGCCTGGCCTCGTGGACACCTCTTCCTGTCTGTGTGGCAGTGGGGATGTGCTTTCAGGTTGCTCTCCAGGACCAAATGCAGACGATGTTCTATGTCCACGACCATTGAAGGCACCTTTGAAAATCGAGTTCTAAATCCTGCTTCATTGGTATTCCACACACTGGAATAGTCACATTCTTGTCATTTATATCTCTGCCTTCGAAACTTGCTTCAAAAGAATCTGCAGCAGATGAATTACTTGACAGCAATTTATTTTATATCTTAATAAAGTTTCCTCTTTCCTTATTTTATTCTTGCATTACAGATACAGTTGGATTCTTTTATATATTAAAAAATGTGGTTTGTTTGATAAGCAAGGACTGACCTAACTTCCTAGCTTGACTCAGCACCAATTTTTTTTCAGAGGGAATTTGTTTATAACCTTCAGTCTCTGGATCTGAATTTAAAAGAGGTCCTCATCAAACATTAAAAGTACACTTCTGGGTAATTTAAGATCCTCAACCATTTCTTTTTAGTGAATATCTTTTGTTCTTAGTAAAATTTCAAGAAATTACTGAAGTGGCAATACACACAGTGTCTGCATTTTATCATCTTCTTTCTGATGGTTCTTGATGACAGAAGTAGAGTGGCTTTAACAAGCAAGTTTCATAATTGCTTTTGCTCTTTTCTGGATCTTCTGGAAAGAGGCCAGCTTCATGTTGTCATTAAGATGTATGCTAAGGCTATACAAACGTGCCTTACTGCAGCCACAAGCAACTGGCTACTTGTATTATGGGTCATCAAAGCAAATACCTTGCCATTCTTCCTCTTCTAGAATGTTCTCTATTGTACAGCTGACATTATCTGCAGTGCATCTTTTCTGTCTTGTTTGGCAGTCTTTCAAAAAAAATTCATTGAGATGTTTCCGAAATATCTATCATTCCTTCTCCATGATTATTTGTCTAGTTGTAAGTTTAGGAGGACACAGTGCTTATTGTTTCTTCTTTGTACAGATTACAGAATCCATCCATGTTCTGACTGAAAGAGACTATTTTAAAGCATATCTTCTGGGCAAATGGTAGGATAGTCTTTATTGTTAAAGAACTTGCTGCTGGCATTTTCTATTCTCGATAGCAGCTTTCCTAAAGACTCTAGGGTACTGGGTAGAATCTGGTTTGCTTTGGTGTGTCAAGCTTGTCTCCAATTTAAGCCATTGAAAGTTTGGGGGATGCGCCTACAGCATGAATTACTTCGGGATATTAATTCAACAGTTGTTGCTGATGGTGCCAGTGTTACAGAAGTTAAGAGCTACATATGCTTTTTACTTCATGATCTCCATGTTCTCTGAAGCATTTATTTAGTCTGTGAATGATCCTAGTAGCATTGGGGACAGTATTTGCAAAGGAACAATTTACCATGTGGATAAACTTGCTTGCCTCCATAGTCTATAAATTGAACTCTCTGTTTCACAAATAGGATGATAGAGGTATGAAAGGTAAAGTTTCAGGGGCTAGTGGCAGATGCCCACAACACCTCACATATGTATGTAGAAATTGTGTCTCTCCGTGATAACACTGAAGGCTTCATCTTACAGCACAGCCAGCATTATCAGAAAAAAATTATGTTAGTAGGAATCAAATTATGATTTTTATATCTATCTAAGTTAAATATAGGCTTGTAGTTTGATTTCAGTTTTATTGTGAAATGGGCAGTTTTCAATACCACTATGGCTCATAAGGCCACATATATGCAGGAGAAAATGGGTCACAACTTCCCATCCAACTGGCTTTTTTCACTCTCAGTCCTGTCTCTTGAGCAATCTGGGCAACATGTCTCTTGTTTTGCTTCTCAACAGAAATAAAGGGATTATTCTGCTCTTATCCACATGACCCACTGACTTGTGAGACTCAATCACGAGGAGAGATAGACCACCACCAATCCCTAGATCAACAAGCAAAGGAGGCGCAGAGACTGTTTGTCTTTCTCGTCACCCTGGAGGTAGCCATTTGTCCTGTTCGGATGCTCGGGAGCATAGTGGGGTGCCTTCTAAAGGCTAGGGAAGGTTTATTAGAAGAGGTAGCTTGTTACATAGTTGCAAGAAATAATTTTGAGAGCATGAACTCTATTTTGATTTATTTTACTGAGCAGTTATTATTTGCAGTTTTCAAATGAAATTTTAATTAATGATTTAGTTGAAAAGGTAATACATATGCAAGATTTTTAAAATGCAAAAACTAGAGGGAATATAGTGAAAGCACATCTCCCTTGCACCGCCCCTTCCCCTAGTTCTCTTCCTTTGCTTTTCTTTTGTGTATTCTTCCATAATATCCTTCCATACATATGTATATGCATGTCCTTCTTAAGTTAACAAATGGGAACTTTCTTTACGTTGTTCTGTACTGTACTACATTCATTTGGAAATTATTTTCATATCAGTCCATTAACAGTAGCCCATATTCCTTTTTAAGGATGTGCCATAATTTTTTAAACATTTTCCTATTGATAGACAGTTCGTTTACAGTCTTTTCCCTTATCAACAATTCACAATGAATATTTTTGTTCAGACATCTGTGCAAACTGATACAAGTTAACAGTACCTAAAGGACAAATCCTCAGAAATGAAGCTGCTGAATAGATATTGCCCAATTGTCCTCCCGAGAGACAGTGGTCCAGTTTGAACTCCTAAGCACAGAGTATGTAAGAGAACCTATTTCCCATACCCTCTCCAGCACAATCTCAGAGGTAAAAATGGTGTCTTAGTCAATTGGGGCTTCTATAACAGAGTGCCATAGACTGGGCTGTTTATAAACAATAGAAATTTATTTCTCACAGTTCTAGAGGCTGAAGTCCAAGATCGGGGTGCCAGCATGGTGGGTTCTGCTGAGGGCCCTGTTCCGGGCTTCAGGCTGCCTTTTTCCTTTATCTTCACAAGGCATGACAGACAGAGGGATAGAAAGCCCTTTGAGGTGTCCTTTATAAGGGCACTAATCCCATTCCTGAGGGCTCCCGGCTCATGACCTAATTACCTCCCAAAGGTCCCACCTCCTAATACCATCACCTTGGGGTTAGGATTTTAACATACAAAAGGGAGGGATGGGCGCAAATATTCATTCTATAACAAATGGCACGTCACCGTGGTTTTAATATGGCTTCCTTTAAATGTGAGCAAGCAAGCAACTTTTCATATGTTTCAGTCTTACTTTTATTTTTGTGTAAGCTATACCAGAAAATGAACCCCTTGGGGGTAGAGAACCTTTGCTCACAGAGTGTATGCCAGACCTGCATGGCTCTGTCCCTTCCCTCCACTGCTGTTTATCACACAGAATCTTTATGCCTGTGTTCTTTCTGCATCTGTTCTCTTACCTTCCCCCCGTCCTACCCCACAGCCATCCTTCTTTCTGTGTCCCTCCCACTTCAGTGACTCTCTGAAACGTCTGCAGTATCCAGGTCTGACGGGGGCGGGGTGGGGGTGGTGGTGGGGGTGATGGAACAGCTTCTTACCCACCTGCCTTTAATAGGAAGAGTCTTCCAACTTCCAGCACAGGGTGGCTCTTGGAGGAAGGGAGGAGAGTAAAGGAAGAGAAAGAACTGCTACAATTCCTTCTGGAAGAAAAGAGTAAGATTGGCTCATAACTCTCCTATGCTCCACCTTGAAGAGGGTGGGCCATGCTAACACATGGAGATAGGGTCGCACGGGGAGGAGGGAGGGGCGTCCCAGCACGTGGCCCTCCAAGACAGTCCAGTTTGCACAGATTTACGGTAGACAGTAAGCAACCTGCCGGCTCCCAGTCCCACGGTGGGTGCTGGGGTAGTTGGAGAGCTGTGAGAGGAGACACAGGGACAGGTTTTAGAGTCTGGGCTGTATGTGAAGAAATGCAGCTTCCTCCCACCTGCCTCTTCTGGTCCTATGTGTCTCCCTAGAAAGCAAGCTTGGCTGCAGACTCCCAGTCTTGCAAAAGCCACAGCCCCATCTGGGAGCAGGATGGTGGCTGGGGCCATGGTGGGAGCCCTGAAGATGCCCCATGGCTACTGAGGGAGCTGCCTGGTCAGGGAGCAGAGTGGCGGGCATGGTGTGCAGCCTGTGGGTCCTGCTCCTGGTGTCCTCAGTTCTGGCTTTGGAAGGTAAGAGGGAGAGGAAACAGGAGAACGCTTGCCTGCCAGTAAAGACCCAGAGCAGGTGGGAAATGGGAAAGATTCAGAAAAGGGTGAGGACATCAAAAGAGGAGAAAAAATGAGAGGGTAACCAGGGCCTATATCAGGTTTTTCAGAGAAAAGATCCTTACAGCTGTGCTCCTGCTGGCAAAGTAAATGGACCAGGGAGGGAAATTATTTTGTTCCCAGAAGGAATGGAGTGGGGGGGTAGCAGTGCTGGCTGGAAGTGTGGCCACGGTGTGCCCTTGTTCTCTCTGGGCAGAGGTATTGCTGGACACCACAGGAGAGACCTCTGAGATCGGCTGGCTCACCTACCCACCAGGTGGGGTGAGTGCCACGCTAATTCTGAACCCATTTTCCCTGCCCTTCCCTCCCTGTGGAATTCAGAAAGGAAACCCTGGGTAAAGATGGGTAGGACAAGACTTCCTCCCTCCAGAGGAACAGGGTGTCCTCTCCCTGCTTTGTTTGTCATTGATTGTAAGTCTCAATGGAAGAGCCGTCCCCCCCTCCCTGGACCCTCTCCCCCAAACCCCGAGCAGCTGATGCTTATCTTGGCCTTCCCCACAGTGGGACGAGGTGAGCGTTCTGGATGACCAGCGGCGCCTGACCCGGACCTTCGAAGCGTGTCACGTGGCAGGGGCCCCCCCAGGCACTGGACAGGACAATTGGCTGCAGACACACTTTGTGGAGCGGCGCGGGACCCAGAGGGTGCACATCCGACTCCACTTCTCTGTGCGGGCCTGCTCCAGCCTGGGCGTGAGCGGGGGCACCTGCCGGGAGACCTTCACCCTTTACTACCGCCAGGCCGAGGAGCCCGACGACCCCGACAGCGTTCCGGCATGGCACCTCAAACGCTGGACCAAGGTGGACACAATTGCAGCAGACGAGAGCTTCCCCGTCTCCTCGTCCTCCTCCTCCTCCTCCTCCTCAGCGTGGGCTGTGGGACCCCACGGGGCTGGGCAGCGGGCCGGGCTGCAGCTGAACATCAAGGAGCGGAGCTTCGGCCCCCTCACCCAGCGTGGCTTCTATGTGGCCTTCCAGGACACAGGGGCCTGCCTGGCCCTCGTGGCGGTCAAGCTCTTCTCCTACACCTGCCCGACTGTGCTCCGGGCCTTCGCCTCCTTTCCTGAGACACAGGCCAGTGGGGCTGGGGGGGCCTCCCTAGTGGCAGCTGTAGGCACCTGTGTGGCTCATGCAGAGCCGGAAGAGGATGGAGTAGGGGGCCAGGCAGGGGGCAGCCCCCCCAGGTTGCACTGCAATGGGGAGGGCAGGTGGATGGTAGCCGTCGGGGGCTGCCGCTGCCAGCCTGGACACCAGCCCACGCGTGGAGACAAGGCCTGCCAAGGTGAGAGCCCTTCCCCTTGCCCTGGCCCAAGACCTCCCACCTGCCCCCAGCCTGTGGGCTCCTCTCCTGAATAGCCCAAACTTCATTTTGTCCTTGAAAGGTCAGGAATAAGCCTTCGTTGGAAAGGACCCTTGTTTTTCTCAATTTTATTTCCCAAAGCACACAAACCTGCTCTCATCCACTCATCTGAAACTTCTGGAACCTCCTGGAGTCTTCCTCAGCAATTGCTGATAATCCTAGGACTCCAGGTGTAAGAGCTGATGAGACCAAAAGGAGTCAGACTCCTGGGTTTCTTTGGGATGGTTACCATCTAGTTGGGAGAGGTCACCGCAAGGCTGGTGACCAGGATGCAGGTGGAAGAGGCAGTGGACACCTGCTAAGGAGAGTGATTCTGCAGCAGGAGGCCTCCGCAGAGGGAGCTTATGCAACCAAGCCAGAAACACCTAGCTCTGGTGCTCTGCCTGCCTGTAGCCCCCAGCACACCTCACTTTTTCCATCAACGGAGATGATTCTGTCCCAGCAAATGGCAGAAGAAATCTCTGCCTGAGGGAAGAGTGGGTAGAGGTTAGGTCTCAGGAGGAAAGGAGAATCAGCTCTGGGGAATGGAAGGCTGCCAGGACACCTGTGTAGGTATGCTGGTAGGTCAGGCAGGGTCTCTGATGCCCCACTCTCCTCTCTGCCCCTCAGCCTGTCCCAGGGGCTTCTACAAGGCCTCAGCTGGCAATGCCCCCTGCTCACCGTGCCCTGCCCGCAGCCACGCGCCCAACCCTGCAGCCCCCGTGTGTCCCTGCCTCCAGGGCTTCTACCGGGCCAGTTCTGACCTGCCAGAGGCCCCCTGCACAGGTGAGTGCCCCCCGCTCCCTACCTAGCAATGAAAAAGAGATGGGAGTGGGGCCAGAAGTGGGGGAACCTGCAGGCAGCAGTGGGGGGGTCCTTTGCATTTGGAGTGATTTCTCTTTCTTTCTCTTGTTTCCTTGGTTTCCTCCCCACCCTGCCCTGCACCCTCCTCTCCCTGTCCCCATCCTCACCTGGCCCTCTTCTGCCTCTCTCCTCCCACCTGCCTTCTCTGCTGTCATCTCCCCTCTGCACCCTTCCTGCCTCCTTCCTACAACTCCCACCTTCTTGGCCCTTTTTCTTCCACACCCTCCGGGCCCCCAGGCCCTCCATCGGCTCCCCAGGAGCTTTGGTTCGAGGTGCAAGGCTCGGCGCTCATGCTGCACTGGCGGCTGCCTCAGGAGCTGGGGGGGCGAGGGGATCTGCTCTTCAACGTTGTGTGCAAGGAGTGTGGAGGCCACCAGGAGCCCAGCAGCGGGAGTGCTTGTCGCCGCTGCAGGGATGAGGTGCACTTCGACCCCCGCCAGAGGGGCCTGACTGAGAGCCGAGTGTTAGTGGGGGGGCTCCGAGCACACATACCCTACATCTTGGAGGTGCAGGCTGTCAACGGGGTGTCTGAGCTCAGCCCCGACCCTCCCCAGGCTGCAGCCATCAATGTCAGCACCAGCTACGAAGGTGAGCCCATCTCCCTGCCTCAAGGAGCCTTGCCTCAGCACTTGAGAAGCCCCTTCCCCATTCCTGTTCTCCAGCCCGCCCCCAACCGGGGATGCTCCTGCTCCCAGGAACTCTTACCCCCCCCTCACACCCCCTCCCCCCACACCCCAGTCCCCTCTGCAGTCCCTGTGGTGCACCAGGTGAGCCGAGCATCCAACAGCATCACGGTGTCTTGGCCGCAGCCCGAACAGACCAATGGAAACATCCTGGACTATCAGCTCCGCTACTATGACCAGGTGGGCAGGAGGACTGGGGCACTGCGGCAGAGCTGGTGGGTGCCTGCAGTCCCCACAGTGGGGCAAAGAGGCCCCACGGGGACTGAGTCTGAGTCCCGTCCAATGGCGAGGGTGGGTAGGGGCCTTGGGGCATGAGGGGCAATGGGGGCTGGGCAAGGAGTGAGTGGCTATCACCCCCAGGCAGAAGACGAATCTCACTCCTTCACCCTGACCAGCGAGACCAACACTGCCACTGTGACGCAGCTGAGCCCTGGCCACATCTATGGTTTCCAGGTGCGGGCGCGGACTGCAGTGGGCCATGGCCCCTATGGGGGCAAGGTCTACTTCCAGACGCTGCCTCAAGGTGAGGGGAGGCCTGGATAGGCAGGGGGAGATCTCAGGGGCTAGTGAGGAGTTTGAGCACTGTCCAGGCTTCAAACGCTGCCCCAGCATGCTCCAGACCAGGGGCTGTGTGGAGAGGAAGACGGAGGAGAGTGTTTGCGGCTGAGCAGCGGACCTCAGCGGCTTTTGGGGTGTTGGGGTGTGGGGGCGCCTGAGGGCTTGAGGGGTGTGCAAATGCATATGGGGGGCCTGGCCACCCTGACCTGGCTCTGGTCCCTCAGGCGAGCTGTCCTCCCAGCTTCCAGAGAGACTGTCCTTGGTAATCGGCTCCATCCTGGGGGTCTTGGCCTTCCTTCTGCTGGCGGCCATCACTGTGCTGGCTGTCGTTTTCCAGCGGTGAGAACCCCTTCCTGCTGCGCCTGCTGCACCCCGCCCCAGCAAAATTCACTCGACAGCCCCACCCAGAGTCCTGGCAGAGTAGGGAAGGAATGGCCTGGCGGGCGTCCCCTCCCTCGACAGATCCCTAGTGGGGTGGGGGCAGCAAAGGGTACGTCATTCCAGGTCTCTGGTTTGTCCTTCAGGAAGCGGCGTGGGACAGGCTACACGGAGCAACTGCAGCAGTACAGCAGCCCAGGTAGGGAGTGGGGAGGCGCTGGGCGCAGGGCAGGCGAGGCTGGGCTTCTCCAAGGTCGAGGGAGCTCCTTGGCACCACCTTGGAAGTGAGAGGGTGTGTCCAGGGTGTGTGGGCAGCCCCACCTGGCACCACACCCCATCCTGTTCCTCATACCCTTACAGGGCTGGGGGTGAAGTATTACATCGACCCCTCCACGTATGAGGACCCCTGCCAGGCCATCCGAGAACTTGCCCGGGAGGTCGATCCTGCATATATCAAGATCGAAGAGGTCATTGGGGCAGGTACTGCAGGTGCAAGGAGGGGCTGGGTGGACTGGGGCTCCCTTGTGAGCCTCCCCTGCCCAGGATCCCTTCCAAATATGGCAGGATACCCACCAGGAGCCCTCCATCGGTTCTCCCTTGACCCCACCCCCAGCCTGCACCTGTTCTCCCAGGCTCCTTTGGAGAAGTGCGCCGGGGCCGATTGCAGCCCCGAGGACGGCGGGAGCAGACTGTGGCCATCCAGGCCCTGTGGGCTGGGGGCACTGAGAGCCTGCAGATGACCTTCCTGGGCCGGGCTGCAGTGCTGGGCCAGTTCCAGCACCCCAACATCCTTAGGCTGGAGGGCGTGGTCACCAAGAGCCGGCCACTCATGGTGCTGACGGAGTTCATGGAGCTCGGTCCCCTGGACAGCTTCCTCAGGGTCAGTCCAGCTGGGGTGGAGGAGGAGGGTCCTGGGGCCCAGGAAAGCTTGGGCTTCTCAGCTCTTCCCAGAGACAGAGCCCTATACCTTTGTTCCCTTCCGCCCCACCCCCACAGTCTCCATCCTTTCCTAAGCCTCTTTCTGATTCACAAATCTCAGCCCTCCCCGCCCCTGCCACACCAATGTCCACTGTGCAGTGTGTGAAGGTTCCTCACCCTGCCGCTGACCTCTGTCCCTTGCCCCTCAGCAGCGGGAGGGCCAGTTCAGCAGCCTGCAGCTGGTGGCCATGCAGCGGGGAGTGGCCGCTGCCATGCAGTACCTGGCCAGCTTTGCCTTTGTGCACCGTGCGCTCTCTGCCCACAGCGTGCTGGTGAATAGCCACCTGGTGTGCAAGGTGGCCCGTCTTGGCCACAGTCCTCAGGTGAGAGCACAGCCTTGAAACTCAGCATCCTTCAGCAGTTGCTGGAGGATGAGCTGGAACCTGGGGTGGGCACCTCAGGTGGGATATCATAGTGTCTGCAGTGATGGAGGCTCCCCTTTGTGATGGGGAGATAGAAGCCTGGATGAGGGGGAATTGAGGGCTTTCAGGGACCAAGACAAAGGAAGGGGACTGGGGAGGGCAGCAGACCAGCAGAAGTCTAGAACCACCTCCTGCCCTCCCCCTAATGTGGAGGCTACACAGACTCCGGTGTCAGCACAGCTGGGTACAAATCCTGAACACCCCACTCTCCAGCTTTGTGACCTAGGACAAGTTCATATTCCCTATGCCTCACCTTCTGCATCTGTAAAATGGAGATAATATCATCCACCCTACAGTGTTGTTATGAGGATTAAGTGAGATGCTTGATGTGAATCCCTTCACTCTGTGTCTGAGCACAGAGTTGCACAGTCAGTGTGACTATCACTGGGATTAGGGCTATTGTTGCTCTTGGCTCCACCCCTCAGGGCCCAAGTTCTTTGCTTCGCTGGTCAGCCCCAGAGGTCATTGCACACGGAAAGCATACAACATCCAGTGATGTCTGGAGCTTTGGGATAGTCATGTGGGAAGTGATGAGTTATGGAGAACGGCCCTACTGGGACATGAGCGAGCAGGAGGTGAGCACTTGACCTGGGTGTCGCTGATCCCCACCTCTGGCTCCCCCAGGCTCACACATTCTAATTCACAGTCTCACATCTCATGGCTCTAGTATTCCATACCTTCGAGTTCTTTCCCCACTCCAATCTCATGCTCTGCCCGATTCCAGCCCACCTTCTTACCTAACAATATACCCCCCTCTACTAGCAGTTGCTTCCCATCATCATATTCTTTCTCTGACCCTCAGGTACTGAATGCAATACAGCAGGAGTTCCGGCTGCCCCCACCTCCAGGCTGTCCTCCTGGACTACATCTGCTTATGCTGGACACTTGGCAGAAGGACCGTACCCAGCGGCCTCACTTTGACCAGCTGGTGGCTGCATTTGACAAGATGATCCGCAAGCCAGACACCCTACAGGCTGGGGGGAGCCCTGGGGACAGGTCTGGAGCTTGGGGCTGGAGCCCGGGGAATCCAGGGAGGGTAGATGCAAACCAAAAAGGAAACTGAGAAGAGGGGGCTAAGATGAAGAGGAGACCTTGACCTGCTTGTCCCTCCCCCTTAGACCTTCCCAGGCCCTTCTGAACCCTGTAGCCCTGGACTTCCCTTGTCTGGACTCACCCCAGGCCTGGCTTTCGGCCATTGGACTGGAGTGCTACCAGGACAACTTCTCCAAGTTTGGCCTCTGCACCTTCAGTGATGTGGCTCAGCTCAGCCTGGAGTAAGCAGGGAGAGGTGGGATGGGGGACGGATGCTCTGGGCCTCAAGCCAAGGGTCGTGTCGGGGATCTTGGAGAAGCTTTGATTTGATCTTGGAGAAGCTTTGTGGCCCACATTTGATCCACTCCCTCCCCACCAGAGACCTGCCTGCCCTGGGTATCACCCTGGCTGGCCACCAGAAGAAACTGCTCCACAACGTCCAGCTCCTTCAGCAGCACCTGAGGCAGCCGGGCTCAGTGGAGGTCTGAGGCCCGGGCAGGAAGCTGTGAACTGATGATGCCCGTGGCTCATCCCTGGATGCAGGTCCGAGGAGGGACCTGTGAGGTGTGGACCGGGCTGCATCTCGGCTTCTGGGAGAGGCATCCACCACACTAAGCCCAACCATCTGGACACTGCAATCCCCAGTCCTCCACCCCTCCACTAGCCTTCCCGCATTAAAGGGAAAGAAGGGAACTGGCAAGTTCGGGTGTGGTGAGGCTTCAGTCTGCAAGGAAGAGCTAGGGAGGCCTCTGAGGAGGAGCAGAGGGGTCGGAGCGGGCAGGTGGTACTGCCAGACGCAGAAGGGGAGCGGGGCAGGGAGCAGGAAACAACTTTATTGGGAGGTTCAAGGTGGCGAGAACCAACCCATCCTTACCCCACCCTAGAGCAGTGCCTGTCTCCCTCCTTCACACACCTGTCTGTAAGCCCAGCGCCTCCCCCTACACCTGCCTGGAGCATCCCGGTAAGGGCTCTCCTTTTCCTGTTATGACACTGGGGTGCAGACTGTGCACCTGAGAAGGCAAGGCTGCCCTTAAAGTGCTCAGACGTGCAGTGGGACTTCCACGAGGGGGTGAGGGATTGCAGCAGCCAGGCTGCCCATGCGAGCCTTAGCCCTGTGCTTGGGGTGGGGCATGCCCCACAGCATCAGTTTCCATGTGCTCTGGAGCTGGAGGTGGAGTGGCCACCTGAAGCAGTGATTCCCAGCGTGCACTCCTGGACCTGGGAGGTTAGACTTCTAGGTTTCTGTTGTTTTTGTTTTGTCTTGTTTTGTTTTTGATGCTCCCAGGAAAGTGAGAGCAACTTGTATGCCCAAGCGAGCGTAAGCGCTCAGATCTGATATTCCCAGCCCTCCCCATCTTCCAGACCCCTGTTGATCAGCCCTCGCAGGTCTCTCCTTAGGGTCCCTTGCCGAAGCCTTTCCCAGTTGGTGCTACTACGGGAGGTACTTCGAGAAACCGAGGGTGTAGGAAGGGACTGGTGGACGCCAAAGGGGCAGCCCAGCTCCAGTTTTTCCAATGAGTCTTTGTCTAAGTCAGATCCCGGGTTGTGGAAGGCTTGTGCATAGCGCTGGATCCGCTGCCGGTTGAGATCTTGCCTGTCTTCCACCCTGTGGGGGCAGGAGGACTTGAGAGATGGCCAGAAATTGAAGAGGGGATCCAAGACCAATACTTGACTCCTATTCTTTCTCTATCCCCCATCCCCACCATTAGTGGTCTTTCCCTTCTCTGCAACTGGTGTGGGCATAGGGCATCCCAGCCCCATGGTAGCCAGGCCTCAGGAAGCAGCAGGCTCTGGTCCACCAGCTCTGTAGGTGCTTTGAAGGTGCAAGCTAATGGGTCCTCTTCCCCAGCAGCTCAGTCAGTGGGCATGGAGACTAGGGAGTGCACAGGCTTCCATAGGGCCTCTGGGTGCAGGAGGTTGTCTGAGCAAAGGGACACCCCTACAAATGAGGTTGCTCATGGGATGCCCAGCCCCGCATCATCACTCACCGCAGGAACCAGCGGTCCCCCAGGCCATACTCGCGCCCGCAAATCCCGGAGCGAGGCCACATGCAGCGGGGCAGCTTCCGCTCCAGCATCACCGTGGTGGCCACGACCTGTGTGTGGGGACAGAAGGGGAAGTCAGAGAAGAGGCTGGGTGCTGACTGAAAAATGAGAAATGCTGACTGAGGAGATGGGTGGAAGGAGCGGACACCAGGCGGAGGGAGGACAGTGTTGCAACAGTGGGGGAGCTCGGGAACTCATGGTGTCCCAGAGGTGACAAACAGCCCCTGTCTGAGATAGTGGTGTGAGCTTTGCTGACCCTCTCCTGCAGGAGAGAGTTGATGGACTTGGGCCACACAATTCTCTGCCCAATGTGGTGACATCCATGGGGAAGCCGGGTGGGATGCTGGGACTGAGAGACCTTGTTCCAAGAAGAGGGATGGGAGCAAAGGCATATAAAGGGGTCTTAAGGGCTTCATGACATTTTGGCCCTACACACATAAAGTCCACTTATAAACATTCTAGTTGGAAACTTAATATCAGTATATTTTCATGGAGAAAATATTTTCCTGAGCAAATCCCATCCAACCAAGCTTAGCTTTTTACTGTTTTCTACACAGCACAATTCAATGCTTTCCCATTTAGGGAATTTCCATTTTTATTTTGCTGACAATTTTTTTGTTGAGATAAATTATTTTCCAAGTATATTTTTTTAATGAGGGTCTGATTCATCTAATGGCCTTTTATCCCCATCGTGGTGATCTGACTGAAGATAGCTTATGTTACTACAGGAAGTTTCTGTGGCATTATTTTTAACGCATCTAATTTGTCTGGGTCAAATTTTTCAGACTTAAATATTGTCAAGAAAATTTGATACTCCAGTTTTTGTCTGGGAACAAATCTTACTGGATGCAATTTTAGCCACTGTTAGTTTTATTCTTGATTTATTTCTTGTCAACGATTCTAGAAAAAAAACAGGTTTTAATTATTGAGAAAACTGAGAGGCATTATTTTCAGGTCTTCTTGTATTGCTAATCCAATTCTTTGGTACACTTTGCATTATTTTTCTTACTGTTCAATAACTGTCCAAACATATGTAGGGTCAAAATATTCTGCTTCTCTCTGGGTGTGGCCAGTCCCTTGACAGGAAGGAGGTGACATGCACTAACCCTCCCAGCCACCAGGGGGCTCACCTGGGCCCTCCAGAGCTCATCCCGCTCATGGGCCACCCGCCAGTGCGTGTCACCCATCATGGCAATGAGGAGGTTGAGCATGAGCAGCCCTGCGATGATGGCGAAGGCAGCGTAGGTGATGCTGTACATGAAGGGCAGATTCACGTTGTAGTTGGCAGGGGCATCGATGATCATGAGGAACAGCTCAAAGGTACTAAACAGTGCCATGGGGTAATCATAGAAGTGGCCCAGCTCCTCAGGGTCCTCTGTCTGGAAGATGATATAGAAGGCTGCTCCAACCAAGGGGGGAGAGTTACCATGGCAACCGTACCGATGACGATGACTCCCCACAGCAGGCTCTTGGCTGCCAATTTCAGTCCTGTCCCCTTCATCTCCAGTAACACCATCCCAGACCCCCAGTGCTCCACACTTTGGCTTCTTTTGTTCCCTTATTTTCTACAAGGCTCATCCTCCTGACCTCAAGAGCCATCTCTCCCCAACACTCCCGATTTTCTCTCACCTCTGGGTTATGTCCTATCCTCAGACATTGTATGGCCTTCTGTCACCTCTGCCTTCCCTCCCTCCCTTCTCCAAGTTTAGTCAGAGGCATTCTGTGCTCTCTAGTTTCCTCCAGCCTCTCCCCTCTACGATCCCCATCCTGGACAGATGATTTACCTGAGGCAAAGCCCAGGATGACCACAGCCATCAGCCAGCAGAATCTCATCAGGTCACCAAAAATCATCTAAAGGGAGGAGAAGGCAGAGAGAACATCTCCACACATCCCCCAGGCAATCGCCCCATCCACCCTCTAACCCCGACAAGTCTGACAGCTCCACCCTCCAGGACAGGGATGGGCAAACTATGGCCTTTAGGCCGAATCTGTCTGGCTTGATTTGCTAATATTTTTAAAGGACTGTTAAAAAGGAGATTAGGCAACAAGATGATATGTGGTTGCAAAGCCTGAAATATTTACCATTTGGCCCTTTACAGAAATGTCTGCTGACCCCTGCTTTGGGACCTTTCTTTAGGAGGCTTGTGGGGAGGCACCAACCTTCTGGATCATGATGGTGAAGGGGCCCAGCATCTGGAATCCTCGGGCAAAGTACATGACGTTGCACCAGCCCAGCACCAGGGCAAAGGACATGGGCACCACCTCCCCGTTGGTGTTGGTGAGCCGCATCACCATGGTCACCAACACCATGAAGGCATAGGTGATGCTAGGGAGAGAAGCCAGGGGGAGTAAGAGGAAGGCTGGGATCATCCTGGGGACCCAACAACAGGAGTGTCGCTGGGACAGTACACACAATCTCAGACTCAGCCTTCACAATTTCAGTACATAGGATCACACACACATCGCTAGATAGGGACTTCTGCAGTTGAGGTTCTCTGGAAGTCAGGAATACAGGGAATAGAAGTGGAGCCCTACTGAGGGAAAGGGTTGGGGGTGAGGAAGGACTCACATGATGACGTGGAATGGCCCACCAAGGATGGTGTGTCCAAAGAAGCGAGCAACCCCCACCCTGAAGATGTCTGGAATCTGGAGAGAAATCAGGAAGACACAAAGGCACGTGAAGACCAGAACTCGGGCTGGATCCCTGGGGCAGACAACCTCACCCTGGATCCCATCCACACCTCACCTCTACCAGCAGGATGATCACAGCCCCAATGACAGTCACCACCTCCCCCACCAGCCGGATGTCATCCTTGGGGGTCACGTAGGCTTCCTGAGGGGGGATGGGGGTGGTCAAAGCACTCAGGGCATCTCTGCATCTGCTCTGCCTGTCTGGTGCCTAGGGCCACCAGCCGGCCAGATTCCTTTTAACCTGTTAGGTTCAGCTATTCTCAAACTCCACGCTTCGAGTAAGAGCGCGTAAGTTGAGTACTCCTTATACAAAATGCCTGAGACCAGTAGTGTTTCAGATTCCAGATTTTTTCAGATTTTGGAGTATTTACAGATACTTAACCAATGGAGCATCCCTGACTTGAAAATCTGAAATCTGAAATCCTCCAGTGTGCATTTCCTTTGAGGTTCATGTTGGTGCTTGAAAACTTTTGGATTTTGGAGCATTTTGGAATTCAGAGTTTTGGACTAAGGATGCTCAACCTGTATGTGAGGGGAGAAATGAGGGTGTGAGGACAGGAGGATGGTACCAGTCTGAGAAAGAACAGAGACCTGAGTCCTGCCCTGATCTGTTCCTCCTGGGGTATCACCTGAAGTAGCTTCTGCTGTAAGAGGCTGTTGTCCCGGGGGTTGGTGCGGTTAGTGGTCCTGGGCTTCAGGGGGCGGTGGACACAGCACATGGTGAAGCAGACGATGTAGAGCAGGTATATGGCACCCAGCACACAGAAGTACGGCTGCCCATACCTTTTCCACTTGAGGCTCACCAGCTCTTTCACTGGCGTCTGGTCCAGGATCTGACGAGCCTGCAGCAGAAAGCAAGCTGAGCAGGCAGCTCAGGGACCCTGCCACCCCTCCCCACCGCACCCTGACCCAGACCCGTACCTCCCGCTTCTTGGTGGTGACGATAAGCTCCAGCAGGGATTGCTCATCCCCTGAGGAGTCAATCTCCGTGAGGTCGTAGAGCGTGGAGGTCAGTGGACCGTATGTCCACTGGATGTGCTTCCGCTTCTGCATCAGGTGCTGGAACATCTGAGAGAGTGTGGAGAGGAGTTAGGAACAGCAAGCACAGGGGACAGTCACCGAGTGTGCTTGGGAGGCATGTCAAGGAGGAAAGCCCCACTGGAGAGGCTGGTTGCACTTCACGGAATGACCACAGTCTTTGGAGGCCAGAAGAACCCACATTCATGCCGACCTTCTAGTTTCCTCTCCCTCCCCCATGACTCCATGTATGGCTTGGGGAGGGGAGATGAGAAGCAGGAGGGCTGATGCGCTGGGACCTGCAAGGGCAGATAATCCCAGCATGTGATCTAGACTCTGTAAGTCCTGAACACCTTGGGAGAGAGAAGTAGGCAAGAAAGGGAAGAGGGGACAAGAGAGATAGGGGCTGAGAGAGAAATCCCAATCTGAACTAAGAATGGGACCTAACTGTCAGGGCTGTATGCTCACATGTATTTTCTCCCAGGGTATGTTCACACCTATTTTATCCCAGTGGGTAGGATGAGGGTCATTAGAAAGATGCACTGGGGTGGGGGGAGTTGCCCTCACCACAGTGTTGCCCTCCACTCCAGCCAGCTTGAAGGGGGTGAGGCCCTGGTGATTGGGCATGAGGTCCAGGGACTGCAGGTGGCCCCCACGTCCATCGTAAGACAGCAGCAAATTGTACATCTGGCAGGCGAAGGTTTTGTTGGGCTGGAGGGTGAGGATGTGCAGCACTGTGTTTCCTGGGGGAGGACATGGGGTGTCAGGTGGGCATAGGCCCAAAGTCCCTGGTGTTCCCATTCCCACCCTGGAGTCAGCCTGAGGGCTGTCCCAGCTCCTCCCTCACCCCCCTGCACATCCCAGCTCTTACCCAGGGAGTCCCGAGCCCGGATGTCTGCTCCATACTCAATGAGCAGCCGCACGATCTCCTTGTTGCCCACACAGGCAGCAAAGGACAAAGGGTGCTCCCCTGGGGACACAGATGGGTATGTGGCAGGAGAGTGCAGGATCATAATATGGGATGGGCAGTTTCCCCAAACAGATGCCTCCTTCTCCCCCACGTCTCACAGCTCGGGGGTTGGGGAGGCTTGTCTAGCAGAGCCAGTGGAAGGGACAGTGCAGAGGAGGGTCATGGGGAGATTGGGTCTCTGGCCTAATTAAGCCCTCTAAGGGCGGCCCCTCCCAGCTTCAGGCAGGCCCTCCTTGGCCCACTCTCCCCTTGCCCTTGCCCACCTCTCCACCTGTCCTTCCTCCCAGCCTGGCCCTGGATCTCACCATAGTAGATGAGGTTGTGGGGACTGCGGCGGAAGGCAGTGCCTGTGGCTCTAGCAGAGACGCTGGCCCCGTGGGCTAGCAGGGCTCGCACCAGGTTCACATTCTGGTTCACGACAGCAATGTGCAAGGCAGTCTGACCTGGCTCGGAGACAGCCATCAGTCAGGGGTCTGTCCCCAGGATCTTGCAGGGGGTACCTCCCATGTGCACGCAAGGTCTTCTTCCCCAGGGTAGTCTGGGACAGAGGGCAGGGAGTCCTGGGGTGTTCAGGGTTCCCAGGGGTTCTCTTCCCCTTCTCTGGGCCCCTGGCATTTCAAGGTCAGGTTGTTCAAATGATGTGCAATTGGGGTTCACAAGGAAGAAGGGAGACAGAGAAGAGAATAAAGAGTAGGGAGGCTCAGAATTCCTCTTTGGTCTCCCCAAATTATCCACCACAGATACTGACTTGAACTATCCCACAGGGCACCCCTACTCTCCACCCTGGCCCCTGGGCCTCTCACCATCATAAAGCTCAGATGTCATGGGTTCAAAGACCAGCTCCGGGGCTACCTCCATCAGCACCAGGGCGGCCTCCAGGTTGTCGTATAGGGCTGCCACATGCAGTGCCGTCTCCCCCAGTGCTCCTGGCATTCATGGAGAGAACAGTCATATGGCCTCTGTGGGGCAGGGGAATCAGGACAATACTCAGGGGCCCACAGCACAAGGCCTTGGGCTCTCCCAGGAAGCCTCATGTGTGGGGCCCTGCTCCTCACCTCTCTGATGCACTTCACAGGCCTCATACTTGAGCAGCTTGTTCAGAGCATGGACGTCATTCTCTTTGGCAGCCAGAAGGAGAGGAGACTCCCAGATCCTACAGGGAAATGACATGAGAAAGGCGGATACAGTGACCACGCCCACATGAGGAACGAGGGGCAAGGGCCTTGCTCCCTCCCATGTGGACATGTGCCTCGGCAGCAGTAAAGCTCCAGGTCCTCGATCCAGGCAGATGGGGCACTGGAGTGCAAGGTCAACCGCTGTCTTTTCTCTTGACGGTCAGTTAACACAAAGCAACTTTTTGCCATTTGGCTTGTGTGGGAGACTGTCAGTGACTCATTCCCTTCCCCCCAGGTGCTGGGGCTAGAATGTTCGGAGTGTGAATGTCTTATCTGTGCATTTCAAGGTAAGGAGGGAGGGATTTTACTCAAGCACGCATTCACCTCCTGACCAGTTTACCTTGGAAGTGGAACTGTTTTAGCCTCACCAGGTGCCCAGAGATTGCCCTCCCGGATAAGCTTTGTTTTGCAGGCATGAGGGGTACAAGGAGTTCCTCTCTCATGTTTGCGGAAGAAGGCAATATGCAGAGGGTTTTCTCCTGTTGCCTGAAGCTCTGCATACTTGACCTTCTCAACAAAACCCTTTGATCCTGCTGCTTTTCTCCCTACAATAGCATCTTCAGGACTCAATCCCAAAGTAACAGTGGCCCCTAAGAAAAAAAGCCTGGCTCTAGGATTCCCTTTCTCCTGGGTGCTCATTTATTCAATCACTCATGTTCTCTCTCTCTCTCTCTCTCTCTCTCTCTCTCTCTCTCTCTCTCTCTTTCGTATCCCATGTTAATCTCTGAAGCCTTCCTTCTTAAAGTGGACCTCTGCATCATCAGCATCACATGAGTGCTTATGAGACAGGTAGCTCTTGGGCCCACCCTTTGCCCTAGTAACTCAGAATCTACAGTCTAAGAAGATCCCCAGCCGACTCCCATGCACATTGAAGTTCGAGAAGAATTGCTGCCCCACTAGTTGTTTGAGCGCGGCCCCTGCATGTGAAACACCTGTGGTGATAATACATCAGCGGCAAGCTCAGGAATGTCCATTTTCTAACAGTGCACATTACAGTTTGGAAAGCAATGGTCTCCATTATTCTCAGACCAGCTATCTATAGGACCTCAGGCACTACTTTATTTTCTCTATTAGTACATATGAAGAGGTAAAATATGACCAACAATGACAGATGCAGAGAAACTAGAGAGTCCAGTTTGGAAGATTCATTGAATTTCATGTGGATCTGAATGTTCTCATTCTGCCCTCTGACCCTTCTCTGGTTTACCCAATTTTGGTTTCATGGACTTTTTTTCTGGTCCCTAAGTCAGATTATAGTCTCTCCTTGACTTATCATGGCTTCTCACTTGTTTTAGGCAAAATCATCTTCTCTGACTCCCCAGATCATCTCTCAAGTCTTATTTCTGAAAATAACTAAAATTCTATTTTAAAATCAGAACTTACCCCAGCTAATACACATGAATCCCTTTTATTCAATTTTCTTTCTGCTTGGGGCCATTTGGTCTTTCTATGGGAGGGAATAAAATAACCCCATTTATCCATAGATGGCCACTTACGTGACATACAAAAAGACATAGGCAGGAGCTCACGTCCTCAAGTGCTAGCAGTGGTAAGAAATCTGCTCCAAGAGCTGGGTGTGGGAGGGCGATCAGGAAAGGAGAAATGAGCTCACACAGCTCTTCTACCCAAAGCCCCTGGTCTCCCCACTTGGCACGTGGCAGCCTCCAGGTCCTGTCAGTCAACATTGAAAGTTCTCTCTATATCAGTTTCTACTAACCCTCATTCATTCATGTCCTCATCTCCAGCCTAAGGTTAGCAAACTATTCTCCTAATTAGTTTCCCTGCACCTTATCTACCCCCAATCCATCCTTCTCAGTACTGCCAAGATGATCTTTCTAAATGGCAAATGCAAGTACAGCTTGCAAAAGTTGATTGGTCCTGAAATGCATGATGATAGGGATCAGGGAGGCCCTTTACGCTCCTTGTGCAACCACTTTTCCACCCTCTGTCCTTTCCGCTCATTCCTCATACCCAACATTTTGGTCTCACCACGTGCCTCAGCACTTCATTTTTTTTTTTTTTTTTTTTTTTTTTTGTCATTTTTGTGACCGTCCGCACCGCGCTCAGCCAGTGAGCGCACCGGCCATCCTTATATAGGATCCAAACCCGCGACGGGAGCACTGCTGCGCTCTCAGTGCCGCACTCTCCAGAGTGGGCCACGGGGTCGGCCCCGTGCCTCAGCAGTTCAGAGCACACCATTTTCCTGATGCCTGCAGTCTAGGAGGGCTCCTTCCTCCGAGAACCCAGCAACCCCACCCATCGATTGTTGGTTGTCTATTATGTCCTCCCTGTGCCTGGGAATATGCCTAGCATGGAGCAGATGCTCACTAACACTATGTGCAGAATAAATGATCCTGTAGCAATGGCAAAAGGTGGTTTGGCTTTCCTGCCCCTCCTAGTGTCGCCATCAGCTACCCTCTAAGCCAACCCTAAGCAAACATATCATCCCAGTGGAAAATAGTATGCTTGGTATGCAAACACAGCTGCAAAACAAGTTTTCTACACTCCTTTTACCAACACCATCCAACAATTCATCTAAACCCCTCTTCCATGGATATTTTAGAGCCAGCACTAAAACGGGGGAAAAAATAAAGAACGTTTTCCCCAGCACCACACACACACACACACCCTCCCCCAGGAGGTTTTCCACTCTCTCCTTTGGCCTTACTTTTATTTCAGCATCTTTTAGTGTGTGTTGTGATGAGTGGTTGTCTCTCCCTTTTACACTCGGGGTCCAAGGGCAGAGATCAGCCACTTACTCATCTTTGTATCTCTTCCCTGCTCCCTGCCCTCCTCCAATTCACTCCTGGTTTTGTGCCCCATTTTGACCAAATGTGTGAAAGGTTAACTGCAGAGCTAGAAATGGATCCCAGGGGGTGCCTCACCCAGGTCCAGAGCTCTGCTTCCTGCTCCCTAAGATATGAGTGGGGGTGTTGTCAGCAGCAGGCCCAGAGACTTCCCTTTTGGTCTGTATGCATTTCTGAAGTCTCTAAGTGTCACCCACAAAACTCCATTCCCTTTCTGTTCCTTTTCTTGCCTCTGTGGTTGCCTTAGTGGGCTTGGGGAGGACAAGGAACTACTGTCAGACCTAGGGGTGCCATACATACCAAATAAAAATACAGGATGCTTAATTAAATCGAATTTTAGACACACAACCATTTTATTTATTTATTTATTTATTTATTTATTTATTTATTTATTTATTTATTTTAGTATAAGTATTTCCCATATGATATTTGGGACATACTTATAACAACTTATTCATTGTTTATCTGAAATTCAAATCAAACTGGGTATCCTGTATTTTATCTGTCAGCCTAGTCAGACAACACCCTGGGTGAAGAACCAGCTTATGGCCTAATCTAGGAAGGTTTGTAGAGAACTGGCCTCCTCTGGTTGCAAACTCCAGGATCCAGCAAAAAGGGTGGCCAGGGTGTGGGTGGGTTTCAAGAGCATCAGGCAGAGTCATTACTTGCAGTGACGTCATAGGACCACAGGGGACAGCAGAAAAAGCCCTAGTTCACAATCTTAGCGGTAAGGCAGACCCCAAGACACCTGAGTATAGAGTATCATCAGGTCCCCTAAAGAAGGTATACGGAGCAGACCTACACAGAGATGTTTGTGCTTGGTGCACAACTAGTTTCTTAAGTGGAAGCCCATTAGAGGAGTTTAGATCACAATTGGGAGGGAAGGGGTGCTACCGGGATCTAGTGCTCAGAGGGCAGGGACACTGCTAAAGATCCTGCATAGGACAGTCTCCCACAACCAAGAATTATCCTGCCCAAAACATCAATAGTGCCAAGAGGGAGAAACCTTCATTCAGAGGAACAATTATTCATAATCCACTTTAGAAAAAGAATCCTTTACACTAAAAAGAATTAGAAATTCCCTATACATAAAAAATGTTTTCTGACAGATTCTTAAATACTCAACTAAGGGAGAAACAAAAAGGTGAGGTCTTTTAAGCTCTGACTGATTAAGTAGCAAAAAGAACTCATAGTGCAAATCTGAAATTATAACAATACAAAAGGTATTTCCAGGCTCTAGAATGTTTTATTTTACTGGGCAATTAATTATAAAACTGAACAAGTCTAGTTCAGTCTTAGGGTGGAAACCTAACTATGGGGTTCCTGGCACAAAACCTAGCACATTTTTTTGTTGCATAAATGAATCAATGATCTCCCCCTCAGGGCCACCAAACAAAACTCTCTGACTTCCCCATCCCTGTACCGTCCACCCCAGCCCGTCCTCTGCTCCCCTGTTCTTGTGGATATGCATGTCTCTGTGTGCTATGTACATGAGCCAAGTTTTGTTTTCATTTGCTGAGAAGCAAGGCAGGATCAGGAGTCTTGAGGAAAGCTCAAACAGAATTTTAGAGCTAGCAAATCCCCAGAGATGGAGTCTGATCTGTTCATGCAACAGATGAAGAAAGAGGCCAGAGATCTGAAGTGACTTGTCCAAGCAAGTCAGAGACAGAGCTGGGACACATGTCCCATTTACCATTTCTCTGTGTTAATCAGGATTGGAAGAGGGGTTAGAGAAGACACAGGGAACATGCATGCATTCCACTGGTGCCTCCACAAGCACGCTCCAGGGTTAGCCTGCCCTCTGGGTGGGGTTGGCAGTACACAGTATGGCTGCTCAGAGCACGTGCTCCAGGTGGACACAATTCTGTTAGGAGGAAGTTCACAGCCCCTCTAACTCCTGCCTTCGTTGAGAGTTGCCTTTTTACTGTTTGTTTGTTATCACAATAATCCCATTTGTTAAATTTCCTTCTCAGTTTTCAAAGCAGCATCTCACTTATCACTTTTGCTCTTTACAACCCTCTAACACTGAATAATTCTCCCATTTTTCAGAAAAGGAAACTGAGGCAGCATGGCTAAATTACTGCCTGAAGATCACACAGAGTTAAAGGTAGAAAGCTTGGCCAAGAACCTAGCTCTAGGCTCTTACCACTAAATTATGTGGTTTTTCTAGTTTTATGACTCCTCCTGATTTTTACTGGGGTCAGGGGGCAGGCAGAGAGCAGTGACCACAGATGAAGGAAAAAGCAGTCATGTGTAGGGAGGAGGCATACATTGAGCACTTGTGGGCCACCTCCTTCCAGCTTGGGCTCCTGGCACTGGGACGAGGAAGGCAAAGCCCTGGGGAAAGTGGCTATTTCAGAGACTTGGAATCGGGCTGCCTGTCTAAATGCTGCAACTCCTATCATGGAAATAGTTGCATGTGCATACAAGTAGGTATGTGTGTGTGAATCTACCAAGGCAGGAGTGTGTAATGCACTGCAGAGTCCCAGGGCTTACTTTTCCCAGACACTTTAATCCACACATACTCATACTTGTAAACTATCTAACTAACCATAGGAAAACCCCCCAGTGGGCACTGCCTTCTTTCCAAACTGCTCCTGGGGGAGATGAAGTACAGCATGGGGGGCTCAGGGGGAGTCAGGTTAGGTGGCCTCTGTGAAGCTGCCTGGCACACCCCACACCAGCTGAAAACAGATACCGTGGCTTCCTCCTCTATGTTTCCGTAACACTCATTTACACCTTTCTTGTGACGTTCACCAGGGTCACCTCCAACCCAAATATATGCATATTGGTACATTTTGCCCATCAGAACGGGAGCTCCTTGAGAGCAGGAAATGTGTCATATTCATTTTCTGCAAACTTAGGAGATTGCCTTAAGCTCAATAAATATTTAAATATTTAAATATTTAGGAAATGAGAACTCAAGCCCAAGGGGAAGATGATCTGGAGGAAACAGGAGAAAGTTGAGTTCAGCTTGATCACCACAATGTGGATATAAGCAGAGGTGGGTGCATGACTAAGACCCAAGAAAAGTCTACCAAAGAGAGAGGAACATTGGGTTCCTGACATCCTGGAGAAACCTTAAAGAGTTCCCTTCTCCCTGGACCATCCTCTAACCCACAGAATCCCACAGGACCCCACGCCAAAGTTCCCCCTCAGGGTCCTCCTTGGCACAAGTTATGACTTCAACACTTACTTGCCCTGGGCTCTGGGCTGGCCCCATTCTTATGGGATAACAGGACCTACCTCCCAAGGGCTATCATCGAGATCATATACAACAAAGCAGGTGGTGGTAACCATTACAGTGCCGGGTTCCCAGTACCTTGTTTGCTCCTTTCTCCCATCAGCTCACCCCTCACCCATCCATATTATTCTTATTTACATAGTCATCCCATGTTTATCTAGTTGCCCCCATGTCTTCCCTTTGCCTGGATGACTGCACAGACTGGGAAACTCTCCTTCCTGGAAATTCAGGGTCCTTCCAGAATGTACCCACCCAAAGGGGGGTCGATACTCCAGGCACCTGGTGCCCAGGAAGAAGAAGGCTGAGAAACTATGGAAGCAGACAGAAAAATTAGAAATGGAGGGGGGTCCCTCTAAATGGTGGCATTGGGCTTTCCTAGTTCAAGGCCGCAGACAAGGCCCACCAGATGGCCTCAAGAAGACGTGGGGGCAGACAAGCAGAAACAGCCTATTCTCAGCTAGGCCACAGGCTCCAGCCCAGGTCCTTCCCTCTGTCCTCCTTCACGTGGGCACCCTCCATCACCCCTTCCAAGCCCCCAGATTATCTGTGCTCTGTGCCTGGCTCCCCCAACCCAGGGTCCCAAGAGAGGGAAGAGGATGAGCGGCACCAGTGACAGCTGTCCTCTAACAACAGTGCTATTCTGTTGCCCCAAGATGTCATCAGCCAAACATTCACACGGCCCCCTCTCTCCCAGGCCTGGGGGGAGAGGTGGGTGGCTGGTGTGAGAGGCAGGAAGACACAACTCAAAGGAGGAGCACATCCCCAGCCCAGAACCCTGGAGCCAAAGAAGAGAGAGCACAAGGGCTCCAGGCAGACTCCGGTCAGCCCCCTGCCTTTGGAGATGGAGAGAAACCCTAAGACAAAAACTTCAGGCTTTCCTCTACCAAGAGATAGTATCTGCCTCCTTAGGGGCCCAGGGAAAGTCCCCAAAGGCAGGGCTTTCTCCTTGTGTGCCACCAGCTGGATGGGAAAATCCATTAGAGACCTTGAAGAGGAGACGACAAGCAGGGATGGCCCCAAGGATCCCTCGACTTCTCCTGCTGTTCTTAACTAGCTCCAAACCACCATGGTGGAGGGGAAGTCAAATGAGTGTAGGGAAGTTTTCAGGGGCTGGAAGCAACAAGCGAGATTTCCTCAGGACTCAAACTTTAAAGCTGTCATGTTCTCCCACCTGAATGCGAGAGTGAGCGAGCCCCGGTTGCTAACACATCTGGTATTTCGGAGGGTTACCCGTGCCCCCCGACCACCACCACTAGAGAGAAATAAACTCCAGGACTGGGTCCAAGCTTTGTTGGTCTTCATGCAGCACCACTTCTGCTCCCCACCCCTCGCCACCCTAACTGCCTGGCATATAGTGAGGCTTTGGGCAATGTCCGATGAGAGAAATGCACAGGAAAGGGAACTACTCTCATACTCTGTCCTATTTTGTGGTTACTAGTGTCCGCAGTTCCCTCTCTGCTTCATTCGTTTAATCATTCATTCATTCCCACAAGAACACATACACGTCATGTGTGTCTGCCAGGGAGACTATTCCAGAGGAAGGGAGTAGAGCTATAGAAAGCATCGTCCTGGCCAGTCAGTACCTCCTGGCTGGAGGGGTTACGATGCCATTATCCTTGCAAGGCTCAGTGAGGTGCCCGGACTTCAGGAAAGTACTCACAAGAGGCTTGCAGAATTGAATTGGATCTTAAAGATAGTGAGCACCTGTGTCCATCTCAGCCCACTCCTCTCCCACCTGGCACCCTGGGGCGCTTGCCCCACAGACCATGACTCTTGAGACCCAATGCTCCCTAGGAGACAGTCCACAGCTGGGAGCACCACAAGGACTGGAAACTAGAGGGTGGCAAGAGATAGAGGTGCCAGCTGAGGTGTGGGGTGGGAGTAGACTGGGTGAGACTTACCTTTGCTGCTGCAGCAAGTTCTGCTCATCTCGGCTCTGAGCCCATGACTCCTGTCTCTGGAACCATCTGCAGAATTTGCTCCATAGGCAGAGAATTAGCCCCTTCTTCTTGGTCAGTGATAACCCCATGGGGTATAGAGCCGGCTCCTTGGGGGGCTGAGGCCGGGGCCAGACCCCGACTGAACTCAGCCTTGGGGCTGCATCAGCCCCCCCAAGGGCCGGCCTGCCCTCTCCCTGTAGAGGTCCCGTCTTCTACGTCCCCTCTGAGTCTTCCCTTGGCTGCCCCGCCCCAGCCAGTCTGGAAAGGGCTCAAGTTTGTACACTTGGCAGAGCTGGGACTCTGCAGGGCTTGTCCGCCTGGAGCTCCTGTTGGGAGTGAGCAGGAGACTTACAGACACTCCCTCCCTCCTCCTAAATTACCTGTGATTTAAAGAGACAGGCCTCAGACCTGCCTACCTTGGGGGCCTGAGTCAATTCCAACTCTCTCTCCACCCAGGTCTCTCTCCCCACCCCGAGCCAGTCATGCCAGAGGAGGCCTTCAAACAGATTGGCAAGGCCTCCCCAGGACTTTGGGTCATCGGTGAGGTGACCTTTCTGGGAAGGCCTGGACAGGTCAGGCTAGACTGAGGGACTCCAGGCAGTATGGGAGGAGGGGGAGGAGCCAGGGCAGGCCCTGCCCAGGACTGCGAGTCCCCTGGAGTGAACGCCCATTTTCTCACAGTGTTGTTTCTGTCTGCCTCCTTCCCCTCTGCTCTCTGTGCCTCCCCCTACTTAGGTCCTGGACTCTTCCAGTTTCATCTCTCACCTGGCCCAGGATAAGTAGAGAAGATTCTTAGTTCTCCCAAACTCTCCTCTCAGTCCCCTCACCAGCTTTTTCTGTAAAGGGACAGATAGTAAATGTAAATATTTTAGGCTTTGCAAGTCTCTGATGCACTTTTTTGTTTGTTTGTTTGTTTGTTTGTTTGTTTTATTTTAACTTCTCAATATACATTGTAGTTGATTTTTGTGACCCTTTACCTGTTCCTTTCTCCACTCCCTCTCTCCGCTCCCCCCCACTACATCATATTTGTTCACTTGTGAAAAGATGTAAAATCCATTCTTCGCTCACCTCCAGGGCACAGAGTCTAGCTGTAGGCAAACCTCTCTCCTGGAGCTCTAGAAGCCCTCTGCACAACACTTGTGTATGCAGGTTGTCAAATAAAACGCAGTGCACCCAGTTAAATTAGAATTTCAGAGAATTTTTAAAATATAAATATGCCCCAAATTTTGCAAGTGTTTTATCCCGCAACCTTCCAGTGCAGGTAGCATTTATTCACGGCTAGCACACGTTGAGCCCTTTAACTGAGTGTTCTCACATGAACTCACGGCAAACCTGTGAGGCAGGTATGACCTGCGTTTCACTGATGGGAAAAACCAAAGCTCAAAGTGGTAATGTAAATCCCCCAATGTCACAGAAGTGGCAGAGGCAAGATTCAAACCCACTCCTGACTCCAAAGTCCCCCTTCTTTCTGCTCTACCACACTCGCTCTTGTCAGCTGGCAAGCAGCTCTGGAGAGGTGGGATGCCTGGCATGGTCACTCAGGAGAACGGACGGATGGCACACAGCACAGCCCATTGTCAGCCTATGCACAACTCAACAGGAGCTAGCTGGAGGCCACTGTAAAGATGATTCAGTTCACTTCCCCATTTGCAAGAAATTGAGGCTCTGGCTTATCCAAAGTCCCACTCCAAGCCAGGAACCCAATGGCCTGGGGTGTTTAGAGTCACAGATGTGTATGTGTCACTCCCTAGCTTCAGAATCTGATTTTTTCCTACCTCTGATTCAGAGAGGAGGAAAATGCAGTGAGGGGAATGTATGTGTGTGTGTGGTATATGTGGTATGTGTGCATATGTGCGTGTATGTGCTGTGTGGTATGTGATGAGTGTGGTGTATATGTGTTGTGTGGTGTGTGTATGGGATATATGTATGGTGTGTTTGGTGTGTATGTGTGGTGTGTATGTGTTGTGTGTACATGATGTGTCTATGGTGTGTGTGGTGTGCATATTGTACGTGGTGTGTACGGTGTGTGTGTGGTATGTGTAGTATGTGTATGTTGTATATGACATGTCTGGTGTGTGTATGTGGTGTCTGTAATGGGATTATGGTGTGTGGATGTGTACGTGTCGTGTATGTCTGTGTATGGTATGTGATGTGTGTTGTACGTGTGCTGGGTGTATGTTTATATGGTGTGTATGGTGTGTTTGTGTGTTGTATGTTTATGGTGTGGGTGTGTATGTGGTGTGCGTGCTTGTGTATATGTGTGTTTATTATATGGTGTGCATGGTGTGTGCAGTGTGGTGTGTATGTGTTGTGTATATATGATGTGTCTATGGTGTGTGTATGATACGTGGTATGTGTGTTATGTGTGTTGTATGTCTGTGTGTGGTATATGTAGTATGTGTATATTGTGTATGGTGCATATGGTGTGTATATATGGTGTCTGTAATGTGATGTGTGATGTGTGGGTATGTGTGTGTTTTGTATGTCTGTATGGTATGTATTGTGTTGTATGTTTATGGTGTGTGTGTATATGTGGGGTGTGTGTCTTTGGTATGTGTGTATGTATGGTGTATGTGGACCATGATGTGTGTCTACAGAGTCTGTGTATGGTATTTGCATTGTGTTTTGTGTATGGTGTATATTACGTGGTGTGTGTCACATGTGTTATGTGTGTGTCGTGTGTGTAGGGAGCTGGGGATGCCCAGGTGCGGTGCGGGGTGTCTCTGTTGGGCCGAGGCCAGGCCACACAGCCTTAAGTAAACAGTGCAGATCAATTAGCTGCTTCTCCACCCTCCCAGGGTCCAGTGGTTTCGGGCTGGGTGGGGGGAAGATGCTAGAATCCAAACCTTGAACGCAAGACCTTTGTGCCCATTAAGCTAGTGTTTTTCTGCCTGCTGACCCACCCCATCTTCTCTGTCCTATTCAGCTCCAGACAAAGACACCACTTTGGTCCCCAGTGGTGGAGGGGATAAGGCAATGACATCCCTGTGGTGTGTGAGGGGGCTCCAGGAGGACAGTAGGATGAAGTCGTTTTCCAACTGTCCCTTGCTGGGCTTTCTCCACCTGGTGCTGCCTTTGCATGGTCAGCAACAGATGGGACCTGTGAATGGACTCCAAGTGGGGGTGGAGGGAGAGCTAGTTTGCTGGATGCAAGCTTCTGACAGCAACAACACATACTTGGTTAGTGCTGGAGGGTAGGCCCTGGGGGGTGGGTGGCACACCCACAGAAGCTAGGAACAGCTCTCCTTCACTCGCCAACCTCTCTCACGTGTTAAAGCTACATTCTCTGTATCTTTCTGGATGGCTGGCTCTCAGGGGACAGGAAGGATGACCTAGACCTGCACTTCTCTTAAGAAGATGGCCCTGTCCCCACTCCAGCGCCTGGGCCAGTTCTTGCTGGGGAAGTACCTCCTGACCCCGGAGGAATCAGTTCTGCAAGCCAGAATCAAGAAGAGTCCACTGAGAGGAGGCTGTTGGTGTTGAGGGTGAGGGGAGATCTGCAGGGATCAGGACTCATAGGGGCGGGAGGGCCTGAGGGCCAATCTGGATGGGTCTAGAACAGGCTGAGATACCCAGGAGGGAGTTGTTCTAACCAGTTCTTCCTGCTCCAGGCTGAGCCTCAAACTCTCAGCATGAGTTAGGTCCTAGGATTCAACTGAGTGGCCCTGGGGCCAGCGGGTCCACCAGTATCTGCCATCCTCTGAAGCCCCCTCCCCATCAGGGCTGGAGGTGGCCAGGAGATGGTATGGGTATGATACTTGTGTCAGTCTGTGTGGCCCTGGCACATAGCCCTGGTTTGGAACACAGGAGCTGTTTGACGCATTCCAGGCAAATAATTCTCTGAGGGGGTTGTCCTAGGCATTGAAAGCTCTTTGGCAGCACGGAGCCTCCACTTACTAGGTGACAGTAGCATCTCCTTACCCTCAGTTGTGACAATCAAAAAGGTCTTTAGACATTACCCAATATCCCCTGAGTATCACTATCACCTTCCATTGAGAACCACTGGTTTAGGGAAAAACGTGTATATATACACACATGTATTTATTTTATGTATTTATTACACATGTGTGTATGTATATATATTTCCTGTCTTTGTCTCTCTTTTGCTTGTTCTATGTCTGTTTCTCTCAGTGTTTCCTCTTACTGCATCTGTCACTGTGCAATTGTATCTCTGCTCCTTTGCTCTTAGCCTCTGTGCTAGCGTGTGCGAGACTGTGTGTGTGTGAGAGATGTGTGCATGCATGTGTGGTATGAGTGTGGTATTTGGCGTGTGTGTGGTGTGTGTGTGGTGCATGTGTGTGTGTAGTGTGTATACTGTGTGCTTGTACATGTATGAGTTGTGTGTTGTGTGTGTTGTGGTATGTAAGGTGTGTTCATATGCAGGTATGGTATGTGTGGGATATGGAGTGTGTGTGCATGTGTATATTTTGTGTGTGTTGTGTGTGGTGATGTTTGTATTGTGTTTGTGTGTGTGATGTGTTGTGTTTGTGTTGGTGATGGTGTTGTGTGTGTTGTGTAGTGGTGTGTGATGTGTTTGTGTGTGTGGTGTGTATGTGATATGGGTTGGTGGTGTAGTGTACATTTGAATGTTGTGTGTGTATGGTGTGTGTGGTGTTGTGGGGGTGTGTATGTGTGTGGTGTGCTCGTATGTGTTTTATGGTGTGTTTATGTGGTGTGTGTGTGGTGTGGTGTGTTCACATGTGTGTTATGGTGTGTGGGGTGTGTGTGTGTGTGGTGTGTTTGTATGTCTGTCGTGGTGTGTATGTGTGTAGTGTGTTTATATGCGTGTTGTGGTGTGTGGTGTGTGTTGGTGTTTTGTGGTGTGTTTGTATGTGTGTTGTGGTGTGTGTGTATGGTGTTTTGTATGTGTGTTGTGATGTGTGTGGTGTGTTTGTGTGTGTGTTGTGGTGGGTTGTGGTGTATTTCTGTGGTGTGTTTGTATGTGTGTTGTGGTGGATGTGTGTGGTGTGTTTGTATGTGTGTTGTGTTGTGTGGGTTGTGTGTTTGTATGTGTTGTGGTGTGTGTGTGGTGTGTTTGTATGTGTGTTGTGTGGTGTGTTTGTATGTGTGTTGTGGGGTGTGTGGGGGGTGTTTGTATGTGTGTTGTGGTGTGTGTGTTGTGTGTTTGTATGTGTGTTGTGGTGTGTGTGTGGTGTGTTTGTATGTGTGTTGTCGAGTGTGTGTGGTGTGTTTGTATGTGTGTTGTGGTGTGTGTGTGGTGTGTTTGGTGTGTGTGTTGTGTGTTTGTATGTGTGTTGTGTGTGTGTTGTGTATTTGTATGTGTGTTGTGTTGTGTGTGTTGTGTGTTTGTATGTGTGTTGTGTGTGTGTGGTGTGTTTGTATGTGTGTTGTCGAGTGTGTGTGGTGTGTTTGTATGTGTGTTGTGGTGTGTGTGTGTGATGTGTTTGTATGCGTGTTGTGTTGTGTGTTTGTATGTGTGTTGTGTTGTATGTGTTGTGTGTTTGTATGTGTGTTGCGTGTGTGTGGTGTGTTTGTATGTGTGCTGTGTTGTGTGTGTTGTGTGTTTGTATGTGTGTTGTGTTGTGTGTGTTGTGTGTTTGTATGTGTGTTGAGTGTGTTGTGTGTTTGTATGTGTGTTGTGTTGTGTGTGTTGTGTGTTTGTATGTGTGTTGTGTGTGTGTGGTGTGTTTGTATGTGTGCTGTGGTATGTGTGTATTTTGTGTTTGTATGTGTGTTGTGGTGTGTGTGTATGGTGTTTTGTATGTGTGTTGTGGTGTGTGTGTGTGTGATGTGTTTGTATGTGTGTTGTGGTGTGTGTGTATTTTGTGTTTGTATGTGCGTTGTGGTGTGTGTGTGTGGTGTGTTTGTGTGTTGTGGTGTGTGTGTATTTTGTGTTTGTATGTGCGTTGTGGTGTGTGTGTATGGTGTTTTGTATGTGTGTTGTGGTGTGTGTGTGTGTGATGTGTTTGTATGTGTGTTGTGGTGTGTGTGTATTTTGTGTTTGTATGTGTGTGTGGTGTGTGTGTGTGGTGTGTTTGTGTGTTGTGGTGTGTGTGTATTTTGTGTTTGTATGTGCGTTGTGGTGTGTGTGTATGGTGTTTTGTATGTGTGTTGTGGTGTGTGTGTGTGTGATGTGTTTGTATGTGTGTTGTGGTGTGTGTGTATTTTGTGTTTGTATGTGCGTTGTGGTGTGTGTGTATGGTGTTTTGTATGTGTGTTGTGTTGTGGTGTGTGTGTGTGTGATGTGTTTGTATGTGTGTTGTGGTGTGTGTGTATTTTGTGTTTGTATGTGCGTTGTGGTGTGTGTGTATGGTGTTTTGTATGTGTGTGTGGTGTGTTTGTATGTGTGTTGTGGTGTGTGTGTATTTTGTGTTTGTATGTGCGTTGTGGTGTGTGTGTATGGTGTTTTGTATGTGTGTGTGTGTGATGTGTTTGTATGTGTGTGTGGTGTGTGTGTGTGTGGTGTGTTTGTATGTGTGTGGTGTGTGTGTGTGTGTGTGGTGTTTTGTATGTGTGTTGTGGTGTGTGTGTGTGTGTGATGTGTTTGTATGTGTGTGGTGTGTGTGTGTGTGTGTGGTGTGTGTGTGTGGTGTGTTTGTATGTGTGTTGTGGTGTGTATTTTGTGTTTGTATGCATGTTGTGGTGTGTGTGTGTATGGTGTTTTGTATGTGTGTTGTGGTGTGTGTGTGTGATGTGTTTGTATGTGTGTGGGGTGTGTGTGTGTGGTGTGTGTGTGTGCGTGTGGTGTGCGTGCAATATGTAGGATTTGTGTTGTGTGGTGTGCATGCGTATGCTCTGTGGTGTGTTGTGTGGTATATGTGTGCTGTTGTGTGGTGTGCATGTGGTGTTTGTGTGTGCACAGGTGCACGTGCACCTGTGTCTAACTCTGAGCGGTCTCTCTGAGCACCCCCACATTTCTTTCCTCTCTCTGACTGCTCCCTCTGTTTCTGCTCCGGTCTGCTTGCCTCTACCCCACACCCCTCAGAGGCTGTCCCTTCAGCTCTGCCGTCATCAGCAGGCCTGGCAAGGCAGGCCGAGGAGCCGCGAGGATGGAGCCAGTGGGGCAGCGAGGTCAAAGCCACTGTACACTCAGCTTGGAGTTTGTTCCAGTCACTAGGTTCACGAGCCCCAGTGCCAGCTCATAAAGTCCACAAAGGAACCGATGAAAGGGAGGTCAGCAGGTGAGCGTGCGTGCACTTCAGGAGCACCGCCCAAGGGCTGGGGAGGACAGTGTGCTGCTAAGATGTGTAACTGGGAGCCCGGTGAGCCGTGCTCTAGTGCTGGCTCTGTCACTGCCTGGACAGCACTTTACGCTGAAACCCTGCAAGGTCCTTTGCAACTCAAATATCCTGTGATTCTGAAGAAATACAAGTCCCATGTTGTTGGCTCCATGTGTATATAAAGTCACTTCAGCCCACACAGGTCAGGAGGGCTAATTTGTTGCAAATACGCCATGCACTTTTCCCCAAAATGTGAGTTTAGTCCCTAAGACCCTTTTCTCAGCCCAATTGCTGGTGGACTCATCCATTTGTCCCAAGCTTTCATTTTCTAAACTTCTCAGTCCTCAGCCCCACTAAGGCCTCACTCTGTGGTGTAAATTGTACACAGAGCTTCAGATTCTAGACCCTTCCTTGAAAAGGTCTGGGAAGAGCCAAGAGGAAGATGGTTGAAGGACTGTATTAGTGGTGGAAATGGCTCATGGGGGGTAGAGGCCATGAGAAACAGCACTGTGCAGTTAGTTCCACCTTCTCAGATATGCCTGTGCATGATATTTGACATAAATTTCTGCATGGAGTATTTTATGTCAAAATGAATCAATCTGTGATAGCAATGTTTTAGAATAATTGTGTGTGTGCACACGCATGTATCTGTTTTCTGGCTTCCTCCCAGTAGTCTGTAGATTTCAAAATCCACAGGCACTACCCCACCGCAGAATGTGTCCACAGGGCATTTATGGACATATGTGTGCAAGCATCCTCCCCTCCTCTTGTCCGTTCCCCCAACTGTCTGCCAGTCCTCAAGCCTCTCCCCTCCACCCGCCTCTGCAGTGGAAGACCGTTTGGCCCAACCTTGAGAAATCTCATGCAGTCTGTGTGGCCCCTCCTTCACCCTCTCACCTAGTCTGACTATCTTGTTTCCTACAACCCCCTTGCAGATATCAGGGGAGGGGCTAAGTGCTGGTCTGGGAAGAATGGGTGCTGACCATCATGGTTTGTGGGAGCACCCAAAGCTTTAGAGAAGCCCGTGAGTCCCACGGGCCCCATGGTGCTCTGACCTGACCCACCCAGCCCCAAGCTGGAGTCATGGCCTACAACCCCAACATGGGCCTCTCTGGAGATAAGACCCATGAAGAAGGGTGTCAAAGTCCACAGCCTTCCACTAAGCTGAGCCTCTGGGACTGCTGGCCCTGTTTCCCTCAAGCCTCTTTTTTTCTGCTCCCTTCCAAACACTGAGGTCTTCTCCCTTCCAAAGCTGGATGCCAGTCCTCTCCACCCACGGTCCCTGGCCCCATCTCTTCTCTTGCAGGCACCAAAGTCAACCAGGAAGAGAGGATTCTGAAGTGCGCACGGCCCCCAAGGAGCTTTACACGTACACCAAATGTGCTGGGAGGGAGGCTGGCTTTCTGGGAGAGGACAGAGAGAGAGAGCAGTCCATTTGTAATCAGGACAGCTGCACTCTAAACCCAATTCTCGCCGAAATTGCTTGGTTGACGTTGGCCAAGTCATTTACTTTTTAGGTTCTTGATCTGCAAAAATAAAAACTCCATGTCTTAAGTTCCCCTCTTTCTTTCTCCACCTTCTGCTCCCCTAGTAAGCTCCCTCCAGCTTCCAGGCACAGGCAGAATGGAGCTCGAAGCATCATCATATCAGAAAGGACTCTCATCTCTTTCAGGTTAGGTCTAGCTGTCTTTGTCTTTGAATCATACTGGCAGACACCCCACCAGGCAGAGAGGAGAAAAGAGAAAGCAGGCAGGCAGAACACGGAGACACCAGGAGAATCCTGTGGTCTGAGTAGCTCTGGGTGGGCAGAGGGTAAAGTTCCCCAACCATGGTGATTCCCGCAGCTCTGGAGAGCCACAGGTAGAGGAGGGGACAAGGTTTATGGTCTTCCTGACAAGGCAGGAGTGGGCTGGCTCTCCGCTCCAGGGCAGTGTCTCCAGATTCCCTGCCCCACACTACCAGCTGTTTCTACTTGGCAAGAACCATGTTGCTTCTCAGCCAGAGGGTGTGGGAAGGGGGTGTGGGGCCCTGAGCTTAGAATAAGCAGCATTCGTTGGGGCTGGAGACAGGACCTAGGCATTATCCCAAATCTCATCACGGCTGTTAAAAATCCAAACCAAAAGCAAAGCCCTTTTCCAAAAGCATGAATTCAGTTGGGTAACCACAGCCTGTTGGAGCAGCAGTCCGCAGTGGCAGCATCTTATTGCCAGTCTTCCCTCAGTTTGTCCTCACCTGCACTTCATACTCTTTTTCTCTCCCCACCCCGACAAACTCAGTGAAAGGGCAGCAAGTGATAAGAACTCTTTCAAATTTTATTTATCTAACACAAGCACTCACCCAGACACCCCACCACCTCAGTCATAAAAACCAAGCAGAAAGCCAGACTTGTTTAAGAGTAGGAGGAATTGTTTACAGTGTACAGACACGTGCAGGCCATGGGAGGGAACACACTGGGAGCAAGTGTACTTCTTTCTGCAGGTCTGGGGCTGAGGAGTGGGGGGCAGAGAGACCAAGGAGAAGGGACAGAAGGAATGGAACTGAGCAGAGAAGGAGGAAATGCATTGGGTGTGGAGTCGGGGACACGCCTGAGGACCTGCAGGCTGGGAGGCAGACCCAGAGGCGCCGGTGAGACAGGGGGAAATCCCCCCTTCCCACAGCTGAGGCTGTGGCCTCCCCCCTTGATGGAGAAGCAGCAGGGAGAAGGTGACCCCTCCCCCCCCCCAAGATTGGGAGGCAGCGCCAAGCTGGGGCACAAGGGGCTGGGAAGATTCTGTGGCTGGTACCTGAGCAGGGTGCGATGGGATGCTGAGAGGAGGGTGGCAGGAGCCAAGAAGCCAGGTGGTGGTGTCCCATCTGGGTACAAGGAGAAACTGAAGCCAAACAGTGTGTTCTCCATATGGCTGTTGGGTAATGCTGGACCTAGGCACCAAAAGCCTGAGGTCCCTAGTCAACCACTACAATAACAGGAACTAGGAGATTAAACAAACAAACAAACAAATAAACAAAAACTTAGCTATTCTGCAAATCCCTCACCTCCCTTGGCCCCACCACACAGGATTCCCAGGATGTGGGAGGAACATAGCGTCCTCCCACGTGTAGGGCCCTGTGCACGTGGGAATGTGGATGTTGAAGGTGCCCCTGGATTTGTTTGAGCATGCATGCACTGGGACATGGATGGGGGTGTGCGGGGATGGGTGGGGGGGCATCTGCTGGAGTATACAATAATCTGATAGAGATCTGTTCACTCAGTCATCACAGAGCTATGTGCTGTACCCTGGGGGCAGTTTCTAACTTCAAATGCCGACTTTGGAGTGTCTGAGGAACTCCTGAGTCTCCAATCTTCTGAGAAGTCCAGGAACCAGTTTGTGGTCAGGGCTCGGCCTAAAATCCTTGCACAGAGACCAAAGTGCAGAAAGAAACCACCAGAGAACTATCCAAGTCACCATAAAATGTGCTGGTGTGTGATTCTGTGGCTAAGGTTTGGTTGTACGCCCATCATCAAAGGTGCAAATTTATTGTCAGGCATATATGCAAGTGCTCATGAGCTCAGACACTCAGATGCGTCTCTGAGTTCCATTCTCTGTGTCTGACCTTGTTACAGACTTTGTGGAGAAGATAGTGCCCCACACAACTAGATCTGGATTTTTCCATCTGTCCATATGGATGAAGGAACCATTGAGTAGACAGATCTCTCCAGGATCCCAGAAGTCCTGGGTTATTGTTCTCTCTGTGCTGGTGAGATCTGTGACCTCAATCAGACAATCTCTCTGAGAATTGACTTCCTTGTCTGTAAAATGGGAACACTAATCCTGCTCTATTTACTTTATAGGGTTGTTGTTAGGATTAAAGAAGATAATGGACATAAAAAAGACTTTATACAGTATAAAGTGTCATATGAATGCAAGTCATTTGTGTTATCATCTTGGCTTGAGTAGGAGTTTTTGAAATTGAACACATCTAGGAAGCAGCTTTCCAGTAGTGAAGTTAGAGCTGTCTGGTCTCAGAGGCTGTCAATCTTGTGGTCAAAACACAGGCCTTGGGGCAAGATAAATTTGGGTTCAGAGTCTGACTCTGCTAATTACTAGTTGAATGATCTTGAGCAAATTAGTTCACCTCTTTGTACCTCAGTTTCCTTGTCTACAAAATGGTCACAGAAACAGTCACTTGACCTTAGGCAAGTAACTCACCCTCTCTGGGCCTTAGTTGCCTGTCTGTGAAGTGAGGTAAGAACAGCTAACGTGCAGCTCGTAAGGACGAGATGAGGTGGTGTGCGAGGTACCTGCTACGGTGAACGTGCAGCAATAGCTTCTGCTCCGATTCCCTTTTTCTTCTATTCTTTTCTGTCTTGGAGACTTTTCAAGGACCAGCTTACCCTCCCATGAGCAAATCCTCCTTCCCTCCCTCTCCATGGGACTGGGGCAGATCCAACCTCTGACTGTTACCACCTGCACAGTTTCTATGTCGTCCATCCCATAGACCTCATCCCCATCCCTCCTGAAGAGACTGTTTAAACCTAACTCCGTTGTTCACTGTTGGCTTGAGTAGAGAAAATAGGGTCTAAGGCATTTCTCCTACACCAGGATTTCTCACCACGTCGATCCTACCCCAGTTCAGGAAGATGCCCCAGATGACGTGGTTTGTAAGTTCCCAGCTCACCCCCTGAAGCCTAATTCAAACATCATATTCTTTCTTTTCTTCCTTCTGCACTCAACCTGTCCAGCCAGGGCTGGTGCCTGCCTCCTCTGCACTCCCAGCTCTCTCCCCTCCTGCCCTGGCTGTAAAGAATCACATTACATCAGCATCCTCCCTTTCCCTGCCTGCTGCCCTCACTTGGAAAGGCTAAATCACTTCACTGCCTTCTTTTTCCCCATTGGAGTACCTGGCATAGAGTGTAGGTTGAACCACGTTGTGTGAAGAATGAGCTATGCCAAGGAATCGTAAGCTATTCAGTAAGTGTATTTCCTTTCCTAGGCCCCAAGGACAAAGGTAGTACAGTGTATAAGAGAGGGGCCAGAGGTGACAGGAACAAGGGAAGGTGGCAGGCAAGTGTGTATGTGGGTGCCCAGTGGGGGTGGGGTTGTTTGTCAATCCCCAGCCCACACACAGAGAAACGCTCTTGGAAGATTAATTGGCCTGGGGAAGGTGGGCAGGGAGCAGCAGCCAGGATGGAGGGAGGGTGCAGGGTGTGCGACAAAGGCACCTGTGTCCTCCCACCCTCCTGTGCCCGGCTCCCCATCCTGGCTGGCCTGGGACCCAGGGGGAGGGAGTGATCTCTAAACTGAGACCTAAAGGGTCTGGGACAGAGGTGCCAAGGGGCCTGGGAATTGCCTCCTCCTTGTCCACACCAGGTTCATCTGTGGAGGGAGAGAGTGGGGAAGAGCAGGACTTTTGCCTGGTAAAGAAAGAACCAACCATGTGTTCCAACTCTCCCTTTGGACGTGCTCTCTGGACATGGTTTATGTGCGGAGGGGAGAGGGAAAGTGAGGGAACACGGAAAGGGGGCTGGGGTCTGAGAGTCCCTGGGAGAAGGAACCAGCCATCCATTGGTGGGTTACGCTCTCTGACTCAGGAGCATGAAGAGGCTCTAAGGACTGTGCCCAGGTCACCCGCACTGCCTGGATAGAGCTGAGGAGAAGCAGAGGGAGCGAGAACACAAGGGAGGAGAACGGGCGGCAAGCCCAGATGCTGCAACCACTCCATACATCAGTAACATTTTAGTACCCATGTGCTTTCACATGCTTTCCTATTGTCACAACCATGTCAGGTAGACAAGTCAGGAATTACCCACATCACCTCCTGATGCACAAGTTTTCTCAGCTAATCCCATAACAGAGCTGGGGATCGAGACTGGGTTTTCACCTGTGTGTGTCATCCCTGAAAGGCCGCAGCTCTCGTGGGGGCTGTGCTCATGGGGGTGAGACAGGGAGCAGTGGCAGAGAGAGCTGGCCTCAGGTTAGCCCAGACCTAAGATGCTCACTGGCCTGAGGCCACAGTGGTGGCTGGGGTAGGGTGGTGTGATGATGTGTCCTGGGGTACGTTGTACCAGCCTCCTGAGTTGAGTCCATTTTGTGATCAGAGAGGAGTAAGGGAAGCTGCTCAAGCAGAAGGAAGGAGAAGAGAGAAAGCTTTGTTGGTAAGAGCAGCTCTTTCAGAATCGCCTAGCAGAGCCCCTCTCCAGGACACCTGCTGCTGCACAGGGAAGTGTGGACATTCACATGGAGTTCCTCCCAGCTGCAGCCTGGCCTTGCACAAACCCCTGCTCCCTCAGGCCCAATTGGTCATAATTGCTGCCTCCTCTATCCCAAGATAACAAAGAGTCACCAGCAAAATGAGGAAGGTGTGTCCAGGCCTTGCCAGGTGGCTTCTGCCTGGCTGCCATGCTGGGGCAGAGAGAGGGATTCATGCTTCTCCAACCTCTCCCTGTGGGTGTGACGCCACTCAGTGTTACCTGCTCAGAGTATTTCATTCCATGCGCAGTTCTTACCTTTTCCTCATTAACCCTGAAGGAACAAGTGAGCCTGACTCAGAGAAGCAAACGGTCCCTGATTCCACGTCAAGGCGTTTCCCCAGTCTCCGCTGAATGATCCCAGGTGGGCCGAGGGGCCTTCCTCCTCTGGCCCCATCTCTCTGCCCTGCCTTTACCATGCCTGTCTTGCCCTAGAGACCTGCCAGGGTGGCCTTTCCTTCACTCAGTCCCTCCTTCCCTCTTTTCTCCCTCAAGCCTGTTCTTACATTTCTTCAGGGACAATTTAGGGGGAGGGACGCTGACCTCTGGCCGCCCTTCCCAAGGCTGCAAGCCAAGCCACTCCTCAGGGAAATGCGGTGGTTCTTACCCAAACCCTCAACTTTATCAATAAAATACTTTGCAATTATCCAGGAGGGGACATATTTTTAAAGTCCAGTGACTCCTGAAAGAAGAAAATTTCCCCATCACTTTCTGTCTCTGGCCTGTGAGTCATGCGGGAGCAAGAAATTCCTGGGCTCTACATTCTGGAGTCAACAGGGAGGCTGAGAATGACAACCACTGAGGACCGCCTGAGGAATTCCTCAAGCAGGAACAGCAGTATTTCTTTCCCTCTGTTCCCTGTTCTGTCTCTGGAGCCCCATAAAGAAGCCTGGCAGCTGCCTGTTGCCTGGCAGGGAAAGAACACCTGCCATCTAGTTGAACCCTTCAGCACAGGGGTCACTTATCACACCTGCCCTTCGGTACAGTGATGTCTGTGCATGTTTCCTCCTCCCTTCTCACTTGGCCTCCTGAGGGCAGATGTGAAATCTTGCAGATCACCTTAGTGCCTCTTACAGAAGGTACCACACACCAGCAGCTCGGGAAGCTCTGTCCCAGAGCTTTGCCACTGCAGTTCTTCCTTTGTCCTCTCCCTCCTCATAGCCCCTACTTTCTCTTCTTCCTCCTCCTCCTCCTTTGTCTGTCTGTCTGTCTCTCTCTCTTGCTTCTCTCTCACACATCCAAAACTATATCCAAGCCCCCAAAATGTCCCAGTAATCACATTGGCATTGGTTGTTATTCTTTCCAAAGTGTTACCACTCATACATTCATCCTTAATTATCACAACTTCACTCAAAGGTAGGCATTTTTACCACCTGTGAGAGGTGGAAAAAAAGCTGGAGTATGCATGGCCAGTGGGAGAACTTAAAAAGAAAACAAAAACAGGTCAAGCATTCATAGATATTACAATACATTGTACCAGCAATTATGCCTGGTGCCGGGATTACAATGATGAATAAGGTGAACACCATCTTTGCCCTTGTGGGACTTACAGTCTACTAAGGAAGATATGTATTTAAATAAATAAGGGAAAGCAAGTGCAGGGTATGTGATAAAAAGGAAAATATAGGTGGTCTGGAGACACAGCACAGGTGGTCTAACGTAGCTTAGGAGTCAGGGACCAACCTCTCCCCAGCACGTACACACACACACACACACACATGCACACAAGCACCCCAAGTGTATGGTCTTTAAGCTGAGACCAATAAGATGCATAAAGAGGTACAAAGATGAAAGGGAGAATGGGTGTGGAGAGGTAGAAAGTTTCAGAAATTGTGAAAGCCAAAAGAAAGGTGAATGCTTTACTATCCAGGAAAGAGAAATAACTCATCCTGGTGAAATAGAGTGCAGAAGGAGAGAAATGCGAGGAATGGCTCAGGGGATGGCTTCCAAAGATCATAGCCTGAGGCAGGAGTTGCATCTTACAAAGGTCATTTTGTCTGTAATGCAGACTACAGATTGGACAAGAACAAGACACATGCAAAGAGAGCAGTTAGGAGCCTACATCCATAGTACAGGGAATGATGGTGGCCCATTTTAGAAGAATGGCAACTGGTTTGCAGAGGCAGAAACAGTGGAAGATTTTTTAAAATGTATATTGGAATGGAACAGTCTTTAAAAAGGATTAAGCGACAAAAGCAAGAACTTTTTCTGATATACTGTACTATTATATGTGTTTTAAGAGGAATATATACATACATATGCTTGGATATGCCTAAGCAATTTTAGAAGGATAAATAACAAACTTTTATTAATCAAAGTCCCTGAGGAAAACAACTGAGGGGCTGGGACAAAGATAAGGCTTACTTTCTTGTACATCTTGTGTGCTTTCTGAATTATATGCCATGTGATGTATTATCTAATCAAAACCAGTTTTTTTTTTTTCAAAGGAGGTGTTTTAAGGAATAGAATATCCACAAGACTCACTGAGACCTGCTGGGTGTTAGAGTTGATTCAGAAGTGCTGGGGATGACACCTGGGAACAACTTTGCTATTGTGCTGCCACTTACTTGTTCAGAAGCACTGGTGGAAGAGCAGGTTTGGTGAGGAAGAAAAGATGTTCAGTTTGGGACATGCTGAGTTTGAGGTCTGTGAAATATCCAGGTGGAGCGGTCCAATAGATAGGCATCCAAGCTGTTCATGCCTGGAGCTCAGGAGGAAGATCTACTCTGAAGATAGGGAGTTGGGAATTATGAGCTTATGTATGGTAATCTATGGAACTAGGTGAAACTGCCCGGGTGGGGTGGAAAACAGAAAGCCCTGTGTACCAAAAATATTTCAAGGATTGGTAGAAGAGAAACAGCCAGAGTGGTAGGAATGTGTGACACGAGACCTGTTGGGAAGTGGTGAATGGTCGACTGTCATCTGGATGCTACAGAGAGTTCAAGCAAAACTAAGACTGCCCAGTGGGTTTGACTACAGGTAAATAACCTTGACAAGAGTGGTGTCCATAGCCTGGAGAAGACAAAGTCAAATTGTTAGAGGAATCAGTGAAAGGTCTATAAACAATAGGGCTTATGCTTAAGACCTTTGGCCCTGAGCAGAGGGTAAAACCATAAATAGAGCAGCAGCTGAAAGGAGCAGCAAGGTTGAGGACAGGCATTTGCATTTTCTTTGAAAATAGGAAAGAATAGAACATGCTTATTTGCCGACAGAACTAGTAGAGGAGAGGTTGAATATATCCAAGTGAGAACAGTCAGAGGAGGATGGACTGGAATGTCTAATGAGACAAACAGACAAATGGATCTGGAACACAGGTGGGGGGTCTGCTTCACACAGGATGGAAGTGCTTGCACTGCAGAAGAGAATGAAGAGGAATTCTGGTGACTGTGCACTTTTGAACACCATGCCACCAGTGTGTACCAGTGCTTGTGAGTGTGTATGCACGTTAGTGTGACCCCACACTGTTTGACATGCATCTCTGCATTTGTGTGAGTATTGGAATGAACCTGTTTGTGGTTTCACAAATCCCACTTGCCTCTTTGGTATTCCAGATCACAGTCCTCCTAAAAGGTGTCTTGGCTTTTTGGTGGGGGTAATGATAGGACTGGGGTGAGAAGTAAAGGGCTGGGGACAAGAGGGAGGATGCTGTGGATTCATTGAATTGTGTCCCCCAAAGTTCATATATTGGAAGTTTAATTCCCACTGTAACTGTTGAGGGTGGGAAATCCTAGTATGGTAGTTGAAAGGTGGAGTCTTGAAGGGCCATGCCATAGTGAATGGATTAATAATGGTAGTCAGGGGTGTGGTTCTGAGGGCTTTAAAAGAAGAGCCCATGAGAAGTTCTCTCTTTTTGCTCTGCTATTTTCTACCATGGGAGATCCCTGGGTCCCTGTTGTCACTACCAAGGCCTTCACCAAATGAGTTCCTTGGACTCTGGATATCCCAGCCTCTGAAAGTGTAAGCAATAAATTTTTTTTCTTTTCTTTTTTTAAAATAAATTATCCAGTTCCAAGTATTTTGTTATAAGCAACAGAAACAGACTAATACAGAGGATGTACTCATATATGAGGCCCTATAAGGAGTGCTCTAGACACCTGGTTTCCAAATTTCCCTCCTGGAGAGGTATGGCCAGTTCTCTATGGTTATGATCCCTTCACAACTCAGCATGGGGACAGAGGAAGATGGGAGTGCAGGATGGCTGTGTCAGAGGCCCATCAACAGCCTGTTGACTCTAGGAGCAAGAATGGTTAGCTGCTAATGAGCCACGTGAGGGATAGAACAGGGAGGGTCCTAAAGAAGAAATGATTGGGCCATTCCAACATAGAAAAGTATCATTGACCATGCATACTTAAAAACACACCAGGAGGCAAACAAGATGCAAACACTTCAAACTCTGAGTCTCAAAAAATAAGGATAAGACAACTCAACAACAACAACAACAACAAAAACAACCTAATTCAAAAATTGGCAAAGAACTTGACAGACATTTCTCCAAAGAAGATACACAAATGTCCAATAAATAAGTACATAAAAAGATGCTCAATATCATTAGTCCTCAGAGAAAGGAAAATCAAATCAAAACTACAATGACATAACACCTCACACTCTTTAGGAGGGAATGTAAAATGGTGAAACTGCTGTGGAAAACAGTACGGCAGCTGTTCAAAAAATTACATGCAGAATTGCCATATGACCCAGCCATTCTATTTCTATGTATATACTCAAAAGAACTGAAAGCAGAGACTTGAACAGATATTATCATAGCGACATTATTCACAATAGCCAAACAGTGAAAAAAATTCAAATGTCCATCAGTGGATGAACAGATAAACAAAATATATATGAAATATCATTAGGTATTAAAAAGGTATAAAATTCTGGGAAACATGGAAATTCTACAACACCTAAATGAACTTTGAGAACATTATGCTACGTGAAATAAGCCAGACACGTTAACACTAGCATTTTATGATTCCACTTATATGAGGTACCTAGAGTAGTCAAATTTATAGACAGAAAGTAGAATTTTGGTTATCAGGTCTGGGAGGAGGAAATACTGAGGAGTTATTACTTAACGGGTATAAGAGTATCTGTTTGGGATAATGAAAAGTTTTGTGGATGAATAATGGTGACAGTTGTACAACAATGTGAATGTACTTAATGCCACTGAATTGTTTATCTAAAAATGATTAAAATGGTAAATTTCATGTTACATGTATTTTGCCATAATAAAAAAAAAATTAAAGAAAGCACAGATAAGGAAACTTTCTTCTTGCAGTTTTATAGTTCAGGATTGGTTGCTAGACGAGGAGACAGTCTTACAGGAGGGTAGGAAAATAGGAAGGGCCACAACCTTTGTGCCATACCTGAATCTTCTCACATTAAGACCTGTGGAACCAGGCAGACCTCACAGCTTACTACTCTCTAGTGCCTGCATGAGGCAGAAGGCAGGTAGGTGGTCCGGACATTAATCTAGCATCCCTACCTAATGTCTAGTTGCAAAGTCCAATTTTGCTCAAAACGATACCTTCTTTTCCCAAGATGTGTAACTTCCAAGAACCCTGAAGACATATGGGACCATAAATGTCCATTGCTTATCTCCAGAAATGCTGATGTGAAGGGCGAAGCACAGCCCTTTAAGAATTATTCTGTCCACACCCTCCCATGCTTAACAGGCGTGAAAGTTAAATACTTGCAGAGGTAGGTGTCTCCCTCTTTGCTCCCACCCCAGGCCCACCTAGAGTCAGGTCAAGAGTAACAGGGATCCTAATCATATATGGTAGACCTCCTCTCCATCCCCCTCACCAAGGTCCAGTCCAAGATTGAAGTGTCCCAGGGTGTTTCGACGAAGGATCTCCCAGCCCCGGTGACTGCTGCTGCTTCTGGATGTAGTCCGGGACAGGGAAGGAGTTGGGAGAGTCAGGGAGGCCCTGGCTAGAGTCTCAGTCTCAGCCACAGAGCGCTGCTTCTCAGAAAGATGCTCTTGTCCGTCCTTGTCCGAGCACTTGAAAGCTTCCACATAGCGAAGCATTCGTAAGGAATTCTGATCATGGTGGTTCTCGACCCTGGTGAGGGGAAAGGAGAAGGACTCAGTTGAGATGGGGAGACATGGGCCATGGGGAGAAGCAGAGGTGAACCTGTAGAAAACAGGAGCAAGAGGAAGGGGAAGGAAGGGACCAGAGTTGAAGCAAGAGGAGCAGCTAAAAACAGGTGAAGGGAAGGGGACTGGAGCGGAGGCTAAACTGGGCCAGAGATGAGAGGTGGAGCAGTCAGGGTTTGGAGAGTAGCAGGGCGTGCGTGTGGTGCTAATACGTGGGAACGTGAAAGAAAAACGGAGTCAGTTAAGAGATACGTGTGTCACAAGGATGAGGAGATGCCACTCAGGAAATAACTGAGGAGAGAGGAAAGCCAGGTTAGGAGAGGCGGGCAGAGCATGGAAGAGGAAGTGGACTCTGGGCCGAGTGCACTGGAAATGGAGGTCAGGCAGGAAGAAGACGGACACAGCGGGGAGAACCCACGCTCACATCTGAGCACTAACGCATGTGTACAGCCTTCCACACATGGCTGCCCTCAGGTGCACACAGCGGCCCCACAGTCAGCGCACTGGTTAACCCCCGTCCACCCCACCCTTTGGGGCCAGCTCGCTCCCCAGGCTAATGCAATCCGGTCTTCATGCCCATGGCCTCGTGCGCATGGGCAGCCCACTTCCGCGCATGAGCAGTCCACTTCCGCGCATGGGCAGTCCACTCCTGCGCCGTCACTCACCGCAGGAACCAGCGGTCCCCCAGGCCATACTTGCGCCCGCAGATCCCGGAGCGAGGCCACAGGCAGCGGGGCAGCTTCCGCTCCAGCATCACCGTGGTGGCCACGACCTGAAAGGAGGCGAGAGGGAGAAGGAGAACTCAGAGAGAGCCGGGAGGTTCAGAGAGATACTGAGGCCACCGGCAAAGGAAACCGAAGTGCCCTGTAGACGAAGACAGGAGACCAGAGGCCAGACAGCGATTTATCCACCCCCTTGCCTGCGCCACGGACCATGCTACCTGCTTTACTCATCAGAAAAGGAAAGAGAATGTTTTTTTGTGTTTTCAGTTAAAAAGTGACCCCTACATTGCTATTGAGAACCATGAAAAACAAGTCACTCCAAACTAATCTCATTTCCTTTTTCATAGGGAAGTCATAGACCAATTATCTTAATTTAAATAAAATGATCACATAGAATCTCTATGATTTCAGGGATAAAACGCTGCTACTACTGTTCAGGGAATTTGTAGCCAATTAAATATCTATATCTTGAGAAGAAAAAGCTGATTCATGGCTTCAACCCCTACAGTAGGGAAATTTCTAGTAGCACATTATGTATTCTGTCCTTTGCCCAGTCCTCATTAGCTCCTTAGATGAAACGTCAAAGACAAGCTTATCAAATATTCCCATGACGCAAAACTGGGAGGGATCTGTAATACATGTGTGACAGAAGTGATATGAAATAATCTCACCACACTGGATTGCTGGTCTAAAACCAATAACATGAAATTTAAGAAAGCCAAATGTCAGGTCTTGCATTTCCATTTAAGGAGCTTAGCTAAGTGAATCATCGAACAAAGATGCAGGGGTTCTGGTTGAGAGCTTCTACGGGCCAGCTGTATGTTTGCTAAAGACCCGGCTCGATTTTAGGTGCTATCAGCAGTATAATGCCCAAAGTAAGGAAAGCCATGAGCTCCCTTTGTGCTGCACTGCTTCGCTCATACCAAGGTCCATCCTGGTTGCCAAAGGACTGTGATCTGTTAGAACAAGAACAGAAAGGTGCAATCAGGATGGGCTGGGGCCAGGAAGCCTGACTTACTGCAGGAGCTAGCAACCCTTAAAACAGCCCATTTTCCAGCTTGGGCTCTTCCACCTCCTTTCATTTTTTTTTTTTTTTTTTTAATTTTTATTGAATCATAATTGGTTATACATATTTTGGGGCTTCAACGTTGGCATATGTTGACCAAATCAATTGACCAAATCAATATTACTAACATATATATTGTTACGAATCATACTTATTCTTTATGTCCCTTGTCCAATCTCTTCTCATCCACCTTTCCCTCCCCCTTCCCGCCTCTAATTGCCCTAGATTTCTTCTCTCCTTCTGAAAGAGTGGTGGTTACTCTGTTGATTTGTTGCCTAGATGATCTGATAAATGCTGAGAGGTGTGTTCAGGTCCCCCAATATTATAATAGAGCAGATGCTTCTTCTGTCACTCTGGAATGATCTTTGTGGAGAGAGACATCCTCTTCTTTTCTTTGGTCTCTGCTGGTGACTCTCCTTGTGTCAATGCACTCCAGTGACTAGCCGGACCATCTGCATGCTGGTTGTGGTGTCTAGCCTCTTTTGCAGCAGCTGTGGTTATTCTGGTGGCTGTGGTGGGCCACCCACATGGAGGTGATGTTTTTGGCATACTCTTTAACTAGTTGATGGTGGCACTGGCAGTGTGCCTGGTTGTGGGCAGAGGGTCCGGTCCCCAGATCCATGCCTCCAGACCCCAGGCGGGCCCCATGGCAGTGGTGGTGTGCCTGGTTGTTCCCCCTTTCTGGCTTGGTGGCCCAGGGGACTTCCAGTCCTTCTAGGTGTTATAGGTGTTCTTTGGTGAAATGAGACCTTTACTAGTTAATATCAAACTTTGTCTCTGGTTGTGGGTACTCTGTTTTTCCTTTCAGTTATGTGTTGGATTATTTGCTGTTCCCATTATTTAAACTCTGTGCTGGAACTAATTTGTTGTCCTTTGCTTACTTCTAAAGTAGGGGAACATCCTATGGGGGCCGGTACTTGAGCTCTGTTATTGAGCTAAATTTCTGCTTTGCTGTTGATTCTCTGGGGAAGGCTTTTTGTGCAGCTCAGGTTTTAATGGTTGACTTTAGAGGACTTCTGGGTTTAGTGAAATCCAATGTACCTGGGTTGCGTAGAAACGCTGGTCTGGGCCTGACTCTTTTCGTCAAACTGCTCCCAGTGCAATTCTGTATTCTTGACCAATCTCCTCTAAGTGGTCCTACACGGATTGGGGGGCAGATCAGCTGTCCTTGTCATCTCCCAGTGTTCTCCCAGTGGGCCCATCTCCCCCACTGCCCATGCTGCAAACACTTCCCATGGGACAGGCTGTATGCTGGTCCCTTGCAATGACTCACCAGCCTCTTAATGGCTCCTTATTTTCAGTTGTTGTGGCTCCTTGCTTCTATGTGGGTCTATGGGAATCCTTTTAGTGGTCTTGCAGGCCTGGGGGCCATCAAGGTCCTATTCTCCCCTGCTGCCTCCATGCAACTTAATCCAGACGGCACAGCTGTGGCTTTTGCTGGCTCCTGCTCCATGCGCTCAGCAGCTCCAGCCCGGAAGTGGCCATGGCTCAAATAGGTTGGAGAGGTTTTTACTTTCTCTTATCGTGGCTTCTCTGGCCTTCATGCAGATCTCTCCTCCTCTTCCCCTGAGCTCTAATGGCCCCACCTTGGCTGTCATTGCTTTTTAATAGATGTAAGTTAGTTGATTTGTGAGAGAGAGTGACACTGGGGACCATCTATTCCATCATCTTGACTGGAAGTCTCCCACCTCCTTTCTTACTACTCCATATGTCTCTCAGTTTCTTAGTTGCACCAAGTCCCTCTTAGTTCAGGACCACAATCATTCTGTTCTCTTTCCCTGGATAGCTCTTCTTCTTGTCCTTGAAAAGGACGCTTATTTCTCTTGGGCCTTAAACATCCTTCTTCTGGTAACAGCACCCATCTTTCATGTAGGGAATTGCTCCTTCCCCATTCTCAGTCCATTGGTTAGAGTAGACTGGGCTGCACAAAGTCCTGGTTAATTAGTCTTTTCTTCCCCAAACCTCACCTCCACCACTACCACCAACACTACCACTGCCTAGTCCTTGGCCTTCCCTATAATTCAAAGATGCCCCTGTGATCCAAATTTGTTCCAGTGAGATGAGACTAGACTGATTGAATGTGCTGGGGGAAAGACGCTCTTTTTCAAAACCTACAGTATTGCACAGCCTCAGGGGACTCACTGAATACAATGCAAATGGGGCCCTTGGATTTGTGCACTGCAGTCCACCTGCTCATTCCTTTGGGAGTTTGGAGATTCTAGACGCTATCTCACCAACATGAGGGGAGAGGATGCCTTAGAAAAGATTCAGGGCAAAAGGGAGTAGAAGAGAAGCTGCTGTAATGTGTGAAAGGGAAATCTGTCATAGGATTGTCTGGCTAGAATGCAGACTACCACCTCACACATTACAGCAACATCCCAAAAGGTAGTTTAATTCTCTCAACTTTCCACTTATAAGGGCTAACACATACTCCTGCCCCTGCTTAAAAAAAAAAAAAAAATGTCTGTTTGAGTTTAGTTTTTTGTTCCTGGAGCCAAGAGTCTTAAGTGACCTGCATCCTTTCCCCTCATTCCTCTTAATTGGCTAATTCTTACCCATCTTCAGTGTCTCATCTTAAATGTCACTCTCCCAGCAAAGCATTTCTTAACTTTCCAGTAAGTCTTTCATTGCATCCTCTATTTAGCATCTTGTACTTCTCTATGGCACTTTTACTACTGTAATTTTACATCGTTCCATGAAGCCACTTGCTTAATGTGTGTCTTTACAACAAAACTGTCACCTCCATCAGGGCACAGATTGTATCTGTTGTGTTTATGCTTACATTCCCAGATCCTAGACATCTCCCAACTCATAGCAGCCCCTAAATAATTATTTCTAAAAGAATGGAAAGTCTGAAGGCATAAATGATGTCTATATTCAAATATTTGAGTGGCACTCGTGGAAGAATGAGTTCTGTGACATGTAACAGGAAAAGACTGGAGATGAAGAATGGAATTACAGAAAGGTAGGTTTAAGCTCAAATGAAACATGAATGATTCTAATAACAAAAACTTACAAAATATGAAAAAAAAAAACCTCCCCTCCTTCTAACCTCTGCCCAAATCTGTGAGATACTAAGGACATTAAAAAATAAACTGAATGGTCCTCTGACAAATAAATGATTATTATGTTGGGTAGGAAGTCAGTCAGAGGACCACTAAGGCTACTCCCGACTCTTAACACTTTATTAGCCTATGATGATACCAATAAAAGATTATAGAGAAAAAGATTTATAGAAGCAAACAGAAGATAAGGTCTAAATTAAAAACTAGAATATACAGGAACAAGACAGCCTCCAGTTCTTAGTGAGCACAAGGATGACTCCTGGATCTACTTTTCACCTTTGATCAACAGCCCCACCTCTTGCCTCTCTCCTTCATTTTATCCTCTTCTTTCCCCTCCATCTATTCACATGTGTCTCGGGTTTACATGAACCTCTGTGTTGAGATGATGACCCCACTGAGTTGTCCTGTGAGTCTTCTAAGAGTTGCTCACCATGACTTATCCCGCACTCTGATTTTTCTCTCCACCCCCTGGCCTGCAGCAAGGCTAACACTAATAAACTCACCTGGGCTCTCCAGAGCTCATCCCGCTCCTGGGCCACCCTCCAGTGTGTGTCTCCCATCATGGCGATGAACAGGTTGAGCATCAGCAACGTGGCGATGATGGCAAAGGCAAAATAGATGATGCCGAACATGAAGGGCAAGTTCACCTCATAGTTGGCAGGTCCATCGATGACGGTGAGGAACAGCTCAAAGGTGCTGAACAGTGCCATGGGGTAGTCATAGAAATGCCCCAGATTGCTTGGGTCCTCTGTCTGGAAAATGATATAGAACGCTGCTCCGCCCCGGAAGAGGACATGGAGATGGGGAAATGAATTTATCACAGTAAGCATGGGCCTGATCAGCATTCACTGTGCCTCTGCTATATACACCTCCATACACTTAACACATGTGCACAATCACACATCAGTAAATGTAGTGAACTGGCTAACCCTAAGAGGTGCCATGGCTCAGTTCATCACTCTGGGTAATGGTAATACTCAGCCATTTAGAAAAAAAAAAAAAATTGTGTGTGAGTGTGTAATAAGTCACCTAACTGGTTTTTACATTTTGAAAACCCAAATATTTAAAAAGTAAGTTGTTACAAGAATGAATGGAATCTCCAACAATTTTAAAGAACAGAGCCCATGAAAAGGCTATTAGAAGGGCACCTTTTTTTTTTTTTATCTTGATGGCCTCTCGATAACCAACCATCACACTGAAATTTCCTGGGAAAAATTCATGGAAAAGTTACCCCTGCTCAGTGTGTAGGCTTCTAGATGGTAGCGGGCAACCTTATGACAGGATTAGACCCTTTAAAAGACTCTTCTCTGTATGGGAAACTGAAACATAAACAAAGTGATCCCAAAAGTAAGAATAGGGTCTATGACAAAGCATCACTTCCTATTTAAGAAAAAAACAAGTGCAATGGCCAACAAGTGACAGCTTAGGAGATTCTGGGTATAGGACATCTGCAGAAAACTGCTCCATTATCATCACCCTATTTTGTAATCAGAATACATGTGGATGCAGATGGGATGTGGTGTGGAGAAAGGCTGCACGAAGGCTCAGGGGAGTGGGACACTCCAAAAGGCAGATGGCCACAATTTTACCCTTTCCTATTTCAGATCTTGGTGGGAGAAAGACAGAGACACACACACAGAGAGAGAGAGAGAGAGAGAGAGTGTGTGTGTGTGTGTTTGTGTGTGTGTGTGTGTGTGTGTGTGTGTGTGTGTGTGTGTGTGTGTGTGTGTGTTAAGCAGGAGAGAAGGACAGTAATAGAGTCCTCTGCACTGAGTCATGGTCTTTCAGCGTTGGGGATCTTCACAGCACATCTAGTACATCGCTTTGTCTAGTGACGGTCAGTGGCAGAGGTTGAGGACTGAATCAGAGTTGCTGGTCTTTTGCTCTTCAGAGCTGGGCCTTCCTCTTTTGCCTCTTCCTAAGGCTCTCTGATGCTCGCTCCCTTTCCCTCTCCCCGCCTCTGGCTCTTTCTCTGCCTGCTTGTTCTTGCTGTGTCTTCCTTTCTTTTGCTCCCTGGCACCGTCCCACTGTGCCTGGATGGAGTTCCTGTGTGTCTCAGTTCTCCCAGTCTCTCTTCACAACTTTTTTTCTTTTTCCTGTCTCTTCAAACAACTATCCTTCAAACTCTGTTTCTTCTTCAAATCGTCTGTTTCTTCTTCAAACTCTCCAAACTCTTTTTCTGTACCTCCTTTTTCCCAATTCTTTCCTTTTCTCTCAACTTTAAATGACCACATATACACAAAGAGCGTGCTAAGTGTTATTGAATGTTTTGTTTCTTCTTCTGAGCTATAAACATAGCTATAAACATAGACTCAGTGCAATGTTTGACTCTGAGTCAATTTGCCTACGTAGTTTTCTGAGATAGTCTTTCCTTTTTCATATCCTTGTCTCTCCAAAGGCCTTTCTCTTTCTCTCCTTTAAAGATCTTGCAGGGTGGTTGGTGAATGTCTTTGGCCCGGAACACGAGTCCAACCTGAGTAGCCCTAATCCTATGGATATGGCTGTACTTTTAGACTCACTTTTCAACAGAAAAAAAAAAGTGGAGTGCAAATGAGAACTGAGAGCAAGGGTGAGAGTGAACTTTCTGGCGAGCTGGTTGTGAACATCTAGTGGAGCAGAGACTAGTGCTTTTACCTGATGCAAATCCCAGAATGACCACAGCCATCAGCCAGCAGAAACGCATTAGGTCTCCAAAAATCATCTACAGGAAACAGAGAAAGGGAGGAAGGGTGGGATGCTTCTTTCTCCACTGTCTCTGAGCAGCTATCACTGACAGCTCAGGAGGTCCCCAAAGTTCCACCAGCTCCACTCTGAGCAGCAGTTCCATCCCTCTGTTTGGGAGGTCCTGTGGCTGAGCCAGAGCAGGCTTTGAGAAAGCACTGACCTTCTGGATCATGATGGTAAAGGGGCCCAGCATCTGGAATCCTCTGGCAAAGTACATGACGCTGCACCAGCCCAACACCAGGGCAAAGGACATGGGCACCACCTCCCCGTTGGTGTTGGTGAGCCGCATCACCATGATCACCAGCACCATGAAGGCATAGGTGATGCTGGGGAGAGCAAGGAGAGGGGAGTGAGAGGAGGGTTGGGAGTATTCTAGGTCCCCTACAGTATGGTGGTGACTTGGGTGGTACCCACACTCTCAGGCTTAGTCTTTACACCTAAAACACATACCCAGTCATGCACACGAGCCCATTGGAGAGAAATCCCTGGAGTGAGGATCAACTGAGGTCTAGGTCTCAGAGAGTGAACTGCAGACCTGGAATAATTCTTTTGAAGGAAGGTAGGGGGCTGAAAGTAGGGGACACTCACATGATGGCATGGAATGGCCCCCCAAGGATCGTCTGTCCAAAATAGCGAGAAGCACCGACCCTGAAGATGACTGAAATCTGGGGAGAGGTGGGTAAAACAGCAGAATGTAGACTGCAGTTCAGTCTGGGGCCATAGGTGATGACCGCAGCCTGGATCCTGCCTGCATCTCACCTCTAGAAGCAGGATGACCACAGCCCCAATGACAGTCACCAGCTCCCCGGCCAGCCGGATGTTATCATCGTGAGTCACGTAGGCCTCCTATGGGGGGAAATTCAGGATAAAAAGTGCTTTCTGATGGGTGGAGAGTCAAATTCTTTCGAGCAAGTAAAAGGCTGCTTGAACGTAAGTGTTAAAACTATTCGTACAATTTTGTGTGGGAATTATCTCTTCAAGAACATGGTTTTCCAGAAAGAGGGTTTGTAGTCTCTATTATATTCTCAGGTGGACTCATAATTTCAAAAAAGTTGAGGACCATTAATGTAGAATTCAATCGTACATCTGTGTAATGTTGCAGGACTTTCACTGTAAGGTAACACGCACCGAAGAAAGGTGGTATTTATTTCACCTTGACCTGAAGACTATATCTGCTGCATCTTTTTGCCCTAAAGCTGCCAAGATCTATCGAAGATGAAGAAAAGCTCCCTTTATCACCACCATCACCATCCCCTATTGTATTTGCCATATGGCTGTCTCTGTGACCAAGACGTGAGTCCATGTATCCTTATGATATCCTGATGATTTGGGCTTCCATCTAGCAAAGTCACCTTTTCTATATATGTCGTGAGCAGCTGAGAACACATTTCATAGCATCAACTAAGAAGGCTAAACCAACAGGAAGAGATATCAGAGGTTTGGGATGGTTTCAGCTATGTGGAAAGTTCAGCTTTTCCAATCTCATTGTGGCTTCCAGTGGGTAGAATACATCATAAACATATCACAGAATTTAAGTCTAGTATGGGCCCAGAACCTACTAGTTCTAGCGAGACCTTGAACTAATCATCAAAGATCTCTGAACTTGAGGTGTCTCATCTGCAGAATGGAGACTATAATGCTTACCTCCCAGGGTTATTGTAAAGGTCACGTTAGATCATTTATTTGTATGGATTTTATAAACCATAAAGCACTATATGTATATTCATTGTGATTTTATTATGATTTGGCAATATAGAAAAGGGAAGAAAAGGGGCTAGAGATGTTCTATGAATTTTGATTCTGAGGAAGGGTCCCTGCCTACTCTGAGCAGTAGGTGTAGCAGGTATAGTCTTAGGTCAAGGTGAAGTGAAGACCACTTTACTTCAGCGCACGTTACTTCACAGCGAAAGTTCTGACACATTACACAGACGTATGATTGAATTCTACATGACTGATCCTCAACTTTTTTGAAGTTATGAGCCCATCTGAGAATATAATATAGACTATGGACCCTCTTTCTGGAAAACCGTGTTCGTGAAGAGACAATTCCAATATAAAATTATACAAATAGTTTTAACACATTCAAGCAGCCTTTAGGGTTTTGGAAACCAGTTCTCCAGGGTCACATCTCCAAGTAGCAAACCCAAGAAAGGAGTTTAGAGTCCCTGGGTCCAGTGAGAAAGTTGATGTTTTGAGCTTGGGAGAATGTGACCCTTCATTAGGCATAAGGAATGCCAATCATCTGTGCTGTGCTAATAAGCTGGGACCTCTAAGCATCCCCCTGCGGGCTGCTTCAGCAGCACACTCAGTGGCTGAGAGAGAGGCAGAGCTTTTGAAATAGGAAGAGATGCTGTGCGGCAGGAGGTGATCTATGGTGTAATGAAGGCACCCAGCAGGAGCCCCATGGCTGCTAGTGAGAGCCAGCTCAGAAGAAGCCCATGATGTAGCCTTTACAGAAGAGTGGGGCCAGACTTACCAACGAATGGTGGAAATGTTTCAGGTGAATCATGTGGGCCCAAGAGAGGTCAGGAAAGAAGATGGTGTCTGTGTGACTGGAGATCCTGTGGGCTAACAACCTGTGACTAGACATCAGTCACCAGTTCTTTGGTTGAAACAATTCTATACTCTGTAAACTTGTCTGATGTTTATCTCTCTTGAGAAACTGGTACATTTTATTTTATCATAAAATGGGAAATTTTCCTCTTTTGTTGCTTCCAAGGAATTTCAGAGTTCTTTTTTTATCTTCAGTTCTAGCAACTATCTTTGAATTCTGTCTCCCCTCTCCTGAAATTCCATTCATGAACCGTGTTCTTTTTTTTTAATCTTAGTATTCCCATAGCATCTGTCTTTTATTGTAAAATATGCCAATTCCATCTTAGAGTCAAATAGTAAATAGGAGGATAAATAATAAATACATCATGTTAGAAACAAAATAAAATTAAATATAGAAATAAGATAACTGCATCTATGCCTTATATGTGTCTGTACAAAATTTTTGAATTATTTTTAAAACTTTGTATCTTGGTTGAGTATGTCGGGAAAAATGCCACCAACCTTTTCTTGGCTCAGCTAAGAAGAAAAGGAACTGCCCACAAGTTGTGCAGAACTGTGCAAGTCAGTACCCCTAGTGGCCACAGTGGGGGGAGTGACACCAGTATTCTCTCAGGAGGTGAAATCATGAAATCCCAACTAAAGGAGAATGTTGGGGACAGCTTTGCTCATCAAACTCTCCAGTTGAAGCTTGTCCTCACCAGCTCCTCTTTGCTTATTCAAGAGTTACTTTTACAACTAGGTGTTTCCCTGCACCAATTCACCAGGGAGTAACTGAACACTTCTCTTTTCTTTTGATTTTAAGGGGAAGTGTTTCACATTGATATATTCTTGGTTTAGAATAGATACTCTTTGCCAAGTTAGGAAACATTCTAGTGTTAAAAATGAAGGGAGCATTAAATTGAAGTGATAATTATGATTTCCCTTTAATTAATCACCCTTGGACCCCTAGAATTAAACCCTAAACCCAAACTGGTGATACATTTTCTTTTTAATTTATAGAATTTTATTCTTTGGGGATAGTATTCAAGATTTTCTATCTATACAGTCATCCTCAGTGTCCACAGGGGATTGGCTCCAGAACCCCAGTGGATACCAAAATCTGCCAGTGCTCAGGTTTCTTATCTAGTCCCCAATACCTTCAGGATAAAAATGCAGGAGAGATGGCAGGAGAAGCTGTTCTGTAAATATTTATCATGGTAGAAATTCACTAGATAACATCTCAACTTGGTTAACAAATAGAGATGATGCTTATTATTCTAGCAGTGTGGAGGTGACAATAGGAATAAAGAGCTAAAAAAAGTGAAAGCTGGTTGTCTCCAGGGAATGAGACAAGGGTGGGTAGGAGAGGCAGTCCAAAACACTATTGCTCTTCATCAGAACTGTCATTGGATTTTTAAAACATGTGCATATATTCCTCTAAGTAGAAAACTCATTCTGAAATTAATAATAATAATAATAATAATAATAATAATAATAATAATAATAACAGATTACCAAACATGATGTATAAGACCTTCATTGCTCTGGCCCCTGCCTTGTCCTCATACTCTGTGTGAGCTCCAGCCACACTGAACTGGGGATCCGGGTTGTTAAGTAAGGCCATCACACAGGCTCTGCCCTTTCCTTAGAATGCCTTCCTCCACCACGTTTGCCTATTCACCCTTATTTATGCCGTGTGACTCAGGTCAGGCCAACATTCCTCCTGGGTCTCCTTCCCTCCTCCTACACTAGGTTGGAGATCTCTCCTGTGGGCACGTGGTACTGCTGTGTTCGTAACCCTCACCTGGTGCCTGGAAGTGTCTGGTACCCCGTGTCTCCCCAGTAGTCTCAGAGCTCCTCATGGGGAAGGATGTTTCCTACTTTTTATCCACAATGTACAACATGGTAGGTGCTCAGTGAATAAGAAAGACAAGAAAGAAAAGGGGAAAGGAGGGGATACAGCAGGTGCAGGCTGAGCATTACTTGAGAGCTGCAGGAGAGAAAGATGGAATGGCAAATCTATCTGGAGGCAAAAGGGGGAAAGGATGACAACTAATTAGACTTTTCTGGGATTTCAGATTCCTAGCTTGGAGTCACATTGGAAGGCCTGGCTAGTAATGCACTGAGGAAATACTCCACCCCAACCCTTTAAAAATAAATATCTTCTAGCAATGAGTGGAATTTTTCACATCATCACATGGCTTGGATTTTCAAGAGCTGTCAACAACCAAATCCCCTGCAGAGGTTGGTCATTCATACTTCATTGAGAATTGACCTAATGAGATTGCACTCACTTATCAGCTGGCTGAGCTCATTGCCTTGAAGGAAGTGCCCAGAGGGGGTGGGCACTACTAATGCCAGAGCAAGGGGCACTCCTGGGTTGTAAGAGCCTGTGTGCACCATGCTGGTGGGCAGCATGGGCAACCTCGACAGGAAGTGGGAGAGCACCAGAACCCATTATCAGCCCCAGCCTACAGCCTCTTTTTTCTCCCTAAGATCCCAGATGTGCAAAGAAGTGAAGCTTCCAGAAAGAGCCCTGCTGGCTCTTAATGAAGAGTTACTCTGATTCTCTAAACTGGCCCTGGTTCCTTACCAGGGCTTCCCAACAGAATCAACTGGAAAGTCTGTCACAACACACATGCCCAGGCCAACCCTGGGTCAGTTTGGATCAGGAACCTGGCATTTTTTAAAAAAAGCTCTGTAGGTGTTTCTGATATGTAGCTCTAGTTGAGAACTGCTGAACCATAAAGACAGGCAGATCTCCTGGTTCCCATGTAAAGGTACCTTACAAGGTTTATTTCATGTCCTAGTCTCTGCATTTTCTCAGGAGGACTGACTTGGGAAATCTCCATTAACATCAGAGGAGTCCTTACCCATTTCTACAGAAGTATGATGTACTCTATACACCAATAGGTTAAGCACATAGAAAAGAATGGTGTCTATTATCAAAACTAGAGAACATACAGTAGCTCAGTAGCTGAAGGTGGGAGCATTCCATATCTGATACCCTACCCCAGCACTCTAGTGACCCCTTATCTTGACAGAGAAAGATAGGTGTCACCAGGTAAAGAGAAGAGTTACTCTGATTAACACTGATTAAGTGTGGCAGGCCCTGGCTAGCTCAAAGCCTGGAGACAGGAGCTTCTCATACAAAGGCTTCCCTAAGAAAGAAGGCTGAGACCCAGCACATCACTCTGGAGGGAGAAATGGCCTTTGCTTGGTATGTAAAGTTGAAGGTTCTGAGGCGAAGAAGACCTGAGCCCCAATCCCAGCATTGCCCTTACTAGGTGAATGTCTTTGCCAAAGCACTTGACCTCTCTTGACCTCTTTAAAAAGGGTATAATGATTTTATTTACCTATTAGGATATTTACAAGAATTAAATGATATTCTTTGAACATTCAAAATGTGGTCCACAGAACCACATTGGCCTCTCCCGGCAGCTTGTTAGAAATTTAGTCTAGGGTCTCATCCCAGCCTTACTGTCATAATTTACATTTTAACAAGATCTCAGAGGTGCTGATAAATGTGGATAAAGTGCACTTAGTAGCACTCAGTTGACATTATCATTACCTGCTGGGCTCCCTGCTTCTCCTCAGCTCTTTCCCTGTCCTTGACTTGCTGTGTTTGTTCCACAGTGAGCTGGTTAGGATCCTTGAACAAAGTTGTGTAGAGATGAAGATGAGTTGGGTTTCAAATGACTGTGGTGCTTTACATTGTTCAGAACTTATAAGGAATAGTGATGTGTAGACAACTTGATCCCACTGACTATGACAGGTAGAAGATGACTTAAAACAGATGGAAACCTACGTGTATGTCCTGAACCTGTCCTCTCCCTCACTCTCTGCATCCAACCCATCACACAGTAGTGATGATTTCACCTTCACTAAGTCCCCTGATGCCAACCTGTTCCCGCCATCTCTCCCTCACATCTTTAGGCCAATCCACCACTCTCTCCTTCTTGTTAAACTGCATGAGCTTCCTGACTCATCTCCCTACATCTTCCCTAGGCCCCTCAAATCTGTTTTCCGCCCTGCAAGCAGAGTCATTTTTTTAACAAAAATCTGGTCAAATCTTTCTCCTGTTTAAAGTCTTTCTGAGCTTCCCATTACCTTGGGGATAAAGAGGAAAATCCTCAGTATGAACTGAAAGGCTCTATATGATTTGGAAAAGATCTGCCTGGACAAACTCATGTGGAGGCACTTAACCCAGCTCCCTGTGCTCCAGCAAATCTTTCAGTTCCTAGACCTTGGCCAAATTCTTGCTACCTCAGGGCCTTTGTATATGCATACACCTAGAGCTCTCTTTGCACCTTGAACTCACCCAGATCTCAGCACAGTTACCTTTTTCAGAAGCCTTCTCTAGCCTTCCAGATGGACCAGGCCTCTGTTATAAGTTCTCTTACCAACCCATCCTTTTTCTTACCATCAGAAAAAATAATGCTAATGATAACAATTACAGGTTGTGATGAAATAGCTATTTATATTATTATTTGATTATTATAAACCAGTCTGTAAACTCCAAAAAGCCAGAAATTATGTGTGTCATGCTCGGAGCATGGTTATTGAATTTCTAACCCCTAGAACAGTGTTTAGGCTCTTAATAATTATTTGTTTAATGAATGAATTAGTGAAATGTTTCTGGGAAAGATAAGGGCAAAGTAGAGCTTGAGGGAGTCTTTTTAAGACAAAATGATGTGATGATGGGAGGTAAGCACTCTCCTGCTCAACAGTGCCCCAGGAATCTAAATGACCAGAGCAGTGGGCCTGGGACAGGAATGGCAGAATGGAACAGATATCAAAGATGGAAGCCAGTAGTTCTCATCTCTGGCTGAACACTTGAGTCACGCAAAGAGTTTCATAAAAATACCAAGGCCTGGGGCTCAGCCTCAAGCAGTCTGATTTACTAAGTCTGATGTATAGACTAGAAAAGAGTCTTTTACCAGCTTTTCAGGTTTCTCCTGTGCAGTCTTGTTTAAAAACCATGGATCTAGCAGGAAGTAGGATTTGCCTAAGGTCCAGCAGCTATTTAATTTCAGAGTTAGTACCAAAATCCAAGCTTCTTGACTCCCAGACTTTGAATTTTCTACTCACCTGGAAACCTAAGAGAACTAGTACCATAGTGCATGTTGCTCTGCATAAACTAAGTAGAAATTGAATAGAGTAGAAAATTAACTATAATTAATAGAGGTCTTTGGAAACCCTGGAAAAACCATAAGTTTTATGGCTGAATAATGGGGCATCTTAGAGTGATTAAAGGTACTTCACAAATTGGGTAGAGATAAATTGTCGCCACCTTTACATATGTCAGCTTTCATGTGGCTCGTGCTACCTCATATAAATAGAGAAGTTGATTTTCTTTCATTTCAACTGCCCTGAGATGGTGCTGCCAGGCTGTTCTCAGAAAATCTTAGATGTTAAGCTAGAAAGGATCTTGGGGGTCATGGAGCCCAGTGATTTCTGCAGATCCCAAGAGATCCACAGAGGAAGTCCTGCAGTGACTGAGAGCCCTGTGCTTCCAGGCTTATTAATGTAAGTGGATATTAAAATATTCACTCATCCAAGACAAAGCTGCACAGGCTAGCTAATACTGCATTCATCAAGTCAAAACACTACATATATGCACTTTTCTTTTTCTAAGACTTCCGAGAAATAAAAAAGTAGAAACAAAAAGAATTTCCTTTTATTTAACACATTTGATACATCATAAAAAGAGATTCTTTTCAATCATGGTGATAAGTGTGGGAGAATCACAGATATTCCGTAAACTCAGGATCAAGGCTCAAGGGTAACATTAGAGAACAGGGACTTTCACTGGTGTTCCTCACTATCTAAACCCCTCACAGCAGCATCCTTAACCCTCTTACTCCCCATCTCCCTCCAAGGAAAGAGGATTTAAAGTCAGAGTCTTCTATTTAGGCCGAAAAGTCTTTTAAACTAAACAGAAGGCAAAAGGATAAAAATACTAATGCAGAAGAGGGAAGGAATAGGAGAAAAAAGAAAGAATGTGTAGAGGGACTTAACTATAATTCTGCTTCTCCTAGTCCTGAGGCAAAGGGAGGGGGTCTTTTAAATATAATTTAGACTGTTTTGCTCAAAGGAACATATTTGTACATAATTAGTCCTGAATCTATGAAAAAGAGACACATGGGAAGGAGACTTAGTGCTAAACAGATGCTCAGTGTCACCCCACACTCGGGCCAGAACATGATCTACATCCAAAATGCAGAGAATCTCCAAGTAAGTTTGAGACAAAAGAAAATTGGAAAAGAGCACATCTGAGGAAATGGGGCCAGGCGTGTTGGAAAAGTCCAGCCACCCCCAACTCGTTCATGTTTATACATTTCCTCCATTTCTGGTCACTCCACCATCCCACTTGGCCATCTCCTAAACGTTCTCGTCATGGGGTCTCCACACCAGGGATGACCTTCCCACCAGGTGGAAGGAGGCGCATGGAACACAGCCTCCTGTGCCCGCCTCTAGTGTGCTCAGGCAGCAGGCTATGTGACAGACAATGGCTCTGGGAACATGAGCAGACTGTGTATATAATGAGAGACAATTATAGAAATAAGAGAGATGGACTGTCCTTACCTAGCTTGGGGTTCCTTGAGCCTCTTTGTCCTGTTCTTTCTCTGTGCATACCATTGTCTTTGATCTAACCCAAATCAGCATTTTTGCTTCCCAACAATGGGAAGTTTGTGTTCTCTTTCTGACTCAAACTACCCTGTTTCCTAGTTCAGGCTGAGCTACATTATGGCTGGTCTATCCTGCATAGAGCACAATTCTCCAGTCACCCAGCTCTTACTTGCTTTGCAGAATTATTCTACCCATGTCTTTTGCTTTCTGCCTACATGCCTACACCCCCCTTTTGGCTATTTTTAGCTTACCAGGGCAAAAATTATAGTAATCCATGAGGAATCAACCCCACCATGTAGCTATACTTGGTGAAGATATATGTTGGCAAGTGCTCATTAGAGTCTATGCATTCAAACACACAAAGGAGGATTTGCTCCCTTCAATAGCAGATTTTCACATCTACCCCACACCTCTAACAAGCCCTCCTCACCATCCCAGGTCTCTGAAGGACACCAGAGCACGGCAGGCCCACAGCAGTGAAAGGGACCTCAGAGATCATTTGCTTCAACCTGCTACCCAATCCAGGCAACCTTCTGCAGAGTATTTGACGGGGGTCAGACAGCTAACACATCATTCAAATGCTTTCCTATTGACAGTGCACAAAAGAGGATGTAGGCAGAAGGCTGTCTGTGTTGTCCTAACAGACCAGAAATGGACTCAGAAATGGACCTGGAGCAGAGTTTTCCTTTTTTAAAACAACAGAGTTTCCCTTGAGCATTCCACTGCAAAGGGCTGGTCCTCTGTAAATTACAAGGGATTTTACAAATGTGCAGGGTTACGAAGACCAAGCACTGTTTTGAAATTTGTGTGAGAAATCCACAGCTCCTGGACATACGCTGTTTCACTCATTAAGCCTCCCCGATGGCCCCCTCATCTTATGTCTGATCTCTACCAGGTGATGTGGAGCCTGCAACCGCTGAAGCCCAGGGTGTGGTGTCTTTCCTGGGTAGCCCCAATCTGGTCTCCAGCACCATCAGCCCAAGCTACTACTCCTTTTTGTCCCCTTCTGAGAAGAATCACCTGTAGCAGTTTCTGCTGGAGGATGGTGATGTCCCGAGAATCAGTGCGGTTCCCACCACGGAACTTGAGGGGACGGTAGACACAGCACATGGTGAAACATGTCATGTAGAGCACATACAAGACACCCAGCATGCAGAAGTACGGCCGTCCATATCTCTGCCACTTGAAGCTCACCAGCTCCTTCACTGGGGTCTGCTCCAGGATCTGACGAGCCTGCCGTGGAAGGAGAGGGTAGTTTGGGATGACTAACATAGTGAGGAGTGTTGGGTTTCCCACTGAGCCCCAGAAGGGCCTGGGCAGTAGCCATCACTGTCATCATTCATTCAATTAGTCATTTCCTTAACAGACAACTGGTAAATTTCTACCAAATGCTAGGCCTTACGCTAGTGCTACAGAAAAACTATTACAGTAGTAAATACAAGGCACCATAGTACCACCAAGGCTTTAAAGGATGAGTAGCAGTTATCTGAGTGAAGGGAGAGTTTGGAAAGATCACACCTTGATGTAGCAGCAGTCATCTAGTCAGGAAGGTATACGGCGCCATCACCCATTTGCAGATGAGGTGTGGTTGGGGAAATAGGAAAATCTGTGGGAGTGGTGGGCAGAAGTTGTAGCAGGTGAAGTAGATCAGGGCCAGATCATCGTGCATCATGGATGCCAATGTAGGGAGTTTGAATATTTTTCCTGGATGTAATGGAAAGCAATTCAGGAGCTCAAGCAGGCAGTTAGTCAGATTTGCTCTAGAAGTACTACTGGACTGAAGAAAAGCAACAGATGGTGCAGGTCATAGGTCATGGCAATAATCTAAGCCAGATGGGGTAGTGCCTTGACATAAGCAGACAAGGAGACCAGGGATGGATGGAATGAGGCATCTGAGAAATGAGGAAGAGGCAGATTTAAAGCACAGCCAGAGGAATTAACTATTAGCTGAAAGAATATCTTTTCCACTGAAGCTGTAGGGAAGGAGTGAGACAGTGGGCAATTTCCAGACATGCTTGGCAGTTCAGGGAAGGACACTGAAGAAGCCCTAGCTAGAGGGAGCCCCAGCCAGAAAGCCTCTGTTTTTGACATAAGGTAGGAAACTGGGTCTTCTGATGGAACTAAGGGTGAAGGGAATGAGGGATATGGAAAGGAACAAAAAAGAAAATTACTGACCCAAGACAAGTATAAGACCTGCAGGAGAGGAGCACCAGCCCCAGCAGCCCAGCCCACCGAGGTGAGCCCAGCAGACACACGTGGCAGAAGTGATCCCTCCCATCTCCTTGGACCTGGAGGGGAGTGCCAGACCCTGCAGCCTGGCCCACCAAAGTGAGTCCAGCAGAACCATGTGGCAGAGGTGACCCCTCCCCTCTCCTTGGACCTACAGGGGAGTGTCAGCTTCTGTGGCCTGACCCACCAAAGTGAGCCCAGCAGGTCTGCATGGCACAGGGGTCTCATTCTATGACCACAGATTCTGAAACAGGACCCAAGGTGGTTTAATATAACCACCACCACACCTACTGTCAAGCAAAGACAATTCACCACCACGGTAGCAACTAGGGCCACTCTACAGCCAACTTCAGTGTAATAGAAGAAGCAAACCCTCTAACAAATGACCAAACATCAACAAAAAATATTAGAACTACAAATAAACAAGAAAAAATAACACCACTGAAAGAATATAGTAATGCTCTAGTGTCAGACTCCATGGAACAGGGAATCCTTGAAATGTCTGAAAAAGACTTCTGAGCAATGATCTTAAGAAAACTTGAAGAAATAAAGGAAGACTCAATTAGAGAACACAATGAAATAAAAAAAAAATATCTAGACTATGAAGGAAGAAATATACAAAGATATTAATACCTTAAAAAAGAGTGTAGCAGAACTTCTAGAAATGAAAGATTCACTCAGTGAAATAAAAAACACAACTGAGATCTTGAGCAGTAGGGTAGAGCAAGCAGAAGAAAGAATTTCAGATCTTGAAGATGCTCTTTTTGAGATAACTCAGGCAGACAAAAAAAAAAAAGAATAAAGAATTAAAAATAAAGAGTAATATCTAAGAGAGATAGCAGACAACCTCAAGTGCTCTAACATCTGAATTGGGGGTATTCCAGAAGGGGAAGAGAAAGGAAAAGTATTGGAAATCTATTCAAAGAAATAGAAACAGAAAACTTCCTAGGTGAAGGGCGAGATATAGACCTTCAGATCCAGGAAGCTCAAAAGTCCCCAAACAGATACAATCCAAAAAGATCCCCCCAAGACACATTATAGTTAAATTTGCAAAGTTCAAAGACAAAGAGAGAATTCTAAAAGCAGCAACAGAAAGGCATCAGGCCACTTATAGGGGAACCCCCATCAGACTAACAGCAGACTACTCAACCAAAACCCTACATGCCAGAAGGAAGTGGAATGACGTATACATTCAAAATACTAAAAGAAAAAAATTGCCAGCCAAGAATTCTTTACCTAGCAAGGTTCTACTTCAGAAATGAAGGAGAAATAGTGTATTTCCCAGACAAACAAAAGTTGTGGGAGTTCATCACCACATGACCAGCCCTGCAAGAAATTCTCAAGGGAGTCCTTCATCCAGAATCTGAATAATGGTGACCACTATCACAAATACATGAGAAATAGCAAAACCCACTGTTAAAACAAAAATGCCCTCAAGAAACAGAAAGAAGCTAAATCATCCCACCTGAAATTTCCAACTAACATTAAAGAAGAGAATAAAAGGGGAAACAATGACCAAAAGATATTTAAACTATCTAAACAAGAAGCAATTAAATAATAGGAATTAAGCAACACTTGTAAATAACTACCCTAAATGTGAATGGACTAAGCTTTTCATTCAAAAGACACAGACTGACTGATTAGAACAAAAGCTAGACCCAAGTACATGCTGTCTTTGAGAGACCCACCTCACCTGTAGAGACACACACAGACTAAAATTGAAGGGATGGAAAAAGATATACTGTGCAAATGGAAACCAAAAATGAGCAGGAGTAGCTATTCTTATATTGGACAAAATAGACTTTAAACCAAAAAACATAAAAAGAGACAAAGAAGACCACTGTATAATGATAAAAGGATCTATCCAGCTAGAAAACATAACAATCATAAATGCATATGCACCCAATACTGGAGCACCCAGACATATAAAGCAAACACTCTTAGACCTAAAGAAAGAAATAGGTCCTAATACATTAACAATGGGTGATCTGCACACCCCTCTCTCAATTTGGTACAGATCTTCCAGGCAACAATTCAACAAATTTAATCTACAGGATTTAATCTACACCTTAGACCAACTGGACCTGGCAGATATATACAGAACATTTCACCCAACAACTAAAGAATATACTTTCTTCTCGTCAGCTCATGGAACATTCTCCAGGATAGACCACATATTAGATGACAAATCTAGTCTCATCAAATTTTTAAAAAATTGAAATCATTCCAAGTGTCTTTTGAGACCACAATGAACTAAAATTGGAAATTAATAATAAGCAGAACTCTGGAAACTATACAAATACATGGAAACTAAATAATAGGCTACTGAATGACCTATTGGTCCAAGAAGAAATTAAACAGGAAATCAAAAAATTTCTAGAAAACCTATGGGATACTACAAAAGCAATAATAGCAGGCAAATTTATTGCAATAAATGCTTACATGAAAAAAACGGGAAGACTTCAAATAAATAACCTAACACAACACCTCAAAGAACTTGAAAAACAACAACAATCCAAACCTAAAGGTAGTAGATGGAAAGAAATAATGAAGATCAGAGCACAACTAAATGAAATAGAGACCCAAAAACAATAGAAAAGATCAACAAAACAAAAAGTTGTTTTTTTGAGAAGAAAAATAAAATAGACAAACCATTAGCTAAGGTAACCAAAAAAAAAAAAAAAAAAAAAAAAAAAAAGAAGAAGAAGAAGAAGAGAGAAGACCCAAATAACAAAGATCAGAAATGAAAAGGGAGACATTACAACCTGAATCACAGAAACACAAAAAATCATCAGAGACTATTATAAAAATTGTATGACAACAAATGTGAAATTCTGGAAGATAAGGATAAGTTTCTAGACCCGTACAAACTACCAAGACTGAACCAAGAAGAGATAGAAAACCTGAACAGACCAATAACAAGCAAGGAGATTGAAGTGGTAATCAGCAATCTTCCAACAAAGAAAAGTCTGGGTCTGATGGCTTTACAGCTGAATTCTAACAAACTTTTAAAGAGGAGTTAATGCCAATTCTCCTCAAACTATTCCAAACAAGTGAAATAGAAGCTACTCTCCCAAACTCATTCTATAAAGTCAAAATAACTCTGATACCAAAACCAGATAAAGACACAACAAAAAAAGAAAATTACAGGCCAATATCCTTGATGAATGTAGATGCAAAAATCCTCAACAAAATATTTGCAATCAGAGTACAGCAACATATTAAAAAAATTATACACTATGATCGAGTAGGATTCATCCCAGGGATGCAACGATGGTTCAACATATGAAAGTCAATAAATGTGATACATCACATCAACAAACTCAAGGACAAAGACTATATGATTATCTCAATAGATGCAGAGAAAGCATTTGACAAAATTCAACATCCCTTCATGATAAAGACTTTTAACAAATTAGATAGAGAAGGAAAATATCTCAACACAATAAAAACCATTTAGGGCAAGCCTACCACCAGTATCACTCTAAATGGGAAAAAACTGAGGGTCTTTCCCTTAAGAAGAGGAACAAGACAAGGATGCCCACTCTCACCACTTCTAGTTAACATAGTACCAGAGGTACCAGCCAGAGCAATCAGGCAAGAGAAAGAAATAAAGGGAATCCAGATTGGAAAAGATGAAGTCAAACTTTCCCTATTTGCAGATGACATGATACTATATATGGACAAACCTAAGGACTATAAAAAAACTCATAGAGCTGGCTAATAACTTCAGTAACATTTCAGGATACAAAATAAATGCCCAAAATTCAGTTGCATTTATATACTCAAATAATGAACTAACAGAAAGAGAAATAAAGGAAGTAAGTCTATTTACAATTGTCACACAAAAAGTAAAATACCTAGAGAACAATTTAACCAAGGAGGTGAAAGACCTCTACAATGAGAACTACAAATGACTTCTGAAAGAAATTAAAGAAGACACAAAAAGATGAAAAGATATTCAATGCTGTTGGATTGGAAGAATTAACATTGTGAAAATGTCTATATTACCCAAAACAATCTTCAGGTTCAATGCAATCCCCATCAAAATACCAATTTTTCATTACATTCTTCACAGATATGGAAAAAACAATCTTACCTTTTATATGGAACAACAAAAGACCCTGAATAGCCAAAGCAATCCCAAACAAACAAACAAACAAAAATAACACTGGAGGTATAACACTACCTGAGTTCAAATTATACTACAAAGCTATGGTAACCAAAACAGCATGGTACTGGTATAAAAATAGACATTCAGACCAGTTGAGTATAATTGAGAACCCAGAAATCACCCCTCAGGCTTATAGCTATCTGATATTGGACAGAGGCAACCAAAATCTACATTGGGGAAAAGCCTGCCTCATCAACAAGTGGTGCTGGGAAAACTGGATATCCGTATGCAGAAGAATGAAACTAGATATGCATCTCTCATCATACACTAAAATCAATTTAAAATGGATTAGAGACTTAAGTATAAGACCTGAAACTGTAAAATTACTAAGGGAAAATATGAGTAAAACACATCAGCAACTAGGTCTGGGAACAGACTTTATGAACATGAGCCCGAAAGCACAAGCAACAAAAGAAAAAATAAACAAATGGGACTATATCAAACTAAAAACCTTCTGCACAGCAAAGGAAACAATCAACAGAGTGAAATGACAACCTATAGAGTGGGGGAAAATTTTTGCTAACTATGTATCCAACAAGGGATTAATATCTGTAATATACAAGGAATTCAAGCAATTATACAATAAAAGACCAAATAACCCAATTATAAAATGGGAAAAGGAGCTAAATACACATTTTTCAAAGGAAGATATACAAATGGCCAACAGGTACATGAAAAAATGCTTAACATCACTAGTCATCAGGGAAATGAAAATTAAAACTATATTGAGATACCACCTCACCCCAGTTATACTGGCTATAATCAAAAAGATGGTGAATAACAAATGCTGGAGAGGGCATGGAGAGAAGGGGACACTCCTACACTGTTGGTGGGACTGTGAATTAGTACAACCACTACGGAAAACAGCATAGAGGTTTCTCAAACAACTACGGATAGATCTTCCATATGATCCAGCAATCCCACTTCTGGGCATATACCCAGAGGAATGGAAATCATCACATCGAAGCGATACCAGCATTCCCATGTTCATCACAGCTCTGTTTACAATAGCCAAGATATGGAACCAACCTAAATGTCCATCAATGAATGATTGGTAAGGAAACTGTGGTATATATACCCCATGGAATAGTACTTTGCCATAAAAAAGAATGAAATACTCCCATTTGCAACAACATGGATGAACCTAGAGAAACTCATATTGAGTGAAATAAGCAAAGCACAGAGGGATAAATACTGCATGTGCTCACGCATAGGTGGGAGCTAAGAGAGAAAGAAGGAAGGAAAGAAAGACCGCAGTAGTGTGTTGGACTTGCAGAGGGAGAGAGAGCATTCTTTGGGCTACAAATTGGAGTGGAGGGGGAAGGGGAAAAGGGAGGAAGGCTGGGGATAATTGGGTGGGGGACATGGAGTACAAATGCAATTTGTGGTAATGGATATGCTGCCGGTATGAATCTGGCCCTCACATCATGGGAACGAGGGGTGACAATCAGCTTTGTATCTCACAAATATTCATAACCAATTTAAAAATAAAAGTAAAAAGAAAGACCTGCAGGAGAATATTGAGAACTAGGTGAAACAGAAGACTGAGGATTTGCCATGGCAAAATCCACACAGGGGGATTGGGGTTTTAATTTCTTACAAATACTGATCAAGGCTTATGTGTTTCCAGAAATATTCTCCAAGGAAAATCACACAAACCGGCCACTCAACCTTTCTTTTATTTATTAGTGTTAACAATCATCTGTGTTTTATGGCTTTATAAGGGTTCCTAGGAAATTGTCATGTGGCAGATAAACTTTGGAAATTATATCTTGCCACTATCTTGGAGGTTTCTGAAAGCTGGGAGCATTTTTTACTTTCTACTCATCTTCAACAAGTTTTCATTTCCCTTAAATCACTTAATCTAGTACTGCCTGAGTGATCTCTATGTTATTCCCTCTCTGGAAAGCTCTCTTTCCTCATCTTTCTGGTGATTCTCAACTCCTCCTTGAAGACCCATTTCAAGCATTTCTTCTGTAACATCTCTGGCCCATTCAAGCCCAGTTAACCCTACATCAATTTCGCTACCCTTGTGCCAAGTACACAATTTGATTGTGATGCATGTTGCACTCTCTTGCAAATATTGAGGACAGCAGGAAATTGAGAAAGTTGACCCATAAGAACTGTGTTTTATTTATTTCTATATTCTCAGTTCCCTGTATGGTGCCTGAGACACAGCAGGTGCTCAATGTTGCTGAAGGAACAAATGAGTGAGTGAGTGAATGAATGACAGAAAGCAACTTCCATGTGGAGAGGTCATCGTCTGCAACATTAAAATGTGGAAGGTGAGCAGATGGGGCTGGAACTAAGCAGAGAAGAGTGGAGTCAGGAGGGGAGGGGAGACTCAGCTTTCCCACAGCTCCCAGGAGACAGTTCTCCTCGGCACCTATTATAAGGCTGGAGAATGACTGGAGCCCAGGATCTTAGCAAATGGACAGGCTCTGAGTGGACACTGAGTGCCCTCACATGGAGTCCCTGACCCTCCGTAACAGCCATACCTCCCGCTTCTTGGAGGAGACAACAAGCTCTAGAAAGGACAGCTCCTCTCCCCAGGAGTCAATCTCTGTGAGGTCGTAGAGCGTGGAGGTCAGCGGCCCACATGTCCACTGGATGTGCTTCCGCTTCTGCATCAGGTGCTGAAACATCTGAGGGAACATACGGGGGAATCAGAGGGCCAAAGCGTGAGAAGCGGGTCTAGGAGAACCACACCACTGCCGAGGCCAGGTGCCCACTCTTTGAAAGGATAGGCAGCGGGGAATTGGTGAACCTCTGCCTACACAAACCTCCTTTTTTCTTTGTCCCCTTTCCTTCCCACAAACCCCATAAAGCTCTGAAAGAAGAGATGAGGCAAAGGAAATGGAACTTTGGGTTGTCACAGCAGATTTTCTCAGGTGAGATTCTCAAATCCTCCTGAGTCAAAGAGCCCTGGTGCTAAAGACGTTAGTGATGGGATAGAAAAAAAGAGATCACCATCCTCTGGAAGAGTTTGGGAAGAAGAGTCATCAGAAAGACGCACTGGGGTGGGGGGAGTTGCCCTCACCACAGTGTTGCCCTCCACTCCGGCCAGCTTGAAGGGGGTGAGGCCCTGGTGATTGGGCATGAGGTCCAGGGACTGCAGGTGGCCCCCACGTCCATCATAGGACAGCAGCAAATTGTACATCTGGCAGGCGAAGGTTTTGTTGGGCTGGAGGGTGAGAATGTGCAGCACTGTGTTTCCTGGGGGAGGACACGGGGTGTCAGGTGGCCATAGGCCCAAAGTCCCCAGTGTTCCCATCCCCATCCTAGTCAGCCTGAGGGTGGTCCCAGCTCCTCCCTCAGCCCCCTGCACATCCCAGCTCTTACCCAGGGAGTCCTGGGCCCGGATGTCTGCTCCATACTCAATGAGCAGCCGCACGATCTCCTCGTTGCCCACGCAGGCAGCAAAGGACAAAGGGTGCTCCCCTGGGGACACAGTACATGGCAGGAGAGTGCAGGATCACAAGATGGGATGGGCAGTTTCCCCAAACAGATACCTCCTCCTCCCCCATGTCTCACAGCTCGGGGGTTGGGGAGGCTTGTCTAGCAGAGCCAGTGGAAGGGACAGTGCAGAGGGTCATGGGGAGATTGGGTCTCTGGCCTAATTAAGCCCTCTAAGGGCGGCCCCTCCCAGCTTCAGGCAGGCCCTCCTTGGCCCACTCTCCCCTTGCCCTTGCCCACCTCTCCACCTGTCCTTCCTCCCAGCCTGGTCCTGGATCTCACCATAGTAGATGAGGTTGTGGGGACTGCGGCGGAAGGCAGCGCCTGTGGCTCTAGCAGAGACGCTGGCCCCATGGGCTAGCAGGGCTCGCACCAGGTTCACATTCTGGTTCATGATAGCGATGTGCAAAGCAGTCTGACCTGGCCCGGAGACAGTTGTCAGTCAAGGGTCTGTCTCTGTCCCCTTTCTCAGGGACACAACACCCCTCAATACCCCTTGTAGAAGGTCCCTGCCGGGTCCTTACATAGAATTTCGTAGTGTCCTGGGACTGAGGGCAATTAGTCCCTCCAGATGCCTAGCTCATTATTCCTACCCCTCAACAACTGGGGGTGGGGGGCAGAGTGTTGGTGTCAATATAATCACTCTAGTGTTGCTATGAGAGAAAGAAAGAGATGCGTCCTGGGACCACAAGAAGATTGAAAGGAGATGCTAAATGGCTAAAGGAAGCCACGGTGCTAAAAGCCAAGGCCAGGACCTATGCATTCATTCCAGTTCAAGGGAGCCCTTCTTCCTGACCCTCCATCAATCCTCCCCAGCCTGCCGTTCAGACGCTCACTTTAAGAGATGACAGCAGCCCCTCCATACCCATTTCCATGTTGAATTACTGTGCAGCTTCCTTACCTACAAATGGCTCATACAGGGTGGGTTCCTTGACTAGCTGTGGGGCCACCTCCATCAGCACCAGGGCAGCCTCCAGGTTGTCATAGAGGGCCGCCACATGCAGTGCTGTCTCCCCCAGGGCACCTGGAGTAAAGTAAGACAGGTGCGTCAAGCACTTCCCAGAGTTCTTCAAGGAAGGGAGTCTTGATTCCAGAGACACCCTCCAAGGCTCCAGTGTGAGCTGTGAAAACCTTCAGAATCTTGGGGCAGAAGGGCTGGAGGTCTGCCTCCCCCCCATCCCATTAAACTCAGGTCCCACCTCTTTGTCGAAAGTCACAGTCTGGGTCCAGCAGAAGTTCCTTAAGGACACAGAGATTATTTTCCTTGGCTGTCTTTAGCAGTGGAGACTCTCGAATCCTGGGGGAAGATGGACAGGAGTCAGGTAGAGACAGAGTCACAGAGATCCCAAGAGGAGAGAGCATCAGAGACATTCTCCATGTAAGATGGGCATGACTCACACAGAGTATGCAGTGATGAACTGGAAAGAGTTGTCTACTGGACTCAGGCGACTGAGGGTACACTTGGGCAGTCGCTGGGATTCGTATCATGCTGATTTCTCTAATGTGGGCTGGGTGGGAGAGTTAATAGAAGGGCATAGTGACCAAGGGAGGAGGGCCTGAAGTCTGCAATGGGGCCGGGGTGCCTGAAAGAGGTCCTCAGGCCTGGTTGAATTCATCCAAGCTGAGCAAAAGCTTTAGGAATCTGGGGAATTGGAGCAGGTGGAGGAGAGAGCATTTTTATCAGGTTTGAGTTGTCTCCTACCCAGGCCTGCTAAACCTGTTTTCCCTAGCCAAGGGGAGTTTGAGAGACCAGAGGAGGGAATAGAGTGACTGTCAGACCTTATAGATCTGTGGAATTTGTGAGCTACTGAAGTTCTGACTTCTCCTTCAGGCTATATAGATACACATCTCTGCCAGGGGTGAATAGAGGTGAGGGTATAAGGGATCTGGTCCTTCTGTGTTTTACTCTTAGATGCAGGGTTTGAATACCCTGTTTTTATATACAGAGGAGTGGGCATCCTGGGAAAAACCAGGTTGAGATATTCACCCTACAGGACCTCTGTTGGTTAATCTTTGTTTCTGTTCCTGCCTGGATTTGAACTGAACGAGAGATAAAGCTAGAGTCTATCCTGCTAGACATGTGTATGTCTGTCAGGTTGAGGGTCATCAGGGTGAGAAGAAAAGATAGACAGACTGATGGTGACTCCCATGCTGTCCACACCCTCTCTTCCAATAGCTCCAGGAACCAGCGGGAAGTGTTTTATTTAAAGAATAAGCTTTTTATCTAAAGGCAGAGCTCAGGTCTGTCATTTAGGGAAGCCCCCTATCCCATCTCACCCAGGCCTGCAGACCCAGTGGGCCATGTGCCCCTGACCAGCCCAGGGTGGCTGAGGCTGGGATTCCAGAGTTTGGCCCTGTCCTGAGGCCACCGCACACAGCTCTGTCACTCTGACCTTCTGCAGCACTCTCAAAGATTGCCCTAGTCCACCCTAAAGCAGGGGGTGGAGAGGTCAAAGGTCCCACAGCAGGGCCTGGGGTGGGGGTAGGTGAGTAAGCAGATAGCCTTGCCAGTATGAGGGCTCAGGGGCACTTAGGCCAGGTCCATGCAAAATGCCAATGCAGGACCCCTTGTTCAAAATTGTTGAGAACTTCAAGAGGGTGACAGCAGGGCATTAAACCAAGAGATTTTCTGATGTGCAGGGGGCCCTATTCCATGGCTAATATCTGCTCACCCCATCCCTCAGCCAGCTCTCAGTGGAGACAAGTCCCCCAAACACAGGTGCAGAGGCCACCTGCAGGGTGGATCCCTGCCCAGGCTGCTCTTCCTGGGGCTGGACCTCAGGGCTAAGCCATGAAAGGATCTCCCCCTCAGTGTGCCAGCACCGGCTGAACTGAAAGTGCCCCAGGAGCAGGCGTGAGCCTCATTCAATCTCTGTGTCCTCAGGACCGAGCACACACTACACACAGTAGACTCAATGAAAGGTAGATGACCTGAATCCAGGATTCTCCAGTATCACCGGGTTGCCCTCCCCAGCTGGCCAGCTCCACGTGTTACAGAAAATAAAGCTCTTCTCCCCACTTTCCCCAGCAATCAACTTTCATTCATTCATGTGGTAACTTCTAACGCTTTCTTCCACTAGCAAGTCTTCTAAACAAAAGGCTCTCTGAAACCCTTAGATCTCATCCTTTCCTCAGCAGCCCACTCCCAACAACCAGCTCCTGCCTGCGCACCCTACTCCAGACACCCAGCTTCTTCTATTTGTTCCCTTTTGGTTCTCTCATGAGGCAGGCAGGTGAGAGCCTCAGCTGTCATTCTGCCCTTGCCTTCAGATCTGCATTTCAGGTCTCCCTGCGTGGCCCAACGCCACACCCTCCACCACCACTCAGAGGGGCCAGCTGGGGTTTTGTAATGGGGGGTGGGTTGAAAGGGAAGGACATATCCAAGGACATATGAATTTTTGCTGTATTGCGGAAACAGACCCGAGTGAATCAGGATTCTGAGAATCAGTGTGGCAGGGACGCCAGTACCCTTGGGAAGCTGGTACCCTTGGGAAGCCTACCTCTTCTGTTGCAGCATGTAGACTTGGTCTAGGTGCTGGTCCCAGTCTTGTTCTCTGACAAGCCAGTGGGTCAGGAGTTTCTGAAGTTGGATCCAGGGCCATCTTGCCTTGAGTGGACAAGCCCCCATGTCGTCTCCTCGAAGGCACTGACAGGATGTGGGAATGTGGTGAAAGAAACAGGTCTAGGATGGCAGCACCTGAGGAAGAGGCGGGGTCTCCTTGGGGTTGGGGCTCTGAGTGACTTGTGTGTGCAGCATGCAGTGTGTGCGTGTTCAGGGTGTGTGTGTGTGTTTGTGTGTGTGTGCGCGTGCACGCAGCTGGCGGCCCTGCCTGGGGAAAGGTGCTCTCCCTGGAGAGGAAGGAGCTCTTTACGGAGCTGAGCCCGCCCCCAACTCTCCCCGGGGGTAACAGAGCTGCCCCAGAGCAGATAGGGAGGAGGGGAGGGAACTGTTCCTGGCAGTGGGCTGGGGCGGCTGAGACCGGTAGAGGCTGAGGGGTGGAGCAGAGGAACTTGGAGGGGGAGCAAGGGTAGAGTCTAGAAGGTGAGTCCACAAACAAGGTGCAGTGAGTGGGATGCAGGAGAGCAGGAAGTAAAGACCTGCAGCTTGGAAACCAGGCAGGTCCTGGCTGGAATCCTGGCTCTCACCCTTGCAGACAGGTGAGCTTTCTGAGCCTCAGTCTTCTAACCTGTAAAATTGGGGTAACAATTACTCTGTCTCATGGAAGCGTTTGTAAAGCACGTGTCACAAGAGCTCAACAACTGTTGATTCTCCTTTGATACGTGGGCTCAAAAGACCCCAGAGCTGCTTCTCTGAGCCCCCCATTTACCTCAGTCTTGTGATCATCTCTGTCCTCAGCCTCAAAGGAGGGTTTGCAGCCCCCTTTCCAAGCCACCTGTCTCTGTAAGAACTCTTGGTCCCCTGCCAGCGTCTTGGAGCCCCCAGCTGAGACCAGCTCTCACGTACCTGGGGATGCAGGTCAAAGGAGACCCCCAAGGGCCCCCTGGTCCACAGAGATTGAACTGCTAGAACTTAGTGGAGGTAGAGGACAAAGAAATCATGATTCCACTTTTGGGACTCTTTCCAGGAATGAGATAGTGGAAGGAAGAAATAAAGATAAGACATTACATTATGATATGATTGGATCATTGGATCTTTTGTATTTATCTTCCTGATGGTTTGCAAAGAGGCATATCAATGTCATTGAATTGTAGTCACTTAGTAGACTTGTGAGGTGAATGCGAACAGAATAATGGTTCTCCAGATTCTGAACGAGAGGATAGAGAACAGAGAGGGAATGGGATTGCCTAAAACCCCAAGGCTAGTGGCAAAACTGGAACAGGCTTTGAAGCTGGGATCTCAGCTCCAATCTTACTGCTTCTTGGGAAACTTCCGGCTATAAAGATGTGAGAGACTTGGATTGGGGATAAACTGGGGATCCTCCCCTTGGGGGTCTTCAGGAGAAGACCCTATTTGCTGCCCCTATTTGCTGTTAGAAAGAAAGCTGTGCTCCAGAGATTGAGGGATGGACAGAATGACCTTTAGAGAAGGACAAGAATTGAAGGGAAAAAGGAAAGGAAAGGAAGAGGAGGTGCTGAGAAAAGGAGGAACCATGTTCTCACCTGGGGAATGAGGAGGGGTCACCTTGTGCTACATTCTTCAGCCTCCCTGGGGGTTGGGGCAGTGTGGGGTGGTAATGGCTTCTGAAGCCTGCGGACTTGCAGTCTGAGGAGATGGAGGGAGTGATAAGGCTGGGGGGGTTGTAGATGTGCTGATAAGAGGGGGCAGCCAGGAAGGGAGCACTTGCCAGGGACACGCGCAACCCTTGAAGCTAGTCCTGGGGAGCGGGGGGTTGGCTGGGGCTGGCAGAAGAGGAGGCCACCTGGTCACAGCTGCACAGAGCCAGGGCGCAGGGGCGTGGGGACTCACTGCAAGGGCCTTGTCCACGAGCCTGGGGAGCAGCAAATGGCGGTTGGTGTGTGGGCCCCCAAGCCCTGGTCTTCTCCCTCTCCCTTGCCCTTCTCTGCCTGCTTTGTCCTCTCCAATGGGAGGGGCAGGAAAAAGTCACCTGGGGGGAAAGCAAGTTGTGACACCTGTCCCAGCTCCAGACCAAAGATTTGGAGTCTCTCCTGTTCTCTTCTCTTTGAAGTCTATCCTGCATTGCCATTCTATGTTTCCTTTGTCTCCTCTCTTTCTTCTCAGTCCTCCCCCTGCTTTCTGCAGGCTAGGGCATCTCATGACTTCTCCCCTTCAGGCAGCAGCTTCTCCACCTACAGTGCCCCAGAGCCCAGCACATGGCAATGATGCCATCCAGGTGCCCGGGAGGACAACTGAGCTGTTGGGCCCTGGAGCCCCTTTGTGCCAAAGCAGCCCATCTCTTATTTTGATATGACAAGGAGAAAAAGAAAACATAATACCTAGATTTCAACTTTCACGAAATACACTCCCACTCCACATGCCCACAGCCATCTAGGAAAAGGATTCAAATGCTGCACTTTACAACATTGTGTTTATCTTTGGATGATGGAATTATTATTTTTTCTTGTTACTAATAATAAGAAAAAATAAATTATTGGCAATAAGAAGAAAACTTTTAAAAGGGATTCCTGGTTTCCTGCAAGGATTTATCTCTTTCACCCTGGGAGCTAGGCAGGTGGGTGGTGAGGAAGAGAGGTAACTGTGGTAGGTAGAGCCAGGCCCTTTCCACTCCAGGCTGCCACGGAGACACTTACCACCCCCTCCACCCTCCCCATTTGTACCCACAGAGCAGAGCGGGAGATGGCTTCTCTTTTGGCCAGTGAACCAACAGGCTCCTCCTGAAAATAGCCAGGAGGAGATTAGTGATTTTTTTCTATCCAAGCATCATTCTCTGGATCTACAGGTCAACAGGTGCAGGGTAAGAGTGAGCAGGCTCAGCAGGCTACTTGAGTCTTTCCTCCTCTGCCATCAGGTGATGTCCTGTACCACTTTCCAGTCCCCCATCACCTGGTATGGATCACCAGGAAGCAGGTCAGAGGTGGCGTCCACTGTATGTGGGAGGATATCTGCTAGCATGGGTAGCCTCCATGGGAAGGAGTCTCTTTATGCATGACTGTTTTTGCAGTTTCCCTCTTGCAGAAAGGGTACATGTTTCTGCACATGTCCTTGCATCTGCATTTGTGTGTTTCATTCAGGTATGGGATGCATGAGCGAGCAGCAGTAGTGTGAACTGGTTAGGATCGCTCCAGTGTAACTAAACTCTCCTCCCACTTGTCCTAGCAACTATTCTGCATCTCCTGGCCTGTGTCTCTGTTTCTGGTTTTCCAGGGAAGGCCTTCATCCTGTATCCCCCAACCCACAACCTTCCAAAAGGCAAAGGGTAATTAGTCACAGCTTGCTACTGCCCACAGGTCCATGGGCAGGACGGGCATTAGGTACTGAGGCAGGTTTTCTCCAGATCTGTTGATTAGAATCCTTGGCTCCCTGCCATGCTGCCTCTTCTCTGCAGACTCTGACTCCTTCCACAAAGCGAGGAGCATAGAGATGAGCTCTAATGTTTTCTCTGTAAGAGTACAGGAAGATGGAAAATGGGAGAACATGATTTTTCAGCCTGATGGTACAAGAGGGCCAAGTCTAGAAAAGGAGAAAAATTAGGGGAGGATGAGGAGAGAGTAAGAGGATGGTTTCTGCTTGGGTGTCAGGCACCCTGCTCTTTTTCCATCTCAACACACTTTCTGTCTGTCTGTCTCTCTCACAAGTACACACACACACACACACACACCGAGCATGTGCCCTGTCCCACCCTCCCTTGGGCCCCTCCTCATCCTCATTTTCTGACAGACCCACTCTTTGTGTAGAGCAGCAGCTCATGCCAGGACTTGAGGATGCTGGCTTCTGCATCTGGTCAGGGCCTCAGCCTGTGCAAGCCACTCTCTTTAGACAAAGGCTGCGTGGAATAGTGGGAAGAAGTCATATTTAGAATCAAAAGAGTTCATCCGGAGTCCTGCTCTGCCCCTTAGTGTTTTTGTGTGATCTTGAGTGGGAGAGCCACTCTTCTGTGAATCTCAGTCTCCTCATCTATATAATGGGTAAGGGGACACTTTTACTTTGGAGTCTGTTTGCTGCTTGAGTCTGGTGGATCTAATGGTGTAGTGGACGTGAAAGTGTAAGCTCTTAGGTCATTTCTGCTGCTATCTGCAGGATGACCCACTGTGGCCATCCTAGAAGCATCTACTCCCCGCCCCCCCCCCCGGCTGGCTGCTCTCCACTCTGTCACCTGGCAGTGGAACACTCTAGTAAGCTGGAATGAGGGTCAAGCTCATGGCTGTGATGTCACAAAGCACATGAAGTCAGAGGTCCTATGGAAGAGAAGGGGAGAAAATGATGCTAGGAAGGGATAAGGGCTGGGACAGGGACAGGAAGGAAGCAGGAGGTGGGGGGAGCCTGCTGGGCACTGGGTCAGGGAAGGCCTGCAGCAGCGTGGGGGCGGGGGGGCGAGGGGACAGGTCCATGACTTCTCTGGGCTCACAGCTCTGCAGGGCAGCATTCCTGGCAGCCCTCCTGCTGCTGCTGTGGGTGAAGCCTCAGAAAGGGAGCCCAGGCCCTGACGAGGGGAGCCCAGGAGAGAAAACACCCTCTCCAGGTAGGTAGAGAAGAGGGGGACAATGTGTGGAAGCAGGGCTCAGATGTGTTTGAGGTCAGGACCCAGGTGACTGATTAGGCGAAGGTGAGATCTGAAATGAGTTTGGGTTATAGGCAGTAATTCCAGCCCCCTGTTATTATAGTGTGAAATAATAGTTTCGTGGAACAGGGTCTGGAGCAGGGCTCTGATCCAGGGACACACTTGAGCCAGCTGACATTGCAGGCACCTTCTGTGTGTGGGATTATGGGTGCATTTGTCTGAGAAGGAGGGTCTTTGGTTTTCTTTGTACTTGAAGGTGGTACCTCACTCCCCAAACAGTGTAACAGCTTGGAGGAGGCAGCTAGCAATAGAAATAGGGTATGTGTTTGTACTGGGGCTATGGTGAACACAGATCAGAAAAGGCCTCTGGATAAAGAGTCCACAACTTTTCTGATCAAGGCCAAGAAAATGGGCAATTGGGCCAAAAGCCCTAGGCCTCAACTCTTTTCCTATACTCTGACTCTTCCCCTTCCTGGTTTCAGGCCAAGGTCAGGGTGGGGGCAGGTCAGGATCGGGGATGTCAGTCCCTGCCCTTTCCCCTGTTCCAGACCAGAATCAAGAGCAGTTCGAAGAGTACTTTGTGGCCTCATCAGTGGGTGAGATGTGGCAAGTGTTGGACATGGCCCAGCAAGAGGAAGACCAGCCATCCAAGGCAGCAGCTATCAGGGACCACCTTTTACACCTAGCCTTCTGCTTCAACCTGGCCAGCATCATGGTTTTTTTATGAGGGATGTGGAAGATGAGGTGGTGGACTGGATCCTGGATGAAGACCTGAATATCTACCTGCACTTCATGGTTGCTTACTGACCCCGTCCCAGAACAGCTCCAGTACACTGCTCCTAAAGGGGATGTGCATCTCCCTGCACGGAGCTGCAGCAGAGACATTGATCACCTACACTATGGCTTGCTGGCCTCCCCAAGCCCAGAGCTGCATCTCCCAGGGCCAGAGACACCCGACCTATGCCCTTTCTCCCTCACCTCTCCTGGTTTTGTTCAGGACCACAGATTAGGGGGAAGAGGCAGCAACAATAAAACAGCAATAAAATCCTGAAGACAATTGGGGGAAGCTTTCTGAGACTTATCCCAAGCCCTCTTGTCTCTGCCTCGGTGGTCTAGTTGCCTGAACTTTGGTCCACTGAGTGACCTTTAAAACCACCAGCTCACTCATTGGCTCTTTCTCTTTCTTGTGTCCATCAAACATTTCTGGCATTTTTCCCTCTTATCTTTCGTGACTTCTAGGTGTTTTCTCCCTCTTATCGTTTCTGACCCCTAGGCATTTTACCCCTCCCTTTATTTCTGACTTGCAGGCATAGAAGATAGCAGGAAAGAGTCATTAAGAGACAGGCAAAAGCCAGGTGCTAGCTTTTATTTGGGGAGCTGAAAGGGGAAGGAGATATTGTCCCGCATCTCTGGATGGGGCCAGGGAGATGTTGATACATGTGTGCTGCAGGCTTTTCGTGAGCCAGGTTACCAAAGCTGGCAGTGGATGGAGGGGTTCAGGAGGGTGCCATTTGGACAATGGAAGTGTCTGGCAAAGACTGGAGTGTTGCTGAGGGGCCCATGGACTCGAAGTGTGGGAGGACTGTGGGTGTCCTGAGAGTCCTGGGGGCCAGACCCCGTACACATCACCTGGGAAGAGAGGCCAACAAAGGGTAAGGAGAAGGGCAGGTTATCAGAGTCAGTAGGACATGGCAGGCCTGGTGACGAGGGGTGACCAGGGGGAACAGACAGAGGGGGGAGCAGGGAATAGAATGTTTAGAGGCCACACGGAGTATTTGCCATTTGAAAATCGTTTCACTGGGCGATAGGAGTCTGGCTCTGTGTAATCACACCATGTATAACTGACCGAGAGGGGGTCTCATGGAGGAGACCTGTGAGGGGGTCTTTAAGTGTGTTGAGGAATTGGGGACTATGTCTGTTGAGGGAACACAAGGTGCTCAAGGGAGAAGGGGGGTATGTCAAAAAATTGAGCCCCCACCTGGAGGTGAGGTCTCTGAGGGGCAATGTGGCACTCAGCCTGCTGCAGGCTCACATTTAAGGGATCTGCACTGCTAGGGCATGAGAGAAGAAGCAAGTTGGGCTCATCTCATGGAGGGACCTGGAAGGAGAGGTTTTTCTCCTTTTTGAGTGGGGTTGGGGGATTGTATTTGCTAGAAGAACCTGTAGTGATGTGAAGAATGATTCTGAGGGGACAAGTTAGGAAGCACGATGGGGGGGGCGTGTGGCAGAGGGTCGAGGGCGTGTTTTGGGGAGGAGAGGACTTTGAGCACTAGTACTAGGATATTTATCTGATATGAAGCAAGCTGTGGCGGGAGGTGGCAGCTGCCTACCTGGGCGTAGCTTCGGAAGAAGAGCTGCTGGGGGCTGAGGTCCAGGTTGGGCAGAGTGGTGTCCCCATGGCACCCTAATAGTCTCTTTCTGTATGCCTGGATATAGGGGTGGGATGGAGAGTCATCCTCAGGCTCCAGCTCCAGACTAGTGGCTATTTGGAAGTTCAGTGCCCTTCACACTGTACCCAGGACCAGTTCACGGCCCTTCTTCACAAGTTCTGCTCTGACACACTCGTCTGAGCCAGAGGAAAGGGTAGCTGCCAGGAGGCCTATAGGTGTCCTAGAAAATGGGGGTCTACGGGGTAGGGGGATCCTCACGTTGACATCTGTCCAGTGGGGAGGTGAAGGGCAGAAAGCTATGCAACTGTGTTTGCATGAGAGATGATGGGAGGAAAACTTGAGGACAGGGTTTCTAGTCTGCAGGTAAAAACAGATTGAGGCCCTCGGTGAATGAGTTACCTGCAGTGCAATGGCCAGCCCCCCCACGTCTGCAGCATCCTCCAGGAACGTGTGGGAGCCATTGAAGGAGGTTCCTCTGGGTAATGGGAAGGCAGCATAATGGCGCTCCAGGCACAGGCGCGCCCCCTGTAGGGCATGGGTGTCACAGGCCTGGCAGCCCCCGGGCAGTACTGTTGAAAATGGGGCAAGGGAATGGGCCCATGAGGGATCATGAAGGGTTGGGGACATGGAGGTACCACAGACCGATCTAGCTCCCACATCCCAGGAGCACTGCAAAGTTTCAGGGACTGTGCCACCTGGAGCCCACGAATAACCTGCCTTTTCCACACAGCCTTCCTGGGAGGCCTCCCCTCAGGCTCCCATGGGCCCGCCTCCCACTGGCCCTGTTACCCACAGAACTGGTGGAGGCTGTGCAACAGCTTCTGGGCCATGATGCTGCCCGCAGCGCCGAAGTTCACAGCTCTAGGGAGACAAGGGCTTGTCTTACCTCAGAACCCTTCTACATGTCTGACCCCAATTCTCCAGCCACAAGTCCCATCTATCAGAACACTGGTCCTTCCCTCTTGGGAAACTCCCTACCCACCCTCATAGAAGGGCTCATACCTGGGGTAGTCAGGGTGGAAGAAAGGGGGTTGGAGGAGTCCAGCTGGGAAGACCACCACACGGTCAGATATTGAATAGTAAGCGTTGACCCCCCAGGGGGACACCTTCCATCTGTGGAAAGAGCGCATGTAAACACCAGCTCCATCGGTTATTATCCCCCTGACATAGGCAGAACCCCCACTACTGTCACTGATCCCCAGCTTCCTGTCCTACTAATCATGGGTGGGTATCTCCAGGATGGAGTGTCTGTGTCTCCCGTGCTCGCGTACCTGTGATGAGGGGAAGGCTGCAAGAAGCTCCGGACAGTTCTAGCTTGGAGGGATCGGACACAACTCAGGAAAGACTGCAGGAAGCTAGGTCCAAGTTGTATCTGGAGAGGAGGCAAGAGATGACTTGGGTACGCAGAGACAAATGTAGATGTACACTGACATATGCTGCTGGGTCCATTTGAACCCAAACTGGTAAGCCCTGACGCACAGACATCCACAGATCAGTGGAGACCAGCACAACAGTACCACAGTATGCTGGTGCTTCTCACGAATCAGCACATAGATAAAGACAGTCAAGTCACAGAATGCACACATGTGCGTGTGTGTATATACATGGGGACCTGTAAAGTTTCTGTTCTGCCAGCAACCCCTCCCCCCATGGGTATTCCCCCTTAAAGCCCAGCCAGCCCCAGGACAAAAAAGGGGTTGATCAGAATCACCCAGGGAAATGTGTTTGTCCAACAGACTCAGGTGGGTCAGGGAGGTGAGGAGAAGTCAAGGAGCAGGGAGGAGCTGGACAGGGCAGGGACTCACATCGCTGTATTCTTGCCTGGCCAGTTCTGGCTTCAGGGCCCATTCCGGGGCCCCAATCTCCACCTGCAGTTTGGTAACCTGGGAAGAGACACAAGAGGTGGTAGGAACCTACCTGTGCTCCCGAGGCCATCAGAGGGCATTTCTCCTTCTCATCGCCCTTGACCCAGTCTTTCATATTGTCACCAGGCCATCCATGCCCTCGTGTTTTTAGTGCTCTCCTCCAGTCTCTGGATCCAATGCTCTTTTCCACCCTTACCCGTTTCCACCCGGGCCCTTATTCTGGCCTTACCCTGTCCTGGGCTTCTTTCCGGGCCTCTTCACTCATCCAGGGAAGACTCTTGAGGCGGGTGAGGAAGGCATCCTTGATCCCAACAAATAATTCCATGGCCTGTGAGGGAAAGATCCCAGGGACAGGGAAACAGGTTCACAATCGGCCTCAGCCCTGACCCTGCCCACAGCACTGGGCCTTGACCCTAAGCTGCCTGGGCTGGTGGAGCTGTCAGAGGAGGGAGAGGGAGTGGAAGTGACTGTTTCCTAGGTGGCCACACACCTCAAGATCTCTGGAGATTCAAGGGCAGTGCCAAGCACAGGAAGAGAAGATGGGAGCCGGCTGCCCCTGGGGGGTTGACCGGGAGGACAATTCCTTTCCATGGGGAGACCTCAGGTGGATGGGGAAGGAGCCTCTGTGCTTACTCTTGGGCCAGGCAAACGGCTCAGACAGCAGAAGGAGGAAGTGGCTGTCATTCACTTTTCTGCTCTTGGGGGCCCTTGTCCTCACACCTCTTTCTCAAGCATGCATTTTCTCTCTCCAGCCTCCTGCGCTCTTCAGCTTCCTGACAAGTTGGAGTCTTGCCAGCTTCCCACCCAACTGCTTCCCCAGCCATCTACGATCTCATGTACGTCCTCTCTTGGTGGAGGAAATGAACAACAATATTAGGAGCCTGGGCTCTGTCATCAGTCTTCCTGAGTTCAAATTCTGTGTCTTGGTAGCTGTGTGACCTTGGGCAAGTCATCAACCACTCTGTGCCTCAGTTCTATCTTCTATAACATTAAGATGATGATAGGAATTAAAGAAAGTAGTTTATTCAAAGTGACTACAATAGTCCCAGGCATGTGGTAGGCACTTAGAAGTATTCAGTAGTTATTTATTTGCCCTCCTGGAGATTACGTCATCTCGTTCTTGTGTCCCTATTGATATGCTCTTAAAAAATCTTAGATAAAGGAGGCTTAGAGGTCACAGAGTTTGGTTTTCTCATTTTATGGTTGAAGAAACACAAGATCAGGAAAGTTGGGTGACTTGTCCAAGTGAGTACATGTTGTGGATACTTTTGTGTTCCATAGCTGAACTGTGCTTGTCCAAGGGATGGAGCAGGCTTTCGGAGGTCTCTCTCTGTGACTATCTGATTCCCCAACCATGCATACCACCAAGGAGGGCAAAGTTAATAGGACTAGGGCAGGGTGAGTTGGGTGGAACAGGGTGGAAGGACATGGTTTGGGAAGATCCCTCACATACAGCACTTCCGATGCTTGGGCCAAAGGCTTCACGGACAAACAAGGGTGCCAGGGTGGGCTCGAAGAAGGCTCCTGTCTTCTCTACGCACGTCTTCCATCGCGGGTGGGCTGGCTGTGGGTACAAGGCGGGAGTGAGCGGCTCCTGGCCAGGGCTCTCTTCTCATCCATTTTCCCAAGCCAATCTTCTCTAGCATTTCATCCCCAGAGGGCACTCTCTTCACTGCACTTTCTGGGGTGTTTGTCTCCCGTATGGTATAGAGGGCCTATGTCCTCCTCCAGGATTAGCCTTATGAGCCTGGCCAAGCAAATCATCCATGTTTACTGCCTACTGAATTTGAAAGAAATACCTCTAGGAGGCCTTCTTCTGGGGGACTGAAAGGTTCCTGGAAAGGAAAGGACAGAAGCCAAACCTCTTACCTTAGCAGGTCTTTTGCCCACCTCTGTCCCCACCCACCACATGCACGGCTCCGGGATCCCAGAAGTGACTCCTATCCTCCATGGGTCTTTGCTGAAAACAGCGATTGGAGACAGCAATTTCCTCCCTCCACCATCACCCTTATCCGCCCCTCACATGGTTACTGTACATCAGATTGTAGAATCTTATAAAGAAGAACATTATCAGAGTAGTATTGTGCTTTAGATGCCATATTGTTTGCTGGGAGAAGAAGACAAAAGAAAAGACCAAGTGTATGAATTCATAGAGCTAGGCAACTGTCAGCCAAATCAGGGAAGAGAAAATAGAATGAGCAGATGGAGGGGCTTTGACTTCAGAGGTGGAAAAGCCATTAGACAAACACTCAAGAGGACAGACAGTTGCAGTGGAGGGTTTTGTTTTTTGTTTTTCGTTTGTTTCTTTGTTTGTTTTTGTTTTTTTAACAATGAGACCCGGAGAATAAAAAACAAAAGAGAGATGCCAGGGGAGGTTTCAGCAGTGGCTTTGGGTGGCTTTAAAGAGTTGACCAAGGGATAAGCCCAGAGATGATGGAGGGTGGACTGAGAAACACACTGAAGGAGCCAGGGAGAGGACTAAGGCAACTGGCCCCAGGGAGGGCTGACCTGAAACTTATAAAAACCAGATAACATGTTAATTTGGCTTAGGCAGGGTGAAGCTATAAGACTCCATTCCTGTAACTTATTTACTTCCTAAGGATCTGTACACAGGGAAGGTAGGAAGGCTGTCACTGTGCTCTCGGCATGAGCCTCCCGGTCCTAAGATCTGCGAGGAGGTTGTGGGGCGTCCATTCAAGGAAGGACAAAGGCAGCCAGTATGGTAGTCATTGAGAAAGAAACTCCGGGGCCACCTGTCAGGGAGGTGATCGTGGAGGCTGCCTCAGACCTGTCTGCCCACATCTGTGTGTTCTGTTCCCCCACCATGGGGTCTGTTCATCTCTTCTCTTGTGAAAAGAGGGGGCTCGGACTCTTCCTGTGGTGTTTCAGTTGGGTTCTGAAACACAAATGTGAACAGCAAACAGAAATTGAGAGGAAATCTGGGTCTGACAGCAACAACTGGGTCAAGAGGAAGCTCTGCTGCCTGCCTGCAGTGTCCTTCTTCTTGGCTCTAGGACTGCCTTGCTCAGACTGTCGCTACACCCAGGACAGTGGTGAATAGCATCAGTGGGCACCCACTTGAGCTCGGCAGTGTGGACTTGCCTGCCCTTTTCATACTGCCTGGTTCATGAGTCGTTTCCTGGTTCCCGTTGCTGGTGCCTTCCCACTTCTCCAACAGCCTTTGCCATGGGGACCAGGCTACTGGAGAATGCAGACACCATTCAGATACTACTCTAGCTGTTTCTTAATTTGTGGAATAATCGAGTACACTGCAATTGAAAAGAGAACGAGCAAGAGGGAAAAAAACGATGAGAGGAAAGCATCTCCAAAGTATAAAGAATGGAAGAAATACTTCAAACACAAGAAAATGAATCTCAGCAGATTAACTTTAGGGCAAAAAAGAAAAAAAGTTGCATAATCTCAGAATCACAAATAATAATATTTGAGAAATGATACAAATCAGGAAAAATTTCAAGCATCTGGAGGGAAGCAAAAATGTAACCAATCTTCAATAGGGTGAAAGTAGATTTCAGAGATTACAGTGCAGCCAGGAATCTTTAATGTTAATTTCTAAGCAAATTTCTAGAATGAATCATTCAACAAACAGTTTCTGAACACTTGGAAAATAATGTGTCACAACTAAGGGTCAAGGTGGGATCACTGAGGACAAATAATACCAAAATAATAAAACTCTCTCTGGTTAAAAGTGTCACTACACTGGGAAATACGATAGACTAAGAGCCACGAACTCAAATAGGGGGGGTGCAGTAGCATAGCTGAGAGCAGTAGTCTAGCGTCAGAACCACAGGGCATGGTGGGGTGGTGGCAAACTGGAGAGGCCATGCTCAGTCCCAACTGAGCTGCTCCATGTCTCTCCAATCAGTTGTTGCCACTGGAGAAGGCTAGCCCCAGGCAGGCTGGCTTCACACACACACACACACACACACACACACACACACACACACACACACACACACACACACACACACACACACACACACACACACACACACACACAGAGCTGGGAATCTGAATATTAGCATGCCATCTCCTAATTTTTGAATGTTGGTGATTAATTAAAAGTTTGTAAAAGACTCTAAAGGCCAACAAAACTCATCTGTAGACTAAATTCATCCTGAAGGGCTAGCACCATACTACCACTAAACAGAATACTCAGCATTTACTGAGTGTGGGTTATGAACTTAACCCCCTGTGCTTCAGTTACATGAGCTATGAAAATGAGAAAAATGAAGATCAGGTGAAATAATAACTTGAAAGTGCTCTGTATATTCTAAAGTACTACCCCACTCTGTTGGCATTATCTTGATTTCATCAAGGCATCTGGTAAAACCACACATGAAGTCCTAGTGAATTAGATGGAGACATTGATGTTGAACGATAGCACAATTTGAGTGGATTGTTACCTGGCTGAACCATAACTAAACATCAATGATGAATAACTTCAAGTTAATATGACCTCCCCTGACCTTCCCACTGAGAATCATAACTGCTCCTCACCTGCAATTCCTTTCCCTGATTTCCTCCCTCATTTCCTGTTTTGCTTTTTTCATAATACCACCTAACATATTTTACTTAGTTCCTTTGCTGTCTTTCTTCCTCCAGTACAATATAAGTATCTGAAGGCAGGAATATTTGTCTGTTTTGTTCACTGCTGTATACCAACTGCCTATGGAAGCATCTGGCATATAGTAGGTGCTCAATAAATATTTGTTGCATAAATGAATGGATGAATCTATGGCTAGATCCTCAATAAACGAACCCAATGCCCTTCCCCTTTCAGAACCTTAACAGTAGTCTGGCTGAAGATATACTGAATAAAATTTCAAATGACCCACAGTTAGAAAGGAAAGCTAATATAATGGACGGTTGAAACAAAAGTTAAAATTACCTAAATAAATTGGGATGTTGGTCTGAAAATAAATAACTCACATTTGATGAGAACACATGGGAAGTCTTGCTTTTACTTCCCAAATCTCAGCTTCACAAGGTTCATAAGACCTGGCTTAACAGCCATTTTCATTGACGATATGTTTAAAATTAACCAATAAAAGATAGCCAGATAATGAAACCCACCAGTCTTTTTGAATAAGGACACTATAAATTAGAACTCATTGAGTAGAATATGGCCATAAGTCTGTAATTAATGACCATTGGGTAGAATCAAAATTTTGATCAAATCAAGGCCAAAACCTTGGAGGTGTGTTTGACTGCATTCTTCCTCACACCTCACACATCGCTGGGAAATCCCATTGCTTACCTTAAAATACATTATTTTAAAACATAAGAAGATAAATCCCTCTGCACGTCCCCATTTTATGCAGAGAAAAGCAAAAGTCCTGCAGTGACCTGCCGGACCCTGTGTGGTTCTCTCCTTCCCCTCTGATTTTCTCCCTACTATTATACTATTTGCTCTGTCCCAGCTGTCCTAGCTTCCTTGATGATTCTCAAGCACACAGAGCAAGCTCTAGCATCCCTACCTGCCACAGCTTTGCATGTAAGCATGGTCATCTCTTCTCAGCCAGAGTCATCTCATCTCAGCCAGAGGATCCCCCATATTGCACCCAGTTTTAGTCAGCCTGCCTCATGCCCTGCCCCAATGAGATGATACCTCTTTCTTTGCCAGAAAACTCCATCCCCTCTCTAGACATTGCTTGGGTTCTACCTCCTGCACAGAGGTCCCACTGCTTATGTGGTCCCACTCATAAGCCAAACAGATCTGTTTTGGAGCCTGTTTCTTCACTTAGAAGCTGTGCAGTCTTGGGAAAGTTATTTGGCCTTGCTGAGCCTATTTTTGCATCTACAAAATGGGGATTAAAAACCTCCAGTGTTTCTGGGAGAATTACGTAAAATAATCTATGTAAGTTCTGACAGTGACTACTTAATGTATATTAGCTATTATCACTATTATTTGTTATGTACTATATTTTATACTATTGTTCCAGAAAGGTGAAATAGCTTCCCCAAGGTCACACAACTGTTTGTTGGCAGAGCTTGATTTAGCTTTTCAGCCCATGAACAACTATGTACCCTAATGGAAAACACAATGACTTCAGGATTTGTAAGCCGTCTACATTCTTTAAGCATGAGTCTCAGTGCTGGCACTCTTACACCTCCAAGAAGTGCCATTAGGCCACGGTGCTGGGATTTACAGGAAGCTGTTTGTTCCTAGGGATTTTGTAGCAACCCCAACCAAGAGGACCTGGGGCTCTGTTCTGCTTCATCAGAATCAAGAGAAAGGCTGGGCAGAAGCTTGTTCCAAGTGAAGACCCTGAGGAGTGCTTTTTAGCACCATGAGTAAACACGCAGACCCTGGAGCCAGACTGCCAGAGTTCAAATCCTCACTCTACCAACTTACTAGCTATATTACCATTACCAAGTTCCTTAACTTTTGTGCCTTTGTTTCTCCATCTTTAAAACAGGGACAAAACAGTATCAATGGTATCTCATAGAACTGTGAGGATTAAATCAGCTAATTGATTAAAAGGACTTTGAAAAATGTCTAACACCTTATAAGTTCTCAATAAGCAATAACTACATTCCAGTCCCTGTGAATACATTTTTTCACTCCTAATTCCACAGATATTTCAGAGTGCCCAAAGCAAAGAGTTTCTCCAAGGTAGAGAAATAGTCCACAAATCATTAAGAAATAAATCCCACTGATTTTCAAGACTAAACTGAAGCCTTCACTGAGATTGGGATGTATCCAGTGCCCTAAACACTTCTGCTTGCATTTAAATGTATGTGACCTTGAATTTCAAGGTTCTCCTTGAAGGAGCATCCCCCCATCTTATGTAACACAGTACATCTGATTAGCAAAATGGATTTACTACACAGCCTCTCCTCAAATATATCAGGATCTGCACCATGAAGACCATGTATGGCCCAATGGATCCTGCTGGATGTCAGAGATGGACGCTATGAAGCACATTTGAACATGGAACATGGAATCACCAAGATAGGGAAGGCAACTGCTTGTCATATTTGTCCCTCATCCTAGTGAATCCTTAGCTCTAGGTCCAGGTCCTCAAATCATAGAGCTCCGAGTGACTGAGCAAATGATGTAAAGGTCATGACAAAGTAAGAGCAGTACTTACTAATCTCAGAGTTTTATACTCTAAACTCTAAAAGGCCAGAGAGGTGGCCTGGCCAGGAGATGTGCCTGAAGGTCAGGTACAAGCTACCTGGTACCTCGGTTCTCAATTTAAGCTTTGTCTGCTCAACCTGCCTACTTCCATGCAAAGCCAAACATGGACAGGCATCTACTCTCATGCTCCCTCCCTGCCAGGCACATGCCAACAGCTACACCTCAAAAGGACAAATACTCCTCCAGCCTCCAATCTGGGAAACCACATCTCCTTCTTCTCACCATGGGTGGCTGCTCTCTCAGCTCCCGCAGTTTCTGGTTCAGCTCTCTGTATGCCTCCTGGAAGTCACTGTCTAGGGCTGGAGAAAGAGTCCTCACCAGCCCCCAAATCATGTGGCTCTGCAGAAAGTCCCTATGGAGACAAAAGAGACCCAAATATATACCCTAGGCTTCTGGGATGTCTCAAAAAAAGACTTCTCTTGTATATGTCACCTTGATACTCCTGGGGGCAGCTCTTTCTCCTCTGTATTTAATAAGTTTTTGACATGTGAACAAACCAAGAAGAGCTTTTCTTGGTGTGGGCTGGGGTGGTTTTGGGGATTGATAGAAGAAGGAACTAAATAAAGAGGCATCACATCTTGGGCATGAGTGGTGACAATCAGCGTTGTATCTCATGAATATTCATAACCAGTAAAAACTACTATGCAAACATAAATAAATAAATAAATAAATAGTGGCAGACTTCTTGGGTCACAGGGAGAGAAGGGCCTGGACCAGATGAAGGCTGGGCTTGGATTTAACGGAACAGACTCATCTATTTCCACCACCGAGAAACCTTAGCTCATCTTAAGATGCATTTCCTAACCACAATGAAGAGGGGTTCTATGGCTTCTTTCAGCCCCGCCAGCAACTCTCTTCCCAGGTCTGCATTGTACCCTCCTGTAAACCTGCTCATTTCATATGAATGGTGCTTTGCCTCCTCAGAAAGGATTTCTAGATCTTGCTGCCACTGAGTCACTATGAAGAAGGGCCTGGAGTCCACCAAGCCCCTGCACGGGAGCCACTGCCTTCAGGTGGTGGTCCACAGGTATCAGATGGCAGGCAGCCTAGCAGAGAACCACACGTTCGTGTTCCCACCCCTGCTGACTTCCTGATCCCAGCAGATATGGTCTTAGAAATGCGTTCCCACTGAGGCTCCAGAAGCCTCTCACCATAGCTGAGAAATGGCCCCTCCCCAGGTTCCTCCCCGCAGAGCAAGCCCTGCCTTCATCACCTCCGTTTCCTCAGCTGCCTCTGCCTCATCCCTCAGCCCTCAGCTGCTGAAAGCTATAAATGCCCTCCGCTGTCCCCAGTGCCTGGGCCTTCCAGCATCTACTTCAGCTCAGAGGCCCTTTCCAGACTGGTGTTATACCCCATTAGCCCCAGTGTCTTGTCTGACCTCTGTACCCGTCATGCCTGCCCCCACAGGCAGCAGGTCATCTTCCTGGGAGGCCCTTAACAGCCTGCATCCCTCAAGGTCTCCTTTGCTCCTGTGGCCCATGGGTTCTTAGACGCTCTTGTCATTTCCATTCCCTCCCCGTTCCCACCTGGAGCCAACCTGTGCTTCGACAGCTCATCTTCTATCAGTTGTGACATGTTTTTCAAATACTCCAGGTCATGAACCATGAGGGGTTGGGAGGGGCTCAGGGTCATCGGTGTGAATGTCGCTTGCAAGCAGGACAACCAGTCGATGGTAGGGGCCATTTCCTTAAAGGAAGGACACAAAGCTGGGAGGGAGGGAGGGAAAGAGGAGAGAAGGAAGGGGAAAAGGCTTCCTCTTGGGTTTGAGAGAAAGTGAGGAAGGGGATGGTTGGGGAAGGGGATGGAGCCAGGGAAAGTTAGGGATGGAAAGAAACTATGGGCATTAGAAGGAAGAAAACAAGGAGGTAAAGAAAGTTTGGGAGAGAGACCCTTGTGTCCATGGTTCTCTGGTCCCTGGTTCAAGGCACCTGCAGTTGGTCAATAGTGACCATGTGGTAGAGCTTTCCAGGTGCCCGACACTGCTCCACGGGTTTCAGGAACTGGAACAGCCGCGAGGTAATGGCAATGGACATAGAGGCATGTTCTTGCACCTTGTCTGGACTTCCTCCCAGCAAGGTTCCCAGCCGATTCAGATAAGTCAGATATTCTCGAAAGATCTGGGGGAGGGCAACCTAGGTCACAGACGCCAGAGGCCACTACCTTTCTCCTGGCCTCAGAGGGCAGGGCCTTTGTCCACACACCATCTTACCTGGGCAGAGATCTTCTGTTCCTGCTCTTGCTTGAGGAAAACGTCAAACTCTGGCTGGTCTATCTGGACACAAGAGAGACTGAAAAGAAGCGGAGAGCATGGGGGACAGAGAGGGCAGATGTGTGGAGGTAGAGAATGTACTGTGGAGACTGTCTCGGGAGATGGGAAGAAAGAGCAGACAGAGAAGGAGCAAGAGTACAAAGAAAGGGAGAGACTGAGTGTGAGGAGTAAGATGGGAAACTCCAGACATGGTAATGAGAGAGATGGTGGTTATTACAACCAGTTTGGGGATGCTCTGCAAGACAGTAGCACAGTAACCAGCATCCTGAAGGATGTGGTTGCCTGTGCCAAGCCAGGTCTAGCATAAGAGAGGTGAGACATCTATCTCAGGAGCAAATTTTAAGAGGTACCAAAAACTCAGTAATCAATGTAAATATTTTAAGTAATATTTAACAAATCGAAATTAATACAAAAAAAATCCATGATAAATAAAATATCAGAACTTTACTTATCATGAATTTTTCCAAAAAAATAAAAAAACAACTACAATGTATTTTTGATTCATTCTGGAAAAATTGTGTTTTCAAAAAGGTCCACAATAGAGTTTTGTTCTATCTTGGGGGGGTGGGGGGAAGCATGATCTATTTTCAAAAATTTATGATGAACAAAAATTTGATATTTTGTTCATTATAGATTTTTGCATCGATTTTGAGTTTTTGGTTTGGTTTGGTTTGTTTTTTTGGAGGCTGGCCAGTACAAGGATCCAAATCCTTGACCTTGGTGTTATAACACTGTGCTGTAAATAACTGAGCTAATGAGCCAGCGCCTGATTTTGATTTTTTAAGAATGCTTATTAAAATGTAATTTATTTTGATACTGAATTTTAGGGACTCTCTTAAAGTTGCGCCTCAGGTAAGTGCCCCACACGCTTCACCTTATTTCTGGCCCTGGTGTGCCCTTGAATTCTATTCTGAAGATCTTCGTTCTGACACTTTCCTTTTTCTTCTCCAATTTCAATATCCCACTTCTACCTTGCGCTACATTTCCTCTATCTTGAAAAAACTTTCACTTGACCCTTTTGTCACATTTTATGTCCAAAGTTTAAAGAACAAAAAGTATCTATGTCCATTGTTTCAACTTTCTTACCCTCCTCCTAAACCCCTTATCACGTGTCCATATCCGTAACTGTTTTGAAACTATCTCCAAGTTTCCGATAGAAAGTTGAGCTTAGAAATTCCTTATTCCTTGTTCTGTAAGCTTAGAAGTCTCTGGAATCGATGATGACCCCTCCTTCCTGAAGCTTTTCCCTTTTTCCCTTGCGGATGCCCCATGGTGGTCTAACTCCCACCTACCTATCTGTTCTTACCCTTCCCTGGCTCTCCTTCTGTCCCCAAGTCCCTCCCTGGGGTGCTCCTTACCCACGAGTCCATCCAAACGCAAGTGGATGGTAACCACCCTCATGTCATTCACACCAAATCAAAACCATGAGGTCGTTTTATGATTCTTCTGCCTCCTTTATTTATATTCCATCAGGCACCAAGTTCTCTAGGAACACCATGGACCATCACGACTAGGGTGAAGTTGCCTAAATCCTCATGCCTGGTTCTTCCTTTTTATTTCTCCTGCTATTTAAGGGCTTCAAAAACTCTCATTTAGATTGCTCAACACCTCGAGATTGACCTCCAAAATCGCTGACTTGAGTTAAGCTCTGTGCAAAACCATCAATAATATTTGATCAGCCTTAGTAGCTCTTTTATTCTATTATGTCAAAAATAATCACCTCTGCTTGACTTCTTAGGCCAGTGGTAATCAGGCCCAAGCTCATGTTTTCAGCCTTACTTCTACGTCCTATGGTATCCCACCTCTTCCACCAAACCCTCAGCTAAACAACCAGTCTCCTCTCTGACCCCAGGGAGGAATCACGCCATTCCAGATTGTCCTCTTAGATCAGGATTTCCCTACAGCCCTTTTAATGGCCCTCAGCTTTACCTTCACCTGTGTGAATCGGCCGTGCTTCAAAGCTCAGCTCACATTCTCTCCTCTCTGAGACTTTCCTCAACCAGTTCAGTTCTTAACTAATCCCCAAAGGCCACACCAGCTACACTCCCCAGCACACTCTTCAGAACTGAATCTCAGAACACCTCATACTCACTATCACTTCTCCTTGCACATTCATCCTCCTATACTTTTGTGGAATTTTTGAGAGTAGGGGCCAAGTATATAGCATTACATTGCTTACCACAATAGTGACGGCCCTAAAGTTTTTATTTATTTCCTCACTCAACAAACACCTGGTGGGGGCCTCTGGCTGCCTGGCCCTGAGCCAGGTCCTGAGGAAGAAAGGCAGGAAAGGTACAGGTCCTGTTCTGAGGAACCCCACAGAGTGCTGAACGCTGAGAGCATGAGGAGACAAGAGGACAGAGGGCTTCACCTGACTCATAGCTGGGTGTTCGCGAAGACTTCCTAGAAGGCGTAATAATCAAAGCCAACATGTGAAATATACGTAAGACTTTTCCAGGCTGAGTGAGGGAGACTGTTGCAGGCAAAGTGAGCAGCATATACAAAGAGTGGTGGAATATTCTTGGAGCTACAAGTGAGTCAGCATACTTAGGGTAAAAGGGGGCAAAAGGATGCGGCAGGAGATAAGGCTGGGGAAGCGTAGGGGTCAGATCATCAAGAACCTGCAATGCTTTCCTAAGGCTTAGGGACTAGATCCTGATGACCTAGTGAACCACTGGAGCATTTAAACAGAGACAAGTGCATAATTAGCTCTTGGCTCAGAAAGATTCCCTCTGGTGAAAATGAAGAGTAAACAAGAGGAGGAAAATCCTGGAGACAGAGGGACTCGCTAAGAGGCTCTGGAGTGGTCCAGTTTAGTAGTAAGAAAGCCCTGAACTACTCTCTGCTCCCAGGACTGGCCCTGCTGCTCCTTCTGCCACCCCCTCCTAGTATCCCTGACTCTCGTATCAATAATTTTCTCTTAAAATACTGCTGTTCCCTACATTGCACATTTATCCTATCTCTCAAACCTGCAACATTCTAAGAGATGACAGGCTGCAGTTAGAGGCAGAGCCGTATCCAACTGTGTTTTGCCAGTGCGTCCCTCACCTGGATGACTGGTGTGTGTGCAGAGTCAGGATGAGGTCCCAGATAGGCTCTGAAGAATGGGAAGTGGTCATACTGACTCATCAGAAGTCTCAGAGTTCGGTTAAAGTCTAAGGAAGTCCAATGACCAGAGATTCTCCAGCCTCCAAGCTAGGAAGAAGAGAGACAGGGCTGAGCGTCAGGATCTGTGAGGCCTATCCCCCTTTACCTTGATGCTTCCTTCCTACATAGTTGCTACCTCCTGACCTCTGCCCTGAGTCCTTTGATCCTCCAGAGCTCCACAGCTGTCCTTCGTTCTCTACTCTCACCCAAGGTCCTGATTCTCCCACAGGGCATTGCCATTTCCACCTCCATCTCCCTTCCAGAACCTGGGGATCCCTAGGAAAAAGACCCACCCTCTAGGAAAAAAATGGCAGCCCCAAGCATGCATTGATCCTATATGTTATGTATCCAAAAAAGTTGATACCCCAGCTTTTCTCACCTCCTCAATAACTTGTCTGAGGGGACCAGCCCCTGCAGCTTCAATGGCTGGTGTGTCCATGCAAGAGCTGTAGAATTGGAAGGCTTTCTCCTCCCCAGAGCCTAGATGCTGGGAACCTGGGGACTCTAAAAAGGAAGCATGGGAAAATTAAAGGAGAGGAGACTGGTGTAGAGACAAACAGAGAAGATGGAAGACTGGAAGCTCATAGGACAGAAAGAGAAGACGTCTACAGGGGTATGGAAGAAAAGTAAGGAATAGAGCTAAGGAAACTTGAAAGGGTGGGCGGACTGCCTGATTTGGAATGGATCAACTTGATGAAAGGATAAGAGCAGAGAGGAGGAGTGGGAAGAAGACAATGAGGAAAATAAAGGAAATGTGGAAATAACAAACAAGAAGGAAAAGACATGGAAAAGAGTGAGAGAGAAATGAGTGGAATGTAGGTAAAGGAGAAAGGGTAGAAATAAAAGGCAGGAGAGAGATGAATGAAGAAATGAGAAAAAATTCAGGAAACTAGAGAACTTAGAGGGATTGGAGAGGGAAACAAAACTCATAAGGAAAGGTTTAGCAAAGCGAAGAAACCTAGTCCGGACTCTCCTTACCCACTGATCCCAGGAAACAAACAAATAAGCACTTTACAATAATCCACATGCATATCCATGGGAATCCTCCACCCCCTAGTCCCCCGGATATCTCTTTATTCCATTGTGGTCAATAGAATTTATCCTGGGCATATTTTTTCCTTTCATCTTTATGCCTTAACTGGAAGTTCCCTCTACCAAGAGACAGCCTACCTCCCACTCTTTTCCCATCAAAAAAGGAGAGCAGAGGGATGCATTTATTTCTCCCAGATTCCAATGTATGCTGTCAACACATCCTCTAGGTGTCCCTGCGCTGGAAATGCATGCCTGTCTTATATATTCTTATTCCCAAATCCTCACCACCACCCAGCAACTTCCTGGGAACCCCTTGTAACCTCCTACATGGCCTCAGTTCGTCCTCCTGGTTTTCCTCTCATCCCAGCAGTTCTTTTCCCTTCTTCTCAGCCACATCCACAAGAATTTTCCTTTTCTCCATGACCTTTTAACTTGACTCTCCTCTTCTTACAGCACGTCCTCTGCATTCCTTCCCTTACACACCACCAGTGATGAAGCCTCCTGTCACATCTCACCCCCCCTATCCTGCCACCTTCAGTCCACTGTCGTCTTCAGTCATTCATTCCTATTTTCCTACTTGTTCTGGTTCAGCCGATTACCATGGTCCAGTGTCCAAGTGGAGAAGTGACAGACCATGAGAGAGATGGGAGCTGGCAAGTGGTGGGAGGCCCTGGGAGACCAGAGCATCTGAAGGCTAGAGAAGGACAGGGATGGGCAGAAGTTCGAACATGCAGACCTTCAGGAGATGCTGGTGGAGGAAGATACCATCACGGGATAGAAATTGAAAATTTGGGGGAAATAGCAAGGAAGATGAAGCTTGTTAGAAGGGAGAACTTGGAGAGAACAGAGTAATCATGGATAACTGGAAAAGGAAAGAGGATGGGGATTAGAGAAAGAAAAGATGCAGAGAGGGGCCAGAAGAGATGAGCGGGGGCGGGGGGGACCCGAGCGACAGGGGACAGTGATTGAGAAGCAAACCCAGGCAGTTTCCTGAGGAGCCCTTTGAGGATGGTGCAAATCAGTTGTCCCACAACTATGCAGAGTTTGCGGCAGTCACCGCCGTTCTAGGCTCAGAGTCAGCTACTTGCACAGAGCCTCTTGCACCCCACTTTCCTCACCCAGTATCCTCTGAAGTCGGCTCTTGTTTTCCTCTTCAAGAGTCTGAAAAGAATTACTGGTCGCATTGGGATTTCCACAGGCAAAGCTGAAGAAGTCGGTGCAGGGAGCCACACTGGTGTCACCAGAGGCCTGGTAACGAGCCAGGAGATCCGAATGAACCTGTGTCTCACAGGGGCCTGTGGAGAAAGGCCCAGAGCTGGGAAAGAGGGAAGGGGTCGAGGCTTCCCCCAAAGGGCGAGGCAAGAGAACGTCGGTGAGGAGCGAAGGAGAAAAGGAGAGAGAAGCCGCAGCAAGCAGGTGTTCTCGTGGACCCGGTGGGACCGCAGGGAACGGGAGGGTCAGGGTGGGCAGCTAATACATCGGGGGCAGGAGCCTCAAGAGGATGCACTGGTGCCCACCCTTGGGGGACAGTGGCCTAGGTTGGGTGTTCAAGGATCTTGCTTACGAGGGCAACAGCTCTGGAAGATGTAGACCAAAAGCATGTAAGAACCAAAGAGCAGGCCCAAAAGCAGGACAGTCATCAGCGCCCGCCTGGCCATTGCCCAGGGTCCGCTCGATTCGGTGGGCAGCGCCTCTTCTGGAGAGTTCTGTGAGAAGAACCAGGAAGAGAAAAATGCAAAATGGAGGGGTTGGGAGAGAGAATAAATAAGTCAGTGTTAGGGACCCTTGGTACAGAGATAATTCTCCTGGTTCTCCTGGAACCCAGCCCTGTTTGGACCCCTGGGAGATGAGATAATAATGGACATCACCTGTCTTGCATCAGGATCAAGCTGGTCATTAGGCGATGAGTCTTTGTGGGACGTTAGAGCTGGAAGGGATGACATCAACGTATTCCAGCCTCGGTGGAGGAGGTCACTTACCTCCTGGCTCTGGAGCGTCCCCATTCCACCAGTGAGTTCAGTCTTCTGGGCTCTGCCTCACTTCTATCCTCACTCTCGTGAAGTGAGACAAGGAGGAGAGAGAAGCTGATTCAGGAAGAGGGGTGCATCAAAGGGACTTTTATCAGGTTATGCATCACCTCCTCTGCCTGCCCTCCCTCCCACACATATTTCCATGGCAGGACAGGGTTGCCAGGTGAGCTTCAGAATGAGCCTCCCCCCTGGATGTGCCATTTCTTCCCTCCCTCCCTCACCATCTCCCTCTCCTTTCCCCTTCTACTCTGGAAGCCTCGCATCCCCTCCTCTCACACAGGGGACAGGCCATTCCCACACAGCCACCCTCCCCCCAGGCCTCTGACTCCAAAAGGGAACATCTTCCCCAGGGACTTGCCGTCTGTCTGTCCTCCTGGGCTCCCAGATTCTTCCTGGTTCTGCTCTAGGTGCAGAGTCCGAGGACTGGGATGCAGGAAATGGCCTCCTTTCTGCCCCCAACCCAGTTTTTTGGTCCTAGAGAAGGGGCACCGCTGTCACTGTGTCCCCGTCCCCAAACACACACTCTTGGCCTCTGGGCGGAGCCTGCTTATCAGTGGGGAGACACCCAGGCCTCTCCTCCTGTATCTCACTTCTCAGGGGAGAAGGGGAGGAGTTTACAATCCCCATGCAACTGCCCTGGGTCCTCTCTGCTCCTCCTGCTCTGTGGCTCTGCTCAGGAAATTCCTTTATTTCTGGAATATCCTTTCTTCTCTCCTTTCTTCTGTAAAAGAAAAATCTGGGGCACAATAAAATTTTAAAGAATTTGTTTAAGAAGCAATTCATGAATTGGGAAATAATAGAATGAAAGAAGTTTAGGGCTTCGATGACAAAACATCAGAAGCAAGTATTTATTGGGAAGATGCAGAAGCAATATAAGAAGTTATTTGATTGATTTGGTGTTCCATAATTGTAGGTACCTGTTGGAATGTCCCTCGTCACAGAATTCTATGTTAGCTGGCTGTTTACAATTGGCTGGGTAAGTTTTATTTCTGTCTAACATAAGCATTTATCAGAAATGACCCAAGTTAAGTTTTGCTTGCTCAAGAGTAAGGTTGCTTCTAAGGCCTTTGGTTGTGTTTGCTCAGGAATCTTTCAGGCCCAGTCTCCATTTCAATTTTGGTGTAACACTGATGGAAATCTCTTGGATTCTTCAATTCCCAGGTCAAATGCCAACTTACCCAGGAGGTCCCGCAGCCCCATGCCCATTCCCAGTGTTGCCACATGTGCTTAATTGCTTCTCTAGGTGTTTCATAGCCCTGCTGGTGGCAGGTAGAGTCATGCAATAAAAAGATCAACCAACTAGGAGACCCTAATCTGCTAATTATTAGCTCTGTGACAATAAAAAGTCACTTAAGCGCTCAGGCAGGTAAGCAAGTTTCGTCATTGGAAAATGAAGGTAATATTTGCCTGTGCCTACCACACAGGGTCTCATGCCTTCTACAAAGGAATGAGGCTTTGCCAAGTCCCTGTTTCTTTCACTCTGCATTCTACTAATTCTACTACATACGCTGGTGGCTTGCATCTTCATCTCCCTATTGATTGATAACTACTTAGTGGCAGGTACAGTGTTCCTTTTTCCTTCACATCTTCTCAAGATGCTTTATAAATGTTAGTAGGAATGAATTGCATTCCAAGCCAGAAACTCTCTTTCCCATGTCATATTGAGCCCTAACCTGTGATCTCAGTGAAGCGAGCGTATTCTGGAAGGAGGTATCTCACCTCTGTCCCCTGTTTCTCTATCTCAGGCAAAATGTGACTCTTTGGACAGTCACGCTAATGATATCTTGGCCGTATTTCCTGATTCCATCAGCACTGTGCTAGGGCCATGGTGGTTTTGTTGGGATGGGGTGGGCATGAAAGAATGGCTCCCTTGTTGGAGAAGTGGATTAGTTCACTTGTAAGTTAGGGCCATATTACAGAGTATCATGAAAGTCATGAAGAAAAGTCAGAACACTGGAAAATAAGGTATTGGAGAAAATAAGGCTTTTGAGGAAGGGTGGGACCACATCTAAGAAAAGCTGGCATGGTACCAGGGTCTGGGTTGACTGGATAAAAGTCAAGAGGCAGACAGGCAAGTCTGGTGTTGCAGAAATGAGGGCCTGACCCGTGGTGATGGCAGAAGCGAAGGGAGGACACAGAAAGAAAAATTGTATGGAAGAAAATAAACAAATGGTTAAATGAAGGAGGGTATTAAAACGGTCACAGATTAGCCCCAGGTTGCATTTCTGTATCACTATGAGAATAGCCACGCCAGTGATAGAAAAGTGGAATTTGGGTTAAGGGTGGGAGTGGGGGCCAGCTTGAAGGGAAAAGGATGATTGAGGATTTTAGTGGTGTTTGGCCTGAGTGGGTACACACCAATCATGCCTCTTCTACTACCTACCCTTCCTCAGAAAGACCCACTACTTTACCCCTGAACTTCTAGCTTCTGTCCCACATATTTCCTTCCTCACTCCTTTTCTACCAGTCACATTCACGGAGCTGATGTTTTTCCAGAACAACTCAGATTAGATAAAAGCAGGTTAAAGAAAAAGCGTGCTATGTGACGTTAGCCCTGTGGACAGCCACCTCCTCTTGGACTTGGGTTCTGTCCCTCCTGGAGAGAAGATATGGCAACGTGGCCCCCAGGCTCACCCTTCCCCACCTAGCAGCCTCCTGAAGGCACAGTAACTTCTGTTCTGGGAGCTGCCTCAAGAGCATGGCTCCTCTTATCTCCCATGGCTTACTCTGTAGTGAGTCACCACCTCCACAGCCATAGCTGGTCATGGAGAGCAGCCACATTGCTCAGAGCTAAGAACTGAGGAGAGGTACATTAACAACCAGGGGCTTAGGGCACAGGCACCATGTCTGTCTTTGCAGACACTGCCTCCTGGTTGCCTTAATGGTTCTGTCCCATCTATTCTAATTCCACAATCTTTTGTTTGATGCCATAATAAAACCCAAATAACAACAATTGTCATAATAACAAGAACACATGCTTTTTACTGAGCATTTCCTATGTGTCTGGAATGTGCTAAATGTTTTACTTATCTACTTTTTTTCTTTGGTCTCCACAGCAATTCCATGAGGGAAATAAGAACTCTTATTTTTCCCATTTCACAGATGGGAAAGATGAAATTCACAGAAGTAGAGTAAACTTGCCAAGTTGTAGAATCAATAATTATCAGAACTGAGAATTGAACCAAAGCCTTCACTATTGAGCTTCAGTCATTAAGCTTCTGTTTGTGGATGCTTTTTCATAGCCAAAATCCTCTAGACTCTTGTCTAAATTCTTCTTTTTAAACTATCTTTACCTCTTTGGTCTTGTTATGGGATGGCTTTGGGGGATGTTGTTCTTCAAACTTTCAAACATCCACTTTCCCCTTGTGAAGACCACAGCCTTTGTTGTCTGTCCATAATCAGCTACCATCTATAGTGGGGAAAGCATCAACATCAAGAACAGGACATGTGTCTCCATATTGTGGCACTCTCAGGTATGCACATCAGTAGCACTTCTCTTCTAAGATCACTTGATTACAGTGATAACAACTAAGAAGCTACCTCCTAAGACCCGGTTTTGAATGAACCAGAGTAAGCCATGATGTCACATGCAATGTTGAGGACTTTGACGGAAAGATGAGGGAGAAACAGATCAATGGGGGTAGATTTCTGGATGTTCGAATTTCTCTTTCAAAGGAAGCCACCCTTGAGAGTTGGGGATCACCTCTGGGAATGAAAATGTTATATGTTCAGTATTCCACAAAGTGGTATGTGAAACAATTTAAGTGATAGGTAGATGGACCCCTTATAATATTTTAATTTTCACATACATTTTTCCTTTATAGATATATGACTATAACAAGACTAGAATACATAATCCCTGTTTAATTAAATTAGTAAGTCAAATAAAAATTTATTAAACAGATAATAGTGCATTGGTACTAGAATATGGCAAAAACTTGAAGGTAGTGCTCAGAACACCAAAGTGCGAAAGTTCAGGTAGACACATCTCAAAAGGAGGGTCTTTGTTCTTTATTTGTCGTTGGTATTTTCTTCATGCCACCATTACCTTCTTCCCAGTTCAACAGGTGTCCAAGGCAGTACTTTGAACACAGAAGATTCTAATAAGTTGTGTCAATTAGATGTATGTTTCTTCAAGAAAAATTTGCTTAAGATCTTGCTAAATCCACTGTTTTTGTCAACCACTGTCATAATAATGCTTAGTAACAAACTACCCAAAACTTAATGGTTGCAAAAACAAATGTTTATTGTCATGTTCAAAGATCTGCATAATGACTGCTGTTCAGCTAAATCTAGTTTGTTTTCATTTGTAGGTAAAGTTATATTTGGATGGGCATGGATCCAGGACACAGATTCATGCAGGCCTGTCCCATGTATGTTTGTTCTGGGGCCCAGGCTACGGAGCAGAGGAGAAGCAGGTCATGTTTTCCCATAAAGGGTAACCAGAGTGCAAGACACAAGCCAAACCATAAAAGAAATTTTGACTCAGTCTTCATCATGTCTGCTAACATTCCATTAGCCAAACAAGGAGAAATATGCTTTGCTTATAGTGGGAGAGGAAGGGTAGTGAGTATTTGCTAAAGAGTAAATCCAAATCATCACACCCACTTATTGAAAACCTCAATACTCCCTACCTAGGGTGAAGTGTTTGTTCGTGCTGTCCGGCAGCAGAAAAATTGGCACCCTATGTGAGCCAAGCAGAAATCCACACAGAAAAGAAATGGCAAGAGCCCAACTGGTCAGCCTTCTGTGAGAAGAAGGCCCATAAATACTTATATCACATAAATGGTGCTCTTGTTTCACATGCCCTGATGCACTGCAGGGCATCTCGGGCCACCTGGCAGTGAGGCCTTTCCTCATCTATGAACCTTTAAACCAATTTACACATTCACAGAAATGGTCAAAATACCACTTCACCTTTTTTTGCAGAAAAAAATTTCTCAGACTTTCATCCTTTAACCATTGACCTTGACCACTCTATTTCTTTCTGGTTAGCTCTTGACTCTTTGCTCTGTTCCATCTTTTAGGCTTAGCACCTGCCATTCAGAGTGAATGCCTGAGCTTGATTGTACAGATTCCGGCTTGTGTATGCGCTAAGGATTTCAGCTTAGACTCCCACCTTAGATCTTCAGCTCCTGGAAGACTCAGGTAAGGTTCCATAACCCACCTCCATACTCGCAGATCTTTATTCTCAATCCCCAGCCTTGGCTGAATAATACCCAAGTGGCCTGAGTGGGGATTACAAGAGGTGGAGATCTGTTGGGCATCAAGAATACAAAAGCTCAAAGTTAAGGTTGAGCTTAGATACTAACACATCAGCAAGATGTGCTGAATTCAAGAATTATAGATAGAATAAAGCTGGCAGGGGTTGGCAAGGAAATAAGGCTTAGGAAGAAGGTGTTTAATCTTAAAGCATGGAGAAATTTGCATAGCTAGCTGTCAGCTACATCTGGTCTCTGGAGTCCAAAGAATCACACCTTTGCCTGCCCTAATCCCCAGATTCTGAAGTTCGAATATCTGCTGATAGTATTTGTCAGCTCCTGACTGATTGTATTGGCTCACAACAGGAGAAGCTTACTCTGAATTCAAAATAAAGAACTAACAATGAACGTGTCCAAAAATTTACTGTAACAATAAGAATCGCAGTGTTATTTATAATGATTTTCTTTAATGTAAGCCCCTAACTGTCCTGCTGCAGGGAAATGGCTAAACAATAGTAGATCCAAATGTTTCCATACAATACTATATTAAAATATCAATTATAAGTAAAATAAGCCAGTCACAAAAAGACAAATTACTGATAATTCCACTTATATGAGGTACCTAGAGTAGTCGAATTCTTTGAGACAGAAAGTAGGATGGTGGTTGCCAGGGGCCAGAGGGAGGGGGAAATGGGAGGTTGTTGTTTAATGGGTGTAGAGTTTCAGTTTTGCAAGATGAAACGGTTCTGGAAACTAGTTGTAGAACAATGTGAATGTACTTACTAGTAAACTGTACACTTAAATTGGTTAGGATGGTAAATTTTATGTTATGTATATTTCATCACAATTAAAAATTTATAAATTAAAAAGAAATGGAGAGTTGCAGCCATATCTCCAACTGGGAGCTATTCTCTTTACTTCTTTTCTTTCTTTTTCTTTCCCCCCAAATTCAGTTCTTTAACTCCGTTAGCTCTGTTTAAACTCATGAACACACACACACACACACACACACACACAGACACACACACACACAGCCTCATCTAGAAAAGACTATCTCCTGGTTTGTGACATCCTGTCTTCTTTATTTCTAAGTTTTGCCTTTTCCTGGAACTACTCAGAGACTGTTCTGGTTTTCTTTTTCCCTTCCCCTTCCTGCAGCAGGGCAAGTCAGAGGCCTGTGCACATCTCAACTGGCCATGTCTTCCCTATGTCCTCATCTCCTCCAGCCCTGTGTCAGTCTTGGCTCTCTCATTCTTCATCGGATAGCTGCAGTAAATATGTTCAGTGTATTTCACAGAAGTGGTATGGTCTGGTGTAAAGAGCAGGAAATTTAGATTTCGCTGAGCACTGAGCACTGAGTTGATTTGAACATGGGTTCTTCCAGTTACCAGTCATATGATATTGAGATAGCCTCAGCTTCTCTGTACTGCCAATTTCCTCATCTGTAAAACAAAACAATCATGCCTTCTTTGACATGATTATCGTAAGGATTCAATAATGTGAGTTTTCTACATTGCTTTGCATGTTACAGGCAAACAACAAACAATAGCTACCATCACTTGCATATGTGTATTTACATATATTGTTTCAGAGTTTCCAAGAGCAATACAACAGTATCATACTATCTACGCAATAAAGGATAAGAGATTGCAAACCTCATTTTTCTACTCTTGGTTTTCTCTTATCTCAATGGAATATAAGACAAGGCTAAGAGTTCACTCAAAAGTTGAAGACATTGGTATGTGTGGGCTTCTTTAAAGAGAGTTTTTAGATACTGTGGTTTTCCTTTCTCTCTCCATGAACTGTGTGTACCTCTTACTTTGAGCCAAATGAGAAGGTTCAGGAGAACAATTTGGAGAGCTTGATGTATCAAGAAGTCATACATGACTAATGCCTGAAAACTGTAAAGCTGAGAGTGTGGCTGGGTAACTGCACAGCACGAGCACTGCATTGGACGGAGGATGTGTTTCCATGAATGTGCATTTCCTGTGTACTTCCTGAGCTATGTGGGTCACATGGAAGGGAGTCCACCAAGGGCAGAATTGACATGTAGATGCTGGAGGGCTTCCTGCCAGGAGCAAGACTAATCAGCAGGAGGAGGCTGGACATACACTTTTAAATGAAAATGTTAAGGCAAGATTATGAACAGTAAGCAAGGGAAGCATAATACAATTCGGAGAACTTTTAGTCAGCTGTTCCTAGTGAGAATAACTGAAGAACCTGCAAAAGTGTCCCATGAGAGAGAGAAAACTTTGGATATCGGTCTCATGAAGGAGGCTCCCACATTAGATAAAAGTAAGAACTGTTCCATCCCTTACTTCTCTTCATTCCCAAGCTCCAACATGGAAGGAACCAAAACTGTTGTTGCAAGTTGGAAAGGAGGTGGGAAGAGAATGAAAGAAGATGTTGACCATGAGCTGTATTTCCCACTGCAGTCTCCAAGCCTGAGACAAGTGCACACTGGGGAAGGGGAGAAATTTTTAAAAAGACAACGCCCCAGAGTTCTGGTGCTAAATTAGACTGCTCTTTTTATTACCCGTAAATAACTGGAGGACCTCTTACTACATAAAGGACCTAGAAAAGCTTCTGGACTTGCCCAAGATTTCACCCAGAGGTGATGAACAAGCTGATAGAGCAGGTTTTGCAAGAATAGTTTGGAAGAAAGAATAAAGTCCATTCTGCTTGCACTCTGCTGAGTCTAGCTCCATTATTAAACCTGTCACATTAACTACATGACCAAGGACAAGGAATTTCACTTCATTGTTTCATCATGTGAAAACTGAAAGAATTGTACTTATGCATTCTATCAACTGAAACTATCGTATGTGATAAAACACAAGTATGATAAAACATTTAGCACTGCCTGAGCCTATGTAATGTTTAGTAAGTATTTTGTTTGTATAAAGGATTAAGGGCAATAATTTCCCAACTTGAAACAACAGAAAACAAAAGATGGGACAAGTTGTGTGGTCTCCCTCTGCACAGCCCTTAAAGAACACAAGAAATATGATTAGGGAGTTAGAGATCGTACTGGTTATTTATCATTCTATAATTAAAAGCTCCAAAAATTGGTGCCTTAAAAAAACACAACAATTTATTGGCTGGACAGCAAATTATTCTGTGGACTGGCAAATTATTTCCAGCTGGAGTGTCAGCTGTGTTCATTTATGTGTTTGGTTTCACCTGGCAGACCAGCTCAGGGCTTCTAGTCCAGGATGGCCTCACTCTCGTTTGGCGGTGGGCTAGGGCTGTTGGCCAGGGTGCCTCAGATCTCCTCCATGTGGCCCCTCCAGCAGGAAAGCTTGGGTGTGTTCTCATGGCACCTGGATTCCAAGACAGCAAGAATAGAAGCTGCAAGACTCTGGAGACCTAGGCTTGGAAGTCATACAGTACCACTACTGTCATATTCCACTGGTCAATGCAAATCCCAAGTCCAGCTGAGATTAAAGAAGAAAAATAAACTTCACCACTTGAGGAGAGGAATGCAAAAAATGTGTAAAAATGTTTAATATGCCATAGGGAGAAAGACAGCTTTTCTTGTGAGGGAACATATTATGAAGAAATCACTGAACTAGGAGTCACAAAAACTGGTTTTCAATCCTACATTTCTCATAAACTGGCTGGGTGATTTTTACCTAATTTTCCATCTTGGTAAAATCCAGCACCGAAAGCCTATGTTTCTAGGTTTCTGATTCAGTCTCTATTTCTTCTCTTGGGGCCTTAGAAGTCTCTATAGGTTTATGGTTATCAACCCATGGGAACTGATTCTCTCTCTCCGTTAAGATAAACAGATCAGTGAAGAAACAGCCTAAGCCTACTAACCCCACTCCTGAAAGTAGACTGTAATGTCGTAGCTATTTGGAATCTTCTTTAGAAGATATTTGGCCTTTTCCCACTGCCTCTGCATGGTTTTTGTTTGTTGGTTGGTTGGTTGGTTGATTGTTTTGTTTTGTTTTATTTTGTTTTGTTTTTTTTCTACTTTCTCTATTCTGCAGACTGAAAGGCAGATGCTCTCATGGATAATAAGAATGAGATTCATGCTGGTTAGCAGGAAGGAATCCAGTGTCTGGGTGTCTGTGGACTTTGTGGAGAAGAGTGGCTATGCCAACTCTGGACTGCATCTCTAAAGTCTTTTACATGTGAGGAAATTACTGTTTTATTTAAGCTACAGCAGTTTCTTTCCATCACTCAGGGCTGACTCTAGTCCTACTAATAGACAGGCATTACTACCTCTAACAAAGTCAACATTCTGATGACCATTGCAAACTGCACAACTCTAAGCATTGCCAATTATATGGACTAGGATGTGCTTGGTTTCCTACAGTGTCGAGCCACACGGCAGACTTGAACCCAACATCTATCATAATGTAAAAAGAGAAAGTTGATCTGATACTGCTATCTTGTTCCTGTATTGCTTGCTGGTTCTCTCGGAAACCTAGATGTTCTTGCTTAAGCTGTTCAATTTGGCAATATTTTTATGAGTCCTTAACAGTTGGAGTACTCCCAAGAAAACAGAAACCATTCTAGGTATTTCAGAGGAAACAAAACATATGTAGTTGAGTACACAGGTGATAGAAGAATTGAGAAGCCATAACAAACTAAGTATAGAAGAAATGTAACTCAATACAGTAAAGGCCATATATTACAAATTCACAGCTACTATCATACTGAACAGACAAAAGGTGAAGTCTTTTTCTTTAAGTTCTAGAACAACACAAGGAGGTCTCCCACCCTCCCACTCTTATTTAACATAGTTCTGAAAGTTCTAGCCAGAGCATTAATACAACAGAAAGCAAAAAGGGAATCCAGACTGGGAAGAAGGAAGTCAAGCTATCCCTATTTGTAGATGGCATTATATTTATAGAAAACTCTAAAGACTCCACCAAAAATTGCTAGAGCTAATAAATGAATTCAGTAAAATTCCAGGATACAAAATCAACATTAAAAAAATCGATAGTGTTAATAACAAAATATCTGAAAAAGAAATCAAGAATGTAATCCCATTAATAATAGCTTACCAAAAAAAAAAAAAAAAAAAAAAAAGATGAAATACCTAGGAGTAAATTTAGCCAAGGAGGTGAAAAATCTCTACAATGAAAATGACATAACATTGATGAAAGGAATTGAAGAAGACACAAATAAATGAAAAGATGCCCTGTATTCATGTGTTGGAAGAATTAATATCATCACAATGTCCATACTACCCAAAGCAATGTACATATTAACAATTTCAATCAAAATATCAATGGCATTCTTCATAGAAACAGAAAACTTATTCTTAAAATTTGTATGGAACCACAAAAGACTCCATAGAGCCAAAATAATCTTGACCAAAAATAACAAAGCTGGAGGCATCATACTACCTGACTTCAAAATATATTCTAAAACTATAGTAACTGAAAGAGCATGATACTGGCATAAAAACAGACAAATGGACCAATGGAACAGAATAAAGATCCCAGAACCAGAAGACTAGTGGAAAGCCAGGACTTTTAATCAGTGGTAACAAGGGCACCCCTTGACCCCGCAAAAATGTCATTAGAGGCCATGTGGGGAGCAATAATGAGGCATTCCTACCCCTTACAGAAAGTGAGGTATCAGTAGAGGCCAAATGGGGAGGGGGTGGAGGCTGGAAATCCTACCCTTGCCCAACAGTAGTGAAGAGTCCTAAACTGGGATGTCATCAGAGGAACCTGAATTTCTGCCCTTACCTGGCAGTAACAAGTCTGTGCTCCCTCTTTCTTACTTTGCTGAAGAAGTATCAGAAAAATCCAGCTAAAACAAAAGGTTTAAATAAGATCTAGATTCTCATAACAAAGATGTCTAAGTTTCAGTGGAAATTACTCATTATAACAAAAACCTGGGAGATCTGAAAATGAAAGTAAATTAAAAGACAATATAGATATCCATGAATAGATGTCAGAGATATTAGAATTATCTGATAAAAATCAGCCATAATAAAACTGCTTAAATGAGCATCTATGAACTGCTGAAACAAATTTAAAAAGTAGAAAGTCTCAGTAAAGAAATAGAGACATATAAGGAAGAGTCAAATGGAAATTTTAGAACTCAGAAATACAAAAAATAGAATTAATAAATAAATACCACAAATTTAAAAATCAATGGACACAATCAAGAGGAGACAGGAAAAACAAACAAACAAACAAACAAACAAAAAAACCCCCAGTGTACTGAAAGATAGAATAATGAAATTACCCAATCTGAACAACAGAGAGAAAATAGACTGCAAAAAAATTGAACAAAGTCTCAGAGATCTGTGGGATTACAATGAAGGATTTAACATTTTTGTCATCACCAAAGGGCAGGGCAAAAAAAGTACTCAAAGAAATGATAACTGAAATGTTCTCAAATTTGGCAAGAGACATACATCTACAGATTCAAGAAGCTGAGCAAATCCCAAACAGATAAACCCAAAAAGATCCACACCAAGACACATCATATTCAAACTTCTGAAAACTGGACATAAAGAAAAACCTAAAAACAGCAAAAGAAAAATGACATCAATAGGGCAAAAACAATTTTAATGACAGCGGATTTCTCATTAGAAGCCATAGAGGCTAGAAGAAAATGGTATGCATTTTCCAAGTGCTGAAAGAAAAAAATTTCAACCCAGAATCTTATACTGAGAAAAAATATACTTCAGAAATGAAGGAAAAGTCAAGACATTACATCTAAGAGTATTTTTCATCAATAGAGTTATCCTAGAAGAGTGGTTAAAGGAAGTTCTCTACACAGAAAGAAAATGATAAAAGAAGGAACCTTGAAATGTCCAAAAAAGAAAAAACACAGAGAGCAAAAATATGGTAAATACAATAGGCTTTCCTTTTTGTGAGTTTTTGAAATTGTGGTTGACAGTTGAAGCAAAAGATATAACATCTTTTATGTGGTTCTAAATGTATATAGAGAAAATATTTAAGATCATCATATTATAAACATGAAAGGAAATAAAATGACTGTGATTAATTATCTATATATAATATTAAAGCAACCACTAAAAAACTGTTCCCAAAGGTACACTAAAAAAAAAATCTTATAGAAAAATTAAAATACAGCTTGAAAAATTTTCAAGTAACCCATAGAAAGCCATAAAAAATATAAATGAAAGAACAAACATAAAACAAAAAAAATAAAATGTCACACTTTAACTCACCAATAATTCCATTAAATATAAGTGGTCTAGTACACCAGGTAAAAGACAGAGATTTGCAAACTGATTAAAAACATCACCCAACTATATTCTGTCTGCCAGAATTTCACTTCAAATATAATGATGTAGGCACCTTAAAAGTAAATAATTTTTAAAAAGATGTATGATACAAACATTATTCAAAAGAAAGCAGGAGTACTTACATTAACATGAGGTAAAGTAGACCTCAGAGCAAAGAAAATTACCAGAGACAAAGAGGGATATTATGTAACAATTAAAAGGTCAATCAACCAAAAAGATATGAGAATCCTAAAAGTGTATGCACCAAACAACAGTGCTGAAATATGTGAAGCACAAACTGAAAGAACAGTAAGTAGAATTTGACAAATCCACAGTAAGAGTTGGAGACTTTAACACCCCTTCTTAACAAACAATAGAGTATCTAGACAGAAAATCAGCAAGAATATAGAAGAAGTCAACATGGCCTAATCAACATTTGTAGAATACTCCACCCAACAATAGCAGAATAGACATTCTTTCCGAGTGCTCACAAAACATATACCAAGATAGGTGATACCTTATTAGAAAAAATTCAGAAATTTTAAGAGCATTAAACTCAGACAGAATGCATTCTCCAGTCATAATAGGATCAAGCTAGAAATCAAATAATAGAAAGATAAAATCTCAAAACACTTGTAAATTAAACAACATACCTCTAAATAATCTATGGGTCAAAGAGGAAGTCTCAAGAAAAAAACTTTTAAAATACATTGAACTGAATGAAAATGAAAATATGACACATCAAAATTCATGGGACACAGCTAAAGTTGTATTGAAGGGGAAATGTATGGTGCCAAACACACATGGGAAAAGAAAAAAAGTCTCAAATCAATAATCTGAGCTCCCCTCTTAAGAACACAGATAAAGAGGAAAAAAATAAGCCCAAAACAATCAGAAGGAAGAAAATAATTAATATAAGAGCAAAAATCAATACAATTAAAGCCAAAAACAGGAGACAAAAATCAATTTAAAACAAGAATTGGCTCTTTGAAAAGATTATTAAAACTTACAAACCTCCAGCAAGACTGAAAGAGGAAAAAAGAGAGAAAATACAAATTACAAATATCAGTAAAGAAACAAGGGATATCACTATAGTACCTGCAAACATCAAAATTCCATGAGCAACTCTAGCACATAATTTGAAAATTTAGATATAATTGATTGATTGATCAAAATCACAAATTTTCATAACTCATCTAACATGAAATAGTTAATTTATATAGCCCTATAACTTTTTAAGAAAATTTAATTTGTAATTTAAGGACTCCCAAACAAGAAATCTTCAGTCTCTAACAGTCTCAGGAAAAACTACCAAACATTTAAAGAAGAATTAACACCAATACTATACAATGTCTTCCAGAAAATATAAGAGGAAGGAACAGTTATCAAATTATTTTATGAAGCTACTCTCACCCTAATACCAAAACCAGACAAACAAAACCTATAGGCCAATATCCCTCATGAAAATAGATAAAAAATGTTCTTATCAAAATATTATCAAACAAAATTCAGCAATATATAAAAATATTATTCTCCATGACCAAATAGGATTTATTCAACGAATGCAAGACTGGTGTAAAATCTGAAAATCAATCTATGTAGTTTACCACATTAACATGCTAAAGAAGAAAAAATTGCATAATCATATCAATCGATTCAGAAAAGTATTTGACAAAATTTAACACCTATCAGAGTTGTCAGTGATAAGGAAAAATAGGAAAAGAAGGGAAATTTTCTATTTTTCTCAGAAAAATAGAAATAGAGGGGAACTTCCTTAACTTCCTTAAGATGGACAAAGTCCATCTTCAAAAATCCTGTAGTTAACATGATACTTGATGAGAGACTCAATGTTTTCCCTGTAACACTAGGAAAAAGGCAAGGATGGCTGGTCTGGTCTCACTCTCATTCAGTATAGCACTGGAAGTTCTAATCAGTGCGATAATGTAAGAAAAATAAATAAAAGAATACAGATCAGAAAAGTAGAAGCAAAATGGTTTCTATTTACAGATAACATGAATGTCTTATATAGAAAATCCCAAAGAATATACAAACAAAAATCAAATATAAGAACCCAAAGAATATACAAACAAAAATCAAATATAAGAACCAAAAAGTGACTTAATCAAGGTCACAAGATACAGGATAGACATACAAAAATCAGTTATATTTTCATATACTAGCCATGAACACATGGACACTAAAATTTAAAATAACACCATTTACAGTCCCTTAAAAAAATACGTAGCTGAAGCATTAGTCATAGTAGCAAAGACATGGAATCAACCTAAGTGTCCGTCAATGGATGAGTGAATAAAGACAAAGAGATATACATACATAATGGGATACTATTTAGCCATAAAAAGAAGAAAATCCTGTCATTTGCCACAACATGGGTGAATTTGAGTTCATTATTTTAAGTGAAATAAACCAGACACAAAAAGACAAATACTGCATAATCTCAGTTATATGTGGAATCTAGAAAAGTTAATCTCATCGAGGTAGAGAGTAGAATGGTGGTTACCAGGGGCTAGAGTGGTTGTGAGGAGGGTTTGGGGAGATGTTGGATAGAAGGAATAAGTTCAAGAGATCTATCATTCAACACGGTGACTATAGTTACATTGCATCTTGAAAAATGCTAAGAGAGTGAATGTAAAGTGTTCTCACCAGAAAAATGATGAATCTATGAAGTAAAGCATGTTAATTAGCTAGATCTAGTCATTCTACAGTATTACATACACTTTAAAACATCATGTTGTACATGATAAATATGCATAATTTTATCTGTTGATAAACAAAAATAAAAGCAAATACTTAGCAAATCTAACAAAACATGTGTATTAGGGTTCTTCAGAGAAACAGAACCAACAAATGATGCTAGAAAAATTGGACATTCATAAACAAATAAATTAACCTTGACCTAAATCTCACATTTTATACAAAATATAACTCCAAATATATTATGAACTTAAATCTAAGACATAAAAATATAAAACTTATAGGAAAAAAAAAAAAACCATAGGAGAAATCCTTTGATGCCTAAGGCTAGGCAAAAATTTCTTAGACTTAACACCAAAAATACACCCATAAGAGGAAGAGTTGATAAACTGGATTTCATCAAAATTAAAAATCTTTGCTCTGTAATCAACTATTAACTATTTAAGAGGATTAAAATACAGACTACAGACTGGGAGAAAATATTTGCAAACTACATATTTTTTTTTAAAACTGGTATCTAAAATATCTATTTAAAAAAACACTCAAAACTTAACATTAAAAATAATCTAATTAGAAAGTAGGCAATAGAAATGAAAAGACATTTTACCAAAAAGAATATAAATATGGCAAATAAGCACACTGAAGATTGTTCAAAATCATTACCTACTGGAGAAATGCAAATTAAACCTGCAATGAAATATCAGTACATACTCGTCAGAATGGCTAAAATAAATAGTGACCACCAAATGCTAGAGAGTATGGAGAAATTGGATCACTCATGCATTGCTGGTGGGAACATAAAATGGCATAGTTTTATACAGAAATAAAAACTTATATTGGCACAAAACCTGTACACAAATGTTTGTATCATCTTTATTCATAATATACAAATGAGAAATAACTTAGAAGTTCTTCACTGAGTGAGTGGTAAAACAAACTGTGGTAATACATACATACCATGGACTATTACTCAGCAGTGAAATGTAAACTAACTGTTGATATCCACAACAACATAGGTGAATCCCCAGAGAATTATGTTGAGTGAAAAAAGTCAATACCAAAAGGTGACATACTATATAATTCCATTTATATAAAATCATTTAAATACCAAAATTATGGACACAGAGAACAAATTAGTGGTTGTCAGGGGTTAAGGAGGTGTTAGAGGTTGGATGGAAGTAGATTTGTCTATGAAAGGACAACATGAGAGATCCTTGTGGTGATGTAACTGTTCTGTATCCTGATTGTATCAATGTCAATATCCTGGTTGTAAAATTGTACTATAGTTTTGCAAGATGTTACCATTGGAGAAAACTGAGTAAAAGGTATGTGAATCTCTCTGCATTATTTCTTACAACTGCCTGAGAATCCTCAAGTGTCTCAAAAATAAAAATTTAATTAAAAAAAGTTTTTAATTTGCAAGATCAGTACTATAATTGTCCCATGGAATAAATTGGATAATGCAGCAGTCTAATCTTTATTGCAAACAACAGAATCTATTCTAGATAGTTTAGTCAGAGTTAGTCCCTATTCAGTGATATTTGGAAGTTCATGATATCTGGGAAAATCTGTGCAGCAACAATGCCAAGACCACACCGTGTTCCAGCCAAGGTACCCTTACTGCTGCCAACACTGCCCAGACATTGTGGCTCCTACTGTGGTGCTGGGCAACAATCATCAGAGGCCCTGGCACCACACATTTGCCAAGAGTTGATCCGTAGTACACACTTTTCCTGCCATTTTTCACTTTGCAGTCGAAGTCTGGTACAAGTGCATCTGATTAGCAAAGCCTAGGTCATAGCCTGTGCCTGACTGCAGGGGAGTCTGAGAGAGCATGATCTGGCTTCTACCTTGGAGAAGAGGAATTTATAATATGGGAAATTCTCCCAACAAAGAAAAATTTTCAAAAAATACCTGGTCACAAACAGCAAATATTCACTACAGACAGAATGCCATCTTTTGCAACAAAGAGACTATTTGCTTTTTGAAGATCTAAAGAAAAATTTCAAATTCTGGTAGGGAAAAGGAATGTGTTTCTTTGATAACTTACACATTTTTCTCTTCAGTTCGGGTGTTCTCTGTTTCTTGCTTTGATATTGACATATTGTATTTTTATAAAAGTCATACATTTCACTTGTCTTTCCAATCATATTAGCATATAACTGTGCATGACATTTCTTAATTAGTTATAATATTGTTCTCCATTGCTGTACTTCCTCTTTATATCTCATTTTATTTTACTTTGTATTTTCTTTTCTTTTTTATTACAAAATACATGTTTATTATAGCAAACTTGAAAGTCACAAAAGCACACAGAAGAAAAAAATTATTTGAAATCCAGAATCCAATAATAACTGTAATGAACTCCCCAATATCCATTCTACCCATATCCTATTGTAAAACAGACGTGTAGTTTCAGTGGCATTCACTCTACCACCATATCTGGGGTGACCCCTATTTGACCTAAGCCAACCAAAGTGATTTCATTCCCCCTGGCTAATGTGATAAGTTCAGGCAGAGTTATAATATCTAAGCCAGTCAATGCCTGGCACCCTCCTTTCCATAGTGATTGGTTCAGGAGAGGGCACATAACCTATGCTGGCCCAGAATTAAAGAATCCCAAGACTTAAGTATGTTAACAGAAAAGCTCTCTTCTCCACCCCCACCCCCATTCATGCCTGACTAGTGTAAAGGAGAAAGCATTTAGCCCCAGAGCTGCTTGAAACCTATGTGGAAGTAGAGCTTATACTCAGGAGATGGAGTTAAAAATAGAGAGAGAGAAATTGTGTCCTCATCCCATCACTAAAGTCTCTAACACCAGGTTCTCAGAGGTTTAGTCCCAGGTCGTTGCTTTCACTTCCTAATTGAACAAAGTAAGATTTGCCCAGATTTATCATGTGACAATAGGGAAATGTGTATTTTGTCTCTAAATTTGTTTTTGACCTACATGTGTGGCTGTCTTGGTAAGGGGTCTCATGGATAATTCTCTTTTAAGGACCTAGAGTCTCCCAAGCAAATCCTATTTTGAAATGGAATTCTTACTTTGCTTCCCAGATTGTCCTCTAAATTTTCTAAAGCCTGTGGTCCATAAATATAGAACTGGCGGATGTAGCTTGATTTTAGTACGCAGTCCAGGTTTTGGTGCCAATGTTATGTTGAAATATAAGAGTGTTATTGAAATTGTATCATCTATATTTAAAATACTAGTGGGTTACTTGAGCTTGGCATGCCTAACTACTCTTGATAAGGGTCAGGACCACACTCTGTTAACCTAAAAAAAGAGATGACCCTGAGGCTGTCTGTGGATGTCTTAAGCTACAGGACATGCACCCTGTCCAGGCTACCACTGTTGAGCTTTTGAAACCCATTTAGAAGTGCTGTTTCTCCGCTGACTAAATAGGGTACAGCCAGTTTCCTTGAGGGCTCGCAGGCTGTCCTGACGACCCTCCAACTTCTCTCCCAACACTTTCATAAACACTGTGACTGGCGTAGTGGGAAGCCACACAATAACTCTTCAGTTCTTTCTTTGGTTTGAGATCCTCCTCTGTGAGTAGAGGTGGATTAAAGCTAGCATGCTTTGTTTATAGCTAAAGATTACTCATTTAGAGTAATAAAGAATCCATTCTAGTGCCACCACAAAAGTAGAAAGATAGTCCAAGTAAAGTGACTTCAAATCCCATTCTCATATTTGTAGATGGCAGGTATTCCTTCCAGACCTTATCTTCATTTCTAGCAGGCATTCATTAGTGTCAAGGTCTCAGTTCTCAGTTCTTCTCAGTTCTGCGCAAAAGCTAATTTCTAGCATGCATTGCAACCTCTGTGCTTATTGTAACTGCCTCTGACCATGACATTACGGAGCCCCACAGCCTCAGAAAATGTGCTACCTTCTCTGGGTCTCTATTACATCTTCTTGTCTAAGTCCTGTTGGGAGTCACTGATTCTCAGTGAAGAAAGACAGGTGGTGTGGGTGGGACAGGGCAGGGGCACATGCAGTGTCCTGGCACCCAGAAGCAGAGACAGGCAGACAATAAACAAGCACACAAATAAATATTGTAATTTCAGGTGGTGATAACTGCTATAAAGAAAAATAAAGCAGAAAAGGGAGATGGAGGGTGTGGTAATAAGAAGCCATTTTTTTAATGGTCCCCATTTTACTTTATTTTATTTTATTGAAACATAATTGTAATGCATATTTGTGGGGTATAGAGTTGAATATCAATACCTATGTGCAATGTGTGATGGTCAAATCAGGATAATTAGCATATTCATCATTACAAAAGACAAACCATTCTTTGTGTTCATTAACCAATTTCTGACTAACCCCCCTCGCACTCCCCCTTTCACACAGTTCTGATCTTGCCTTTTGAGAGTTCAACTTATTATTATTATTGTTGCTCCTTCCTCCCTTCTTTTCTTTCTTTCTTTCCTTCTCTCTTATTTATTTTTAGCTCACTTATGAGTGAGATGTGGTATTTCTCTTCCTGTGCTTGGCTTATTTCACTTAACATAACTTTCTTCAAGCTCATCCCTGCTGCTGTGAATGGCAGAATTTCATTCTATTTTATGGCTGAGTAGTATTCCATTGTGTATATATACCACATTTTTCTTATCCAGTCATCCATCAATGGACATTTGGGTTGGTGAACTTGAGCAGAAAGGAGCGAAGAGTCAGCCATGTGATGATCAAGGGAAGACTTCAAACTTTCCTTTATGTGTTGGGAAGTCATCGGACAGTTTTTAAAGGCTTGCTGAGGCTCCTGGAGAAGACGGTGTTACATGGAAGCAGGAAGGCTGTTTAGAAGGCCATTAGAGTCATTGCAAGATCCAGGCAAGAAATGATGAAGATATAGATTAAAGCGATAGCAATCGAGGTGTCCAGAAACAGCTGAAGTCAAGATATATACCCCCTCCCGCCCCCACAAGAAGGTATCATCAAGAGTGTTAATTGATGGATTCCATGGGAAATTAGAAGGGGGGATGGCTATCAAGCATAAAGCCTAGATTTGATGCTTGAATAGCTGGATGAATGGTGTTGCCATTTTCTGAAGGAGAGAAAATTGAGGGAAGAACAAATTCTGAGTGGATACTTTGTGGAGAGCTTGGTTTTAGATGTTTAAATTAAGGTGGGCTTATTAGACATTGAACTAGAGATGTTGAATAGGAAATTAAATAAAATGTCTAGAGCTCAAGGGAGTGGTCAAGGCTGGAGATAACAATTTGGAAGTTTGAACTGAAGTAGATTAGCTTTAAAGCCAAGGGACCAGAGGACATCACCCAGGAATGAAGTCAGAACATGGGCCTCTCCAATGTTTGATAGCCAGAAAGAGAAGCCAGAAAAGGAAATTAATTTGAAGAATTAGGATTTTTAGCTCTGTGTGTGTGTGTGTACATTGATGTTTTTTTAAATTGGAAATGTCACATTGGGGTATACATACAGATATCTGTACGCATCAGAATTATTTTATATCTTTTTGATTGTATTTATCAGAGGCTTATCAATGTTCTTCCTCTTGTCAAATAAGCAGCTCTTAATTTTGTGTATGATTGTGCCACTTATTTTCCAGGTTATTAATTTATGCTTTTATATTATTTTCCTGTTTTGCTCTAGACGAATACTTTATTTTTGTTCTAGAATTTTACAGTATAATAATTTTTCATTTATAGATATTTTTAATATTTTCATATTAAAGACCTTTAAATGAGTACATTTTCTTCTAACCACTGTTTTGGCCACATCCCAACACATTTTTCGATGCAGAGCTGTGCTTATTATTACTCTAAAATAGATTTTTATTGCATTCTTAATTTCTTTTATAAGCCAATTCTTACTCATAAAAAATCTTTAATATCCCAAGAAATTAAGCAACTTGTTAACATTTTCGTTATTCATTTTTTCTTTAAATGTGTTATGGTTAAAGCATGTGTTGGGCAGGATTCCTGCTATTAGGAGGTTGTTTTGATATTTTAAAAACACCTTTATGGCTTATTTCGAGTTTTAAAAAGATTTTTGGTGACAGCTATTCACAGATATATTGTCAATTTTTCTCGCCTAATTTCACAATTTGTTAAAATTGCCTGAATAATTGGATTGTCCAAATCTTCAATATTTTCATTATTTAGCTTTATCATCTTGATATTGTTAGTCCCTACCTTTCCCACCCCCAAGGATAATCATTCCTTTCGAGGTAAGCCCGACCAATGACAATTACATCAAGGGTCTTAGTACTACCAGTGCAAGGAGACTATGTTGAGCTCTGTTGCTCCTAACAGGTTATTCGTGGTGGTTGGGTGAGAGGCTCCAGAGTTAGTGCGTTCCTACCATGACCTCTCTATTGACTGATGTTATAGAACTCCTGCCTCCATCCCTGCCTGTAATCTCTCTAGAACTAGATCTCAGCTCTACCTCAACCACTGCTGTTCCTGGGGAACTTGATTCTGCTCTGTGAACCCTGGGCAGCTAGATGAAGACCAGAATCAACCACAAGTATGCATCCCCCATTACTTCCTGGTGCTGATGCTTCCAGCATTTGAGGTCCTCTGCTATTCGGGATCTTCTCAAAACATTGAATTCTGCCAAAAAAAAAAAAAAAAAAATTGAAGTTTGCCATTGAAATCTACATACTTTGGAAAGTCATTATATTTTAAGTCTAATTGTGACTTCTTCTCCTGCCACCCCAGAAATGTTGAGGTTCTAGCATGCATACTACCTGAACTTGCTGGAGTTGTGTACATTCTCATACTGTGCAGCTCAGATCCCTCATCACAAATGCATTATTTTGTCATTCTCTTTGTGATAGTCCAAGTCCTCAAAAAAGCAAGTGTTTAAATTATATTAATCATGCAAGTGTTTATTAGGGGAAATGTCTGTGAAGGAATATGGGGAGGGAGCCAGAGAGGACTGGGAGAGCCATCAAGTCACAATGCAAATTTCAAGTGGAGTGAAGGATAGAGAGAGAGAGAAGGGAGCAGAAGCCTTGCAGACCGGCACATAGCCTAAGGAGGCTTGGGAGAATCACTGGGGAGCCCTCAAGCTGAAGTTGCTGTCAGAGGAATCCCTTGTCTCCAAGAATGGGCTGTCCCTTAGATCCCATGGGAGCAGCCTGTGGGTGGCATAGACTTCCACACTGATGGATTGCAAAGCTCAGCAGCTGGGGTTCTCCTCAATTAGCTCCATGGACTTGAAGGTCTGCAAGGAAAGTTCTGTCCATACTCTCCTCCATTTTAAATAAGTTTTCATTAATATATTTTAATGTTACATTGTTTGAATGTAACTTGGTTGTGTTATTTTTATTGTGCCTTTTTATTATATTTTATAGTCACTATTATGCTTAATAATTTATGCATTAACTTCTACAATTTTGAATATCATTTATACTTTCCTTGTAATTTCATAGTGTCTGAGCTAATCTTGCATTTTTTTTTAAATTTATAAAGTGTCTTTTTATTTTTTCAGTATAGAATGAGACTTTTTTCTAGAGGTGAATTTTATTTTTTGAGAAATAGTAATTTTGTCTAAAATCCACTCTACCAAATTGTTTTTCTTCCTCCTATACTTGTTATTTAACAAATATGCCATTTTATACATAGTATGCATTTACGTGTTTTCCTAAAATGTGCTTGAAGATAGCTTTATTTAATTCAACACGACAAGGTTAACTGATAAAAACACTTTTATTTCTATTTATGTTAAACAGGAAATAGAAACTTTGGGTTGGTTCCTTTCTCTGACATGAAGTTTCGCACTGACTTTGATGTCTAAATGTGCATCTCATTTCTTCTCTTTTTTTGATCTCATGTCAGCATTATACTGATCATGACATCAATTCGTTAGCAGTCAGAGTTCTCAATGATATCTTTTCAACGTCATTTTCCCATATCATAAACTGCTGAAAATAACATTTAAATGTTGTTTAGAGGTGAGATATGTAGTCAGCAAATTTCTCTATGACCTTTGAAACTGAAAAATCTGTCTACTTATTTTTTCTTTCCAAATGAATGATCACTCAATCAGAAAAATGGTCTCTGAGGGAACAGGTTTTCCTTAAGAACTTACTGATATTGTCTTATTTTAAGATTTTGTGATTTAGGTTCTAAAAGTTGCAGTCACTCTAATCTGTAATCTTTTGAATACTATCAGTTCATTTTCAGATTCCTGTATTATCATTACATTGCCATTGAAATGAAGGTGGCAGCAAATAAATGTGTTAGCTTGCTCTCCTGTTTTTTCTATTAGCCAGTATATTTTGGGTTGTGAAGATCAGATTCCCAACCTTCACTAATTTAGTCAAAAAGGAGAATTGTTTTCTCATGTAACTGTAAGCAGGGTGGTGGGCCAGTGGTATAGATGGACTATTTTTCTCCCCGTCTCTCACCACAGCTTCTTTCTAATGTTGACACCATTTTCTTCTGCAACCTGGCTTCCTCCACGTGAGTGGTGACAGTTCTAGGGATATGCCTTTGAGTTCCACCATCAAAGAAGAAATGCTTGTCCTTTTCCTCAAAGTCCAGTTTGAAAAAGTCCTGAGCAAGAGCTGTGATTGGTCTTTCTTAGACCAGATAGATACTCACATCATCAGTTGTGATGGGGTGAGGGGGTGTGTATATAGTTGGCCCAGTCTGGGTCAGGTGCTCGACTTTTGGCCTCTCATTTGTCAGGAGCAGAGATTTAGAAAGAAAATGTCATCTTTAAGCCAAATCTTGCAGAGAGGAAAGAGCATTTCCCAAGGGAAGGGGGGGGGACTGCCCCAAAGAAAGAAAGGAGGAATTCTAGGCAGACAAGACAATCCATATTCATTATAGCAACTTTTACTCATTTAACACCACCTTATTCAGGAATTCCTTTAAACCCAAGACAGATTATTACGCACCAAGTTCTGTCATTTTATATGCTTTATTTTAATACGAGTATAGTTTGGGTTTTATTTCCTGGTCTAGCCCATCAATTAACTTTTATGGATTAATAACAATATTCTTCTTTTTAAACATTTTAAACATAGTTTTTTAAAAATCAAATAATACAGGTATGTATAAAGTAATGTGAAAATTTCTGTCCTTTTGCCCATTTTCCTAAATCCCCAGTCAACTGTTATAACAGTTTGGTACGTATCTTTCTAACCCCTTTTTCAGAAATATCCTCACACACACACACACACACACACACACATACACACACAGAGAAATTTCTTCAAACAATATATATGATACTTTGCATGATGCTTTGCAACTTTCATTTTTATTTATTTCAAAGTAGTCAGTTTTATATATCAGCATATCTAGTATTTCCTCATTCCATTTAATGGTTACACAATATTTTATTGTACAGTTATAACAAAATTTGTTTAATCAGTTCCCTTTTATTGGGTATTTACATTGCATCTAGTTTCATTATTTCAAAACAAAGGATATGTATGTTTCCAACAAGGGTATACATATCCTTGTGTATATATTGCCGCACACTTGCATAAGTGCATAAATCTAGAAGAACAATTCTTAGAAATGGACAGCTGGGTCAAAGAGTGTGCCAATGATATTCTTAATTACTCTATTATGTTTAATCATTATGTTACATCTCCTTTATTCTAACCAGCCCTAGATTAATGACAGCTGCAATTCCTCTCATTTCTTTGCTAACATCTATTATTTATATTTTGATTGTGGTTTTTTTTGAGTCATTTTATTGCAGGGAAGTTAGAAGTTTCTTCTGGATTCATGCATTATGAAATCGTTTTCTTGTGCTAGAATATTCTTTCCTTGGTTTTTGCATATCTACTGCCAGTTTTCAGTACTGATATTTTCATTTATTAAGCCATTGATTTGGTATTTTATTGTGTTTACTAAAGAAAGAAATCTCTGACTGGTTACTCTGGCATCTTTGGTGATATCTTGTATGCTCTAAAACACCACAAATCTGAAATGTATCATTCTATTTTTCAGAGAACCTAAGTTTTAGACTTTTAGTCATCGAAATTTTTTTCTGTTTTGTTTAAATATTAGGCATCAAAACCCGTCTTAACAGATCCTATTTAGCATACTTGAAAGTCTTCTTGGTACCTCAAGACTAACATTAGGACATCAGTCCTAACGTAATGAACAAAGTGTCCTAAGTCGTTGGATCAACTTTCTCGAATTCCCCTGCCAACATGCCTCTTGATTGTGAGCTAATACGTGCTCATTGCTTCCAGGAGGCCAGCCCTTTCTTATCTACTTTCTGTGAGTAAATCATTTTATTAAGCTTTTTATAATTGTCTCCAATAAATAAATAAATCGATTTTTAAAAGTCTATCAGACTTCTTGTGAGTGAAGTGCCTGAACTTTATTTAGTTCATGGACTTTGGGACATCTGTTTGTCAGCCTGCTAGTTTATTTCACTATTTCCTAATTCTTAGCTATGTTCTAGAAAGGCTGTATAGTTCAATATTGGATAAGATATAAATGTATATACACACATATATGAGGGATCTTCAAACAAAAAGTTCATGGAAAGATTTGTATTATCTTTTAATTCTATTTTTCTATGGACTTTTTGAAGACCCCTCCTGTGTATGCATATATGTGTGCAAGTGTATATATGTGTGTGTGTGTGTGTGTGTGTGTGTGTGTGTTTATGTAGGTGTATACATGTATATACCTGAGTGTGTGTGCATATGTAGGTATACACACATATATGCAGCATATCTACAGAATTAGGATACCTAGAAAAGTAGGATCATAGAGTATCCCAAACACAGAGTTTTTAAAAAGTATCAGAATATTAAAACATCTAAGCATAATATATTCACATGATTCAAAATAAAAAAAAGTACTTTGAAATAGTTTTCTTCCCATTTGTCCACCAGCTACCTGATTCTCCTCCCCCAGGGCAACCGATATTATCAATTTCTTATGTGTCCTTATAGAGATATTTTAATTATATGGAAACAAATGCACACAAACACGTTTCCTTTTTATGCAGATGGTAGTATATTAAACATATATCCTACATTTTACAGATCATTATGTAGCCATATATAAGGCATTTCATCTTTTCTTTATTTTTTTAACAGCTCCAGATTTGTTCACCGAATGGATGTACCATTATTTATTTCACTGTTTCCCCACTGATCAATATTTAAGTTATTTTTGATCTGTTGTTTTACAATCAATGATGCATTTAATAATCAAACACATACATTATTTTCCTGTGCCAGCATATCTGAATGACAATTCCTATAAGAGAAATTGCTACACTGCCCCTCAAGCAGGTTATTTTATTTTACACTGCCTATTTTCCCACAGTACATTATAAACCTTTTTGACATTTGCCAATTTAATAAGTGAAAAATGGTCTCTTAATGTAGTTTTAATTTCCGTTATTCTTATGAATGAAGATGACAATATTCTCATACGTTCTTATCTTTTGTCCATTTTTCTGTTGGGTTGTTAAGATTTTTTCTTATTGCTTTATAGGAGCTTGTTACGCATTAGGCAAATCAACCTTTGTGGTATGTGTTACAAATATGTTTCCCAGTTTTTCATCTGTCTGTTTACTTTTTGGGGATGGTATTAGCCATAGCGATTTTTTTTAACGTCCAAATAAAATCAGATTTATCAATGTGTTCTTTTCTGACTTCTGTGTTTTAGGTCGTATTTAGAAAGGTCTTACCCATTCCTATATTACTTTTTTTTTTATTTCTTATGCTAAATTTATGGTTCATTTAAATTTTTGACCCATTTGAAATTTATCATGATGTAATATATGCAGTAAAGGATTTAACTTAATTATTTTCCAGATGGCCACCTAGTTTGTTTCACCATTTATTGAATAATCTGTCTTTCCCAATGATAGTGCATGAGCATTTTAATTATAGCTATCTAATCTGTTTTACAGACATTGCTCTTCCTCATTACACTTCTCTTTCAGAATGGTTTTGGCTATTTTTTGTTTGTTTATTTTTCCATATTAAAATGTAATCTGCTTGTCTAGGTAAAAAACTGTTGGTATTTTTAATTGTGATTGTATAATTTTTATGAATGCACTTAAGAGAGAATTGATATCTTTGTATTGTTGAGTTCACTTTTTCACTTGTTCAAGTCTTTTGTGTCTCTCAGGAGCGTTTTGAAGTTGTCTTTATGTAAATCATTACTTGTTAAGTTTGTTCCTGATAATGTTATATTTCTTTATTGTTACTTTTATAAATGAGGTTCTTTTTCTCCATTACATTTTCTAATTGGCTTAGTTTGTACACGTGAAGGCTTTTGATTCTAAATATAAACTTTGTACCCAGCCACCTTACTGATTTATCTTACTGTTTTTTCATTTGCTTTCTTGAATTTTCCAGATATACAAATTATTCTAAATGAATGTTAATTTTATCTTCTGTCCAATGTCTTACATCTGTATGTTTTTTCTCTTGTCCAATTGCTTTGGCTAAGATGCCAGAAATTTTAATTAATTTACTTAGACTTAGAGGGGAAGTATATAGAATTAAATTAAAGATTTGTCATTTCATGCGACACATAATCTGCCATGATTCACTACAGATTAATCCATCCTCTCACCAGGAGCACAGGCAGCTACTGAACTCTGGGAAGATGACCCAAGAAAGATAAAAAGTCTGGAAAACGGAAGCCTCAAATGAACTCTAAGCAAAGAGGCAGAAATCCCATCCTAGTCAACCACCTTGCCTCTAGAGAGGGCAAAGTCTGTTATTAATGTCTTTGCTGACCTCTTCTGGCAAATCTGAAGTCAGTCAGAAGATGGTGATTTTTCCCTCTCAATTTACATGTGGCTGAGAAGTCCTCGGGGTTTTCTTTTCTTGGGTTTGCAATATCCCAGAAGTTATTTTTAAAGTCCAAACTTTTCTTTAACCTCTCTGCCTCCTTCTTTTCTTCCCCGTTTTATAAAACACGCAAATGTTTATCTCTCCCTTTCCTCCCTCAAACGTTTGTCTGTTTACGCATCCCTGTATCCACAACTATCTTCCCTGATTGACTATTTCTGAGCTTCAAACTCATGCAATCCTTGGAAATAGGGCAACTGGGAAGTCACTGATTGCCTCGGCTGGAGCAGTTTCAGTGGGCGGTGGGGAGGAGAATATATTTTGCTGTGGGTGAAGAAATGAATGAAAGGTGTGGAAGTAATAATAGTGGTTGTATATGTGTATTTCAGGAAATTTGGCAGGGAAGGGAAGATAAGTTTTTTTTGTTTGGTTTGGATTTTCAACCTTTTATTTTTTTTTTATTTTTATTTTTTCCTTAATTTTATTTTGTCAATATACAATGTGGTTGATTATTGTGGCCCATTACCAAAACCACCGCTCCCTCCTCCCTCTCCCCCCTCCCACCCAACAATGTCCTTTCTGTTTGCTTGTCGTATCAACTTCAAGGAATTGTAGTTGTTGTGTCTTCTTCCCCCCCCCCCCAGTTTTTTTTTGTGTGTGTGTATGTGTGTGAATTGATTTCTTTATTTTTAGCTCCCACCAATAAGTGAGAACATGTGGTGTTTCTCTTTCTCTGCCTTACTTGTTTCGCTTAATATAATTCTCTCAAGGTCCATCCATGTTGTTGCAAATGGCAGTATTTCATTCGTTTTTATAGCTGAGTAGTATTCCATTGTGTAGATATACCACATTTTCCATATCCACTCATCCGATGATGGACATTTGGGCTGGTTCCAACTCTTGGCTATTGTAAAGAGTGCTGTGATGAACACTGGGGAACAGGTATACCTTCGACTTGATGATTTCCATTCCTCTGGGTATATTCCCAGCAGTGGGATAGCTGGGTCATATGGCAGATCTATCTGCAAATTGTTTGAGGAACCTCCATACCATTTTCCATAGAGGCTGCACCATTTTGCAGTCCCACCAACAATGTATGAGAGTTCCTTTTTCTCCGCAGCCTCGCCAGCATTTATCGTTCAGAGTCTTTTGGATTTTAGCCATCCTAACTGGGGTTAGATGGTATCTCAGTGTAGTTTTGATTTGCATTTCCCGGATGCTGAGTGATGTTGAGCATTTTTTCATATGTCTGTTGGCCATTTGGGAAGATAAGTTTGGATGGTAACAATGGTTAAGCAAGGATAAGGAAAGGGCATTCATTCATTCATTCATTCATTCATTGTCTAGGGTGTGCAGTGGCCGTGTAAATGCTCCTATCATACCTTGAATGGCAGGAAGTGTAAATCACTGGAAGTCCCAGCTGCTATGCTCCAAAATCATTCACATGTCCTTGTTGGGGCCATGCTTCCTACAGGCTGCTCCCAGCTGGTGACTGTGGTTGTCAGGAGCAGCTCAGATTAAAGAACACAATGCCCTTTGTACAACTTTGTTAGAACTTAACTGTTGTCTTAGACTCCCCCACCTGACCTTCTCACCTTCCCTTTTTCCTTCACATTGCTCACACCCGCATCACAATCTGATGACTCTCCCTGCCTTCCCAACCCCAGGCTTCCTCTGCTTTCTCTCTTAGCATTCTCCTAAGAAATGTTTTAGACTTCCTGTCCCACTTGGAGTTTACTTCTTAGAAGACTCAACCTAATCCAGAGTGGAATAGACTTGAGCAGGCTTGTAGGATAAGAGCAGGGGTGGAAAATAATGCTCTATGTCTCATCTTTCTTGCAGATTCCTTTCTAAACTTTCCAGTCTTATCCTGCTGCCTTACCCCTCCTTTCTCTCTCTTTATTCTCCTGATGAGGCCCTTGACCTTGCCCCAAATCTGAACCTCCTCTCTAGCTTTTAATCTTAGTAAACTAAAGGAATCTTGCCAAAATCAGTGGATGTCAAGGAGGGCAGCTACCATACCCCAGAGTTTTGCTTCCACTGCTGAAACGTGTTCATTTTGTGGTTGCCTCCATAATAACATATTGAAATGGACATTGTCATTGGGTTTCAAAGATCAAAGCTCAAAAAATAGGTGTTTAGTGCTGACAAACTCTAAAGGAGAAGTACCAGACACAGCTCTGCAAGACTTATTAAAAATGGAAAGGCAGTCCATTGACCTTCATTTCACCACTCACCCATGCCATGAAGACAAAGGACTATGTTTACTAGAGAGAGGGAATTCACAGGAGTGGAGTTCTGTGGCTCTTTCTCCCACATACCCTAGACAAGTATAGGCAGTCTCCAAGAGGCAAAGGTCTATTACTTATCCCACTCCCTGGTTGGATGCAAATCCCCACAGACCCACCCTGGCACCATCAGAGGAGCAGCATGGTGAGAGTCCTAGGAAGCAGAGTTGAGGGAGCAGGGAGCACTCTTGCCTCATCAGTGGGGAGGATGATAGCAAGCCTGCAGTCCTATTATTGACATAGCTAAAGGGACTAAATGGATACCAAAAGGTACGAACCATCTTGAAGTTCCCTGGTCCAAGAGGGCCAACTCTTCAGCTGTGGAGATCCTAGAACTGAGAGGCTGTAAGTTGAAAAACCAGTGCAGGTGTTGAAGGGATCTCAAAGCAATGCAAAATGCAGGTGTCCTTGCAGGGGACCTAAAGAATCCACAGAAGCACTCAATGAGAAAGATACCATGTGGACCCCTGCCCCACAAAGAGCATCAGCAGCCAAGGAAAGGACAAAGAGCTCCAGACCAGTAAAAAGACTTCAGCCCCTTTCTCTCTAACCTCCTCCCCCATGTCCTCACACCAGAAGACCCAGGGCAGAGATGGGAGATTAGAGTAGATCGGTAAAGAGAGATGAAAACAGCAAGCCATTCCTGCTCCCCACCTGCAGGTCTCCAAGTTGTCAGCTAGACACAAACAAGGGAGAAAAAAACTATTTAAACTAAATGCAATGTTGAAATTTTAATATAGATTGGAGTGCATGGTTTAACACCTGACAATGGGTCTTCATGAACAATATGAAGCTGTTTTTAAGCAAAATAAGAACAGTTACAGGGTTAGCTCTAAATGTCACACAAGAAAGAGAAAGGAGATCTGATGGAGTGTGTTAGAGAAAATGATTGAAGGAAAAATAAAACCATTTCCTATTTCTATCCCATTAAACTTAGCTTATGTAATAAATTGACTACACACTTTAAAATGTCCTTACATAATGAAGTATGGATTAAAAGGCTTGGCTTAATAAAGCTGATGGAACCCTGTATATTATTTTTAGTTCATGTCTCTCTTCCTTAGAAACAAGGATCTTCCAGTACCTGAGACTTCTCAAATTTTGTGGACATCAAATCGTGTAACCCCACAGATTTCTGTATTTCCTCAGCCCACTCTTACAGAGCTCATACAGGGAACAGACAGATTCCCTCATTTCTTAATCTCAAAAAGTATTCCTTGTGATTTTTTTTTTTTTTCTGATATGGCGAGACCACCATATTCATTCTCTCTGGCCAATTCTTTGTACATTTAGAAACATAAAAAGCATATTGTTATATTTAATCATCACATATAATTTTAAAACTAGTTGGTTACAATAAATTAATGGTTGCTTGGCAACGAAAGAGCTGAGGTTTTGAAAGGAAGTAGTCCATTACTGTTTAAATCAGAACAGCAAGATTTGTTGAAATATTCTGAGTTCTGTTGAATTCTTTATGATGGAACCAAACCCAGAGAGAAACAAAGGAACACTCACATTTTACAGCTCAGTTAATTTTAGGAGAGTAGAGAGGAAGTAAAATGCATCTCATCTCCTAGCTTGGGTTAGAACTGCCCAATTTAAGAACAAGCACTAATTAGCTGAAAGTAAAGCTCAGCTGCGACTTGGCTAAAAATGGGACCTCTTACAAAAATGTAGTTAAAACTGAGAGTGATGGATCTGATTCACATTGCCTGTGAAGACATGTGGGGAAAGAGTTTTAGAACATGTTTAAAACTTCAACATTTTGTTAGAAAAATGACCTTCCACTTGCCCATCATATAAAATCCAGGTTGGCATTTTTGGCTCAGACTCTTTTGATAAGCATCTCCATCCAACACTAACTTGGTTGGCTAAGGGTCAATCTAATAACCAAGAACAAGGTGTGGGAATAAGAGTAACATTTTTAACAAAAGAAAGAGAAAAGGAACAGACTTGGGATAATATGGAGATTTTCAACAGGATTTTGGGAATGCATATATGCTTTGGAGAAAATTTAAGCAGTACTTTTAAAGCCTTCCATCAGTAGTATCTGAAAACTATTCAAATGACTGAATGGTGAATTAACACATTTTATTTTGAAAATCCTCTGTGCTTAGCTTTTGATTGAATTTATAATTCTGCTGAAGCAAGCAAAGTAGTTTTAATTTTGATGTTTAAATTAATTAACCTCTTGTGACTTTCCGCCTGAGTTATAAAAATAAAATTTATTACAATCTTGGAGACTTAATCATTTTGATGTTAACATTGTTTAATCACGAGCGTGGATAACACGCTCTGGAAAGATATACAAGACGCTGACAATAGAGGGCTGCCTCAAGGAAGGAGAGCTGGACGGCTGGGACAGGAGGACGTTGCTTCTCACTTGCTCTTTTGTTTTCACTTGCTCTTTTGTTTTCATTTGCTCTTACACTCTTGTACTCTGTGAACTTTATATCATGTGAATGTATTAACAGGTAGACACAATTTGAAATAAACTCTAGAAATAATTTTTAAATGCATGTGTTTCAAAGAAAATCAACATGATGTAGTGAAAAGAAGAGGATCTGGAGTTAGAGAACTGAGTTTGAATCCCACCTTGGCCTTTGAGTACTTAGGAGAACGTGGGCAAGTTACTTGACATCTCTGAATTTTTCCTTATCCTTATCATGGGAAAGACTACTTAATTTGCATGATTATCATGAAGGTGAGGTAGCTAAACCCCCTGTGACAGGTCCACTCTGTGGCATGCACTCCATAGACTGTGACTATATTACAAGTAGCATTCAATATATTCAGTAAAAGTAGTTTAACATATACAGCCTATAATCCCCACAGAGACTATAAACATGTTTCTGATGTCCCTGTGAAATATGTCCCTGAGAACATGGTTTTCTCAGACATAACAATCTCAGCTTTAATTTTCTAACCATTTTACCAACCCTGGCCCAGAGCTCCTCAGCCCTTCTGGAGGGAATCGATATAGTACTGAATCCCCTTCAGATAATCCTCTTTCTTAAGACTATAGTTCAATACAGCTTTTTAAAATTAGTCAAACTGTGTTTTCCTATTCATGGAAATAAACACTGCTATTCTTCTCAGGAGGTAAGTCTCTCTGTTCGTGGATCTCTTTTAAATAATTTTTGAATATTCAATTTGCTTCAGAAATGTCTCTCTCTTTTTCTTTTTCTTTTTTTAACTTTTCCCCAAAATTTCTAACTCTTTTCCCATTCCCCTGCCCACTCCGGAAATGAGCATATGCTCTGGTTCTCTCTTTTCCCTCTGACATCACCTCTGGGACAAGCTTTGCAGTCTGCTGCCTGAGAGCTCCCAGATATCACCACTGCATTATTTAGAGCTGCCGCTAGGTGGGGGTGGATACACACCTCCAGAAAGGCACATTCCAATGGGACTTGTCAATGTGGGCTGTGCACGTTCTGGTTCTTACTTTGGAGGGTAGGTGGTAACAATAATTGCTCATTAACATTAATTAACTCGGAAAAATGAGGTAAATATAATGACAGCAGAAATTATCTCAAGAAAAAGTCTTTTCGTATTACCTGTGGTCATTGTATTACCCAAGGACAGGGAGACTTTCTCTTGTATGGATTGTAGTTAAACACCCCAGGTTCAGTTCATTCATCTCTCCTTTAACTCATTCATTCTGTAATGTGTTCTTCTGTGTACCTCATATTCACACATCTGCATAAAGTGCACAATGTCGTTTTGCACACTGTAAAAGTCCTTGGGCTGCATACTTTGTGCACGCTGTTGGTCTAGAGATTATACACATCTGAGCTAATATGATGCAAGACATGGCTGGGTTTGGAAGAGGCACCATGCATTGGCTACCAGACTCCTTCAGTTTCAGGACTCCTTTTTAAATGCTAACAAATTCTGAGAATTTCCCACTTGACACTGAAAGTTATAAAAATGGATCCTTTTAATATCCCTTCTCTGAGAAAATTCATACAATACAAAAATCTCAAAGTCAGCAATATTTTTCAATGGGTGGGCATTTCATTTTTCAGAGCATCAAATACACACATCGAAACATACCCCATATCACTCAATCAGCATGTTGGCCATGCCTGGTGTGCACACATATGTTCAAGCACCTTACAAAAACAATGGTTGGGCAACACCAGGGAGATGCTTTGGCATCAACCAGATCAGAGTTGAAATAAGTAAAGTCTGTCACTTTCAAAGTGTTTCTTAGCCTCTGTGGGCCTTGTACTCTTCACGTATCCTTAGCAAGGTCATTGTGAGTATTAATAATGCATGCAATGTCTTGGACGTGACTGCTGAAGGCATGTTTTCAATGATGGTGGATAGTTATTGTCAAAAGCTAAGTTTCACTCTTAAGTGGATTTGCTCTATCTGTGGTATTTAGAGACACTCCCTTCCTTTCATACTGGACCCTGGTTTTTCTGTCCTATCATCAGCCAGCTGAGCTAGTGGTGGCCTGGATTTTGTATGCATAAACCCTCCTGAGTTTCAGCAGCCCCAGTCTCTGCTTCTCTCTCCTCGGCCCTGTCTCCTTGAATCCGACCTTCAGTTCCTGAAGTCTTATCTAGTTCTGTTCTAAATGGAACCGTAGTTTCTAATATCATGTACTTTCTTCTGTGCTCAGTCACCAAGTCTTCCTCCATCTGTCTCTTTCCCTCTGCACACCTCATGGTCTTAAGTTTTCTTGATAATTGTTCACCATCTAGTTTCTCTTCATCGTCCTCATCTTTCTAGTTTCATCTTCAAATTTACACCAACACACAGTATGTTTATTTTAACTCAAGGGAAAGAGTTTTAAATATAATACACTTATAAATAAAAGATTGGCCTATTTATATCATTAGACACAGTCAACCTAAACTTTTTCTAACACCTCAATTCTGCATGTTGACTTCTTTCAGAGTGTTTACTTGTATAATTCATCTCACAACAAAGCAAGGTCTATGGAGATGGTTTACACTCAGTCTCCCTCCCTCACACACAATATTCTGGAAGCATCGCTTACCATCAGCACCACCTCCCTCTTTTAGAGACCCTGAAATCACTGCAGCAACATTTTTTTTTTTTTTTTTTTGGTTTAGGACCCATCTCTCTTATCCTGGCTTGAGCTAAAGCTTCCAGCTTATAAAGAAACTGATCTCGGCACAGTGAAAGGAGAACAGGGAAATGGTCAACAGACTTGGGCAGGTAGATGTCTTCCTCTGCACTCTGGCCCCCAGCCTCGTCCCTGCCTTTTTCTTCTGTCATGTCCTGCCTGCCCTCAGAGAGACAGGGGGCATCTTACCTTGACGCTGTAGTCCTAGTCAACAAATCCCTTCATCAATCATCATTCATCTACTTTCTTTGTTGTTGTTATTTCATATGTTATCTACACTTCTGCTCCCTGGAAAATTTGTTCCAGGATTTGACCATGAACCTTTCCTGATTTCCATTGGTTACCTAGCAATCTAACCAATTTGCAGTGTTTGCTACCATGAAATTGCTTATTAAATACCTATTTTCTCTCCATTGCACCTTTTCCTCCCAGTTCACCTTCTTCTTTGTCATTCAGCAGACCTAAGTTTAGTTTCTACCATAGACACTGACTAACCACGTGAAATCAGACAATGATTTGTATAAAGGAAATTGCAGATGAGCTCAGATGCCTGATCGACCTCTGAAACTTATTGAGGATCTGATATGTACCTGTTCCTTTAAATATTGTATTTTTTATTTTCTCCAACTCCTAAGAAATGAATGCTGTACCACTCAGGGAGGTCGGATGTCTGACATAAGGTCACACAGCTCAGAAGAGCAGAGAGACTTGAGAAAAGCAGAGACTTGAGTGTTTTCCCATTAGTCATCTTCCAAGGGCAAGATGAAGTTCAGGGGAAAGAATCTGGGCCTCTGGGAAGACTACTCTTCTGCACTTACAGCTTCTCTAACCAGAGTCGTTTCTTGTTCAAATTTTAGAGTGTTCTCAGAGGCTTCCGGAAGGTAGCTCATCCGTGAGAGAGAAATAAAATAATCTGGCAGGAGCCAGTTACCTTCTGGAACCCGTACTCCTAAGGGGGAATTTCCTGCTTATGAGATAGCTTTCCAAATGTTCTCATGGTTGGTTTAACACCAGCTGGGTCTTCTATGAAATGTCTATTTAACATGAGTAGAAATACATGCCAAGAGATTAACCTTGAAGGAAGCCGTGTCCCAGTTGAAAGTGAGCATGAGAACACAGGGGAGTCTCCATTTCCTGCCTGATCACACTTTTTTTTCAGACATGAGGTCAAACATCATTTAACCTGAGAAGCTGTCCTTTATGTCCCCCCTGGCTGAGATGGACATTCCTCCTCTATGCTACCACCCCCCATCCCAGTACATAACTCTGTGACTCAGTGAGGTCCTTGTTACAGTGTGATGTTCTCTGACTTGTCCCTCGCCCACACTGGACTCTTTGATGGACGACCCCGGATTTCACGTCTGTGTTTTGAGTGCCCAGCAGAGGGCCTGATACAGAATGAGTGTTCAGTGTGTGTGTGTGTGTGTGTGTGTGTGTGTGTGTGTGTGTGTGTGTGTGTGTGTGTGTGTGTGTGTGTGTGTGTGTGTGTGTGTTTGTGTGTGTGTGTGTGAGGGAGGGAGAGGGAGAGAGAGGACTTGGGGGGTAGGTAGAATCAGAGGGGAAAAGAGAAGAGAGAAAGGGATTGTATTAGTCCATTTCTGTTCCTTGTAACAAAATACATGAAACTGGGTATTTTATAAAGATACCAAAATTTATTGCTTACAGTTTCTGAGGCTGGAAAGTCCAAAGTCTAAGGAATACATCTGGTGAAAACTTCCTTTGGTGGTGGCTTTAGTGATGGCAGTGTATCACATTGCAAAAATGGTGAAGCAGAGAGAGCAGAGAAGGAAAGACTCCCTCGTCTCTTAAAGCCCTCAGAACCACGCCCCTGACCACCATTTTTAATCCATTCACTACTGCATGGTCCTACAATCCAATCACCTCTTCAAGGCTCCACCTTTCAATTACCACAAAAGGATTTCCCACCATCTTAAACGTCATAGTGGGACTAAGTTTCTAATACATAAAAGTTGGGGGACACAATTCAATCTTCAATGTGTTTGGGGGGGACATAATTCAATCCACTACAGAGAGAAAGAGGGAAAAGGGAGAAAAAGAGAGTGAAAAACAGAGGAGCCAGTGGAACCACTGTTGGAAGGATGTAGATCGGCACTCCATTAATTACCTGACCATTGATGGTGCTTTGGTTCCTTGTGTGTTAGTTTCAACTCACATACTACTATATCATGCAGCCCTCAAAATATCTGAATGTCCCCCTGTGTTAGTCCATTTTCTATTACTTATAACAAAATACCTGAAACTGGGTAATTTATAAGAAAACAAAATTTATTTCTTACAATTTTAGATGCTATGAAGTTCAAGGTCTGAGGGCCTTCCTCTTGGTGGGAACTCTCTGCAGAGTCCAGAGGTGGGGCAAGGAATCACAGGGAGGAGGGCTGAGCATGCCAATATGCTTTAATCCTCTCCTTATAAAGCCACTAGTCTCCTCCCATGATAACCCATTAAGCCACTGACCCATTAATCCATGGGTGGATTAATCCATTCGTAATATTACTCTCACAATCCAATGAGCTATTAAAGGCCCTACCTTTCAAATACCATATTGGGGATAAAGCTTCAACATGAGTTTTGGAGGGGGCAAACATTCAAACCATATCACCTCGGACTGGGGAAATCGCTACTGGGTACACTTATGGTGTCACTGGGTTCTGCTTCTAGTGCCTCAGATTCCTCTTCATTTAATAGATACTGGGTCTGAGAACTGGCTTGAATCTGGAGACTGATCATGACTTTCCATCGGGATGACTGCTCTTAGCCTTCTTCTCATTCATTCTTGATCTCTTTTGATTGTGCATATTAAGCAATATTCTTGCTGGTTGCCCATATATCCTTCCCCATGAATACCGTGTTCTATTAGCCATCCCCAGACATCCATGCAATTCATACTCCTCCTATCTGCCATCGCAACCTTTCTGTCTAATAGGATAAGTATGCACACCTTACATTTGACAGTTAAGTGATGCCACCTGGCCTCTACTATTCTAGTTACCCATGTCTCCTTGCTGCTAGGAAGCTCAGTTTTGTAACAGCAGTTCTTAGCATAAGCTGCTTCAGTTGATAGCTCCTTTAGCAGACTTTTTATTTTAATCGCCTTGCTAGGTAGAGTGTCCTCCAGGCCTTCTGAGGAACATGATCAGCTGGTAAGTTTCTCAGTTTTATATAGTAGACCCATTAAAGAATTTCTACTTTTGTAAGCCTTTGGTCCTTTCCTTCATAGTATTATGAGGTGATTTTTGGTATCTCTACTTCATTTAATGAAGGCTGTTACTTTTTCCAAACTTCCATGAGTCAGCAAATAACATATATTAGATTCATTTTCCAGGCTCCTTGTCAACATGTTAAATCCTGCATGATGGGAAAGTGGCTCCATATCAACAAACTCTTCCTTATCCAACTTTACATCCCAACCATTCCTAGATCTACTGCTCTCTGGATGTGCCTGTAGGCATTATCTCCCAGTGCCTGCTAGTGCATGGTATCTAGTTCTTATAGGAGCTATGAGGTATAGTATTTCTTTTCTGTTAGCAGTCTCAATTCTTCCCCAGCTTTTGTTGAGACTTAACCTTATTTATGAATCTGGTAGAAGTGAAATAGACAAGGCAGATTCTAAGAAAAAAAAGCATTATCTTGTAAAGCACCTTATTTGTAGAGCACCTTATTTGAGCTCTGTGTATATTCCTAAAGTAAGAGAGGGGGCCATATCTTCCAATAGGAGAGTGGGACATTTCTTCAGGCCAAGTGAGTTCAAAGGAATCTGGGTGTTCAAGGTTCTCAACTGTATCTACATAGATATCTTCATACCAAGACTAAGAGTTCCACTCATTCCCTATCAGAAGCCTGTCTTTGGTACAGGAGACTTGGTTAGGCTGAATGAATCTTCCTAGAAATTTTGTTAATGTTACAATTAAGTTCGCAGTCTATCCTTTGCTTTGCCTTCCCTCTGACTGCAGAAAGTGTCTCTTTAAATGCTGCCAAAGAGGCCTTCTGATTCTCATACTTTGCTTTAAATAGAGCTGGGCATGTCATTTTCTCTTCCCAACAATGGCACTTAGATACATCTACCACACTTCATGGTCCTTGTAGGTACTATTTTCCCCGAATCTCTCAAATATTAGTACACCAGAGGGAAAAAATGTTAATCACATATGCTCCATCACTGAATCATTCTAACAATGGTGGGGTTCTCGTTGACACCAGCCAGCAAGTGATCCACCTCCAGATCCCCTGCTTTCAGGACCCCTTCCAAATACCAACTGACTTGGACTGGGTACCCTAGACACAGAGCCTGAGACAAAAATTCCATGGAAGTGATTCATTGTGGGAGTACTGTCTGGAAAAGGAGAGTGAGAGAAGCAGGATAGGTAAGGGAAGAAAACTACCCAAGGATGTGATCTCAACTGGAGACTAGTTCAGCCTGGTCCCATGAAGAAAGAATTGGTCCACGTAGTTGGTCTCATGGAAAAACAAATGGAATGCCTTTTTTATCTCTCTGTCAGCTGGTGCGTCTCAAGCTGTGGGCTTTCCTTGGGAAAGTTAGAGTATAAACTTCCTGTATAAGGTGGTTCCTGTCCAACCAAAATGCAATTCTCTGAAGAAGAGTAATTAGCAGTCAACCCTCACAAGAGTTGGGGGATGGGTGCAATAGCCTGACAGAGGGGACAGTGAGTAGGGACTTCTACAGCTCCCAACTCCACAACAATTTCCAACAAGTCATCTAGGAGAAAACAGACTGTTTGATATCCAGTGAGAGAAAGGTCTAATATATAGACAGAGTTGGCTCATGTAACTAAACAGAAGATTCCAACATTAAGCAAATTTCAAAGAGGCTATAGATAAGCTATTTATTTATTTATTTATTTATTTATTTATTTATTTATTTATTTATTTATTTATTTATTTATTTATTATTGATTATGCATATTCATGGAGTACAAAGCTAACCATCACCATCTGTGTCCAAGATGTGATGATCAGATCGATACTATCAGTTTATCCATGACCACAAATTGCCGTTATTCCCCATGTTCTCCCTCAGCCCCTCCCTGACCTACTTGCCTCTCCACTACTTAACCCCGGGCAACTCTAGGTATGTTTTCTCCCTCTGTAAGTTCAAAGCACCATTGTGGTCTTTCTTTCCTTCTTTCTCTCTTAGCTCCCACTTATGACTGAGGACATGTAGTATTTCTCCCTCTGTGCCTAGCTTATTTCACTTAACATCATTTTGTCCAAGCTCATCCTTGTGGCTGCAAATGGCAGAATTTCATTCTTTTTTATGGCTGAGTAGCATTCCATAGTGTATACATACTACATTTCCCTTATCCAGTTGTCTACCAATGGACACTTAGGTTGGTTCCATATCTTGGCTGTTGTATATAGAGCTGCAATGAATATGAGAGTGCATGTATCCCTTCAACATGATGGGAAATTGGAGTTTCATATGCAGAAGAATGAAACTAGACTTCCACCTCTCACCATATACCAAAATCAACTCAAAATGAATTAAAAACTTAAATATAATACTTGAAACTATAAAACAAACTGCTAACAGAGTACACAGGGGAAACACTTCAGGAAGTAGGACTGGGCAAAGACCTTATGAGTTAAAACCTAAAAGCACAAGCAGCAAAAGAAAAAATAAATAAATGAGATATATCAAACTGAAATGCTTCTGCACAGCAGAGGAAACAATCAACAGAGTGCAATGACAACCTACAGAATAGGAGAAAATACTTGCAAACTTACATCTGACAAGGGATTAATACCCAGAATATATAAGGAACTCAAACAACTATACAGTAAAAACAAACAAACAAACAAATAATGCAAGTAAAAAAAATGGGGAAAGGAGCTGAATAGACACTTTTCAAAGGAAGACATTTAAATGGCCAACAGGTACTTTAAAAAAATGCTCAACATCTCTTATCATCAAGGAAATGCAAATTAAATCCACATTGAGATATCATCTCACCCCAGTTAGACTGGCTATAATCAAAAAGACTGAGAATAACAAATGCTGACAAGAATGTGCAAAGACAGGAACTCTCCTGCACTGTTGGCGGAACTGTAACGTGGTACAGCCACTGTGGAAAACAGTAGAGTTTTTCTCAGACAACTACGGATAGATCTACCATATGATCCAGCAATCCCACTTCTAGGTATATACCCAAAGGTATAGATAAGTTATTTAACTGCCTGCTGTGTTGGGTTACAGCCCTAATTAGTCTTCATTAAATTATAACTTCTTGTAGTCCTCAGTACTGCTGCTAACATCTTATTCTCAAAAAGCAAATAGGAGGTGAAAATAAAAATAAAAAAAAAAGTTTTGTCTCCTCTTCCGTAATTCTAGAAAAAGTACCCAAGTCTTTATGTAGTAGTAATAAAAAGAAAACAGATTTAAAACCTGGTCACTTCTCTAAGAATAATATCTAGTTCTCATCATATGAAAGAAAGTACCTGTAAGTCCAGTGAAATTAAGAGGACATTTGTATATATGAGTAAGTTTGTGGAAGACTGCATAAAACTGTTTTGAACTGCATAAATTCATGTCCTTGTGAACAATAGAAAATAAATTCAGGAGAAAAGGTAGTGAACAAATTGTTTCACCAAGACCAGACTGTCTCAGAATACTGGAAATAATGACCAAGGGATGGGGGATTACCCCTCACACAAATAACTATCCGGGTAGGCCAAAAAAAGATCAACATCAAAAACAGCTGTGATAACACTCTGAAGATTTTAAAACACCTCAAAAATGTAAAGTATTAAGGTGGTTATTGTTTCTGCATTAAACCCAAAGTATTTACCCAATCTAAATACCCTAAACCCAAGACAATAGCAGCCCATGACTAAAGGAATTTGAAGACAACAAAATACCCCAACTGAGATCAACTTCTTGACTAGATTAACTGAACCCCTCAAACTTATAGCTGAACCCCCCAAAAAAATTGTTTGTCTATTTTCAGGTATAAATACTCTTTACCTCAAACTCAACTGTTCTATATACAATTCACAACTTTTGATTTATGAGACAGACAAAGAAACAACAACCCATTTTCAAGAGAAAAAGCAATAGAACAAAATGCTGAGCTACTCCAGATACTGGAACTATCAGTGAGCAACTTTAAAATAACTATGATTGACAGGGGAGTTCTGCAGTTTGCTTAGCCAGTTAAACAAGAATATTTGGTTTAAAAAAATGGTAATTTAAGAAAAACATTGAGTCTCTGAAAATTGTACTAAGAGCATGCAGCAGGAAACATTTATTCAAGAAAATCTACTAAAACTTGGAAAAAAAGAGTAAGAGTCTGTGACATCTGAACCATAACCCACTATTTTCCTGACCCCTTGCTCAGTGTGATAGAAAATTCACCCCAGACATGTGTAGCCAAGGACATTAAGCTCCTTTTCCCCCAGCTCTCAGCCAAGAACTATGGTATCTTCCAAAAAGGAGCAGGTAGCCAGGATTTCTAATTTCTTGTTTTCCAGCTACACATTGCAGAAGCTAATTTCCAGGAGAGGGAAAATGAGAGGTCAGAGACTCTACTTCTATACAGTTCTCATTCATAGAGCATAGGCTCTCTCTCAGAAGGAGCATGTTGAGAATACTGGAGTCCCAATCATCCTCATTGATAGGACTAAGGTTTCACACCAGGAGAGAAGGCCAAGAAGCTCAAAAGCTACTACCCCTACCCAACACCCTGACACTAAAGCAGAGATGTCACTTAGAGAGAATTGCACCTCTGCCCCTCAGCCCCCAAGACATGGCTCAGATATTTGCTCAGGGGGGAAAGACAGGTCATAAAACAGACAGCTCAGAAGGAACTGACTTTATTTGAAACAGACTGTGGGAAAGTTCAAGTCTAAGGACACTTTCAAAAACAATGGAGGTTTTAGTGGAAATTAAGTGAAGGCTGATAAATTCATAAGAGATGCCAAATAAATTATAGGCTAGACAGTTTGAAAGAACCAAAAAACATAACACTAAGAAATACCTTTCTGGCATCAGAACAAATTTCAAACTCTAATCTCAAAAACCACTCTTGTAATGAGATCCAAACTTAATTGGATCAGATGGTGATGGTGGAGTGATTTATACCCTAAGCATTATCAAAAATAATAGAACAATCAACTGGCAATTAGTGGAGCCTAACAGTTGAATGTAATCAAGGTGACAGTCAAAGAGGCCTCTGTTAAAACCACTGAAACTTCAGGGTGACTGTGTGCATGCCTGACTGTACCCTCTGAGGAGTGACACTAGAGGGTACACATAGCCAGGGAAATACACTTCACTGAAATAGTCCAGCCAGAACACTAAACAAATTGACAAGAACACTACAGTAATAAGCTGGGAATGGGTTATTAGCATTCATACTGGTACAATATAATATCCAAAAAGGTCTAGCTTCAAAAAAATAATTATAAAACATGCAAAGAAACAGGAAAGTGTGACCCATACACAGGAGGAAAAGCAGACAACAGAAACTGCATGTAAAAGGGGCCAGATGTCACATTAACATTCAAGTTCAAAATAGACATAATAAATATGTTCAAAGAACTAAAGAAAACAATGTTTAAGAAGCAAAGGGAAGTATATTGACAATGTTTCTCTACATAGAGAATATTAACAAAAATATCAAAATTATGAAAAGGACCAAATGGAAATTCTAGAGTCTAAAAGTACAATGAGTGAAAAAAAAAATGCTAGAGGAGTGCAACAACATACTTTAACTCACAGAGACATAATTAATAAACTTGAAGCTAAGTCACCAGGAATGATACAATCCAAAAAACAGAGAGACAGAGTATGTTGGTGGTAGAATGGTGAGCATGGCTGCCTTCCAAAAAACAGACAAAAAAATGAAGGAAAATGAAAAAGCCTCAGAGAGGTATGGGACACCACTAAGTGCACCAACATATATGTAATGGGAGTCAGAAAATGTGTGAACCAGAACAATAGGAGAGACATGGAAAAAACATTTTTTTAAAAATTTGAAGAAATAGTGATTGAAAACTTTCCAAATTTGATGAAAGACATTAATCTACATACCTACAAATGTCAGTGAACTCTTACTCGGATAAATGCAAAAAGATGTACAAAAGACTCATAATACTAAAATTTCTGAAAGATAAAAAAATCTTCAAAGCAGCAGTAGGAAAATGACTTCTCCCATGTAAGTGTACCTCAATAAGATTAACAGCTGACTTCTCATCAGAAACAATTGAGACTAAAAGGCAATGGGATACTATATTTAAAGTGACAAAAGAAAAAAAAAAACAAGGTCAACTGAGAATACTACATCCAGCATAATTATCTTCCAAAAATAAGGCAAAAGAAAGGTGTTTCCTGATAAACTAAAAAATAAGATCTATTGCTATCAGACCAATCTTACAAGTTATAATAAAGGATGTTCTTCACACTGAAAACTAGCAACTTCAAGCACTAATTAGAATTTACACAGAGTAAAAGAGCACTGGTAAAGGTAATTCTGTAATTATTAAAAAAAGTATAAATGCATATATCTTCTCCTTCCTTCTCTTAACTGATTTAAAAAGCAACTAAAACAATAAATATATAATTGTATTGTTGAGTGGAATCATATAGAAATGTAATGTGTTTACTAATAATAGTACAAAAATGAGAGATAAGAGTAAAGCTGTTTGGGAGCACAAAAATGACACTAAATTGTAACTTGAATTTGAAGAACAAATGAAAAGAACCAGAAAAGGCAAATATGGTTACTGTAACAAATGCTAGATATATGTACTTTCTCTCCTTTCTTCTCTCAGCTTCTTTAAAAATTGTAAGCAATAATTATAACAATGTATTATTGGGTTTGTAACTAAATAGATGATATATAATAGCACAAAAGAGGGGAAGGGAATAGAGCTATATAGGAGTAATTTTTTTATATTTCACTGGCATTGTTAGTATAAAGTTGAAGTCAATTCTGATAAGTTAAGGTATATATGGTAAGCCCTAGAGCATCCACTAGTAGTAAAAAAAAAAAAAAAAAAAGAAGAATAAAGTATTTAAAACGTTATAATAGGAAATATTCACTGAATGCAAAAGTAATATAATTAGTACGTTAATTAATGTAATGGGAAAAGTGGACAGCATGTGTAAGATAGGAATTTTTGTGAGAGACAAAAACTATAAGAATCAAATGAAAAGGTAATAAATAAAATACATGATATGAGGAATGAGAAATTCTTTTCATGGGCTCATCAGTAGACTGAACATGGCTGCAAAAAGGATTTAAAAACTTGAAAACAGGCCATCAGGTATGCACAGTTTATGTTTACTAAGTTTGCTACTATCTAATTATTTGGACCATACTATTTTATATTCCCATAAGAAATGCATAAAAACTCCTATTCTCAAGCCTTCATGTCAACACTTAATATTCCCAGGGTTTTCCTTTTTTTCAGTCTAATGGATGTGTTACAGTTTATTGCTAAGTCAACTCTGGCAAGTTATTTAACCTCTCTGAGCCTCTATTTTCTCATCTGCTAAAGTCTCCTTTTCTAGGTTAATGAATTAGAAATATGATATTACTTCTGATGATCTGAGCTTGGATACAAGGGGCACCTTAAGTTTAAGCAAAAGGCTCTCTTTTCTCCATCCAGTGCAGTCCCACCAGGGCCCATTGGTTGGCTCACAGAACATGGGCTGGCTGGATTTAAGGCACACTCACCACCTAGTTTGATGACTTTGTACAGTGCAAACTACCCAATCATACATGACGGTCTTGCCTTTCCTTAATAGAAGAACGGGCATGCTCATACGGTATTCTTTGAAACCCTAAGTAGCCCCATCACCTCACTGCAGGGCAGCTCAATTTCCCCACCCACTTCAGGGCTGGAAGGATCTGCTGATTGTTATATTTTAGGCAAACCCCTTTCTTCTAAATCCTTCTTCCAACTTTTTGTGAAATTCTCACAATTACATTGCCTAAAATCCAAGCCTTGGAATTGCTCGGGAGTTAGGAGACAAAAAAATAGCCTCTCTTTTTTAAAATTTTGGCCACAGAGAAGATATATGGAAGGGTATTGAGACTGTTGGATTTGGGAGACAGAGAAACAAAAAGCATTATGAAGTTTAAAGTGTAGGTCTGGGAGAAGTTGTTTTAAGCACTGTGATACACAGGATACTTGCTCTAGAATTAGTCATTTAATTTTTATTTACTCTATCTCTATACCGACCACAAGAAGGAGCAGTTTAAGTAATACTTTTAAGTTTAGTGAAAGGAACTTTTCTCCCATTCATATCCCCAGATATTTTCATCTTCTTAATACCAGCCTGATTCTTTGAAAGAGAAGCATTCCAATCCCAATATCACTACTCTAGGTTGGTTGTGAGGCAGTGTACAGAACGCTAGATTTATTTTGCAGTAGCAATGGAGCCAAGATGATACGATCTACAATCAGAGAAAAAGGGAGCTTTACGATGTTTAAAATGCATTTAGCCAACTTGTCAAAAAATTGCACAAAACTATAAGGAAAGACTTAGCAACAGTTGACAAAGGCCCAAAGTAAGTGTCTCTACCTTTGTATTTGGATTCCACCTCTCTCATTCCACATACTCCCTCAAAAATGGGTTAGAAACAAATTAATTGGGCTAACAGACCTCTTATAAAAATGTATTTGTTCCTCCCTCATCACAAGAATATGCTTCCTTGATTTCAACAGTGGAAACAAGCAGAAACTAAGGCTTTTAGATTCTGGTGGAAAGAGACTGGATTTCATTTTTACCTGTCTTATCTCCTTTCATGGCCCTATTGGATTTGCACACACTATCTGAGTTTTGTAATGATGATAATGGAAGACAGGAGTTAGGATTTTCTAGTTTACTGAATAATCCACAGTGAGGACAATTCCACCAAAAACTAACTTAGAGAAGAGCTAATCTTTGAGGAGTTAACAGCAGCGTTTCACTCCATCTTGAAGGGCCTCTTTGACTTTGTCATTCCGAAGAGTAAAAATGAAAGGGTTCAAGAAAGGGGTTAACATGGAAACCATCAGAGAAACTATCTTATTGTACTCGGCTGCCTGCGTTTGCTTGGGTCTCACGTAGAAGAAAAAGCAGCTGCTGTAGCTGATCACAGGTGCAGTGGGAGGCACAGGCGGAGAAGGCTTTCTTCCAGCCAGAGGCTGTGGGGATCCTGAGGATGGTGAAGATGATGTAGGTGTAGTAGACAATTACAGGGATCAAAGAACCAAAAAGAACAAAAAGAGCCATTAAGAAGAGGGTAAACTCTATGAAAAGAGTATTATTGCAGGATAGTTTAAGCAATTGGCCTCAGTCACAATAAAAATGGTCTAACAGGTTTGATTTGCAGAAAGTAAGATGAAACGTGGCATAGAAGCACCAGATTTGAAAAATGAACCCAAACAACCATGACACAATTACCATCCAGATACAGGTGATGCTGTTCATAATGATGTTTTATCTCAAAGGGTTACAGACGACCACGTAGCAGTCCACAGCCATCACTCCCATTAATGCCAACTCTATGGTCCCCAGAGCAAGGTACAGAAAGAGTTGAGCAACACTGGCACTCAAAGATACTGTCTGCATCCCAGGGAGCAGCAATCCTCAAAGCATTATGGGGACAATTATGGAAGTGATCAGGGTCTCCAGGATGGGGAGGTAGCTGAGGAAGAATTGCATGGGGGACCGTAGACATTTATCAATAAAGACGATCATGATGACAATCGTGTTTCCCATTAATGTCACTAAGTAGAAGAAGAAGAGGATAGCAGAAAGAATATGGTGTAGTTCTTGGGACCCAGGGAAGCCTAGAAGGCAGAATTCAGTGGCGCTAGAGTGATTGTCCATTGTTTAGTCCTTGATTCTGGTGAAATCTAGAGATCAGAAGAGGCAGCATCATCCACATGGTTCTGCTCTCAAAAGAGAAGAAAGAAAGATGAGGGTGAAGAACTATTTCCAACCTGATAGTCAGGTGCCATGCCCCTGCTACTGTGCTCTGCACACAACCACAGCTCAATGTTGTCACCTCAAGTCTATAAGTGAGTCCCCCACTTTACTGTGGAGATAACTCCCTGAATTGGATGAAGACACCTTTTTCTCTGTTGGTGTGAGAAAACCCTTCCTTGTCCTTTTTCTCACTGGATGCACCTTCTCGCAGGAGTAGAGGCTAAGACCTTATAAATAGGCTAATTTTAAAGCTGAGTCAATCAGAACCCCCTGGTCCTGGGATTGTCCTACGTTCTCTTAGGTTAACTGTACCAGATGACATTAAGGCATTCAAGACGATGTTCGAGGGATGTAACTTTAAACCCTAGCCCTCATCCGTAAGGGTAGTGCAAAGAAAGACCCACCTTGGGGACAGCAGAAAAGAAACACTGGGTCTAAGACCAGCATCCCTACTGTCCCCAGATTCTAAAACCTCTATATTACAGAGCAGCAAGATCTCCAAATGAGAACTCTGGAGCTTGGGATAATTTCCTAGAGCAGATTCATTCTTCTCTAATTCTATTTTCTCTCCAAAGTCCTGGGAGGAAGGGAAAATGACACCTGGCACAGACAAGGAATAGATCTGAGGCCATCTGCTGCTTGGGATGTCTGGCTTCCTGCCTCTCACTTCATTTATCTCATTACTCAATGTCACTCCTTCAAGGGACTCTTTCCAATCATCCTACCCAAAACAGAAACAACATGCTCATTATTGGACTTCCATTTTCTTCACAGCACTTATTACCTGATATTATATGTCTCATTGTTTATTTTGTTTTTCATTTAACATTAAACAAATGTAGCCCAAAACACAACAAACAAAAATCCCTGCTCTGTGGAGCTTATACTCAAGAAAGGTGTGGGTGCTAGAGCATACACAGGGCAAGTAAATAAAATATATAAATGTTAGTTTATTGATCATGCCATGAAAAAAAAATAAAGCAAATAAGAAGGATAAGAAATTTAATTTTATTTATTTATTGTTCATCGATGACATTAGAATATAAACTCCCTGAGGGCAAGGTTGAGTCTTCTTTAACCCTGTATTCTGAGACTGGCACATAAAATTTATATATACATAAAATATTGTTTAGCCTAATAAGTAGTACTGAAAATGCTGGTGGATGACATATGAACGAATGGATGATATATGATTAAATAATCCTTGTCCTGGCCAGGGCTAGTTAGGCCACATTCCGTCAATCCTACTCTCCTTGCCTTCCATTCCTGCCTCATATCACCATTTTCTCTTCCTCCCTTCCTTCCCGAGGCAGCCCTCTCAATATCCCCATGGTGGTTTTACTCATGGGAAAACAGCCTTCAAGGACAGAATTGTTGGGAGAGCTCAGTGGTCTGCTTTCCCACAACCTCTGCATAACCAGCACTAAATGAAGGAAAACAAGAGAAAAGGACCCGGCTAATGTCAGGGAGCTGTGCCTGTGTCCAGCACTGGGTCAGAGAAAAGCAGAAAGTACTCTTTGCTGTGCAGGAGGGATTTGGAGATGCATTCTGCAGTTCCCCTACCCCTCCAGGCTCTGAGTGTCCTTGTTCTAGAAGCCCAGACCTTCCCATCCTGATCTCCTATCCTTCATACAGGAGAACCCTTAAGAAGACACTCATCTCTGTGCAGAGGTTTCCTCAACACTTATAACGTTCTCCAGGACTCTGCCGAGGTTAACTTCTGCCTGGCTAGTGTTGAGCCGTGCTCAGGGGCCACAGCAAGTTCCTGCTGTCTTCATTCATGGTGAAGAAGAAAGTTGACCTCACAGAGGAGCTTAGGAAAAAGCCCATAAATAATAGTGTTATAATAGTGTTCTGCAGAGTTGAGAGTCTCTCTCCTTCTCTCTCTCTTTCCCTCCCTCTTTCCTTCTTCCCAAGGAGACTTAGTCACTGAGGTCCCACTTCTTAATTAGCCCAGGTTCAGGGAGTCCCTAAGCAATCAGTCTAAGGAAAGCAGAACAAACTTTTAGTTATTCCCACTTTTGACCAATTAAGTTTTAGAACTTTTGAAAGTTACTGATTCATGGGAAAACCTGAAATCTCAACAATCAGGGATTTCTTAATATCAAGGCTGCCTTCCCCCAAGGCTCCAAGTCCAGGTTTCCAGAACGTGTCTTAGACTTTAAGCAGATAATTCCCATTGTCCTTTATCCCAGGCCCTTCTCAGGATTCTCTGTTATTTGGATCTAAAATCAACTCCCTTCCCCCAGTGAGAGAGATCATAATTGGCCTGTAAAACATCCACCCGTACCTCAAAAAGCCTGCATATTGGTCTCAGTTGAAGCCTTGACTTCACCGAAAATCCCCGAGGAAGCCTGATGACCTTATTCATTTAGGCTCCTGCTCCTCGTCCTGTGAAACCTACAGAATACAGTAGAGAGGTTCTATCCCTAAATCTAGCTCCACTCTGCAGTATTGCCTCAGGTTTTCACTCTTCTAAACATATGTGCATCTGTATGCATTTGAACAAGATTCTTCCAGCCATTTTTTCTATGGCATGTCCCTGACGACCAGCTGGGCCACTTGGAAGTGGAGAGAGCATAAGGACAGCCTCTGCAGGCAGTTATATTTGCAACCTGGAAGAACTGTCAAAATGTAAATTGGAAATCTGCTTGGTCCTGGAATAAGACAGAAAAACAGAATTATAAAACACATATCTGGATTTTGGTTTTCATTTCAAGTGTACCTGTTAAATCTGAGAATGTCAATTGGTGCCTAAGGATATAAATTGGGAATAATCTTTCTTTCAGTTTCTTAAATTGCTGAAGCCCAAAAGGTTTGCCATATAATTTTAGAAAAATTTTCTAAGCATGTACCTCCATATTATTTTTAAGAAAATGCTTTGAAAAATTTGTTTGCAATCTTTTCTCTCTCACTTAACATATAAATGATACCTTCCCACATCAACACTTACTGCTGTACCTCTTTTTTTTTTTTTTTTTGGCATAGTATTACATTATATGGATGGTCAATTCTTTATTAGCTAGCCCTCTATTAATCAATTTTTGTTGTTCCCATTTTTTATTCCATGAAAAATTATGCTATAAATCTTCTTAGACATTTATAAATACATGTGCAATTGTATTTCTGAAATAAATGCTTAGAACTAAAATTTGTAGGCCAAGATATAGATGTATTGAAGCTAGTACATTTTATTGGAAATTATGTTCCTAAGATTTAGATTGTTTCACACAACCGCTAAGACTGTAAGATGGGAGAGCTTTTGTTTTATAACCTACTATGAACCAAAGGTATAATTAAATTTTTTTTAAATTTTAAATTGGAGAGAACAAAATAAGTCACCTTAAAAGAGAAAGTAATTGACAAACCTGATAAAATACAAAATCTTTTCAAAGATAAAATTTACCAAAACTGACTCAAAAATAATTGGAACAACTTAATATTCCTAAATATGTGAAATAAATTTAATTAATAATTAAAAACCCTCCCACAGAGAAAACCGCAGATCCAGATGGCTTTACTAGCATATTCCATCAAATTTTTAAGGAAGAAATAGTACCAATCTTACACAAAATCTTCTAGAAAATTGAGAAGAAAGGAACACTTCCCACTTCGTTTTGTAAAGCTAGAATTATCTTGATACCAGAGACATCTTGAGAAAATAAAATCTACAAATCAATATCCCGCATGAACACAGATGCAAAAGTCTTTAACAAAATATTAGAAAAATAAAATCCAGTAATATGTAAGGAAAATAACACAGCACAACAAAGTGGTGATTTTATCCCAGAAATGCAGGGTTGATTTAACATTAGGAGATTAATTACTGTAATTCATGATATTAACAGAATTAAAGAGAAAAACCATGTGATCATTTAAACAGCTACAGAAAAGGCCTTTGACAAAAATCAACATCCATTGATTAAAACTCTGAGCAAACTAGGAACAAAGGGATCTTCCTCCAACTGATAAATAGAGTCTATGAAAATATCTGGCACTAACATCAAACTTATTGACGAAAGATGCAACACTTTTGCTCTAAGGTAGGGAAAAAGGCAAGGATATCTGTTCTCATCATTTCTATTGAACATTGCACTGGAATGAACATTGGAAATGGAAATATATAATGTACAAAAATATCCAAAAACATGAAGAAAACTAAGATATATATTTAACAAGCTATATGTAAGACCTGTGCACTTAAAACTATAAAACATTGCTGAGAGAAATTAAAGAAGACCTAAATAAATGGTAGTGTGTTCTATTTTTATAAATCAGAAGACTCAATTTTGTTAAAATGCCAATTCTCTCCAAATGAATTTATAGATTTAATGCAATTTCAATCAAATATCAGGAGGCTTTTTGTTAACCCTGAAAAACTGGGTCTAAAATTTATATACAAATGTGAAGGACCTAAAATAGCCAAAACAATTTTGAAAAAGAACAAATCTGAGGGGTTCACAATACTTAATTTCAAGACTTACTTTAAAGCTACAGTAATCAAGAAAGTGCGGTTTTGGCACAATATCATGTAGATCAATGAACATGTAGATAAACAAAATAGAGAACTTAGACACAGACCCAAGCATATATCTTCAATTCATTTTGACTACTCTAAACATTCAAAAAGATGCCAAGCAACTGAAACTCTTATACATTGCTGGTGAGAATGTAGAATGGTACAAACAACAGAAGATAAACATGCACTTACCATACATACCTGCAATTACACTCATAGATATTTTTTAAACATAAATGAAAACATGTTTACACAAAAGACATGTTTATGAATGTTGATAGCAGTTTTATTCATAACAAACTGCAAATAATCCAAATGACAATATATAGGTGAATGGATTAAATAAATTGTGGTATATCCATACAGTGGAATATTACAAGGCAATGAAAAGGAATGAACTGTTGATAGATGGATGCATCATCCTGGGTCATGCTGAGTCTCTAAAAGGTTCTATTAATCCAATGAATCATGCATTAAAGTAAATGCTGCATTATTCTATTAATAAACTCAAAAAATGAAAAATCTAATCTATAGTAAGAGAAAGCAAATAGTTGCCTGAGTCTGTGGTTGGAAATGGAAATTGACTTGGAAGGGACATAAAGACATCTTCTGGGTGATGAACACATTCCATAGTTTGATCATGGTGGAGATTAGGTTTGTGTATACATTTGTTAAAACTCATTGAAACTTACACTTAAAATAGATGTGTTAATTGTATATAATTTAACCTTAATAAAGTTGAAAATATTTTTCAAAACTCCAAAATATATAACAGAGGATGTAGCTCATCATTAGGGGCCTGATGGAGAGTGAAATGAGATAAAGGTAGGAAAAGAGTAAAGATAACATTGGAGTGAATCAGAAAGGGATTAGAATAGGTGAGACAAGTAGAATCTGGCTGTGAGGTGGGCATAGAGATGTGGGTGGGAGAGTGAGAGGAACCAGGAGGAGGAAAGAGTTTATGTAACCCTAATGGATATCTGAATGTGACAGGTAACTCCTGGACCTTTCCACAAACAGGGGTCTCTTTGGCCAAATTCTATCAAAACGTTTTGAGTAACTCTCTGCAAACACCTCTTAAAGGGATAGAAAGTTTTCTTTGTAAAAAGAAAGATAGGTTTACAATAGCCAAGAGTTGGAACCAGCCCAGATGTCCATCATTGGATGAGTGGATACGGAAAATGTGGTATATCTACACAATGGAATACTACTCAGCTATAAAAACGAATGAAATACTGCCATTTGCAACAACATGGATGGACCTTGAGAGAATTATATTAAGTGAAACAAGTCAGGCACAGAAAGAGAAATACCACATGTTCTCACTTATTGGTGGGAGCTAAAAATAAATAAATAAATTCACACACACACACACACACACACACACACACACACACACACACACACACACACACAAAAAAAAAAAAAAAAAAAAAAAAAAAAAAACCGGGTGGGAGGAAGAAGATATAACAACTACAATTTCTTGAAGTTGATACGGCAAGCAAACAGAAAGGACATTGTTGGGTGGGAGGGAGGAGAGGGAGGAGGGAGGGAGGTTTCGGTGATGGGCCAAAATAATCAACCACATTGTATATCGACAAAATAAAAAGAAAAAGAAAAAAAAAAGATAGGTACCTCCCACCACTACAGTCTGTAATATTGGGAGCATAATTTTTAAGTGTACAATATCTTCCCTACCCGACAGAAGGCAGGAGCACAACCGGGGGCTTCACAATACCGCAGCCCCCTCCACTGCCATCACCACTGCTTCCGCACAGGTGGTCCACCACAGCCACAGCCACTGCCACCACAAGGGTGGCTCACTGCCACAGCAGCAGCTATGGCCACCATGCATGTGGCCCACTGACCATTCAACTACATTGACATGAGCAGAGTCACCAGCTCAAGACAACTCTCTCTATACAGTAAGTTCCCCTCACACTTGACTGAATTTTTGTTGGTTTGCAGAGGAAATTGGGCTAAAAACCTAGTGGGCTTGTCAGAAGCTGTGGGGGTTCCATTTTTGAAGCTTTTAAATAACTGTACTAAAGTAAAAGAAAACCAGTTTCTCTGATGTGAAATTATGAATTATGAACTTATGAAACAGCATACTATGAAAATATGCTGTTTTCTGTGCATTGGGAATTTTAGAAAGGTACAAGTATGTAAGAAGTAAACAAGACAAATTTTTGCTTCAGAAAGGAAGAGGGCAGGAAGGAGCATATGGACAGAAGGAGAGGGAAAGAGACACACCAAAAGAAAAGACTTTGGGAAGCATCAAAGTTCAGAGATCAAAATGTCTTCGGAATCAGAGCAGTTTCCAGATTTCACTCAACAGACGGAACTGCTCTCCTGTCCTGAACTTCAGACTTGTCTATTTAACTCAAACTCAGCAAGTCCCAAACAGAGCTATTTATCTTTCATCCATCCATCCGTCCATCCGTCTCATATCGTCATATGGTTTACACCAAATGGAGCTTTTGATGTTCACACTCAAACTATTCCTCCCAGTTTTCTCCAACTCAAGAAATGCCAGCTGCTCATGACTAACATCCAGGAAACATACTTGACTCCAGTTTTTCCTTCATAACATACATCTAATCAGGCTGGAAATTCTGTTGGCTTTAACTCTCAAATATTTTAGGAATCTGATCATTTCTTGATCTATCTCCACCACTCCCACTCTGATTATTCCAGTGGTCTCCTAACTGGTCTTTCTGCTTTTACTCTGGCCCCACTTCTGTCTGTTCTTGACACTGTGGCTCTTGTGATGTTATTAAACTGTTAATCAAATTATGTCACTTATCTTCTCAAAATCCTCAGTGACTTCCCATATTCCTAGAGTAAAAGGCACATGGCCCTGTCACATGCTGTGTTATCTAGACCCTTGAGGGCCTGCAACCTCATCTCCTGCCCTTTTGTTTCCTCCTCTTCTGGATTTCTGGCCCCTTTATCTTGAATAGACCAGGCAGACTCCAAATCCAGGGCCTTTGCATTTGCCGTCCCCACTTCCTGTAATGTGCATCTCCCAAAATGTCAGTATTGTTCACTGCCTTGGATTGAGTGTTCCCCCAAAACTTGACCCCACTGTGACAGTGTTAAGAGGATGGGAAATCCTAGTATAGTAATTGAAAGGTGGGGCCTTGTAGAGGGGGTTAGATTGCAAGGCCTTGCCTAATGAATGGATTAATAATGGTCATGGGCATGGTTCTGAGAGTTTTAAAAAAAGAGTGAATATAGCACAGTAAGAAAAGTTAATTGATATGTTTTCAAATTCCATGTGGCAACTACCCTTTAAGAAAGTTCAAGAAACTTGTTGAGCTTTAGTGAAATTTTTACTGAATCCAAGTCAAGCTGTCTGCCCCGTACAAAAACCCTGGCTTGGCTCGACAGAATCTGTTACCCAGGTCATTCAGCTCGTGACTTGGCTAGCCAAAATCTTGTTATCAAACCAAAGTCCAGCTGCCTGCCCCAAACAAAAATCAAACAATGTAAAAGTCAAATTGATGTTGGAATAGGAAGTCAGCTTTATTCAGGAATACCAGTGACCTGGGGAGAGATATCAGGCTAACCCATCTCTCTGGTAAACCTGAAGGAGAACCAGACTAAAACACGTCTCAAAGATTCAGATTTACTGAGCAGTTTTAATTTTTTAATTTTTTTTTACTTTTTGGAGACTGGCCAGTGTGCAGATCTGAGGGGGTTTTAAAGAGGGGATTAAGGGAATGGAATGTGGGAAGTGAAATGCAGGAGGGAGGGAGATGCATAAGGGGCCAGATGTAAATTCTTGCCAAAGCTCCATCTGGCTTCTATTCTCGTCCTTGACTTCATCTGAGGGTCCTGCAAGATTTTGATTTGCTTTGGGGTGGAATCAGCAGAGCTTTATTGATGTCTTCCTTGGTTTCTCAGGGTCTGGATAGAATGTGTCTCATGGCAAGTTTGCAGCTCCAGGCTGACTGCAAAAGAACTTTACATTTATGTAAATAATGTCATCTTTCCCCTTAATCAAAGTTGAAAATATCAAATAACCATGGGAAAAGAGGAAATTCAGAGAAATGCATGCTAAGAAAAAACAAAAAACAAACATTGTTTTTTTTTTTTTCCCTAAAGTGCTTGCAGTTTTATATCCCAACATGGCTTCAGTCCTCCCCTCTCCAACAAAGCATCAAAAAAGAATAGTTCCAATTTTCTGAATGGCTGTTAAAATACAGCTCTTTTCAACTACATATCTGTGTGAGATTGCATTTACTTCATATACTTCAACCAAAAGAGGATATCACAACAGATAAAAGCAAAAGCAAATATAAGAATCTAGCCCTCTTCTGATAAGCTAGACATTAAAAAGATTTGCCTAAATGTAAAACAATACCACTTATCTCAGTGATTGTTTTTGTTTCAGAAAAGCCATTTGTATAAAAATATTATTTTTGCTAAAATGTAATGGGTTGGTTGATATTTTTAAATAAATTAATGTTCTCACTTTTACTTTTGAATAAGGTAAAAATAAATAAATAAATAAATAAATTTGTTTGATGAAAGTGAAAGGATTCCAAGATAATGTAGGATCATGGATAAACCACCAGAATTGGAGTCAGGAAACCTGAATGCTAATTCCTTTTCATACTTGTTAGCTGTGTGATCTTCAGTGTAAGCCTTAACCCCTCTGGGTTTGATTTTCTCATCTGAAATATCAGGGCAATGATGTATATATGTGATTTTTCTTTCATCTCTATCTTGGCCAAATTCAAGGAGCAGAAATGGAGCTAGTCCTTGAACCACCACTTTTTAATGCTAGACTACACTCTCAGCCTCCCACTAGGCCTCCACTCATTACTCTTGTGATGAGACCTCTCTACAAAGATTTTTTGTCAGAATCAGCTCTCTCTAGATAATATCATGGACTGTTATAGGCCACACCAGATCCAGTACATAAATTTATCCTAGGCAACTAATTATATAGGTGAGTAAAACCATTCAGTGAATATTCTTTAAGCTCAAGGCCATCTCATGTCTATGTGTGACTTTCCCACATGAGCACACGGAGGACACAGGTGTGAAGAGAAGTCATCATGGCCCAGAGAGAGAAAAAGCCATTTTAGTGACCCAGTAGGACAGAGAGGGTATTACCCTGTTATATATTATTATATTAACTATAGAAAGAGATAGAGAGATAGATGATACATAAATTATAGTTACTATTATATTGTATATTATTATATCAATTAGATAGATGATCAATACATAGTTATTCAAGGTGCTCTAGTGCATGCTGCTTTATCTCTCAGAGAGCTCGTTCTGTTTCCCACCAAGTTTTACACCAGATATTAGTTAATGATCAACCTCTTGTAGATGTTTCCCCTAACATCCTCAGACACATCCAGGTTACCTGCCAGGTGCTCTGCAAACACCCTTAGAGTGAGTGCTGCCAGGTGTTGCTTAGACACCTGTTCAGGACCAAGGTACTCATTTTCCCAGCCTACAACCAAGGCTCTTCCCATAAATTACTCCCAGTCAAAGAAAAATGCCTTCCCCAAGGTTACAGGCCTTCCTGTAGGGCAACCCGTATCCAGTGGCCTGTTGATGCAGGGGTGTAAATGCCCAGGTATCATGTTTCAATTCAGGACATAGTTCAGGACAACTCTGAATATCCAGCCACCTCCAGAGCTCCCAATGGGCTTTAAGCCTCTGTTGCAGTCTCATCGCAGCTCTATCCAAACCTCTTCTCCCTCATAGCATTACAGGGATCTTGTCAAAGATCACTCCCACACATAAGGTAACTGTGCAATTTCTTTCTCAAAATGATTCACTATTTGTAATTGTGTGTGTGTGTGTGTATGTGTGTGTGTACATGTTCTTATAATGCATGATAATATCAGTCTTCATCAAATGTGTTGCATCAAGGAAGAGACCATGTCTGTTCCGTTCACTGCTGTATCTTCAGTACATTGTCTGAAAAATAACTGTTATTTAAAAACTATTCTTGTTAGATTTTCTGTTCTTTAATTTTTAGTAAGACCGAGCTTCTTCATATTTTTAAAAACCATGTATATTTTTCTTAATGAACTTATTGGTTTGTAAGAGAACTTTATGTATAAATCGAATAAACCTTTCTTTCATGTGCTTTTATTTTTGTATCTTGTTTTTGTTATGTGTAAATATTTCATTCTTATGCAGTTACATTTAACAGTCTTTAGTCTCCTGGGATCTGTGTTTTCCTTAGAAAGCCTATGTTCATACTCCAAGGTAATTAAAAAGGGAAAAAATTTCCATTTGTTACTTTTCACATACAAATCTGTTTGAACCATCTGTAATTTATGTTTTTGAAAGCATGGGGTATAGATCCAGAGTTATGGTTTTTCCAGGTAGTCTGTGAATGCAATACATATTTCTGGGCTAAGGGTAAAAGGTGAAGAAAGAAGAAAGCAAGAGAGACAGATGAGAGAGAGAAGAAAAGGGAACCAAACAGCTTAGAAAACTACCGCAGCAAAAAAATACTGGGCTGGGGCAAGGAGTGTGCCATATCTGAAGAAAAAGAGATTAGAATGACTAATAACAATAATAAGGGCCAGAGAATATCAGCAGTGAAAAGATAATGTCTTCTAACACTTTATTTTACATGTGATGAAACTGACACTCAGAGATTGAGTGACTTGTTGAAGTCATGCAGCAGTTTACTAGCTGCGTTGGGATGAGCGATCAGGAACTCCTGATGCCTAGATCAGCCTTCCACAGAGTGGAGAGAGTGTTTCCAACACAGATTGATGTACTAGGTAGACCGTTGGCTGGAGTATTCTCTAAGGGTCCTACCAACTCTGAGATTCTAAGACCCAAAACTATGCTTTTGAAGATCATACTGCCTACAAAAGTCTCACAATCAAAGACAGATGCTATGAGTTGAATAAATCACACTGGCACGGAGTATGTGCTCAGTAAATACCACAGCAAAATATTAGCAAACAGGATTTGGCAACACATCAAAAAAATTATACACCATGATCAAGTGGGATTCATCCCAGTGATGCAAAGATAGTTCAACACACACAAGTAAATAAATGTGATGCATCACATCAACAAAATCAAGGACAAAAACCATATGATTATTTCAATAGATACAGAAAAAGCATTTGACAAAAAATTCAACATCCCTTTTTTATCATGATAAAGACACTGAACAAATTAAGTATAGAAAGAAAGTTACTCAACACAATAAAAGCCCTATACAACAAACCCACTGCCAATATCATCCTGAATGAGGAAAAGCTGAAAGCTTCTTCCTTAAGAACAGGAACAAGACAAGGACACCCACTCTCACCACTCCTATTTAACACAGTATTGGAAGTACTAGCCAGAGCAATCAGGCAAGAGAAAGAAATAAAGGCCATCCAGATTGGAAAAGATGAAGTCAAACTGTCCCTATTTGCAGATGACATGATCCTATATAGAGAAAAACCTAAAGACTGTACAAAAAGCTCTTAGAGCTGATAAACAATTTCAGTAAAGTTGTAGGATACAAAATCAACATGCAAAAATCAGTAGCATTTTTATACTCCACTAACAAACTAGCAGAAAAAGAAGTCAAGAAAGCAGGCCCACTTACAATAGTCAAAAGAAAAGAAAAAAAGCAAAAAACAAAAAAACAAAAAAAAAACCCAGGAATCAATTTAACCAAGGAAGTGAAATATCTGTACAACAAGAACTACAAGTTACTGCTGAAAGAAATCAAAGAAGATATAAAAAGATGGAAATACTTTCCATGCTCTTGGATTGGAAGAATTAACATTATGAAAATGTCTATGCTACTCAAAGCGATGTACAAATTCAATGCGATCCCCATCAAAATACCAATGACACTCTTCATAGAAATAGAGAAAACAATCCTAACATTTATATGGAACAACAAAAGATCTCAAGCAGCCAAAGCAATCCTGAGAAAAAATAAATAAGTAAAGCCAGAGGCATAAAACTACCTGACTTCAAGTTATGGTACAAAGCTATAGGTACCAGAGCAGCATGGTACTGGCATAAAAAGAGACACTCGGACCAGTGGAATAGAATAGAGAACCCAGAAATCAGTCCACGTACTTATGGCCAACTGATGTATCTTTTTTGGTTCTTTTTTTTTTTTTTTCTTGGCCAACTGATCTTTGACAAAGGCACCAAGAGCATATATCAGGGGGAAAAATAAACAAACTGCCTCTTCAATAAATGGTGCTGGGAACACTAGATATCCATCTGTAGAAGAATGAAACAAGACCTCTTGACATATACCAAAATCAACTGAAAATGGATTAAAGCCTTAAATGTAAGACCTGAAACTATAAAACTCTTAAAAGAAAACATAAAGAAAATACTTTAGGAAGTAGGAGTGGTCAAAGACTTTATGAGTAAGACCCCAAAAGCACAGGCAACAAAGGAAAAAATAAACAAATAGGATAATGTCAAACTGAAAAGGTACTGTGCAGCCAAAGAAACAATTAACAAAGACAATCTACAAAATGGGAGAAAATATTTGCAAACTATGCATCCAACAAGGGATTAATATCTGGAATATACAAGATCTCAAACAACAGAAAAACTACAAGTAATCTGATTAAAAAATGTGCGAAGGAGCTGAATAGACATTTCTCAAAGGAAAACATACAAATTGCTAAAGGGAAAGTGAAAAAATGCTCAATATCACTCAACATCAAGGAGATGCAAATTAAAACCTCACTGAGATATCATTTCACCCCAGTTAGACTAACCATTATCAAAAAGACAAAGAATAACAAATGCTGGCGAGGATGCAGAGAAAGAAAAACCCTCCTACACTGTTGGTGGGACTGTAAATTAGTACAGCCATTATGGAAAACAGTGTGGAGGTTTCTTAAACAACTACAAAAGAACTGCCCTCCAATACAGTAATTCCACTGCTGGGTATATACCCAAAGGAATGGAAATCATCGTATTGAAGGGATACCTGCACAGCCATGTTTAGCATAGGTCTATTTACAGTAGCTGAGATATGGAATCAACCTAAATGTCCATCAAAAGACAATTGGATAAGGCAAATGTGGTATATATAAACAATGGAATACTACTCTGCCATAAAAATGAATGAAATTCTGCCATTTGCAGCAACACGGATGAAATTAGAAAAAATGTTAGTGAAATAAGCCAGGCACCGAAAGAGAAATACTGTGTGTCCTTACTCATAAGTGGGAGCTAACAAACAAACAAACAAGCAAACAAACAAAGAAAAAGAAAGATACAACAATCACAGTAATATGTTGAACTTTCAAAGGGAGAGAATGGAACTGAGGCCACCAGAGTCTGGGGGGTGGGGAGAGAAGGAGAAGGAGGGTGGCAAGAAATTGGTAATGGCCCCCTAAAGAATGATTACATTGTGTAATGTCGAATATACTAATTATCCTGATTTGAACATCACATAGTGCACACAGGTATTGATATTCAACTCTGTACCCCATGGGTATATATAATCAATTATGTTTCCATAATAATAATTAAAAAAAACTTTTCTATCATGAAACATAATAAAATAACATGAAAGCATCAAATCTGTACTGAGATGTTTTGATAATATTACATTTCTAATCATTTTTTAAAAATTAAAAAAATAAAATTTCCTCTGGATATAAGGAACACTTTCTCCATAAGTTTAAGCTTATGGCTTATGACAATCTCAGTGCCTAGGATGGTTGATGGTGTGCCAAAGGGACTTAGACCAGTGTAACTGAGGAATTGGGGGAGAAAAGGGGACCTCACAGCTGGAGATCCTTATGCTTCAGACTTGAAGCATGAGGATCCTTATGCATTCAACCTGTAACACTGGGACAGATGGCTCAGAGAGGCCAAAGGGCAGGAAACGGCTAGAGGACATCTTCCACTAAGAAATTTTGGCGTGATCTTCTCAACTTATTAACATTTATCATGCTCTTCTATGGTCCAGGAACACTTGTACTAGTGCTTTACATATAATCTCATTTAATTCTGGAAATAACCTTATGAGGGAGGCATTACTATCCTTATAATAGTGGAGATATTTTATGGGAAAAAAATTCCAGATTTTTATCTGGGATGCGCTCATTTAATGGTTGTTTGGTGAACATCTACCATGGAAATGTTAGATTTCAAATCTAGACCTAACTCCAAAGCCCCCCACCACATACAGGTACGTGTGCATGCACACAAACACACACACACACACACACACACACACACACACACACACACACTTTATGTGTCTCTGTAGACATAGGCCAGATGCAGTTTCCGCTTGCTTCTGGGTGCTGTCTGAGAGAGAGACTCATTGCTAGTTTGAGCATAACCTCAGCAAGTCCAGAGGGCTCCTTGCTTTCCCTGTCATTCCTACCCTGCTGGAGTCTAAAGTTTTTTATCCCTCCCAGCTAAGTTCTAAAAATCTGCAAGACTCCAAATGTTTAGAAACAGAGTGGATAAACAGCATCAGGAACACTCATCCTTGGGAACACAGGACAGCAAGAAAACTGTTCTCATGTCATTGCCCTGCAGACTCCATTCTCTCTTTCCAGGCCCACATCAATCACAGGTAGTTCTGCCCTAGGTTGTCCAGGGAGAAACGGTAAGTCTTTCATTAGGAACTCAATATAAAAGGTTTTGACACATTTTTAGCTTGTGGGGTTACTTGCCCGGCAGTGCTAGGGCCATGTGCCCTATCCCTAAGAGTCTTATATCTCCATGTCAAAATCGGGGTTCCACAGTCAGGAGGATATGGAAGTGAATGACATAAAACAAGCACTTCAAGAAAAGCTCACTGTGCTTGTGAGCTAAGATACCTTGGCAAGGTCTGGAGACGGAATGAGTTAGGAGTGGTGCAAATATAAGGATTGGGCTCTGATTCAATCAAGAGTGGCTGTGAACTTCTGACTTGCTGTTGAGGTTTGTGAGAAGGCTGCATGCTTCTCTGCTTAGGGAGACAGATCTGCTTCTGCAGTCAGATGCCATTGCTGGGGACCAGCACAGCCCTGGGAAAATACCAGTGATGTTGGAGAGACAGTGTGTTTTCTCAAAGCATTTTCTCCACTCTCAAGTGTATTTTTTTTCATTTCTGTTTTTTCTTTGTTATTTATGAATATCTAAAAGGATCAGTTCAGACAAACATAATCAAAATGTGCTGTCAGAAAGAAATGTGATGATCTGCACATACAAAGACACATAAACACTCTCACAGACACACAAGACGTCACCTTCACATCAAAGAAGGGAAGAGTCAATGAGAATGAAGTTTTCGTGCCAACAATAACAACAGCGAAAACTGCTATGATTGAACTCTTACGAGGTGGCAACCATTATCCAGTTGGATGCACACGGGAGCCTTACTGCTTTTATTTTGCATATGAGGAAAATTCTGCTCTGGTAGGGTTAGTATCAGCCCAAGGGGTACTACTAGCAATTAGTAGAGCCAGGATTTAAACCTAGACAGTCCAGGACAGGTGCCTCAGCCCCCGTGCAAGTCTCGGGGATGGGGCAGTGGGATGCCGTCGCAGCACTGCAGGCAGCAGGGCCAGGAAGCCCAGTGCGATCCACATGCATTCCTGCACATCTTTCCGGACTGTTAGAGCATCCAATGGGTCTTGCCTGGATCCCAGAGCTTGAATCTAGATGTCTTGATTTCCTTTCTGCCTTCAGCCAAACATGTCACCCCAAAGAAATCTTACAGTTGCTTCTCTGCTCTGGCTCCCCCTAGATCCATGAATTGAATGGCTCTGTTGTTGACAGAAGAGCTGGAGATGAACGCTTGTGGGTAGGTGAGCGTTTTCAGCAGAAGCCCATCCGGAGAGCCTTGCAGAGATGCTCACAACCAGTTCTGGGCTCAGCCCCAGCCACGTCCAGTCCCTGCAATGCCAGCTCCCACATGAGGACTTCTGGGTGACCCCGCTCACTCTGTCTCTCCCCGCCTGCATTTCCCGCCTCCTGCCTCATGATTTTGCTCCTCCGTATCCTACTCCCTGATCTTTTTCTGATGATTCTCTTGGTCTGCTTTTTAGTCCCTTCCAGCATTCTCTCTGGATTTCTGGATCCACTGCATTTTTCTCTATTCTTCTCTCTCCTCATTACTGCTTTTCTAATTCCTTGCCTTTGGTTTTATGATTCTCACACCCACACGTTTCTTTCTCTCTCTCACTCTCCCCTGTCAACCTCTGCCTTTTTCTATCTCTGACCATAAAAGTAAATAGAGCTTAACACAGAAATGGTAAATGGGACCCAGGAGATCTGGGTGGCATAACAGCAGCGTCTGCTACAGCAGGTCATGTTGAGGTAATAAACCACTCAAATATTTCAACAGCTTATAACAGCGAGGTTTATTTCTCACTCATGCTCCATGTGCATCACTGGCAGGAAGTAAACTTTGCCCAGTATGGCCCCTCAGGTTGCAGATCAATAGTCGCTCCACTTTAACACATTCTTCCATGACCACTAAGGCAGGGAAGGGCAGATGGTGAATTAAAGGTCAGGTCTTAAGGCTTCTGCTAAGAAAGGGCTCCCACTGCTTTCACCCACAGCTCAAGAGCCCAAGCAAGTCATTTGGTCACCCCTAAATCCAATGAAACAACAATATATGGTATTCCTACTGTGAAAGTCGCCTCCAGGAAGGACAGAAAATATGGGTTAGCAATAATAGTCCATTATAGGGTTTGGGGTTTTGTTTTTTGTTTTGAGGAGACTTTTTCCCCTTCCTTGTGAATTTTCTCTTTAGCTTATCAAATAATGTGGATACTTTCAGTTACACAGTTTCTGTCGTTGCCAAGCTACAGAATATTTGAAACAGTGATTGCATTACTATTCTTAGTGTGATGGAGAGGAACAGCGTTGCTGAAATCAGAGCTTCAATCTCAGCTCCCAACACGTAATGACCTAAAAACATCAGGAGTTACTTAAGCTCTGTGAGATTCTATATTCTTATCTAAAAAGTGGATATGATAATTCTTCTCTCTCAGAAAGGGAATTCTAGAATTAATATGTAATCAGTACATGTGAATTCCCTTTCTCCTATGTCTCTTATATTTTTCCCACACAATTAGCAAAATACCTTTTCTGTAATAGATACTAACTAAACAGCGATCTATTGAATGATACACAAGTTCTGTTTATGTTTAGGTGGCGAGGCAAAATAACCTGAAAACCAAGAGCAGAGTCTTTGGGATCAGACCTGATTCAAATTCAAATTCTGCCATGTAGTACTTGGTTTTAATAGCTATTATCAATAAGATTGGAAATTGAAGGCCATTCTAGTCAAGTGCTGGGGACAACAGTATTCGTCATGGCTAACAGTGGAGCCCATCATATTCATGATAGATTTGCCTTGTTCCAGCTCTTCCTTATTCTGAAAAATTAGAGTATTAATGGAAGACAGATTATAAAATCAGTTTTCATATCATACAAGCATTTACTAATGCTTGAAACTTGGATATGGAGGAAAACTTGTGGAAAGACAAGCACAGTTGTGTAACTTGCATTCCTTTCTTAGCAAGAAAATCTCCACAGATGAAGGAAACTTTTTAGAAGTCTTGTTTCTTGTTGAAACCAATGTTCTTTCTCTAATCGTAGAGGAGTAAATAGATGACTCTGAAAAATAAACATTCATTGACAGAGACAATGTGTTACACAAATAAAAATTCACCACACGTTTGAAGTGATACATTACAATATCTGCAAAATCAAGACCGTCCTGTGTGGTTTTTAAGCATATGTGACAAATAGTCAGATAACGTCTATAATTAGTATTTGTTCCAGACGTCTAAGCAAACTATGTCTGGGGTTAGTTGTCAGGGGCTAAAACAGGGCAAAGCAAGATGTTAATGAGGCCTCATGAAATGCGTGCGTGATAGAGGAATTAGCGTTTTGTTCTTCGAGGGATACGCATGGCTTGGATGACGTAGAGATCCCAATGGAGCTTATGTCTGCCTTCCTTGTACGTGGACAAGGAAGGAAGGAAGACACTGTGCTGTCAGAATAAGCCTGGCTTTGGATACTACAGCCTCCTGCTCTCTGTCGAGGGGAGCGAGAAATGGGGGTGGGGTAGTGACGTTCCCTGCATTCAGGATCAGACATCAGACCAAACAGCCTAAGCATTAGAACAAGAGTATTTTGTTGGCTTACGCATGACAGGTCTTAAAAAGGACCACAAGTGCTTTGACACTCCTCCAATTAAAACATAGGATTGTGTCCTCTCCCCTTGAACCTGGGGAGGCTTGTACCACTTTGACTAATAAAGTATGGCAAAAGTGACACCGTGTGACAGGTGAAGTTAGAATATAAAAAGACACAGTGTCAGACTCTTTTGCTGGGATCCTTGATCTGGGAGCCCTGAGCCACCATGTTGTGAGTTCAGCTACTGAGATCACCAGCTGAGGTCATACAATCAGCTGTCCAAGCTAATTCCAGCTCCTACGCATCTCCACCAAGGCCTCACACAAGTGGGCAAAGTCATCCCGGATCCTCCAGAGCAGCCTATCTGCCAGTTGAAGTCACTGAAAACCTCCAGTGTTACCACTTGGAACCACAGAATCACCTAGATGAGCCTGGCCCAAATTCCACACAATTTGGGGACATAACAAAATTGTGTTGTTTTAAGCCACTAAGTTTTGGGGATAGCAATAGATAAGAAAGAGATAACTGGGAAACCAGCCCGTCTCCTTCAATCTGGAACTCTGTTTACCTCCCATCCTCAAGGTTTGGCCTTACAGAATTACTCAGCCCTCCTGTTTGACAAACTTATTTAAATAAATTATAAAGATTCCTGCAGCATGTAAAAGAGAAATTTGAGATATGTTGCCAGAGATGCAGGAGGGTAATGAAGGTTTGCTTGTGGACCATGGAGGGGAGGGGCTGGCAGATGCAATGTGGGGTCAAGGCATGGGGGAGAGGACAGGTCCACAGAATGGCAGCAATGGGGCTGAGAGGTCGGGCCATGAGAAAAAACTGTGGGAATCTGGGGGTGGGTGAGGAAGGGAGATATAAAATATAACATTGAAGCAGGAAATGTGGGCCGCAAGAAGATAAAATAAAAAGTCAAAGTGGGAAGCTGGAGGTGGCAGGTGACACAGATGACAGGATGAAGGAACGTGAATTAGTTGCACAGAGGGAGCCAAGGGCTGAGGTTTTGCTCTGTGTCTTCCTGTGAACCCTCAACTCGTCCCCACCAGCCCAGGGCAGTGCCTCCACACCACAGCCTTGGGTAGACTAGGAAAATGGTCCCCCTCTGAGCTGATGTAGTTGGGAAGGGCAAGGCTCAACAAGTAAAGCATATCTTTGGGCATAAAATAGGTGCCCCTTTCATCAAATAGCTCCTGACCAGAGCCCAAAGCTGAGCTAAGGAGTCAGGCTTTCAGCCTCCATATGCCCCCAAAACTCAGTCAGGACATTTTTGCAGTCTACAACCCATACGACTGTATTCAGTGGCCCTGCCTCAGCCCCTAACCCCATCCACCACCAGAGAAGCACCCTCTTGATAGATTTTCACTTCTCCAGGTCCACATCAACCCTCAGGAAAGCTCCACTTCCTGCCTGCTCCCAGCCTGCAGCCTGCAGGTATTGTCACGTGAGAGAATGTCTTCCTCCAATCTGTCTGAAAACCCAGCAGTTCCATATTCCTGAGCATTTGCGAGCAGTCACTCCATCTCTTGCTTTGTTAGTGAATCAGAGGTGAGGGGGCAAACTCCCACTCTCATCTCTGCCAGCAGTGAAAATCTACAGGCAGAGATGTGCTGATAGACAGCTGGAGATTGGAGGAGGAGGTCATGCAGCATACAAAGGACAAGAAGTTCAGGCACCTAGTCGGTATTCAACTCTTACTTGCCTCCTTCCCTCACCACCAACAACAAAAAGAGGAGGTGAGCTAAGTAGTTCCCTAAAATGTGATCACAGACATTTCTGTCTCTACCACTAAGCATGTTCACCTTCTCTATCCACCCCTTCCCATATTGCCTTCCTGCCACTCCAAGTTGGTTTTATGGCAAAATCTAGGGAAAAAAACAGAGATGTTTTGCAGTAAAAATAGAACCAAGATTCAAAGCTGCACATCCAAGAAAAATAAAGTGCATCAGAGAATTATCTGTGTCTGACTGAATGGCCAGGCACGGTGTAATGAGGATGAGTCTGACAATGCAAATCAAAGTGTCAAGAGATCCCAGGATATGACAGGGCAGAATCGGAGCAGAGGGGCCATAATTGTTATCGTGGTTCCTGGGCTCTCCTCTTTCATTCCCTAGAACTGCACATTCAGAGATGGTTATGGTGTAATTTAACTTTCTCTGGGAACATATACATCCCCTTCCTCAAGCTCCTCCACCACTTTAAGCATTTCCTTCCTTTAGCTTTTCAAAAATAAAACAATAATTTTATTTTAAAAAAACTGAAACAAAAAGTAGCTCAGATTATAAGTGACTGGTAAGCAGGTATGTTTTATTTTTGTGTGTGTCTTACCCAGTTCCAAGGGTCTGAATGTGACGATCATATACTACCCGGTGATGAATATAAAAAAGTTTTAGTTTAGACATTTGCTAGCATTTTCCAGATTACTTTAGAATTCAGTATGAGGATGGTCCTACCTAAAACCAATTTGGGCCAGAGTTGACAGCAACATTGCACAACAGCCCAGAGTGTTTCTTTGACTTTGCTGTCCCAGAGGATGAAGATGAAAAGATTCAGACAAGCAGTCACCACAAAAATCAGCAGGGAAACTACCTTGTTTTCCTTGGCTGCCTGCCTTTGTCCGGGTTTCACACAGAAGAACAATCACCTATCATAGCTGATGACCACACAGGTGATATGGGAGGCATAAGCCGAGAAGGATTTCTTTCAGCCAGAAGCTGAGGGGACCCTGGAGATGAAGTTTTTATAGGAGCCCATCCAAGGGATCAAAGAAGTAGTAACAATGAAAATGTTAAATTAAAATAAATTGTATGAAAAAATGGAGAGGTGCCTGAGGAAGGAATCACAGGAGACTGCAGACTCCATCAATTCAGACAACCCTGAGAATGAGTGTATTTCCAACTAATCTCATCAGTTTAAGGAAGAAGTTAACAAGCAGGATGTGGGGTGATTCCTCAAAGCCAGGGAAGCCCAGCAGACAGAATTCAGTGGTATTAGAGTAATTTCCCTAGCTCTTTCAAGCCTAGCTCTTTTTCTTTGGGAGGCTAGAGAGAAAACGAGGATTAACGTTGCTTCGCATGCCCCTAATCTCAAGGGAGATGGGGACAGATTCAGGATTATCCTTCTGGATTATGGAAGCTGCTGCATGGTATGATCATTTAACAGAGCTTATGCTACACATTTATTGATGAACAAACACAGTCGTACGTAGACAAATGACTCTGGCAGAGAATTGATTCAGCAGACACCAAAGCTGCACCATCATCATTGTGATGAGTAGATAATGACCCGTCAAAGATATTTATGCCCTAATCCCTGGAATTTATGAGTATGCTTTATGTAGAAAAAGGGATTTAGCAGATGTTATTAAGGACATTGAGATGGGGGAGATTGTCCTGCATGTTCCAGATGGGCTGAATCTAATCCTGGGGATCTGTCAAGTGAAGTAATTATCCCAGAAAGTTTCCAAGAAATGTTTCCTCTTAGTTCAGTCAGAGGGAGATGTGACAACAGAAGAATGATCAGAGATGAATGATGTTGCTGGCTTCGAAGGTGGAGAAAGGGAGCCATGAGCCAAGGAATGTGGGCAGCCTCTAGAAGCTGAGCAAAGCAAGGAACTTCAGAAAGGAAGACAGCCCCGACTAGACTTTGATTTTAGTCCATGAAGATCTGTGTCAAACTTAACCTGCAGAATTTGTCAAATAATATATTTGTATTTTTTAAGCCACAAAATGTGTGCTAATTCACTGCAGAAGCAATAGAAAACTAATGCAGTCATGAAGGCCCACAAAACTCCAGCCTACAGTCTTGTCCTCTGGATCTGAAGATATCCTGCTTCCAACTCTGTTTTGACTGGCCACTGTGCCTGCCCACCTGAGCTTCCTGCTAGCAACATGCTTGCTCCTTTCTACATCATCCCCCATTTCTATCCAGAACGACCTAAATACTTCTTTGCTATCAATGGTGCAAGCCCTGAAAACTCAGTCCCAGGCTGAGGTCCTGCAGAAAGATGACTCACCCAACCCCTCCCAGCCCTGCTTGTTCTTAAGCTCAGGGCCAATTTGCACTATCTTCCTTGCAAAGCTTTTGCTTGATATCTTTGTGTCGTTATTTCTGTCTGTGGGTGTGGGTGGGGTTGAGTTTGGTGTCACCCATAAGGTCTGAATGTCTCTGAGATGAAGGACTGTGCCTCAAAATTTACTGGGGAGCTTCATCCTTGGGGTGTGCCTTTCCACATTCCCTTCATCTGTGTCCCCAAGATGTGTATCTTCTCACAGGTGTCAGAGACAAGTTCTTCCATCTGGCCAGGGACCAAGATGAGTCTATCAGGGACCTGCCTCCAAGAGGTAGAAATCCCTCTTAGGCTTACTGTTTTGATTCCTAAACTTCTCCAGATGACACTTTGGAGAATTCAGACTAGGGGGTGGTATGATCCAGGGGCTCCATCCCAGCTACCCCTAAAATTCTGGTTCTGGGAAGGAGACAAAATCTCCAAATGGAATCTCTGGATCCAGCCCTGGCCATGTACCCTGCCTGCCATAATTTTAGTCCAGCTGGGGAAATTCCTTTGCACATTTTCCATGATCTCATTTTTCTTCCTCAGTCCTAGGAAGAAGAAAAGGGTCAGGAGGCAGGCACTGCCGTGGAACTGATTCTAAGCTACCTGCTGCGTGGGTGTATCTAAGTCTCTTTCCCTTTCTTCATGCAGATCTTTTTCTCAACTGTTACTTGCTCAGAACAAAAGACCTCTCATTATTCTAAGGAGTAACACCAGTGGTTCATAAGTCCCAGAGGGCGTCTTGCTTTCCCGTCATTCCCACAGAGAACTCTCTGCTGGAGTCTGTTTTCCATCTAGTATAAGCTCAGCTCTACACATCAAGAAACCAAAGACAGAGAGAATCAAGAACACGCATCCTGGGGAGAGAAGGGATGGAAGCAGTGCCTTCCCCCTCTGGTCTCCGGCAGGACTTCTTTCCCATCTCCCAGCCCTACATCGCTGTGGCTGGCCTCAGCTTTGCAGTGCAACAGGAGTGGGCTTTGAATTAGGACATCAGCATATAAAGAGTGGCAATGTTTTAGCTGCGGAGTCACTCATCTGGCAGTGCCACCCTTCCCAGCTGTGTGTGAGGCCTCTGCCTGCCTCTGATGGCTGCAAGACACTACCCAAGGGCAATGTACTGCATATCTGAGGTCACGCATGTCACGGAGTGGGCTCAAAAGGCAGAAATCTCCAGGCAGGAGTCTCCATGAGAGCAGCTCAAGAAGAAGACACTGTGCTTAGAGGCTAAGGTGAGGGGCAAGTTTGCGCATCAGCCAGCTTCTCCTGCAACACAGATGGAAGGACTGGGTTTGAATTTAGTCAGGGCTGGGTGTGGATTTTAGACCTACTGTTAAGGCTTGTCAGTGGCGTGGGTGCAAGGCTTCTGTATGTTGGATACATTACTGGGTGGCCAGGATGCAGCTGCAAATGAAGCTTTTGTGAGACCAGAGAAACAGCCAGAGTGTATCTATTCACAGCCTTGATCTTTCCATTCCTGATAGTTGTGTCATAATACTTATGTTCTTTTGTGTCTGAAACATTTTAAAGTATCCTTCTAGTCAACTGAAATTCTAAGGAAGAGCATAAAGCTGTGGAGATATTCACACACGTACATGTTGGCACTAAAGAAGTGTGGAGAGATGACAGTCCATAGAAGCTTGAGTTTCATTGTCAGCCTACCAATAGGAACAGTGACGACAGTTGTTTGTTGAGCACTTAGTACGTGCCATTCACTGTTTTCATTATTTAATTATTATCATCACCTTAGAGCTAAGTACTATGATTCTCTTTGTTTTATAGCTGAGTCAGCTAAGGCTCAGGGAGAGAAGAGCAGGTTACAGTCCATGACAAGCAAGTGTTAGAGCCAGAACTCAAACACAGGCAGTCTGTCCCCACAGCTCATAGTTGACCCCACAGTGGAGAAGGAGACTGAGGCGCGGGGAGACCGCAGCAGCCTGTGGCATCATTGGGTAGACAGCAGGGCCCGGCAGGCCCAGGCAGAGCAGCCGCCTGGATTCCTCCCTGACCTGCGTGCCCTTTCTACTCTTGATCTTGGCAAACACATGCCAGAGGGCATCTCTGAAGGAAGCTAATTTGTTGACTCAAAATTTTTACTTTCTATGAATTTTATAATCATAGATAGAGAAATGTGAATGAGTGAGATCCTGAGAAGACAGACAACCCAGAAAGATTTGCAGGGACTCTTTAAAAGGGATCGTGGTGCACAGCCTCTGGCTCATGACACAGACCCCAGCACCAATCTACACTTGGGGGCTTCTGGGTGACTTGCACTAATTCCCTCCTGCTCTTTCCACTTTTCCCTCCACTCCCTGTATCTCTCTTTCTCTCTCTCCCATATGTTTCCACTTTTCCCTCCACTCCCTGTATCTCTCTTTCTCTCTCTCCCATATGTGGCCTTCCTCTGTTCCTTCTGTTTCTCCTCTGTTTTCTTCTTGTCTTCTCTCTAAGTGTGTGTGTCTTTGGCTGTGTTCTTTCTTAATCTGCTCGCCTGTTTTTCTCTCTCGCTATCAATGGCTTGCCACATCTTTCACTTCTCCAGCTCCCTAGCTCTGTTCCTGTAGGATTCCCACATTCCCATTTTGTTGTCTCCCTGTATTGCTCTTTCTCTCTGTCCCTCTGTTGATCACTGGCTGCCTATTTGCCTTTTTCTCCCTGTTCTCTGTCTCTGTCCTGTCTATTGCTGTTTATCCCTGTTTCATGGTGAATGGTTCTTTGTCTCTCTCTCTCTCTGGTCTCTCTGCCTCTGCTTCTCCGTCTCTGTCTCTTGTTTCCCTCACATGCAGGGAACCAGACCCTGGATCATGGCCAATCTGAGCCACCCCTCTGAATTTGTCCTCTTGGGCTTCTCCTCTTTTGGTGAGCTACAGGTTCTTCTGTACGGGCCTTTCCTCACACTGTATCTTCTCGCCTTCGTGGGAAATACAATCATCATCATTATGGTCATAGCTGACCCCCGCCTACACACTCCCATGTACTTCTTCCTGGGCAACTTTTCCCTGCTGGAGATCTTGGTGACCATGACTGCAGTGCCCAAGATGCTCTCCGACCTACCAGTCCCCCATAAACTCATTTCCTTCGCTGGCTGCATGGTCCAGTTCTACTTCTACTTTTCCCTGGGTTCCACTTCCTTCCTTATCCTGGCAGACATGGCCCTGGACCGCTTTGTGGCCATCTGTCACCCACTGCGCTATGGCACTTTGATGAGCTGGGCTGTGTGCATCTGGCTGGCTGGGGCTGCCTGGGCAGCTCCTTTCCTAGCCATGGTACCCACTGTCATCTCCCGAGTTCATCTCAACTATTGCCACGGCAATGTCATTAACCACTTCTTCTGTGACAATGCACCTCTGCTGCACTTGTCCTGCTCTGACACCCACCTGCTGGAATTCTGGGACTTTGTGATGGCCTTGGCCTTTGTCCTCAGCTCCTTCCTGGTGACCCTCATCTCCTATGGCTACATTGTGACCACCGTGCTGCGGATCCCCTCTGCCAGCAGCCACCACAAGGCTTTCTCCACGTGTGGGTCTCACCTCACGCTGGTCTTCATTGGCTACAGCAGCACCATCTTCCTGTATGTCAGGCCTGGGAAAGCACACTCGGTGGAAGTCAACAAGATTGTGGCCTTGGTGACTTCAGTCCTCACCCCTTTCCTCAACCCCTTTATCCTGACCTTCCGCAATGAGACCATTAAGGCAGTGCTACGGGGGGCGGTGCAGAGGCTGAAAGGCCTTCACAAGGTGCTGCAATGAGCCCATGGGGGCTGGGTCAAGCAGCTCTGAGAGAAGATGGAGGATGTGGCTGGGTGGAAAGACCACTGTCGAGTTTCTGTGGTTTTTTCCTCTGTGACTCTGGGTGATAACTACAGTGAGTCCTCAGTGCTACCTTGTCTGCCCAAAGCTCTCTCAGGCCACCACGGAAGTGCTCCCCAGGCTCACTGGCACCTACAGACTCTGAAAGTAGCCCAGACAGAGCTTGGGGAGCCAGGAGTGGGGCTTTCAGGGAAGAGGAAGTATGTGGGCTTCACATTCAAGGAAGAGAAGCCAACGAGTGCTCTCTGTTCAAGAGGTACCATCTAGCCCCAATGTGCACACATGCGCGCATGCGTGTGTGTGTTTTCAGGTATGCTTCTCTACCAAGGTGTGTGCCCCACTGCTAATTGTAGAAGCACAGATGTCTGGGCTACATGCAGCTAAGGAGAGGAGCAAGACTCACCAACGCATAGTGACTGTCTTCTAGGGTGCGTGCGTGCGTGCGCGCGCACGTGTGAGTGTGTGTGTGTGTGTGTGTGTGTGTGTGTGTGTGTGTGTGTGTGTGTGTGTGTGTGTGTGTGGCTCATTATATAATCATTCATCTGTTTGTTCATTCATTTCACCAATGTCGAGTGGACTCTGTGTGTCAGGCACTTCACAGGTACAGGATAAAAAGGTAAAGGAGGCACAGGTAGTACGTGTCCTCTCAAAGCTCTCAGCCTGATGAAGGAAAAGCACGGTAAAGAGCTGTTTACAGCACCACAGGGGAGGTGGGACGCGTTCACAGAAGGTTTTGTGACAGCACGTGAGAGGAACACGAAGATCAAACGGGACTGAGGAGCGACTTTCTGACAACACCCGAAGAACATGCTGAGGATAAGTAACGGGCTGACGGACATGTGAGGATGCAATTTATCAGCTACCCTTGCATCTGAGGGGAAAAAAAAAGAAAGAGCAAAAGAAATCTCCATTGATATAAGAAGTAAGAGCAACTCTTTCAGGAATTATGTGGGTTCCAGAGTGGAAATATTTACAGAAAGTTTTAGAAGGATAAAATAAAATTTTCTGCTGTAGAGTTGGAAACTTTCACTTGCCTGAAGGCAGAAAATTGTAATAAATCTAGTAAGTTACTTTGTCCAGTCATTGTATATACATTTGTGTGTGTGTGTGTGTGTGTGTGTGTGTGTGTGTGTGTGTGTGTGTATAAAATTCCTGAAAACCTATTATGTTCCATTCAGACTTTTAGAAGATCAGCTATGTGGAAGAAACCACAGCAGGTACCTGTGGGCTCATCAGGAGGACAGAGAGTCTTGCTGTGGAGACTTAGGTCACCTAGCGGCCCCTTGGTTCTCATTAGGTACCTCCTGTGTCACCCCAGACTAACACGTTCCTAATCCAGGCTCCTCTTTCTCTGGCTTTCTGAAAGTGTTTCTTTCTTTGTTTTGTTTTTTCTTGCTGAGATGCCCCTCACCCAAGCCAGAGGTCTCTTTAGGTTCCTAGTTTCAGTTTCTGGTCCAAAATTTTGCTTGTCTTTTAATCACACATCAGAGCAATGACTCTAGTGTTGCTGTTGAACCAATTACTTTTTTCTTCTCTGTTATCTGTCCGCTACCTTACAACGTTAGGTATTTGTAGAATAAATGAGAGGATGATAATGAATAAGTTAAGAATAAATCTACTGATACTACTTTACTTTTTTGTGCCTCACACTTTACAAACCACTTTTACATGTTCTTTGTATTTGGTTTTATCCCCTTAGTAATTCAATTAAATAAAATGGTCACCCATTCTGAGCTCAGCACTGGCAGGTAGAGATGGAAGAATGTGGACACTGACCTCAAGGGGGTTCCCCATACACTGAGAGAAAGGAAAAGTGCAGTTAATTGTAATGCATTCGACAAGGGGTTTTCCAACTTAGAGTGCTCTGAGAGCACAGAAGAGAGTTTTCCTTTCAGAGTGCTCTAGGAGCACAGAAAGGAAATACTGCACTGACTCTTGGGCTGCAGCCAAGCAGTGTTTCTGTCACATTTTAAAGAAAAAGGGAACCACGGTTGGGAGGAAAAATGAGTTGGTCACAGATATGGCAGCACTGACAACAGAATCTGGTTCTTCACACTTTTCTTCCATCTCCTCATCTTTGGAATTTCTTCTTCCATCTGGACCAAAGGTTAGATTAATTAAAAGTTGGAATCTCCCAAATCTGAAGCTGTTCAATTTGACCTCCTCTAGCATCTTATTTAGCGTGTTTCCATCGAGTTCCTCTCAAGTTCATAGTCTTGTAGTGACAATCATCTTGGTAACCCCTTCCTGACAGTGATCGTTTACTGTCCTTCACTTGAAAGAAACACATGTTGGCAGAAAGATTTGTGTTTTATTTATCACAAGAACATGCACAAACATTTGAAAGATAGTAAACGTACATATGTAAGATAATTTTTATTTTGAATAAATACTTTTATTCAGTTCATATCCGGTGTTACTCGCATAGTGGATTCAGAGTCCCTTTGCTGTGATACCATTTTCCCTGGGAGATGAGAACACTTGATGTGGTTGTGAGTCTGTGTAAGGTCATCTGACAAAGTTGCACAGCAAGCAGCAGACTTACCACTCCAGAAAGGTGGCTTCACTGGCTTCAGGGTGTTAGGAGGGCAAGGTTGTTAACACCCAGAACTAATTGAAGTATAGGTAGAATCAGTGGTGGGAGTTTATGATTCTAAAGTGCCTGCCCTCTCCCAAAACATCCCCCCACTCACCCTGCACTTGTCTGGCATTTCAGCCCCGGGATGCAGTGTTGTATTGTAGTAAGCAACCAGAAGAGTTCTGAATGGTAACAACAGAATCCATCGTCATATATGTGATTCTCAATGAGAAGCCAAGAAATAGATTTATTCTTTCCAGGTGGAAAGATTAGAGAGCAGAAATTAAGGGCATGGAAGTTTTCGAGGCAGGAAGATAAAGTGATCAAATCATTTTTCAAAGGAAAGTCAGGCCTGGGTTCTGTGCTGGCCAGTGGTAACATGAAGCCCCTGCAAACATGGGATTTCCAGAGTTTAGAGAGGTGAAAAACCCTCAGAGACAAAGTAGGAAAATTGTTGCCTATAGAGAACCATATCCATATCAGTCTGGTTCATTAATTCTTTAAGCATTAAATTTCCTGACGTAGATATGGTTCTTGCAATGGCACCTGATGGGTGTGAGAAAAGATGGCAGTGGTCCCATGGGCGGTGGGGAACGTGAAACCAGCGTCTCCATTTGCTGACTTCCAGCAGTTGCCAACTTCCACGGTGACAACACTCCCACCATGTCTAACTTCAATCTACCAACCTGACATCACTGAACTTGGAGTTAGGAAAAGATGCCCCACAGCGCAGCCTTCTGCAGTATTTCCACGTTCTCATCCAAGTGACATAAATAACCTCAATAGCACGGATGAAAGTAAAATATAGTAAAGTAACTAGGAGTTTGAGTTTTTGTCACCTTTGTTTCTAGCATAACTAATTTTATTCTAAGTTTCTTTTATTTAATCTTTCATAATGGCTGTGTATAAATCCTGACAATTAACAACCGGTTCCCAGGAGGGCTCTAGAGCGTGCCTAGCATTTTGCATCTGGTTTTCCCTTAGATCTTGTCCCCCATTCAACCCAGAAGCTTTGTCATTCTCCTTCCCTTGAGCCAGACGTGTGCTGAGTCCTATGAAAGCAAACTTGCACGTTCCTCTTTCTGACCACCGCCAGTCCCTACGGAGGTGAGGGGACCTGCCTTCTCCACCAGCCGCTGGGCAGCTCACAGTTCACACCTACATTCCAGTCACCTCCCTCACTCTGTGGAAAACTTACCTGGAAGTTCTCAGATCCCCCACCGCTGGATGTGAGTCCAAACGACTGTGTAGTAGGTCCTTGTCTTTGTCATGGAACAAACTGGCCATGATGGAAGGAGAGGGGACACCACAGATTTCCTTCCCTCTCTTTCTCCATAGACACAGAAGGAAAGACCAGAAGAGAGATACCCTTAATCCTCTCAGCCCCATCCCCATGCCTCCGCCTCACTGGAGAGGATCTGACCAAAGTAGCCCTAACAGGCCATAACACTTAACCAATTCAGCTGCTGGCAGAGGGGGAAAGAAAACATTAAGAGAAGCTAAGCTCCCTTTGAACTTAGGTTATTTGCAGAATTGAAGGCAATAAAATTCCAGCACTGAAGGTAAATAGTGCCTTTTGTAAATACAATATAATTGCCCTAGCATGCAAAGATTTCCACCTCAGTGCCCCCTTTACGCACCCGGAAGTTTGCTGTAATCAGATATAACCTTTATTTCAGTGAGTGGAGCACCTTGCAGAAGACACTCATGAGTCCCCTGAGGGACTTGGATCTGATAAGTGACTATATCCACTGGCCACTCTCCAGAAAGCCCATTCATTAATTTCATCTCCCCAGGCTTTGGTTGCCCACATGATATACCATTTTATGTCTGTTATTTTGCACACTCAGTTACCTCTCTCAGGAATTCACTTTTCCTCTTCTCAGCCTATCAAAACTGTTCTTCATACCTCAAGGCTCAACTTTAAGAACAAAAAGTCATTTCAACTTAACTTTCAACTTATCCAGAGAGAATGATGCATTTCTTCCCCTGAGTTCCCAGAGGACTTTTTCTATAGTAACTAACAGTTTTGTCTTCCCAAGCTAAATTCTGAGCTCCTTAGGTTAGGTGCAATGCCTTAAATAATTTTTCATCTCCTGTGCCTAGAATATAATAGATATTCAATAAATGCTAGCTGACTTTAATAATAAAGTTTGTAGATGAATTTGGAACACGAGTTAACACTATAACCTAAAACATAGAACACCGTCTTAGTTGGTGGTAATAGAAATTTGCAGTGAACAAAGAAAGGAAAGCGGTCATCTCACTGCACTCTGTCTCAGTTAGTTGTCTGAACTAGTACCACAACCAGTTTCAAGACCCACATAATCACAGGGACCAGAAGAAGCAATTTGAATGTGTCTAGAACTTGTTGAGCGGCAACATCTCACTTGTAAATCTGAGTGTTTTGTGGGGGGTGTGTAGATGTCTTCACTTATTTGCTAGCCTGCCTGTGTAACTCAAAAAGGCAGAACTTGGACAGTGGGTGAGTGTGAGAGGGAGACACACTGAGGCTTACCAGAAGGGTTGCATCTTAAAATGGTGTAGCAAAGGAAAAGTCTGGCTTCCCCAGCTGCAAGGGTTTCACCCCTGCATGTGGTGCAAGCCAAGACTTTCACGGGGACGCCTGCACTCAGGTGGAAGGGGTAGGGGCTATGTGACCAGCAAACTCCCTTGCGATCCCACGAGGCTGTGAGTTAGTTACATCACGACTTGAATCTGGGGAGACTTTCAGTTCAGCAACTATGACTTAGAACTGGAATCCCAATATTCCTTCCAGCAAGTTGGAAAACAGCTTCGTAATTATTTTCCGGTTGATGACTATCGAGGAGCCTCATTTGACATCACACACATTGAGGGCCCCTGTCACACCAAGACAAATGTATGGAACAAAACATCTCTAGTTAATGTCTACACAGGATTCTAGCAGCAAGTCAGAGGATGGGCCATTTGGGTAAAGTTGCTCGAGAAGTCTAAAGTCAGACTAGAAAGAAAACCTTGGGGGCCTATATCCTGGTTTCTGTCTCCAGAAATAGGGCCTGGGATAAGGAAGAATGACTAATAATACCAATAGGAGTTTGTGACCTCAAATTCCCTTTTCCAAGGTCCTTCACATTGTTGAAATTGGGACAAGGGCTTATACAATTTCCCAATTGAAAATTCTACCAGCAAATTGTCTAGATTAGCTCTGCTCAAGTATTAACATTGCATAGGAATCACCAAGGATCCTATAAGACACAGGCTCTGATTCAGTAGGCAGGGCCTGGGATTCTGCATTTCTAACAGTGTCCCAAGAAATGTTGATGCTGTCCCAAGGATCCCATTTGAGCAACAAAGGATCACAGGTGAGTTTGTGGAGAATGTCATACTGTGTGATGCTGGTTGTGATGGGGTGACGATTGTGGAGGCCCAAGACAAGTCACACCATCTGCAAAACTGACCAATCTGGAATCCCACTCCTAAGGAAACACTATCAAAAGCAGGCAATAGCCTGCTACTGGCTGTTGATTATTTTTCATTTTTAAGAGGAGAATGTACACAGATGAGAGACTAACAGGAAAGGGTTCCTCAGGAGGAAACTCTGGTGGATCTGTGTGCTGATTATTTTCTGGGGAGAAAGTGAAAGAAAGTATCTGCGTATCAGAAGGAGATAATTGCCTCCCACTTAGTTCTTCAGTTTTTCACAAAGTTCACAAAGAGTGTGAGTAATTAGTCCCTTGAGAGGTGGAGGAAACAAAGTTCTCAGGATAAAAAACTGTTTTCCCTGCTGACCTTTGCTGCAGAATCAGAAGAATCTGTACACTTTTGGTGAGGCCCACACATGTGAAAATGTCCTGTGGTCGTTTAAAAAAACAAATAAAAAGCTTAATTGTAGATCAAGCTAAATGGCAATGGCATGAGATTGTTAGCCCTAGGCCCTGCATCCTGGAAGGCTTCCCTTACAACCTCAGCATTTCTGCACTATAGGATGGCCCTCTGGCTGCAACTAACCGCACTGCAAATTATGACCAGGGCCTCTCCTCTAGTATCCTGTGGATGAAATTAGCTTCAGAAGTGGGAGGAAGTTTGCACCTGCTCTTTGCCCTGCTTTGCTAATTCCAGCCCATCTCATCTGGTATGAGAAAGCAGACACCGCAGGTAGTCCTAGCCCCATGACTTCCTAAGCCATGTACAGGTTTGCAAGGAATGCCTTCCCTGTCTGCCCTCCCACCCCATGACCCATAACAGCAGCCCCTCTCCATTTCCTACTCTTGTGTGGCTTCTACCACCTCCACATCACCAGCCAGGGTCCCTGGTAATACAGCCAGGCCCCTTTTAGGAAACCCAACCTCAGGGGCCCTCTGCAGCTAGAGCTTCCTCTGGGGTCTGAATCTGAGGTTCTGTGGCGGAAGAGAAGCGGTGGCCCCTGCAAAGGGGGAGGCAGCAAGTCTGAGAGGGGCGACGAAGCTCCCACGCCCCCCACCCCCTATCCCACCCTCCGTCTTGAGTGCATGAAAAAAATGAGGCGCTCACAACTTTTTGTAAGAGGGCGTGAGAGCGACCCTGAGAACCATTCCTGTTGAAAGGCAAGAGGCTTTGGGGCCAGAAGGGAGAGGCGGACAGCCTGGTGTGAGTGGAGTTTCTACAGCCCTGGCAAGGGGAGCCCACCCGGGCACAGGTTCTCTTCTGCACTGGGGTGTCAGGCCTCTCCGATCTCCTCGGATAACCCCATCCCAGCACGTGAAGCCAGTTCCTGAGAAAGGAACACACCCATAATAAAAGTTTCAAACAAAGAACCATAAAGGAATGTAAACAAAATCAGAGTCAGACTGGGGAGGAGAAATTTCAGTAGCACATTTTAATAATAATAGCTCCATGTGCAGAGCTCTTACTATGAACCAGACCCTGTACTAGGAGCTTTGTTTGGGTTTTCTCATCCAATCGATGCCACTCCATCATTTTCACTCCACAGCTCCCTCAAAGTCATCTGTCCCTTAACCACCTCAGGTTCGCAGACACTGTCCTTGGAGACATTCAAAGTTCACACACTTTGAGACATGCACAAAAAAAAAAAAAATACTTTGAGACGTTCAAATTGTGTCCGTCAGCTCTCCATAGCATGGAAGCAGAGACCTGCATGGGGATGAAGGAGCGAATGAGACTAAGAAGGAAGAGATTGACGAGCTTCAGCCTGCACACCTGGGCTTCCACCTGCAGGGAGGATCCTTACTCCTTGTGACTTGGAAGGTGTCCCTCCAGCTGCCTCATCTACGGGCTGCTGGGTCTCTGACGAGAATCCTTCTGGTCACATCCTCAATGACTTCCTTGACCTTCTCATTCCGGAAGGTGAAGATGAAGGGATTGAGGAAAGGGGTTACGACTGCGGTCACCAGGGCCACCACCTTGTTGAAATGTGTGGAGTGGCCCTTGCCTGGCCTCACATAGATGAAGATGGCACTGCCATAGCCCAGAGCCACCACCGTGAGGTGGGAGGCGCAGGTGGAGAAGGCCTTCTGACGCCCAGAGGACGAGGGGATGTGGAGCACGGCTGCCACGATGAGGATGTATGAGACCACGATGAGCAGCATGGTGGCCAGAACAAAGAGCAGGGACAAGAAGAAGTCCATGCGCTTGATGTGGTGCGTGTCAGAGCAGGAAAGCTCAAGGAGCGGGGCAGAGTCACAGAAGTAGTGGTCGATGACTCTGGGGCCACAGAACCAGAGCCGTGTTTTCTGCACAGTGGGGGAGACGATGGAGAGGAAACCAACCACCCAGCAGGCCACCACCAGCCTCACACACACTGGACCGCTCATGATGACTGGGTAGCGCAGAGGGTGGCAGATGGCCACGTAGCGGTCAAAGGCCATGACTGTGAGGATCAGGAAGTTGGTGGAGCCCAGGGAGAAGTAAAAGAAAGACTGTGTCAGGCATTCGGCCAGGGACATGGTCTTGTGAGGGGACAGCAGGTCTGCCAGCATCCTAGGAACCACAGTGGAGGTGACCAGCATCTCCACGAGGGAGAAGTTGCAGAGGAAGAAATACATGGGTGAGTGGAGGCGGGAGTCCAGGCAAGTGAGCGCGATGACAGCCAGGTTCCCCAGCACTGTCAGCACGTGTAACAACAGGACGAAAGCAAATAGGAGGACCTGGAACTCATGGAGATGAGAAAATCCCAGGAGCACAAATTCCCTGACAACGCTGTAGTTGCTCATAACATTTGACGCCAGTCCTCCGTGATACCTGTTAGAAGTCAGGAAATCTTAGCATAAAATCGCCATCAACCCCTCTCTTGGCCAAGTACCCTGACAGCTAGGCTGGTTTGCCAATCATACTAGCCTGTGTGCATGGTTAATCTCAGTGTCCAGAGACACATTCCAAGGGGCAGACGTTTCCCTGGGGTGAGGAATAGACTGTCTGTGATGGACAGGTTTAGGAGCAGGCCACCTCTACATTATCACCACTTCTGAAGTCTTCCTCTCCTGTCTTGTACTCACTCATCATTTCATTCAACACATTTATTAAGCTCTAACTCTGCGAGACATTTGGCTGGGTCTGGGGATAAAGTGGTAAACATTTCCTAGCTGCCAAATTCAACAGTCTTTTAATCAAATAATAGCACATAAATATATGCAATTATCATGGGTCAACTAAGAAAAAATAAGTTAAAAAGCAAAAAAAAAAAAAAAATTTAGAGACAGAAATAGATTGGAGGTTACCAGAAACTGGAGAGAAGAAATAATGGGAAGTCATCGCTTAATGGATACAGAGCTCATGTTTAGGATGACAAAAATGTTTTGGAAACAGTTGAGGTGATGGTCACACAGTACTGTAAATGTAATTAATTCCACAGAATTATGTTTTTAAATGCTTAAAATGAACCTGGCCATCATCACACTCACTTGTTTGGACTCCTGCCTCCACTCACCCATGTACTTAACCTTATGTTAAATATATTTTACCACCATATAAAAGAAAATAGCTACTATTTACTGTTTTCTCCTGTGCTAGGAACTGTGCTAGGTCCCTTGTATTTGTATCTTACTTCTTTCCATCTTTTGTGCCCAGTCCTCATCCTCTTTTTCTTCTCTGTGACATTTTGGGTTGCAAATAACCCATTTCTGAAACTGCTTCCAGCCTTGACTGAAAGGACCCAGCACTCTTTAAGTTCTTCTACGATTCTGACTTTTCCTTGTCTGGCTTCTTCTCCGGCTCCTTGTCTCTCTACCATTTTCTCAACATGGATGTCCCCACATTTCTCTTCTCATTTTTTTTTTTTTAATTTCTCTGTTCTCTCCTTCAGAAATCTCACTTTCCTCTTTAACCAAAACAGACTTGAAAATGTAAATGAACCTCAAATCTGAACTTTTGTCCTCCTCTAACTGCCTGGTGACCACCACCACACCCTCAACATGTCTAAAAATACACACACAATCTTCCTCTCCCCACAAAAATCATGTCCATGGCTCCCAACTTCCCAGTCATCCTGGCTCAAAGCTGGAAGGCAACTCTGATTTTTCCCTCTCTCTTCTAAACCTCTTGAACTGCTGTCCTTAGAAATATTTTTTCATAGTCTCCCTTTTCTTTTTCATAGCCACTGCCCTACTTCAAGAATTTGTTTCCTCTTAACTTGATCACTGAAACAACATTCCTAGTGATTTTCTTATTCATAGATTCCCCTATCTCCAACCTGTCCATATACTGCTTTCATATTTATTTTTTGAAGTTATTATATCAGTTGGCTGTTCTAAACAATCTGAAGCAATGTGATTTCATTTATACATTACTCTCAAATTCAATTAATTGAACTAGCTAGCCATCTACCTTCATACAGAAGAAGACTAGAAAGATGCATTTTAAAATATTAACAATGGCTATCTCTGGGTGTGGGTTACAGACATTTACTTTCTAAAAATTTTTGTATTAAAGTTTTATCTATTTAAGATGTCTAGTGTGATGTTTTGATATACATAGGAAATGGATTGCTACAGTTAAGCTAATTAATATATCCATTTCTTCACATAGTTACCGCGTGTGTGTGTCTGTGTGTGTGTGTGTGTGTGTGTGTGTGTGTGTGTGTGTGTGTGGTGAGTACACTTAAGAGCTACTCTCTCAGCAATTTTCAAGTATATAACATAGTATTACCTACAGCCTGCACTTATGCACTAGGTCCCTAGAACTCATTCATCCTACACCACTGAAGCTTTGTACACTTTGTTCTCCTACGTGTATTTGTTTGTTTCCAAATTCTCTTAATTTGAATTTGAATTTTCTTCATCTATTATTTTACTTATTAGAAAAAATAATTAACAAAAACACCTATTCCTTCCCAGTCCTGGAACCAAACCTACCCCACCCTGCCCCAGCAATCCCCACCTTCCACAGCTCTTCCCAGCCCTGCCACCAGCTTTACCCTCACCTCCTCCTTGCCACACACTTTGTGCTCTCACCAAACTGGACAACTTGCTACTCTGCAAATATTGTTAGTCCACCCTGCTTCCACACGCTCCCCTTATTGATCTCTGTACTTAAAATACCCTATCGCAACACCTTTGCCTGACAAATTCTTATTCACACTTCAAGGACTCTCAAATGTTCCCTCCTTGTGAAGTTACATTCCACCCCCCAGATGTACATCATCCTGCCTGGAATTCTCAAGTGGGAAAGTTAACGTGTGCTGCCTCACATCATAAGGACTTGTGTGCCAGCTGTATCCCAAATCCTCGCTTTCTAGTTTCTCGGTGGCAGGGCTCTCATTTCATCTTCAGAATCCTCGCAATACTTGGCCATATGTCTTACACAGTGTCACTATTCGGTACATTTTGGTTAAACAAATGCATGAGCATATCTGTCGGGTTTTTAGTCCTAATCCAAAGAAGGAAAGATTTACCAAATGGAAACTCACATCGTCTTTATTGATTATCTGTATATGTACATTATGGACTTTAGCAGAAGGTAATGGGGCAATCACAGCCCCACAATTTTTTATCAGGAAGATAAGAAGGGACCAATCCCAGAAGGGTCTGAGCAGCACCCTGTAATCAAACACACTATTGTTTCTGCAGCTAAGTACATAAATACTCACACTAAGTGGAATAAATAAAGGTTAGAAATAGCCTCATTTTAATTAGTTCAGATTAGGTGTAGCTGTCTAGTAAATTTGACACAAAATTTTTTTAAACTTTCAGTTCTTAAAGCACATTGATTACAGAATTACGGAAAAGGGGTTGTGAGTGGGTAGACCCCACCCATTGAGGGCCTACCCTGTACTGGTTCCTATGGCACAATTATGCTGTGAATAGTTACCAGCTCTATATCACAGGTGATAAAAACTGAGGCTCAGGGTGTTTCAGGATCTCAGCCACAACTCACGTGTTTAATAAATGTGAAGCTAGGATTTGAATACAGAATTTTCTAACTCCAATACGTATTCGTCTGTAGTAATTAAAACTACAAATATGCGTAATCTGCAAAATTTTCAGTCACAGTGCCATGCCAATCTCTGAACACAAGACTCAAAGCCTATTGCTTATATCTGCAAATAGAAAAAGCATTTAATAAATGCAAATGAAGGAATGTGTTAAAGAGTAAATACCCACCATCAGCTGCTGACTGTCAGTAATAGGTAGGAGATGAAGAGTGTGTCCCTCTCCCGGCAGGAAGGACCTAACTTGGCTCTCTAATGCTATGGCAGGACTCATTAGAGGCCCTCCAAACTGGGCAAGCCATCAGCCCTCCGTCTTCCATCAGGAACCCACGACAGTCAGGCACGCAGGAAGTTCCTGCTCCTCCAGTGATCACTTCGCTGATGGCGACCTCATCCTATTTGCTCCCATATTAATATCTTTCTTATTCTGCAGGTGTCATAGATTGTAGAGTCAGAATGAAGAATTCAACCATGAGCCTATTTTGTGTTTTATTTGCTACCTGCCACCCAGAGAGCAACATCTGTCTTACCTGACAAGTTTCTGTGACATCACATCCTGAGGTTCCACAATCTAAAACACTTGAAGTCTTGGAATCAGAGCTCAAAGAACTAATTGAGGGGCCACCTCAAGTTGAGTCGACCTTGCTGCGCACCACACCTACTGGCATCCTTTTCAACTGGGCTCCAGCATGGCCCTCAGCCTTGTGCCCTCAGTCTTAAGCCCTCATTCCAATCTCTCTTGCATTCCTCTCCCCAACCTCCTTCCAGCCTCCCAGACTCTTCACTCTTGAGCTTTCCTCTTCCTGCTCAAGATCTTGCCTCCCCTCCCAGGTCTGATGCTTGGTGCTCCCTTCTTTGTCCTTGATTCATGCTTGTCCCTCTTTCTTTAGCTGCTTCAAGACTCTGGGGCACAAGTCTCCAGCTCCAACTCAGAAATCTAGAGCCCACAACTCAGGAAAACCCCCCTGGAGTATGTCTTAAGACTTTCAGTACTTGCCAAATAATTGTATATTACAAGTTTTTATTTTAAAAAATTGATAGTTTAATGCAAGCAAAGCTAACATAGGTCAAGTCTAACTTGAACATAGAACAGACTTTTCTCTGCATCGGGGTCTACAGAACAGGTTTCCCTCAGTGAGACTCAGTGGCAGGTCTTGGGATGTTCCCTTTTCTTGCTTCAGAACAGGTGCTCTCAGAACAGCCTCACAGTCCCATATCCCCATGGACCAAGTAAACTCAACTGGTCTGATCAGGAGACTATTTGGTGCCCTATCAAAACAGGCTATCAAGCACAGCCTTAGCCAATTCAAAATAGACTGGCCATTTGGTGCATGCTTTAGACAGGGTCACACATTATTAGTACTTGACAGTCTAGACTCCCCAGAGTGTCCTCATTCCCCTTAAGGATTTTCACTGATATGATATTGTGTTCCCCTTTGTCCAAATCCTTTATGCCACAGGTTTTGCAGTTTGGATCTCTGTTAAAATGTCAAATAGCAGATAGCTCACTAGTCCCCATAAAATAACCCTCCAGAGATTTGGGACCCACCTGAAAGCCCCTCCCTTTACTCATCATTCTCTCTCCACCTCAACCTTGTCAATTCTCCTGGCTGCATTATCCCTGTGTCTTTTGACTTCTGAAACAAATTTTCTACCCCAGCAAATGACTTTTTTCTAACACATTGGGAATGAAGAGGTAGAAATATTGTCATCTTGGTTCTTTGCAGCAGTAATTTTGATCATCAGTGTCCTGGGGCTTGCTGAGCTTCTCAAGTGAGTGAAAGAGCAGGACTGAGGAATAGGACAGAGGGTTGGGCATGGAAAGTTCCTGAACATCCCTTTACTATGGCCAGAACTTTGTTAGGGGCAGGGGCAGGGGGAGGACGCTGGGGTGAATGCCACACTGGGGCGAGGAGACCCACTGGCAGCAAGAATTAGAGGCTAAGAATGATGCAAGAGGACCATGCGCCCAGCAGTCAAGAGTCTAGAAAGGCTCAAATAGAGGAAAGAGACAAACCAGGAAGGAACCTAGGCTGAACATCCCCACCCCCAGTCTCTGAGCAAGGAGCAAGGTGGGACAGAGACCCTTAGCTTCTCCTCCAAATGGATGTAGGGAGTGGAGTCTTGTTATGATGAGACTCATGGATATGCCCAAGGTTAGCAACAGCACAGTGAGCAGGAGGTCACAGGCAAGTGGAGTCACTCACTCACTCATTCATTGAGAAAAATGGGACGAACTGGGCCATATTCTGTTGGTGCTGTAGAAACACAGCAGTAAACTAAACATTCCTAGTCCTTACAGCCAAGTTGAGAAAACAGACAGTTAAATAAGTTTTAAATGAGAAATTGTGCTCAGTGCTGTGACGGCAATGAAAGGGACATAACAGGGGAACTCACTGTGCCAGGTCACACGCTGCCACCCAGGTCCAGATGCAGGACCCCGAACTCTGACTTTGCAGATGTAAGTGCACGTGCGATGGGTCGAGTGGGCGAAGAGACCCCTCTCAAACTCCCTGCAGGCACGTTCCTGAACCTGGGACCTCTGGGGCAGTTCGCAGCAAACAGAAACAACACAACACCAGGATGGAGATGCTGCACCCCGGCTGGGCCTCACTACCTCTCCTCTCCACACCGTTCAAGCACTCCTGGTGGAAGACATGGAACCAAAATGCACTCAGAAAGGTGGAAGTCTCCTGCTCTCCTCAGTACTGCTGGTGTGATATAGCAGGGTCTGGAATAGGAGCATGACAGTGCCTCCCCTGGGGACGTGGGCACACACCTGCACCATCCCTGGTTCGGGAAATGTGAGCTCCCGGAAGACTGGGACTGCTCTCCCGCTCTCCTGTCTCCTGTGGGCACAGAGCTTAGCATGGCCTTGACAGACCCGGGATCTGGGTGCAGGAGACATGGGAGTTGGGGCAGGGAGCTGGGCACTAGTTGCTTTAGACACAGACAGTACAGAAGAACAATGAGCTAAAAACCTCTGATCACCCAGGAGGAAAAAACCCAATCAACTGTCTTGTTTTCTTATAAACTACGAATGAAAAGGCTGCTGAAGTAGGCAAAACATCTTCTGTAGAAAAAGGAAATGACCAGGGCCTGAGTATTGAGATATGGGGTGAACCCAAATGAAAAAACTGAGAACTTGTTTATAATTATGAAATGGTGATGATATACATATACACTCATATGTATGTATGTGTATCTACGTGTATACACAGAGAACGTCTATGTGTATGACAAAAAAAATTTGTTTTTAACTTGTAGTTTTGTATATTATACACCTTATAAAAAATAGAAAAAATATGGGAATGAAACGCTTTAATAGAAGTAGAATGCCATTACTGTGAATGCCTAAACCAAAGGGATTTTGTATCTTTATCAGCGACACTAACTTCCCAACCTTTCCACCAACCCAAGGACGTGCATCACCTCCAGGGCCTAAAGAAACTACATAGTCCTTCTCGCTTGTCCCTTGATCTACTTCATGGCAATAACTGACTTATCATGTGCTTTCCATAGACATTGTCTCATTTGAATCTCTCAACAGTGCTGAAAGCACCTGTTATTGGTGTCTTCATTTCACTACTGATTGTGCAGAAAAAAGCCCTTACTCTTGGGGCATGCATCAGTTTTGTGATATCCAGATTTGAATCCCTAAGAGCAGAGTCCAGGTGATCTTTGACCTGTGAACTTTAGACTTGTGTACAACATGACCTTGCATACACTCCATACTGACATATCGCACTCACTTTTCACATGCCACACCCGAATTTTCATGTATTTGTTGGTCAATGAGCATTTCAAGTATCATATACACCTGCTCTAATAGTTCACTTTTGTCTGTTCAATTACTTAAGTAATTTAATTGAAAATATTAAAAATTGAAAATAGAAACTAGGCTTGGTGAACTTTTATTTGCATAATGCATTTACATGAGAATTTTGTCAAAAAATAAACAACAAACAAACAAGTACGTCTGTCTCAAAGACTGACCTCAGGGCAGAGTTCCAAGAACATGTGTCTAAACTCTGGAAAGGTCTGAAGGAAGAATTGACAGGAAATACAACAGTCGTGCTTCTGTGAGTCATCTGTCACTCTTTCTCTAGACTATTCTTCTTTTCCCCAAATCTATGGGGAAAATGTTTGTCCTACTAAAGCTTCAAATTCCTACTTGGCTTTATGTTAAATTTGGTCATAGACACCACTCTAATCTTCAAATGACAATGTATACCGAAAACGGTAAGGGATTTTGAACTCCCAAATCATTTTTAAGCAGTTTTGTAACATATTTTATGTGTCTCTAGAAGCTATGAGTGACACATCTGAGACTTGAGAATGGTGATAGAGAGAGATTGAGTTGAAGAGGAGAAATTGAGGGTGTGGGACTGTTTTTAAAAAGCCAGATTTAGAAAGCAATCAAAAAGAAGAGCTGAATGCTGCTACACCTCTCGCTATGTAACAGAGACGCAAAAAGATTACTCAAAGCAACATGAATGTGATAAAAGCCTGAAAGGACTGCCCCTCTGCAACTCCTCTGATAGAAGGAGGAACTGGGTAGCAGTCCCCAGTCGGTTTTTGCTTCAATTTTTACTGAAAAGACAAGAAAATTACAGGAAAAGAACAGATGGTTAATCAATCATAGTAAGAACATACAGAAATTGTCTATGTAACAATCTTCATCCAAGCATGCATGGCTCAAAATAGTTTAAACAATATACCAAAAGGAGTCATAAATCTAAGCTAAGTAACATGCAAAAGAAACAGTAAGACAATCATGAAAGTGCCTGACTTCTTGAGAAACTCACAGAAACAGCTTAAAGCAAAATGTGGGGAAAAAAAAAAAAACCCATGTACTAACTAATCTAGCAAAACGTCCTTGGAAATCTTAACTCGCATGTTTTCCCAACATTTAAGCTTTGTTGTATTAAAGGTTATTGCCCACAGAACAATCCTTGTTCTGTTTCAGTTTTCTTGTTCACATCAAAGGCTTTAAAGCTGTGTGAGTTTCCTTTGCACAAAATCTTCCAAAGAACCCATTAGATTAACAATTAGTGTATATAATCCCTTACCTAAACAGTGATTAGAGTTGATTTGGTGGGCTCTTGCCCTGCTAGCTGTAAGCTCTTGCCTCCTATCCGAGGACTTTTGTCCCATACATGCATTACCTAAAAACCCTATGCTAAAAATCAACTGAGAATCAACATATACTTGATTATAATTGATTTGCTGGAAAAGAAAGGACATTGTTGGGGGGGGAGAGAGGAGAGGGAGGAGGGAGGGAGGTTTGGGTAAGGGGCAACAATAATCAACCACAATGTATATCGACAAAATACAATTAAAAAAATAAAAATAAAAAAGAATTGATTTGCTGGGCTCTTGCCCCCGTAGCTGTAGGCTCTTGCCTCCTATCCAAGGACTTTTGTCCCATGCATGCATTTCCTAAAAACCCTATCTAATAATCAAATAGGAATCAAGATTTCTCACCCTCTACAGAATGAAGCAGAAGTATTGTAATAATCAGCCTGAGAGAAAAACACCAAAGACAAGATGGGAGAGGAAATGGAGAAAAACCCCAGAGAGATTCTGATGTGTGCTGCCTAAGGTAGGATGGTCAGCAAAAGGAACATGAGTAACTATTCTGAGGGCCCAGAATCTGGAGAGGCTGCTCAGAAGGGTCCAAGTTCATGGGCAGATTTGCAACTCTTGCAGAAAAATATGTTTTTGCCATAGATTTGTGGGACAAGCTGGCTAGAAAAGAGAGTGGAGCAATAACATGAGCTGGTGAATGAGCTTCCTGGTGTGAGGGGTAGAGATGCCCTAACTAGAAAAAATAATGAACCCAAACCATGCTAAAGGAAGAATGAAATAAAGGAGTCTGCCAGTGACTGTCACCTCTTTGAGATTGTACCTGATAAAGATGAGGCATATATAATTGATCTCAACTGTATGTAAACTCTGCCTACATTTCCTTATACTGTTCTCTCTGTAAGCAGATTCTGAGCTTGTTTTATTTCCTGAGGATTGATGGATGGTTACATGAGCCATAGATGAAAAATGAGGGAAGTCAGGCATTATAGGACATTGTTTAAGGAAAAGAAAATTGCCCTTTCTGGTATCTTCTCCATTTCTATTGCATAAGCAGTAGAAAACGTTCCAAAGCCAATGGGGTGAAAATCTGGCTGGTAGAGAATCTTGGACTTGGGACTGCTTGGGGATGGTTTGATCAATCACTGGCCTGCTTGGAGGGGAATACTTGGTAGGTAAGTGAATGTCATGGTTAACATTTTGGAGAGTTTGGGAACTGGGGGCCACAGTTTCTGAGCTCTGGCTCTCATGGGGCTAATTATTCTATTTCTTTGTGGACTTAGAACCTAAAGAAATAAGTGGAGAGCAATGACCTCCGCTGAGATGCAGCACAGCTTTGCATACTACCTCCTTGTGAAATAATAATCCTCTCCTAGGACCACTCCCTCCCTTTGTCCACGTGCACACATTGCACAGATGTGCACACACATGCGCACACATACATGAACACTTGATTCCCTCTTCACCGTTTAGACATGGATCTTTTACCCACAACAATTGGTTTGGCCCCAAGGCTGAGACATCCGGTGTCCTTCCTCCACAGTCCTCTAGAACAAGCATCACCAACAGCTCAAAAACTTGAGTTCCTTATTAACCCCAAAATCAAATTCACAAGCTGCACTCTGGCAGAAGCTCTTGTTGACCTAAAAGAAACTGAGACTAAACATACAAAGTGTAAGATTTATTGATCCAGTATGACGATTGCAACTGGGAAAACACATGGGTCAAGTAACCTTGAGAAATGCACTCCAAAAAGGGCCAGTAGGGCTTAGCATTTTATAATCACAAGAAGGGAGAAGAATCAAAGGAAACAGAGATGGGACAGCCCCCCTAATCACTTTATCAGGTTTTCTATTGGTCATACATGAGGTACTGATTTGGGATTGTTACTAAGTAACATCCTAAATGCAGGGATCTAGGGTAAGGGTTACAAGAAGGATTTGAGGTTATTTTATGACTTTTTTGTGCCATTCTGTCTGCTTCTAGGTAAAAATGGTTCTAATGATGTTTTCCCTGACAGACAGATGTGACTACTAAGGTATACGAGATCTCCCAAGGCACTGCTGACCAGGACATGGCAGATTTTTTTGTTCTTGTACTGTTCTGACTCTTTACTACCTAGTGACCCAATGTCACACCTCATCCGTACTCCCACTCCATGTTACCAACAGAATCTCTGTTCCTATCAAGTAAATCAGTTTACTCTCTTTATCATGAGTGGTTCTCTCTGCTTGGAACTCCTATTTAGTCACTTTCTCCTCCTGCAGATGCTGTATCACAACATCCTCCCCACCCCACATTTTACCACACAATTAAAAAAAAAAGCATGCCACCAGCCCTTTTCCACTACTGTAAAAACCCTAACTGCTAATGCCATTTCATTTCAATCTTCTGTTTAGCACTTAGGGATGCAGATTATACAAGCGTCTAACTCACTTTAACATCTTATAGAGGTTGGGAGAAGGGAAAAATATGCAATTAGCAGGAAATTATAAATTAACGGGAATTAGTAAAGTAGCTAGTATACTGTTGTTCTCAGATATTCAGAAAATTAAATTACCCAAGATGAGAATAAAGTGCTCATTAAGTGCTCTCCTCATCCCAAACAAAGAGAGCATCTCCTGAAGAGGCAGGCCTTTGCTGGTTTCTGCTCAGCTCTTAGTTATCAGCCCAGGGTACTATTTCCAAAGGAGTAAAACATCATTATCACCATGTATTACACATTCTGACAATAAAATTGCCGTGGAGGAGGTAGGCCTTCCCAAAAGGGTGCTAAAACTTACTATGGCAAAATTATGAATGTCTGACTACAGTCTCCTAGCAAACAATTGAACACTATTTAGGAAATACACTTAGACATAAATGGAAAATTCAAGAACTTGAGGCAATAGCACCTTTGGTTCAGGAAGTTTAGGTTCAGACACTAACAGTACAAGTATATAGGTTAAAAAAACTGAGATTATGACCCAAATTTACAAATGTCTTTTAAACATAAAGAGCCTGTTGACCTCTACCCCTGCCTAACATAAGCACCTTTCTTCATGTAGGAGCTGAAGTCAAGAACTACCTGACGAGACTCCTTCCAGCCACAGAGTAGCTGCACATAAGCCATCACCTCTCTCCCCTTCCTTCTGTCACCTCTAACCCCTTCCTTTTGTCACCTCTCACCCCTTCCTTCTGTCACCTCTCACCGCCTTTAGGCATTCTTTCTCACACTCACATCTGGATCTTCTTTTACCCCAAACTTCTGAGTTCAGATAGGGCTCCTTCTCTCTACCTCTTTCCTGTCTCTTAGTCAAAACCTCACAAGTCCAGACCAAGATATAAAGAGTGGCGGTAGCAAGGTGTCTAATAAAGAAAAAGAAAAATGATTTCTTTTAGAAATAATTTGTGCTTTATTGAATTACCAGAAGATAGAAAAAAAAATCACTTATAATCCCTCTACCCACAGAAAATGAGTTATCATTTTAGAAAATTATAGGTTTTGAATTAAATTGAAAATGATAAATATTCTGGGGAATAATTTTGTAGCCCCTCGGACATGTGCACGTGGATTACTGCAGAGAACCAAGAAACTTCCCGTCTCTGTCCTCACTCTCTATTTACTAATCTATGTTTTCCAAAGCATCAACTTTCAACACTGAACACCTTTTTCTAAATTCAATATATAGTTCTTCCATTTTGTTTAATTACAAGTGTTGCATAAAAATAGAATTAATTATTAAAAATTTTTATTTTTAATTGACAAATAATAACTGTATATTTTTATGGGATACAGTGTGATGTTTTGACATATGTATACATTGTGAAATGTTTTTAGTCCAACTTTAGGTTTATTTAACACCGAGGCTTTTTGGAAACTTTACCACATTCTTCTCTAGGAAGACATGATCTAGATTTTTAAAAAATGTACAAACTTATTTCATTCACAAATTTTGGACTTCCTCTTTATTAGTCTCATTCTTTGATAATTTATTTTATATTTCTTTGCTATTTCACCTAGCTAGAGTGACAATAATTTCTTCTCTATATCAAGATGGAGACGCATCAAGGTAGGACCATCAAGGCAGGATTAAGGTATCTGTTGTTCCAACAACTTGGAAGATGTTGCAATAAGGATGTAGAGTGGACACTCTTCTTCAGCTCCTACAGTTAGAAACTATATTTCCCATCAACTTCCTTACTTTTCTTGCCACTGTCCCTAAATAAAATTATGCTTCTTCAAGGGTCATACCCTCAAGCTTTACCTTCCCTCACAAACCTTTTCTGTCCCTCCTGGGCATCAGGTGCTAAGTTAGAAATAATGAATTGTGGAGTCAGAGAAAGGCCGAGAAAGACATGGTCTAAATGTCCCAACCGATTGATCGCAGGACTAGAAGTGTAAGTTCTACAGACTTGAATCTACGGTTGAATATCACCAGTTCTGAGTACTTAAGGATTCCAACAGAGCAAGTCATTGGAGTGGAGTTTACGTAGAAATTAACAGAGTTGAGAAGATCGAGAGAGGCAGAGGTGTTGAGTGGGTTATACACACAGACATAGAACTTACCTAGGATAACGGTAGAATATGGGGTGAAAAAGATAATTCTCAGTCAGATGCCAAAGTCTTCAGTGAGTAAGGGGGACTTACCAGGAGATCAATTGTTTACAGGGAAAAGAGAGAGGAGAATATAATCAATGAAATAAGCACCAAAATAGCAGAGATTTTTACATGAAATTCTAAAAGACTCAGCTCAGACATCATCTTTTCCAAGAAGCCTTCCCTGACTCTGCCTCCATCAATTTCACTAAATGAATTCTTGAACGCTTTCATGGCACTCTACAAATTTCTACCACATTGCATACTGGTTGGTGTCTATTAGTTTACATTTCCTCTAGACTATGTCTTTCCTATTTCCTGGTGCATAGAAGGGGCCGACCAAAAATTTGTTAAACTGGGCTTTTCTACCATACTCTATTGCCTCCGTCCAATGGAGTTTATTTTGATGATTTTCTCACCAGCCTAGCCTATTCCAGATGTTCCAACAAATATCAGTTTATAGAGAGGATGCTGAATAGAGTACTAAAGGCCGCTTATGTGTTCTTTTTAAAAAAAGAATGAGTTTTGAACTGAGTATCTTAACTTATCCTGGTTGTGATATTATACTATAGTTTTTCAAGATGTTACCATTGGGGAAAACTGGGTTAAGAGTACACGGGATCTTTCTGTACTATTTCTTACAAATTCATGTGAATCTACTATCGTCTCAAAATCATTTTTTAAATAAAAATACCTGCACACGAATCATCACTACATGTTTTCCAAGAACATGTAGAGAAAATAGGCTGTTTTAAACAGATTAGATTGACTGCATACTGGTACGGAAGGTGAGGGGAAAAAGACTGAGAAATGAGGATAAAGGATATATGTTGTTAATAGAAGAAAAAGTTTTAAATTATATAAAAAAGAACCTCAATTCTGATTGAGGTTTTTTACTCTTGGCTCGTTTCTGGCTATCTGATTAGCCAGTAATGGATTGTAGAGCAGGATCCATTAATAGAATAAGATTTCCTATTGAATGCATCCAAAGTCATAATCAGAGGGCAAAAAAAAAACCTCCCTTTGTAATATGAAGTTTATATGATGCCCATGGAGTTCGAGATATAATCATAGGCGTCATAATTGTGATAGATAGATATACAAAATATAGTTCCATTTCAATTCCAGGTGTCATGTATTTACACATCCACTGATGCAATTCAAGTCACTGTTTATGAAAACAACTGTGTCACTATAGTAACAGTTAAGTTTACAATTTGAAATCTCATGATTTGGGGAGTTATGCTAACTGGCTCATTCTGATTGTTTGGATAATTAAGTTGTAAAGGCATATTGCCATTAAATAACAATACAGTTTCAGTTTAATATCTAATAAACTAATATTTGTCTTTTAGCTCTCATTATTTTTTCTATGAAAGCATTATGTTTAAAGACAGAAGAGAAGAATTTTGTGCTAAGAGTTTTAGTAGATATTTTAAATAAGAAATTACCAGGGGAACTTATTTTCAGTCCTCAGATTCAATTTCACAACGATTTTATTTTTATCAACCTTTTTCTGGGCATATGAGAAAACATTCAGTTCAACAATCTCAGGCCCATTTAAACTTTAAGAACATATTCAATCAAAAAATATCTATTCAGCAATTGCTATATGCTGGGAACTATGTTATATGCTGATTAATATAAATTGTACACAACTTTTATCTTCAAGGAGATCAAAAATCTAGTAAAGGAGACAAGTAAACATAAAATTACAATTTAATGTGGAAAGGGATAAACAAAGACATGGAGCAAAATCCTGTATAAGTAAAGAGTGAGTAAAGAGTAGATTATAATTTGTTCTGGGAGAGCCAACAGGCATGACATTCACATTATCATTATTTTTTTTCTACGTAATAGGCTTTATTTTTATAGCATTTTTAGGTTTACAGAGAAACTGAGCAGAAACATAGGTCCCATACCCACCCACCCCCACACACAGTTTCTCCTTTTATTAACATGTTATATTAGTGAGCTACATTTGTTACAACTGTAAAGCAATATTGATCTATTTTTATTAACTCAATTTTAAGTTAGGTTTCCCTCATTGTGTTATACAGTTCTATGGGTTTTGCCAAATGCATAATGTCATGTATTCACCATTACAGTATCATACAGAATAATTTCCCTGCCCTAAAAATCCTCTGTGCTCCACCAATTCATTCTTCCATCCTCCCCAGAAAAAAAACTTTGCAATCACTGATTTTCTTTCCCATTACCTCAAACATTTATCATTTCTTTGTGTTAGGAACATACGAAATTCTCTCTTACAGCTAACTGAAAGCATACAATAAATTGCTGTTAATAGCAGTCATCCTACAGTTCTATAGAACACTAGATTTTATTCTTCTTATCTAGCGACAATTTTGTATCCATTAACCAACCTCTCACTATCCCCTTCCCCTTACTCTTTCCAGTTTCTGGTAACTGCCATTCTACTGTCTACTTCTTTGTGATCAACTTTCTTAGCTTCCACAACTGAAAGAGAACATGCGGTATTTCTCTTTCTGTTCCTGGCTTACTTTACTTAACATAATATCCTTAGAGCTCATCCACATTGCCCTGAATGACAGGAGTTCATTCTTTTTTATGGCTGAATAGTGTGCCAATGTGTGTATATACCACATTTTCCCTATCCACTTGTCTGTTGATGGACACATACACTGATTCCGTATCTTAGCTATTGTGAATAGTGCTGCAATAAACATGGGGGTGCAGATATCTTTTCAACATACTAAATTCCTTATTTTGGGATATATGCCCAGTAGTGGAATTGTTGGACCACAGGTTATTTGTTTTCAGTTTTGTGAGGAACCTCTGTATTGTTTTCCATAATGGCTGTACTGATTTACATTCCCACCAACAGTGCATCACAGCTCCCCTTTCTCTGCATCCTCATTAGCATTTATTTTCTTTTTCAAAATAGCTATTCTAACTGAAGGGAGATTATATCCCATTGCAGTTTTGATTTTCATTTCCCTTATGATTCATGATGTTGAACATGTTTTTAAATACCTGTTGGGCATTTGTATGTCTTCTTTTGAGGAATGTCTATTCAGCTCATTTGCCCATTTTTAATTGGGTTATTTGGTTTTTTGCTGTTGAGTTGTTTGAGTTCCTTATATTTCTGAATATTAATCCCTTGTCAGATGCATAGTTTGCAAATATTTTCTCCTATTCTGCAGATTGTCTCTTCATTCCGTTATTGTTTCCTTTGCTGTGCAGATGCTTTTTAGTTTGATTTAATCCCATTTGTCTATTTATGCCAGTACCATGCTGTTTTGGATACTATAGCTTTGTAATATATTTTGGAGTTAGGTAGTGTGATGCCTCCAACCTTGTTCTTTTTGTTCAGAATTGCTTTGGCTACTTGATTTCTTTTGTGATTTCATACAAATTTTAGAATTTGTTTTCTATGTCTGTTAAGAATGTCACTGGTATTTTGACAGGGATTGTATTGAATCTGCAGATGGCTTTTGGTAGTATGTCCATTTTCTTGATATTAATTCTTCCAGTCCATGAACATGGGATATCTTTCCATTTCTTTGTTTCCTCTTTAATTTTTTTAATAAGTGTTTTATAGTTTTCCTTGTAGAGATTTTTTAGCACCTTTGTTGAATTGATTCCTAGGGGGTTTTTTTGTTTGTTTGTTTTGTTTTTGTTTGTTTGTTTTTGTAGCTATAGTAAATGGGATTGCTTTTTTTGGTTTCTTTTTCATCTTGTTCATTATTGATGTACAGAAACTCTAAATATTTTTGTATGTTGTTTTTTTTATCCTGCAACTTTTCTGAATTATCAGTTTAAAGAGCTTTCTGGTGGAGCTCTAAAGGTTTTCTATGTATAAGATCATGTCATTTGCAAACGGGGACAATTTACATTTCTCCTTTCAAACTTGGAAGCCCTTTATTTATTTATTTTTCTCTTTCTTAATTGCTCTGGCTAAGACTTCTAGTACTATGCTCAATAAGAGTGGGAAGAGTGGGTATCTTTGTACCGTTTTAGTTCTTAGAGAAAAAGTCTTCAGATTGTCCCTATTCAATATGATATTAGCTGTGTGTAGGGGTTTATTGCTATAAACTTCCTTCTTAATGCTGTTTTTACTGTGTCCCATAGATTTTTGGATGTTGTGTTTCTATCTTCACTTGTTTCAAAAAAACTTTTTAATTTTCTTCTTAATTTCTTTTGACCCATTGGTCGTTCAAGAGCATGTTGTTTAATCTCTGTGTATTTGTACAGTATCCAAAGTTCCTCTTATAATTGATTTCTAGTATTATTCCATGGTGATCATAAAAGATACTTGATTTGATTTTAATGTTTTTAAAACTTCTTGAGACTTGTTTTGTGGCCTAATATATGGTCCATCTTGGATAATGTTCTATGTGCTGATAAGAAGAATGTGTACTCTGCAGCTGTTGGATAAAATGATCAGTAAATGTCTATAAGGCTCATTTGGTCTATAGAGCAGTTTAAATTTAATGTTTCTTTGCTGATTTTCTATCTAGATAATCTGTCCAATAATAAAGTGTGATGTTGAAACCCCCAGTTGTTATTGTATTGGAGTCTATCTTTCCCTTTAGATCTAATAATATTTACTTTGTATATCTGGGTGCTCCAATGTTGGGTGTATACGTATTTACAATTGTTATATATTCTTGCTAAATTGACTTTTTAAACATTATATAATAACTTTCTTTGTGGGTTTTTTGTTCGTTTGTTTGTTTGTTTGTTTTACAGTTTTTGACTTAAAGTCTGTTTTATATAAATATTGCTACTCCTGCTTGCTTTTGGTTTCTGTTTGCATGGGATATTTTTTCCCATCCCTTCACTTTTATTTTATGTATGTCTTTACAGGTAAAGTGAGTTTCTTAAAGACAGTGTATAATCGGGTTTTGTTTTTTGATTCATTCAGCCAGTCTATATCTTTTATTTGGGAAATTTAGTCCATTTACATTCATGGTTATTACTGATAGGTGAAAACTTAATCCTGTCATTTTGTTGATTTTTTTTATTGTTTTATATATCTTTTGTTCTTACTTTCATTCTTATTGTTTATTGTATTGGTCCATTTCTGTTCCTGATAACAGAATACCTAAAACTAGGTAATTTATAAAGAAATGAAATGTATTTCTTACAGTTTTCTTGAGGCTGGGAAGGCCACAGTCCAAGGGGTACATCTGGTGAGGGCCTTACTCTGAGTGGGAACTCCCTACAGGGTCCCTTGGTGACACAGGGTATCACATGCTAATGGCATGAGCAACAGAGCTAGTCTTCTCACTTGCTCTCCTTATAAAGCCATCAGAACCATACCCATGACAATCCATTACACCATCAATCCATTAATCCATGAAAGAATCAATATCCATTCATGAGGATGCAGTCTTCCCAATCCAATAACCTTCCAAATGCTCCACCTTCCACTACCATATTGGAGATTAAAGTCCAACATGAGATTGGAGGGACATTCCAATCTCAGCATTTATCACTGCAGTTTGGTGATTTTCTCTAGTGATAAGGTGTGATTCCTTTCTCTTTCCCATTATTGTACCTGCTTGACCAGTGTCTGCATGTGTGTTTTTGTTTTGGGGAGTTTTTTTGATGGTAGTTATTACTCTTTCACTTCCGGATGTAGGCCTAACTTGAGCATTTCTTTTAAAGTCAATCTTGTAGTTAAATATTCCTTCAGTTTTTGCCTGTCTGTGAAAAACTTTATTTCTTCTTTCAGCACTTTGAAAATATCATTCCATTATCTCCTGGCATGTAAAGTTTCTGCTGAGAAATCTGCTGTTAATCTAATGAGGATTTCCTTACATGTGCCCTGAAGATTTTATTTTGCTATTTTTAGAATCCTCTCTTTGTTTTTGAAATTTGACATTTTGACTATAATGTGCCTTGGAGAGAATGGGTTTTGGTTGAATCTGTTTGGGAAACTTTGAGCTTCCTGGATGTCCATACCTCTCCCAAGGCTTGAAAAATTTTTGCTATTATTTTATTAAATAATTTTTTGATGACTTTTCCCTTCTCTTCTCCTTTAGGGATGCTCATAATTCAAGTATTTGTGTCTCATAATTCTTATAGGCTTTCTTCACTCTTTTTCATTCTTCTTTCTTTCTTTTTCTTTTTTTTCTTTTTTGACTAGGTAATTTCAAATGACCTATGTTTGAGTTTAGAGATTCTTTGTTCTGCTTTCTCCGATCTGCTGCTGAAGCTCTCTGTTGTATTTTTATTTTATGCATGGAATTCCTCAGCTGCAGGATTTCTATTTGGTTCTTTTTCATTATATGTATGTCTTTGTTAAATATCTCATTCATGTTAGAAATTGTTTTTCTGATTTTGTTGAATTATCTACCTGTTTTCTCTTTTACCACATTGAGTTTTTAAAGATTATTAAATATAATTTATTTTATGGCAGTTTTAGATTTCCTTTTTGGGGGTATCTGTCACCAGCATGTTATTGTTTTCCTTTGGTGGTGTCATATTTCCTTGCTTTTGCATACTTCTTGTGTCCCTGCATTGATGTCTGTGCATGTGGTGGAACAATCATCTCTTCAAAACTTTACAGGGTGGCTTTTACAGACAGAGTCCTTAACCTGCAGTTTGGTCTTAGTGTGCTGGTTGGGAAGGGTATGTTGATTCTCATTCTGATTAGATTCAGAGGAATAGTCTCTGGGAAGCTTCTTCAGCTGTGATCAATGTCACTATAACCATGGATGCCTCAGTGACCTTAGTTATAAGAGTTTGTGGCAGCAGAGGTGGCTGCATAGGTTAAGGATTTTGGTGTTAAGGGCTTTTGGGATCCTCCTACTCTTGTTTTTCCCACAATGGGAAAACTTTATCAAGGAGTTCCTTTCACTGTTGGGTCTGACCCAACCTACAAGCAGCTGCAGGGGTGCTGTTTCCAGATGTAGGTGCTGTGGAGCCAGGATCCTGGGCTCAATGTTCTCATGGACCTATTTTGACACCTCAGTCTTAGGGTGCAGGTTTACTCTCTGTAGTAGAGCTTGATGTAGATTGCCCACAGCACCAGGAGATGTTATTCTGAAGTACCCCTTGGCAGACCCAGTGGGCCAGGTTGTACCTGTGACTCTGACCCTGGGGGATAGGGCATAGCACTGGCCTGACTCTGCAGAAGAAAGGGTACTCTGGAGGTTTGGACCTTGGGAGCAGAGTACAGCTGCAGTTCAAGACTCAGAATAAGTGGGGCTCAATTGCCACTCAATTTCCAGATGGTGACACACTGTGTAGTGGTGACTCTAGCCCCTAGTATGGTGAGATGTAACAATACTACAAGCTCTGTGGGGTCAGGTCAGCAGCAGCATAGAAACAGAATGGCAGGGCACAGCTGTCATTTGGACCTTAGCAGGCAGGAAGCAGCACAGTGCTGACTCCACTTCCTGGAGAAAGGGATGTCTCAGCAGTTCGGTCTGTAGGGAATAGTCCAGAAGCAGGGAAGCCGAGTTCCAGAGTCGGTCAGCCACTAAGGCAGGGTTTCTCAGCTCAGTAACTGCTCTGTTATTCTGGGAAATAGGTTAGTTCAGTCGTGGAATGCACAGCTGCTCAACTTAGCCAAACAGCTTCTCAGCCAAGATACCAATTCCCCAGGGGATAGTGCTTTGCCTTAGCTCAGTCCTGGGGGGTTGGGGCTTAGCCATGAATGGGAAGGGTAGTTAAAGGTTTCCCCAAGGGAAATACACAGCTTCACCTCTAGTCTAACAGGGAGGGACACAGATGCAAATGGGAGGGATAGATGGCATGACTGGCTCCACTGCTGCTTAGCCTCTCAGGGTAGGGTTTAACAGCTACCTGTAGCTTGGCTTGAGAAAGTTGGGCCACTGTGTAGGAGTATGGCTCAACAGCAGCTTAGCCTTTGAGATGGAAGGGTGTCATTCACCTCTGGGGTGATACACCCTCCAGCAGTAGTTTCAAGTCCAAGATGGCACAGTAGTCACATGGGCAACAAAGGGTGGGGCACGATGTCAGCTCCTCTAGGGGAAGCACAACTGTGTGGACTTCAGGTAGCTCCCTCAGCTGGGTTTAGTCCTATGAGAACTTCCAGGGTCCCTAGCCAGTGGTGAGGACTATAGATATTCCAGGTGTTGATAGGGGTTGCTGGGATCCTCTCACTTACCTTTTCTCCACAGGGAGTAGTTCTTTCTGGTTCCCAGCTGATCTTGCCTACAGAATGGGGTGATGGAGGCCAGGTGTTTCCTTCTGTTCTTTATGTGGGTGTCCTTAGTCTCTGTTCTCACTAGCATTTCTGTCACTTCTTTGATGTGCTCTGACACTCTCCTTCAGTTATTTTTGTCGAAATGAAGTTATTTGTTGTTTTTTCTGTCTCTGTGAGATAGACAGCAGTAGGGTCTTATAGCCGGTCATCTTGCTTTGCCCTTTATCCCCCACATGATTTTTTTAAAGAGTAGATGTTTGAGTGACAGAGAGAAGAATGAAGTACATTCAAGACAAGGAGACAAGTTTATGCCAGGCTTAAAAATATTAGAGAAAATAGCATCTTCAGGGAGCTTTGACTTTCTCACTTACAGATCTAAATCCAGTGAGGATTCTTCTGGTTGCATGTCATTTGGGAAGACCTCAACAAGGTCAGGAATCAAGGTATATCTAGGATTGGAATCCTCCCCAGCTGTGTCCCCCACCTCCATCACTCTTTTGCTTATCCAGCTGCTGTTTTATCTTTTTCCCTTTCTTAACCAACTTCCTCTGAGTCCTTTCTATCTGATAAATAAGCATGGTCATAAGACTTATAATGATTTTCTTGCCCCAACTTATCCTGAACTTTCAGGTTAAATATCCACCATTGCCTTTGGATTTCCCTTCAAATTCCTAAGAAAGAAAATCTAAATGGTGCAGCTCATAGTTTTCAGACACATCCACTGAACATCATAAAAGTTTCACACAAGGAAAAATTAACCCAACATATTATATGAATGACAGAGACATAGTGACCATTGAAAGAGTGAATAATTCATCTTTCAATATCTAGATGCCTGGTGGAATATACCAGGTTCATGTTTGCAGGTTAAGGGGTTCCACAACTTCAGTGTTTTTCAACCCTGGCTACATATTACAGCCACTTGGGCGATGTTTTTAAGTGCCCAGGCAGTATGCCCAGAAATTCTGATATAATTTATTGATCTGGGGTGAGGTTCCCCAGGTGATTATAATGTGTAGACACATCATGAACCATGGAGACTATCTCTTAGTGCATTGCCAGAGAAGATCTGATCATCTTCTCTGAGCCCAGTGACTAATGAAGTCCTTTCAGCTTTGGTCATCAACATCAGCCACATAGCCAGACCATCTCTGACATCACACTCAGCTGATCCCCCTATACTTTATGTATATATTGCCAAAACCAAATGGTATTGCTTCAAAGGAAAGAAAAATTTTATTCCTTCATACCTATATCCCTCCCTTCAGAAATGCAGTCATTCCAGATTATAGAATAGGGAATGAGCAAATGGAGAAAGTAGAATGGTGTATATAATAGGCTAACTTCTAACTGGAATTCTTGGATCCTGTTAACTGGTGGTGACATTAACAATATGGCTTGTACAATGATCCTATGGCAGCTGACCTTGACAGACAGCACTTTTCTCCCCACACACCCCCATTTCAGTTTCTCCCTCTTTGGTTCAGAGCTAGTTCTTTCAATGCTCAGTGGGAGGAAGGTTTTATCTCACGCTGCCCTAGTCCCTAATATGGTCCAAAGATCAGAGGGTCAAGTAGCCACCTCTACATCTGGATCATCTGCCTGGTTAGAAAATTACAAGGGGGGTGGGGGGGTAGTATGTTTCTCAGAGTGACCCCCTTAGGAGTTTAGAGAAATGGTGCTTTCTTTGGTAACTTGTGAGGGTGGCCCAGTCTCACCCAGGCTATTCCAGGACTAGCAGTCAAAAGGTTGATTTTCTATCCCAAAGTTCCATGTCTCCTGAATCATCCAAAAACAACACTGTGGAACTAGCCCAAGGTTTCTTGGCATGGGCCTGCAGCTGGATGTTTACACTGGGCTAGGACTTCTAGGGACATCAAATGCAAATGAGGAAAAGCAGCAGACAACCAGCTCTGAGGATGCTCAAGGTTGGTGGCCACAGACCCATGTGCAGGAAGATAAGGGCTTATGTTAGAAACACCAATACACAGATGCATGCTCAGGTACATCAGACTGGTCACCACCACCCAGTCAACACGAGTTCACACACACATGTGTGCATCTCCTGCCCTGTGGCTCATTACCAATACTTACACATATTTGTGCTCAAGGGGAAATAGTTTCCCACTATCTGGTGCTGCCTTTACTTCCATGACGGGCAACTAAAGCTATCTGTTCCTCTTCCTTTCTCACCTCTTTAGATATCACCCTGTAAATGATACACCGGGATGTGGTGCCTTTTCCCATGGAGAAAGAGCTGTGCTTCCTTTAGGAGATGAGCTAGCTAGCCCCACTGCTCTTATCTCTGCTTGGTGGGAAAGTGGGAGCCCCTAACCCTGGAGCAGGAGAAGCCCAGAGATGAACCTACACAGTGAAGGCGGGAACAGGGCTCAGACATTGTGACAGAAAGTTTTCCTCAAATTCTCATCCATGCCACGACAGTAACATCAGCTATTCTGGAGTGCTGAGAATCCTAATCTAGTACACCTCTTCCTCCCATCCTTCTCCTATTGCTCTACATGTCAAAGGTCATCTTATCTCAGTGGTCATCTCTGCTTCCAAGGACTGGTGGTCACCACAGCAATGACATGCACACTGTCCTGTCCTCTCGCCCCTCCCTAAAGTCTCCCAAAGATCAGAAAACGTACCTGACCAGGTGATGTCAGCCACATGACAATGTCTGGAGGCTACAGCCAGGCCACGTCCGGGATAATTCCCATGTGAGGTTCTACAGGACTTGGACAATATCCTGAAATAAGCTTCTATTTTCCCCAGAGCCTGGGTAAGTCATGTAGTTCAGGCAAGCTATGTCTCCTATTACCTTACTTCTGTAATTGGTCACCTACAGCTTATCCTGATGGTCCAGCTGGAGGAGGAGAAAATCAGACCTCAGAACCCAGCATGGTTTTTCACAAGGGACCCGACCAGTGCTGAATGTGAGGAGTTGTGGCTTCCATGATTCAGGTTCAAAGGTTTTCATTGTTTAAAGCTCCTTTTATTCTCTCAGATGCCTTGGTCATATTCATCTATTCGGTAAAGAATTTTGAGCTCTACTCTGTGCCAGAAACTGCAGGTAGAAAGGGGACTATGACACAGGTCCTGATGCCAAGGACCTCAAAGTTAACATGAAACGCTGAGCTCACATTTTGATAAGTGCCGTGTGGATTATTTTTCGTCATCAAAATTCATTATCCTTTACTTAATCTTAACAACTTTATCAGCTACTTTGCTTTCTGTTCATTAATTTGAAAATGATTCTTGAAGTTAATTACTGCATTAACTCAACATTTACTGTTCGCATAGAGTAGCCAATTCAGAATGAAGCAGGAAGATGATGTGCTCCAGGATGTTGTTCTTGAGAAAAAAATGTTTCCATGGAATGTATGATATGATATCTGACATGTAAAAACATGCAAAATGATGGAATTTGAATGTGTTGTCCCCTCCAAAACTCATGTGGAAATTTGATCCCCAATGTGGCAGTGTTGGAAACTGAGTCATGGGGGCAGATCCCTCATGAATGGATTAATGAGTGAGTTCTCGCTCTATTAGTTCCTGTGAGAGCTGGTTGTTTATAGGACCCTGGCACCTTCTCTCTCTCTCTTGCTTCCTGCCACCATGTGATCTGCTTGTACCCGCTGGCTACCTGCCACTTTCTGCCATGAGTAGAAGCAGCCTGAGGCCTGTGCCAGATGCAGCTGTCCCAGAATCGTAAGCCAAATAAATGTCTCTTCTTTATAAATTACCCAGTCTCAGGTAATTCTGTTATTGCAACACAAAATGGACTAAAACACAAAAATAATTTAAAATATTTATATGGAAGCTCATGCAAAAGGAAATACATTCCTTTTACATGTTATAAAATACAAAAAACTAAACCAAAAAGGAAATAAACTCATACCTTCTAGTTAACTCTATAGTAAATGAAATTTGTATAATAATGATGATGTAGTCACTGATTACTGATTTAATTAAAATAGCAATAATCTGGGGGAGGATGAGGAGGAGAAGGGGCCTAATAGAGTGAAATCCACGTCTGTCATACAGAAAGTGAATAGAAAATACTTAAAATTGATAAATTGATTAATAGGAGTACAAGCTTATTATCAAGAAGTGTGGAAACAATTATCAGAGAAGATAAAATTGGTTTTCTCTGTGGAAAAGGACTGGATATGTGGGAGGGAGAAGGTGGTGGCCTACTGTTTTTCAGTACAGGCCTTTTTAGTACTATTGTACATTATTTTTTTTTCTAATAGGGTTTATTTTTATAGCAGTTTTAGGTTTATAGAGAAATTGAGCAGAAAGCCCAAAGAGTTTCCATACAAACCCCCCCACCACACACACACACACACACACACACACACACACACACACACACAGGAAAGCAGTGGGAATTGCACCAGTAAATGCAAGTTGGTGGCATGGTAGAAGGCCTCAAATGCCAGGTTGAGAAATTTTTTACTTACCTCAATAGGCAAGAGAGCCATGTAAAAATTTGGGGGAGAGAAGGGCCTAATTAGAGGATCATTTCAGAAATTTAATTTATCAGCAGTTTTTAAGATTATTTGAATTAAGAGGACAAAAGATAGGGATAGCAGTTAGGAAGCTATTCTAGTAATTGCAGTGAAAGTTTCGAGTGTAAATAATGTGGCCAAGAAGCAAATGAAATAAGGGTAGGTGGGCATGAACTAGAGGAGGAAGACTCCAGGTGACTTGACAGCTGATTGACCCATCTCTCTCTCTCTCTCTCTTGCTCCATACAAAGAACAGGACTCTAGTTTTCATACCTGGTAGACTGAGGAAATGGTGGTAGCAACAGGGGAAGAGATTACTGGAGTAGAAAATGCTCCGAGTACAGAGTCAAAGTGTTAATGGGACGTCCAAATGGAAGTGAACAGCAGGCAGTTGGGATGTGGGTTAGGAATTCAGGAATGAAGTCAGATATAGACATTGAGATATTTCAGCACCAAAGTGATATTTGAAGTAGAGGGAAGTATAAACAATTGCATAAATGATCACTGTTAAATGTCCTTGTTCATGGGATTGGAAAAAAAGAAAGATAAGAAGAGAGGGGTTTTGTAAAAAAGTGATCCCTTTTCCTTTTTGCTGGGTTGTGTTTTTAATTAGTGCTTTGATTTGATTTTTTGTTCTATCATTTATTTCATGGAGGGAAGAAAAGCAAACAAGTGGGCCAATTTTGCCATCCTGAGCTGAAAGTCCATAACAAAGATTCTGGTGGAGATTTAAAAGACTATATCCCAAAGGAAGAAGAAAATTCTGAAGTGGATTTTTTTTTCTTTTACTCTCCTGGCACCACCCCATTCCCAGCCCAGTGTAGCCCCTGGAAATTAACCTGAGTACTGAAGTACTTTGTGATCTTGGAGCTGAGACAGAGGGGAATTACAGTGATCAGCCATCCTGATTTGCCCAAAACTGAGTGGTCTCCAGGACACAAAACTTTCAGTGCTGAAACTGGGAAAGTTCTTGGGTCTACTAGGATGAGTTGGTCACCCTAAAAAGGGTGGAATGAAGAAAGTGAGCAGAAATGCCATAGCTTTGATAATGGCCATTTCTCTGAATTCTTTCAAAATGTGTCTAGGACTGGGAAGCAGACATTTCTAAGGAAAGTGTGGGTGAGTTCTCTGTGTGTACAACTCAGACAGATAAAGCTCCTGGTTCATGTGGGGGTTTCTATCAGCAACCACTGGCCAATAGAACCACAGTGCAAAGACTTGCACAGGGAAAGTATCTGGGGTACACTCCCTGCAGATACTACAAGACAGAGGACAAGGTTGAAGTGGAAGGGTAGGTGACTTGGATTAGGGCAGTGCCGAGTTGGCAAATGGCAACTCAACAATTGATTCACAGAAAGCAAGTGAAGACAGATGGATTAAATTGACCTCTGACACAGGGACATTACCTTGCCTGTAAAACCAGGAAGAAAATCTTGTGTCTTATCCTGGGGCCATATTCATGACAATCACCATTGTGCAGCTACTGTTGACTGTTCCTGTAGAAGTAGAATCTGCCTAAACGAACATCTTGAAAGGGTAAGAGGGCGTGTTGAGAAACCCTTCCAATTGGCCTGAAGGTACTCACAAACCACCCCTTCCTCCTGATCCCTCCAGAAAAACCACCTGGCAATACAGACTTGTTTATCCTCTTGCACTTTGCTGAGCTGCCAGGTTGGAAATATTAATCCAATACTCCACATGCAGAGCTCAGCCACAAAGGTTAAACTCTAATTTTAAATTGTGAGTGGCAGCGTGGTATAATGAGAACAAGATGGCTTTTGCAATTAGAGAGACCTAGACATTGATTGATCTGGCCACTGCCTACCTGTGTCATCTTGGGTAAATTAATGAATTCTATGATTCTTAATTTTATCATTGGTAACATTGGTTTGATAATAACGTATCTCATAGGAATTTTGTGAAACTTAGACATAACAGTATGAAAATGCCAAGCACAGTGTACATGAGGAAGGAAACTATCCCTGCAAAGTGGCCCAACTCTCTATCTGTGTTTGTGTGTGGACTGTGCATATGTAATGCTCTGTGTGTGAATATGTGTGTGTATGTGTGTGTGTGTAGAGTTCTTCAAATGACCCTCTTGCCTACAGTCTCACCTAACACCAGAAAGCCTAACTGTTTTCTCATCCTTCCTCAATAGCTGTGTTGTAAACTGGTTGTTATAGCTCTAATTTCAAAGCCCAACAGGCTCTACTTCTGTATCTCCCCCATAGATCCCCATGCTCAAAATCATACTTGTGGCTTCCATCCTATTGTGAAAGGGTGCCAGAGTGTGTTTTATTCCAGGAGGACATGAAGCTATCTCTACTTCTGAGATATCCTGCTTCAAAGGCCTCCCTCTGTGGGGTTTGGATAATCAAGTCAGAAAATGACCTCCTTTCCCAGTATCAGATACTCAGGTTGTTTGATGGAAATGAGCCCAAATCTGTCCTTCCTACAATCTCCCAGCTCTGTCTCTCAATCCTCACATCTGTCCCCTATTTTTGCTTTACTCCATGTACAATGAATTCATCAGAAACACCAAAGTCCCCAGGGAAAACACCTCCAAAGGAGAGTGCTGGCACAAAGAAGAGGGAACTGAAAGTTTAAAGAAATCTTTAGAAATGGAAGTTTACAGCATAAATTTATGAAAGGGAAGGAATTCTAGCTCTCCCAAGAAAGGGGGGTCTGCAACTAAAGAACCCTGTATCTGGTTCCTTGGGCTCTTTGTTGCTGGTCAAGGGGAGAATGATGAGAGACATGATACAAAACAACCTGCTTCACTGGTTTCTAAAGAACAAAACTTTGTTCCAAGGCTGCTGACCTAAGATATCTAGAAAGAAGCAGATTCTGGAAGACAATTCTGGGGTAGAAAGGTTTCATGAAATAAATAAGGCATCCACTAAAGTTGGAGAGCTAGTCTCTTGAACAAGATTACTGAGAGGTTCCATTTTCCTGGGTTGGGCTAGCTGAGAACCTTGCTCTTCTGTGTTTGCACTTGACAATCTCTCTTAGGCTTTGATGTCTACTCTTCTCTTTTGATGTGAATAAATGTGGGGGGGATACTGCTTACTGGGAGACTGTAACTCTCTTATGAGTGTCAGGTTTCAGACGTCAAACAACACTCTGTCATCTGAAATGCTATGAAATGCTATACCCCCCCCACATCCTCACACCTCTCTCCCTCTCTCTCTCTCACGCGCGCACACACACACACACACACTCCACCCTTTAAAGCCCCCTCAGAGGACTTTTGAATCAAGAATCAGATGGTTAACTCAAGGCATAAAGGTGATATGTCATCGTCTCAGTAGTGGGACACAGACACCCTTCACCCCCATCTCAGCTGTCTTGGGGTGTGGGGGGAATCACTGAACACCAAGAATGGATCTGAAGGAAGAGTGGTCCCCATGGGATCTGATCTGCAGGGTTTACTGAGTTCTGAGCAATCCCACCAAGATATGATGAAAATCTGCCATGTTACATTGCATTTTTAAGATTTGCCTATTCTTTCTCCAAAACTGAGAAAATTACTTCCAAGCTTTCAAGGAATTCAAATTCTGAAAGACGTTTACTCACTCATTTATTTTTCTTTCTTTTTTTTTTTTTTTTTGTCTTTTTCTGTGACCGGTAAGGGGATTGCAACCCATGGCTTGGTGTCGCCCGCACCGCGCTCAGCCAGTGAGCACACCGGCCATCCCTATATAGGATCCGAACCTGCGGCAGGAGCACCACTGCACTCCCAAGCGCCACACTCTCCCAAGTGCACCACAAGGCCGGCCCACTCATTTATTTTTCTGACAAATATTTATTGATTGCTTACTATTTGACAGTTACTGTTCTATGCCTTCTGGATAAAGCAGGAAATAATAGAATTTTTTTTGCCTTCTAAGATGTATATCTTATTGGAGAGACAGACAAATTATAAAGAAATATATAGCAAAATACTGGGTAATGATAAGTCTTATGGCGAAAGATAAAGCAAAGCAAAGGGATAAAGAGAATCTAAAAGTGATCATTTAAACAAGGTGGTTATGGAGGAGCTTCCTGAAAATGAAACATTTGAGCAGAGTTGAGCTGCCACTCACATACCTAAGACAGAGGTTGTTGATGAGAGGGAACAAGTGCAAAGGCCCTGGGGCAGGAGTTGTTTTGGTGTGCTTAAAGCAGAGCAGTAGGGGCAGGCGAATAAGCAGAATTAGGGGGAAGAACAATGAAAGAGTTGAAATCAGAAAGCTTTGTAGTGACCAGATCTCCTAGGGTCACCTAGGCCAGAACAGGGTAGAGGCATTGAAATTATTCTATGTATAATGAAAAGCATAAGGAAGGGTTGGGTTTTTTGGGGGGGAGGGGGGTTGAGGGGGTATAAAATCTGATTTATTTATTTTTTTAAAGGATCACACTCTGGTTTGTATAAATAGAATAGAATATATATAAGGGCAAGAAGGTAGGCAAGGAGGACAGTTAGGAAGTATTGCCATCATCCAAGTGAATGATGCTTGGGCTTTGGCTAAGGAGGTGGCATTGGAGACAGGAGGTAAGACCACATCGTTCGTTGGTGGATTGGATGGGAGTTGCGAGAGAAGAGATATCAATCATGACTCCAAAGTGTTGATCTGGGCAAATGGATTCTTGGAGAAGCCATTTACTGAAATATGTGGAATACCACAGAGTACTGAAGCAGTTTGAAGTTGTAGGGACCCAAGAGATCTGACCTGGGTGTGTTAAATTTGTGATGCCTTATGACTCCCAGTGTAGCTGTTATGTGAACAGTTCACAAGGCTGGAATTCAGGGGAAAGGTCAGGCTGGGGATAAAATTTGGGAGTCATTTTCATACGGAAGCCATTATGATGGGCAATTCTAGTGAATAAGAGTCATCCAACAAAAGTTGAGAGGAGAGGAGTCGTCGATGAAGGGGACATGGTTATTATAATCAAGCAAATGATAAAAGTCAGAACACAAATCATGGCATAAGAGGAACAAAATATAGTCTAATGGAAAAAATATGGTTTTTGTTGTTTTTAATAATAACTCTTAGTGTTGGTAAGAGTGTGGGGAAATGTCAATGTCACACATGCAGAGGATACGTAATTTTGGAACAAGCACTTTGGAAATTTGGAACCCAGTAATTCCACTTCCAGGAATAATGATTTACTTATTCTTTCATTCACCCACTATTTATTGAGACTTCTACATATCAAGCACTGTTCTAGACACTGAGATGATAAAAGTAAAATATAAATAAATAAAAGATTACCCTTGTGGTGCTTATATTCAAGCAAGGATCTTATTACAGTGTTTTTTAAAAGAGTTAAAATTGAAAAAAACTAAATGTTTGACTAAGGGACTGGTTAAACAAGGCATTTGTGTATTCATAAAATGGAATGTTATATAGCCTTTGAAATATGCAGAAGAAATTTAATTACAGGGACAAATGTTTACAAGGTACTGTGAAGTTAATAATTATATTCAAAACAAGATGCATATTATGGATGCATTTACAAATCATACATGTCTGAGTATGTGTGTGCATGTCAGGATAATTTACTGAGATATTGATCTATGGGTTTTACTGTTGCTGTTGTTGCTGTAGGAATAAGTGACAGGTGTCATGCCTTCCCCATCCTAATATGTCTTTGTGTTCTGAGTGTGGGTTCCATAACTTATGTTGTCTTTCAGATATTTGGCAGGTCAGGGTGTAATGATGGGTATGAAGGCCCAACGAAGGAGGCTGGCATATGGTGGGGAGAGGGCTGCTGGAGGCAGAATTGATCCATCCTATGGGAGAGGGGATCAGCTTTCAGGATATTGAAGAGGTCCTTTGGGGGTATGTTCCATAAGTGCTTGGAACCTGTTCTCCATACACACAGCACCCTGCTCCGGAGCCTTCCTTGGGAGATGAAAGGACTTCTGATGGGGTGGGCTGGCCTGTGAATGCTGGATGACTGAGCATGTCTGGGGATGGAGCCCCAGGCCTGCCCTGGACAATGAGCACTTCTGAGGTGACTAAGATTAACAATGACTAGAAAACAAGAACAGGACTGAAATAAGTCAGTGTTGTCTCAATCAAAATACCAACATTTTTCTTTGCAGAATTTTACAAGCTAATTTTAAATATATGTGGGTACTTCAAAAGGTGAGAATCTTGAAAAAGAATCTATTTGAAAGAATCACTATACTAGAAGAGGTCATGAGTAATTTTTACTATAAATTTATAGTCACTAAAAGAATGTGGAATTGACATAACAAAGACAAAAGACCAATAAAAAAAATATGAACACTTGATTTACAATGAAGTTGTCATTGCAAAACTGTGTGAAAATGACTTTTTTTTTCAACAATGGTGGAAAGATCATTGAATATCCATATGGAAAAAAAAATCTTGGTCATTACTTCAAACACAAAGGTCACCTGCAGGTAAATAATAGATCCAAATTTCTAAAGAAACAAACAAATAACAACAAAAAAAAAACCCTTCTAGAAGATAATAAAAATGAGTATTTTCACAAACTTAGAGGAGAAAAAACATTAACTATAAAGGAAAACCTAATAAATGTTAACATTAAAATTAAGAACTTCTGTTGGTGAAAAACATCATTAAAAGAATGAAAAGCAGTGCAGGGTAGAAGAAGTAATCTGTAAAAAGGCGTACACACAGAATATATACAGAAATCCTGCTATCAACAAGAAAAGACAAGCAACCCAATTGAAAAGTGGCAAGAGCCTTGAACAGGCACCTCACAAAAGGGAATATACCATATCCGGGAAACATGTGAAGAGGCAAAATACCATTAATAATCACAAAAATTCAAAGTAAAATCACAATAAGCTCCACTACACATCTATCTGAAAAGCCAAGTTCAGAAGGACTGACAATATCAAATATTGCCGAGGACATAGTGTCGTGTGTAAACTGATACCACAATTTTGGAAAACATTTTGGTATTCTCTATGAAAAGCAAAGATACATATTCCATACGTTTATGGTAACGCAGCAACCTCACCAAACCCTTCTCTTTTGTCCTGGGCACACAGCTAGTCTACATTTCCCAATCTCTCTTGCAGTTTACTTTGGCCATACGACCAAGCTGTGACCGTGGAGATGCAGGATGAATGACGTAAGCCACTACCAAATCTTGCCCATAAAAAATCTCTCTGTAATCTTCCACTCTCTTTCACCTTTTAATAGCTGGATACTAATGCCCAAGGTGACCTTAGAAAAGGAACTAAAGATGACTGATTTTCTAAGAGCAGAGTCACACTCCTGCCCCTGTATCACCTCTGATAGATTTTATGTGAGTTATAAATAGACCTTTATTGCATTAAGCCATTAAGATTTTAGAACTGATATTAAGGCAGCTAGCATTATGGTTGCTATTAAATGCACACACACACGCGCACACACACACACACATGCACACACACACACACACGCTCTCAGGCCTCTCTCAGGTTGGTTTTGATTCATTATGCAACACTTCAACACTGAACTTGGATGTAACTTCCTCTGGTAAAAAACTCGGTACATCCTCAGTATGAGTTAAATGTCCTTGTATAAATCTTACAGCACTCATGATTTTATTAATTGAAAGGAAACAGACGTGCCAACTTTATACTCTTTCTATCTGGGCTTCAATAATACCTTTGTTATTTTTTTGGCTGTATAACTTGAACAAATTATTCGAACCTGTGTGAGTTTCCTTTCCTCAACTTTAAAATGTTATTACATCAAGAAACAAGTTAGACAAGGATCTAAGGACACAGACTTTGGTATAGGACTACTTGATTTTGAACTCCAACTCTGACTTTACAACTTGTTCTCACCAGTAGGCAGTGCAGTGGTTGAAAGTTCAGGCTCTAGAGCCAGATGGCCTGTGTTCAAATTCTGGCTCCAGCCAAAGGTGTATTTACCGTTAAGTTAATGACATTAAGCCTCAGGCCTCCTCGCTTATAGGTGCCTCTTCCAAGGTCTGTATTTTATGTCTGTAAATTTATATTCTATCCCTGAAAGAGGTTCCCCAATAATGTAAATCAAAACTTTCAGATTCTACAAAACCTGAATCCAAAGTTGGTTTTGTGACCTGGGATAGATATTTATCTCTCTGTGTCTCCATAGCCTCGCCTGTACAATGGGGTAAAAATGGCAACCTACTTCCTAGGGTTGTTTTGAAGATTAGTGAGTTGGTACATGTTAAATGTTTAGAAAGTATCATGCCATGCTATGTGCTCCATGTGTGTTGGTTCCTATAACCCCCACTTCTGGCCATTTTTTATTTTCTCCTTTCGCAATCCCTGTCAGGCTCATGAGTTTCTCTTTGTAAACTTAGCCCATGACAAGCTTCTCCTTAAATCTTAGCCCGTTCCCTTTGTGCCTGTGCACATTCTGTTCCATAAGTCTCCTGAGTTGTTTACAATCTGATTTTATCAACCTCTGTTTGGTTTCTTAAACCTACTAGACTTGTTCAATACCTGGCCCCCAAATTTTTATTTGTTTCTGTCCCCTAATTTCTTTTTCCTCGGAGAGACTCAGGCTTTTCTCTTAAGGCTTTCAACTGATTCGATGAGGCCGATTCATATTATGGAGATAATCTGTTTTACTCAAAGTTTACGGATTTAAATGTTAATCACCCCTTTAAAAAAAAATGCTTCCACAGCAACATCTAGACTATTGTTTTACCAAAAACTGGGCACCATGCCTAGTCAAGCTGACACATAAAATTAACCATCACACCAGCCATGGCCTGCATTGTACTTAAGATTTTTTGTGTACATGGAACAGCTCCGAGTACTGCAGTTTCCTGCTGGCTTACACAAGAAGAGCCTCTTTACCCTTAATTAGTTTTCAGAACCCATTGCCATCTGCTCCTTTCTGAGCACTGCCTCGGTGGGGATGCTGGAGATACGTCCTCAAGGGCAGGGCTCTGCTTCAAAGGGAGTTAAACCCAAGCAGAGAGCTCTTCCTGGATTTTCCCATGTGGACACCTCCTTGATTCTTTTGCCTTACACTTTGGTCAATCCCAGCTAGTCTGTCCCTCTGATGGAAATTAATCAAGTAAGGAAGAGAAGGACCAGGTGTAAAGAAAATTTAATCATGGGTAAAAGTTTATAAAGGAAGGTCACTGTGACCAGGACAATGTGGAAAGAAAGCATTGTTCTTGAGACCATGGGACATAAACAGAGGAGAAAGCATGTGATCACAGTAATAGCTGAAGTTGTAAGTGAGGAATGACCTGAATGCTGTCGGTCTAAAGGAATGAGAAGGGAGATGCAGGAGTAGAATACGCAGGCAGAGCAATTCTGAAAGATACATCCATAAACCAGAAGCATACACCTAGACTTTAATCCTGAATCCTAGCTGTAGCAACAGACTTAGGTAACTCCTACAACTCTGATTTTCTCTCTCATGCGAGAGAGGCTCTTCCTGGGCTGCCATCTGTCATGCAAGGGACAGAAACAAGTTGCAAAATGTCATAAGTCATAGGTTAAGAAACAGATTTAATTTAGTAAAAAGAAATAGTACAATGCCAGTCAGCAAAAGCAAGTCTCCCCATCATTCCAACGAGAGGAATTCTAGGGCCAGGACATCTCTGGGACATGCTTTGGGTTCTGTTGTAAGAGGGAGTCCTTTCCATTGTGGGTTTTCCTATGTGCCTTATGTTGTAAGACAAGTGTGAGAACGTGGCCATGTCAGTAATGGAATGAGCAGACTCTTTGGTGCCAAGAAGTCTGATTTGAAGATGCCAGCTATTTACAGGAATTGTTTAGAATTAAAATATTACCCCGTATTGGAGACTTTGGGGCAGCTGGGGATCTTGGGCATCTGTAAGATATTACACTTGAAGGTAAGAAGGACTCAATAATCACAAACATTTCATGTCACCTAGTGCTATGGCCTCACTTTATCATCCAGGACAGCCCAACTCTTCCCCAGTTCTCCCACTGCATTATTGGTGGTGGCCTCTACGGAAGCGCTGATTATCCTAGTGCTCCAAGAGATTTTTTGAATGGCATCTCTTTTCGAACTTACTATAAGGTTATCAAGCAAATGTGCTCTAGAGCTATGGTCTGAAATCTGCCACCACATTTGGGTTTTCTGCCCCCAGAGACTAGGGGAGCAGTGACTGAAGCTAAGTTACACACAGCAGGACAGACAGGCATATAAAGAGGGGAAAGAAAACTATATCTATAAGCTGGGGAAGGGCTTTTATACCTTTCAAGGTTCTGGACATTTTTAGCAACAATGATACTGAGAAAATAAGGAAGGATAATCTAACTCATCTCTCAGACTCTGACATTCTAGCTGAATGGTGATTTTTTTCCTATAGAAAAACAAACTTCAGCTCAACAAGGAAAAATCACAAGTGGGGGGGTGATTGGGTGATTCACCTCCTGGATCCACCTGGCAGCTCTTCCACTTCCTTGATCTGTATATATGAAGTGTGCTGGGCACCTGGGACACTGCTTCTCTAGGACGTGTCACCTTCTGTCTCCTCCAGCATGCGCTGTCTCCAGCTCCTGTTCGGGGCCAGTCCTGCTGCCCTCCTCCTGGTTCTCTGCCTGCAGCTGGGGACCAGCAAAGCTCAGGAAGACACGTGAGCTATCCCTTTCTACTCCCTACAATAAAACCTGGCAGGGACAGCTCCTCTCCTAACCTGGAAATCTACGTATCCCTTTCTGAAAATTTGTTTCAACTTTCCAGAACTCTAGTCCGAGGCGGTCTCATGGGCTTCCTGCCAGTTCCGCTTCTCTCCTCTTAGAAAGCCCCACAGCTCCACTTAACATTTCCACTGGGTGCTTCCAGGTTACCCGTAGAAATAAGGCTCCAGTGCACATATAGGCTGTAATTAATCATTAGTCTTGCTCTAACTCTCTGATCCCCATCCTGTTCATAATCTATCCTGTTCATAATCTACACCTTTGTTTAGATTTCTGCTCAGTAAACTTCACCTTCTTATACCTCGCCTCTTAGAAGAAAAGGGCACACAGGTCTGTGAGTTCCAATGATAGCGTTGGGCAGCTTTGGCAGGACTCAGTGAAGGAGGAGATGACGCTGCCCCACAGTCTGACATTGCGCGAGCCCAGTGGCTTAGACGTTCTTCCTGTCCTGAAGACTGAAGATGAGTACTAGGACCTCCTGCCCCCACTCACGCTGGGACCCAGGGGCACTGGTTCAGAAGCCAATTTATCGAGGATACATGTTTGAAGGAAGCAGGGAAATTGAGGCAAATAAAATGAAGTAGGAAATGCAGCTAGGGGTCTGTGGAGAGGCAGGGATACTCAGCAGATCTAGGGAGTTTTCCCTGCAGCAGCAGGGTTTAGAATGCTAGGTTTCTGGATTGTGATTCTGGAGGTGCTCCGTGTGGCATGCCCAGGTGTCCTGTTCTGGAGGACACTGTTCAGAGTTTTGACAAGCTGGTGTAATGGAAGCAAGTGTCCCAAGAAACCTGCATGGGGACAAGTTTAGATCCAGATGACACACCACTTAGCCCTGAGAGGAAGTGAGCTGTTGAAACTAATGTACTAATTAGGGTGACCAACCACCCTGGTTTGCCCAGGACTTTCCTAGTTTTAAAACTGAGAGCCTGTCATCCCAAGAAATCCCTCAGTCCTGGGCAACTGGGATGGTTAGTCACTCTAGCTAAGCTGGTTATTCTATCAATCCTAAACTCATTCACAAATGGGAAGAATTCTGAAGACACTTAGGTCTTCACATGCCTGTCTTGTGCACTGAGCACTAGAGCTATCAGCATAAAAAAATGGAATCTCCCTGAAATCTGAAATGCTTTGCCCTGAGAAAATGGAGCTATGAAGCACTGTGGGTCAAGAAATTAAATTCCCTTCTGTCTCACCCAACACCAAAGAGACTCAGCCAGGAGTTTCTGGATAAGATGAAGTCACTTTCCTGGTCCTGAACCCAATCCTCATTGATTGGGAGGAATAATTAACCATTTTCTTTGCCTCCATGACCTTTTCCTATCAGACTGGAGTGTGCAGTATGAATGTAGAGAGATAACTGAAGTTCCCAAACATGGCCATATGTCCAAATCCCCGCCAGAGCTAACTACAAATTCCTAGACCTTATCCAGGAAACAAAGAAGGAGGGTCTTCAAGGATGGTCCTACAGACTCCTCCAATGCATTGAGATGTTTACTGGTTTAACATGATTCTGTTGATGTGAAACTTTCCCCTAATGATGACTTAAGCCCAACCACTCAGTGGACAATCAGCAGAACCTGTAGGATGTTATTAGAAAATGACATGTGATATTGCACTTTTATTTTTTAATTTTTTTTTTTTTTTTTTTTGTCCATGGAAAGAAAGAAGATGCTCAATTTTAAATAAAGTGTCCCAGTTGCTTTATTAAACAAAATGACATCTGTACAAAACAACCAAACCAACCAACATACAAAAATTCTCACGGATTCTGATGCTGAGCAATTGATCTAACCCCCTCATGTCACTCCCTTGCCCTGTCTCCTGTCCTCCTGCCCTGCTCATGGTGTCTCCTCTATCTTGTGGATTTGTCTCCGATCTCTGTTCACTGCTTCTCTCTTCTCAGAACCAGTCGGAGGCCGATAATAATGGATTTGCAGATGCCCCGGGAAGCAAAAGCAAATGAGACAGTCTCCCTGGAGCTTAAAGTTAAAACAGAATTGAATGAATGTCTGGTGGTAAGTAGAGGCCTAAGGGGAGTGGCCTCAAGAAAAATCCAACTCCTTAATTATTAATACAATTTAATCAATCTCTCATTTTAATATTGCACATTATACTTAATAAAACATTCTCCTATATGTTCTGCTACTTGACCCTCAGAACAACCATGGGAGCTTGGGGCAGATGGCTATTCACATTTTATAGATGAAGAAACCCTGGTCCAGAGAGGTCTAGGAAGAATGAGAAAGAGAGAAAGAAGGAACGGGAAGGGAGAAAGAGGGAGAAGAGAAAGAAGCGTAGGAGCTGGTGAAGAACCGGTTCCTCCAAGGTCCTGAGCAAGACTGGGATGGGGTTGGGATTGGAAGAGGGTTCTCAGAAGAAAAAACTCCACCTCATTCAGTAGGATGAGGCAGGTGGGAAGAAGAGGGCATACATTCAGGTTATGATTCCTCCTCTCCAGAAAGCCCTGAGCTGAGTCTGCTCTCCTCTCACTTTTCCTCTGCTCTTTTGCTCTGAGTCACCAGCAGCTAATTCTTTCTCCAGTCTCCCCTTCCTGAAAAGGAGCTCTCAGACTTCTCCTGTTTCCCCATTTCACATCTGTGAGAGGGAGGTCTAATCTCTGAGCTACATCAGAGGTTCTCAGATGGTAACAGCTCATACAACTCACCTGGGAATCTTGTTAAAATGCAGATTCTGATTCAGCAGGGCTGGGGAGAGCTTCTAGATTTCTAACAAACTCCCAGGGCACACCAAAGCCATGCTCAAAGAACCATACTTTCAGCAACTTGGAGTTAGAGCATTATTCCTCTCATCCAGCTGCCCTCACCTCAAGGAAGAACCTGTGCAGGTATTAACCCACAGGGACTCTTCCTCAGGACTCTGATTGTTGTGTCCTTCTCCACCTGGCCAATGGTCTTCTCAGGTGTCACAGACAAACAATCTGCCCCTTGTTAATTACCTTTGTTCTACAGCCAAGAACCATCATCCCCAGCTCCTCCCTTACCCCCACTACCAAGATCCTTCCTGAAGGATACTCTCTTGGGAAGTACAAGTTATTTCCTTTTGGCATGAGTTTCCCAATTCAAATGAAACTTAAGGATAATGATTACAAAGAAAACAAAATGGGGAGCATGACGATTTCTACTTGTTAAAATGCACTGTAGAAATATCGCTGTACCTGAAGTAGTTGATTAATGGGTACAAAGCTGCACTATCTGCCCTAAGTGAATCAATGTGCAGTATATGCACATATTAAAACAACACACTATACCCCAAAATATTACAGTTAAATATTACAATAAATAAATGATAGAAAAATAAAAATAAATGTCTATAAACTTGAAAGAGAAAGATTTGTGATCATTGAGCAAAGAATATCATAGCCACTTTAAAAAATTTTCCTGTTTACAGTCCAAGAATTTGAAACATTTATGCTAATTTGGGGTGAGAGAGAGGCTGAATCATAATTTTTCAATTTCGTGTTTTGTTTGTCATAACCATAGATTAGGATGAGAATGTATACATAATGTGTACGTAAAATTTTTATGATAATGGTAGTTTCTGATGATGATAAATAATGAAAGTTCATTAACACTCCTGAAAAAGTGACAGGTATAAGAAATATGTTTAAGTCAGAAAAATTACATGTGATATAATTTTGTACTTTTAGGATTAATAAAATCATTCTTTTAAGAATGATATTAGTACAGTAAAATAAAGCAATCTTTTTAAAACGTACCCACGTGCAAGTAAGTGGACAAGGAGCTTCTTAAACTAAGTGATTTTGTAAATAAGGAAGAATTTATGGAAAAGGACACTGTTAGTTCTAGTCAACCAATTTATTTGTAGCTTTTAATTAAAAAAACATATAGCTATAAAAACATCTTCGTATGTTTAAAATTTAGGAAAATATGATTTGTTTATATAAGTGTGAAATTTCTATCATCTATTCCTCATTTTCTATTAGTCATAATGTTTGCACAACTGAATTTTTGATAGAAGTGAGGCTCACATTTATTTATTTTGGAATTAAAATATAATAGATTATACCTACAATTGTGTTTTTGAATACAAAGATTCTATAATCCTTTAAGGCCGAAGATAATTTATGGTAAACCGCAATGCTTAAACATTTTTGTGCAATGGATCATTTTGCTGGTTTCATGAAGTCTTTTGAATACTTATCAGAAAATTGCTTTCAAATGCATGAAGTGCATTGGATTACAAAGGAAAACTACCACAGTGAATAACAGTGATAACATTATTAAAAATAAACTTGTGATGCAGTAATACTTGTTTCTTTATCAACACATTAGCTGGAGAAGCAATGCATTTAAAATACAGATAAGTTTTATTTTATGAAGGCATTATCTGTTTGATGGCTGCTGTTGCTTAGCTTGAAGTACATTCAACTGTGCACTTGGCTTTGACAGCACCTCACTCATGCCACACTGGACATCCAGTGAATTCTGATTTTTTGTTTTGATTATCTACATGTTGAAAAATTACGATTCATGAAGATACATTGCTGTGAATGTCATAAAATGTAAACGAGGCAAAGGCAGGCTATTCTGAAGAAATATCAGGATGTTCCAAGCCATTCTGAGTAAAATTTCAGTAGCAAGAATGCTTGAATCTGCTGCCGGGGGCTGATGGGCTCTTCTGGGTAGAGTTGCCAGGTGTCAGAGCAAGCTCAGGAGATGGGCAGATGGCCTCTGTCTGATGTGATGCTGAGGCCACTCTGATGACCACCACATGTTCAAAGTAGTGATGAGTGCAAGCAGCGTTCCAAGATATCTAAATCTGTAAAGTTGTATCAACATATCTATGTGTCTCCTTGTGATAAAATCACACATACTACTAATGCTACTGTGGTTCAATGGTGACATTTGTAACTAAAGGAATGATAAATTTCAATTAGAGATTGATAAAATGTAAATTTTTTTTCCCACCAAAGTTCAGAGATTCACTGAGTTCTGTACACAGATCTCTCTGGGTTGATGGACCCCAGGATAAAACTCCTGTGTTAACATTAACTAGACAAAAGCTTCCTGACTCCACTGAAATGTATGTATATAATAACATGGGATTTCAAAATGCAAAGCATTCTCAAGTTAGAGAAGAAAAATAAAAATTGCATTCAAGATGTTATTTGCTTACCTAACAGCCAGGCTTGGTAGGTAATTGTTTTCACCCCAGAGTGAGGAAAGGCAGAGGTGAAACACTCATCACCAAAGGCCACACAGTTAGGAGCACATTGGGGCTTGGTCACAGTCCTGAAAACAAGTCCTGGCATTGGCTTCTACACGCAAGTGGCCAGGCTGCAGTCTCACCGGATTGCAGAGTAAAAGTTAATGCAGGTCAATTCCTGAAAGATCTGTCTAGTCACTAAAGCATCTGCTCCCCAGAGGGACGGCTGCCCAGGATGAGTTCTCCTTGCCCTGTGGATTCACTTGCATCTTCCTCTCCCCTCCTGAGCCTTATGTCCGCACTGCTAAGTCAGGAGTTTGAGGACGTGAGGAGAGAAAACTTCTGACATTAGACACTAGCTCCCGAAATGACACTACGAAAGTGGGCTCCTCCGTGCCTCTGGCCCACCTCCATCCCCCCTCTGCCCTCCGCTCCTTCCTGTCTTGTCCTTCCCTCCCCTCCCAACTCCCAAACTAACACTAGCTCCTCTCCTACCACCTTCTCACCAGATTAAAGCTTACCTCAAAAGCAGCGTCTTCATTGGTGGTTCTTTTGATTATAAATTCACTGGCTGCCTCTGTAAAGATTATCCAAGAACCTTCTTCTGGGACTTTCGGAGCAATAGTAAGTACAGATGTTGTCCAAGAGAAGAACTACCCACCAGGGAAGGAAAACTATAGACAGAAACATGGCTCTGGAACAGGAGCAGAACCTTCAGAGCAGTAGGACAGAGGAGGAGGAAGGGAATAAGAGCAGGCAGAGTTGATGGGGACCGTGCCCAAAAGGGAGGCATTGGGTGAGAACAGCTAACAAGAGAGATAAGTTGGCAAATGATTTGAAGAAATTGAACCCCAGTGGACAGATGCCTGGCAGTAGCAGAAAAGACAGAACACTAGGGCGGTGTTGTCTGAGACATGATCTCTGTCCTCATTTCTTTCAGGCACCACAAAAATCGCAGCCATTGTTGACATCGTTCGGGAGCTAAGTATCTGCCCCAACGATGACGCAGTGGTCCCCATCAAAGCAAACCGGTACTACACCATCACCACTCTAGTTATATCTTAATAGAAGCTGTTTGTCTCTCCTCAACACCCAGGTGGTTTCCTCGAAGAAAACTGGGCTGAAATATCTCTTGTGGTTCATAAAATAAACTTTTCACAAGTTTTCCCATGTTCCATCGTGTCTTTCCTCCAAAATTCACTCTGAAGAGCACCAGAGCACCCTAAATTTCTAAACCATTAGTCTTTCAAAGAAACTTTACTGAGGAGATTTTTTGTGTTCTCACTTCCCATTGGTATGAAGAGGGAGAGAAGATGAAATAGGGAAAAGGTGGCCCTAATTTCAAAAAAAAAATGAGCGGCAGAACCAGAATAGGCACCCGAGTCTCTGTCTTCATTGAGTTCTTCTGTGTCCCACTGCCCTTTGAGGGACTGCTCACATCCCAGGAGATGGGGTCATCCTGCATGTGGTGGAGTTGGGAACAGGGTCTGTGGTCCCCTGAAAGAATGACAACATTCTTTTCTATTCCATTGCTCCATTTCAACTGGAGAAAAACAACAGACTGTGACACTAGGGGACATCAGGCTCCTGTGCAGCACCACTCAGTAAGCTCAGCATAATAGGGGAGGCTGCATAGGGACAGAGGGGACCCTGAGGGGCTTCATCAGAGAGGGCTGGCTAATGTTTCCTTCTAGAAGTGGGATAGGAGCAAGGGTCAAGACACAAAATAGGCAGAGGGCATTCTGGCAGATAGAGCAGCAGGCACCAAGAGCCCAAAGCATAAAGTGCTGACATATTCATGGCAGGTAAGAACTTTGACATTGGGCAGGATTAAGTAGAAGTGGGAGGGCTAGAGAGGATGCCACCAAGGAGACCAGAGCATAACCACAAGCCAAGTGTGTCTGGGGGAGGAAGTGGGATCATATCCTCTTGGCCAATGATCCTACATGGGTATCAGAATTCAGGGCAGGGAAACACAGTCCTTGGAAAAGATCTTTTGATATATTAATTAGGATAGTAACATAAACTGTATGCTTAACATGTACCAAAATGTGCTGAATATTTTTAGTTATGTACTTTAATACATGCCCTATGAAAAGCAACCACACGCATTTTCATTCAATAAATATTTACCCAGTGCCTACGTGTGCCATTACCTGCTTTAGGGGCTTGGTTTTACAGAAGTAAATCAAGAATTTTTCATGCTAATTTGAAGCTTACATTCTTTGTGGGAGATAGGAAATGAACAAGCAAATACTATTTTTGCATTCATATATAGGAAAACTAAGTTGAAATAAGGTAAGTAATTTGCACACAGCCAGCAAGTGGCAGGGCTAGGATCTGGACTGTGCAGGCAGACTGACAAAAGGGACTCTGCTCCCAACTTCACACACATTCTCCAACAGCTTTATTTGAGCCCCCGCACAACCTCCACCAGATAGCATTTCACATTTTAGCTCCTGCATGAGTTCTGTGCATACTTTACCTCTTGCAGTTCCTTTGTCCTCCAATGCACCTAGAATTCTTGATTGCCTAGAGTAAAACTGCCTAGTAGAAATATATTTCAAAATATATTTTAAGCTACATGTAGAATTTTGAATTTTCTGATAGCCACATTTTTTAAAAAAGACAAAAATAAACAGGTGAAATTAGGTTACTAAAATATTTTATTTAGCCTAAAATATCCTATTTTTTCAAGATGTAATTAATATTTAAATATTATCAATGAGATATTTTACACTCTTTTATTCACATTAAGTCTTTGAAATCTGATGGGTAGTTTACACTTACCACACACCTACATCAGACTTGCCTTATTCCAGGAGTCAATGGCTACACGTGGCCCGAGGCTACCATCTCAGACAGTGCACATATTAAACGTTTCCACTATCTCAGAAAGTGCTATTGGACAGAGCAGACCTGGAGCCCTAGTAGAGAAACCTTTGCTGCCAACCCTTACCATAAAGGAGAACACTCTACAACCACCACCACGATTAGCACTACTGTCCTAATACTATCGAAAAAAAAATGATAGCTGTCTCTCTCTGAGAGCAGCTTTTCTGATGAAATTCACTACTAATTGCTTCCTTTCTTTCCATTCCTTCAGCAAACTGACTCTTGATTTTATTAGTAATCTCTGTGGCTAGATATTTCTTAACACTTAGCTGAAACATCATTTTGTCCCAAAAAGGCCATTTACAGCCCCCTGAGTATTTGTGGAAGTCTGTAAGAGTAAGTAACTAAAATTGCCAAGGTAGAAAGATTAACTGGGTACAATAGTTTGAGTGGTGGCAAATATCCAGCAGTCACACAAAAATCCAGGAAGCTTCTGAAAAATCAATCAAGCACATCTGGGTACTTTATGTGTGGTCCTGGGTGTGTGGGGGGAAGAGGTTATTCAATACCCAAGAACCTTCTAATCTAGCTCGAGTTCCAGAGAATGCCAGGCCTAAGACAAGGCCCACCCCTGACCCCCAGAGAAAGAAGCCTAATATTTTTCACTGAACCATGCTACCTGGGGTTTCCATGATTTACTCTGAGAGCAGAAGGCAGACGGCAGAGTTCACAATGCAGAAGTAAGGGCAAAGGGAAACCTGATCCCTTCTTCAGGAGTCAGAGTCAGGAGGGAATTTAGGAAATTCCCAGACTTTCTCATACAACTGCAAATATATGTGCATGCACATCCAAAAAAAAAAAAAAAAAAGGAAAAGACAAATATGGTTGCTGGGGAGTCAGGAAAGGCAGATTTTCTCCTTCTCTTTTATCTGGGCAGTACAAACAGAGAAAGACTTTCTGTTATAACAGCCTCTTCCGAAAAATATTTGTGGCCACTGAAGACACTTTGGGGCATTATATAATATTACAAACACACAAGTCCATTTTTCACTTTCTGCACAAATTTGGGGATGGAGCAATTGACTGCTTTGTACCTAGTTCAAGTTAAGTCTCCCAGGGCTCACTCATGACCAGATTACCATATGTTCTTCCCTCTCTAAATAGAATAGTTTGATCACTAACCATGGAATAAACAAAAACAAAAGAGTGCAGGACCAACCATGCTTCCTAATTTCTGTATCTCTTCCTCTAAATGTTTTTCTCCAGCAGTCACAAATATAACTTGCCTTGTTGGCTGCATATGGCTTGGAAGTCCAAGAAGGAGCACAAATTTCACATACATAAAACTCAACTCACCATTTCATTCTCTCTTAACTCAACCTTCTCTTCATTTTAGTGCTGTGCAAGGCCAGTCACATATGGCTTGGGTCCCCATACTATTCTTTTTATTATAACTCTCTGTTACCTTTCTATACCCTCCATTGGGCTATAAACTCTTTGTTAATGGTCCTTTGTTAGATGACACCTTGAAGTATAAACATGTTTTTAATTCTTAGTAATTACTCTTTTATTCTGTAACCCTTTCACTATGAACACTGGACAATGACCTTAAAGTTGATAGCTTCATGAGAAAGGCAAACACAGACAGCATGAAAAGACAAATACTTGACACATGATTTCCAAAGTACATTATTGAATCCCATAACAGAGATGATGTCTCAAAAAGCTAATGAGAGTTGAGCCTTTTTGAGGGGAAAAATGTTTTTTGATATTCAAAAGACCAAGCCCAAAGAACTCATAGCATAAAGTTTATGCTATAAACAATGGAGCCCAAGAAGAACACATGATAATGTGTGGAGGAGAGAGAATGAGGGTAGAAGAGAATAGAAATGACTAATAACACAACAGAGTTGGGATTATTGGTATGGGTTTCTAGGAAAGGATCTTTTCCTGATCCTTCCTTATAAAGAAGACACCTGTGCATTCTCATCAGGGTCTACTCTGCAGAAAAACACATGCATGGCCAGAGTACTAATGGCTGAGAGAGGCATCTAAATGGGTGAAATGAATGAGTGAGTCCATACATCCCAGTATGTTATGGCAAGGCCAGTCAAGAATATCCATGCTCCTCTAAGAGCTCTGTAGAAAAACTGGAGGAGCCAGCATAGCAAAAGCTATTTCTCAATTGGGATAAGGAGAACAGTCTGTGCATCTTTCATACTTGGAAGAGAAGTTAGGATTATGTCATCTAAATAGATGTCATGCAATAGCAACAGTCACAGCCTGGGTTCCATGAAAGCAGGCCCTGAGACAAAGACAAGTGTGTCCAAAGTGTATTTGGCAATGTGAGTAGGAATGAGGAGCTGAGAGTACAGAAGAAGAAGGGAGGGAAATCAAAATAAGTCAGTCTTACCAAGTTGGCTCCTATTCCAGAAAACTGGTGGCTCAACTGGGAAGCAGCTTCTGAGGTGCTTTATGAAATTTGTCTCAAAAGTATTTGCCCAGAGGATGAAAAGGAAATCATTTATCCATGAGCTCATATTGCCCAAGGAATGGTCAAGAGTGGCTGTACAGGTATTAACTCCCATGCTCTTCTGAATTACTCATGTGTGAGTCTGAGTGCATTCCCACAGACAACCATGCCTCAGCAACAGAGAAGCCCCAGGGCAGGAAGCAAGTGACACCTGGTATAGTATGGGCCAAAGCAATGTCAAATTATGCCTGCATGAAATTGATCAAAGCTACTGGTCCCTATCACAGTGGCTCATATAATGTGTGAGGACAAGCAGAATTAAAGGGGGAAATAAGAAGTAGCTGACACATTTGTCAACAAAGAAGAAAGGAGCCAATTACATTGGCAGCAGAGGCCAGTAGAGGATAATCATAATCTGCTTGTGAGGACAAGCAGAATTAAAGGGGGAAATAAGAAGTAGCTGACACGTTTGTCAACAAAGAAGAAAGGAGCCAATTACATTGGCAGCAGAGGCCAGTAGAGGATAATCATGAACTGTACACTACTCCTGCCTTGTTAAGTAGACTTTCCATAAAATAGAGAAAAGAAAAAGAAATGCAGCTCAGAAGTAACAGAATTATATACCTAAACAAATAAGACATCTTTGTATTGGACTATATTTACTGGAAGTTGGCTTTTTTTTGGTTTCTGCATCAAACAGAATAAGGGTTTGAAATCAGAAAACAAATTGCGTCATTTAAAAAAAAAAGAAAATGCAAAAGAAAGAAAATCTGAGTTTTGTGAACAGTGAAAGTTGAACCTGCTGCATTTGTATCTGCTGCTGCTACTAGAACACACATGGCCTTGGTGCTTAATAAATGTTTTTTAATTGAATTTACTTGAATACTCCTCACCCTGAAGAGTCTTTTTAGTCAAGTTGGCAAATCTATGTTGGATAATGGTGAGAGTTAGGCCTTGGTCACAAGAAGTCCTCAAGAAGTCCAAGATGTTGCCAGTGGTCAAAAGCCAGGGATCTCAAGGAGAAAGTCTGGGTTGACTATGCATTGAGGTCCTCCTGAAATTTAGAGGTTCAGATGATGCTGACCAGAGTTTTCTTTAGAAAAGGATTGTAAGGCCCTTGCTATAGTGTATGAGTGAGACCCTAGCTCACAACTAACACTAGGGAGATCCAAATGAAATTCAATTCTCTATGTATCAGGGCCAATTTTAAAATCTTCCTCCTTGACCTGAAAAACACAAATTCATCTGTTCCCTTAGTCAACATTTTATTCACCAAATATTCTCTGAGTACCAAATATATTCCAAGCAATGCTCTAGGTAAGAAAACCCAATATATGTAATCAATCTGTTCCCTGAATTTTTATTCTTGGGTGACTCACTGAAAGTAATTATTTTCAGGAGAGCCACTGGGCCACAGGTTCCCTAGCTACCTGTGCCAGAACAGGTAGGCACTGCCACAGGACTCCTAACCCAGGCCAGTCCCTGTGACCCAGAGAGGCCCAAGCCAACAGCCCACAGGCCTCGAGGCAGCCATGCCAAATTGGTAATCCCTGCAGGATCTTAGCCAGACACTAGGGTCTTACAAGTGGACCATGAAATCCCTTGCCACAATGACTAAACACCAAAAGAAAGATACAAGAAATATGAAAAATCAATAAAGTATGACACCACCAAAGGAAAATAATAACTCTTAAGCTCTACTAGATCCTATGGAACAGGAAGTCCTTGAAATGACTGACAAGGAGTTTTGAGCAACAATTCTAAGGAAACTAAATGAGATACAAGAAAACTCAGACAACACAATGAAATGAGAAAAAGTATACAGGAGCTGAAAGAAGAAATGTACAAAGAAATCAATGTTCTGAAAAAGAATGTAGCAGAGCTTGCAGAGCTGAAGAATTCATTCAATGAAATAAAAAACACAACAGAGAGTTTAACCAGCAGGTTAGAACAAGCAGAAGAGAGAATTTCTGACCTTGAAGATGGGCTGTTCAAAATAATGCAGAAAGACAAAAAAAAAAAAGAAAAGAAAAAGAAAAAGAAAAAAGAATTTTAAAAAACTGAAGAAAACCTAAGAGAGATAACAGACAACTTTAAGCACTCAAATATCCAAATTATGGGTATTCCAGAAGGGGAGGAAAAAGGAAATGCGTTGAAAATACATTCGATGAAATAATGGCAAAAAGCATCCTAGGTATAGGGAAAGACACAGATCTTCAGATTCAGGAGGCTCAAAGATTCCCCAAACATATTCAACCCAAAAAGGTCCTCTCCAAGACATGTTATAGTCAAACTGGCAAAACTCAAAGACAAAGAGAGAATCTTAAAAGCTGCAAGAGAGAAGCATCAGGTCACCTATAAGGGAGCCCCAATCAGACTAACATCAGACTTTACATCAGAAACGTTAAAACTCAGAAAAGAATGGGATGATATATTCAGAATACTAAAAGACAAAAATTGCCATCCAAGAATACTTTACCCAGCAAGGCTATCCTTTTGAAATGAAGAACAAATAATATATATCTCAAACAATAATTGTGGAAGTTCTCTACCACACGACCAGCTTTACAAGAAATTCTCAAGGGAGTACTGGTTTTGGTGAAAAACAAATACCACTGCCATAAATACTCAAGAAAGAACAAAACCCACTAGTAAAAAAAAAAAAAAATGCTAACAGTAAAGAGGGAAAAAAGTTTATCTGCCACCCCAAGAAACCAACAGACACAGAAGACAAACAGTAAATCAGAAAGGAAGGAACAAAAGATACTTAAGACATCCAAACAGAAATCAATAAAATGCTAGGAATAAATCAGCACCTTTCAATAACAACTCTTAATATAAAAGGATTAAATTCCTCACTCAGAAGAAATAGACTGACTGACTGGATTAAAAAGTTGGACCTAACTATATGCTGCCTTCAAGAGACTCACCTCACCTGTAAAGACACACATAGACTAAGAGTGAAAGGATGAAAAAAGATGTACCATGCAAATAGAAACAAAAAACAAGCTGGAGTAGCTATTCTTATATCAGATAAAATAGACTTTAAAGCAAAAACCATAAAAAGGGATAAAGAAGACCACTATATAATGATAAAAGGATCTGTCCAACAATCATAAATATATATGCACCCAATGTTGAAGCAGCCAGATTTATAAAGCAAACACTGTTAGGCCTAAAGAATGAGACAGACACTAATACCATAATAGCAGGGGACCTGAACACCCTCTCTCAATACTGGACAGATCATCTAGGCAAAGGATCAACAGAGAAACACAAGATCTAAACAACACTTTAGACCAATTGTACTTGGCAGATATCTACGAAACATTCCATCCAACCTCAGAATATTCATTCTTCTCATCAGCACATGGAACATTCTCCAGGATAGATCACATTTTAGGCCACAAATCAAGTCTCAACAAATTTTTTAAAAAATTGGAATTATTACATGTATTTTTTCAGATCACAATGGATTAAAATTAGAAATCAATAACAAATGAAACTCTGGAAACTACTTAATGACATGTGGGTCCAAGAAGAAATTAAATAGGAAATCAAAAAATTTATTGAAACTAATGAAAATAATGATACATCATACCAAAACCTGTAGGATACTGCAAAAGCAGTACTAAAAGGGAAATATATTGCATAAAATGCTTACTTTGGAAGAATGGAAAGATGGCAAGTAAACAACCTAACACTTCATGTTAAAGAACTAGAAAAACAAGAACAATCCAAACCCAAAATTAGCAGATGGAAAGAAATAATTAAGACCAGAGCAGAACTTAATGAAATAGAAACCCAAAAAATGATACAAAAGATCAATGAAACAAAAAGTTAATTTTTTGAAAAGATAAATAAAATTGACAAACCATTAGCAAGGCTAACTAAAAAAAGAAGAGAGATGACCCAAATAACAAAAATTAGAAATGAAAAAGGTACTATTACAACGGATACCTCAGAAATACAAGGAAACATTAGAGACTACTATAAACAACTATATGCCAACAAATTTGAAAACATGGAGGAAATGGATAAATTTCTGGACACACACAAACTACCAAAACTGAGCCAAGAAGATATAGAAAATATGAACAGACCAATAAAAATAAAAGAGATTGAAGCTATTATCAGAAGTCTCCCAACAAAGAAAAGCCCAAGACCAGACGGGTTCACTGCAGAATTCTACCAAACCTTCAAAGAGGAATTGATACCAATTCTCTACAAACTATTCCAAAATATTGAAACAGAGGCCATTCTCCCAAACTCATTCTATGAGGCAAACATCACCCTGATACAGCAAAAAAAGAAAACTACAGGCCAATATCCTTGATGTATATAGATGCAAAAATCCTCAATAAAATACTAGCTAACAGAATACAGCAACACATACACAAAATTATATACCATTATCAAGTGAGATTCATCCCAGGGATGCAAGATTGGTTCAACATACACAAATCAATAAATGCGATAAACCACATCAAGAAAATCAAAGACAAAGATTATATGATCATCTCTATAGACGCTGAAAAAGCATTTGACAAAATTCAACATTCATCCATGATATAGACTCCCTACAAGTTAGGAATAGATGGAAAGTATCTCACCATAATTAAAGCCAATATCATCCTGAGTGGGTTCCCTTAAAAACAGGAACAGAACAAGGATGCCCACTCTCACCACTCCTATTCAACATAGTGTTGGAAATACTAGCCAGAGCAATCATAGAAGAGAAGGAAATAAAGGGCACCCAGATTGGAAAAGATGAAGTCAAACTGTCCCTGTTTGCAGATGATATGATCCTATATATTGAACAGCCTAAAGCCTCTACAAAAAAAACTCTTAAGTGTTGATAAATGAATTCAGCAAAGTTGCAGGATACAAAATCAACACATGAAAATTAGTAGCATTTCTGTACTCCAACAATGAACATGCAGAAAAAGAAATCAAGAAAGCTAGCCCATATACAATAGCCATAAAAAAAATACTTTGGAATAAAGTTAACAAAGGATGTGAAAAATCTCTACAATGAGAACTACAAACCACTGGTAAGAGAAATTAAAGAGGACACAAGAAGATGGAAAGATATCCCATGCTCTTGGATTGGAAGAATTAACATTGTGAAGAGGTCCACACTACTCAAAGTGATCTACAGATTCAATGCAATCCCCATTAAAATTCCAATGACATTTTTCTCTGAAATGGAAAAATCTATCCTAACATTTATATGGAATAACAAAAGACCATGCATAGCCAAAGCAATTCTGAGCAAAAAATAAATAAATAAAGCTGGAGGCAGAATACTACCTGACTTTAAACTGTACTACAAAGCTATAACAACCAAAACAGCATGGTACTGGCATAAAAACAGACACACAGATCAATGGAATAGAATACAGAATCCAGAAATCAACCCATACACCTACAGCCATCTGATATTTGACAAAGGCACCAAGTCTACACACTAGGAAAAGAGACTGCCTCTTCAGCAAATGGTGCTGGGAAAACTGAATATTCATATTCAGGAGAATGAAACTAGACCTATACCTCTCACCATATACCAAAATTAACTCAAAATGGATTAAATAATTAAATATACACCCTGAAACAGTAAAACTCCTTAAAGCAAACATAGGGAAAACACTCCAGGAAGTAGGATTGGGTACAGACTTCATGAATATGACCCCAAAAGCACAGGCAACCAAAGGAAAAATAAACAAATGGGATTATATTAAACCGAAAGCTTCTGCCCAGCAAAAGAAACAATTAACAGAGTGAAAACACAACCAACAAAGTGGGAGAAAATATTTGCAAAATATACATCTGACAAAGGATTAATATCCATAATATATAAGGAACCCAAACAACTTTACAGCAAAAAAAACAAATAACACAATTAAAAAATGGGCAAAGGAGCTGAATAGATATTTCTCAAAGGAAAATATATGAATGACCAACAGACACATGAAAAATGCTCAACATCACTCAGCATTTGAGAAATGCAAATCAAACCACACTGAGATACCATCTCACTCCAGTTAGGATCGCTAATATCCAAAAGACAGAATGATAAATGCTGGCGAGGTTGCGGAGAAAAAGGAACCCTCCTACACTGTTGGTGGGACAGTAAAGTGGTGCAACCTTTGTGGAAAATGGTATGGAGGTTCCTCAAACAATTACAGATACATCTACCATATGACCCAGCTATTCTACTGCTGGGAATATACCCAGAGGAATGGAAATCATCATGTCAAAGGAATACCTGTACTCCAATGTTTATTGCAGCACTATTTACAATAGCCAAGAGTTGGAACCAGCTCAAATGTCCATCATCAAATGAGTGGATAAGGAAACTGTGGTATATCTACACAATGTAATACCACTCTGCTATAAAAAAGAATGAAATACTACCATTCACAGCAACATGGATGGACTTAGAAAAAATTATATTAAGTGAAATAAGTCAGGAACAGAAAGAGAAATACCACATGTTCTCACTTATTTGTGAGAGTTAAAAATAAATAAATAAATAAATATACAAACAAACGGTGGGGGCAGGGGGTGGGGAAGAAGACACAACAATCACAACAATTCCTGGAACTTGTTAAGACAAGTGAACAGATATGATTCTGATGGTGGGGGGACAGGGAGGGGGAAAGAGGAACTGGTAAAGGGACATAAAAATCAACTACATTGTATATTGATAAATTAAAATAAATAAATAAATAAAATATCTGTAAAAAAAAAAAAAGAGAAAGTAACTATTTTCAGAGCAGATCTTGAAATCTGAATACCTAAGATACTAGGCCATTTCCTGCCCAAGATTAGCCATGTTACTATGGAGTTTCAAAATAATGTTAACTCTTTCAATCAGTTGTTTCCCAATAATTGCAATATTCTGAGGCTGTCCACTCAAAGGAAGAAAGATGAATTCATAATGCCAGTCATTTAACAATTGTTTGGTGCTTGGCCTTTTCAGCCAATCTTACATGTCACTATCATTTTCCTCAATCATCTGTGAAAACCATGAAGGTTTCAGTTATCATTTAATTTTTTAAATTACATATAATCTTGGACATGGAGTCATCCATCTAGTCTTGTTGCCCATTCTTCAAACAATGATTATTATATATCATTCATTAATTGGACTAATTAATTCTGGATTCAGAATCCTCACTAGATTTGGTTAAAGAGTGCATGCTCTTGAGAGAAGAGACATGGCTTAACTGACTTTGACCCATGGTCTGGGGCATATCTCATTTTAAATAAAAGTCAGTCTGAAAGAATGAGTCAATATATTAAGAAAAGAATGGAGCAGTGTTCTAAAAGGAGATAGATCCCTCCTGAGTCAATGCTACCTGCTACTAAATATGTTTTTTAAGCCCACTTTGATATACCTATTAAGATTCCTTAAAGGTTTCTTAGGAAGTTATTAGATTTAGTTGGTGTATTAGTTTCCTATTGCCGTAACAAATTCTCACAAATGCAGTGGCTTAAAGCATTTGTTATTACATCGTTCTGTGGATCAGAAATCCAACGTGGGTCTCACTGGACTAGAATCAAGGCATCAGTGGGGCTGCATTCTTCTCTGGAGGCTCTAGGGGAAGACATGCTTCCCCATTGATTTGGGTCATTGGTAGCATTCACAGTCTCCTGGCACAAGCCCACTACATTTCAGAACCACATCAATTCACAAATAAAAGAAGAACTAGACACTTTGAATCCTTCTCATGCTGCCATTTCCTCTTCACTTCTCTTCTTTTTCTCTCTCTCTCTCTCTCACCACATCCAGTTAATGTTCTGCACTTTAAAGGTTTCTGTGATTAGATTAGGCCTGCTGGATAATCCAGAATAATCTCTCCACCTCACATTTTATAATATTGGTCACATCTGCAAAGTCCCCTTTTCCATGTAAGGTAACATATTCACAGGTTATAGGAATTAGGGCATGGACATCTTGGGTGATCATTATTCTGTTTACCACAGATGGGTAGCAAAGATTACCACAGGAATAACGAGAAAGTTGAACCATATGACATGTTCCAAAAATTTCCCTATACAGGCATACCTTGGAGATACTGGGAGTTTTGATTCCAGACCACGACAATAAAGTGAATATCACAATAAAAAGAGTCACACAATTTTTTTGGTTTCACAGCGCATATAAAATTTATGTTTACACTATATTGTAGTCTATTAAGTATGCAATATCATTATATCTAAAAAAAGTGTACACCTTCATTAAAATACTTTATTGCTAAAAAATGCTAACAATCTGAGCCTTCAGCAAGTAGTAATGTTTTCACTGGTAGAGGGTCTTGCCGTGATGTGGATGGCTGCGGACTGATCAGTCTGGTGTTTGCTGAAGGTTGTCATGGCTGTGGCAATTTCTTAAAACAACAATAAAGTTTGCCTCATTAATTGACTTTTTCACAAAAAATGTCTCTGTAGCATATGATGCTGTTTGTTAGCATTTTACCCACACTACAGCTTCTTCCAAAATTAGTCAAGCCTCCTGAACACTGCTGCTGCTTTATCAACTAAGTTTACATAATATTCTAAATCCTTTGTTGTCATTTCAACAGTGTTCACAGAATCTTCACCAAGAGTAGATTCCACCTCAAGAAACCACTTTCTTTGCTCATCCATAGGAAGCATTTCCGCATTTGTAACATTTTTATCACAAATTGCAGCAAATCGGTCACATCTTCAGGCTCCACTTCTAATTCCAGATCTCTTCCTACTTCCACCACATCTGCATTACTTCCTCCACTGAAGTTTTGAACCCCTCAAAAGTCATCCATGAGGGTTGGAATGAACTTCTTCCAAACTCCTATTAATGTTGATATTTTGATTTTCTCTCACAAATCATGAATGTTCTTAATGGCATCTAGAATGGTGAATCCTTTTCAGAAGGTTTTCAATTTACTTTGCCCAGATTCATCAGAGGAATCACTATCTATGGCAGCTGTAGTTTTCTGAAATGTACTTCTTAAATAACAAGACTTGAAAGTTGAAATTACTTCTTGATTTATGGGCTGCAGAATGGATGTTGTGTTAGTAAGCATGAAAACAACACTAATCTCTCTCTACATGTTCACCAAAGTCCTTGAGTGACTAGGTCATTGTCAATAAGTAGTAATATTTTGAAATGAACCTTTTTTCTGAGCAATAGGTCCCAATAATGTGTTTAAAGTATTCAGTAAACCATTCAGTACTAACGTACAGATGTCCTGTCATCCAGACTTTATTGTTCCATTTATAGAGCACAGGCAGAGTAGATTTAGCATAATTTTTAAGGGCCCTAGGATTTTGGGGATGGTAAATGAGCACTGGCTTCAACTTAAAGTCTCCAGTTGCATTAGCTTCCAACAAGGGAATCGGCCTGTTCTCTGAAGTTTTAAAGCCAGGCATTGACTTCTCCTCTCTAGCTATGAAAGTCCTAGATGGCATCTTCTTCCAATAGAAGGCTGTTTCATCTACATTGAAAATAGGTTGATCAGTGCAGTCACCTCCATCAATGCTCTTAGCTGGATCTTCTGGATCACTCACTGTAGCTTCTACATCAGCACTTGCTGCTTCACCTGCACTTTGATGTTATGGAAACAGCTTCTTTCCTTAAAACTCATGAACCAACTTCTGCTAGCTTCAAACTTTCCTCCTGCAGCTTCCTCACCTCTCTCAGCTTTCACAGAATTGAAGAGAGTTATGGCCTTGCTCTGGATTAGGCTTTGGCTTAAGGGAATGTTGCAGCTGGTTTGACCTTCTGTCCTGTAGTCGACTGAATTATGTCCCCCCAAAACTCACTGAAGCTTGAATTGTGTCCCCCAAGTTTTATGTATTAGAAACTTGTTCGGTCTGCACTGTGACTGTTAAAAGTGTGGGAAATCCTATTACGGTAATTGAAAGGTAGAGGCTTGAAGAGGTGATTAGATTGTAGGATCATGCCTTAGGGAATGGATTAAAAATTGTGGTCAAGAGTGTGGTTCTGAGGGCTTTAAAAAGAAAGTGAACGAGAATCTCTCTCTCTCTCTGCTCTCTCTGCTTCCACCATCTTGCAATGTGAGACCGCTGGGCCACTGTCGCCACCACCAGATGGACTTTGGACTTCACAGCCTCAGAAACTGTAAGCAATAAATTTTGTTCTCTTTATAAATCACCTAGTTCCATGTATTTTGTTAGAAGCAAAAGAAATGGACTAATACATGTCCAGACCACTAAAACTTTCTCGATATCAGCAATAAGTCTGTCTCACTTTATTATTATTGTTGTGTGCATGGAGTAGCTCTTTTAATTTCCCTCAAGAATTTTCCCTTTGCATTCACAACTTGGCTTACCATTTGGCAAAAGAGGCCTACCTTTCAGCCTGTCTCTGCTTTCGACATGCCTTCCTCACTAAGCTTAATCATTTCTAGCTTTTGATTTAAAGTGAGAGTTGTGTGACCCTTCCTTTCAGTTGAACACTTAGAGGCTATTTTAGAGTTATTATTGACCTAAATTTATTATTGTTGTTTCTCAGAGAATAGAAAGACCAGAGGAGAGGGAGAGAGATGGGGGAATGGCCAGTTGGTGCAGTCAGAACACACACATTTATCAATTCAGTTCACCGTCCTATGTAGAAGTGGTTTGTGGCAGCATGAAACATTTACAATAGTAATGTCAAAGATCACAGATCACAGATCATCATAATATATATAATAATAATTTTAAAGTTTGAAATATTGTGAGAATTAACAAAATGTGACACAGAGACATGAAATGAGCACATGCTGTTGGAAAAACGGTGCCAATAAACTTGCTTATTGAAGGGTTGCCACAAACCTTCAATATCTGCAAAGCACAATAGAGCAAATTGCAACAAAATGAGGTTTTCCTATACTATGTATTATTCTACAGTAGTCCCCCCTTATCAGAAGGGGATACATGCCAAGACCACCAGTGAGTGCCTGAAACTGTGGATAGTACCAAACCTTATATATACTGTTTTTTCCTATGTACACATACCTATGATAAAGTTTAATTTATATATTAAGCACAGTAAGAAATTAACAACAGCAATAATAAAATAGAGCAATTATAATAATATGACAGCTTCACTACTCTTGTACTTCGGGGCAATTATTAAGTAAGATAAGGGTTACTTGAACACAAGCACTGCACTGCCACGAGAGTCGATCTTGTAACTAATAGATCTGCAACATAACCAGCGCCCCCAAGTACAAAATGGTGCCATCCACCTCCTCCCCTCCCCTCCCTTGTTCTCTCTTACAAAAAGCCTCATGGTTTCAGAGAAAATGAAACTTTCGGCATTTACACATGTGCAGAACTCTCCATTCCCATGACCTAACTCAATCCCCGCCTTGGAATTACATCACCCAGCTCTTGGAGCCAGCATACCTATATAAGCTCTAACACCTCCACACCTGGTGCTGTCCCCTTTTCAGGGCAGCCCTGGGCTGCCTGCTACTCTGACCATGGCCCAGCAGATTTTCTTCCTTTAATAAAGCTTGAACGGTATCAGGAATCTCGGCTCACTTTCTTTCAATTACCAGGACAGTTAAGTGACTAGCGGGCAGGAAATATGTACAGTGCAAACACATTACATGAAAGGATGACTTGTGTTTGGGGCAGGATGAAGAGGACAGCGTGAGATTTCGTCACACTACTCAGAATGGCATGGCAGTGTAAAACTTAAGAATTGTTTATTCCTGGAACTTTCCAGTTAATATTTTCAGACAGTGATTGACCACAGAGAACTGATACTGTGGGAAGCACATCCGTGGATGAGGAGGGACTACTGAATATAACTTATTTACCATGCACAGCGAATAATTCTGGAAGCAATTGTTTTCTCATTTGTGGCAATATATTATCACATTTATGTGAACTATCATAGATCTCTCTTTGCTGCTGGTCTTTGCTGCTACACAGCTAATTCTATTTTTGCTCTAATTATTACAAGCTTTGCCTTTGTTTTAGAGCTCTACATTGAGGAAATCCAGAACTATGACTTGCCCCCAGAGTGAGTTTTCTTGGCACAGCAGACCTTCTTATTTACTTGGGCCATCCCCAAACTGCTTTGCATAACTTATTTCGCCTCCAGTGGATCCTTAACACATAACCAACCTCAAAAGCTTTGTAACTTGACTCTTCCTTGTCCCAAATGAAAGACTATGTCTGTCTCCTAAAAACAAAGTTAAAGGAAGAAATTTAATTTTCTTCTGGTGACCAAAATGTAATTAAGTCTCCCAGTAATGGCTGCCAGGTGAAAAGGTTTTCATTCTTTCAGATTAAAATGTAAGGCCTAATTAATGCCTAAGAAATGTTTTGTTTAATTATGTGAATTAATTAAGATTTAGAAATGGATAACAAGGGGTGGAAGGTTGGATTTTGAAAAGATGACAGTCCTACTACAGAATCATTAACAGCTGGTTTCAGCCTGTGTTATCATTTGCTTTCCTCAAGGGAAAGTTTATTGAGCGGATGTGATAGGGAAATCTACAAGAAAAATCAAGTTTTTTTAAAAAATGAGAAAATGTGTTTATATTTTGGGGGGACAACATAAAATAGCATTTGGATGTGGGAGGTCTGGAAAGAAGAAGTTGGCTGAAAAGTTTAGGATAAATAAACAAAGGCTAATGTCAGGATATAGAAAAAAGAAAAAGTAAAATATAAAGTTTGCTAGAGAGAAAAAACTTCAATTTTTATTCATCAAAGAGATAAACATTATATGAACGAAAGGAAACCAGAGTGTACAAAGAATGATTGCATATCGTAATGATGAATAAGCTAACTATACTGATCTAACCACCACACATTCTACACAATTATAGAAAATCAATGTTGTACCCCACATGTAAGTATAATATAAATAAACAAATAAATAAATAAATAAATAAATAAAATGAATAAATAAATAATTATAGGGATGATGCAAGGAATATTGAATAAATCAATGACTACTATTATAGAGGGCCATCACTGCTTATAGAAGATTCATTGTACCTAAGGATGCAAATCAGGGTGTCAAGTCACCCACTCAACTATAGTAAATTTTAGAGTTGACATTACTGGCATTAACAGGAAGGGAAGATGTTATGTCACCCAGAGGACAAAGAGACAAGAATGTACTTCATGGATCCTACAGACCCAGAGCAGGGGCTGGGAAGTAGGAGTGAAATAGGAAAGGACTCTGCTTACAAAAGGTATGACAGGATCCATCCTAATAATCTAGAAACATTCTAGCTTGATATTGACATACACGGGTAAACAACAGAACTCATCCATTCCTCATTCCACTCCAATTTAAAATGCCAGCTGAATATTGACCTTTCTTGCAGAAAAGCAAACAAGGTGGCAATGTGGGAAATCCCAAGATACAACAACTTTGGCTGAATGGACCTGCCCAGCTGCTCCAGTGTCCTCTTGTTACAGCTATAAGAAATGATCTGGGTCCCTGGGTGCACAGTTCTCCTGGGCATCAAATTCCTCCATCGTGTGTGCTCTTCAGCTTCTGTTCAAGCCTGACCCTGCTGCCCATCTCCTTTCTCTGCTTGAGGCTGGGGACCAGTGTAGCACAGGAAGACACATAAGTCACTCCTTTCTCCTTGCTACAGAAAATCTTCTAGTGAGGACCCAGAAATCCACATTCTTCCCCTAGAGATTATCTCCCTTCTACAATGGGACACATGCTGGGCTTCCTCACTATCTGTGTCTCTTGGTCTCACTCCCCCTTTTAAGAACTTGTTGTGGAGATTATCAAATCCATGTCCTGCTGCTACATTGTGTTTTAATTAATTCTTCTTCCCTGCTTTATCATTCTCATCCTTTTCTCCTAAACAGAAAGCATGGGCAGAGATGGGGGCTTGGTCAATAGCTGTGGAGTAAGATGCCTGATCTGCACAAGAGGGGCCATGGTCCTAGTCACTACCATGGTGCAGGGTTGTGCTGACCACCAGCTCACACGGTCCTTATGGCTTCATTGGCACCAGTGCTCTCCTTCTCATTAAGATCTGACTTATGCCCTGGGGCTGGGGTATACAAAACCTGATCAGGTTTCTCTAAGAAATGAAAAGTAGAAACATGCTCCTGAATCCCACCTTTTCCTGGACCTGTTCCTATATGCAAGATCCGTGATATGATGAAACTAGTCTCTGGGTCTATAATTATCTGCCAAAAAGAGAAGGAAATGCCAGATTCTAGTTCCTCATGGGGGGAAAAGGCATTGAAAGGGGACTATGTCTTTTGACAAGGGGAAAGCACTGAGTTCCAGAAAGAAGTCAGGAGCTTCATGGGAGATAGACACATGGCAGACAGAATGTGGAGAAAGACGTCTCTAGCAGATGGGAATGCAACCATAGAGATTTTGGTGAAGAAGGGATACTTGCCAAGCCTGGGCACTTCTTGAAGAAGAGTGGCAAGGAGCAGAGGGGAGAAAGGGGCGTAATACAAAATATGTGTGAGCTGGGAGTCAACTCTTTTAGGTTGACTAAGAAGGACTTTTAGGTTCCCCTCCATTTAGGCCCAAGAAACCGTGGGTCGACAAACAAAGTTGAGCCAAGTTGATCATCATATTAAAACTTGACTCATTGGCGTGAGAAATTTCTCATACTTTTAGGGCTTCATATTCTTCTACTAGTGCAATTAGAGGAGCTTTCATGGATTCTGAGATGATTTCACAAGAAAAATGGAAAGGGGAGAGCACCTTGGACTAAAGTAGTCCATGCAACCAAATCACTTCCTGCTCCAAACACCACCAAGGAGACTGAGCTGGGAATCCGTGATGAAGGGAAAGCAGTTCTCCCAGCCCAGCTCCCTGCTCTCATTAGGTGACCAAGAAGAGGGTTTCTTTTACTCTGGCCGCCATTTTTCTCTTCCAATGAGATAGGGATGTCTAGGCTCAACTCTCCAAGCCCTTGGGTGTGAGTCACACACAACAGATCCTTATAAGTGAAGGTGTTGACATGTCTCTGTCTCCCTCACTCCTTGCATCCCATGGCTTCCTCTGCCCTTCCTGCTCGTGTCCTCCCTCCCAGAACACCTCAGTCTTGAACTTTTATTTGACTTTGGGTTTCTGCCTCTTTTGCCATATCTATACAGAAAGAACATAATTTCACTGAACATGACAATTCCTGAAACTGTAAAGCCAAAGGAACCATTTGTGCTAACATTCATGGTTACAAATAACATGGATAAATGCATGCAGGTAAGTAAAGAATTGGGGGGCAGGTTGGTGTAGAAAGAGAAGAGGAATAATAAAAAATGTTGGCAGTCATCACTGATTTTATGTGGAACAATTTAGCATCTTGCCAAGTACTTCCCCTACAAATGTTTTGTGGTCACTAGTCTTGAACCTCAGAGCAACTCTGTTAGAAATCTATGTGTTAGCTAAAAATTAATATATAAATTCACACACACACACACACACACACACACACACACACACACACACAAACGGGGGGGGAAGAAGATATAACAACCACAATTACTTGAAGTTGATACGACAAGCAAACAGAAAGGACATTGTTGGGGGGGAGGGGGGGAGGGACGAGGGAGGGAGGTTTTGGTGATGCGGAGCAATAATCAGCCACAATGTATATCAACAAAAGAAAAAAAAAAGAAAAAATTTTTAAAAAAAGAAATCTATGTGTTACTAATTCCATTTTGAAGTTGAAGAAACAGTGTTATGGAAAAGATAAATGAGTGGAGGCTTTTAACCACGGGGTCAGGACTTTTCAATTCACCAGGGGAAGGGATGGGACATTAGGAAGAGAGAAAAAGAAATGGAGAGAAAAGCAATAAAAATGGGGATAAAAACGAAGATAGGTAAGATTGAGTGACTGTGACCATGAAGCTCTGTCAGAATTACGCCCTCACTTCCCCCCACCATCTGCCACCAGTGCACAGAGTGACAAGGTTGAGCCAGGGAGACACTGCCCAACAGGCCATGGCAGATGTAAAAGAAGATGCAGGGGTCCAGTAATTGTGATCTCTCCCCAAAACGGGACACTTACCATCAGACATGAAGTGGCTCTCCAAGCCACTACCTCCATTCTTCATCCTGCTTCACTCTCTTTGATACCAATCCCCAGCTCCTTCAGGGTTTCTTTAGGCTTTTTAGAAAATAAATGCAAACAAAAGGAGAGTGCAGAGATACCAAAAGCCCCAAGAGAAATACAAACAGCACCCGATATTTATTAAAATATAAATGATGTTAGAAATGCTCTGGAGAAAACTTTGATGCTATTTCAGGAAGACATCCTGACACTTTCCCTCTAATTAAAAGTTTTATAATTGTATTGGCTGAGGAAAAACAGGTGCTATATACCAGTCAGCCAAGTGCTTTCAGACTCCAAGTGTGTTTACTTGCACAGGTTACATGGTACTTTACATTGCTAAAGCTGTATCATGCACAAAGCACAAACACTCATAAGCTTACGCACAAAGGAGGCAGGTAAGTATCAGCATTCCCATCTCACAAAGGCAGGAAGAGAAGCTCCTGGAGGACAAGTGCATGTCACAAAGCTGGAACAAAGGATGGCTGGGATGATAAACCCTATCTTTGTTCAGTGGGTTTTGTTTTGTTTTGTTTTCACTATACCAGAGTAGACAAACTGATGTCTCCAATCTCCATATTCCACTTGGTTCACAGAGAAGATAATTTAAATCATCCCCTATGGACTCCACTTTAGAGAACCTCAGCCTTGGGCTGGCTGAAGGCCACCTGATGTCCTAAACACAGCCAACAATGGTGCCCTCTTGGCTCTTCCATTGCTAAAATACAGAACTTAAGGATCCATTTCACAGATCAGCTAACTTAAATGCTAGCCAGACCCAGGCAGCTATGTTTACTCCCACTCTACAAGAAGGAAACAAATGTGGTATCTGATGATTTCTTCACACCACACTTTTAAACTTTAGTTACTCACCATGCCAAAGAAAACATTGTTTTGTTTTCAACAATGCAGATTAAAGTTGAACATGGTAGGGAAAGAAAATTGCAAAAAAGTGGACCAAAGTTAAATGTGGCAGTAAAAGTGTTAAAGAATGATGTCTGGGGGAAATTCCTGGGTACCCCCTTATTCAGTGCCCTAAATACTGTTTATTTTGCTTACTGGTTAATCCAGGGCTGCCTCAGCCAGATCCACACTCTCTTTAACCCTTCCCCACCATCTTCTATTCAGATTAAAGCCAGTATTGAGGACAACCCAAACATTAACCCTGATAGACCTTTCGTTTGCACTGCCTGTGTTTGTGGTGAGCGAAACTTCTACTGGGAAATAACAGCTTTCAGTCAGTGAGGACACTTCCTGCCCAAGCATGAATGTAAGATATGGGGGAATGTTAGGAGAGGTCACAGAGAAAAGGGGAACCAGGATGTGGCAGAAAGCAAAGGAGTCAGGTATCGGAATAAGAACAAGACACAAGATAGATGGGAAGTGTGGGCAGGGGGCTCAATGTGAGGGAAGGGAAGGTGGCTTGTGACAGCTGTGCCTTGTACATGAGACTGAGAAGTGGGGGGCTGATAACCAGAGATAATTGTGGGTTGTGGGAGGAGCCTTAAGTGAGAAGAGAAGAGAAGAGAAGAGAAGGGGGTGGAGCCAGCAGCGTAACACAGTTCTGCTCCTCTCCAGAAGATACAACCATAGCAGGGAAGGCACAAGTTGTGTCAGATGAGAACATATGTCCTCTGTATGAGGAATTATACCCTGCAACTGGTTACTGAGAATTTGCTGAGACCCCTGTCATCCTAACAGCCTGAACTGGAAAGTCTTCTCTGACTCCCCATGCCTAGAGATTCTCTCTTAGGACAACTATCCCTGAGTTTATGGGTATCTGTGTAGATGCTCACATAAACTTCCTGCAACTTCTCAGTGTCCTATCTGTGTCCTTTCTCCTAAACTTACAGCCATATCTGCCCAGACAACCCAAGGGTTCTTAAAGCACTGGACTTTCAAGAAACTTTTGTAGATATGATATAACGATATAATAATATAATTTCCTCTTAGCAAATGAGGGAAGAGAGAAGGCAGGAATTATTCTTGCTACTTGACTTAACAGGGAAAACATCCAGGGAGACAATAAGCAATTATTCCCAGGGCTACACAGAAAATTAAGGGTAGAACCGAGGAAAGATTTCAAGTTCCCTTACCATTTTGGTCCAACTGCATTCAGCCGCCCCTCCCAGCTATTTGAAAGATCAACTAATCTGAAGTCCTAAAATGATTATCCCTTGTTCCTTTTTGAACTGGTGGCAAGAGAAAGAGTCACAGAATTTCGGGTGCACTGGGCTCCTAACCATGAAGCATCCCTCCCTGGGTCCAAGCCCATGTCTTTCCTCACAGTGAAGCAAAATTCAGAAAGCTGCATAAAGCCAAGTGTTAGTGGGGAATGAGTAAATATGGGAACCATCAGCACTGCTGGTGGGAGTGTATAAATAGGTGCAGCCTTTTGGAGAACGATCTGGCATTACTTAATCAAATTAATTGTGCACCTACCCTATGACTCAGCACTTTCACAATTGGAAATGATGGTAGGAAAGGCCATTTCCATCCCTGGGTTCCTAGGCCAATAATCCTAGCTGTAAGGGGCACAGGACCATGTAATAGGCATTGTTTCAAAAAATATGTCACATCTTGAAGGGCATCACCTTAGTCCTTAGTACTAAAGGGTGTGATCCCCAAGCAAGATCCTCAGCCACTTATTTATGAGGTTTTCCCAGCACGTTATGAAGGTACTTCGAAAAGTTTGTGGGAAAAATAGAATTGAAAGATAATATTAATCTTTCCACGAACTTTTTGAAGTGCGCTTGTATAAGGCCAGTAGTTTCCTAATGATAGTTAATGAAAAGACCAGTAGATTCCTTGATGATGTGCCCATTGTAGCAACCCTATTATTAAAAAGTAATTATTATTATAAGATTCCTTTGGTCTAGGAGATATTAGATGGGATCACGTGTCTAGAAACCAGATAGTCTGTGACCCCTCAGATTGTGGTGTTGGCCAAGATACTGCACGCAAAAAAGATACATCAATAGTTAGAATATGTATCATTCTCTGCAAAGACAAACTGCTGCCTATTCTAGAGTCAAAGGGGTCCAATACAATCACTATTTTACCAAACAGTCAGTTCGTCTCCTTGGGAGATGGTATTCAGTTGAGGTCTCAGCATTAATCTCTGTTGTTGAAGGGTTGGCAGCAGTAGTACCTACATCACTTTTGGTGAGAGGGAATGCACTATTGGGTACTTGCGTGGTATCAATCACTAGCTCTTTAGCTATCACACAAGTACTGGGGTCGCTGAGGAGACAAGCTGACCAACATCCATTGAACCATTTCCTGTCTTGCTCATTGTTCACAGTCCTCTCTGTGTCAGATAGTTTCCTATGAGCTCCAGCATGAGACACAAAGATCCACATGCTTTGTGTTCACATCCGGAGGTTCATCCAGATGGAGGTCTCCTCCAGACCTCCCTGTGTCAAATATTCTACTCTTTTCCCTACCAAGTCCATGGCCAATCAGTTAAGAGATTTTCCACCGCTCAAGAGTCCAGGTACAACTGTTCATGACCAGGTGCACTGCTTGTGCCCACTGACAATTTTCCCTGAGCTGTGCTTTTCAAGGGCAATACTGAGTGAAGTTTTAGTTTTGCAAGAGTCAATTATCAACTCGCAACAACAGACTGAGCTATCTGCGAACCACACATGGGGTTTTCTTCTCCAAAACCTGGTCATATGAACCTCCCATGAGGATGTAGGTACAATCTAAAGGAGGGGTGTTAGTTGACATGGAGTATAAACCACCATCATCTATGACTTAAGGCCACTGGACCAGGTTGGATCCAATCCCAGCTATACCATTCCCACTGTATGATGGGCTGCTGCTGTACCCACCCAAACTTATGATTTGTGGGTCTGCCAGTACAGGTCATGATGAGCAGTTCTGTCTCCATAGTGACTTGATGTTTCATGGTCAGGCCTTAGGTCTCTATAGAGTACATGAGTACAGTAACAATGACTATGCTAATAAAAAATAAAATAAAAGCCATTTGCTATTAAAAAAAAGAAAGAAAGAAATTTCTCTGCCACAGATGCTATGTCCTTGTTCCAGAATTCTTTTAGTCTACTCTGCAACTCTCTTCCTGGGGCTTACCCTAGACTACACTCAGTACAGTACCGTTAGTCTACCATGGATCTCTGTAGCTCTATAGGATCTGCCAGGTGATATGACTCAAAAAAAGACTGTGTATGTCAAAGCTGAGCCTGCTGCAAAGCCCTTTGGGGCTCTGTATACCACTCAAACTGGCATCTTTTTTGAGTCACCCAATAATGTGACTGAATATATCATTCCCAAGTGTACTAAGTTCTGGCTTCAAAATTCCAGGTCTCCCAAGCACTGTGCCTTTCTTTTAGTGCTGGGTTGTTCAAAATGCAATAACTTTATCTTTACCTTAGAAAATATTTTCCAGCATTCCCAAGACAAGTGAACCCCTAAAAACTTCACTGATGTGTTAGGCCCTCAAATATCGCACTGTGCATATGTCTTTCTATGATATCTAGAGCACTTGCCACTCCATGCTCACTAGATCTGATTAACATAGTATCATTAATATGTGAACCAGGATTCTGTTCTGCAGAATGTCAGCATGATCGAGGTACCCATACTGTAACAGAGTAAGAGTTAATGTGGTCTCAGGTAGACCTGTGAATGTGTCTGACTGCCCATCCAGGTGAATGCAAACTGCTCTTGATCTTTTTTTCTGATGGCAATTGAAAAAATAGCATTCATCAGATTGATAGCCACATATCAAGTGCCAGAGACTGTGTTGACCTATTCTTGTAAAGATACCATATCTAACACAACAACTGTCAATGGAGATTTTTTTTTTTTTAGTTACAGTTACTCACCATGGTTTATTTTCATCTTTTGTGTGATTTTGTGGAAGCCAGGTTGCTGAAGTAATGGAGATATAATTCAGACCAACATATGTGCATCCTTCAATTTTTAAGAGTGGTGTCCATTTTGTGCTGACATAACATATTACCACAGATCAGGTAATTTATAAACAATAGAAGAGCATTTGGCTCATAGGTCTGGAGGCTGGGAAATCCAGGATCAAAGGGCCACATCTGATGAGGGCCTTCTTGCTGTGTTATAACATTGCAGAAGGCATCACATTGCGAGAGAGCACAAGAGAGCAAGAGATGGTTGAACTTGCTTTTATAACAAACCCACTCCCACAATAACAACATCAATCCATTCATGAGGGTAGTGCTCATAAAGGTCTCACCTCTCAATGCTGTTGCATTGGGGACTAAGTTCCCAACACATGAACTTTGGGGGACATATTCAAACCACAGCAGGCGGCACTTACCTCTACCTTTCCACTAGGAAGAACTGTGACTTTTTCTCTTAATTGAGGGATGTAATTTCACAGTATTCCATTTGGCTCTCCAATCATAGTAGTGCTTGCTCGACAGGTCAGGGAACCAATGTGAAGGTTCTGTACCTGTGGATTATATTCATCTCAGTTGTGCATTTAGGTGCCAGAGAAATGACTACAGGATGAAAAAAAAAATATCCTTACTGTGAGATGGACTTAGATTAGTACCCCATTCATCACCTGGCTTTCATAAAACCCATTCTATTGGCCATGATGGCATTTGGCATCAGTCTCAGCTGAGAACCAAAAATCCAATATCACTAAAATGATGTGGGAGATCTCCTTTCCCGAGATACAATTATTCTGGTAAGTGGTCATAAATCCCTTTGCGGAAAGATTAAAGGAATATATGCTATAAATGCATACTGTGGTGTTACAAGGTCCTTCTTCAAGGGGATCCAGTCTCCCCTTTAATCAATAGGCTCTGAATCTGAAAAGTAACTCTTGGCCCAAAAACTTAGTGAAGGTTTGTGATTTCTGTTACTGCTTACAACATCAAACTTCTGCTCATTCAATCTTGACATTTTTGTATATATAGGCCAAACAATCTGACATTGCCTTTCCATCTGTCTTTCTCCTAAGAACATCAAGGTCTATTAGCCATCACCATATATCCCTATAGGCCAAAGCCACTGGGTTGTGGTTTTGGCTTTGCTGCCAGTTACTTTAATTACATACCCGTTGCCTTCAACGGTGTAATGACAATACTAGGCCTCCACTAGCCCAGTATCCTGTAATCCCCATTGACTCAAGGGAACCCAGCTCCCACAGAAGAATTTCCTACCCAACTCTGACCTAGAGAGGGCAGTCAGCACAAAATTTCTCGATAATTCCAGTGGTCCTCTCACCAGCACATTCCTTACTGTCTTACTGAAGGGTATATCTTCTGGAATTTCTCAGGTAGTAAAGTCACCTGATTGATTTTCTGGCCTTATATAATATATTCAATCAGACTTGCCCACCTGTCCCATTCTTTTCCTTTTTATTGGTTATGAATATTCATGAGATACAAAGCTGATTGTCACTACCCCTGTGCCCATGATGTGAGGGCCAGATTCATACCGGCAGCATACCCATTACCACAAGTTGCATTTGTGCCCCATGTCCCCCACTCAATTATCCCCAACCTCCCTCTCCCTCCTCCTTTCCCCCCCACACCACTTTGTAGCCCTAGGAATGTTCTGTGCCTCTGCAAATACAACACATTACTGTGGTCTTTCTTTCCTTCCTTCTTTCTCTCTTCACTCCCACATGTGAATGACTACATGTAGTATTTATCCCTCTGTGCTTTGCTTATTTCACTCAACATATGTTTCTCCAGGCTAATCCATGTTGTTGCACATGGGAGCATTTCATTCCTTTTTATGGCAGAGAAGTATTCCATGGTGGATATATACCACAGTTTCCTTATCCAATCATCCATTGATGGACATTTATGTTGGTTCCATGTCTTGGCTATTGTAAACAGCACTGCGATGAACATGGGAGTGCAGGTATCCCTTCAACAGGATGATTTCCATTCCTCTGGGTATATACCAAAGTGGGATTGCTGGATCATATGGAAGATCTATCTGTAGTTGTTTGAGAAACCTCCATACTGTTTTCCATAGTGGTTGTATTTACAGTCCCACCAAAATTATAGAAGTGCTCCCTTATCTCCACACCCTTGCCATCATTTGTTATTCACCATCTTTTTGATTATAGCCAGTTTAACTGGGGTGAGGTGGTATCTCAGTGTAGTTTTAACTGTAATTTCCCTGATGACTAGTGATATTGAGCATTTTTTCATGTACCTGTTGGCCATTTGTATGTCTTCCTTTGAAAAATGTCTATTCATCTCTTTTTCCCATGTTTTATTTGGTTATTTGCTTTTTTTACTGTATAATTGCTTGCATTCATTGTATGTTATGGATATTAATCCCTTGTTGGATGCATAGTAAGTAAAAATTTTCTCCCACTGTGTAGGTTGTCATTTCACTCTGTTGATTGTTTCCTTTGCTGTGCAGAAGCTTTTTAGTTTAATATAGTCCCTTTGTTTATTTTTTCTTTTACTGCTTGTGCTTTCGGGCTCATGTTCATCAAGTCTGTGCTCAGACCTAGTTCCTGAAGTGTTTCACCTATATTTTCCCTTAGTAATGTTACAGCTTCAGGTCTTATACTTAAGTTTTTAATCCACTTTGAGTTGATTTTAGTGTATGGTGAGAGGTGCATATCTAGTTTCATTCTTCTGCTTACGGATATCCAGTTTTTCCAGCACCACTTGTTGAAGAGGCAGTCAATTCCCCAATGTAGATTTTTGTTTCCTTTGTCTAATATCAGATGGCTGTAAGCCTGAGGGGTGATTTCTGGGTTCTCAATTTTACTCCACTGGTCTGAATGTCTATTTTTATACCTGTACCATGATGTTTTGGTTACAATAGCTTTGTAGTATAATTTGAAATCAGATAGTGTTATACCTCTGCTTTATTTCTTTTGCTCAGGATTGCTTTGGTTATTTGGGGTCTTTTATTGTTACATTCAAAGGATAAGATTGTTTTTTCCATTTTATGAAGAATGTCATTGGTATTTTTGATGGGGATTGCACTGAATCTGTAGATCACTTTGGGTAGTATAGACGTTTTCACAATGTTAATTCTTCCAGTCCAAGAGCATAGAATATCTTTCCATCTTTTTGTGTCTTCTTTAATTTCTTTCAGAAGTGGTTTGTAGTTCTCATTGTAGAGGTCTTTCACTTCCTTGGTTAAATTGATCTCTAGGTACTTTATCTTTTTTGTGACAATTGTAAATGGACTTACTTTATTTCTCTTTCTGTTAGTTCATTATTTGAGTATATAAGTGCTACTGATATGGGGGCATTTATTTTGCATCGTGCAACATTATTGAAGTTATTAACCAGCTGTAAGAGTTTTATGATTGAATCTTTAGGTTTTTCTAAAGCAATTAAATGACAGAAATTAAACAATATCTGTCAATAACCACCTTAAATGTGAATGGATTAAACTACCCATTCAAAAAGCACAGATTGACTGATTGGATTAAAAAGCTAGACCCAAGTATGTGCTGTCTTCAAGAGACCCATCTCACATATAGAGACACACACAGACTAAAAGTGAAGGAATGGAAAAAGATATACCATGCAAATGGAAACCAAAATTGAGCAGCAGTAGCTACTCTTTTATGGGATAAAATAGACTTTAAACCAAAAAACATAAAAAGAGACAAAGAAGGCCACTACATAATGATAAAAGGATCTATCCAGCTAGAAGACATAACAATCATGAATATATATGCACCCAATACTGGAGCACCCAGATATATAAAGCAAACACTCTTAGACCTAAAGAAAGAAATAGGCCCTAATATATTAATAGTGGGTGACCTGAGCACTGCTCTCTCAGTATGGGACAAAGCTTTAAAGCAACAAAGCCACAAAGAGACACAGGATTTAAACTACACATTAGACCACCTGGACCTGGAAGATATATACAGAACATTTCACCCAATGACTAAAGAATACACTTTCTTCTTATTAGTTCATAGAACATTCTCCAGGATAGACCACATATTAGGTCACAAATCTAGCCTCAGCAAATTTTTAAAAAACTGAAATCATTCCCAGTATTTTTTCAGAACACAAAGGACTAAAATTAGAAATTAATAATAAGCAAAACTCTGGAAACTATACAAATACATGGAAACTAAATAATAGATTCCTGAATGACCTATGGATCCAAGAAGAAATTAAACAGGAAATCAAAAAAATTTCTAGAAACTAAAGAAAATAAAGATACATCATACCAAAACCTGTGGGATACTGCGAAAGCAGTACTAAGAGGTGGATTTATTGCAATAAATGCTTACATTAAAAGAATGGAAAGATTTCAAATAAACAACCTAACACTCCACCTCAAAGAACTTGAAAAACAACAACAATCCAAACCTAAGGGTAATAGACAGGAATAATTGATATCAAAGCAGAACTATATGAAATAGAGACCCCCCCAAAAAATAGAAAAGATCAACAAAACAAAAAGTTTGTTTTTCAAGAAGATAAATAAAATAGACAAACCATTAGCTAGGTTAACAACAATAACGAAAAGAATAGAGTAGACCCAAATAACAAAAATCAGAAATGAAAAGGGAGACATTACAACCAATACTACAGAAATACAAAGAATCATTAGAGACAACTATAAACAACTGTATGACAACAAATATGAAAAACTGGAAGATATGGATAAGTTTCTGGACACATACAAACTATCAAGACTGAACCAAGAAGAGACAGAAAACCTGAACAGACCAATAACAAGCACGGAGATCAAAGTGGTAATTAGCAATCTTCCAACAAAGAAAAGTCCGGGTCCGGATGGCTTTACAGCTGAATTCTACCAAACTTTTAGTAAAAGGCGAAAAATTTATGTGATCTGAAGAGAAACCAGAATATCTATCAAACTTCTAAAGAGGAGTTAATACCAATTCTCCTGAAACTATTCCAAACACTTGAAACAGAAGCTACTCTCCCAAACTCATTCTACGAGGCCAACATAACTCTGATACCAAAACCAGATAAAGGCACAACAAAAAAAGAAAATTACAGGCCAATATCCTTGATGAACTTAGATGCAAAAATCCTCAACAAAATATTAGCAATCAGAGTACAGCAGTATATTTTAAAAATTATACACTGTGATCAAGTAGGATTCATCCCAGGGATGCAACAATGGTTCAACATAAGAAAGTCAATAAATGTGATATATCACATCAATAAACTCAAGGACAAAGACTATATGATTATCTCAATAGATGCAGAAAAAGCATTTGACAAAATTCAACATCCTTTCATGATCAAGACTATCAACAAATTAGGTATAGAAGGAAAATATCTCAACACAATAAGAGCCATTTATGACAAGCCCACCACCAGTATCATTCTGAATGAGGAAAAACTGACAGTCTTTCCCTTAAGAACAGGAACAAGACATGGATGCCCACTCTTACCACTTCTATTTAACATAGTACTGGAGGTACCAGCCAGAGCAATCACGCAAGAGAAAGAAGTAAAGGACATCCAGATTGGAAAAGATGAAGTCAAACTTTCCCTATTTGCAGATGACATGATACTATATATAGAAAAACCACCTCTCTGATTCTTTTGAAGTCTTCCTTAATACTCTGCCAAAATAGTTAGAGCATCTCCACATAATTTTCCTTAGCTCCCAACATTTCCAAACTTCAAGAAGCCACCCCAGCAGAATATCAAATGGGCTCCAGGCATCCTTTATAAAGAACTTAAATCCTGGGTCAGGAATGAGTGTCTCCATGGTAGGCAGTTTTCAAGATCCCTAAGGATCCCTGCCTCTTGGCATGAATGCCTTTCTATAATCCTCTCCCTCTGAGAAAAACAATGGCTTGTTCCTAGTCAATAGAATACAGCAAAAGTGAGATGATGCTTACATGATTACATAATATAGTGACTTCTGCCTTGCTAGTAGACTCTCTCCCTTGCTGGATTTGATGATGCAAGCTGCCATTCTGGAGAGGACCTCATGGCAAGAAACCTAGAGTGGCCTCTCACCTACACCACCAAGGAATTAAGGCCCTCAGTTTAACAACCCACAAGGAACTGAATGCTGCCAACAACCACGTGAGCTTGGAAACAGATCCTTCCAACGATGAGCCTTCAAATGAGAACTTACCCCTGGCTGACACCTACTTTGATTGCAGCCTACAAAATATCCTGAAGCAGAAGACCCAGTTAATTTGTGCCTAAAATTCCTGACCCACAGAAACTAGAAGATAATAAGTTGGTGTGCATGTTTGTGTATGTGTGTGTTTAAGGCACCGCCTTTGTGGTAATTTGTCATGCAGCAATAGGTCACGAATACAGCTTTTGTATCAATACGTTCTTTCTAATTAATCTTATATTCTGTCTTCTGTGGTTCGGAACAGTCAAAATCCATTCTCCAGCATGTTCACTTCACCCCTGTTGATAAATATTAGACAGTCCTTTCTTACTTTAGCCATGCTGATGCCTGACCCTAATTATTGGCTGAAATTGATGAGGAGAGGGGTGTAGAAGCAGATTTCAAGAACAAGGCAAAACCTCACCTCAGGTGAGGTCTGTGCGTAGTCTCTAGGCAAAGCAAGTTTGTTCTTCCATACCAAAGTTCAGAGGTTCAGGGTTATCTGGGATTTCAATGTCTCATGGGCATCTACCCAAATCTCATAATCCCAAGTCTGAGAATCCATTTAGCGTCCATAAGGGTCTTGACTTTATCACAGAAATCATGATAGGGCTGTGAATTCAGTTCTTTCTAAATCTGTGATTATTACAATTAAATCTTAGGCCTGATTTACAGAGCACCTGATTTTCTGTAGGTACAATGAAAATGTCAAGTGATGAGAATCTTTTTAAACCACCCTGAAGAATTTCTCACTTTGAAACTGTATCCTGAATTGATCATTGACCTACCTGACCTTGTCATTTCCTCTAGGTTTCTATTACCAGTAACAGCAGTCATTCAACACCACAACCCTTATGATTATCCTTTTCCACATTATTTAAAAACTACCTATACTCCATCCCAACCTATTAAAAGTTAAAGTTATTTTAGTTTTATATAATCCCTCTTGTCTATCTCACTTTTGGTTGCCTGTGTTTTTGGTGTCATATCCAAGAAATCATTGCCAAGGTCAACGTCAAGAAGCTTTTCCCCTGTGTTTTCTTCTAGGATTTTTATAGTCTCAGTTCTTATGTTGAAGTCTTTAATCTATTTTTAGTTGACTTCTGGGTTTGGTGTGAGATAATATTTCCATTTCATTATTTTCCGTGTGGACATCCAATTATCCCCAAAAAATTTGTTGGAGAGTCTATCTTTTAAGCATTGTGTATTCTTGGTACCCTTGTCAAAGATCAGGTGGCCATATATGAGTGGTTTTATTTCTGGTTCTCTATTCTGTTCCATTAGTCTCCATGTCTGTCTTTGTGCCAGTATCATATTGTTCTAATTACAGTAGGCTTTTTAATATATTTTGAAATGAGGAAGTGTGATGCCTCCAGCTTTGTTCCTTTTTCTCGAGATCACCTTGGTTATTCAGGGTCTTTTGTGGTTCCATATGAATTTTTGCATTAATTTTTTCTATTTCTATAAAAAAATGCCATTGGGGTTTTGATGCAGATAGCATTGAACATGCATAATGCTTTGGGGAGTATGGACATTTAAGCAATATTAAAGCTTCCAATCCGTAAACACAGGATGTCTTTCTGCATATTTGTGTCTTTTTTTCATTTCTTTATCAATGTTTTATAGTTTTCAGTATATAAGTCTTTTATCACCTTGGTTTAGTTTATTCCTAAGTATTTGACTATTTTTGATGCTATCGTAAATGGAATCATTTCTTAATTTTCTTCTCAGGTAGCTCATTGTTAACTAATTGTTGTATTTGAGTTTTGTATCCTATAACTTTACTGCATTTGTTTATTAGTTCCAACAGTTTTTTGGTGACATCTTTAGAGTTTTCTACATATAATATTATTTCACCTACAAAATAATTTTAATTCTTCCTGTATGATTTGGATGCCTTGTATTTCTTTTTTTATTGTTTGTATCTCAATATTAATAAATTAGTTTATTAGACTAAATAGCATTTTGTGGGTTTCTTAGGATTTTATATACCATATCATGTTATGTGTGAATAGAAATAGTTTTACTTCTTCCTTTCAAAATGTGTTACTTTGTATTTCTTTTTCTTGCCTAATTTTTATGGCTAGCATTCCCAGTGAGATATTTAATAGAAGTAGCAAGAATGGACATTTTCATCTTGTTCTTGAATCTTAGGGGGTAATCTTTCAGTCTCATCTTTCAGTATGTTATTAGCTGTGGGTTTCTCTGTCAGATTGAGGAAGTTCTATTACTAGCTTGTTGAGTGGTTTTATCGTAAAATATTGTTAGAAATTATCAAACGTGTTTTCTGTGTGTATTGAGATGATCATGTGGCTTTTGCCCTCTGTTAATATGTACGGTACATTAATTGGTTTTCCAGTGTTAAGCTGAGTTCACATTTCTGACATAAATCTTTCTTGGTCATGGTGTATAATAATTTTTCTAAATTGCTGGATTCAGTTTGATCAGCTTTTGTTGAGAATTTTTGCATCTGTATTCAAATTTTGAGACGATGTCGAAGATAAAGCCCACAGTGGATTCCTTGTATGTCTTTTTCTTGCCTAATTGTCCTGACTAGGATGTCCAGAACTATGATGAATATAAGTGGTGAGAATAGGCATCCTTACCTTGCTCCTGATCTTAGAGAAAAAGCTTTCAGTTTTTCACTGTTGAGTATAATATTAGGTGTAGGCTTGTTATACATGACATTATGTTGAGGAAAAAATCTCCTATATCCAGTTTGTTGCACGTTTTTAGCAAACTAAAAACTTTCGCATAGTGAAAAAAACAGTCAGCAGAATAGAAAGGAAACGTGGAATGAGAGAAAATATTTGCAAATCATATATCTGATAAAGAGTTAATATCCAAAATACATGCAATAAATTCCAACTACTCAAAAGCAAATAATAATAATAATAACAACAACAACAAAACAACAAATGAACAAAAGACTTGAATATACATTTCTTCAAAGGAGACATACAAATGACTAACAGGTATATGAAAAGGTGCTCAACATCTCTAATCATCATTCAAGTAGAAATTAACACCACAATGAAATGCCCATTCTCAATTGTTAGAATGGCTCTCATTAGAAAAAGATAAAAGATAACAAGTGTTGGGAGGAGGAAGAGAAAATGGACAAGAAATTGGAACCCATTCACACTGTCAGTGGGAATGTAAAATGTTGCAGCTTCTATTAAAAACAGTATGGAGGTTCCTCAAAAAATTAAAAATAGAACTACCATATGATTCATCGATCTCACTTCTGGACATATATATCCAAAAAATTAAAACTCAAATCTTTAAGACATGTCTGTACTCCCATGTACACTGCAGCATTATTGATAATAGTTAAGATATGGAAGCAAACTAAATATCCACTGATGAACAAGTGGGTAAAGAAATTGTAAAATTATCTATAACAATGGAGTATTATTTAGCCTTTAAAAAGAAGGAAATTCTACCATATGCAAAAACATGGACTGAACTAAAGGACATTTTAGTAAGTGAAACAAGCCAGTCACAGAGAGATAAATACTGCATAATCTCACTTATAAGAAGTAATTAAAGTAGTCAAATTCATAGAAACAGAGTAGAATGGTGTTTTTGTACTCTGGGAGATTCTCCCAGGTTGGAATTACAGGTGTCTGCAATAAGAGGGCTCAGAGTTACTGTCAGTGCCTTGTCCATATCCCTTGGACCCTACAATTTCTACGTGCTCTGAACAATTTCCACCTGCCATTATCTGCATCTCTGTGTTGGTGGGTGTTTCCTCACACACATGGAAGCCTAGAAGAGCTGGGTGGGCATGGGGACCTTAAAAACCCTGAGAATCAGCTGTCGGCTGATGACTGATGTAAATTGGCATGGATGCTCCCAAGTTCTTATGCCTCTGAAGCGTAATACTTCTGAGTCCCATGTTTTACAGCATTTTCCAGAGGTTCTCTGCAGGATTAAGCTCTGTTATTCCACTGTGGTAACTGGCTTAATAACATACCCTTTATTTATTATAGTTCCCAAGTATATGAATTCCACAGTACCCTGCTAGTGTTCCCTAAATTTTTCAAAAAAAAAAAAAAAAAACTAACAACAACAACAACAACTTTCACTTCAATCTTGGTCTTAAAGTCTGTCCCTGGGGAAACACAAACTAAGATAAAATTCCAGAATGTTCAAGAATGACGGTTGCTGAGAAAATATGATGGGAGACCAACAGCAATTCCTACAGGAAGGAAGGGAAGAAAAAGAAAACTATAGCATCAAATCAAATATCAGTGGTGTGAAACGATTACAAGACATTTGGATCTGTGTCTTTTGATGTAGTCATTTCAGATAAAGACAAATTTATACAGGCCCTAACAAGAAAATCAAAATAAAACTCATTAAAATTTTAGTCTCGGGTTAGGGTCAGAAATGTGGCAAGGAATAAGAGGAGAAAGACATCATTTTGAAGAAAAACTACATATAACCAAGAGTCAGGTGTTTACCGAAAGGTACACACCTGAAAGGACCACAAATCACGGAACCAATGTACCTGCAATGTCAAAAATATCAGTACCAGGCAGGAACCCTGGTTCTTTCCTGAGAAACCCAAAGACCAAAAAGAAGTGATTGAAATACCATTAACACCACTCAACAGGGGGAGTGACTATCGAGAGACGAGAAACTCCCTTGTTCGAGATGAAAATCCTATCCCAAATTGTAAGACACATATAGAAACCTAGCACCAATCTAATATTAAGCTAAAAGAACAGTTTTAAAAGAGGCAAAAATCTTAAAAAGAGGCACAAATGAAACAAAAAGAAATAAACAGAAAAAGTAAACAATTAGAAACCTTACAAAGAAAAGATATATTTACTGATGTGTTTAAAGATATAAATAAAAGGAATAAACTGTGGAACAGGCTCAATAAGGAACATATTTGTAAATTAGAAGAAGGTTGAAGAATTTAGCTAGAGTTAGAGAAGAGGTTTCCCATAAGCACATCAGTTTATGCCTTTTGCTTCAGCACCCTATCTAAATTTAGCATTTGTCTCATATTTTTAATTTTTAATCTATTGCATTAACTATGCCAGGATGGGTCTGGCACTTTCACTTTTTACTCCAACTCCTACTAAGGTCTTCTCTAGTAGTATAGGAGATGCCCTACTAGAAACCCGGCTGGTTTTCCCTACAGTTTCCAGAAATAGCAGAACTAAGACCTCTTTTTGAAGGACAGTATTAAGGGGACTTACTGCAAAAATGACAAACAAAAATAAAAAATAAAACAAAAGCAAAAACAAGGATAAGTAAGTGGCTCAGGACAGCTAACTCTTTCCAGCCATGCATGGCAACACGAAAGCTAACAGTGCTGCCACCCTTGCCAGCTGCACCATGGCTCATGCTGTGACCTGAAAAATTCATGGAGCCTCCAGGCCACCAGTTGGTAAGAACATGGGAAAAATGAGAAATGATAGCTTAGGTGTACATGAAAAGTGTGTAGTAAATATAAGCTGAGCAGTTTTGTTGTACAGCATAGAGAGAGGTCTAAAAGTTCCTGCAATGGCATTTTCTCATTTTCTGTATGGTGTAAATCTATGACTACTTATTTATTTTATTGTTTGAATTTTCTGCAATATATCTTTTGGCATAACAAACTCAGGAAAACAAAGTGCACAGTTATAAAAAATTAAGTACAGTCATGTATCACTTAGTGATGTGATACCTTCTAGAAATGCATCATTAGGCCACTTCGTCGTCGTGCAAACATCATACAGTGTATTCCCACAACCCTAGATGGTACAATCTACAACATATCTAGGCTGTATGGTGTAGCCTATTGTTCCTACATGAGTAATGCACTGCACTACGATGTTACCATAGCTACGACGTCACTAGGCAACAGGAATTTTCCAGCTCCATAGTAATCTTATGGGACCACTGCCGTATACAGGGTTTGTTGTTGACTGAAACATCTTTATGCAGTGCATGACCATACCGAATTTTCATTTCCTAAGGAAGTTAATGATGAACACATAACTTGCACAACACATTTATTACCATTTACTATCTATCCTGGTGATAATAACATCACTGACCACTTGAAACCCTTACCCCAGATCTGCTGCAGGAACATATAAATATTGTGCTAAAGATGGCATTAATGTACATCTGCTGCAGATGCATCTCACTCATATCTCTCCGTAGAGCGTGACCTTTCTTTTTAGTCAAATATCTTTATGTAGACTAAGAAAAAAAGAGAGAAGACTTCAATAAATAAAATCAGAAATAAAAGAGGAGACATTACAACTGATGTAAGGAATAAAAAGGATAATAAGAGACTCCTATGAACAAATATACACCAACAAATTAGATAACCTAGAAGAAATGGGTCTATTGCTAGAAACATACAACCTACCAAGACTGAATCATAAAAAACAGAAAATGTGAACATACCAATGAGTAAGGAGACTGAATCAGTACTCAAAAACCTCCCAGCAAAGAAAATCACAGGACCAGATGGCTTCACTGGCATGTTCTGCCAAACATTTAAAGGAGAATTAACATCAATCCTTTTCAAACTCTTCCAAAAAGTTGAGGAGAAGAGAACACTTCCAAACTTATTTTATGAGGTCAGTATCACCTTGATACGAAAGCTAAAGACGCTACAAAAACAAACAAGACTTCAGACCAATATCCCTGTGAAAATAGTTGCAAAAATCCTCAACAAAATAATATAAACAGCACATTAAAAGGATCATATACCATGACCAAGTCGAATTTATCCTTTATATGCAAAGACGGTTCAACATACTCAAAACGATAAATGTGATACACCACATTAACAGAATAATGGACAAAAAGTACGTGACAGTCTCAATAGATGCAGAAAAAATATTTGACAAAATTCAACATTTTTTTTTCAGGATAAGAAGGCTTAACATGTTAGGCATAGAGGATATGTACCTGAATGTAATAAAGTCCATATATGACAAGCCAACAGCTAAAATCATACTTAGTGGAGAAAAACTTAAAGTTTTTCCTCTAAGATCAGGAACAAGACAAGGATGCCCACTCTTGTCGCTTCTATTCAACAGAGTACTGGAAGTTCTAGCTAGAGTAACTGGGCAAGAAATAAAAGTCATTTAAATGGGAAAGGAAGACGTAAAATTCCAAGTTTTAATTTTTCAACTTCAAGGGTTTTTTTGTGCATGTGCAAAAAAGGAATTGAAAGCTATTAATGTGTTGGGTCTATTGGTAGAAGAAAATATTCCCAGTTATATGATGTCAGTTTTATATCACTTTCACCAGTGTTTCATATAGAAAAATTAGTTAATTAAAACAATGGTTAGATTATATTCATCCAATTCATGAAGTAAAAGTAAAGCCTTTGGAAGTTTTTTTTCTTTTGCAGATGAAATAGCTGACATACTGGTTTGTGCTACTAAAACTCATTTAAAAAGGTAAACATTGAAGATAAAAATTATTTGTCTTGCAGTTAATAATATAAATACAAATGTTAGTGAAGTACAGTGTCACAGTAAAAACCTATGTTCTTACTAAGTTAAGAAAGTTGTGAGATGGAAAGACCATTGGAATTTTTTTTGTGGTACAAACATAGTTCAAAATAGCATTTAAACAATCTGAGATACTTTACCAATCAAAATAGAAGCTGTAACTGATAAACTTTGCAAATACCTTCTACATAGGCAGAGTAACTCACCTATCCAGTTTGTATGATGAATTTTATATTAAATACCAAAAATAATTCAGCATAGCAATAAACACATTCTCCCACTGTCCCCTTATCAGTCATTCTTTAGATATGTCAGAGTCTTTGAAGAACTACTTTATATTTTTTCTTGTTTCCTTGTGCTCTCTAATGAGTCTTCTTTTATATCTTCAAGCTTTCTTAAGATAATTGCTCAGAATTCTTTTTCAGACATTTCAAGGATTCCCTGTTCTATGGGGTCTGGAATTTGAGCATTACTGTATTCCTTTGGTGGTGTCCTATCTTCTTGTTTGTTCGTAGTTCTAGTGTTTTTTCTTTGATGTTTGGTGATCTGGTACAGGACTTGCTTCTTCTGTTACTCTGGGGTTGGCTATGAGGATGAAGACTTCCTCCTCTATTTGCAATCTCTACTGGTGACTCGTCTTATATCAGCATAGTCGAGTGAGTGGCAGGTTGCCTGTAGAGTGGCCCTGGCTGCTACTGTGGTGGTGAACTGTCCTTGTGGTGACAGAAGGTGTGGTGATACCTACATTACACCACCTTGGTCTACGGCCATACCACCCTGAACGCGCCCGATCTCGTCTATATTACACCACCTTGGCTCCTGTTGGAGCTTTCCGGAGATGTAGTCTGAGCCCCTGGTGCTGTTCAGGTCTCAGCTCACCTCGGTTCCTGCTGGGCTGTGTGAGCTTCCTTTCCCTGCCAGGGCCTTAGACTGGACCCTAGTGCCATGCAGGTCTTGGCTCACCTCCATGGCTGCTGGGCTGTGTCAAGAACTACTTAATAAATGAACCTAAATTTCCTACAATTATATTGAATATTTTGGCAAACAATTCCACTCAATGTTGATTACATTTGTGGGAAATCAGAGGGAAATAAATAATCAAAGTGTTAAATAAATGAAGCAAAAAAAAAAAAAGTCTCAGCTTTCAAAGCTTTGGGTAAATTACAGTAATTGAAACACAATTTACACATAGAAAGACACTGAACCTTGATATTTATCTCTACAAAATTATGGAAGAAACTAAACAAAGAAGCCATGAGTGCTCAATGGTATAAAAGACTTAATTTTGAAATTTAAAACTTACGCTAGAATATCTCATCTTTAGGAAAGGATATTTTGATAACACTATTTTCTTTGATTGGATAAATACATATTCTGTATTACAATAAAAAAATTGAGAACTAGAATTTTTCAGGATTTAAATTTGGCAAAACATTCGAAAGAATCAGGAATAGAAAAAATGTATGTGATAATCTTTGTCTTATAAAATATTTCAAAGGAAGTTTTTCTGAATAGAAGCTAAAATAGTTACACAACTCAGTGCACACACACAAAAAAAATAGCTAGAACTGAGAATATCCTCCATGTAGCAGAATTTGCTTAGCATGCCCTAGTTATCTCAATACCTATTAAGACTATTTTCTTAATAGTCAGAGAACAGTCAATTGAGAGCATCAATGATTTCAAATGTATTAACCAAAAATAAAACTTGGAAGAATATTGTGGGCTAATTTATGAGATAAGAGAAGTCAAAATAGATATTTTAAAAAATACATTCATAAAAACATCAATAACATGGCATAAGAAATAAATATGACTAAAAAGCTCATACGGGTATATTAAGGTAACAGGAAAATTGTCTATTAGTGTTATTTTTAATGTTTAATCAATACAAAGAAGTACTTTTTACTTTGTTTTAAAGAGCAAGGATATGTGATTGTTAGAAAGACTTTGTAAAATACTTTCAGAATAGACCTATTCTATCTGTCTACCAACAAATAATTTTTAAAAATTAGCCAATAAATTAGTATTTTGAATATTTATATAATTTAAATCATTGTAGGATCCTTTTTTACTCTCAATAAAGTGTCCCATTTGCATGGTAAATTACATGGTTACCCTACACAAAATACAGAATAAGGAGACACAAATATTAAAAGTTTGAAATAACAGTTAAGAGAAACTAAGTCTAATAGTAAATTCAGGTGATGAGAATGAAAGAAAAGTCTCAGAGGCAGTATTTACAGATATAGTTGCTGAAAGTTTCCCGGTTTTAAAATATACATAATACTTCATATCTAGATTCCCTCCTAGATGCCAAACAAGACAATTTAAAATAATTATAATAAAAGTCCAAACTAGACAAATGGTAGAAAAACTGTAGAAAATAAAAGAAAAACAGACAATCTTAAAATTAACTGAAGTTACTGCTAAAAAGTATCAACTTAAACATTTTTTCCAGAGCCTTCGCTTACAGTAGAACAACTCTGAAAAAGCAAGAACAAAGTTGGGGGATTCACACTATAAAATTTAAAGACTTATTATAAAGTTACCATAAGTAAACATTGTGTTATTCACAGTATAGACGGATAGATGGAACAGTACAGACAGTTGAGAAATAGACCTACACAAAATCTATTACAAGGGTGCCAAGGTGATCTGATGCAGAAAGGATACTTTTGACAAGAAATGGCTCTGGAACAATTGGATATCCACAAGAAAGAAAGAGAGAAAAGGAGAAAAAGAATAAGAAAAGACCATGATACATTTCTCACACCTTATACAAAAATTAACTCCAAATGAATCGTCTACATAAATACTCAAATTAGTAAATACATGGCTTCAAAGTATCTCCTCCAGAACATTACTGTGGTGGTTTCAAAACATGTCGACAAGTTCTTCAAGAACTTTCTGTATAGGAGGTGAAGTTCAATTTATCTCCCCTTGAGTGTGAGCTAGACTAAGTGAGTCACTCCCCATGGATAGAGTTTGAAAGGAAAAAAAAAAAAGTAACTTTATGGTGGAGACACCTGGCACATACCACCTTACCTAAGTGATCAAGTTAACATCACCAGTAATAAGATGTTGACCTCACGTGCCCTGCAATGAGGAGGGCTCATCACTTCTGTCCCATTCTTCCCCCAAATCCACACCCCCCAGGCTAATTGGCAGAGATCATGAAACAAACCCACACTAAGGAATACTGTACGAAATAACCTGACCAACACTCTTCAAAACTGTCAAGGTCATGAAAGAAAAGGAAAAACCAAGAATCTGTTACAGATTGGAGGAGACTAAGAAAACATAATGATTAAATGTGATACGGTATCCAGAACTGGATCTTGGAATAGAAAAAGGACATAAGTGGAAAAACAGAAAAAAAATTGAAATAAAGCCAAAAGTTTAGTTAATAGTATTGTGACAATCCTGGTTTCTTAGGTTTAATCATTGTACCATAGGGTGTAAACATTAGGAGAATTTTCTGTGCTATCTTTACAACTCATCACTATGTCAAAAATTATTTCAAAATAATAAGTTTAAAATATAACTAAATACACTGGACTTTTTAAAGCCATTCTCTTTGTCCTTAACAGATCAGAGTCTCCTCATGAATTTTCTTTGGTTAAAAACACACTTGAATACATCCAATATGTATTTAGGAAATTGGATATGCCATTTAGGTATTGGTCTGCTTTTTCTGCTTTAAGAAGACCATCTCTTCCCCTACAAAGGTTATTTCATCCCACCTCAGACTGCCTCTGGGGATTTCCATCAACAATACACTTTTCATTGCAGGAAGCAACTGTGCCGTAAGCTGTGACAAGTAAGCATAACCTCTTCTGAAATGCCTTTGGTGATGTCCTTGGCCCTGCTCCTGCCCGCTGCCTCTCTGCAGCATCCCAGCACTGTGAAGACCACACCCTATCTAAGGTCTTCTTGGCCTGCTGCTCTGTTTCTGAATCCCCTTCCTCTGTCCTCTCTGTATCCCACCACTGTTTCTTTCACAGATATTTTCTACAAAATCTGCTGTGTTCTCATTCAGCCTCGCAGTTCATGTTCCCACACTTGATTTAGGCCTAGGACCTGAAAAAGTTTTAATTTTGGAGAAGGTGGAACTGCCATTTTTCTTCATATCTCTCATTATAAAGAGCTTCTCTGAGCTGAAGTTCATTGGTAAAGTCATTCACTAACCCAGCAAGTATCTGTGTTCTGCCTCCTGGGTGTCAGATGCTAGTCTAGGATCTGGGAATAGGACATTGAGGAGCAAAACACATGAGGAGAGAAGCATCAGCCTCTTAAGGGACCATGTCCCATTTACCCTCATGCCCTAGGAAGACTGGATTGGCAGAAGTGGGGAAAGCCAGTGGCAAGAAAGAGCCTTCCTGAAATCAAATTGGAGGTCCTGAGATACTACAGACCTACTCATGCAAGCAGGTGGAAACAGCCAGAGAGTAGCAGTTGTTTATTACACTCTGTTCACGGGAAATACTTGGAGTTCAGGAATAGAGATTTAAAAATAAGGTGGTAAGATTCATAACAACTTGTCCAAAACAGGTAATCAAGCCAGAAAACCATAGTAAGTTTTGCTTTGTTTAAAAGAAGCCTTAAGTAAAGGGAAAATCAACTGTTATAAAGATTGTCATAAACATTTGACTCACCAACTTTCTCATTGTTTTTTGTTCTTTTTTGGGTTTTATTTTTAACTTTCTCATTATTAGAATTACTTTATTACCATTATTTTAGAGTTATATACATTTATAAAAGTTCATTTACTCTGAATTGAGATGTCCATTTTATCATTAGGTGTCCTGTGCTTACATTTGAAAGTCAGAAACAACTTTCCCAAAAGAAAAGTAATTGTTTTTTCATCTCTTTTTATTTTAATATTACAAAATTGGATGGATTGGGGTATTGTTTTTAACCCTAAGTTTGGCTAGCCTGCCTTATAAAGGAACTGGAGAACTTTTCCTTCAACACTTATAGTGATTTTTTTTTTTCTAATGAAAGGCAAATGTGTATGTTTGTATACTTATTTATGTATAATTAAAGAAATTTATTACCTTATTTTGCAAAGAAGTTTCTTTCTCTTCAAAATTAGTGTCTTCTTGTATTACTATTCTTCCCTTAGGTGGTAAGGACATCATACAATGTGACTACGACAAAATGGCACAGTCGAGTCAACACTGCATTTAATCTTTGGCACACAAAGCATCCACAGGTCTAAGCAGTAAAACAGAGTGGGTAGGAACATGGACTTTGAGCCAGGTGACTTGGGTTTAAATCCCAGCTCTATCACTCTTTACTCATGTGACTTTGGCCAAGTTATTTACCCTCCGTATGCCTCAGTTTCCTCAGTTGAAAAATGGAGATAATAAAAGTACATGCTTCATAGGGTTGTTGTGAGATTTAAATGTGGTAATATATGGAAATTGTTTGGACATTGACTAGCACAAAATCAGAACTATATATGAGGTATTTCAAACAGTTCATGGAAAAATAGGATTGGAAGGTAATATGAATCTTTCAGGGAACGTTTCGAAGTTGTGTGGTTGTGTATGTATGTGAGTTTGTAATATGCATGTATCTTTGCAGTTATTATTAACCAGTTCCCTGAGGTCACAAGTGCAAGTAAGTTAAATAGTGACTTGGTGGGCCAATGTTAAAATTAACTGAAGCCACCAAAGAACACAGCCCTCAATACCATGATTTTTGTGTAGTGATTTATAAAGGAGGATCTACTCAAGTGCTTCCCCAGTCCCCCTGATTCAACTAATTACCCACATGCCCAAAACTAGGGATAGGATTAGGAACCAAATCCTTCCATCATTTGCATCTCTGGATTTAGAGCTAAGAATGTTGAGATAAACAAATGCAGTGGATTTGGAAATGATGCATCAACTGCTTCCTCCTGTGACATGAACAGCAGGAGTTTTGGAGGATCTGCCCATCAAAGGCCCAGGAGATATTTTCCTCCAGGCACTAAAGAGGAGCAACTACTCAGGATGACGGAACCCTGTGACTCCCCTAAAAATGTATTGCCACCATTTCTCAACACCTTCATTTTCACAATTATAGGTGCTGAATGTGTCACTGGTGTCATTGCCAATGGCTTCATCGTGGCTATAAATGCAGCAGAATGGTTTCAGAACAACACAGTTTCCACAAGTGGCAGGATCCTGGTTTTCCTGAGTGTATCCAGAATAGCTCTCCAAATCTTCACGATGCTAGAAATTACCTTCAGTTCACCATCCCTAAGTTTTTATAACGAAGACGTTGTATATAGTACATTCAAAGTAAGTTTAATGTTCTTAAATTATTGTAGCCTCTGGTTTGCTGCCTGGCTCAGTTTCTTCTACTTTGTGAAGATTGCCAATTTCTCCTACAGCCTTTTCCTCAGGCTGAAGTGGAAAATTTCTGGATTGATGCCCTGGCTTCTGTGGCTGTCAGTGTTTATTTCCCTCGGCAACAGCATGCTCTCGCGCAAGGACATCTACATTGTATATTGTAATGATTCTTTTCCTATCACCTCCTCCAACTCCACTAAGAAAAAACACTTCTCTAAGACCAATGTCGTCAGCCTGGCTTTTTTCTATTACCTGGGGATCTTCATTCCTCTGATCATGTTCATCCTGGCAGCCACCCTGCTGATCATCTCTCTCAAGAGACACACCCTACACATGGAAAGCAATGCCTCTGGCTCCAGGGACCCCAGCATGGAGGCTCACATGGGGGCCATCAGAGCTACCAGCTACTTCCTCTTTCTCTACATTTTCAATGCAGTTGCTCTGTTTTTTTATATGTCTGCTACCACTGATGTCAATAGTTTCTGGAATATTTTGTGCAAAATCATTATGTCTGCCTACCCTGCTGGCCACTCAGTTCTACTGATTAAGGACAATCCAGGGTTAAAAAGAGCTTGGAAGCAGTTTCAGTATCGAATTCATCTTTACCCGAAAGAGTAGACTGTGACCAGCACCCAAAGAGGACCACAGGAACTAGCCCAACCAACTCTGTCATTCCCTCACCCAGATTTCTCTCTTCCCTCCTTTTCTCTTCCCTAAACTTGATCTGAACCTTTCACCTGATGTGGGGTATTTTGGTTTTGTGTGTTGGGTTTTTTGTTGTCTTTTGGGGTTTTTGGTTTTTTTCGTATAGGAGGTTGATCTTCATTTCCCCCTTTTGCTTCGTGGGCACAATCTTAATGATGCTTGTCATATTTTTTTTAACACAGTCCTTTATTTCTACCTCTCCTTGCTCTATCTGAGACAGCGATTCCACACAGTGGCTACATAGTAGCATCTCCATGGTCAATTTTTGAACATACCAGTGTCCAGTACCAGCCCTAGATCAACTATGTCAGAATTTCTGGTGTTGCAACCTAGACAATTTTCTAAGTTCTCCAGGTGGTTCTGATGTGCAGCCAGGGTTGATATAGTCACTGAAATGGAAGAAGGTTCGGAAACTTGAGTTCCTGAAAGCTCCTCTGTTTCCCTCTCCACATGCTTTTTAAACAGATTCAGATTACTCAGGAAGCTTTCTGAGCAGCAGCTGGAAATACTTTTTGTCTTCATCCTCCAAAAACATAACCTAAATAATTTGGAACTATCGATCAAAATTAACAGTGTACAAACAGCCTTCAAACCAGAAATTACCGTCTAAAAACTTTTCCTATAGATATGATTTTAAATATATATGCAAAAATCTGTGCAAGAGGATTTTTATGGCAGCACTGTTTATTAATGAGGGGACCTGAATATCTGAATGGAATACTATGTTCACACTTTTAAAATTAGATAGATTATGTATTCTGAGATGAAAAGATTTCCAATACATTAAGTGCAAAAATCAAGGAGATATTTTATGATTCCATTTATGTTTTTTTAAAGGACTATACATATGTTTATGTGTGTTTATGTGTGCGTATAAAGTTTCTGGAAGGATGCACCAAAAATAATTAACAGAGTAGCGGCATTGGATATCTGGAGATAAATGGAACATTTACCTTTCATTTCATACCTTTATGCATTGTTTGAACTACTTAGAACATGTATGCACTAATTTCAAAATTGTAAAAGATTTACGTTGATTTTTTTAGTAGAAAGAGAACTAGGTAAATAGAAAAGATTTTAGGGAAGGGACTGTGCACTTTAGTCTGTTAATTGAGTTTCTCACTGTTAGTTTTTATGAAAAATGCAATCCTATAAAAATCACAAATTAAGCATCTCACTCCCCTATTACTGTCTCTTACTTTTCCGTTTTATTTGCTCAAGGGCTGCCATGGAAACACCATGGGTTTTCAATCTATTGACATCTCAATATTGTCTGTTCGTCTACCAGGCCCCTCTCCTCTCTTCATTTCCTTTGTATTCACTTTGGATTACTGGTCAATCATTATACCCATCCCTTTACAAATGCTTTTAGTATTTACAGAAGAAACAAGTTCCTCCTGAGATTTGCTTTGAAATAATCTAGCAGAGGGCAATGGAACAGAGAGAGGGGAGGTTTAGATTAGTCATGTGTTGATGATTTTTTTCGAACAAGGTTTCAGGTTTATGGGGGTTCTTTATACTAGTCTCTCTATTTTAGGATATGTTTGATATAATTACAATTTCCCAAGTACAATTTTTTATATTAATGAATGATACAATCCTCTAATTTCCTGACCCCTCTTCTTCAACCTCATACTGTGAAATAATCTCATATCTAGATAAACCTACTGGTTAACACTGTATTTGCTTCTAAGCAGCTGAGTATTACTTGAGAGTATTTCATAACTGGGTGAATTTATGCTTCTACAAATTCATGTTCTTCAAATGGTTACCATCATTGAGCATTTCTATCCTGCATTTCCCTACAGAAGTCCCTCAAGAACTACTTACAATAACTGTATCGGTTCTTTTTCTCAGTCCTCAAAGTTCTGGCCCCTCTTCTCCCTGCCTCACTTCTAATTCATGAGGTTGTCCTTCAATTCTTTGACAGAGTCATAAGGACATTTCTTCAACTACCCATTAGCAAAGCTCCTAAACTACAAATTTTCTCCGACATCCCCGATATTTCAATAGAAAGGTTGCCACTCTATGAATAAAATAATTAGACGTGTTTTAATTATTCGTCTCCTCTGTCTATATTTCTCCTTTCTCTAAGGGCCATTTTAATGTGTGTTTTACGTTTTGTTTTGTTTTTTTTTCATGATAGAGCTTTTCCTCCAATATCTGGTGATCCTTGAATGTCACTAAGAATCTGATTGCAAAATTTTAAAATTAATTTTTAATCTTTTAGAACATGAAAATGATGTTTGAACCCTATGTGGGCAGCATCTCCAAAGTAGCACATTCGAAGTTGAATTCTTAATTTTTCTCCCACAACACATGCCTCCAGTTTTCTCCAACGGGTTACATAGTGCCACAATATTTTAAGTTGATGAAGCCAGAATGCTAGGAACCATCCGTGCGTCCAGCTTTTGTCTGCCCCCCCCCCACCTAATTCATCAGTAGGTTCCTTTTTTCTGTTTTGTAGTGTGTATAATCACAGGATCGTTCATTTATTAATTGAACAATTATTGACTGAACACAAACTATACGGCAGATACTACTTTAGTTGCTGTGTATGTAGTATTGAGCAAAATGAACAGGACTCCCATTGTCACAGACCTTCTAGTCTAGTGGGGAAGCACAGATGATAAAACATAGGATAAACAGGACATCATGCTGGGAGTGTTAGATCAACTGAGTCAGGAAGGGCCAGGATGGATGAGTAACTAAGATTTAAAGAAAAAAAATTTTTTTAAATTAAAAATCTAAACCAAGAATCTAGAAGAATAATTACAAAATAAATCTTAAAAACTTAGAAGGAAAATATCATGCATTAAATATTGATTTATGAATTGAAGATCAAAAAAGGATGATTTAAAATGAATACAAGAACTGGTTCATTAAAAAAGACAAAACAATTCATATCATTAGCTCATATAATCAAGAAAGAACAACAAAAGGCATAAATACATGAAATATGTCATAAAGGAAAAATAACCACAAATTGGAGGAATTGCAGTACTCTTAAGAAAGTCGTTTGTTCAACTCTATGCAAGAGTTTGAAAACCTAGATAAGACAGATATTTCTAAAAACAATGTAACTAGCTACAATTAACCCCAAGAGAAGTAGAAAATCCAAACAGAATAATCATCAGTTGAGATAGAGAAAGTTGTCCAGAATCACCCCACAAAAAGTGCCTAGTCGAAAAGTCAAAGGGGAATTTTACTGAGTTTTTTAAAGAAGATCATTTTAAGGCTATGTAAATTGTCTTACAGAATGAAATGTAAGGGAAGCTTCCACATCTGTTTTATAACGTGAATCATAGCATCTATATTTATTTTTTAATTTTTTAAATTAATTTATTATTGTTATTTTTACATTCTAAGATGTTGCAGAGCAGTTGGGGGGATGGGGAGAGGGGAAGTGCTGGGAGGACAAGGTGGGAGGAGGAGGAAGGAGGGGCATGGTCGAGGCCTGTGGCACACCCCTCATCCCAGCAGGAGAGCCCCGGGGGAGTGCCAGTGGTGTCTCGCTCATGGCTGGGCTGGATGCAGACTTCAGGAGGGTATGGTTGAGGCCCTTGGCCCCCCACTGCCCCAGTTCGGGAGACTGAGGTGCTTGTAGCAGCAGCTCAGTGGTCATCACTAGGCTGAATGTGGACATCAGGGGGGTGTGGCTGAGGCCCTTGGTTATCCTCCCACCCCAGCTTGGGATCTCAGGGGGCTTCCAGTCCTTCTAGGGTTTATAGTTGTTCTTTCATGGTGTGAGACCTTTCCTGGTTAATATCAGAACGTTGTCTCCGATCTATGGTTTTTTGTGTGTTTTCTTTCAGTTCTGTGTTGGATTATTCACTGTTACCACCACTTAAACTCTGCACTGGAACTAACTTGTTGACCTTTGGTTACTTCTAAAACAGGGAAACTTCCTGTGGGGACAAGCACTTGAGCCCTGTGGTTGAGCTAAATTGCTGCTTTGCTGCTGTTTCCTTGCAGAAGGCTTTTTGTGCAGTTCGGGTTTTAACTGTTGACCTTGTAAGCACTTCTGGGTCTTGCGAGGTCCACTACACCTGGGTTGTGTGGAAACTCTGGTCTGGAACTGAGTCTTTTTAGCAAACTGCACCCCCTGCAGTTCTTAATTCCTGATCAGTTTCCATTGAGCATTCCTGTGCTGATTAGAGGGCAGATCAGCTGTCCATGCTGTGCCCCAGTGTTCCCCCAGTGGGTCCATCTCCCCCACTGCCTGCACTCCAAAGACTTCCCATGGGACAGGCCATGTGCAGGTCATCGTGATGACTCACCAGCCTCTGAGTGAAATTTTTCATCTTCCCCAACTGAGACTCTGTACCTATTAAACAACAAATCCCCACTGACTCTCTCCTCAGCCTCTCCTTTTTTCAGTTATCTGTGACCCCTCACTCCTATGTGGGTCCACAGGAATCCTGTTAATGGTCTTGCTGGCCTGGGGGCCACCAAGGCCCTCTTCTCCTCTGCTGCCTTCAAGCAACTTTATACAAAGGGCACAGCTGCAGCTTTTGCCAACTCTTGTTCTGTGTGCTCACCAGAGCCAGCCTTGAAGTGGCCAGGGCTCAAAATGCTCAGATCAGTCCTTTCTTTCTCTCATCGTGGCTTCTCCTGCCTTCATGCACTCCATAGGTCTCTCCTCCTCTTCCCCTGAGCTCTAGCAGCCCCAGCTTGACAGTTGTTGCTTTTTAATAGTTGTAAATTTGTTGATTGTGGGAGAGGGTGATGCTGGGGACTGTCTATTTCACCATCTTGATTGGAAGTCTTTTTAAAATTATTTTTTAAAATCTTAATAAAACAAGAATAGATGGATGATTTCTTTTTAATTTCTTTTTACATGTTTATGGAGTACAGTTTGTTGTTTAAATACATGCATATACTATATAATGATCCAATCAGAATAGTTAACATATCTATCATCTTAGATGATTTCTTAGCATGATAAGATATATCTATCTCAACTTAATAGCCAACATCATTCTTAGGAGGAAACACTATTATTTCCATTAAATTTAGGAAAAAGATTTTACCCTATTAATTAACATTGTTCCCAGATATTATTCAATTAGAAAAGAGAAATAAGTTAAAAGTATTTTAAAAATTGGAAAAAGTGGAAGTATCATTATCTGCATATCTGATATGATTATATAAACTAAAAATCCCAAAAGAAGCAACTGAAAAGTAATTACAAATAACAAGTGCATAAAGCATGGAAGGCAAAACACAAAAAGCAACAAAAGTGTAAAATACTAGCAATAAAGTTGACAAAAAATGAGCAAGATCTATATGGAGATGACCTTAAACTGCTTTAGAGGTACACAGCAGAAGACCGAAGCAAATAGAAAACCTCCCATGTTGTTTGGTGGAAAATGTCAACATCATTAGAGGTAACATTTCCCTGAATGAATCTACATTTAGGGTGATTTTGACACAACTGTCAAAAAATTTTTAGACAACCTCATTGTAAACATTATCTGAAAAAATAAAGCAAGGATAGCCAGAAACATTCTGAAAATGAAAAAGTAATGAGGGAGGACTAACCCCATGAGATAAACATGTTATGAAGCTAATGTACACAAAACAGTGCAGTACTAGACAATGAATAGCCAACAAATCAGAGTAGATTTCCAGAAAAATGACAATTTAGTACATGATAAAAATAGTGTTGCAAATCAGTAAGGAAATTATGAATTATTCAGTAAATGATATTAGAACAATTAGATAGCCAAGTGAAAAAGATAGATCTGGATGCATCTCCCACCTCTTATACCAAGATAAATACCAATGTGTCAAGACTTAATGTTAATTTAAAAAAAAAAAAAGGAACTACTAAATACTAGAAGAAATCTTGGTGATTTCAAAATTAATTTTGGAGTTGGGAAGACCTTTTGCTGTGGATTGGATGTCCCCCCAAACTTATTGAAACCTGATGCCAACTGTGAAGTTGTTAAGAAGGTGGTAAATCCTACCATGAACTGAAATTGAAAGGTGGGGTCTTGAAGAGGAGATTAGATTGTAAGGCCCATGCCCCAATCAACAGATTAACCTATTAATAGTTTAATGGTGGTCATGGGCATCCCTCTGAGGGCTTTCAAAGGAGCACTTGTGAGGAGCTCTCTGCTCCGCCGTCTGCTATATGACACCTTCTGTTGCTGTCACCACCCACCAAAGAAGGCTCTCAGCAGATGAGTTCCCTGGACTTTAGATTTCCCAGCCTCTTAAACTGTAAGAAATAAATATTTTATTTCTTTATAAATTACTCAGTTCCAGGTATTTTGTTATAAACAACAGAGATGGACCTTTCTTAATATGATAAAAGTAAAAACAAGCATAAAATAAAAAGTTAATACGTGGCAAAAACTATCACAAGCAAAAGCAAAAACAAATAAGAAACTGGGGAAATAATATTTGCCACTCACATCCCAGATAAAGGCTAATTTTCTTAATATTTTAAGAGTTGATCTAAAACAATAAGACCCATTACTGAATTTAAAAATTGGCAAAGAATATGAACTGACAGTTACAAAATATGAAATAAAGATGGTGGCTCTTAAGGCATTAAAAGCTTATGAAATGCAAAAAGGTATAAAGAATGAAAATTTTAAAATCACTCATCATCTTTTAACCCAGAGATAACTTTTATTAACATTTTTTAAAATACTATGCATCTGACAAGGGACTAATATCCAGAATATACATAGAACTCAAGCAAATACAGTAAGAAAATAAATGACCCAATTAAAAAATGGGCAAAGGAGCTGAACAGACATTTTTCAAAGGAAGACATACAAAAGGCCAACAGATACATGAAAAAATGCTCAAGATCACTAGTCATTATGGAAATATGAATTAAAACCACATTGAGATACCACCTCACTCCAGTTAGACTGGCTATGATCAAAAAGATGGTGAATAACAAATGTTGGCGAGGGTGTGGAGAGAAGGGAACACTCCTGCACTATTGGTGAGACTGTAAATTAGTACAACCACTTTGGAAAACGATTTGGAGGTTTCTCAGACAACTACAGATAGATCTTCCATATGATCCAGCACTCCCTCTTCTGGGTATATATCCAGAGGAATGGAAATCATCATGTTGAAGAGATACCTGCACTCCCATGTTTATTGCAGCTCTGTTTACAGTAGCCAAGACATGAAACCAGCCTAAATGTCCATTTGATGGATGATTGGATAAGGAAACTGTGGTATATACACACTATGGAATACTACTCTGCCATAACAAAGAATGAAATACTCCCATTTGCAACAACATGGATGAACCTGGAGAAACTTACATTAAGTGAATCAAGCAAAGCACAGAGGGATAAATACCACATGTGTTCACTCATATGTGGTAGCTAAGAGAGAAAGGAAGGCAGGAAAGAAAGACCATAGTAGTCCCATGATACAACAGAGGGAGGGAACATTCCTAGGGCTACAAATTGGAGTTGAGGGGAGAGAGGGAAGGGGAGAGGGGTTGGGGGATAATTGGGAGGGGAAAAAGGGTACAAAAGTAATTTCTGGTAATGGATATGCCCCCAGAATGAATCTGGCCCCCACATCATGGGCAGGAGGGGGGACAATCAGCTTTGTATCTCATGAATATTTGTAATAAATAAATATTGTTTTTTTTAAAAAAATGCATGTGTGTGTGTGTGTGTTATTTAACAAAATTGGGCCCATACTAAATATAAAGTTTTTGTAACCTTTTGTTTTTACATAACATTTTGATGATTATTTTTAAATTTATGAAATTGCTTTCCAAAACCTTAAAAAAAAATTTAAAGGATGCTCTGCCTGATTTATCACAACAGAAATAAAAAGAGAGTTACTCTGAAATATAATTTTTTGCTTACCAGATCAGCAAAGATCAAAAAGTTCAATAACACACTGAGCTGGTCATGATGGGGACCAGGTGACCTCATCAATTGATGGAAGTGCTAATTGCTACTACCTCAAGTGCAGGTTAGTAATATCTATGAAAACGATGAAGGTACACAATTTTACTCAACAATTTTACTTGAGGGAATTTATCTTACAGATATACGTGAACACATGAAAGGCGACATATGTACAAGCTATTTGTTGCAGCATTGTTTATAATAGGAAAAAACAGGAAAATCAAAAGATCCAGCAGTAGACATCCATGCAGAGGCTGAACGTAAGAAGCTACGATGAAGAAAAGAAGTGGGGGGAGTAGAAGAGAGAGAAGGAAAAAACAGAAAATACAAATGGGTTTATGTGTGGATATGAAATGGCATCCAGATGTATTTTTAGGTGCAAAAAAAAAAATGTTTAAAGAGTAGTGCATTTAGTATACTACAGTTCGCCTTCAAAGGGTTTTTAAAAATACTTAAACATGTATGTGCTTGCCTATACATAAATTCTCTCTAGAAGGATACAATAAGAAATTAACGATATTGTTTTTTTCCAGAGAAGTAAACTGTGTGATTGGGATACAGGAGCAGGAGGTAGACTTTTCACTGAATACTTTTTTGTATCATCTGAATTTTCAATGCTATTAACATATAATCTATTCAAGAAATAATGTTAAAAAATCTGAGCTGTTTTGTGTTGTGTGTTACTAAATCTTGAGAACAGTTGTGCTTATTATAACCTAACATCCACTGCCACCCCCTGTGTTTCCAGAACTGTGGTCTGTTTCAGCCACAAGTGCCACAGAGATTTTTTTCATGTCTGGTCAGGAATTAACATATGATATGCAATGGCAGTCCTCAGAAAGTCCGGTGTATTCTCAATGTGTGCCAACTTTGATTATCGGGGGACATGGTTCTGTAGCCCGATAAATTTAAGACATGCTCTGTTGAACCCCAGTCAACAGGTTTTGTTAGAGCCTTTAATTTGCCTTTAAATTGTGAGCCTCCATTTGGAAGTTTTAGAATGAGTTTCTACGTTCTGTGTTTTGAATGCAATAATTTTTTCCTAGACATATGTGTTGTTACTGAATGTCCCTCTCTTTTGAGATTTCTAATCTCTTATATTTTCTTCCATATGCTTACTTTTCTAAAATGATTTAAATGTGCCGTGGTGCGATTTTTTAATTTTTAAATTTTTCCTAAACTTAAGATAAAATTTTTTCATACTGAAGAATGTTCACTGAGGTTTCCAGCAATTTAAAATCTTTGTCTATTTAATAAGTGCCTGCTTGTAAATCTAAAAGGTAGAAGAACTTCTCTCTGGTTGACATCATTATTGTCTATGTACTAAAGGTGTTTCTAATTCACTATCATCATTAGTATGATAAGCCCTAGAAAGTTACCTCTTTCATTTGTATTATATGAATGATAAAGTAACATCTCCCATATCATCAGCTGGATGCTCAGCAGAATTTCTTTCACTTGGCACTAGAGCAAGGGTAACATACAGTTGAATTGAAAAGAACGGATAAAGATATGTGTAAGAAACTGAAGACTAAAGACCACCTGAAAAAAAAATGCTGAGGAAACAGTAATTAATAGAGTGCTCAGAGAAAAAAATTGGGTTGAATCTTAAAGAAAATTGAATCTTTTAATAATCAAAGTAGCAGCATCAACAACGAAGTAACCACAAGTGTGGAAAGTATGTAATTGACAAACAAGGAATGGTGAAATTACTGATAGAGTAGTTGTGTTCAAGTTCAAGTTCATCTACTCTCTGTTTGTCCCTGAGCAAATAATAAACTTTGCAAATTTTAGTTCCTTTCTCTATAAAATGAGGGGATAATAATGCTGATCTCAAAGGAGGGTCCAGAACAGTAATTAAGATAAAGTATTTGTTGAAAGAACCGTATTGGGAGTAGCAACTGGTGTTAAGTCACCAATCTCCAGAGCTTGATCTATGACAAATTCTCCAAATAAGACTTGTTCCACCTTCTATGTCTACCAGCAAAAAATTAGGTGAAACTCCTTCTGAAACAGATGCACCATTTTCTTTCTCTCTTCAGGAAAATGCAGTGGCTCTTCTTAAAGGTCTCCTTTTCTGAACTTTAGTGTCCAGGAACTTCTAGGAGGAGACAAATAAAGGCAAAAGAGCAAAAGACAAGAACAAATCTGAAACTCTCAAGTCAGGAAAGATATGCTTTCATTTTTACAGATCGCTTATTTGGGACAGATCCTGGGCATCATGTTGGTGATGTGGAGTGGAAAGGGTCCCAGAAGGTAAATCATCCTGAAAGAAAAAAGGCGAACTGTCCTTTCACCATTTTCTGAACCAATTTGTTGGACAATCTGTAAACATGGACACCTCAGGGGGAAGTCCTCACTGGGCCAGACATTTAGCTGTGTTAGCCAATGTTCATCACGTGTGTCAACCCTAAAAGCTACCAACATGTAATATGACTTTTTATTGGCATCATATCACACCTTCCAGAAAAGAGCATGGCTGTTCCAGGTGTGAGTGTTAGATGAACATCATTATTTGTCATTTGATCCCAACTGGGGATTTGTCGTTTAAAAAAATAAAGAATTTGTTATTCAAAATAATGGCATGCTTCCTTGTACCTTAACAAAATGGATTTTGAATAATATACTGGATGCTGAGAAAACTGATGGGCATACTTTGTAAATTCCTTTTCCTATCTCATCATTCTCGGGGGCTGAAGACATTAAGACAACAATTACCAAAAACACAGCCATGAGCAGCTGGAAATAGAGCATTAAAGCCATCAGGAAACTACCTGTGGGAAAATATTTGGAGAAACAATGAGATTCCTTATCACACAGCTCCCAACCAACCTAGTAATAGGTAATCTAGGGAGTGCATGTGTCACAATTGCTCGTCACTATTTTCTGGTAATGTTGACACATTTTATTTTCTTGTGAAGTTGATTGCTAGAAACTGTCTTTTAAAAGCATCATAACCCAAATTCTCATGTGGATTTTTTTTTCACTGAAATTGTCAATACTTACAAAACATAATATTACTCATTTTAAAATTTGCTCCCCAAAATTACAAAAGTAAAATTAGAGTTGTTTCAAGATTATTTTTTGATTTTTATTATCCAAGTAATACCAGCTTTTGGGGAAAAAAAATCAAATGTTGAAAAAGATTATCTGTGAAAAGCAAGTCTCCTTCCTTACCCCAATTAACATCCCCCAGAAGCAACATTTCTATCAATTTCTGGCTTTAGTTTTTGTGGTGCTTACTCTCATAGCTCCAAATACATACACATATACGTATATGTATATATACAGATATACATATACATATATATTATATTTTTATCCATCTGTAAACAATATTCATTGACTCATCACTGTAAAAAATGAGGATTTAAGTGTTATATTGCTCTCAAGCTATTTGCTCTTGTCCTCCCAAATTTTGTGTTACGTTACTATGTATAGCTCTTATTCTCATTGCCTTTAAATTACCAAATGAAATTTAATGAATTTTACATTTTAATCTTTGTTAAACTATTTATAATCAATACATATTAAATCCATGTTATACAAAAGGATTATATTAGCTCCCCATCCTTCCATCTGCGTCTTCTCCCCCTTTCCACCTTATAACTTCTGAAAGCAACATGTTTCTTCTATATTGTCATATGCTTTTCTGTAACTATAGTTCAGTCTTCTATACTCTATCTGTAAATAAATGTTAAACATGGAAAACCAATAAACAGCATTTCTAATATTGTGACTAAAAATAATTATTGGACTTAGGACCAAAAACTGTCTTCCATTAAGATCAATGACATAATCCATGCCCGGATCAAAAAAAGACTGTTTCCAGCATAAAAATTAAATGTGTTTTATAGTTTTCAGTGTAAAGATCCTTCAGCTTCTTGGTTAAGTTTATTTCTAAGTATTCTATTCTTTTAGATGCTATTATAGAGGGCACTGTTTTCTTGATTTCCTTTTCAGGTAGTTCATTGTTGGTGTAAAGAAACTACTCGTTTTTGTATGTTGGTTTTGTATTTGGCAACTTTATTGAATCTGCTTATTAGTTCTAACAGATTTTTTGTGGTATCGTTAAGGTTCTCTACATACAGGATTATGTCATCTGCAAACAGATCATTTTACTTTTTCTTTTCTGAACTGGATGACTTTTTTTCTTTTTCTTGTCTAATTGCTATGGCTAGAACTTACAGTACTATGTTGAATCAAAGTGGCAAGAGTGGGCATCTTTGTCTTGTTCTTGATCTTAGAAGAAAAGCTTCCAGTTTTTCACCATTGTGTATGATGTTAGCTGTGGCCCTGACATATGTGGCCTTTGTTACATTGAGGTGAATTTCTTTAATACCTAATTTTTTAAGAGTTTTTAATCATGAAAAGATATTGAATTTTGACAAATACTTTTTCTGCATTTATTGAGATGATTACATGGATTCTGTTAATGTGGTGTACCACATTTATTGATTTGCATATGTTGAACTATCCTTGCATCCCAGGGATAAACCCCACTGATCATGGTGTTTTAAGTGCACTATTGAATTCAGTTTGTAGTATTTTGATGAGGATTTTTGCATCTATGTCCATCAGGGATATTGGCCCATAGTTTTCTTTTCCTGTGGTGTCTTTGTCTGGCTTTAGTATCAAGATAATGCTGGTCTCATAAAATAAGTGTGAAAGTATTTCCTCTTTTATTTTTTGGAAGAATTTTAAAAGAATTGATATTAATTATTTTTCAAATGTTTTGTGGAATTCACCTATGAAGCCATCTGGTCCTGAGATTTTCTTTGCTGGGAGGTTTTGATTACTGATTATATCTCTTCATTATGGGAGATATATATCTTTCAATTTCTTCTTGATTCAGTCTTGGTGTGTTATATATTTCTAGGAATTTATCTATTTTGTCTAGGTTGTGAAATTTGTTGGTATATAACTATTCATAATAGTCTCTTTTAATCCTTTTTATTTCTGAAGCATACATTGTAATGTCTGTCATCTTTCATCCCTGATTTTATTTGAGTCTTTTCTCTTTTTTCTTGGTTAGTCTTGCTAAAGTTTTGTTGATTATTTTTATCTTCTTTAAAAAAAAAACTAACTCTTAGTTTTATCAATTCTTTCTATTGTTTTTGTTTTCTATCTCATTTAGTTCTGCTCTGATCTTTATTTAGTTTCTTTCCTTCTGCTAATTGTGGGCTTAGTTTACTCTTCTTTTTCTAGTTCCTTGAATGGTTGATTAGATTATTACAAATTTTTTTTAATGTGGGTGTTTACTGCTGGAAGCTTCTCTCTTTGTACTGCTTTTGCTACATCTCATAAGTTTGGGTATGTTCTATTTTCATTTTTTGTTTGTTTGTTTCAAGATATTTTCTTACTTCTCTCTTTTTTTTTTCTTTGAAACATTAAGGAAAAAATTGAAAAAGACACAAATAAATGAAAAAAACATCCTGTGTTCATGGACTGGAAGAATTAATATTGCAAAAATGGCCATACTACTCAAAGTGATCCACAGATTCATGCAATCCCCATCAAAATCCCAATGGCATTTTTTACATCTTAATAAGTTTGTAATATATTTTGAAATCACAAGTGTGATACCTCCTGTATTGTTCTTCTTTCTCAAGATTATTTTGGCTTGTTTCAAAGTATATTACAAAGCTACAGTAATCAAAACGGTATGGTACTGACATAAAAACAGACATATCAAACAATGGAATGGAATACAGAGCCCAGGAATAAGACCACATATTGCATTGTTTACAGTAATAGTTTCACATGAATATGCCTCAAACTCATCAAGATGTATACATTAAACATACATTAAACATCCACACCTTTTTGTATGCCAATCATACCTCAATTTAAAAATCAAATGCATTTTATTTTCTTACACTCCACCATTTACTCAATATCTTTCAAGAGCTTAGTGTGGGTTTGTGATAATTCTTCTCAATTGCCTTTCTTTATGTTGTTTACACAAACCCCTGCCCCCAAATGAGTGTATGCTTTCTACCTTCTCAAATAACTCAGTTTTTAAATTGTGCTACTAACCAATTGGATATAATCCACCCCCCCCAGAAGCAACATTCTCTAAGCCCTTCATCCTCTTATTTCAATCTCTACAATTGGATTCTAACCCTGACTCACATTTGTCATCAATGGAAATTCCTTCACTGAATGTCTGGATTATATCCACCAACTATTTTCTAGATCTCATGGCTTACTCTTTCTTGTACTATTTTCTCCCTTTCTTTCTAGAGCACATCCTCAAGTAACTTACTCAGGAAGGTTACCTGAGAAGATAAACTCTCTCAGTCCTTGAATGTTTAGAAATGTTTTTATTTTGCCCTCACTCTTGATTGGTAGATTGATTGAGTACATAATTTAGTTCTAAAAACATTTTTCTTAAGAACTAAGAAAAAATTTCATTATCTTCTGGCATTCGTTGTTACTAATCAGAAGTCTGAGAGCAAACTGTATTTTTCTTTTGTAGGTTTTTGTATTTCCTTTCTCTAGAAGTTTCTAGGGTTTTGTCTGTATTTTTGGTGATTCACTAGTATTACACAACTGCATATAACAGAAGTCAGGATAAAGTGACCATAAAATGCCTAATATTCTCAATTTAACATGAAACCTCGAGGCTGGAGAACATGCTCCAGAAAGTCATTAAATACCTATGATCCTTCTAGCTTCCAATCCTACCACCCTCATCATGTTTTTCTTACTCTCTTTTTCATTGTCACAGGATGGCTTCTCCACATTGAGGCATCACATCTACATTCCAAGCAGAACCAGGTCACATGGACACCCCTGCAAGAAAATTTGTAGAAAGAATTATTTTTAATTTTGAATTACACACACTTCCATTCTAAACAAAATCAAGGTTCAGATAATGAGAAAGAGGGGAGAATGAACATGTCTTAGTCAACTAGCAGCAAATGCCCCACTTCATCAAAATTGTTTAAGACCAGTTTAGAGCTTGTCAATCAAAAGACCGGGTTATTCATTAGCACTAAATTTTTTTCTTCCATTAAAAAAAAAAATTGCTATTTTCTCTAATCTCACTACCTAAAACTCATTTTAGTAAGATTTTATATCACCTGGATTAAACAACCATGCCTCTCATCTTTTCTGTTATCATTTTCATTATTAATTTTTGCTCTGAATTTTGAGAAATTACCTTACTTCTTCTTATTTTTATTGTAATCATATATTAGCTGAATGCAACTTTAAATTATACTTTTAATTTCAGAGATTTTTCTTGTTTGTTTATTTTTAATAACATTCTTTTCTTATTTTATGGATGCAACATCTTCTCTGCCTTCTCTGAGGATACAAGTTTGAATTTTTTAAGTGTTCTTTGTTCTTTATTTCTTCAGGGGTCATTTATTCTTACTGTTTATCTTGATCTTTCTCTTTCAGGCTATGGATTTTGTTCATGTTTTTATAATCCTTGATTACTAATTAATGAAGGAAACAAAAGGCTGTTTGGGGTAAGAAGTTATTACTCCCCAATAGGATATTCTCCTGTATAGAAAGGATGATTGGGAGCCCTGTTTTGTAATTGGGCCATTCTGATGGGCTCACTCCTCTTTTAATTATGTGGGTATGGAATCTGACATTAGCCTGGAAATCCAAAATGTCATAATAAGGAAAAAAAATAATCTATGTGCAAACACCTGCAGCAGAAGACCTAGTCCTTCCTTGGAAGTGTATTTAATTTCTCTAAAATGATTTGTCAATATGAGAGGGGCCAGTGGTTTTGTACTCGGTGGTGGGGAAAGAGTCAGAAGGGAACCATGATGCAGCCATATGGCAGACGAATTTTAATGGTGCCTCTGGTTTCACCCCATGCCTCACTCCAACTATCTAAAGGTAGCAGCCCTGCAGCCAAGGCCCCTCAGTCTTCTAGCAGGCCCATCATATCCGGAGCATCTTCTACTCAACTTCATTCACAATATGCTTTCACTGATTGTCCACAACTGAGAAATGGGATGAAATCTCTAGTCTGCTCTTGCCCATCCTCACTCCCCTCTCTTCATTATTGTGGGATTTTTTTTTCTCAATATACTCTCAGAAGGAAGAGGAGGTAAATACATTACAGACAAATATAAAATCAGAAAACATGTATATTTTCCTTATTATACAAGAACTTCTACATCTTTTTCTTGTATTGCACAAATCTTTATTTGGGGGTATAAAGATCTCTCAAAACTGGCTTTGTTAAGGAAATTTTTCAACTGGAGCATTAACTCCATTGATAACAGGCTTATCTGTTTTTTGTTCTATGCTGATATGTTTTTTCATCTATTAAGAAACCCTCTAGTTCCATTATGTGACCCTCTGGGAAAGTTTATCAACCCCTCAAATTAATTAAACAGTGGCAGCTCCCAATTTTCTTTTCTTACTGGCAAAAAATGCTTTCATAGAATATTTTCAAAAAGGTTAAGTTGGTGAAAGCTGATTGTTGAGTTGGAAATGAAAGGTTTTCATCAATAAGTTCAGTGGCCAGGATACTTAAAATAAAGAAAAACATTGGGGTGAGACCTCTCAGCACACACTCCACACAGCTGTGTGCATGTGCCTCACCATTAACTCAGGAATCGTTTGTCTTAAGAGCCTAAGAACAAACACAGAAAAGATAAAAGCAGAATACAGGCCAGCTAGCCAATTCTAGCTTGCCTGCCAAGTAGGTAAGAAGACACAGTGGCAGATTCCTCAGGAACACTTGTGCTTGGATTAACATGGAGACCCTACTCCAACCATTGAGTAATGGGATGCTAATGACGACTGCTGTACAACAAGCATCACTGAGCACAAAGATGGAGCTGTTGGCATCAGGAAGATGAGGAAGAGGACAAGCAGTCCAAGGGAGAAGAAAGGGTGACATACTGAATGCAGGTGTCACAGCGAGAGGAAGATGAGTTGCAGGCTGTGACTCTGCCTGGAGACCAGCCCAAATCGCCTTCCACCTTTACCCTTTAGCAGCCAGGCTCTGAGCAGGAGAGGAAGTCGTGAGTGGGATGAATATGACACAAAATGAGTGAGTTTACCCAGAATTGTGTTTTCACCCATTGGGTGGATTGGAAAGCCCTAAATGGGAATTAAATGAATTACTTTTCCAATGAACATTGCTTTTTTACACACTCGGTTTACATGCTGAAAAACTAATCCCTACTTTGTGTGCAAGCTCCTCTGGGATTTTAAAATACCCTCCTGGTGTGCATCTGCACACAGACCAATTCTAAACCCTGGACAAGAATTTGTAGTAAAATCATCTCCAGGCAAGGACCAGGACCAGTGAGAGATTGGAAGCCCAAGAAGTCATGAGAATAGATGAGATGAACCTTCTGCTGATATCAGAATAAGGAATCAATTGTAATGAGGCTGAGTTTGAAAGAGAACTGTAGAATGTTTAAAGTGCCCAAGATGGGTCTCTCATGGACTCTTCTCTCTCCCCCTGCAAGTTCTCCCTGAGAAATCTTCCCCAATTTAATTGCTCAAATACCCCCACAAGCCAATGGCTTCTAAATTTGTCTACCCCTTATCTCATTCCTGATCTCCAGGATCCTTTCTCCCAATAATCTCTTCTCCTATACCTCTTTTTGGACCCAGATTTTTGCTGAACTAATGGTTCTGTCTCTATCTTCTGCCTTGCAAACTGGAGCTCTTTCAGTTCTGAGAACTATTTATAAGCTGGCATTTGTAGTTGAGATTAAAAATAATCCCCACTAAACTGCCTGTAAAATGTGGTTTCCTGAGAACCTACAGGCCTCAGAAATGCAAATCAGAGAATGATCTAATTGGCACCAACACTTACCAGGGAAAACTGCCATTTGCATCTGCACTCCAGATCCCCGGTGGCTGCAAATAAATCAGTGGCTCATTCAAACCAGAACCCGGGCAGAGATTGAAAGCTCGGGTGGAGGTGGATTTGGAAAGAGGAAAGAAAAGGACACAGCTCTGAAAATTGGGGCCAGTGAGTCCATAGGTGGGCAGCACATTCTCATGTGTCTAACCCTACACCGAAATCAAAGTTTATCATCAGCAACTCCTTTAGTTCAACCTTCCTGAAAGGAGGGTGGGAGTACAAGGAATTTCATGCCATGTTGTGGAGCATTTCTGCCCCAGTATCTCCCATTTTCTGGTGAATAAAAAACCCTTTCTGTTTCTCAAAATATGTGGAAAAGAAAGAAAAGAAGAAAAGCACATATCTTACTCTATTTCCTCATTTCTCTAATCATCAGCCTCTCAACTCTCCGGTGTAGACTGTCTACCTGACTCCAAGCCCAAGACAGCAGGTGGCATTGCCTCCTTTAGGGATCATCCAGGTTATGCCGCCCCCCCTTTTCAGAAACTTAGTGGCTTACATTTGTCAAAAATAAAACAATGCTCTTGATCATTATAGACTTGGGTCTTGTAGAAAGTAAGTGAAGATAGCATCGAGAACAAAGAAAGGCAGATAGTTAAGTATTTAAACATTTTTGAATTCTATAAATATTGGTCAATGCCCACTCTACACCTAGATTCTTGCCATTTAATATTCATTATGCCCATCCGAGTTCTGGGCACCTTATAATGGACACATCTGCAAGCCACAGAAAGACACGAAGGGTGTTTATGAAGTGAGAGCAACAGCAGCTCCTCCTGAGGATCACAGAATGCAGAGACCCCCCCTTCAAAAAAAAATACAACTACAGAATACAAGGCTAACAGTTTCAGACTTATGGATGCATGAGGGGGAACTAACATCCAGAGGGAGATAAAGAAAGTGATCTTAAGGAAGGCAGTAAATAAAGAAAGCACAGAGCTACTTGGTTTTTACTTTATTTATGCAACCAGAGAAAGGCAATTTGGTAGCTCTTTGGGGAGAATCTGAACTACAGGGGTCCCCAAACTGACTGGTAAGCAACAGAGTTGCTCACCCCTTCTTCAGGATAACAATATTTCCCCTCACTCACAGAATAAGAACAGTTATATTCCTCCCCACCACAATCCTTGAGAGCAATCTGGCACCAGAGAAGCCTTCTGCTTTCTCCCTTACAACCGAGAGCCTCAGAGTCCTTTAACTGATCTAACTTCCTCCATAATCTCAGATACCAATTCTGGAAATAAATTCATGTGCTAGTGCTCACAAGCACACACACATAGAGGCAGGTCTTCATTTCTTTCCTCCTCCCGTCTCTCTTTCCTTCCTTCAACAAACTATTTATTGATAGCCTAACACGTGGCCAGACACATCTCCTTAGTTTAGAAAATAAGACTTTACTACACACAATTTAAAAGTAAATAGCAGCTGTTCCCAGGTAGACAGCGACAAACACATGGAGTGACAGCGTCTGGCTTCAGCTGGATACTCCTGCCCACCCAGCTGAGCAAAACTTATTTCTACCCACGTTCTTTTCTTAGCCAGATAATCCTGTGTATGATTTTGGGCATAGACAGCGTGCATCCACAGAGGTAAGCACGCAAACGATGTCCTGCTTCCAATATCTGCAATGCACTTGGAGTTGAGCTTGAAAAGTTCTTGCCGACTTAGGACCTAGAGACAGGTTAATTCTGCTCATCTCCTCTCACCCCCACTTCCTCACTCTCTTCCATGGTTCCCTCTGGAACTGAAGCTCTGTTGAGGACTGAGCCCTCTTCTCCTGCTGTGCATTTCCCCTGGGCCCTGCACCCACGTGGAAGGCACACAACACCCGTTTGTTTTACTGTGTTATCTTCCTCACCTGCCGCCCTTTATCCTGACTCCCCTACTCCATTCAAACAGATGCACCAACATTTCCTTTCCCGAATGCAACACACACCATCTCTGGTGCTTCATCATCTCTCCTCCCCCCAAAAGCAAAAATGAAACAAACAAACAAACAAAAACCCCAAATCTCTATATCTCTCTTTGTGGAAGAACTATTAATGTTATATATTTATCGTTTTCAAATTCTTAAAACAGTCTCTATAATTATATGTAAATATGTCACATGCAAACAAACAAACAAACAAAACTACTGTGTTCCCGGGTCCCAGGGCTGAAAGAAGCAGCCAGGAGGGGAGAGACTTGGGTTTACACAGCTAATTGATGTCCTCAAGAAACCCACAAAAGCTTTCTGGTTATAGCTTTAGGGCTTAGGCAGACCACACATTTACACACTGGGGAGCATTTTGGGGTATGATTCTGAGCTGCAGAGGGGCACGCTGTACCTGTCTCCTTCAGGGGCCACATGCCCCATGTGCCCTGCCAGCTCAGATCTCAAACATTGTCTACCTATTCTTCTCTCATGAGAATATTATTAGTTATCAGTGCAGGTCTTTCCATCTTTCTCCCACTCTTCTTTCTTCTTTCCTTCTTCCACCTCTTTCCCCAAATTTCTAAGTAACAGAAAAATATTCAGTGTTTCTTGGAAAAGAGGTAAATCCAGGAGCTTCCCAAGTAGGACTCCGGGTATGGACTGGCTCGACCCCAGCAACCTAGTTCTTTCCAGTCCATGGGGAGGCTCGATAGAATTTTGAAATCCCCTCTCCCCCAAAACCATCTTGTTCCAGGTTTATTCAATGAGCTGGATTCTACAAAGCACCACGAAAGATAACCCTTTCTCTGTTGTTGCCTTTAGTCTTGCTGTTTAAGAGCTCCTTTTTCCAGCCAGGAGCAGCCTTCCAGGTAGAGCCCAGGGCTTTTCAGATATGTCAGGAATTAAAACGGAATTACTTTCAGGTGAAGGTGGGGGGAAGTTCAGTCCTATTAAAACCAACACCATTATCTCCCATCTGATGGATCCCCTCCTCTCTTCAGCTCCACCTGCGCCTCAGAGCTCCACGGGTCCCAAGAGTGAGAAAGGGCTGGGTGGGATCCGCTTGTCTCACCTTCCTCCTTCCCTTGCTCAGCTGCTGCCAGCTCCTGGGAGGAGGTGGGGGTGGGGGTGAAGGAAATCAAAAGCGTAGGGAATGACTGAAGTGCGGGTTCGATGTGGTCACTCCATGCTGTCTGACTGACATGTGCCCAAATACTGACTGTGATAGAGAGAATAATACCATCCTCCCAAAGATGCGTATCTCCTAATCTGTGCCACCTGTGAAAATGTTGCCTTAACACGGCTAAAAGTGCTTTGCCAGTGCAACTAAGTTTAGAACCTTGGAAAGGAAGGAGAACCCTGGATTGTCTAGGTGTACCCAATTTAATCCAAAGCGTCTTCCTAAGAGGGGGACGGGAGGGTCAGAGAAGATGTGACAGTGCAATCTGAGGACAGAGTGGCAAGAGCTTTGAGCCAAGGAATGAGGGCAGCCTGGAAAAGCTGGGAAGCACAGGAAAGGGATTCTCTGGAGGGCTCCCAGAGGGAACACAGCCCTACCGATACCCTCATTTTATCGTGGTGGAACCCATGGTAGACTTCCGACCTCCAGAACTGTAAGGTAATAAATTTGTGCTGTTTCACATTGCTAAATTTGTGGTACTTTATGATAGCAGCCATAGGAAACTAATATGTGACTCCCTCATGGGACACTTTGTGGGCTATCCAGATGTCCGTAGCAGGACTGTCGGCAATGCATCTTTCTCAAAAGCAGTGTTTCTCCACCAGGGCCACTGTTTGATAACACCTAGGGACATTTGAGACCATCACGCCTGGGGCAATCCACTAGCCTGTAGTGGGCAGAGACCGGAGAAGCTGCCGTACATCCTACAATGCACAGGAAGCCCCACAACCAAAAAATGATCTGGTCCAAAATGTCAATAGTGCCAAGGTTAGAAAACCATGATCTAAAGCAAACAATGAATTCTTTAGTTCTTATAAATCTCTTCCCTGTCTGACAGGCAGCCCCTTTCAAGAAGATCCTTTCAAAATAACTTGAGCCCGGTTAACTTCTCTAGTGTGTGTCCAGAGGGTGAATATTACCCTCATTTGCCCCACCAAACTCTCGAAGTTCACGGAGCCCCCACACCCCCCAGCCTTTCTGTTCTGCCATCAGAGGCAGCTCCAGGAAACTCCTCCCATCAGTTTGCCCCAGGCAAGAGTCAGGCATCAATCTGTAGATATTTATTGCTCTCCAAACCTAGCACAATTGTTCTCAACCAGGACAATTTTGTCCCCCAGAGGATATTTGGCAATGTCTGAAAACATTTTTGATTGTCAGAACCTGGGCAGGGCGAGGGGGTTTGCTACAGAGGCCAGGGATGCTGTTAAACAACCTACAATGCACAGGACAGTTCCTCACAGCAAAGATTTATCCAGCCCAAAATGTCAGTAGGGCTGAGGTTGGGAACCCTGGCTCTAGGAGGTGCATGTTAGGTTCTCCCAAGAACTCTCCTGCACTCTGCGCAAGAGCAGCAAAAGGTAAGCCTACGAGTAAGGGGCTGGTTGTACCAAGTCTCTTGACTCGGCCAGAGATTCTCTTGAAGCTCACTTGTCTTTGTCGGGGAGGGGAGGAAGAGACCACTCCAGAGAAAGGGATGGGAAAGCCGTGTTGCTCTCCTCTTATGCAAATTTCCTTTGAAGAATCCTCTCGCCTGTGGTGCTTGGAGGTGGGAGATGAATATAGGATCCTCTCTCTAGAATAGTGGACATTTATTACACTTGAGGACTTAGCAAAAACTTCAGGAGGCCCACTTAACATCCATGCCTTCCTTCAGACATGTAAGGGCATTGTTAGGACTTAGAGATTTCCCTAGTAATTAATTCCACCAAAGAAGCATTATAGGCCAACATTTCCATCAAATAATGATGACTTTCATTTCCCGAAAGTGTCTTTCACACAAACTGATCCATAGAGTTACTTTTTTTTCTATGGTGTGATATAGAGGTCTAACTTCATTCTTTTGCATGTGGATATTCAGTTCCAGCATCATTTTTGAAGACTATTCCTTCCCCCATTAGATCATTTTGGCACGTGGATGAAAATCAATACTTTTTTTCCCCATCTAAAATTACATTATTTGTTTACTTTATCTGCCCTCCCACACTCCCTCACTTCCCTTCTTCCCCCCACCTCCACAAATTAAATTGAACATTTCATGAAAACATCAACTTGTCTCATTTACTGTTTATCTCCAGGGACATAATGGGCATTTAATAAATATTTGTTGAATGAATGAACAAAAGAGAGTCCACTCTTGTTGAGAAACAATGGCCATTGTATGCATCTATACCTAAGTGCAGGTAGTCACCTTTTTTTTTTTTTTTTTTTTTTGTCGTTTTTTCGTGACCGGCACTCAGCCAGTGAGTACACCGGTCAGTCCTATATAGGATCCGAACCCGCGGCGGGAGCGTCGCCGCGCTGCCAGCGCAGCACTCTACCAAGTGCGCCACGGGCTCGGCCCCACAGGTAGTCACCTTTTTTAGGGCAAAAAGATTGTTGAACACTGTGCCTAAATGAGATTTCATAACCATTTCCTGGATTGCATAAGAATAGCCTCATTAGGCAAGTAATTGCCCATTGGTAAGGAAAAAGCCAGCTGAGGACCTTAATAGAAATCCAAATGCAAGGGTAAAGGGTCTATCCTAGACCTGATACTTGGTATTCCAATTATGACCTCAGCAGGTGCATGGCCACTGGTGTGTACTTCCCTTTGCTTCTCAGTACGTAGTTTACTCGCCTCCAAATGTCGAGCTCAAGTGCTACACCACTTCTCAGGTCACTTACGGTGCTAGTATTCTATTGTTCCGGTTCTTTGGATTCTTTAGAAACAGGCTCTGCAGTCAACTAAGGTTAGTTTATTTAAGGAACATAGTTTTTATTTGCAATTCACCTTTCAAAAATAAATGTCAACCAATCTGTTAATAAAAGGACGCTTGATTTAAAGACAATGAGTCTTCTTATAAAAACTGTCTGAAATCATTCTAATCATGAACACAAAGAATCAGAGCTCTCCCTAAAAGTGGATGAGCGAAACTCTTAACCAACTGCCTAAAATAGAAAAGGTTTTTAATTTCCCCCAAGAAGCCTCGTAGAAAGAAAGAGCATGAGTGCTCACTAGTGGACAAATTCAGGAATTGCTCTATTTTCCAAGAGTAATTCATACATAGCTTCATCGCATAGTGAAAAACTGTTAACTAAGCCCTAGAGCTATCACAAGATCCATGGCCTGCACAAGACATGCATTCAAAACTCCAGTATCTGCAGAATCCAGCGATATTCTGGTTTTTCTTCAGATCTTATAAATCTCGCGCCTTTGAAAGAAGCCAGCGACATAAAGGACAAATATGTCAGATATAAGAAAAAACAAACCAACTGCCAGGAAATAATCACTTTCTCTATTTCTATGACTATGACTGCAACCGTACGCTATAATGTATACATGTGTAATATTAAAGATTGTATCTTAAATTCAAAACTGAAAAAAAGTTAAAAATAGAAATATTTTATTTTTAACATTTTATTGTACAGTTGGATTTTATCATTGTATTTTACAATTGTTAACTTTTGTTTTGGAACCAGAAATCTGTCACTTTTTCTCCAGCGCCAACATGTCCTTGTTAAATCTTGTATCAAGTTGCAATATGAACACAGAATTCAGTCTGGATCAGGAGCTATTAACTAAGAGTAATATTTACTTTTATTCAGTTTAATAAAGGAAAAGAGCTGCTCAAAACCATATGTATTTTTAAATGTGAATCTTTGCACAATTGTCAAGATGTTTTTACGGGGTTGGCATTCCAGTGTCACTGGACTAAATGTTCAATTCTACATCACCCCATGGATAATCTTTCACGCTATTGGTAAGAATTGATCAAGGTGCCCTGAACAATGGGGAGTTATCTTCACAAAGTCTCAAATCAATAAGTCATTTTGGGAAGGCAATTTTCAATGCATCACAATTTTCGCTACAGGGTTCAGGACATCAGTAATTACTAGAAACTGATTCTAACACCGATGAGAGGACCAAATAACCCTGTGCCAGACACAGTTCTTTATATTTCATAACTACTTGTATATGCCTTTGCAGGGAAACATTCCAAGTGTTTGTCAACCCAAAAGGCACATTATATGATAATTCTTGCTGCTTGGCATAAGCAAGTTTCCTTTGCCCAGATGATGTGAATAAGTTCATTTCTTTCGACAGTTCAGCAATGCTCCTGTGCATTCTACCATGACTAAGCCACCCATCCTGTACATCATGAGAGGACTGCCATATTAGTGTCCAATCCATTAAACAGCACACCCAACACTGGGCCTGGAGCCCCACAAGGTGACCCAGATCACAGTGGTAAGCACTGTGTGTCCCCGATGTCTTCAATTAATAACTTCTAGCAGAAAGCAGTTCCTGCCAAATAACACAAATAAGTAGATGTAAAAGCCTGTGTCTTTGAATAAATTCCCACATGCAACTCACATTTTATTACAAGTCCGATATCAACATCATCCATGTCAGGATCATCATTACACAGGCACACACATCTATATTAAATTGCTCAAAAGTTCATTGACAAAAATTAATTTCTTAATTACTTCCTGGGGTTGTGTCTGTCACAGTATTCAAAATATTTTCAGTCATATAATAATTCTTAACCTGAGGGTGAACAGAGCTGATTTCTACATTGAAGTATTGCTAAATATGTATCTCCATCAGCTGCAATAGCCAGTGTCACCATTTTAAGGCCTTTTCACATAATTTCTCTTTTAATTTCTTAGCCATAATTCTATTGCATTGAGTAACAGTATTTCTGGTTACATTTGCATGCGCTTATATATTTTCAGGACACACAACTTCTGCTACATTCAGTAGATACTCTCTAGCAACTTGTCATCTGTGAGGAATTTGATGTCCCAGGCAGATTTGTCACTTAAATACATAATTGCTTATTTTAAAAACAACCCAGACAAATCTTGCTGAGGTTTCAATTCTCCTTTCAGCTCATTAGGTTTCAATCACACATCTTTTCCGTGTCTCTGGTCTTTGTTTTTACAGTAGTTTATTTCATAATAACATCTGTACTGTCTTCTTAAATTACATACTTTGCCAAATAAGCACATAAGAATGGTCTTCAATTTACGAAGCGGAACATGTAACCCTCTTGGTCTATCTTCCTTATCCTACTTTTCGTAGAGATGTGGGTACTGGGAATGTGTTGCTTTTCTAACACTGTATAGTGGATGTGATTTCCTCAAGCCAAATATTCAGTTCTGCAAAACATTCTGATTATTCTCTGTAATTTAACCTGTGGATCTGGTCTTCTTCCATGTGATGGAAGAACATGTACTCAGTATTTTCCAGGAAGTCATTCAGTCATGTGAAGGATACTGAGTGGCACTTTTCCTGTTGCCCCTGAATTAACCATAGATCCTGCACTATAAATCATAAGGGTAAGTCCCCCAAAGGGCAGTGGTTCTCAACTCTCCCCTGTTTCATATGAGAATCACAATAGGGATCTTTGAAAATGCCAATGTTTAGCTTTTCTCCAGAACAATTACTCAAAATCTTTGAAAGTGGGACATAGGTATGGATGTTTTTAAAAAGATCTTCAGGTCATTCAGGTAATTCTAGCATGTACACAGTGTTGAGAAGGACAGATCGAAAGAAAGCAGCCAATAACTAAGGCAAAATACCTACCTGCAAAGCTTAATAAGAGGGCAGTATGAGCCCTCCTGCAACCAGCCATGATCCAAAAAGTAACTCTCCACATAAGTCTCTCTATATAAAGATTAGGAATGGGAGGGAAGGGGAAGGTTGCTGAAGTTATGAGCAGCAGGGTGGAGAAGTGCTGCAGAGCCCCCTCCAGAACTCCCACCTGCTCCTCACAAGACAGTCAACATATGGCTGCCTGGCACCCAGCAGGCAAGGATGGACAGATGGTGTTGGCCAGAAAAGCAGCAGCAACCAGAAGAGAGTGCATTTACAACAGCAGCCAGTGACATAAAGACACTCTGTCAGCTGCTCTGTTTCTCACATACTAGCTGGGGCTTGAAGAGGGAGAGACAAGTGTCTTGGGACCCACTCTGTCCCCACTCAACCCAATCAGATGGGGTTTCCATTCAAACTGTGCTTGGGGAAAGGGAGGAGATAAGATTTAAACCAAATATGAAGCTAAACTGGACTGAGTATTGATAACCAAAAAAAAAGGCTAGAAAATTTGAAACCTGTCCAAGATATTATTATAGGATGGGAAAGGGAGATTCAACAGCACGGAACTGAGCACTATGGAGAAAAAAAAAACCCAAAAAACAAAAAAAACACTTATTGTGTTTATCCCCCTCGTTGAGTTGACACTGCTCCATAAACTAACTCTATCTTAATATTTTGTCAGCTGTACCAGGCTTAAACACTGTCTTTACTGGATTATCTCAGGATTTTTCGTCCCTGTCATTGAGGTAATATCCATGCTCCTTGGGGGATACATAGACTCTTCTCATGGGGGTGGGGTGTAGAGTCAGTCCTGTGGCCATTCCTCTGTCCTTATGTTGGCTTTAACTGATGTGTCCACACTTAATCTGAAGCTTGCAAAGTCTCCTTGATATGGCCCCTAGACCCCTTGGGAACCTACTAACTTCCTTAGCAGATTTCCAAACCCTTTTTGTGGGTACAAGGAAGGGTTAGCAGCTCTCTCAAGTGTGTGTGGGCTGCAGGGAACTCCAGGGCTCTCTTGCAGTCCTGTCTGCCTTGGACACCCCCATGCAGCCGTGAGTGTGGATCCAGACATAGGACCCTCTCATAGTGATGCCCACCTTCTCCAGCTCTTCCCTGCCTCTTCCTCTCTCCTTCCTCTCCAACTTGGGAAGGTGCTTTGTATTCTACATGGGGGTGGTTTGAGAGAGAAATGAAAGAAAAATGTTTCCCCTGATGACATATTCTTCCAAATCTGTTCAATCCCACACCTGGACCAATGTGTGTGAACTTAAGATCCAGGAATCTGAAACTTTTTTTCTTTGATGACTCCATGAGAGCTTCCCTGTAGTAGAGATGCCTCCATTCTAGCTCCCAAGTAAGAAAGTATGGTGAAATAAAAAATGAATTGGCCCCACATCGCTACCAATATGGTGCTGTGAGTGGCTCAGAGCTGGCCACCTAGACTGCCAGCTGCACAGAGCCTCAACATCCATCCCCACACCCCGCCAACTGTCCCCTCCCTGCCCCTCTTGCTCATGCCTCTGGGGCCGCAAGCAGATCTTGCCCACCACCCCACTCTGCTATCGTCTCTGAAAATCAGAGAAAAACATGAATGAAAATGAACAGAAAATGAAAGCAGAACAATGAAAATCAATAATTATATGAAATAAATTTGGGGAGATACTGCTTACTGCAAGCTTAAGCTGAGACAAGTTAAATGAAAAGATGAGTTTGGTTCTTTGGAACAGGTAAAAGTGGCTAACAAATACCACCCTTCTTTATTAGGAGAAGAAACAGAAGTTAATGAGTCTCTTACAGGAGATGCAGAACTTAACAACAAATCTTGTTGTTTCCAGTTTCTGGCTATGAGGAATAAAGGTGCTGGGAGCATTCATGTATAAGTCTCTGTTGACATCGTGTTTACGTTTCTAAGCAATGCTTTCTTAATTGTGCAACATACTGCTTTGTCTGGTGCTATTTTTGTACAAATATGATGTAATAACACAAGACAACTTTGTAATAATAATAATACATTTCTGACTTATTTATTTTAAATAAAATCTTTTGGGGGTGGGAAATCCATTTTTATTATCCCTCCATCTATATTATAAAAAATTCAATGGGGTAAGCACACTGGAAAATGGCAGCCACCACTCGGCCAGTTGTCAAGAAGACACTAGGAATTGGTGGGTATTGTTAACTAACTGAAAAGCTTACATCTTGTTTAAAATGGGCAACCACTACTTGGCTTCAACCAATTCACCAAGCAGACCCAATATTGCCAATCCCCTGATTTTTCAAGAGATGACAGATTTCTTTTTGTGCAGATGTGCAAGCTCCTAAATTTAAATGCTGACAAATAAAACAAAAACAGAAGTTACACGCTGGTGGACTAATGCTGTCCAACATTAGACAACGTAAGATAAAACACAACCGCAGGCCAAATTTGGCCCAAGGGTTGCTGATTTCTAGCTGAGACTTTTGTTCTCAATTCTGGCTATAAGCAGCAAGACCTTTCATCTTTTTAAAAATATGGCATGCTTGAGCCCTATCTCAGATTCTGATTTAGTAGATTTGGAATGAGTCCTGGGCATCCCTATATTTCTTTAATGTGCCAGAGTTCATTCTGGCTCATAGCCGGGGTTTAGATGTAGGCATTAAATTTTAACTTACAATGTCTGGTCACATTTCTTCACTTCAACACCATGTTTGGAATGTTCTCAATCCTTCCCAGGCTAACTCTACCTGATTCGGAGCTCAAATAGTTATGTAAATCTCAGCAAATTGTAGTTGGTGACACATACACACACACACAATGAAAACTGAGGCTACAGAGAGACTTGTCTCTAATTAATCTAAATAGCATTCAATTTTGGCTTTTCTGTATACTATATAAGGACATTATAATAACTGGCCTTTCTTTACGAAACTTAATTCCAAGTAAAAGATGTTTATATATAAGCTGATGGAAATTTTTTATTCACACAGTAACTATAGAAATAAAAAAAACCTTTCTCAAAATAAGGGAGACAAGGAAAAAAGCAGGGGGAGACAGATAAAAGAAGCTGTACATATTTTTACAGATAGTTTAGCAGGAAACACAGATCTTGTAAAACAAATAGAAAGGCCATGAGGACACTAAAATTTCTAATCTGGGATTCTTGCCCTTTCAGGTGACTATGAACTTAAATAAATAAGGTAGGTTTTGTGCTAAAAAAAAAAAAAAAAAAAAAAAAAAAACCTGTCTGGAATTCTTTCCAGTGAGCTCATGAAGCCCAAGACAAACCAGTCTTTATGAAAAATGGAGACAGAGCCCGTAACCAAATCCTCTCACATTTGCATGTCAAGCTTCTAACTTGTAGTCACATGACAAGCAAATGAAGAAAAATTGGAAATAACCATTATCTAGGGGGGAAAATTACAATAGCATTGAGTGCGGGTCAGAAGATCGCAGAACAGATACCAGTTCTCGGTGTGGAAACCTGAAAGTCGGGATCGAAGACAATGGCAGCGGTGAACAGAGGTGCCATAGGTATGGACATAATCAAGCTTAGAGACGTCTTCATCTTGGTGGTCACCGGAGTACAGTGCCTCACTGGCGTCCTTGGGAATGGCTTCATCACGGCCATCTACGGGACCGAGTGGCTCAGGAGCAGACGACTCCCCACGGGTAACAGCATTCTGTTGAAGCTGAGCTTTTTCAGGCTCTTGCTACAAATTTGGATGATGCTGGAGAATATTTACAGTCTACTCTTCCCAGGCATTTATAACCAAAACACAGTGTATGTACTCTTCAAAGTGACCACCGTGTTTCTGAACTTTTCCAACCTGTGGTTCGCGGCCTGGCTCAACGTCTTCTACTGTTTGAGAATTGCCAACTTCACTCACCGCCTGTTCTTCACCATGAAGAGGAAAATCAAAGCGCTGATGCCTTGGCTCGTGAGGCTGTCAGTGCTGTTTTCCTTATGCTCCAGCATTCTCTTGTCTAAACACGTCTTCAAGGTGTACGTGAATAACTCCTTTCCTATCCCCTTCTCCAACCTCACTGGGAAGAAATACTTCTCTCAGACCAACGTGGTCAACCTGGCTTTTTTCTATTACCTGGGGATCTTCATTCCTCTGATCATCTTCATCCTGGCAGCCACTCTGCTGATCATCTCTCTCAAGAGACACACCCTACACATGGAAAGCAATGCCTCTGGCTCCAGGGACCCCAGCATGGAGGCTCACATGGGGGCCATCAGAGCAACCAGCTACTTTCTCATTTTCTACATTTTCAATGCAGTGGCTTTGTTTCTGTCCATGCTCAGCCTCTTTGATTCTGCTAGTTTCTGGAATACTCTGTGCAAAATCACTATGGCTGCCTACCCTGCTGGCCACTCAGTGCAACTGATCTGGGGAAACCCTGGGCTGAGAAGATCCTGGAAGCAGTTTCAGCACCAAGTTCGTCTTTACATAAAAAAGCAGCATCTGTGACTAAAGCCCCGGGAGGACTACAGGACCTAGTCCCACCAGCTATGCCTTTTCCTCCTCCAGACCTCTCTGTCCACCTACCTCTTCTCCCCCAAACCTGCTCTGACACTTCTCCTCAGGGAACTGGATCCTTTCTTAAATGGGAAGCTGAATTTTTAACGTGAGATTCTAAGCAGAAACAGCAACTCAAAGGTGAACTCCTGAAAGCTCCTCAACTCATGCTCACTCATATCTTGCCCCGAGCTCTCCACATTCTGCTCCCCCAGACCCTTCAGCAGAGGGTGACCAGACCTCTTGGTTTGCCCAGGACAGTCTCTGTTGTCTGTTGTCAATTGGACACCCTTTAATTCTCAAAGATATCTTGGTCTAGATGAAAAATTGTGTGGTCACCCTACTTAAGACACCCTGCTAAGCCACGGTTGTGGAAGGGAGCATTAGTGAAGAGCCCAGCGGCAGTCCCAGCAGCAGAAGGGGACCCCCAGTGGCAGAAGGGGAACCCCGGCCGCTAGAGAAACGTGATTCGGGAAAGAAAGCCTGGCTGAAGTGACCAAGAGCTGCACAGACTCCAAGGAAAGGGACGAGTGGAGAAAAAGGCTTTGGATTTGACTGGATGCAGGTCACATGTACTATTAGTGGTGTAATAGGGTGACATCCAGATTCCAGAAGTTTCCAGAGAAGGTGCTGATAAAAGTGAGAGAGAGTGTAAAGACCAATATTTCAGGGAGGTTGTTAGAGATAAAGATGAAATATAGGATGGCAGGTGGATACATGGACGACGGCCAACTGGATGCTTTATTTTTCCAAATGGAGGGGACGAAATGAGAAGAGAGGAAAAAGGAAAAATGAAGGAAAAGAGTGAAGTGAGCGGGAAGCAGAAGGGAAGGCAAAGCCGAAGGAACATCTACTTGGCTTAGCTTCTGACTGTGACAAGTGACACCCGTGCCTCTGGCCTGACCAGTTCTGGGACATCTGGAAGAAACTAGTGGGGCAAAGGCAGGTGAGCTGGGAGTGGCTGTGGGAAGGAAACATGACTGTACTGTCAGTCTTCAGAGGGATGCCGTGGGCACCGTCGCCGGGGGTTGTTCACGAAATAAGCACCCCGCCCTCAGATATCTTGGAACTGAAAAGCTAGGATTTTCACTGTTTCCCTTATTAGATATTTTGAAAGGCAGGATTACTGAGGAAGACGTGGAAAGAATGCTACTGATCATACAACGCTTAGGTATCTCGCAAATGAAAATGTAAGGTCAGTAGCAAAGTCTGAATTCCAAGCTGCTGGGCTCTCAAGCAGACATTTCAGAGAGAGTCCCTTATACCCACAGACTGCAAAAAGTCACACACTCACTCACGTATATCCCCTTAAAGTTCAGACAACTTAGGATTTATTTAACTGGAAAGTAAAATACTAATGAAAACACAATTTTGATCTTTTCCTTAAGTGATATTTATTTATATAATTATTTAAAGTTAGTATAGTTTTATAGTAAGACAAATTAGATTTTGAAGTTTCATTTTGATTCCTAAAGAATAGAGAAATATACATTTTTTCCAAATAGTACACGCTGATAAAAGGGCACACATACTCACTAAGGGTACTGTCATGCATCACAGAGAAAAAAGAGAAAATTGATTTAAAGTCACCATTACATTAATATGAACCATGCCCAGATAATAAAATGGACAATTCCTCTCCATGCTTATTATGAAGACGTATCATCTCACTGTTTGCAAGAGCCCAAGGTAGCAAGCAGTGAGCTAACAACAGCTTCAAGGATAACATCCTTATCAGTGCTGTACATTGCCCTACCTTCTCTCCAATTCTCTTTTTTCCTTTATGTAAAACCCAACTAAGCATCCAGAAAAGACCAGAACACCTGGTCTTCAAATTGGTTGGCTTTAGACAGAAATCAGAAGTCCCAAATGTAGACAAAAATTGGACTCTGCTGGATCAAATGCAAAGCTTGGCTTGTTGGTGTTCCAGTATCTTTGCTGGAACCCACTTGCAAACCCTACATGATCTCCCTCTCTCCACACACCTGGGGAGGTTGAAAGCTGTTATGTGAAGGATTCCTTTACCCACAAAGTCACTCTGGATATTCATCTACAATGTGGAGCAGCTAAGAGGATTTTGATTGATAAGGGATCCAATCTGGAAGGCCCAGTACACAGGCAGGGCGTCTGGCTTCTTTCCTTGCACCTGGCTGAGTCCTCACATATGAAGGCCAGACTGGCAGCCACAGCCACCTAAGGGCTGTGGCTTGAAGGGCACCAGCTTGTCTCACATCCAACATCGTCTTCTTCTTCTAACTACCTCAGTGTCTGCTAAAATTCCACAGTGGTTCCCACTTTTCTTTGAGTTTACTCTGCAAGAAATCTCTTTCCTTATTCTCTCACCTGTCTTTTACTTTGGGCTCCTAAGGAAGAAACATCTATTTAATAAGGGAAAAGAAACTGGAAATTCAACCAACTAAAACATGTCTTGCCTAAAGGAAGGAGAGAAGAAACCAAGGGCAGAAATCAGAAGCAATTGTGGAAGGGAAGGAAGAAAGAGCCCCTAACCCCACTCCCAGGAGATAAGTGAAATTTTGAAGCAAAGGTGAGAGGAGTGAGAAATTTCTTACCTACCCAGAAAGGTTGTCTTGTGGGAGCAGGAGGGAGGGTGGAAAGGCTAAGGAGCCCGTCCTCTGTGTTTGAAGGCTGGGGGAGCTCTCTGCACCCTATTCTAGACTGCAGGGAGGAGTTGCCTGAGAAAGAAGAGGTAACGGTTGTGGGGAAATGCTCATCTCAGGTGTCACTGGGGAGAAGTAACACGTTTCACTACCAGAAGACTCTGTTAATGGAAGGAAGATGGAAGCATTTTGGAGCCTGGGACATGGCCCAGGAAGGGCAGGCCTGGCAGAAAAGAGCATCAGATGGCAGAAAAGGTGTGCAGTGAAGGACCAGAGCAGAAGGACTCCTGACAGGGCAGGGGTGGAGCAGGCGAGTGCCGAAGTCAATCTTGACCCATCTTGGTTTGGGAGAAGCTCTCTACTGACAGCTCTGGCCCAGGCCTTTAGGGATTATCCCTGCAAGCAGCAAAATGAAAAGACTTCCAGGAGCTTTCAAGAGGAACGTGTCTGGTATGGACCCTTCCCCGCTCAGGGTGTGGCACTGCCAAGTGCTCTGCAGCGTCGGCCATGCCAGCCTGTCCACCAACCTCAGGTGGAAAACAATTTTTTTAGAAATGTTCTGGTTTCTCTCTCCTCTGGTTCCCCTATGTTTTTAGTAAAGTGTCTTATGAGGGTTCAACCCTCTCTCAGTTGCTTGAATGAGGAGAAAATAAAAGAAAAGTGGCTTTGAAGACACTCCAAAGAGGAAAAGAATCTGCAAGCCCCTGGGTTTGGGTGTGGCAGCGGCAGTGGGAGGCGACCCAAGGACAGAACTCCAAGGTGGAAGGAGAATGGAAAAGCCTCATGGGCCCTGGGCTGCTGCTGCCCCCCAAACCCCACGGCCACCAACACAGTCCCTGGAGTCAGAAGACTGGGTCTGGAGCCTGGCCCTGCTACTTACTGGTGTGTGACATGCATATGTTATTGCTTCTTTCTGAGCCTCAGTTTCCCCATCTGTAAAATGGGAATAATAATAATAATGCCTACCCCCTAGGGTGGTCTCATCCTAAAAGATGAGTGAGATAAAGGGTTTAGCACACAGTGTCTGGCCCGGTGTAAGTTGTATGCTGTCCGTTAGTATTCCAAAGGGGAGGGAAGGGAGGCTGAGAGGCAGGGTTTCTAGAATAAGGATATTGAAAGCAGGCCACATGTGAGAAGGCCGGAGGCCAGAGCAGGCCAGACGCACCCAGAGGGCTAGTCCCTGAAACTCAATGGCAGAACATGGCCACAGATTCAGTAGCAGCTCAATCAACCGAGTGGCAGGTGAAAAGTAGAGGGTGTCCTGAAGTTGACAGATCCTGCCCCCTCCTGGCAATGTCAGAAAGGAAGGACGTCTACTATTCCACAGTTCAACTGCCTGGCAATTATTTGAGTGCTGATTTGTACTAAGCAGAGTACTAGGTCAGGAGTCAGCAAACTTTTTCTGTCAAGGGCCGGATAGTAAATACTTCAGGATTTGCAGGCCACACGCAGTCCCTGTCACCAATGCTCAACTCTTCCGTTGCGGTGCAAAGGCCTCCAGAGACAATATATAAATGAACGGGCATGGTTGTATGCTCCAATAAAATGTGACTTATGGAAACTGAAATTTGATTTCATATAATTTTTACATGTCCTGAAATATTATTCTTTTTTTGATTTTTTTCATCACTTAAGAATGCAAAAAGCATTCTTATCTTGCGGGCTACACACAAAAAAATAAAATAAAAAGCAGTGGGTGGGATTTGCCTTCAAGCTGCAGTTTGCAGACCCTGCATTTGGTTTGTTCTGCAAGCCAAGAAGGCAGAGGATGCCCCCAAGCCCCAGTTACACTTCACTGTAAACCAAAGATACTTATTGTGACAATTTTTGCTGTGTTCTGAAAATTACAACTTTGCCTGTATTTTTGCTGCTTTCAATTTCTCCAGCTTTCCTTCATGCCTCTGCAGTCCTTAAAGCAGAAGCCTTTAGTTCTTTGTAAAAAACTAGCAAATGAAAAATGAGTGCCCTAGTGCCCTGTCTCTCGCCTGCTAAGGACGGACACAGGGCCCAAAATTTGTTTCTATCAAGTTTGAGGGATGTCACCCTGCTGCTACTTGCTTGATAACAATGAGTTAAAAAGTGGTAAACAGGCTCCTACAGGGCCCTTGGGAACGTCTGAAGGCTGTATCTGTAGTCATGCCCCTATAAATTGTCTTTGTGGAGAATGAACACTGGACTGTGGTTCTCTTCCTAGATCTGACCCAGCACAGTAATGTGTGTATTTCTGTGTTCCTTTTAGATAACTAAATAACAGGCCGGTTTATTATACAAGGATGAGAAAGGCCTAGAGTCAGTGTGGCACATGGAAATAACCTGCACTTCGGTGTCAAAAATCTACATTTGAGTCCCTACTCTGGGTGATCTTGGGAAAGTTACTAAACCTCTCTGAGCCTCGGTTTCCCCATCCAGAAAACAGAGATAATCATAACATTTACTTCAAAGGGTTCCTGTGAGGCTCAAAAGAAATAGTATGTAAGTTCATAATAAAATAGAAACCACCATACAAAGATTTTATTCATCCAACAAAATGTACTCATTAATTCAAAGATTAACTCAACAAAAATGTTACATTCCAAGAGCTCATAGGCTGGGAAGAAATGACCTATTACATGAAAATGTGGAAAATACTTCAGTGGAGGTCTGTGTGCTGTGGATTCAGGGATGTACCTTACCCCTCAGTGTTCACAATTAAAGCTCCCTCCAAAAAAATTTTTGTAAATCCTGATCTTCCTCCTTCAGCTCCTTCACCACCGGGAGGGGAGAACACAGGACAGAATTCTTCTCTTTCGGTCTTACTGGGCCAGTTAGGAGAGATCAGGGCTGAGAAATGAGAAATTTTCCCCCAAGCATTCTTAGAGATCTCCATCAGAGGCCGAGGATGCAAAGCAGAAAGGGTCCCATTACACCCAGCCCTCCCTAGGGAAAGCTGCCATTTGCATCTCCTGCCTGGAGCCCTTGGAATCTGCAAATAGATTTGTGGTCTATTCAAATCGGATGCTGGATAATAGACTATGGCTGGTGGCCCTGAGTGCAGCTGGGACCACGAGTGATAGAAATGCTTAGCAGGGAGGGGGTGCCAATGCCACTCTCAGAAAAGACCTAAGACCCCATAGGCCAGTCTTCTCTCCTGTCACTTCCTTGGGGAATAGCACCTGTCACTCACTCTCCACTCATAAATGCAGCGAGAAAAATTTGCTTGCCTTTGGATTCAAAGGCCCAGAAAATGCCTTGGAAAACTCAGACTATTCCACCTGGAGATCGTGTCTATACAAAACCCTGCAGCTCCTTCCAGCATTTTCTCAGAGCCATGGCCTGGCTCCCCAAGGAACACAGGAACATCTGCCAGGAGGACTGTCTGGGGGCACCGGCGAGGGAAGCTGGGTTTGCATCCTTTGCTGAGGTTGGAGATAAGAGGGGCGGTGGCTTAGCTCTTCATCCCCGGCCCTCTGCCCCAGCAGTGGACCTATCGAGGCCGTCCACCGCACTCGAGCTGTTCCTAGCAGTCAACGGCATCTGGGAGTAGAACTTAGGAGAGCATCTTCTCTGCACTCCATGGATGTGTGCGGACAGCAAAAGAGTTAAGTCAAAGCAAAGCACGGGCCAGAAGGTGATTCAGGTCCGAGAAAGGAGAGGCCCTGTGTGTGGACCTCTGCATGATCTGTGTTGGAGATGACGGAGCAACACGGCAGCAAATCAGTGCCCAGACGACCTGGAGGAATAGACCCAAGTCCAAGCTGCAAGCCGGAGAGAATACCCAGACTGGCATCCGCCTGAGGCTGCCTCGGACGGAAGAGAACGATGCATCACCACGGTGGACACGGCCGAACGCATCTTTCTATTCATATTTTATTCGCTGCGAGGCCCAACGACACCGAGTGGCACCGATTCACTGATTAAGATCAGCAAGAGGAGCACGGACGCTCAGATAATTTGCTCAGGAGGACAAGGTAGCCAATGTTTATGCTTTATGTTTATACTTTTGACTGAGATTTGTTCAACTTTATGTGAGGTTTATCTTAATATAATAAAAATTAGATACCTCCCAATGACTGAAGCTATATTCACATTTCAATTCCGTTCCCTTCCGAGCGGGAGACACACACGCACGCGTCTGCTCGAACCGCAAACACACACTCACACTCACACACACTGCCACAAACACACGCTCGCATGCACACGCACACACACACTCTCATGCACACACACCACTCACAAACTCACACACACACACACTCATACACATACACACTGTGCACACACTCTCATACACACTCACACACACTCATACACACAACACTCACACACACTTCATTCACACACACACATGCACATAGCACACTCACCATACCTCACACACACCATACACTCACACACACGCACTGCACACACACACTGCACACACTCACTCACACACACTGCATATGCACACTGCACACGCACACCACACACACACACTGCACACACACACTGCACACACACATGCGCATAGCACACTCACCATACCTCACTCACACACACTGCCACAAACACACGCTCGCATGCACACGCACACTCTCATGCACACACACCACTCGCAAACTCACACCCACACGCACACTCATACACACTGTGCACACACACACACTCATACACACTGTGCACACACACACACACTCATACACACTGTGCACACACACAGTCTCATAAACACTCACACACAGTCATACACCAACACTCACACACACTGCACTCACACACACACACATGCACATAGCACACTCACCATACCTCACACACACACTGCACTCACACTCTCACACACACCATACACTCACACACACGCACACCACACACCCACACACTGCACACACGCACTGCACACGCTGAACACGCACACTACACACCCACACACTGCACACACACACACACTGCACACACACATGCGCATAGCACACTCACCATACCTCGCTCACACACACTGCACACACACTCTCACTCCTATACACACACCATACACTCACACTCACACACTCATATGCACACCACACACACACCCACACACTCACATTCATCCACACACCACACACACACTCATCCACACACCACACACTCACACACACATGCACATAGCACACTCACCATACCTCACTCACACACACACACCGCACACTCACACTAATACACCGCACACTCACCACCTGCTTAAACTTCTCCAAAGGCTCCCGTGACCCATAGGCCTCCACACTGCATCTCGGGCCACCTTTTCTGGCGGCTCTTGATGCTTCATTTTATCCACGCTACTGAATATAATCATTTAAGGGGGCCTATGGCTTGCTTCTTTTTTTTAAATTGTAATTTTGTAAAACTTCAAATATACACAAAAGTAGAGAAAATAGTACACTGATCCTCTGTGTATCCATTACTCAGCCTCAAAAGCCACCAACATTTTGCCAGTACTGACGACAGAAGGCTTTTGAGGAGGGTCATTATATGATTCAAGTATTTCTAGTAGCTTTGGCCCAAAAGATTTTGTGTGGTCTTTTGATTCCAGCTAAATTTTTAGTTCCTATTAATATTATTTAGGCTCCAAAATGCATCTTTGAAACACACAGTAACTGAAATATACCAAAATATACACTATTCTTCTGATAAAGATCTCTCTATGTATATTTCCTCTAATTCAACTTTGATGACGTCTTAGTCATGGATCATTTGGACGCAAGGAATAGAAATCAACTCAAAGAAGTAAACAAAAAAGGGAAAATTATTAAAATGATTTAGGGGATCTCATGGCACCCCATTCAGGTATTTGCAGGCTTCATGAAAACTGGGAAACCAGCAAGGTGTCTCACTCTCTCTTCCCTTTCCTCCTCTCTCCACGCTCCGTCAACTCTCTCACTGAACAGCTCTTACCTCTGAGTCTCTGCACATCTGTTCTGGGCTCCTCTCTTCAAACCACCTTCCACTGGAGCCATGTTCAATCATCTCATGATCTCTTGAAATTCCAGACTGTCATGACCCCAGCTCTAAGTAATCTTGCAGCACCAGTGTGCAATGCTAGACTTTCTGTGTCTGTCAATTCTTGGAGGATAACCTAGCACAGCTTGAGTAAGGGATTGACCCCTAGTCTAAGGCAGGAGGCCAGATGACATAATTTCTTCAGGAAGGGATATGGAGGCATTTCCAAAAAAAGAAAGAAAGAAAGAGAAAGATGGAGGGAGGCACATGGGCTAGAAAACCACAGGTGTGTTCTTCTTACACATTGTAACGTAATACAATGTGTTAACAGTGATTATGATCACAATAATATTGTAATATCCCTCTGAGCTGTTGTTCCCTGAATGTAGTCAACAGGAATAAAGGTCTTCTTCTCCCAGTGAGAAGTGTGTGTGTGTGTGTGTGTGTGTGTGTGTGTGTGTGTGTGCGCGCGCGCGCGCGCGCACGTATTCACAAGCTTTTAGAAAAGGGGAAGGGACTGAAGTTGTAGCAACTTGGTGTCATTTCCCCTAAGTGGCATGCCATTCTCCGTCTGTAATTCCCGATTGGCATACATATGTTTGTTGTCTGAATTCTACCTCTTTCGATTCTATTTTGCCCATCTCAAGAATCTTAAAGTAGGTCCTGCTGTAGTTACTTAAGTTCCTCTAAAACACGGCTCTGCTTGTTTTTTCTGACTTATTTGTTTCTTTGGTCATTTTTAATGTGTGCTTTGAAACATAGATCCCACAACTGTTGTTTTCCTTCCTTAGAAAGCATTTGAGCAACCTCACATTACTCCTCAATAAGTCTTTCTCCTTTTTAAGGAATTCTACATCAGTCATAACTACTTGTTTCTGTTCTAATATGCACCAAAAAATCAAGAGGAAAATTTGCCTTAACACCACTTTACCCTATTAAAAACAAAAAAACAAACAAACAAAAAAACTGGCTTTCAGTACTTTCTGAATCTCTTTTCCAGCTTCCCTAAAGCTTATGGCTATGTCTCTTGATTCTTAGTCTTTCTTGCCCAAGGTGTGTTGGCAAACCAGCTCTCTGGGAAAAAAGGAAAGAGCCCAGATGTATAGAATTTTCTGATTTCGTTGTGTAAATACTTTCACTGTCATGGAATTCAAACTACTAACGTGATGTCACCGAATGGGAAGTTGGAATAAATGCACACTACCCATGTTCTCTAGCTGATGGGAGCCCAGGCCAGCACACCACTCTCTTTTCCTTTCAGGCATAATAGCAAAAAGGTTGAACATATACATTTTAGAGCCACACAATCTAGATTTCAAACTAGTACAAGACCTTGACAAGTTGTTTAAATCCTCTAAACCTCTATTTCCTTATCTTTAAAAATAAGTGTAATAACAATCTTTGTCTCACAGGGTTAGTGTTGTAATGTGCAAAATTCTTAGAATAGTGCCTAGTGTATAGTAATCACTCTAAAGTATGACCCATTGCTCGACTGAAAACCAAATGGTGGTGTTTGGATTTGCCACTAGATGGCACTCTCCTCACTTCTGTAGTACCAACCTATTCTGCAGAAAGCAGATGTATTTGCAAATCAACAAACCACTATTTCAATTATGTGAATTAACTGACATTTTCCCTTTGTCATCTCCCACTTTAAGCTACATGTTTTCCTTTGAAATTCCACTGAGAACTCAGCGACTGGCCCTTGGGGGTCAGTAGCCACCTCTAAAGCTCTATGCAGAAGCTATTCTCAATCAAGGGTTGCTAATCTTAGTGAATTGTTGTAAGAATTAACACCAAAGCCACAGATGTCCTTGTTACTGAAGGAGTCAATTCCCTGGCCTTTGCCCTCTTCTGTCTCCTCTCACTCATAAAAATAAAAAAAAAATTTAAAAAGACAAGATGGCTTTAAACCTAACCTCCATTACACAATTTGTTTTCCTGCTGAGTCACTGAAAGGAGATCATAAATCAATTCAACAACAGTTCAGTTCTATAAATGTTTATTGAGCATGTGAGATACTGTGCTAGGTAGTAAGGCTATTAAGACAAACAGGAATCATATAGAAGCAAGGAATTTACCTATCAAATCTACTAGATCTTTACAGAAATAAAATATTAACTTTTCAATGAACCCAACAATTTACTGTAAAACTTTCACAAGTATAGAAGAATAATAGTTTTTGAATAGCTAATATTTCCACCATATATTAAGGCATACTAAGTTATAGTTAGACTAATACAAAAGGAAAATGAGCATAAGAACAGACTCATTTGTCCATGGTAACTTAAGATACGACAAAAGTGAACCACATATAAATAAGTAAAGAATATATTATTTATTAAATGGTATCGGGCATGAGGCTCACTTTTTGGAGAAAGATAAAGTTGGATCCCTTTTTTTCCTTTATAAAAAGGTAAATCCAAAAGGATAAAAAACCTAAATGTGAATGGTAAATTTATAAAACTAATAGAAGAAAACATTAAGTAATTTTGTGGCCAAAGACCCCAAAAGGTCAAATCATAAGGCAAAAATTGATTGGATTTCAGCTCAATGAAAGGCACGGATGACAGCGAGGGAGAAAACATTGAAAATTGGTGTGCACACGTGCACACACACCCAAATGCACATGGGCAGAGGAAACCCAAATGGCCAGCACACGGAAGAAGTGCTCATACTTACTTGTAACTAGAAATACTCAGATTAAAACAAAGTACTATTTTACAGTCATTAGAATAGCCATAAATTACCAAGTGTTGGTGAGGATGTGAAGAAAGGAAAACCCTGATGCTGTTGGCAGGAGTGTCAAATTGTACCATCATTCTAGAGAGCAATCTGTCAGCGCCCGATGAAATAAAATATTCACATACCCTTTCACTCAGAGATCCACTCCTGGATAAGTCCCCGAAAGAAACCCTAGCACAGCTTCATGAGGTGAGATAGATAAGAATGTTCCTTTCTTTACAGTTTGTGGAGGAAGCGAGCTGAAGCCACCTCATATGAGAATGGGTCAGTAAAGCATGGTGGATAGCCAGGGAAGAATAGCATGCAGGAGTCAGAAGCTGTCAACTAGATGTGCTAACAGCTACACGGAGAGAGCAAAAAAATATAAGAAGCACAAGATTCCCAATGCCATTTGTGTTCATGAAAAGCACCTCATACACAAACAACCTGATATGTTTTAAGAGGTGATGTTCATGTCCAAGGTCATCACCAACCCCAACAGCACATGCATGTAACACAGCAGTTAAGAGCATGGCTTCTGGAGCCAGGCCACCTGGGTTTAAATCTCGGCCCTGTCACCAACTTGCTCTGTCACCTTGGGCAAGTCTCTTAACCTCTCTGTAAATCCGTTTCTTGGTTTGAAAAATGGGAGATAATAATGATGACTACTCGTTTTACTCGAGAGGATTAACTGAATAAACAGAAAGTGCATAAACAATTCCTGCCAATAAATGCTCATGAAGTGAGTGTCGTTGCTGTTATTATTACCAGTAATAATATGAGTGGGGATCAAGGGTGATGAGAAAAATAAGATTTTTTTAAAAAAGCAGTGGAAGGGGACTTGTGTGTGTAATGGTGAGCTAGGAGTTACAGGGAGTGATTAACTCCAATTCCATCTGTACCTGAGGTTTAAAACAAACACACATGCTTTATCCTCCCAGTGGAAGCTTACAATGTGGTGGAGGATATCGATCGTCTCAATGTGATGTGCTAAGGTCTATGATAAGAGACTGCACAGGGGGACGAGAACACAAAAGAGGGACACTTAGCCAAGCCTGGAGGTTCACAAAGGAATTCTAGAGGATAGGAGTCTTGGGGAACAGTATGGTTTAGAGTTTAAGATTTGGGACCTGGATTAGGGTCACAGAAGTGCTTGTTACCAGCCTATATGATTTTTGGCAAGTTACATACAATACCTAGAAAACACCCATGCCTAAGAATATATTAACAGAGCTCAAAGACCCAGAGGAATCTCACCATAACCTGAACTATGATTGAACCTTCTCTCAAGGTAGTTTCTATCTTAAGAACAATCCTCCCTGCATATCATATATTAATGACATATATGTTAACCTAAAGGCCTAAAAATTTTCCAAACACATTGGAGGAAGGTGTCTCATTCTTTTGTAAGAGTCTGCAAAGTGAGAATGCAGAGTGGTGATCGTATCAGATATTGAAAGAAGAAGTAGGTGGTGGCTGTGGTCATCTTTAAAATCAGGAGGAAGTAATTCCCAGCCAGAGGTAACTGGCTCATGAGCTTCTTTCTGACAGTCAGCCCACATGCTGTCATTGCCATGTGCACTTAGGCTACCAGCTGCTATGTTAAAAAGAAATCCACCAGCTACACAGATGAAGTCAGTAGCTAGAATGTTATTTTGTCCTGAGAAAGTGGTTCTTGGTCCAAGAAAAGTAACTCAGTCACTGAAGGGCTTACAAATCCCAGTCATAAAATAGTCGCTAGGTTTGTTCGTTTTTCTCATGGAAAGAGCATAAAAATAAAAATACTTGAGTAGCCTGAAATTTGCTTAGGGAATGACCTTGGAAGCTAAGAAGGAAAAGAACACCACAGAGATCTCTGAAGGCACAATTCCCATGGACAGAACTAAATGGTATGTTCTCTAGCAGTTTTGAAACCAAGATCAAGTAAGGAAAAGTAGACAAAGTTCATTCTTTGAAACAGTACAATTTCAGACAAAGGAAGTGGCCACCAACACTTAGTGTTAAGTCCACAGAGGTTGGCTCTGGATCGCATAGGTCCAAGTCCCACCTCCACCACTTACAGGCTTTAATAACTTGTACAATTTTTTGAATCTCTCCCCATGCCTCAGTTTTCCCATCCTACCAGAATGGTCACATTGGAGAGCAGTTTGTAAGTTTCTTTACAAGGTAAACATAAACTTACCATTCAACTTAGTGTGGAGTATACATAAAGCAAATGTATTTCACAGGGCCTGATTTTCCAAAGCCTTGAAGTTTCAGCTTTAGCCTAACTTCTTAAAAGCACATATAAAATGTTGACCTTGCAAAAAACAGGAAATTTTCCCCAGGCTATAGTCTCTGTTGTAAGGTAAAGAATTGTAACACAGCAAGGTTGCTGGCTAAAGGACAGACAAGTTAGGCCGGCCCGTGGCTCACTCGGGAGAGTGCGGTGCTGATAAAGGACAGACAAGTTACTAATTGATATGTAAAGATACTGGGAAGCTGCCATAGGGAGAAAGAATGTTTGCTAAGATCAAGCTTTTGTTGGTGGATTGACAACCTCTTGCAAATTGCATTATGGAATGTCACTCTGCTTGTTTTACTGAATGTTACCAGCCTATATTGTTAAACTGTAACCCCACCTGTGTTCTCTTCCTATAACTTCCTGGTCTGGAGAATAAATGTGGGGTAAGAAACCCAGTTCTTGGTTAATTTCCCAAAAGGAAGGAATGCCTCTCTCTTGAGGGTCCTGGGAGATTAACCCCTTCGGGGCTTCTCACTGCTCAGAAGAGATGGTCTTTGAGTAATCCTTTGCAGCTCTGTCACCCAGGGGAAGAGGGGTGACAAATCCATGGGAGGCAAAGCAATAACTTAGTAATTCCACTCCCGGCTATCTATCCCCTAAAAATAAAAACATATGTTAACACCTAGAGTTTTATGCAAATATTCACAGTAGCACTGTTCATAATGGCCAGCAAATGGAAACAATTCAAATGTCCATTAACTGGTGAATGGATAAACAAAATGTACATCCATGCGATAGAATACTATTCAGCACTAAAAAGTAAAACACAAACAAAAAACAAAAAAAACTACTGATATATGCTGCAACATAATGATGAACCTCAAAAACATAAAAACATCATACTAAGTGAAAGAAGCCAGATGCAAAATACTATACATTGTATGATTCTATTTACGTGAAATTTCCAGGACAGGCAAATCTATAGAGACAGAAAGATTTGTGGTTTCCTAGGGCTTGGGTGCGAGTGGGACTGACTGCAAATTGGCACAAAGGAATTTTTTGAGATGATGGAAATGTTCTCAGACTGCGTTGTGGTGATGGCTTCACAACTGTATAAATATACTAAAAAGCATTGAATGGTACAATTATAATGGGTGAATTTTATGATACATATATAAAACTGCTAAAAAAAATAGTTCCTATCTTGTATGGTTATTGTGAGAGTTAAATTAGGTAATATTTATGAAATCTTTAAAACAGGGTCTGACATAGTGATCTCCACGTGTGTTTGCTAAATAGTAAAAATAAATATTTCTGGCTGTGTGATTCACCACACAAGTAAATTACTAACAGTTACTGTATTTTTTTCTGTACCATAAGGAAGCAATTCTAAGTACTTACACAATGGAATTACTTCTCTTCTACAAAATATGTTTTCAAAATCACACTAAGCTTGAAGTCATTCAAGTAGAGACTATGAAACTTGTCACATGACCTAGCCTGTACCTGCCACAGCTCCAGCCTCATCTCTTGCCATCACGCTCCTCCAGATCCTAAGGCCAAAGAGAACTTCTCTCAGTTCCTCAAGACTCCAGACAACAAGCCTTTGACCATGTTGCTGGCTCTGTGTGGAATATCCACCTGTCCTCCCTCTCTGCTATAGAGTGAATGTTTGTATGCCACAAAAATTGTATATGAAATCCTAACCCCCAAGGTGATGGTATTAGGAAGTGGTATCTTTGGGATGTGATTAAATCATGAGGGTAGAATCCTTATAAATAAGATTAGTGCCTTTACCAAAGAGCTCCCTTGTCACTGGTCACTTCCACCATGTGAGGAGACAAGAAGAAGATGCTGTCTATGAACCAGGAAGCAACCCTCACCAGACATGAAATCTACCCACTCCTTGATCTTGGACTTCCCAGCCTCCAGAACTGTGACAAATAAACTTCTGTTGTTTATAAGCTACTCAGTCATGGTATTTTATATCAGTCTGGCCTAAGATACTCCCAATGGTCTATTTCCTACCTATACTTCAAGGCTTTGTTTAGGGTCACTTCCCCTGGGAGGCTTCTTTTGGTTCTTTCTCATTGTCCCCAAGGCTCTCCCCAACACACACACACACACACACACACACACACACAAACACACACACACACACACACACACACACACACTTCACACTTTACATTGAATTTGCCAATCAACTTTTTGCCTTTTGACTCCTATATCAAAGGATTACAAGTGCTCCTATCCCCAAGTATGCAAAACAGCACGTGGGACAGAAGGGACACTTAGTAAACACCAGTGCAGTGGTTCTCAATCAGAGGTGATTTTGCCATCAGGAGACATTTGGCAATTTTGTCATCTCAAAAAACTTTATGAAATTTTCAGTCAATCCCTGCTCTCACTGCCAATCTCAAGAGAAACCACTGATTTGCTCTGTCTTTTCAGGAAATTTTATATAAATAAAATATAGTCCTTTGCATCAGTCTTCCTTCATTTAACATAATATTTGATTGTCACAACTGGGATGCAAGAGGGCGCTACTGGTATCTAGTGGATAAAAGAGAAAAATGCTGTCAAAACATCTTACAATAAGGAATATTGTTCCCCACAACCAAGAATTATCCAGTCTACTGTATCAGTAATGCTGAAGTTGAGAGATCTTGCACTAATGGAATGAAAAAGTGTGAAGTAATAAACAAATGAATTTTTTAGACCTAAATTTAATGTTCTCACTGTCCTTTCAAATTCTAAAATGAAGTCTGTGAAAATATTTCCATATCTCTTCCCTTCCCACACTTGAACTTTGTTTCTCTAACAACATTACTTTCAAAGAACTCATCAGGATGGAGAAATATCAGGATTATTGCATCTGGGGGCACTGCAATGTTCTGCACAGGTTCCTTTCAGACATAAACTTGAGCCGGCGGGGTGCTGCCAGCAGACAGTCAGCTGTCAGTCCTCAGATGAAGAGTCACTTCAGCCAAGGTCAGACCCCCTTCTCAAGGCAGCCCATGTCCTGTGACTGGCTCATGAGCAGGTGTGAAAGCCCAGTCAATTCACCTGGATGCAGAATAACCTTGAAGGGCAATCCCAGCTTCAGATTTCCTTGTGGGGGGTTGGCCAACTTCTTCCTCAGCCTGATCCTCTTCTCTTCTCCCTTCTTTTCCCCTCCCTTCCTTTCCCTTCTCTTCCTTTCCACAGGGAGTGATCATAAAATCAATCCCTAATAAATCTCCTCCACTCTAATCTCCAGGATTCTGCCTCCCAAATGTGACAGTATGAAACAATGAGTCTGGCTTCTACAATTTATTTTGGAACAGGAAGATTTTTAATGCACAAAAAAAATTACCTGCAAACTAATCTATTGTGACAGAAACAGACCACTGGTTGTTTGGGGATGAAGGGTGAGCAGGGGTGGGAAAAGGTATTGTGAATGTTTATTTTCTTGATTGTAGTGACATTTTCACAAGTGTATACACATATCAAAACTTATCAAGGTATACATACACTTTGAATATGTGCAACTTATTGTATGTAAGCTCTACCTTAATGAGGCTGCTTTATAAAAAAAAAGAAAAGAAAAAGAAAAAAATATATTATCAAGTCCTTAAAGAAAATCAGAGAAATTGGGAAAAATTGTTCATGATCCCTAATACAGCTATTTTCATTTTCTTTGTTTTTTGTCCATGTAACGCATATTTTATAAAAATATAATTACAGAACATACTAGCTGTTGTCTCAGCTTCCTTGTTGTCACACTGTCATGTCCTGATAAACTGTGAAAATGAGCTGTGAGATGTTCCACCTAAATTTGTTATTAATCATATTTAAGGTACCCCAGTTGGCCAAGGTTTATTTACTTTAATATAGCACAGCATGTCCAACTTTACTCTCTTGCATTTTGGTATGGTTACTTAAGTGAGAAAGCAAGCACACAGAATTTCACATAACCCATGGTAAATCCTTAGGAAAATGTCAAGCACTGAGAATCAGTATGTAAATACTGAGTTGTGACTTGGAAAATGTTATATTTTAACACTGTGTCACACATCTTGCTACATGGCCTTCATAAATGACATTTTCCTAAATCAAAGTAAAATATACGAATGGTAATAAATCACATAAATGATAATCTCTTTGTACCCCACTCCCTTTTCTGTCAGTACAAGTATCTAATGGCAACTTTCTTCCTTCCTTTCCCACTTTTTCTTCCATTCTTCCTCCCTGCAAACTTCCCTACTCCCAATCCTCCCTCCTAATTTCCTTTGTGTCTGTCTTTCTTTCTGTGAAAAAAATTCACATTGGTCAAAATAAAAAAGTATTACCCTGTCACTCAGTCATCTAGCTTCCCTCCTCAAAGGCAACCATTTAGTTGATTCTTTGTCTCTCTATGAAGCAATATCAAGAAGCACATATTTCTATGTATATATTTGTATATGTGGAATACACGCTTGCAGAGTATTCCAACACATTAAAATAATAACAATAGTATGCAGTTATACTTTTTCACTTATTAATATTCAGAATATCTTCCAATATTAATATAAAAAGAGCTTCCAAACTCTTTCTAAAGTTACAAAATATTTTCAATATTGATGTATTGAAGAAGTTCCAAAATGATGAACATTTAGGTAGTTTCCAACCTGTTGCAATTATAAACAAAACTGTAATAAATAACTTCAAAGGAAGGCAGGCACATGTCCCCACATATCTGCAAAGCAGAGCTGCTAGTCCTACCTAACCCTAGTGGTTAAGTAATGACCTTTCCCAACTCCAGAACCCAGACCGAGGTATTTCCTGGGCCTGGGCAAAGAGGCAAGCCTGCAATTATTGATATCTGTGAAGCATGGCCTCTGGCCCTACCTATCCCAAATGGAAAATTGGCAACACTTAGCCTCAGTGTCTGACCTACAGCCCTGTCCAACTACAGATTCCAAACAGCAGTACCACTCATCCAGGAATACAGCCTATAACCAAGCTCAATCAGGTAATTGTAGTGTGCAGCCAAGGCTCTGTCTAATCACAAAGTCCAGTCAGTGACCTCACTGGACTGTGGAACACAGACAACATCCTCATCCAACCTCAAAGCACAGGCAGTAACCCAGGCTAAAAACCTAACAGTAAGGTATGCCTGCTCATGGTTTCTACCAACTAGCCCATCCAGAATTCCAGGCTGGACTAAATGATAAAGGTCTATCTCCACCAAAGAGCACGTTCAAAGGCCAAAAGAGGTGGTTCCTTCCTCATATGTGCAGATGCCAATGCAAGAACAGGAGCTGACAAAGAATTACAGAAATATGGCACCAACAATAGAAACTAATAAACCTCCAATAATGGACCCTAAAAAAATGGAGATCTATAAAGTGACTGACAAAGAATTCAGACCAATCTTCTAAAAGAAGTTCAGAAAGCTACAAGAATGTACAAATAGAAAATTAAATGAAATTTGGAAAACAATACATAAACAAAACAAAAAGTTTCACAAAGAAATAGAAACAAACAAACAAAAATGCTATAGACAAAGAATAAAATAAGTAAAATGAGATATTCAATAGAACATTTCAATGGCAGACTCAATCAAGCAGAGGAAAGAATCAGTGAGCTCAAAGACAGGATATTTGAAATTATTAAGTCAGAGAAGGAATAAGAAAAAAAAATAAAAGAATTTTAAAAGCCTATAAATATGGACATCATCAAGAGAATTGGAGCTTCAGAAGAAGAAGATAGAGAATAGGGCCCAGAAGCATATCAAGGAATTAATGACCAAAATTTCCCAAATCTGAAGAAAATCAACAATATCCAGCTACAGGAAGCTCAGAGATCTCCAATCAAATTCAACCCAAAGAGGAGTTCACCAAGACACATCATGATCAAGCTATAAGAAATCAAAGACAAAGAAAAAATTCTGAAAACATCAAAAGATAAAAAAAAACACATTGAAGAAAGTTTCTGTACAATTCTCAGTGAGTTTTTCAGCAGAAATCCTTCAAGTACAAGAAAGAATGAGATGATATATTCAAAGGGCTGAAGGGAAAAAAAGCCGCCAACCAAGAATACTGTACTTGGAAAAGCTGTTCTTCAGAAATCAGAAAAAAATTAAAACTTTCCCAGGCAAACAAAAGCTAAGGGAGTTTTATTACCACTAGGGCTGCCTTCAACAAATTGCTAAAGGGAGCTCTTTAAGCTGATATATAAAGAAAGGCTGCTAATGAATACCATAAAACACATGAAAGTACAAAACTCAATGGTATAAGTAATACATAGTAATATTCAGAATACTGTAATACTGTAAGTGTGGTGATTAAGGCAATTTTATCTCTAGTGTGAAAGTTAAAAGACCAACTATGAAAAATGACTGTAGCTACAATAAATGGTTAAGGGATACAAATTACAAAACGTGTAAATTTTGACATCAAAATTATAAAATGTGGGGGATGGGAGGGAAAGAGTAAACTTTTTGTACCTGATTAAACTTAAGGTATTTTCAGCTTAAAGTAGCTTATTATAAGTTGTTACACTTCCCTCTGTATAACCGAGACAAAAAAAAAAAAAAAAGAATCACTCAAAGCACCGTGAATGAGGCCTTGAGCAACTGCAGCCCATTAGGGGAGCAGCAGCCCCGATTCAAAGTCAGCCTTTCTTTTTATTGAAAAGACAAGGAAGTTTCACAAGAAAAATCAGTTGATTCAATCATCAAAGAAGGACATAAAACAGGCAGTGTTACAGAAGTAAATTATGGCTAAGTGTAGCTTTAAACAACTGAAACTAGTAACAGCAGTAAAATTAGCAATGTGACATTCCAGAATGCAATTTGTAAAAAGCTAAGTCAATCCATGCAACAGCTTGTCTTTAGCAAACATTTTCTTTTCCACATACTTCCCTACGGTGATTTCTTTGGCATATTTAAACAGCATTCAAGCAGTTTTCTTAGCACATCTTAAGAACAATCAGCAGGTTAGATAGTCAATTGTCCTTTGAGCTGGAATCAAACCAGCAACCTAAAATAGTCAAAGTACATAATCCCATCCCTAAACAGTGATTAGAATTGGTTAGATGACTTTTGGCAAACTTATCTGTGGACTATTGTCCCCTACTCAAGGACTATAGCCCCATGCATGCATTTACCTAAAAATCCTATTCTAAGATCAAAGGAGAATCAAGATTTCTAACCCCTCAACAGTAAGTAAAAGATATTTTAAGTAAGCCTTGTAACTGCAAGACAAAAACCTGCAGTAGTTTCACAAAACATGAAAAGATTCAAAGCATACACCTACATAAAATCATCAAACCACAAAGAAAGAGAGAAAAAAAGAAAAAGAATATCTACAAAACAATCAGAAAACAAATTACAAAATGACAGTAAAAAGTCCTCACCTATCAATAATAACTTTGAATATAAATGAGTAAAATTATCCAGCCAAAAGTCACACAGTGACGAAATGGATAAAAAACAAGACCCAACTATATGCTGCTTACAAAAGAGTCACTTTACTAAGAAGGACACACATAGACTGAAAGTGAAGGTAGGGGAAAAAGACATTCCATGCAAATAGAAAACAAAAGAGAGCAGAAATAGCAGTATTCATATGAGACAAAATAAACTTTAAATTAAAAACTATAAAAGGAGACAAATGAGATCATTAAATAATAATTAAGGGGTTAATTCATCAAGAGGATATAACAATTTTAAATATATATGCACCCAACATTGGAGCACATAAATATATAAAGTAAATATTAAATGATCTAAAGGAAAAGGTAGACTGTAATTCAGTAATAGTAAGGAATTTCAGTACTACACTTTTAACAATAGACAGATTATCTAGAAGAAAATCAATAAGGAAACATTGGACACCTTAGACCAAAGGGACCTAACAGACAAATACAAAACATTTCATCCAATAGCAACAGAATACACATTCTCCTTAAGTGCATATGAATTATTCTTTAGGATAGATTCAGATGTCAAGCCACAGAACAAGGCTTACAAATTCAGGAAGATTGAAATTATATCAAGTATCTTTTCTAATCACAATGATATCAAAATAGATATCAATAACAAGAGTAATCTTGGAAAATTCACAAATATGTGAAAGTTAAACATGTTCCTGAACAACCAGTGTCCAAAGAAGAAATCAAAAGAGAAATCAAAAAATATCTTGAGACAAATGTAAATAAAAATGCAACATATGAAAACTTACAAGATGTGGCAAAAAACAGTTCTAAGAGGAAAATTTATAGCTATAAATGCCTATACAAAAAAAGGAGAAAAAGCTCAAATAAACAATACAATGTTATACCTCAAGGAACTAGAAGAAGAAGAACAAACTACGCCCAAAGTTAGCAGAAGGAATAGAATAACAAAGATCTGAGCAGAAATAAATGAAATAGGGACTAGAAAAACAAAAGAAACAAACAAACAAAAATTATTGAGATTTTTGTTAAGTTGGTTTTTTTGAAAATATAAACAAAATTGACAAACCTTAGCCAGACTAAAAGAGAAAAAGAGAGAAGACTCAAATAAATAAAATCATAAATGAAAGAGAAGATATTACAATTGATACCCCACAGAAATACAAAGAATTATATAAAACTACTAGGAACAATTATGTTCCAACAAATTGGATGACCCAGAAGAAATGGATAAATTCCTAGACATATACAACCTGCCAAGACTGAATTATGAATTCATAGAAAATCTTAATAGACCAAGAATGAGTAAGAAGTTTAAATCAGTAATAAAAATGTTCTCATCAAACAAAAGCCCAGAATTGGATGGCTTCACAGCTGAATTCTACCAAACATTAAAAAAAAGAAAAGAAAGAAAAGAAAAAGAAAAAGAAAACCTGATACCAATCCTTCTCAAACTCTTTCAAGAAACTGAAGTTGAGGAAACATTTCCAAATTCATCTTATGAGGCCAGTACTACCCTCATACCAAAGCCAAAAAAGGACACTGCAAGAAAAGTAAATTATAAGCTAAATTTCTGATGAATATGGATGCAAAATTTCTCAAGAAAATACTACAAATTGAATTCAACAGCACATTAAAATATCAGTCATTATGATCAAGTTGGATTTATCCCTTGGATACAAGAGTGGTTCGATGGTTCAACATACACAAATCAATAAATGTGATACATCACACTAACAGAATGAAGGACAGAAACCATATGATCATCTCAATAGTTGCAGAAAGCATGTGACAAAATTCCACATTCTTTAATGGTAAAAACTGTCAACAAATTAAATATAGAAGGAATTTAACCAAACATGATAAAAGCCATATATGACAAGCCCACAGCTAACATCATTCTCAACAGTGTAAAGTTAAATGCTTTTTCTCTAAGATCAGAAATAAGATAAGGATGTCTACTCTCACCACTTCTTTTCAACATAGTACTGAAAGTCCTAGTCAGAGCAATTTTCCAAGAGAAAGAAATAAAAGGCACCCTAATAGGAAAAGAATAAATGAAATTGTCTTTGTTTGCTGATGACATATATCTCCTATATAGGTAATTCTAAAGACTCTACCAAAAGAAAAAACAAAAAACTGTTAAAACTGATAAACAAATTCAGTAAAGATGCAGAATGCAAAATTAGAATACAAAAATCAGTAGTGTTTCTATACACTAATAATGAACTATCAGAACAGAAATTAAGAAAACAATTCCATTTATGATAGCAACAACAACGACAAAATACTCAGGTGTAAATAGTTACATCTGGTTAAAAGGAGGTGGAAGATCTGAATACTGAAAACTACAAAACATTAATGAAAGAAATTGAAGAAGATACAAATAAATGGAATATTATCCTGTGTTCATGGATTGGAATAATTAACATTATTAAAACATCTATACTTCCCAAAGCAATCTACAGACTCGATGCAATCCCTATGAAAATTCCAATGCCATTTTTCAAAGAAATAGAAAAACAATTCTGAAATTTGTATAGAACAATAGAAGGCCTCAAATAGCCTAAACAATCTTGCACAAAAAGAACAAGGCTGGAGGCATCATACTACCTAACCTCAAAATACACTTTAAAGCTATAGTAATCAAAATAGCATGGTATTAGCATAAAAACAGACACATCTACCAATGCAACAGGATAGAGTTCCCAGAAATAAACCCACACATTCACAGATGATTGATTTTTGATATGGGTGCCAGGAATAAACAACAGGGAAAGGATAGTCTCTTCAATAAGTTTTGTTGGAAAACTGGATATCCACATGCAGAAAAATGAAATTGGCTCTTTATCTCACACCGTATAAAAAAACAACTCAAAATGGATTAAGGACTTAAATATAAGACCTGCAAGTGTAAAAGTACTAGAAGAAAACATAGGGAGAAAACTCCACAGCATTGGTCTTGATTTCTTGGGTAGGACTCCAAAAACATAGGCAACAAAAGCAAAAATAGACAAATGGCATTGCATCAAGCTAAAAAGTTTTTGCACAGCACAGAAAGCAATCAACAGAGTGAAGAAACAACCCACAGAGCTGGAGAAAATATTTGCAAACCACACATCTGATAAGGGGTTAATATCCAAAATATATAAGACACTCAGACAACTCAATAATAAGAAAATGAATAACTTGATTTAAAAATGGGAAAAGAACTTGAACAGCCATTTCTCAAAAAAAGAGATTCAAATAGCCAACAGATATATCAAAAAATGTTCAACATCTCTAATCAATAGGGAAATTCAAATTAAAACCATAATAAGATACCACCTCACACCTGTTATAATGGCTATTATCAAAAAAAATACAAAAGGTAAGTGTTGACAAGGACGTGGGAAAAAGGGAAACATTGTACTTTGTTGGTGGAAGTGCAAATTAGTACAGTCATTATGAAAACCGGTATGGAGATTCCTCAAAAAACTAAAAATATAACTACCAGGCCAAGCCCGTGGCGCACTCGGGAGAGTGCGGCGCTGGGAGCGCCGCGACGCTCCCGCCGCGGGTTCGGATCCTATATAGGAATGGCCGGTGCACTCACTGGCTGAGTGCCGGTCACGAAAAAGACAAAAAAAAAAAAAAAAGAAAAGAAAAGAAAAGAAAGAAAGAAAAAATAAAAAATAAAAAATAAAAATATAACTACCATATGATCCAGCAATCCCACTTCTGGATATATATCCAAAGGAAATCAGATCAGTACATCAAATAAATATCTGCACTCCCATGTTCATTCCAGCATTATTCACAATAGCCAAGATATGGAAACAACCTAAGTGTCCATAAACGGATAAATTGATAAAGAAATTGTGGTATATATATATATATATATATATATATATATATACACAATGAAATACTATTCAGCCTTTAAAAAGAAAGAAATTCTGTCATTTGTAACAAAATGGATGAACCTGGAGGACATTTGTGCTAAGTGAAATAAGCAAAACACGGAAAAACAAACACCACATGATCTCACCTATATGTGGAAAGTCAAACTCATAGAAGTAAAGAGCAGGATGGTGCTAGTGTGGGCAACCAGCAATAGGGTGACATGGTATAGATGGTATAAAGTTTCCATTAGCTAGGAGGAATAAGTTTTTGAGAACTACTGCACAGCATGGAGACTGTAATTAATAATAATGTACTGTATATTTCAAAATCTTTGAAAGAGAATATTTCAACTGTTTCATCACAAAAATTGGTGAGGTGATGAATATGTTAATTAGCTTGATTTGATCATTCCGTATCGTATACATATATCAAAACATCACATGTACCCCGTAAATATATACAATTATAATGTCAATTAAAAATAATAAATAAATAACCTCATAGCACATTATATTGCATGTTGGCAAACATGTTTATAGTATAAATTCTTAAAAATGCTGTATAAAGCACTTGTGCATTTGTAAAACAGAAAGATAATGCTCAAGTGCACTGTGTGGAAGTTGCAGCAATTTATCCACCCACTGGTTACATAACAGGATGACTTTCCATGAATCTCTGCCAACACGGAGTCATCACATTTTTTATCTTTGACAACTTGATAGACAAAAGCATATCACAGTGTTGTTTTAAATGGCAATTTTCCTAAGTATGTACAAGCAGCTTTTTTTTTTTTTATATTTGAGAGCCATTTATATGTCCATTTTTGTGAACAGTCTCTTCATTTCCATTGGGCTTCTGTTCGCTTATTGTATTTATTTTTAGCTCTTTCTACATTAGAATAATTAAAGTTAGCTTTTTGACTGTGAAATGAGTGCAGGTACTTTTTTCCAATGTTTGGATTGTTTTTTGTTGTTGTTGTTTGTTTCCTGACTTGTTGGATTTTGCCAAGCATTTTTAAAACTTTTATGTAATTGAATGTATCCTTCTTTTAAGATTTCTGTGTTTAGTATTACAGTTAGCAAGGCTGTCTGTACTCCCAGATTTTTTTTTTTTTTTTAAGTTTTATCGTAAGATCCTCAGGTACTTTATTGGTTTCTTTTTAAAACATTTAAATATCTGATACATTTGGAGACGTTCCATGTGTAAATTCTGATGTATGGGTCCAACCACATTTTTTTGAAGCCTCACAGCTGTCTCAATATCATTTATTATATAATCCATCTTTTACTGATTTAAAAATGCAGCTTACAGCTTTCCTGTATCAATAGTTTAATTATAAATTACATGATTAAAAACTTATTTATTGAGTCAATATAGACAGTATCATTGGCTCATCTGTAAAAGATGAGAATTTGGTTTATACACACTACCCCTCCCTCCCTCCTCCAATGTTTTAAACTTAAAATGTTTTGCTATAATTTATTTACACCACTATTTTTTGTTTTAACAGCTCTAATTAGTATCTAAGATTAAATTAAATAAGCAGCAAGCCATTGGCCTGAGACTGTCTCCCACTTTGAGTTTCTATGAAAAGAACTGCAACCTAACTTTGTACATAAACTAACAGAAACTTAACTTAAAAGAATCTAATTTTCATAGCTGGGTCTCAGCCGATCACAAGCAGCCAAGGTTCAGCCAATTACAGGCAGCCAACTGATCAGGCCATGTCTAAATTAAGCAAACACCTCCCTATAAACAATCAAGTCCTTTCTGTACTCCCCACATTCTGTGTGTAAACACTCTCTGCCCACAGTTGCAGAGCAGAGCTTTTTCAAACTCTTCTAGTTCTGAGTGCTGCCTGATTCATGAATATATTCTTTGCTCAAATAAACTGATAAATGTAATTTATTTAAAGTTTTTATTTTAATTCTGGATACCCCTCTCAGCAATATTAACATAAAGCACATAGAAGTGTATAAATTTTTGTTGTTGTTTTTCTTATTCCATATTCCCCACAACAGGGACCAACCTAATAATAATTATTATAACAGTGTATTGAGGCAGAAAATAAAGGCTCACATCAATGTTTTACAATTCTATCATTCTTAAATATTTATGATTCTATATTGGCATAAATAAATGATTGAAAAGTAAATGTGAAGAAGAGACAATAGTCCTTTCAGAAGAATTCCAATCAATAAATGTATGAAAACAAATATACTACAGTAATAATTGCTACAGGCAAGATTCACTGATGAATGATAAAATTGGCAGGTAAAAGTTTAAGGAGCAATAGAATATTTGCATAGCCTCAACATATCTCCCCCCAACATTTATTAATTACCACGGTGGTTTTACATACATTCACAAATTTTTGAATATTCTTCCCTCCAGGAGGTAGACATAATCTACACACCTTCACCTTCACCCCAGTGTAGGCTGCACTCCGTGACTTTCTTCGCAGGAATAGACTATGAAAAGACAGTAATGTTGTTTTTTACAGTAGAGGAACTTGACAGTTGCTCCACCGTAACAAGATCAAGGTTAACGTGACTAGTGATGAGTCATATTGATCGATATCATGTAACCCCTAATGTGCTGCAAGGAGAAAGGCAACTCACCTCTGCGGTACTCCTCCCCAAAATCCGCAACCCCAGTCTAACTATGAGTAAAACATCAGACAAATCCAAATGGAGGGACATTCTACAAAATAGCTGATCAATACTTTCCAAAAGTGTCAAGGTCATGAAACACAAGAAAAGACCAAGAAACTCCTAGATAGGAGGAGACTAAAGAGACACAACAAGGAAATATTGTGTGGTATGCTGAGTTGGATCCTGGAACAGAAAAAGAATTTTAATGGAAAAACTGGGGAAATCTGAACAAAGTCTATAATTTAGTTAATAGTAATGTACCAACATTAATGTCTTAGTTTCGGTCATTATACCATGGTTACATAAGATGTTCACATTAGGTAAAGATGGGTAAGAGAGATTTGAAAACTCTTTGTACTATCCTTACAACTCTTCTATAAGTCTAAAATTATTTCCAGGGGAGAGGTCATCAAAATGGAAAAATAGGTGGTCTCCAGCATCACTCTCTTCCACAACTGATCAATTTACAACTATTAAAAAGCAAAGACTGCCAGCCAGGGACCACTGGAGCTCAGGGGAAGAGGAGGAGTTCATAAAGGTAGGAAAAGCCATGGTGAGAGAAAGAAGGGACCGCTCTATTTCAAGCCCCAGCCACTTCAGGGCAGCATCAGTGAGGGGTTGGAAGAAGTTGCAGCACACAGAGCAGGAACTGACTGAAGCCACAGCTGTGCACTTTGCATGAAGTTACTTAGAGTCTGCAGGGGAGAAGAGGGCCTCAGAGTGCACCAAACCAGCCCCCAGGCCAGTAAGACCACTGACAGGGTTCCTATGGACTCACATAGGAGTGAAGGGCCTAGCTGACCCAAGAAAAAAGCCACGTAGAGGATGCTGAGTCATCGTGAGGGACCCACACCTGGCCCACCCCACAGGAAGCATTTTCAGTGCAGTAGGGAAGGCTGGCCTGCCAGGGGAACACTGGGGTGTAGAGTAGGCAGCTGATCTGCCTTCTGATTGGTACAATCCCATTCAGTGAAGACTGGTCAGGGAGACAGAAGTGCAGGGAGTTCAGTTTGCTGGAAAGACTCAGTCCCGGGCTAAAATTTCCACATGCCCCAGGTGTATCTGACCTCACAAGATGCAGAAGTGATTAAAAGGCCAACAATTAAAACCTGAGCCACACAAAAAAGCTTTCCCCAAAGAATCAACAGCAAAGCAGCAATTCAGTTTGACCACAGGACTCAAGTGCTGTTGCCCACAGGAAGTCACCCCAGTTTTGGAACTATCCAAAGGACAACAAGTTAGTTCCAGTGCAGAGTTTAAGCAGTGGCATAGGTAATAATCCAATACAGAACTGAAAAAAAAAAAAAAAAAAACAACCCAAAAACAGAGATCAGAGACAAAGGCCTGATATTAACCAGTAAAAGTCTAATACCACCAAAGAACACTTGCAAAACACAGAAAAGGTAGTAGTATCCTCAAATGCCCAGGCAGCATCAACATAAAGACACAAAGATCAAGAAAGAACAGAAAAATATGACAACATCAAAGAAAACAAACATCAGTAATGGACCCAGAGGAAGAGCTGATTAATGAAATAAATAATTATTCAGAATAATGCTCTTAAGGATGTTAAGGGAATCACAAGAAAATACAGATAGAAAATTAAATGCTATCTGGAAAACAATGCAGAAGCAGAATGAGAAACTTTACAAAGGAATTGAATAGATTTAAAAACAACAGAAATTGTAAAAATAAAGAATACATTATCTGTACTCAAAAACTTTATAGAAAGCTCCAGCAGCAGACTTAATGAAACTGAGGAAAGAATCAATGAGCTCAAAGATAAAACATATGAAATTATCAAAACAGAGGAGCAAAAAGAAAAAAGAATAAGAAAAAATGAAACAGAAATACAGCAAATATGGGACTCCCTACAGAATTTGCATACCATAAGGAGAAGAAGGAGATGTGGAAAGCAAATTCAAGGAAATAATGACTAAAAATATCCCAAGTAGGGAGACAGATGACAGCATCCAGTAACAGGAAGCTCAAAAGTCACCAATCAAATTCAATCAAAACAGAAGTGCCCCAAAGCACATCACTATCAAATTATCAAAAGACAAAGACAAAAAAAGGATACCAGAAGCAGCAAGAGAATAGAAACACATAACATTCAATGGAGCTCCGATATGTCTCTCAGCAGATTTCTCAGTAGAAACCCTACAGGCCAGAAGAGAATGGGGTGATATATTTAGAGTGCTGAAGGAAAAAAAACCCTGTCATCCAGGAATTCTCTGTCCAGCAAAACCCACATTCAAATACAAGGAGAAACAAAGTCTTTCCCAGACAAACGAAAGCTAAGGGAATTCACCAACACTAGACCTACCTTACAAGAAATGCTAAAGGGAGCTCAATCTGAAAGAAGACTACACTAAGGAGCAGCAAGAAACCTCGCTAGTAAAAGTAAATTCACGAACATCCACAGAATACCCCAATGTCGTCAGGGAGGTGAATAAACCACTTATATCCTTAGTATGAAGACTAAAGGACAAACCTAACAAGACACAAACATTAATAACAACCGTATAAGAGATAGGCAATATTAAAAGTTATAACTTGAAACAATAAAATGTCAAAAAGTATGGGGTAGTGCAAATGCATAATGCCAGCTTTGGTTCCTTCTTTTTTCTTAGCTATCAAAGTTAAGTTGTTATTAGTCTAAAGTAATCTGTTATAACTATATTTTCTTGTAAAGCCCCATGGTAACCATAACACAAAAACTTATGAGACATACTAAAAATAAATAGCAAGAAATCAAAATAAATCAGACATGAAAAGACACATACTGTATGGTCTCTCATAGAAGTAGAGAATAAAAGAACGATTAGCAGAGTCTGGGAGAGGAAAGGGGTTAGGGGAAGAGAAAGTCTGGCCTAATGAGTACAAAACTATGCTATCTACCTAAGTGAATCATTGTGTAGTATATGCAGGTATTGAAACAACACACTGTACTCTACAAAAAATAAAGTATAAGTAAAATTGGAAAATAAAATTATCCCCAAATATAAAGGTTTTTAAAAATAAATGATTGATCTACTTTCAAAATAAAATTTTCTATTGTCATGCTGAATTAGCTCTTGGTAACTTCTAAATTAATATTATTGGAGAAATACGGAAGTATAATTGTTCAGTTTGACTGGATATGGGCCAATTATTTTAATTTGCAAGTAGGTGAAGATAACATTTCTCATTTCCTGTTGTATGTACTCCATGCAGAGGTTTATTTACATTGTCTCTTTCTATAGCCTGGAGTTGTTTTCCTAATGAATACAAATGAGAAGTGGAATCTTTATTACATGCTTTCCAATTTATAAAATTAGTAATGTTAAAAATAATTTTAATAAAACTAAGTGGGATTTTTTTAAAATTGCTTTCTTTGCAGTGAATGTAATCCCAATATAAGACTATATGACAAATTTGCACACAAATAGAGCAGACCGTTCCCCATTATCCCTACGGGTATGTCTGGAGTGAGACTTCCCCCCTCCCCTACCAGTCTCTCTCTCTTTCACTCAATCAAAAAACTGTACTGATGGCCAAACACGTTCCAGGCATTGTGCTAATCTCTCAGAAAGGGAACACAAGAAAATGTGCAATTTGGAAACTTCTTACTCGCCCCAGTCCCAAGAGGCTCCTGAAACCAAGTAACAATGACAACAGCTAACATTTACTGGAGTCCCTCATTCCTCACAACCTCTCTCCAGGAGGTAGGTGCTGTCACCACGTATTCCCTGTCTACACGGGAATGGGAAGACAGGTTCAGAGGGGACAGTGGCTTGCCGAAGTCGCACAGCCAAGTGAGAGGCGCTCAGGCCACCACTTTGCTCCAGACTGCACCCCATAACACTGCGGAGGACGCGGCCCCGCAGGCTCCCCAAGCCCCGCACCGCGCGTGCGCAGCCCCCGGGGCTCTCGGGCGGAGGCGGCTCGGCGGCCGCGGCTGCGCAGTCCGGCCGGGGCAGACCCGGAAGCGGCGGGGTCTGCGCGTTCCAAACGCCGGAAGCGCGCGCCGCTCCCTACCCAAGCTGAGTTGGCTTCTCCCTGGGCGGCGCGGTTGTGGCTGCAGCATGGGGCCCCTGGCGCGCACCGTGGAGCTCTTCTACGATGTGCTGTCCCCCTACTCCTGGCTGGGCTTCGAGGTGACGCCGGGGGAGCCGGGACTCGGCCGGGGCCTGTAGGGCGAGGGCAGAGGGAAGAGCGAGCGCAGGGGACGAGGACAGAGGTCTCCTGAGATTCCTGGCGCTGCCCGACGGGGTTAGGACCAGCAGAGAGCGCCAGGGCTGAAGGTCACTTTGTGCTTTTGCACGGGATAGAGTCTCTGCTCCAAGTGGAGCCGTTAGATCCTAAGGCAGTAGTTTCCACGGTGATTTGGAAGAAGAGGGGCAGCTCCAAAGAAAGAGAAATTCAGGACACGGCCACCTCCTTAGCGCTCTGATGGCAATTTGGGGAGTGGGATGCAGAACAGGATGGCAACCATCTATGGCAGCAAAGATCCTGGGCTTGATTTCTAGGAGAGGAGAGATTTTTGCCATTTCAAACCAAACAATTTAAAGTGTTCTGATAACCCCTACTGTGCGCTTAGAGCCGCTGGTTGCTATGAAACAACCTTTCCCTTTCCCTTCACTGTTTCATTTTCCATCTTACACACAGACTCTTTCCTCGCCTCTGCTCTGGTAGGTCCTGTGCCGGTACCAGAACGTCTGGAATATCAACCTGCAATTTCGACCCAGCTTCATTGCAGCGATCATGAAAGACAGTGGTAGGAAGAGAGAAGCATTTGCTGCAGAATGGGGTTGGGGGAGGGATGATTATAATGGCCCAGGGGAGCTGTCCTCAACTGGTCTTTATATTGTCACTGGCAGCTAATAAATTCCCCCGTGCCCAAGACCTAGTTAGGGGGCCCCCAAATCTGGGACAGTTTCACCAGTGTGCTTAACTTCTACTGGCAGGGAACAAGCCACCAGCTCTGGTTCCCCGCAAAGCTCAATACATGACAAATGACCTTAAACTCCTGGGAAAGCAACTCCAAGTTCCTATCCAGTTCCCCAAGGATTTCTTCTCTGTGATTCTTGAAAAAGGTGAAGAGCATGCAATGTAGGTGAGGTCTCAAGTGGAGAACAGAGAAGTCCAAGATTAAAGGAAGGAGGGGCTCGGGAGACTAATTTAAATGAAGCATGCCTTGGGAGACCTCAGGTCCAGAGTTGAGCGAGCTGAAGGTTGGGGGGACATAAAAGGGAGGGGGAGCAGGGCAGAGAAACTTGGGTGAGAGGCTGAGGGCCACTGAGCTCTGGGGGATGTCAAAAGCAGGGGAGAGCTGGTCCTCCATCAGGGAACAAGCGAAGGGAGTCCCACCTCTGAGTGCCTCTGCCCCACAGGAAGCTTGTCTGCCATGCGATTCCTCACCGCCGTGAACTTGGAGCACCCGGAGATGCTGGAGAAAGTGTCCAGGGAGCTGTGGATGCGCGTCTGGTCACGGGTGAGGGCTGGGCTCAGGGGAGACCTTGGATGACTTTCTGACCCTTCCCAGAGCCATTTCCAGAGTTAGGATCCTGCCTCCCCGTTGTTGGCTGATCTGCTCCCTCCTGTCACGCCCTCTTGTCACCACCCGCTTCCTGCTGAGTGGTCTCCCCTTCCCAGGATGAAGACATCACGCAGCCGCAGAGCATCCTGGCCGTGAGTGACCTGGCTCCACCCCCACCGTTCTCAGGGAATTGTAGGACAGCTGGCCTTTGCGGGTGAAGAGGACGATCTTTTTGTCCCTGCATGGGAAAGGTCATAGTTGCTTGGGAAAAAAGGATGTCTGTGTTGAGGGGGAAAATTACTGAAAAGTTGGAACTAAGATGATTCTCAAAAGAATGTCGCGAGGTTGAAAGAGGAAGTGCAAAAAGGACAATACATGGATAGAATTTATTTGATGAGAGAAGTTAGTGGGGGAGAGATGATAAGTGTTAGAATCCCCAGATGGGAAGGGATGGGGTATTCACAGGGCCTTAAAGTCCCCAACAAAACCTCATCAGCACATCCAGAGTGGAAAGCAAGAGACTTTAAAAAGAGGCTTTAAAAAAGACAAAAACAGATAAGTGACTAACACCAGAATTATACAGAAGCCTGAGTGAGAACAAATGGAAATGGCTCAAAATGTTGAAAAGTGTGCCAGCGTAGATGGGGGTATGAAAAGTAAGGTTTTCTTTGATTAAACCGGAAAATTCAAACCTATATTTTTCCTCCAGTTTATAAAAGAGAGTTAAGGCATTTTTAAGTTTAATGTATAAACTGTCAAATTACACAAAAATTAAATGTACAAAGAACAGCCAATATATCTTCTAATGTCTTTATTTCTGCAAAGTATATACGTAATTTTTAGTTTGCTTTTTTACTTAATATTTAAGAATCATTTCTATGCTATTTTTAACTCTGAAACTATAGCATTCATTCAGTGGATTTATTTTTTCTTTCTTTAACCATTTCCCTATTGTTGAACATTTGGTCTGAGACACAGTTCTCTAATTTTGCCAAGGCAAAGGCAGTGTCTGGTTAGGGTGGATGGCATGATTTTGTGTGTTCCCCTCTAAGGTAAGGTGGCCAAGGTTCTCAACCTTGGCTGTACATTAAAATCACCTGGAACACCTGGAGCTATCCCGCAGAAATTCTGGTGGATTCCAGGGGATGGGCTGCAAGTTGGGACTTTTAAAAGCTTCCCAGGAGATTCTAATGTGTAGCCAAGGTTGAGAACCACTGATCCCAAACTACAACAAACACCAAACTGAAGCCTTTAGCCATTTAGGAAGGAAAGATCCCTGGACTTCGACTCTAGGGACTTGTATTCTAGCATCAGCTCTGCTACTAACAAGCTCAGAAACTCTAAGCAAGTAGTGTATCGCCTCTGGACTTTAAGCTCCTCCTTTGTGAAGTGCAGAGGTCAGCTAGCTGGTCTCTAAGATGCCCTCTGGTGTTACATTCTGTGACTGACTCTGTGGCACCTGCTCTTTCCACCCTTCTCAAGATTTTGGAGAAAAGAAACACTTCTTGGCAAGGATAGACCTCCACTTGCTAGTGGATAAAAGCATTGCCAGGAAAACGTGGGGCAGAAAATGAAAAGCCCAGAGTTTTCTCGTGAGACCCCCACCCTCCACAATGCAGACACAGTTCTGTTCTGTACACGCTTAGGCTGCAGAGAAGGCTGGTATGTCTGCAGAACAAGCCCGAGGACTTCTGGAAAAGATCTCAACACCACAGGTGAAGAACCAGCTCAAGGAGACCACCGAAGCAGCCTGCAGATATGGGGTGAGCAGTTCCTGATCTGTGTTCCCAGCCCCCATCCTGAACATAGAAACTGAGCTTCTCTGCTGGGTCCCCATGCTCCTGTCCAGAAGCCTCCTGCCCAGCATGAGTCCTCCCCAGCTCTCCCAGACAACCCTCATCATCTCTCTTCCTTTCCCTGAGCCCAAGGAAAGGAGGGAAAGGAGATTGATGGTGAGAGTAAAGACAGACCGTCTAAGAGTTAGAAACAGAGAAGGCGCCTGGAAACATGGAGCCTCTTATCAAATGCCTCCTAGACTGCTTTGCTTCTATGATCCCAGACAAGTACTGACTGAAACCTTCAACCCCAACCTAACAAACACGTGCTCCATCCCCTTCCTCCCTGTTCTGTAACTACTTTCTCCAGGCCTTTGGACTGCCCGTCACTGTGGCTCACGTGGATGGCCAAACCCACGTGTTATTTGGCTCTGACCGAATGGAGTTGCTGGCACACCTACTGGGTAAGTTCAAGGTTCAATGTTGGGCATACTTTGACGCCAACCCCACCCCCATTATATCAGTTGACTGAAAGGAGGGGATTAGAGCAAAAAATGTTCTTGCCAACTCCAGCAACTAACGAAGCCTTATGCAGACAGTCCTGCTCAAGGTTGAGTGGGGAGGGGCCACCTTCACCCGCAGAGGAGAGAAGGACACCTTCTGTACCTTGAAGCCAAGCAGGGCTCTTCCTACAAAACCCCTGGCAGCCTGTGGGGCCAACCTCTACTGTCCGCACACCTGAAAACTGATTCTCTTCATCCAGGAGAGAAGTGGATGGGTCCTGTGCCTCCAGCCCCAGATGCCAGACTTTAAGACTGCCTGGAGAAAGCAGACTATTGGTATAAAAAAGTAGGCCATCTGCCTAACCTCTCTTCCACCTTGGGCCACTAGGACTTGGATTTCTCTATGGACAGAGGTATCCTCTGTGGCCCTGGGGGCTTTCCCTCTTCCCCCTAGCCCCAGGGATGCTGGGGAGGTGTCCACCCTTAGTCTTGTGGCTGCCCTTGATTCTGTGCTTCACAAGTGCCTTTCAGAGAGCCCTAAATTCTTCTTTCCCACAAAATAAACATGTTTCTGGATCTGTGTCTGCCCTGGTGTTGTCGGCATTTTCTCACCTGTGATCACATATTGCCCACTCTAGGGGCTGGGGAAGAAGAGTCTTTCTGCACTCCCAGCCAGGCCAGCTACCCACCTGTCTTGGGACAGCTTGAGTGAAAGCAGTGGAAACAGTCCCCCCTCTCTTACATAGCAACCCCCTTGGTCTCTGCCGGTGAAAGAAAACTAAGCCAGGTGGACTTTGCAACTAACCAGTTTGGCATTTACTGCCTTCTGACCAGCCATAGTGACTGAGACAGGGCTGGGACCAAAGGCCCAGTGGGAGTGAACAGGGAGCAAACCAGAGCATGACTTAGCTTGACCCCAGATATTTACAGTGGTTCCATCCACAGGGCAGGGAGACCAGCTGGAGTTGCCCTGGCCTGGGGAAGTCACTCCCCCTTTCACAGTTGCCTCCCCTCACCCACAATGAGGATCCTGAGAAAACCCCAGAGCTTCTCTTCTGGGTCTAGTAACACTTCTGTTCCCTCCTGCATACCTACAGATTTCCCATTCCCCCAATTATTTAACCAAAGTCTCTGTCTATCTGTGCCCACTGTACAATAAACAGAACGCTAGAGTTTCATTTGTGTTTTGGCTTCTTTGAAAATGGTCTTTTTTCTCAAAGCTAACACCACACTTGAACAGCTGTTGGGCACCAGGTGCAGAGACGTAGGCAGTGTTGAGGGGCTTCAGGGGCAGATGCCATCTTCCCTTTGCTCCCTCCCTCTGGCTTCTCATCTCGTATTCCATTTTCCCTTTTTATTCCCCGTCACTTTCCATCTTCCTCCTCTCTCCCCTTTTCCATAATTCCGGCATCCTCTAGGATGTAAAATCAACTTTACCCAGCTGATCTGTGAAGTACTGCCAAAAGTACATCTCCAAATTAAGTACTCCCTTTTTCAAAAGAATTTTATGACATGTACAGCTAATATTTAATTTAAAATATGGGAAGATGTCTAATCTTAAAAACATAAGGGCAAAGCTTCCCAGAGCATGATGAATGGAGACAGAGTTTCATGAATAAAGATGCTTATCTCATCTCAGTATTACTTGTTACCAAAACTTGTAAACAACTTGAACATCTGACATCAGGAGGATGCCTGAATAAATTACAGTACATCCAGGATGTAATGTTTCATAGCCATCAAAAGTTGTATTTTTGAAAAATTTTTAAGAACATTGGAAATTCTTAGGATACAATATTGAACAGAAAAAGATGAAACTATATGGTATTATCTCAATATATCTTGATATAAAAATATATTAGAGGACATTAATTTATTAATTATCAAATAAATACATCAAAATCTTTCCACTTTATTTGTGTACTGATGGAGTTTGGATGGGTTGGCCCTCCAAAACTCATGTGGAAATCTGATCTCCAATGTGGCTGTGTTGGAAACTGATTGAGTCATGGGGGCGGATCCCTCATGAATGGATTAATGCTCTCCCTGGGGGAGAGGGGATGAATGAGTGAGTTCTGCTCTATTAGTTCCTGCGAGAGAGCTCGTTGCTTAAAAAGGCCCTGCACCTTCTCTCTCTTGCTTCCTGTCACCATGTGATCTGCTTGTACCCGCCGGCTGCCTGCCACTTTCTGCCATGAGTAGACGCCGCCTGAGGCCTGTGCCAGATGCAGCTGTCTCAGAATTGTAAGCCAAATAAACCTCTTTCCTTTATAAATTACCCAGTCTCAGTTAATTCTGTTATAGCAAAACAAAATGGACTAAAACATGTACTTTTAAAATTTTCCCATTTTTTAAAATGATCACATTCTGGGAAACAAAAAAAATTTAAATGAAAAAATAAATTTTGTAAATTAACATTTGGGTACAATTGTGTATCCTTCCCGTTGTTTTTTAAATGTATCAATTGCTTAACTTAATCCTGAGTCTATTCCCAGGTTTAAGTGGGATAATCTTTTATTGTAGATACATACTTCCCTGCTCTGTCCAGTCTTCTTTAAAAGACTTTAGCATCCTATTTTCCTAATCCAATGGCCAACTCTAACCGTCTCTGGAGGAGAAACTAGCTAGACAGTTGGAAACTGAACAGTTTCTAAACTAATCCTTACGCCCCTAATCTAGATTATAATTTCTGAACTCCTTCTACCAGATAGAATCCAAAACAAGAAAGGGGAAAGCCCCCAAATGTAGCTGTATGTTTGCTATTAAAGAAACACTCTTATCTTCTAATACAAGGAGAGTTTCATACTTAATTTTTCCCTTCCTCTTCTGATCAATAGTTGTTATATGAAATTCACAATTATATCAATACTCAGAATTAAGTACTGAACCACTTTCTTGCATTGTATTTCAAATTCCAAGCTTATCAAATACTATTTGTTTCCTAAACAACCTTTTTGTCTATGTATTTTAGATTAAAATTAAATTTCCTGCAAGTTAAAATTCCTGGAAGTGATTTCTTTTACAGAGCCAAACACAAATCGTAATTTTTTAAAAAAAGAAATAATGCACGCATGTGGTAAAAACAAAAACAGCAAAAACAAGGTACCAAGTGAAAAATGAAGAGTCCCCTTTCTCACCCCCACTCCTGCTCTCTAGTTATGTGTGTATTCTTTTTGTAAAATAATACAGAGAGATCCACATGCTCTTCATCCGTTTTCTCTCAATGGTAATATCTTGCATAACTATAGCACAATAACACAACCAAGAAATGGACAGTGATACAATCCATCAATCTTATTCAGATTTCACCAGTTTTTACGTGTTCTCATTTGTGTCTATATTTAGTTCTATATAAATTTGTCCTACGTAGACTCTTGACCACCACCACAGTCAAAATACAGAACATTCCAGCATAAGGTCCCTCGTGCTACTCTTTTATATCCACAGCCACCTGCCTTCCTCCCCACATTCCTAATCCCTGGCAGTCACTAATCTCTTCTTAATTAGATCTCGTCATTTCAAGAATGCTCTGTAAATGGAATCAGATTTGCTTGTTTTTGTTCAGCATAATTCCCTGGAGATCTATACAAGGTTTTGTCATGTATTAAGAGTTTGTTCCTTGGGCTGACTGGTTAGCTCAGTTGTTTAGAGCATGGTGTCATAACGCCAAGGTCAAGGGTTCAGATCCCCATATCAGCCAGCCACCAAAAAAAAAAAAAAAAAAAAAAAAATTGTTCCTTTTTATTGCTGGGTAGTATTCTTTTTTGTTTTTTAAATTGTATTTTGTCAATATACAATGTGGTTGGTTATTGTGGCCCATTACCAAAACCTCCCTCCCTCCTCCCTCTCCCCCCTCCCCCGCAACAATGTCCTTTCTGTTCGCTCATCATATCAACTTCAAGGAATTGTAATTGTTATAATTGTTATGTCTTCTTCCCCCCGCCCCCCCGGTTTGTGTGTGTGTGTGTGTGTGTGTGTGTGTGTGTGTGTGAATTTCTTTATTTATTTTTAGCTCCCACCAATAAGTGAGAACATGTGGTATTTCTCTTTCTGTGCCTGACTTGTTTCACTTAATATAATTCTCTCTAGGTTCATCCATGTTGTTGAAAATGGCAGTATTTCATTCTTTTTTATAGCTGAGTAGTATTCCATCATGTGAATATACCACATTTTCCGTATCCACTCATCCGATGATGGACATTTGGGTTGGTTCCAACTCTTGGCTATTGTAAAGAGTGCTGCGATGAACATTGGGGAGCAGGTATACCTTCGACTTGATGATTTCCATTCCTTTGGGTATATTCCCAGTAGTGGAATAGCTGGGTCATATGGTAGATCTATCTGCAATTGTTTGAGGAACCTCCATACCATTTTCCATAGAGGCTGCACCATTTTGCAGTCCCACCAACAATGTATGAGAGTTCCTTTTTCTCCGCAACCTCGCCAGCATTTGTCATTCAGAGTCTTTTGGATTTTAGCCATCCTAAGTGGGGTGAGATGGTATCTCAGTGTGGTTTTGATTTGCATTTCCCGGATGCTGAGTGATGTTGAGCATTTTTTCATATGTCTGTTGGCCATTTGTATATCTTCCTTAGAGAAATGCCTACTTAATTCTTTTGCCCATTTTTTAATTGGGTTGCTTGTTTTCTTCTTGTAAAGTTGTTTGAGTTCCTTGTATATTCTGGATATTAATCCTTTGTCAGATGTATATTTTGCAAATATTTTCTCCCACTCTGTTGGTTGTCTTTTAACTCTGTTAGTTGTTTCTTTTGCTGTGCAGAAGCTCTTTAGTTTGATATAATCCCATTTGTTTATTTTTCCTTTGGTTGCCCGTGCTTTTGGGGTCGTCTTCATGAAGTTTGTGTCCAGTCCTACTTCCTGAAGTGTTTCTCCTATGTTTTCTTTAAGAAGTTTTATTGTTTCAGGGTGTATATTTAATTCTTTAATCCATTTTGAGTTGACTTTAGTGTATGGCAAGAGGTATGGGACTAGTTTCATTCTCCTGCATATTGATATCCAGTTCTCTGCTGGGTTGTATTCTATGGTGTGAATGGGCCACAGTATGTTTAACCATTCACTTGTTGAAGAACATTTGGGTTGTTTCCAGTCTGGGGCTATTACAAATAAAGCTGCTCTGAACACTCATGTACAGGTTTTTGTGTGCATGTAGGTTTTCATTTCTCTGGAGTAAATGCTCAGAGAATAACTGCTGGGTCCTATGGTAAATTCATGTTTAGTTTGTAAAAAACTGCCATACTCCTTTCCAGAGTAGTGGTACCATTTTACTTTTCCACCAGCAACACATGAATGATCCACTTTCCCCACATCCTTACCAGCATTTAGCATTATGACTATTTTTTACTTTAGCCATTCTGATAGGTATGTAGTGAAATCTCATGTGATTTTAATTTGCATTTCCCCAATGACTGATGATGTTGAACATCTCTTCATGTGCCTATTTGCCATCTGTACATCCTCTTCAGTTAAATGTCTGTTCATGTCTATTGCCTATTTTCTAATTGGATTATTTTGAGAAATTTCAATATTGATTTAATAACAGATTTTAAAAGAATTTTTAAACTATAAAAATACATTTTGACACAATGGGGAAGATGATATGGACTGAATATTAGATGGTATTAAGAATTAATGTTAGTTTTATTAAGTGTGATAATGGCAAGATGGCTGTGCACAAAAGAAGTTCTTATCAGTTGGAATTGCATTTTGAAATATTTAGGATAAGAGTGACATGCTTTTTAAAAGGTGAGAAGGGGAAGGAATAAATGAAACAAGAGTGGCAAAATGTTAATAATTGTTGAAGCTGAGGATGGGTACAAGGGGAGTTCCTTATACTGTCCTTTTCTCTTTTATGTGCTGAGATATTTCCATAATAAAAATGTTTTTAAAAGAGAATATAAGCCCTCAGAGTGAAAGAAATATTTTCAATCCATACATCTGATATGGGTTAATATCCAAACTCAAACAACTCAATAGCAAGAAAACAAATAATCTGATTAGAAAATGGGCAAAGAACCTGAGCAGACATTTCTCAAAAGAAGACATACAGATGGCCAACAGATTTATGAAAAAATGCTCAACATCACTAATCATTAGGGAAAAACAACTTAAAATCACAATGAGATAGCACCTTAACACCTGTTATAATGGCTATTATCAAAAAGATTAAAAGTAAGTGTTGTCAAGGATGTGGAGAAAAGGAAACCCTGGTACATTGTTGGTGGAAATGTAAATCAGTACAGCCATTATGGAAGACAGTATGAAGTCTCTTCAAAAAACTAAAAATAGAATTACCATATGGTCTAGCAATCCCCCTTCTGGGTTATAACCAAAAGAAATGAGATCAGCTAGTTCATTGTTGGTGTATAAAAATACTACTGATTTTCGTATGTTGGTTTTGTATCCTGCAACTTTACTGAATTTGTTTATCAGTTCTAAGAGTTTTTTGGTGGAGTCTTTAGGGTTTTCTATATATAAGATCATGTCATCTGCAAACAGCAACAGTTTGACTTCTTTCCAGTTTGAATGACGTTTATTCCTTTCTCTTGCTTAACTGCTCATGCTAGGACTCCCAGGACTGTGTGGAATAAGGGTGATGAAAGTGGACATGCTTGTCTTGTTCCTGTTCTTAGAGGAAAAGTTTTCAGCTTTTCTCTACTCTTTATGATGTTAGCTGTGGGTTTGTCATATACTTCAAGAAGTTCCTGGAAAGATTTGTATTATCTTTTAATTCTATTTTTCCAGGAATTTTTTGAGGTACCCTCATATGGTCTTTATTGTGTTGAGGTATGTTCTTTGTTTATCTAATTTGTTGAGAGTTTTTATCATGAAGTGATGTTGAATTTTATCAAATGACTTTTCTGCATCTATTGAGATGATCATATGGTTTTTGTCTTTCATTCTGTTGATGTGATGTATCACATTTATAGATTTGTATATGTTGAACCAACTTTGTATCCCTAGGATAGATAAATCCCACTTGATCATGGTGTATAATCTTTTTGATGTGCTGTTGGATTTGGTTTGCTAATATTTTTTAGAGGATTTTTGTAGCTGTGTTCATCAGGGATATTGGCCTGTAGTTTTTTGTTTGTTTGTTTGTTTTTTGGGTTTTTTTTCCTTGTGTCCTTGTATGGTTTGGGTATCAGGGTGATGCTGGCCTCGTAGAATGAGTTTGGAAGAATTCACTCCTTTTTTGGAATAGTTTGAGAAGAATTGGCATTTGATCTTTAAAAGTCTAGTAGAATTGAGCAGTGAAGCCATCTAGTCCTGGGCTTTTCTTTGTTGAGAGACTTTTTATTACTGATAGAATCTCCTTACTCATTATTGGTGTGTTCACATTTTCTATTTCTTCTTGGTTCAGTCTTCATAGCTAAAAAGTTGAGCTCATAGAAGTAGAGAGTAGAATTGTGGTTACTAGAGACTGGGAAGGATGGGGGGAGGGTGGATAGGGAGAGGCTGGTTAATGAATATAGACTTAGAACTACACAGGAAGAATAAGTTCTAGTGTTCTATAGTAGTGCTAGGTGTCTATAACTAACAGCAATTTATTGTGTATTTTCAAATGGCTAGAAGAGTTCAAATGTTTTCAACATAAAGAAATGATAAATATTTACAGTGATATGTATGCTAATTACCCTGATTTAAACACCACACATTGTATACATGTATCAAAATATCATTCTGTACCCCGTAAATATGTACACATATTATGTGTCGATTAAAAAACTAATAATAGTGAAAGAAAAAACAAGAAATGAAATCAGCACCTCATAGAGATAGCTGCACTCCCACATTTATTGCAGCATTATTCTCAGTAGCAAAGATATGGAATCAACCTAAGTTTCCATCAATAGGTGAATGGATAAAGAAAATGTGGGAGATACACATATATATATACACAAAAACACACAGTGGAATAATATTCAGCCTTAAAAAGAAAGAAATTCTGTCATTTACAACACCGTGGATGAACTTGAAGAAGATTATGCTAAGCAAAATAAGCCAGGCATGGAAAGACAAATACTGCATGGCCTCACTTATATGTGGAATCTAAAAAGTCGAACTTAACAGTGTAGAGAATAGAATGATTACCAGAGGCTGGGGGTGGGGGTGAGGGTGGGGGTGAGGGTGGGGATGGGGATTGGGGAGATGTTGATCAAACGGTACAAAATTTGTTAGACAAAAGGAATAACTTTTCAAGATCTATTGCACAGCATGGTGACTATAGTTAATAATGTATTGTGTATTTTGGAATTACTAAAAGGATAGATTTTAAATGTTCTCACTACATAAAAATGATATGTAAGTGAGGTGATAGATATGTTAATTAGCCTGATATAATTATTCCACAATATACATATATCAAAACATCACGTTGTACCCCATAAATATATACAGTTATGATACAATACAATAAATGATACAACAAATATTTATTGTCTACTCAAGTATTTATTGAGTCACAGTCAACAAATATTTATCGTCTCTTACATGTCTAATACTGAGATGGCCATAAAAAGAGTGTGAACAAACCCACACTCCTCCGTGACGCACACCTGATTCCCACCCTTCTCAGCTCTGTCTACCCTCGGTAGCACTTTGTACCTCACTTCCAATATTTGTCACTTTGTACCTTGTCTTACAGATAGTTGTGTATACACATCTTTCCTCTTCTGAGCTGTGAGCTTCTCTCAAGTGTGATTTCTATCTGATCTATTGTTGTATATGCCTCAGAATGTCTACACAGCAGGTGAACGATAAAAGTTTGTTGTTAATAAGTTTGATAACTCACTTTCTGCAATGTGAGTGAGAGTGTTTGTTAGTCCGTTTTTTGTTGCTATAACAGTAACTGAGACTGGGTAATTTATAAAGAACAGAGGTGTATTTGGCTCACAGTTCTGGGACAGCTGCATCTGGCGCGGGCCTCAAGCTGCTTCTACTCATGGCGGAAAGTGGCAGGCAGCCAGTGGGTGCAAGCAGATCACATGACGACAGGAAGCAAGAAAGAGAGAGAAGGTGCCAGGATCTTTTAAACAACCAGCTCTGCGGAAACTAATAGAGCGAGAACTCACTCATTAATCCCCTCTTCCCCAGGGAGAGCATTAATCCATTCATGAGGGATCCACCCCCATGACTCAATCAGTTTCCAGCACTGCCACATTGGGGATCAAATTTCCACATGAGTTTTGAGGGGACAACACGTCCAAACTCTATCAGAGTGTGAATTGTTACAACTTCTTTGGAGGGCAATTCGGCAATATCTTTTAAAAACTTCACTTTTAGATATTTTTCGTACTTATACATGTGAATAAAGACACATTTAGAAAGTAATTGGCTGGCTAGTTAGCTCAGTTGGTTAGAGCACGGTGTGAATAACACCAGGGTCAACAGTTCAGGGATCCCCATACCAGCCAGCCGCCAAAGAAAATGAAAAAAAGTTATTAACTGTAAACAATCTAAATGATTATCAGTTGGAAAGTCATTAAACAAATTAATAATTGTATAAAATGGAATATAATTAAATTTCTTGTATGTTATAATATATAAATATATCATTAAGGAATAAAATAGAAAAAAATGATGTGCTTACTAGAGTGACTGGAAAAGGATACGAGGAAACTTTTTGGTTGATAGTAAATGTCTCCTATCTTGATGGGAGTTTAGGCTACACAGGGTAAGCTTTTATCAAAACTCATGAAATGGTCCACTTAAATCTGTTTCATTGTAGGCAAATTTTACTTGAAAGGAAAAAATGAACTGTAACAAAATATTAAACTTTATGTATACTGAAATAGTTAGGCAGATGTCTGCAACTTTGAAATGTATCAAAAGATAATATGTATTGATGGATAGATAAAGGAATGATAGATAAATAGACATGTAATAAAGCAAGTATAGTATAATGCTAATTCTAAAACCTAGGTGGTGGGTACATGAGTGTTCGCTGTAAAATTCTTTTCTGTATATTTTTAGTAATTAATAGTAGAATGGTTTCTACATGTTGATCTATATATGTTGATGAGGAACAACCGCCAACATACATTGGTAGATGCAAAAGGCAAAATATAAAGTAATGTCTATGGCATGCTCCCATGTGTATAAAGAAAGGGAGCCTGTATGTATTACTTTTGTATATTCGTGGTCTCCTTCTGGGGAGGGGGTACCCAGAAAAAGCTGGGAAATAGATTGCCTCTAGGGAAGGGGACTGAGAGACTCAGGTTTGGGGTATAAAGAAGACTTACTTTTTACTAAAATTCTTTTTGACTTAAATTTTATACCATGAGTATAGATTATTTTTTAATTAATTTATTTTAGTAACCCATATTTTTAGTTTTTTTTTATTTTTAAAAAATTTGATAATATTCACACATTGATACTTTCTCAGGTACTGGCTTTAATCATTATCTAATTCTTTCATATGGGTATCTTATCTCTCTATCCATATCATAACATCCTGGAGACCAAGATCAAATGTGTTACCTTTTCTAGGTAGATAACCTCAGAGGTTAGCACAAGACTACATATGATGTAGTTACAAACAAATGCTCCACTGTGAAATCAGGTCCCAGTGACAGAGTAGTGCCCTCTGCTTGTCCCACACAGATGTGCCCATTACATTCAGAACATGACTGGCTTTGGCTGTGTTCACCAAGCAGGAAGAGTGGGGTGAGAAAGACGGACCGCCTGAACCCCACCTTTGGCTCCTTTCTTTCCTAGTGAGCTTTGTACAGTATTAAAGTAGTTGATGAGGGTGACAGCATGTATTTGACCTCATATACTTTAGGTTTAATGATTGTTGGAAGCATTTCCATCTCAGAAGTAGCAATGTCGCTGGGCTACTTAATGTTAAACCATTTCTCCAGCTTCCCTACACATTTGGAGGAGCTGTGACTAAGGCAATTTAAGGGAGAGGAAAACACACTCAGCTGAATTATAAGGTCAAGATTCTGAGTTTGGTTCTAATGAAACTAATCTTGTACTTTCTCTGAGTTGGTTTATTCCTCTGTAAAATGAAAATGATAATTAGACTTACCCCCACATGATTGTTACTGAGGGTCAAATGAGTTCACATACATGGGCCCCATCAATGGTTTCTACACAGAAATATATATCTATGACCATCAACATCTTTTTAGAAATCACCTGCATTGGGTTCTATGGTTGTTCAGTTAAAAGTGCTCTTTTATAATCAGTCTTGATTAGCTGATAAAAGGTAGGTATCTTGATACAGATTGCAATCTTAATCTCCCCATCCTGCCCTATAGTTCAACAACCTTATTTTATCTTCTGATAGTCTCCCTGGCTGCCCTTGCTGTACAAAGATCAGCCTTTTCATAAGACACCAAACAGGGGGGAAAATAGCATCTAACCACTCCTCCAGGGAAGACCAGAGTAATGACCTCAAAATGCCATAGATGTTTTGTTAAATTATCATCATGATGGCAGCCAGAAAAGTGTTTAAAGCAAAATGACGTGGTGAGAGCCAGGGTTCTGAGCTCAGACTGTGGGTCAAATCCTGGCCCCACCCTCAAAAACCCATCCACGTTCTCCAAGATTCTGACCTCACCTACAAAATGGGCATAATCATAGTAACTATCTCCTACTATAGTGTACGTATTTTAAATTACTTAATTTGTGTAAAGTAATTAGCATAGTGACCAGTACACACAAAACATTCTGCAGGTGTTGGCCACAATTATAAAGCAGATCCAGATTCAGAAACACAAAATCACAGAAATAACAATAGAGCCAAGCGCACGGTGGAGGCCGCCAAGTCTCACCGGAAGTCTCTCAATTATCTTGACTTCTCCCTTGTTCCCCTTGCCCTCCCACTTCCCTTCACCATCATCCCCCAAAAGAGGTGGGAAGAGTGACGCAGAGGAGTGGTTCAACCTGTAGCAGGCTTTGTCACAGGCAGGCGAGTGGAAAGCCGGATGACAACCGAATGAAGTGGTGCGCTCATGTTTTGCTAAGGATACTGAGTTGATGAAGAAAAAAGGAAAGAAAACCTTTGGGAAACAATTTGGCCATCTGTATCTAAGGCAATAAAAACTCTCATACTGCGTGTCTCTCAACGACATTTCTTAGAATTCATCCTGAGGAAATAATACAAAAAGAAGGAAAAATTACACATAAGAAGATGTTCATTACATTATTTTATAAAGAGCTTTTTTAAGATAAAATTCACCCTTTCAGAGGTACAATTCAGTGTGGGGTTTTTTAGTGTATTCACAGAGTTGTGCAAACATCACCCCTATCTAATTTTAGAACATTTTTATCACCCCCAAAAGAAACCCATTAGCAGTCATGCCCTATTCCTCCCTTCCCCACCCTGGCCCTAGCAATCTCTAATCTACTTTTCATCTCTTGCAACATCATTTTTAATGACCAAAACAAGTGAATAAGCTCAATATTATTGAATAACATATCATAAGGATATATTAATTAAATTATGGCATAGCCATTCAATAAAATATTATGCACCTGTTAGAAATTACTGCGATAAAGACTATCAACACAACAAAAATAAGATAAAAAAAACTATCAACAGGTGAAATATTTACTACATAATGTTTCAAATTTTTTTAAGATACAAAGTGATGAATATACTCTGATCTCAGCCAGAGTATATTCTGGTTTGTATGTGGACAGCCTGGGAAGAATATGTAAAAATTTTAAATGGCCATGTTAGGATAATAAGATTGGAAATCATTTTTCCTTTAGTTTTTAAACATTTTGTAACATTTATTTTTTTAATAAATGCAATTTTCAGAAAATAGGTTTAAAATTATTGGAATAGAGAATATGAAGTGTCTTCAAAACGTTCATGGAAAGATTGTTATTATCTTTTAACTCCATTTTTCCATGAACGTTTTGAAGTACCCTCATAGACTAAAGGGCACAGCCAGCCAGCAGTCTGACCTCTCTGATTTGAATTCAGTTCTTTTCTTTTTTACAAGAAATCCACTTTTTTCTTTTTTAAAATTTTAACATTTACTTGTATATATATATGTGGGGTACAGTGTGTTGTTTCAGTACATGCATAAACTGCGTAATGATTCACTTAGGGTAGAAAACATAGTGATTCCAGTTCTTATCTCAATTAATAAATTTCTCTATTGCACACTCCTTCTAGCAATCAAGAGCCTTAAACTACAAAGGTCCCACCTCTCCCAGACTACGCAACCTCTCACACTGTAGACCTTCAGGCCCACACCCTTTGGCCCCTTGCGTCTTAGCCTACATCCCCCCAGTCACCTCCCCCCAACCACCAGACCTCATTCTTTAACAAAGCCGCCTTACTTATCATACACATCAATGACCCTTGGCCGATTTCCTTCTATTCCTCTATTGACTGTAGATAGAAATCTTGATTAGAGCCAAATGAGCTGAATAGTAAGGAAATTGGTGGAAACAAAACAACCACCAGCTCCCATTCCCCATTCTTGCTTCCTAAAGAGACACACCTCATGTAGACTACCATAGCCTTCCTGTTAAGTCTCTTCTGTCTCCATGCTATCAACTGGGGACAGACAATCATCTATGATATCCTACCGCGACCTACACATGCATACTGCACAGACACATTCATCCTTATTCTCTCTCACACACACATACATACACACACTCGAACTCTTATAAGGGGTCTTCAAAAAGTTCATGGAAAGATTCACAATGTCTTAATTCTATCTTTTCACAAATTTTTTGAAGTACTCTTATACATACACACTCCACATGCCCTCTGCTGCAGCAGCTCTGGCTATGCCCCCATGACTGTCCCTGGGGAGGCTGGATTAGATTTGTGCCCCGTGGTCTGCACTCCCCTTGGTTTGTCCACTGGTAATGCTCTGAAGGAAGGAAGCGCTCTGTCTTGTCTGCCCTGCTCTGGTTCTAGAACACAGTATGCCTCCACCCACTCTCGACCTCTCAGCACCTACCTCACACAGACTTACTGCCTGACCCACAATTGAAAAGAGCGGCTCCTGGTTCTCTGCAGGGTGAGGTGAGGCCAGGTTAAAGGGCAGGCTTCTCATGAAAGCGTCAACTCTACGTGGTGAGCACCTACCTTGTGTCAGAAACCATGTTAGTTTCAGGGATTGAGAGATGACTGAATCTAATCACTCGCTTTGAGTAACTCACAATGGAAGAAAAATAGTTAAAATATTACTCTACAGCCAGGTAAAGGCTGAGACAGAGGTAGGAATGAATGCCGTGCATATTCTGCAGAGACAGGCCCCACTGCAGGCATCAACTCGGAGGTGGATTCTGAAGAATCAAGAGTTAACTGGGCCAAGAGGCATACACACAACACCTCAGACAGGTCTGCAAAAAACAGGAAGTCCACAGAAATGGTACTCAGGCAATGAAACAGGACAGACCATCCCATGTGCACACCATTGCTTACTGTGTGAGCAACGCTCTGCATGACCTACTGAGATTAAATAAGCCATGATTTCTGCTCCCAGCCACTTGGGAGAGTCAGGTACAAAAGAAGGCAAACTGCTCGGGGCCGTAATTGACATACTGTGTGCTTGAGAAAAGAGGGAAAGGTCAATTCTAACTCTGGGCCTAAGTACAAAGGTCATTGGGGGTGGGGGGAGCACTCTCATTAGGGCACCGCAGAAGGTGGAGTGGGTCAAAACCAGAAAGAATCAAGGTGTGGCAGAAGTGGGAGGTCAACCTTGGGGAGAAACGGGGAGGAGGAAGACTTGGCAAGAACTGCGGGATTGGGGCAGAAAGGAGGGTGGGGCCAGCAGGCCCCACCTCCTCCTCTCCCCCCCACAACCTACTTTCTGCAGTCTGTGGAGACAGGTAAGTGAGGAACTCCTGAGCTGGTGCAGGGCGGGAGGCTCATGGGATTGGGACTGGGGTGTGAGGATGGGCTCTGCGACTCCTTGCTGTACAGAGTTCAGGGAACTCCTGACAGGCTGGTTTGGGGGTATGGGCTGCCTCGGGGTTGTTGCTGTGTTTCAGAGCAAGGAAAAGGCTTACCCTGCCTGCCGGCCTCCCGGCCCCTGTGCTAACTTTTGGCAGGAAACTTGAAATCTGAGTTTAGTGAGTTAGGATCAGCAGAGCACGGCCCCTGGCAGATATGGGGTAGTGGCCACTGCCCTAGGCCTTCGTCTGTAGGATTCTTTTCTCACGTAGTTGTGTCCCTGTGGCTTTGTTGTGTCTTTGTGCATTTTCTCCTGCCAGCCGAGCATGAGCTGACTGTGGAGGAAAGGGGAACACGGGTCAGACAGGGTATGTGGTGCTCTCTTTCCCCTTCACTCCCCAAGGGAATCAAACTGAAAGCCTCTGTCCGGGAAGGTGGGGGTGGAAGTCCAGTAGGAACAATAATAAAGGGCAGGCCCTGCCCCATCACCTGGATTCCAGAGATGCCACTGTGCACTGAGGCCCCAGGCAGGGTGTACCCAAACCTGGATCCTGGATGGCATAGAGGGAGAGAGCTGAAAGGGAGACGGCAGGGAAGAAGGAGAAAGGAAGGCAGAGAGGCAAAGTCAGCACACAGTAAACTTGCAGGAGGGCTGGGAGGCAGAACTCCAGGGCTATTTTTCTGGCTATTCCACACACACTGATACTGGAGAGAAATGTGGGGCTGGAGGGGACCCTGCAGATCATTTATTTGATTTGAAATTGAAGAACCTGGAACGTAAACAAAGGAGGATAATGTGGTTACTTTGGTATCTGACAGAGCTGTGATGCCAATTGCTAGTTTAGACACAGCAGCTGTGTGTCTTTTTGCAGGAGCCCGGGGAGGGGCCATGGTGCCAAGCCAGTTGTGGGGAAGACTGGAGAAGCCGTTTCTCTGCCTGTGCTGCGTCTTCTTCCTCCTGGGGCTGGCTTTGCTGGACATACGGCCGGACATCACCCCTGCTGCTTATTTCTTTCTCAGCTTGGCTGGCTTCTTCTTGTTTGCCTGCCTCCTGGCCTGTTTTCTGAACTGGGTGTTCCGATCACTGCCATCGCTACAGACCGAGAGCCCAGAGGCCTCAGGCAATGCACGGTGAGTTAAGGGGCAAGCAGGATGAAAGGAACACACCTTGGGCCCATTCTCCTGCTGTCTCTGTAATTTCTCATTCATGGAATCTCTGCTTTTTAATGTCACTGGCATCCATGAGAGGAAGGGTCAGGGCCAGCAGAGAGTCTCTTGCTGGGAGCAGACAAGAAAGTGAAAAAGAGCTCTTTCAGGAACCCAACAATGACTTTGTTTCTCCTCCCTCAGGGACAATGAAGCCTTTGAGGTGCCAACCTATGAAGAGGCCATGGTGGTGTTGGAATCACAGTGCCATCCCCAACAGGTGGATCAACCACCCCCCTACAGCACTGTTGTAGTCCCCCCAGGACTTGAGGAGGAACAACCTAGCCATCCAGAGGAGCCGAGGAGAGCCGGACTGGAAAGGCGAGTGGGCTCAGAGGGGTCAGTGACCCAGGGAGGAAGCCCTGGAAGAACTCCAATCAGCCTTCGGCTTCGGGGACCACGGGTTGTGTACACTGCTCCTGATCTGCGGAGCTTGGGGGCAGTCCCCAAATCGGAGCCTCTTACTCCACCCCCTGGCTATGATGTCAGCATTGGTCAACCTGAGGATGATAATGTTTTCTATGAAGACAACTGGACACCCTGCTAAACTATTCTCCCAGGATCTATCATCTGTGTTCATGAGACCCACTCATTCATCTGACCAACATTTCCCAGTGCCTATTATGTGTCAGGAACTGTGTTTCTGCCCTGACATCACCTATGGGGACTTGACCCAGAGGGGAGGCAGGCTATGGTAAGCCCGTCCCAATTGAGATGTGAGTGGCACAATTTGAGTCTTCTGGCAACATTCGGTGACCTACCACAGATCCAATATTCTAGACAGATGGAGGGTGAGGTGGGGAGATGATCCAGAGAAGCTGGAGAAGAAAGACCAGAGGAAACATCAGAGTGACAGCTATGTTGCTTCTCTTCCACGTGCTTTGTCCCTCTATTAAATCCCTTAGGATTCCCAGCCTTCATTGAAAAATGGGGATTCCAAGGGTGAGAGGAGTTTGATAATTTGCACAAGGGCACACTGATAGTAAATAGTATAAAAATAACTTTAATGAACTCCTGATTTCGAAGCTTACTGTGTTTTCAATACAAGGTAGTGGGAAGCGAGACCACCCGCACACCTCTCAATCCCTGTCTTGGCACAACTTTTGGTGAGGGTTGGAAGACTTCATATACACAGAATGGGGGGCCAGTTGTGTCTACAGACAGGGTGGACTGCACGTGACCAGGAATGCCCCCAGCCTCCTAGGAGAGCAAAGCTAATCAAAGCTCTGACGGTCCTTGCTCTATGTGGCAGCAGTCACTGTGCCTCTTCTCTGCCCAGGAGACGGAGAGCAGTCTCCACTGCAGGGTCCCCACCCTGTCTGAAAGCAGGGGAGTATATTGCCTCGGGGGGACTTCCGGTTTTGACAGTGGGGGGGATATGAAAGTCAGAAAGGATAAACATGTCAGTTTCTTGGCGAGGGGTGAGGGAGTGGTACCTAAGGAGACTCCCTCCTGAATTATCTATTATAAGGCGCCAGGGCCACTTGCAAAGCGTCTCTAATCGCTTCAGCCTCACCCTCCGCTCTGACCTTTACTGTTTTACCCCAGCCCCCTGCCCTGCTTCCTCAGATCCCAGGACGGAACACCAGAGTCTGCGTCTGGTGATGCACGTTTCAGCCACTGGGAGCTGCTAAACCATCGCTGACCCCGCACTCCTCACGCAAGCCTTCACTCATGGCGCGGGTATTTGTCTAGCACCTTCCAGTGCTCTCCATATTCTCCGCACCTTAGCCCCACGGTTAACTTCAAGCCCCCCTTCAAAAGGGGGGGCCGCACCTGTCTGGGTGAATTATTGCAGTGGGCGGGGTAGGAGGGGTTGGAGGTGCCGGGAAGGAGGCCTTGGTTTCCGCGGGAATCGACAACCAATCGGATTCCCAGGTCTGGCGGGCCGGCCCCCTCGCTCTTTCCCCGCCCCTTCCCTTTACGCTAAGCTTCTCCTCACACGCCATTGGACGGCACGGCCACTGCGAGAGCCCGGCGCCCGCGCACGCGCCAGCGGCGGCGGGGGCGCGGCCGTCCTGGCGGCGGGGAGGAGCGGGGGACTCGGTGGGGCGCAGGCGCGGCCTGCGTCGGCGGCCGGGGGAGGGATGCGGAGGAAGCGACGGCCCTCTGTTTGGGTGGTGGGCGGTGCGCTCGCAGCCCGGGAAAAGCTGCAAATGGCTGCGCCGAGCGCGGGATCCCGGCCCGCCTTGCAGCAGGAGGGGTTAATGGCCGCTGACAGGGGGCACAGGTGAGTGGCGAAGGGTCCCAGGGGTCCTTAGCGGGGCCCAGAGAAGGTGAACGCGGCTCGCAGGCGTGCGGCTCTGCAGCCCCCTGTCTCCCCCTCCCCTCGGATCCCTGGAAGCCGCCGCGTTCGCCCTTCCTGCCGTAGGCGGGAGGCCCGGCCGAGCCCGCCGAGCCCTCAGGGTCTAACTCCGCGCAAGGGCGCGCGGGCGGGTCTCTTCTTGGCCTTGTTCCCGGTGCACAAAGACTGCCCCAGACTCCTTCGTCCAGCGCAGGGGGGCTGTGAATAAGGGGAGTGTTTTCCAGTCCTGCCAGCTCTCGGCTTCGGCTTCTCTTGATGATTCTTCATCCTCGCCCCTGGTTCACTTACGAGGAACCGTACTATGTCCCCTTAAAAAACCGTTGAGACCTTCTGCAGACCTCGGTGCTCTGGGTGTGCATTTGGTTTGGATTGATTATATCGTGATTTGTTTGCATTGCTTTGCGGATAATGACCAGATTTTCAAAAACGTCAACACAGGCTTTGGGGTTTGAATACGTTGAGAGGACAAAGAGGTTCCTGTGGCTCCCGGTTATTCTGTTTCATGGCAGACATCACGCAGGAGAACGTATTTTGATGCCGCCTTCTCCAGACCCAGAAGATTAATTTGGGTCTTCAGAACGAGAAACCTGCAAAAGGACACAGAATCAAGACTTAAGAACTCCTTTGGGGTCTTTTTCTCCACTCCCTCAGCCCCTTCCAGATGTGTCCTAAAATTCTAAGTGATTGGAAACTTTTTAAAAGTTCGCATTTAAGACCCTCCCCATGGTACTGAATAGAGGAAGGAGTAGGTGTGCAGAGAGCTGATGATGCTTGAGATTAAAACTAAGCAATTGTTGATTGAAAATAAGTCTGGAACTTGAGAGATTGCAAAACTGGGTGTCAGTTGTGAGTGTGGATGAGAGTGCCTAGGGAGAGGCTCTTTGACAGGGGAGTCCTAATGGAATATCAACATTAAAGGGCAGGCCAGAGGTCCTCTAAAGGAAACAGGAAGGTGGTAGGCAGAAAGAGGACCCAGAGACAGTGGTGTCACGGAAACCAAAGGTAAACCGAAGGAAGAAATCCGCACCATCATTGGTTATATATACTGTAGAAATATCCAGCATCCCACTGCCATGGTATTTTTTTTTTTATTTTTTTTTACCAGAGTTCATATTCATCACAATTGATACTGCTTGATGTGTTTTAAGGTGCTTCTTCTTTTTTTTTTTTTTTTTTTGTCTGATCGGTAAGGGGAGTGCAACCCTTGACTTGGTGTCAAGCACCACCACACTCTCCCAAGTGAGCCACGGGCCTGCCCTTAAGTACTTCTTAAATGGGGTTTTTGGTTTGTGTAGATTTTGTTGTTGGAGCAGGTTTTTTACTGAAGGTTTGGTAACAAGAATATTACTATAGAACAGAAAGAAGTTTAAGTGTAGTTTCAGACATCACTGTCCCAAACCCAGAATTCATTGGCTGCTTCCAACCTCCTTCCTCTGCCTTAAGATCCCAGTTGTTGTGTTCCTGGGTCTCTCAGTTCCTCCAAGACCCTGCTTTTCTCTCCTCTAATTATAAATTTCTAATACAAATAAGCCAAGTACGTCCATCCTATAGATGCATGGTATTTCATTAATTCTGAGCTGCATATCGCCCCCCTGCCCCAAAACACGTACACACATCTTTGAAAGCAGGATGCGTTTCTAAGTAGGGTTTTAAGTTATAAACTGAAGCGATTATCATATACTTTTCTCAATCCAGTCAGGTCCTTCCTGTTGTTATGTGTTTGGAAATTGTCTAAGTAGGCTGAATGAAGAGCTCTAGATTTATATAAACTAGATAATGATGTATATTGGAAATGGGATTCTCTTAGTTAATGAGCAGAAGCTGATCTCTGCAAGCCAATAGTAAAACTAAGGAGTCCTTGAAGTAAAGACATCCCTACTAAACTAAATTGCTAGAATAATGTAACCTACACTTGCTTTAACTCTTTAAGTGATTTCAAATTATATTGTGTTTATCATTGGCATTTATCTACTGTGTCTTTCTATCATACTTTCTGCTTACCCATGTCATACAGGATTTGATGGTTTATAATGTCATTTTGTCACAGGAACTTAAAGTTTTTAATTAAAAGACAGTTATACTTTGTATAGGTAGACTAGAGAAAAGGGTGTGTGTCTGTCTCATTTATTAAGTTATTTTATTCTTTACCCCAAATCATTTTAAACTTACATCACCTTTATCAGCCTAGATAAATAATATGAAATATTTTCAGGAATAATTATTTTAATTAAAATTGGTTTGTCAGACAGAGGAGTATTCCTTTTCATGAATATATGTGTGCTTGTGTGTATTATTTTGATGACAGATATTTCCGTCTCCCAGTCAGAGATGGTCTCAGTCTCAGTTGAATGTACTCCAAGAAAGAATTATATGTTGTTTCTTTGTGATCAATATGTTACTGCTTAGTACATCTTTTATTTAACCAGATTCAATAATATATGCCTGATCTTCATTGTTATAAGTCCTAATCTTTTTGTTTTTCCTACCCATGCCTCTTCCACCCACTTCTTCTGTGTCAAACCTTGCACTTGACAGCCTTTCCTTCTTCCTTCTATCTGTAGGGTATTGGGAGTATGTGGCATGCATCCTGACCATCAGGAAACCCTGAAAAAGAACCGGGTGGTGCTGGCCAAGCAGCTGTTGCTGAGTGAACTGTTGGAACATCTTCTGGAGAAGGACATCATCACTTTGGAAATGAGGGAGCTCATCCAGGTATCTGGAGGCAAAAAAGAGAAGCCAAGAAGATAAGTTGGTTATAGGGGTAGGAACAGAGCATGATAGAGTGTGGAAAGAATGTAGCACCTTGCTAAGGAAATGGAAACACCTTTCCATCCTAGAGCATTTGACAGAAAAGATACATAATTTAAGAATGGTGGGAAGGACTTCACCTGTACATACTTTTCCTGTAAAAGGAATTCTTGAGATGAATGAGGAAGCTCAGGAAGATAAATAGAATTATATGTAGATCAGTAAATATTATTCCATGATTTATTCTTATATCCTAGGCCAAAGTGGGAAGTTTCAGTCAGAATGTGGAACTTCTCAACTTGCTGCCCAAGAGGGGTCCCCAGGCTTTTGATGCCTTCTGTGAGGCACTGAGGGAGACCAAGCAGGGCCACCTGAAGGATCTGTTGCTCACAACCCTCTCTGGTCTTCAGCATGTACCCCCACCGGTATGGAGCCCTAGAAATTTGGTATTTTGGGAAGGGTTAATTTGTGTGGAAGGGAATTTTTGAGATGGGGTGGGGGGAGACTAGATTTTGTTTTATTTGGACTGGACCATCTCCCTGAGGTCTATCATGGTGAGTTGTGGTTTCTTACAGTTGAGCTGTGACTACGACTTGAGTCTCCCTTTCCCGATGTGTGAGTCCCGTCCCCCTCACAAGCTGCTGCGTCTTTCGACAGGTGAGAATTGATTAGATAAATGGGGTCCCACAGATTGACTTCCCTTTTTTTAAATGGTGTCTGGCTTTGCCCTGACATGAGACAGTTTCACATTGGGAACAGTTTCCTCAGTGAATTTGTTAGGTGCTAGTAGGACAGTTTAGATGGGTTGTTAATTGGGCCCATTTCCCTTTCATCACAGATAACCTTCTTTAGGGTAATTGGCCCTTTGAGCAACTTGTACCGTTAGGACATTCCCACACATGATTGGCCTGTCTCCTCTATAAAGCTGAGTGTTTAGAGTGAGAGAAGACTACCTTTGGGGCCACCAGCCTGCTGATTAGGGAACCTAATGGTTACATCCAGGCTTTTATCAGAGAGCTCATTCAGTCATTCAGTGAGTTGAGCACATGCAAGCTACGTGCAGAGGATCTGCTGGTGAGCTAAAGCTAACATGGTCTCTGCCTTTGTGGATCTTAAAGATTAGGGGAGTGAATGAGACCAGTATTTATCAAAACCCCAATTCAAAGGCATGCCTGAGGTTAGAATGACATGCTAGGATTTATGCTTAGATTGTATACTAGTTTTTTGGCTTTCTATCTATGCCACAGATACTGTGGAACACTCCCTAGACAATGGAGATGGTCCCCCCTGCCTTCAAGTGAAGCCTTGCACTCCTGAGTTTTATCAAACACACTACCAGCTGGTGAGTCTTGCATAATGGCAAGAGGAAAAGAGGTGGGAAATGAGATACCCTTCCTGGGCACCTGACCGTAGTTTGCATGTCTGTTTTCTAACTGCCGTATTAGTCAGAAAGTCATTGCTGATTGGATGCCCTCTGAGGGCATTTCTCTGTCTTCACCTGATAGGGTTAAGAAGAAGAATGTGATGTCTGTGTTTTCTTGAAATGTCCCATCTAAAGGGGGAAATCATAGTTTGCCATCAAGAAGCTTATGGTCTAACTGGCCCCCCTCCCCAGGCCTATAGGCTGCAGTCTCGGCCGCGTGGCCTGGCACTGGTGCTGAGCAATGTGCACTTCACTGGAGAGAAAGACCTGGAGTTTCGCTCTGGAGGGGATGTGGACCACGGTTCTCTAGTCACACTCTTCAAGCTTTTGGGCTACGACATCCACGTTCTGCATGACCAGACTGCACAGGTACCTGAGGCAGGAAAAACTGACATGTAAATTAGAGGGCTGGGCAACACTTTGGGGCCAGAAATACCTGCTCCTCCTGTGCATGCTGGGATATGTCTTACAACTTGTTTACTCTCCTTACCTTTTAACTGACTCTGTTCTACCTCTCATCTTGCAATCTAGTAAAAAGAATTAGGGCCAGCCAGCTGTTTCAATGTTGCAGTGTTGATGTCTCAGGGTAACTGTGCTTTCGTGGAATAATAATAGTACAGGGTTGGGTCCTCACTTTTACATGTTCAGAAACGATTTCCCGTCACTCAGGAAGTGATGAGACACTGAGATTCACCTTAACCTATTCAGAAAAGATATTTATAAGCTAGGACTAACAGGACATTTACTTCTTGGTTAATAGTGCTACTTAGGAGCCCAATTTCTGTTTAAAAGATTGCTTTAGCAGATATAAACCTTGCCAATTAAAGTTTGCCAGAATTATCCATGTAAATACTATTTAGTGGCAGTCTAATATGGGGCACTTCCTTACTCTTATCAGTTGTATGGCCTCAAGTTATATCTTAGGGTAGATTGCTTCTGGATTAGATTCTGGTAAATAAGTATTTTCATTATGAGTTACTCCTAAACCTCAATTACCAAGCTGCACTACTGATTTTGTTACCTGTAGGATTTATGTTTTGAAGTCAACAATAGCCTATTTGTAAATTTATATTAATCCTTTATTTTGATTCTAGAATAATAGTACTTTCTTAAGCTTGCTTTTAGGTTTGTCAGTGGTGAAATTAAAATTTCTAGGAGATTCTCTTTGATCTGTTGAGGTAGAGGATCTTTGTTTCATGTTTAGCGTTGTCCTTCATTTCTATTTCTCAGCTGTCCTGCTGCATTGGGAATAGTTACATATTTGCTATACTTTTGGTAAGGCCAGTTCCATCAACAGGTACCTGGGTGTTGTCCTTTACATGCTGTTTTTGCCAGCAGTAATTGCCCATGCAAAGTAGTGAACCTTGCCTTGCTTTGAAGCCATGGCCAGAACAGCCTCTTCAGTCATCAGGTATTCGAGTAGATTATTCAATTTTCCGAGAGGGCTGCTGGGCATGAAGGGAACAAGAATAGGAGAAGGAAATCCTGTTAGAAGGTCACTTGACAAAATTTATACTATGTATGTTTTCTTAGAGATTTTGGTCTAGTCATTGCTTTTACTAGGAATCTATTATGTCATGGTTTTCCAAATTGTATTCAGTTGATAAGGGATCCTACATGCCTGATAAAGATATAGTATCTAGTCACCAAGTCAGCTGTATGCTGCTGTTTTTTCAGAGACATTCAGTAGATTTGATAAGTCCATGAGTCCACTTCATAAATGCCATTTCCATTTATGCTAAACCTGATGCACATTCAAGAACCTGTTGGCTTCTAATTCTCTGATTACATTTCTCTATAACTTGAATTGCAGTAGAGTTAAATTTTGAATACCTTATAATGGGCGACTGTGTTAGCTCCAAGAGATTTTAAAAATGTGGACCTTGAGTTCAGGGAACTTCAGTTATACATGAGGGAATCTTGACATCAGCAGAAAAGGAAGCATGTCCCCTTATATTCCTAAGGACCAAGCAGGATTGGAGAGGTCTTTTATACTAGCTAAGAGAAAGAAATGCCTCGATAGATATAGTCAGAAGGATAAATGGAGGAGGTGGGACTTGAGCTGGCCTTGAAGGATAGCAGTTACTAAAGCAGAGAGGAGTGGTGAAGGCTTCCTAGGTAGGGAGAACCATTATAGACAAGAAATGTGGTTACAGTGGATATCATAATTTGGTGCATCTGGCATCTGCACAGAATATGCTCTTCATGGTGGGACCTCTCAAGAGATTCAATTCTTTTATTTCAAAATTATTTCGTGAGCAAAGGAACAGAATCAAAACAATTAAGATCCCCCCCACACCCACCTTTTTCCCCTATCAAATCTTTTGACTTTAGAGATAAATCCCATTTAAAAATAGGAAATAATATAGTCTTAGAGAATTCTCTTCCCTAGACAGTGCAGGAGAAAACACTGGTGTTCTCACTGCCCAAGTATGTTTTCAATTTTCTCTTTATCATCAAAGTCTCATTGCATCTACTTCAAGGTTATTAGTTCTAGAATTACGATTTACCATATATTAGGAAATAAGATACATTTTAAAGTGGCAAATTTACTTTTACAATGTGGTATTGTTTTTAACTTGCATTTGGGTCACAGACAGCTTTGAAAATGTAGGGACAAGCTATGGGTCATTCCTGGAAAATGCAGCTACCCATACAATTTTGCACATAATTTCAGGGGGTTCACAGGTTATTCTCTTTGCATGTGTCTCCCAACCCCCAGCCAAAAACATATGCAAGAGTTAAGGATCCTACTATTTATAGAAATACTGTAATTTTATCAGAAATAAATCTACAAATCTTATTTTAAGCTACGCTGCTTGTGGAAAAATGCCCCCCAAATAACCAATCCCCATTTATTGAATGGTTTAGTCTTACTAAGGTCAGTTACAAAGTGTGCGTGTTCTTACTTTGGGCTTTGTTGTCCTCTGTTTACTGACCTAATAATCTCACTAAGTTCAAAATGCTCATGAGTAGGTACTCAAGTATTTAATTTTTATTCCTTTCTTCAAGCAAAATTAATTTCTTTAACTATTGTATGTTAAATTCTGTTATGGTCAGCTCCAGACAAACATTCACAGTTATGTATTCTCTTGAAATTATGTATTCTTGAAGCAAATGAACTTTGTATCTTTTACTACCTTACGATTTCTATTCTTATGGTTGCCTTGTATTTACCCATTCTTTTTCAGCAAGGCAATTTCTCCATTTCCAGTTCTATTGCTGATTTTTTAAACTTTTTATATAATTACATCTCAATTATCTGCAAACAAAAGTATTCCAAATAAATAGATTAGTAGTTCTCAACCTTTAACATAGCAGAATCACCTGGATGGGTTGTTAAAACGCAGTTTGCTGGGGTCCAAGATTTCACATTTCTTAAAGTTCCCAGGTAATGCTTTAGGAAGCACACTTTGAGAACCACTGCAATATATTACACAAGTGCTTTTTATTTGGATGTGTGTGTGGTAAATGCTAAATATGTGTGTGCTATAGTTGTTCTGCCTAGATGGCATACTCATCTTCATTATATTTCATTCAAATTCATAATAAAATGAACTTTTTTTCTCTCTCCTCATCTCAGGAGAGGAGACACAGACATCTTTAGTTGTAGAGGGAGACATAGGTTTAAAAGTTTGTGCCAGATTATTATACTATTAAGTACAGCATAACTTTCTGTTGCATGGATCAAATGCTTAACTTATGGTAACTTGGTGCTAGATTCTTAAATTGGACTCCAAGGTTAATAATAGGCTTTCTTTGAAAAAATGGTAATGTTATTGCTCTTATTTAGACACATACATTATAATAATGACAGATCTTTGCAGTATGTGCCAGGCACTACACAGTGATAAGACTTTTCTAAGCAATATCTCTTTTAATCTTCACAAACATAGAGAAAATTTACTCATAATTATTTTCTTATAAAGTGGAAATTGTAGCCTTGAGTAGCTAATTAACTTGTTCTAAGAACCCAGGGTTCGGACCTAGTTGGGTCTGATCCCAGAGCCCATGTATATAATCACTGGCCTGTGTGGGATCCTCCATCAAAGTGTGCTCTTCCCTGACCAAAGTGTTTTATACAGACATCACTGCTACCTCTTGGGTACTCACAGCCTGAGACAGAAAACAGCATGTAAGTACTGCTGTTCTCTACTATCGTGATGCTATCAACCCTTTGTCATGGAGCAGTTTATTTTCTTGTAGCTCAATAGTAGTTACTTACTCATTCACAGCTCCCCTGCTGGTCCCCCTCGTGCCATTTACATACAAGGGCATTTGCTCTAATGAAGGATCTGGGTGATGGTGAGGGAATGAATCAAAGTTGACTAGCTTATGATTAGCTTCATTAGTTCCTTGCTTTAGTCCAGGAGTTCTTAACCTATCTCAGTGAGTCTGAATCTGTATTCAGAATTTTGTGTCTGAAGTCGTGCATTTTTTGGTGAGTCCATAGCTATCTTTAGCCTTTCAAAGGGTCTCTGACTTCTTATATCATTGACCAGAGGAATATACAGAAAACATTTTGATCTTCTCATAACTTAGGGTGTCAAATAGAAACCAAAGATGAGAGCTCATATTGGTACTCGCTACAGTGAACAATACTAAAAGGCTTCTTTCTTCTAGGAAATGCAAGAGAAACTCCAGAATTTTGCACAGTTACCTGCGCACCGTGCCATGGACTCCTGCATAGTGGCACTCCTGTCTCATGGTGTGGAGGGTGCCATCTATGGTGTGGATGGCAAACTGCTTCAGGTGAGTATAGTCACGTGGACACCGGCTGTTGAAACTAGGCTGCTTCGCCTCCTCCCTGCTCTCTTTCCAGTGGGGACTGCTGTTGAATGTGTAGGACTTCAGGAGGCCCTACCAACTACTTAACCTCCCTTCTCCCCGATTTCTTTCTGGCAGCTACAAGAGGTTTTTCGGCTCTTTGACAATGCCAACTGCCCAAGCCTTCAGAACAAGCCGAAAATGTTCTTCATCCAGGCCTGCCGTGGAGGTGAGTGCCCTGGCAGACCAGCACCTGGGTGGTGGCTCCTGGGCAGCCTCCCACCAGCTCTCACTTTCCTATTTGCTCCTCTCAGGTGCTATTGGATCCCTTGGGCACCTCCTTCTGTTCACTGCTGCCACCGCCTCTCTTGCTCTGTAAGTGTCTCCCAATGCATGGGGTGTGCTGGGACTTGGGCAGCCCATGACTCTCAGGCTGGTCAGTTCTCTGTGCACCACCATCTCCTTTCAGGATTGTTGTCAGTGTCTCTGCGCCTTTTCTGAGAAGTCTTACTCTTTTCTCTGCTTATTAACCCTGATGCACTTTTTTGTTGTTGTTACTCATTCTGGTTAAGGATTTTCTGGCTATCTTTTCTTCCTATCCATCTCACTTTCTCTCCTTCCTCTTCTTCTTTCTTCATCTTTCCTCCCCCTTTCCCCTTTCTTCTTTCTCCTTGTACTTCTCTGTCTACCTGCACTTGTATTCTTGCCTCCTTTCTCCTCCTCGTCATTCATGGACCATGCAGGATAGTGTGCAGAATCCTTGTCCACCTTTGCCTCTTCCTCCCTCATGCGCTGCTTCTGCCTCTCTTCTTTCTTGCATGCAGTCTGTGTTACCCCTTGAAGAGCCAGGACAGTGTGATGAGCCTCAGAAGACACATGGGCACGCTTCTGATCCTACAGGAAACAGGAGTCATTAAGAGTTCTAACCGTGGAGTCCTGTTGTGACTCCACCACTTGCTGGTTATGTGAAGTTAGAGAAGTTACTTAATGTTCCTCCACCTCAGTTTCCTTGGTATAAAATGTGGATACTCATTGCCCCTCCTCCGTAAGGTTGTTGTAATGATTAAATGGAATTATGCGTTTAAGGGCACAACTATAACTGTAATACAATCAGTGCCCTCAAAGGGCTTATAGTTTGGTTTAAAGGTCACTTTTATCTGTTGTGTGGCCAAATGTAAATAGCTAATATTATTATCCTCCTAATCTAATATCCCCACAGAATATATTTTATTAAGGTCCTCACAATGTGACTAGGACTACACTAGGTACTTTCACGAAAGCAAAAGAAAATGTGGCCTCTCTAAGGAGCCCACCAATTACTCAGGAAAATAAAACAAATACATGCACAGTAGCTTGGGACTAGTTTGAAGGCCTCATGTGAGCAAGGGTGAAATTAATGAGTACAAACTACTTATGAAGGAGCACACAGTAATAATAGCTCCTTTTAAGTGAGGTTAGTTTAAAGAGATTTTTTGGATAGGTTAAGGCTTAACTTGGACCCAGAATAACAGGATTTACATAGTTGTGGAGTAGCAGATAGCGTCTTTCATGAGAAAAGGGACAATTCACCTAACACATCAAGATCAAAAGGGTATCTCCGCAATATGGAGACAAAACAGGAGTTTTCCTTTCTCTTGAGGAACACATTCAGCTTGTCCCATTTACTTTAGGAGTCATTACTAGCAAAATAAATTTTTTCCTCCTCTATTCAGAGCTGTATACAATATCAGATCTGGATAGGGAGAAATTGCTCATTTAGGGTGATATGAATCTTTTGCTCTGCTTCAACTTTTCTCTTAAGTTAAATCCTTTAAGGAAAAACCAGTAACCAATTGTTCCTCTGAAAATTTGAGCTCACCTGTCTTCCTGCTGTATTTGGTTAATATAATTAATGATCGTAAAAAAAGTACTGCCCCCCGCCCCCCACATCCAATTGACTGGCTCCTAAACTGGAATGTAAGCTCCACGAAGGCAGGAACTTTTTCTTCACTGTATCCCTAGGGCTTAAAAGAAAACAGTACCTGGCACGTGGCGTTTGCTCAATAAGTTTTTATCAAATCAGTGAATCTTGGTCCTTTTCCCCATGATTCTTCAAGCTTCCCTTCCTTAGGCTCTCTTGAATATTACATAGACCAGGAAATACCGTGAAAACATACTCTTTTACCTTTGGGTTGCTGACCTGTGAGCCCTCTCTATCTCTTTCCTACTGACAGGACCCTTGCCCACCCCCAGAATAAAACAGCAACATCAAAAATAAGAATCTTGGGATAGATAAGACCTGCATTGAGAGCTTGGGCATGTGCTGAGGGTACATTGAGAAACTACTGCTAAAATTGAATAATGGTGTTCTTTTTCAATTTTGTTAGAGAAAATAGTCAAATTATCCCAACTTTAAGCTTTTCCTCTTTTAGATTTTTTTTAAACCTTGGATGTCGGCTATCATTTATCTTATGAAATCAATAAACAAGTAGTAAGTGCTTTAAAAATATCAAAACCACCTTGGAAACACCTGATCATGCTTAGTTTTATAATTTTTTCACTGTTACACAGTTTGAGTTTGTAATTTTTATATAGCATACATATAGTAACCTTTTTTTGTTTATTGTTATTCCTTGTTTATGTAAAGAAACTAAATGTATCAATATTTTATTGTGTACTGCAATAAAAAGCACTGTGACTTCCAGGTATATTGCTAATTGAACAAATAAATCATGGACTTAGGTGATTTTTAGTTCCATTTACGAGGAGTACTTGATTTGGCACTTTTCTTACCTTACACAGAAGGGAAGTGCTCTGACCCCACGTATGTGCATGTGCCTGTCCTACTGTAGGCACCCCCTGAGTGATGGATGCTTGCTGGGAGAGTAATTTTTTTTTTTTTTTTTTTAAATTCATTAGCTGTAGGTTGGAGGCAACAGCTGGAAGTGGCTCTTTCCATTCAAGGTTGTAGGAAACTCAGGAGAGTTTCCCGTGACGGGCCCAAGTGAGATGGGAGAAATAACATCTTTGTCTGTTCTGTCTGCCTTTGTACAGATGAGACTGACCGTGGGGTTGACCAGCAAGATGGAAAGAACCATGCCAGTTCCCCTGGGTGCGAGGAGAGTGACGCCGGGAAAGAGGAGCTGCTGAAGATGAGACTGCCCACTCGCTCGGACATGATATGTGGCTACGCCTGCCTCAAAGGTATTGCGAGATCTCTTAGACTGGCCTTTTTCATGCTGGGCTTCTGACTGGGGAGGAAGTCGAGTCTGGGAAATCCAGCTGTGGGAGGCTACCCATGATCTTCACACTGTGCTTAATGGTGTTTGGTCGTAGGGACTGCCGCCATGCGGAACACCAAACGGGGTTCCTGGTACATTGAGGCCCTCACTCGAGTGTTCTCTGAGAGGGCGTGTGACATGCACGTGGCTGACATGCTGGTTAAGGTAAGTTGGCTCAGACTGGCTCCACGGACCTTTGCATATCCGCCGTGTTCTGCTTTCTTCCGCTTGCACACCGTTTTCAACTCTCTTTCCCCTTCCCGCTGTGCTGTCATGAAAGCACGAGTTTCTCAGACTTGAGACCATTGGTTCTGCCTTTCCAGGTGAATGCCCTTATCAAGGAGCGTGAAGGCTACGCCCCCGGCACAGAGTTCCACCGGTGCAAGGAGATGTCAGAGTACTGTAGCACTCTGTGCCGTCACCTCTACCTGTTCCCAGGACACCCTCCCACGTGATGCCGCCTCCCCATCATCTGTGCCAGATGGAGGCCACTGGATCACAGGAGGTGTGCTAGAGCCTTTTCTCTTCCAGATACACGGTTTCTGTTCTTCCCCTCAGGGACATGGAATCCCAGGCTTGTTTCCTGTGCCCATCATCTCCGCCTTTGAATATGGGACTCCAGGCCAGCTCCTTCTATGTGAAGCTCTATGCCAGTAGAGCCGGCTCTGGCTGGTCTTGCTTCCAGGAATGTTTGGGTTATAGTTGAAGAGCGTCACAAGTGACGTCATGAGCACAGTGTTGTCATAGGAAGAGGGCAAGTGGGTTCCTCGATGTCTGTGTTCGATCCTTGCCCCCAGGGCTTTTGTAGGTGGCACTTCGTAATTGCTTTTATTACATTAGTAAGATATCTCAGAGATCATCTCCTGTCTTTTTTCTTTCTTTCATATCCTAGACCCCATTTGTCCCAGAGTGAGCATTTGGAAGATGTCCAGATTTAACATAGGTATTTTTCACTTGGCCTTGAAGAGACAGACTTGACTAGAGACACACCCCACTGCTGTGTGCCTTTCAGTACTGCAGGGTCATCCAGAGGAAGGGCAGTCCTCTCAGCTCCACTCTTGACTCCTTTGGGCTCGAGGCATGCAGCTTTCCAGCAGATGTTGGGGTGTGGATTCCTTGCGTCTGTACCTTGTTGGTCTTTGCCCATGGAAGTCCCAAAGATCTTTAGTTGGTTGTTTTTTCTCTGAGCTTTGTTACTGAAGTGAGCTTTGTGGGACGTGTCTGCAGAAGGTGGGGAAGAGCCCCATGTGTCTTCAGACTCTGACCAGTCACCACATCTTTTTTCTTCCTTTAAAATGTCTCTTTCTCTCCCTTGCTATTCTCCCTTCCATTCAGTTAAATGTACTTTATATCTAGATTTCTAGAAAAGCTGTTCATCCTGTTTATTGCTGCCACCAAATCTGTCTAAAATGCTACTATGCTGGATCATTTGGCTGCACAAGGATGTAACTAGTACCTTATTACTGCTTTCTGCTTCGGTGTTAAACTCCTCTTTGCTTTTATGTGACCTTATCTCCCTTCTCTCTATTTCTCTCTGTCTCAGTGATGCTGCTACCATCTGTGTTGTTACTCCTTCAATCTGGAAGCCCTCTTTATCTCTGCCTATCTGAAACGTCCCTGTTCTTTAAGGCCTTTTTTGTTTCCATTCTTTCCCTCTTCAGTCTATTTTCTACATAACAGAGTAGTTTTGGGTTTTTGGTTTTTAAATCTGATCACGTCACTCCTCTGCTTGGAACCCTTTGGCTTCCTATTGTACTTTATATGAAATCCGAACTCCTTACCTTGGTTTATGAGATCTTGCTTTCCTTTTGAACTTCATTAAATGGTGATTTCTTGTGCAGCTTCAACCCCGGTGACCTCCTTTCAGTTTCTCAAACATTTTGGGGCTCTTTCCTGCCTACTTCCTGGGCCTTCTGAACTCTCCCCCCACCAGTCTTGGCTTGAGTGGCACCTTTCTTCTTCAAGCATTGGTCAAATGCCACCTTCTCGTGGAGGCCTGCCCAGGCCATTCTGTCTCTATAAACAGTCTTCTCTTGTGTTCCTTTATTACTACATCCTGTTTAGTTTCTTCATTGCACTTTCTGCAATTTATAATTATGTTTCCTTGCTTTACTCATTTATTTCTCTCTCTCCTACCTAGGCTGTAAGGCAGAGAGCAGAAACCTTTCTCTTTTTATTCAGTAGTATGTACCCAACCCCTGACACATAATAGGTCTTCAATAAATGTTTGTTGAAGGAAGGAAAGAAGGAAGCAAAGCAAGTCAGCCTTAGCTAGAATCTTACTTTTTAACAAAATTTCCCTATTGACAATATACACAGTTAAGTATTTGTTCTCTGTTTTTCTATGTGTTTTGTTTTTACCCACTGGTATTTTTAGCTCCTTGAAGACACATCACGCATGAGACAACTTCTTTCACATCTCCCATGGTTTCTGGCAGTATGCTAGGCCCGTAGTAGTCAAGGTGCTCAATAAATATTTGTTCTGGGAGCCAGGTGGTTTGAAGACTTGCTGCCAAGTCTTGCCTTTGGGTCAGTAGAGTATGGAAGTATTTGAGTGATAAAACCTTTCCACTTCCCACTGCCAGGATTTTGTATTGCCATCAGGTGCCAAATAAATGGTCATATTTATTACTGGTGTGTGCCTGATGTCTCTGTTTCTGTAGATACTCGGTCTTCTGAAGCCCACCTAGTTTCATTTCCTCAGCCCCTCACACTGCAGCATTCCTCCCCGCCTCAGAAGGCTTGCCTGGAGCTGAGAACCCCATAATGTTTTGCTGCTGTGATCCTTTTTATATGTACATGTGTGGGCCCATCTCAGTTGACATAGTCCTGGGATTTCTCTCAGTCAGATGTGATGGAAGTGTCATTAGCAAGCAGTGTTCATTCTGGGTTTTTTAGATTATGGGACAGAAGCTGAAGTAACAGGGCTGGAATTTCATGTCTCACGAGGTCCAACTTGCATTTAAAGTTTCTTAGGGTGGTCATAAATTTTAAGAGAATTCTAGGGCATAGAGATCTAAGCAATGAACCATTTATACATTGGGGAATATATAGGGTGCACTGTGTCTAACACGTATGCATAAAGAGGCAAGTGTGCAGGTGCAGATGAGTGATGGAGAAGAAATGGGAAATTCAATGGGTGCATTTTGGTAGGAAACAGCTGTGGAACCTGGGAAAAGTTGAGGGGTACAGAGGGTAGCTGTCTAAGAAGAGCAAAAGTGGATTGAGTTGCTGAAACACATCACCAGGTAAAGGAATTTGGTGCAGAAGAACACTGGGGGCAAAAGCACATGAAGTGAACTGAAACTGGTTGGTTGTCCTGCAAGAAAAAACAGTGGGATCGTGTCAAGGGAGGGAGAGGTTGAGAAACAAACTCTAGGAGAGGTTGAGAAATTACTGGAATTGCATGAGTAAGATAAGTACCCATTTTCAGGATAGGAAAGCTTTACAGAGGTGTGGTATGTTTGGAAATTACAGAGCAGCATCTGTCTGGAAGCTGGATTTCATGTCCTTCCCATCCCTGCCCTTGAATGAGGGCATCAGGTTGAATTTCATAGCTCTATTCCCTCCCCCGGGTTACTTCTGCCAGGGGATTCTCTTCTAAAATTATCGCCTTCCCTGAGCTGGGGGCTGCCGTCTGCTGCCCTTCCCCATCCGGTTTCTTTTAAGGGGAAAAAGGGTAAAAATGAAACAAATGGGATATCAGACCAAAGCTATGATGTTAGGAAGGAAGAAAGAAGGTGTCTAAGAGGGAGGAAGACAATAATAGCTACCACCGATCAAGTACTTGGTACATTGCAGGCACTGAACATGCAGCTCTCCGTCCCATCTTCTCATGGTCCCACGAGGGAGTTGTTTTCCTTTTTCTGAGAAGAAAATGAGGCTCAGAGACTTTCCATTATCAAGAGGAAGAAATGTAGCTTTAAGGTCATGCACTCTAGAATTAAGTTGAACTGATTTTGAATGCTGGCTGTGCCTTTGAAGACATTGGAGAACTTAGCCAAGGTAGCTAACACTGAGCCTCAGTTTCCCTTATCTAAAAATAAGAAAAATTGTTCCTACCTTAAAAGATCCCTATGACAATTAACCGTGATGGTGCATATAAATCACATGGTGTTAATGCATTAAAAATACTTGATAAATGTTAACTGTCTAGCAGAAAGAGCCTCAGTTTAATAATATGAGTTAACATTCAGTGCTTACTGTGAGTCAAACACCATGGCAGGTTTTTTGCATGTAGTCTTCTATGTTCATAACCTTCTAGTTAGTGCCTTTCTGAGGAGACAGAGGCATAGTTACGTGAAACTAAATCTTTCAACTTGAGGATATGCTCTTAACTAACAATCTGGTTTCTGTGACTTTTTCTGGCATAATGGTTTTTTTTTTTTTTTTTCTTTTTTCCTCACTTTTTTGGGCTATGGATTGTTCCCACTGGGCTTGGAGAATGAAACTGAGACTAAAAACTTTATTCTGTCTTAGCCCTATTTAGGTAGAGGATTTGGGAAAAAGTGTATCATGTTTGAAAAACCAGAAGGGGGAGAAAGAGACCTGTCAAGTGCTAGAGGGAAGGCCTAATAGGCCAGCCACAGGAAAGGACTGAGGATTCTTAAAGAATAGGGAAGGCGAGGCCCAGTAAGGAATCGAGGAAAGATGACCACCAATGAAGTATGTGACAGAGAGAGTGTCTTCAGAGGAAGTTGTAGTTGCTTATCTGAAATTTTAGGAAGTAAGGTGGGCGTGGGTCCCAGGCTACCTGAATAAGCAGAGGAAAAGTGATAAAATATGCTTAAGTGTCATGGTTGTGTTGCCCAATAGGCTGGGAAGGCCAGACTTAAAGATGTAGGAGTCTGAAAACAAGGGTGCAACCCCAAAAGAAAATTCATGCTTAAATCACTTTGGGGATGCCACAGGGCTATCCTATATGCAACCATGTATACCCCAGCATAGAATTTCCCCCTCCACGTAGTATCCTGCGTGGCCACTTTGTATAACCTTCCTTCGAATAGCAATCCCATAAACCTTTATGCTTTTACCTTTTAGTATCATGTACCCTAGGAGAATCTATTTTAAGTCTCAGAAGGATACGTATCACTTGTGCATGCTTATCTGTTCGCTTCCACATTTAGGTGCTTCATGGGACTCCCCAGAAGCCCATTTTGACCCTCCAAATACAGGGGTACTTCAAAAAGTCCACGGAAAGATTTGTATTATCTTTTAATTCTATTTATCAATGAACTTTTTGAAGTACCCTCTTAGGAACAGAAGCACTAGGCCCAGTGGGGTGTTGGGGTGAGGGGTGAACATAGTTTACATTTCCTTTTCTGTTTCTGAAGCCCTCTAAACAATGTAATTTCACTTTGGCACTGTGTTCTTTATCGAGAAAGTATTCCTTTTATTTCACACCAGCCCCTCAGATCTCTTTCTTTATTTTCTGCCAGCAGAAAACATGGGTATCATCACAGAACTTTAGACCCTCAAATCATCACACATTTGCAGTCTTTGTAGGTGGATGGTAGGCTTTGAGGTTTGTAGGACTGATGTTAGAAAAGGTGCTTTTATATTTGTTTTCAGCTTTATTGGTATATAATTGACAAATAGAAATCATATATATTTCAGGTGTACAACTTGATGTATTGATATATGTATAAATGATCACCCCACAGTCAAGATAGTTAACATATCCATTATCATACTAGTATTGTATGCAATACAGTATTGTCAACGTTAGGACTTATTTATCTCACAGTTATTAAAATTTTGTACCCAATGAGAAACATCTCCCCAATCCTCATGCCCCAGCCCAGCCCCTGCCAGTCACCCTTCTGCTCTCTGCTTATATGAGTTTGACATTTTAGATGCTACGTGTAAGTGGGATCATGCAGTATTTGTCTTTCCGTGTCTGGCTTATCTCACTTAGCATAATGCTCTCTAGGTTCATCCATGTTGTCACAAATGGCAGGATTTTCTTCTTTTTTCAGGCTGAACCATTATATATACTATTTTCCGTAGTATATATACCACATTTTCCTTAATCATTCATCTGTCGATGAACATTTACGTTGTTTTCATATTTTTGGCTATTGTGAACAGTGCTGCAATGAACATGGAGGTGCAGATATCTCTTTGAGATACTGACTACTTCTTTAGGATATATACTCAGAAGTGGGGTTGCTGGGTCATATGGTGGCTCTATTTTTAATTTTTTGAGGAAATTTTGTACCGTTTTCCATGATGACTGTACTAATTTACATTACTACCAACAGTACACAAGGTTCCCTTTTCTTTTCACCCTTGTCAACACTTTTTTCTTGTCTTTTTGGTAACAGCCATCCTGACAGGTGTAAGATGATATGTCATTGTGGTTTTGATTTGCATTTGGTGATTAGTGATGTTGAGCACCTAGAAAAGGTCCATTTCCTCACTTGCTTTGGGAGGTTCCATTTAGTCTTCATCAAAATTACATTATACACCGGATGTTTGGTGTCCCTACCCTGCAGTCCCTGAATTTGGGCTGTCCTGAGTGAGATCTCATTGGTGATGGATCCTAAAGTTCATTTTGGCTCAGTTTACAACTTTTTTTCTATAGCGAGGATTTCATAGGGAAAGAATGTCCTAGGAAAGTTGGTGAAAGAAACACGACGCTAGACAGAGTAGTTTGTCCTTTGCCAAAAATTACTTATTGACCTGAAAAGGGAAGAAGAGCAGAGAGTGCTTCCCCATCATCTTTTCTGCTTGTCAGACTCACCCTGAGAAACACTCACTCTCCCCACCTCCATCTTCCCTGTGCCCCCAGCCTACTTCCCCTTCTCCCATGTTATCTGACCTACCCTGATAGAGCTGTGTTGCCTACTCCACAGTCTAAATGGAAGCTCAGTCCCTCCCCATTAATCTGGGCTGGTAGCGTGGCTCACACCTATCAGTCTGGGAAGTGGGAAAACTTGCAAAACCCAAGGTGATGACCCCCTGCTTCCCACAAGTGTTCCACACCCAGTGGGTGGTGAGGGTGGGATCAAGGGGCTGGCACCCAAGTGTTATTAGCAGCCTCTGGCCAGAAGGGCAGAGAGCTGGAGGAGAAAACTGGAAGTGGGATGGCTGGGGGAGCTGGCCAGACAGAAGTTGATACAGATGAGGACCGAACCTTAGGAAGAGTTGGAACTGGGGACAGTCCCACAGGGAGAGAGGGCAGAGAGGCATCAGTTACTCTCCCCGGTGAGTGAACTCTCCACGTTTCCAGACCTTTGAGTTACTCCATCCAGACCTCATGTCTCACCTTCCACATACTGAAGAAGAGAGGGGAGCCTTGGCGGGCTTCGGTGCAGATGCACCCTGCACACAGGCGCATACTAAGCAGTTTCCCATCCTGGTCCGGGTGATATTTATAGAGGGACCAGTGACATGGAGCTGGAAGCCGACTGGTGACTAAGGAGGGGGACAGTGCTGCTGGCTCTGCAGAGGGAATTCCCTGTGGGGCTGTTCCTCAGGTTCTCATCCCAACCCCCACCCACACACTGCTCTCACACCTGCTTCGACCCCAAGCAGATCAGATGTGGCAGTGGGGGGTCATGTGATGGAGAGGTGGCTATAAATAGCTGGAGGTGGGCATGCTGCCCCAGACGCCTTGGGGACGGGCAAGAGCAGAGGCTTAAGGAGCTGCCTTGCGGGGAGGACAGGGGCACACAGGCCAAGGCCTGGCCAGGGCTGGGGGGAGGGAACATGGAGCGATCTGAGTCACAGCGGCGTGGGGGTGAGCAGAGCTGGTGGGGTAGTGACCCCCAGTACCAGTATATGCCCTTTGAACACTGCACCAGCTACGGACTGCCCTCCGAGAATGGAGGCCTCCAGCACAGGCTCCGAAAGGATGCAGGCCCCCGTCACAACATCCACCCAACACAGGTAAAGTTCTAAGGGGGAAGGGGAGGGCAGGTAGGGGAGACAGTGGTGCCAGAGATTAGTGAAAATTAGGAATCAAGGGGAAAGAGGGAGCAGGGTTAATTTGTCTAACTTAAAAAAAAAAAGTACATGGTAATGTGTTCAAAATATGAAAATCTTTCAAAAGTCTGGGCTCATCTAAGTATGCACTTACAGAGATATACATGCACTTTTATACAACCTTTACTAACAATAACCAAGACCTGTGGGAAACAGCAGAGGCACACATGCAGGAATAGCTGCTGCTTACATAACCTGTGTGTGTGTGTGGGGGGGGGGTTGTGTAGGAGCCCACACTGCTGTGTGCTGTGAGCTGCCACCCACACCCTCACCTGTGTGCAGACACCACCAGATTTCTGCCACTGCGACCCTCGGCAGGACACACACACAAACAAATGAACCCTTCTGCAGAATGCAGAAGAAAGGAGTTGGGACAAGTGGAGAATACAGACTGAATCGCATATAAATGATCAAAGATTTACCAATGTCCAAATGAATGGAGTGATGTGATCAAGCTTTTAAGTGGCAAGACTGGTCACATGAGAACCTATTAAGTGTCAGGCAGCTAGAAAGGTGCAGAGATGAGAATCCAGGGAGAGGAGCTTGCAAACTGTTTAGGAGTCTCCAGGGATAAGTATCCTCCTGGGCTGGGGATTGGTGGGTTATAGACATCTAGGAAAAGGGAAATGGGAATGGGCACAAATAAAGCAAAGGTGTTGAAATTGTCATGGAGAAATATACAAGTTGTGATTAATAAGTAAGCGTGCTTCTCACTCCAAAGAGAATGGAGCGTGTCCAGAGAGGCAGGAGATCAGGATTTAAAAGGGGTTTTGCTAACTGGGAGCTCATGGTTCCTTTAGGTTCAGGGCTGGGAACCAGGGGGGTGGACCGTGCAGGTGATCTCTGCATTGGGCATCAAAAGGATCCACTCTGTCCCTGCCCAGACATCAAGGGTAGTTGGGAAGGCAGCACCAGGGAATCAGTTGGGAAGCAGGGCTCTACTAGTTAGCAAAGGCTTCTTGGAGATGGTAGGGTCTGCCCTTTGAATACTATGTGGGATTGGACAGAAAGACCCCCTACTGGCTCTGGACCACCTGTGTATGTGGTCATATCTGGCTGGCACAACAGCTTGAGTAAAAGTGCAGCCAGGCCACTTTCTGGTGACAGGAAACTGGCCAAAAGAGCCCGAAGCTTCATGTTGGAAAGGACTGGTGAGTTCATCTGGGGAGCAGCGTTGGCTGGTTTCTACAGGACCTTGAAAGCAAAGAAGAAGAGTCTGGATTTAATGGGGTTTTTTTGGTTTAAATTTTATTATGAAAAATTCCAGGCACACAAAAATAAAGAGAAAGGTATAATGAATCCCCACGTTACCAATATCTTGTCAATATTGTTTCATCTGTCCTTCCCATCCCCACCTCCACCCTCCACATACACTGGAGTACCTTTTAGCAACCCAGACATTGCATCACTGGTAGACTTGAGTTCTGATTCCTCCTTCCGCCCCCCCCCCCCCCCCCCGCCCTAACCTGCCCTGGTGTGGTTAGCACTGAACCAGCCAGGACAGATCTGGCTCTTGCAGTGTTTTTCCAGCCCAGGTTTGGATGTGAAGCACCCTCTTCCTTATCTCCACCAGGCTGGAACCTCAAGGGAGCTGAGGCAACCTGCATTGGGGGTGTCTTTTTTCTCTGGGTCCCAGGCAGGGTTTGGAGGGACACTGCCTCCTCCAATCACTCGCCTCTCACCTCATCCCAGAAGATGAGACAGCCGTGAGCAGGGCCATTAGGGTGTGCCTGTTCAGGACTGAGGCATAAAACTCCACTACTCGTATTGTGAAATCAGATCTCTTCTACCCACGCTCTCCCAGAATCAGTGACGTGGCCTGGCCTGACACTGGCCCCAGAGGATGTAGTTAGCATAGTGGGGGTGGGGCAGGCTAAATGTGGCTAGAGCTCTTGTACACCCCACACACATATGCATGCTTTCCATTGGGCTGAGAGGGGAGGGCTAGCAGATCTGAGGGGTACTGCTCTGCCCTGTTTACATGTTGGTGGAAGTCTCATTATCTTGCTCTGGGAAGAAAAAGGTTGACTTGCCTGACCAGGGCTGGTTCCTGTTTGTTCATACAAGCACTGGGAGATGAGGTGGGTGGGCTTGCTCTAAGCTTGCTGGAAGACCCAGGGTGCCTCAGGAGCGGCTAAGCACACCAGGGCGAAGTGCAACCAAGAATCATCTGCTTGCTAGGCCAGTTTGTCCTCACCCTGTCCATGTTACGATCCCTAGGAGGGAAGTCAATGCAGCGTGGTGTGGGGAAATTGCAGAAACATGCAGAAAGCATAGTAGCAAAAAAGCCACCGAATTGATACGGTTGCCCAGTCTCAGCACAGTTCTCTGCATCTTCAAAGTAGACATCGGCCTTCTTGATGAAGGCCACCACAGACCAAGATGAGTCCAGGTTGAAGAATGGATGGAAAGAACATGGGGATGGGCGGACAAGGGTAAAGAGTGGGAAATGTGTGAATGGAGAGTGGAGAATTGACGACAGGGTGACCACAAAGTCATCTTGCACACAGTCATCAACACCCACAGTTCAAAGAAGCTGTTTCTCTTTCTTTTTGTGAGTCTATGTGCTGCATCTGTCTATTCTTTTTTACCCTTCAACAATCCAGACACTGACCATTCTCCCTCTATCCAGATTTATGGCCATCACAAAGAACATTTCTCAGACGAGGAGGAGGACATGGGGATGCCCAAGAAGACGGGCTCTAGTTCTACTATGGACAGCAGGGATGAGGATCACTATTCTAAATGTCAAGGTGAAGGTTGACTGAGGAATAAAGGAATCTGGAGTAGAAAGAGGTACAGGGATTGGGAGAATAACTTGCACATGCTCCTCCCCCGGCACGCACATCAAAGCCTTCCTCTAGTATTAAGAAACAGGTGCCTCTTCCCACCCCTTCCCACTTTTCCTTGTCCCCTGCTATCCCTCCCCCAATCCCAAGAAATAAGAGTTTTAGCAAGGAATTCAACTTCCCATGGGGACGTTGGTGCCTTTCAAAGGGGCAGGGGCAGCAACTGGAAGAGAGGTAAAGAGACACTCGGTGAATAAGACGTGCAGATGAGACCCTAAGGGCACAGTATCCCCCCTCCACCCTGCAGTCATGCCCCCAAAGTAGTGACCGTCTGGCTGCCTTTCTCTTTACCCTTTCCCCTTCCTAGATTGTTTCCGCCGCCTGGGACGCATGGTGAGAAGAAAGTTAGGGGAAGACTGGATCTTTCTGGTGCTTCTGGGCCTGCTGATGGCTCTGGTCAGCTGGAGCATGGACTACGTCAGTGCCAAGAGCCTGCAGGGTAGGTTTAACCTGCCAGCGCTCTCAGCCCCTCCCCACACTAGGCTGTTTCTAGAGTTTCTAGCCAGGGTGAGCAGGATGTGTTTTGGGAGGAGGGTGTTGCATAGAGAGAGGGGATCAGGTGGGACTGTGGCTCCAGACAAGGCCAGACCTAGACCCACATCCATGTCTTGTGCCTCTTCCACCTGTTGCCATCCAAGCTGTGTGCATCCCTTGAATCAGGTGACCAACTTTCCCAGTTTCCCAGGACTTTTTCAGTTTCAGCACTAAAAGTCCTGAGTCCCAGGAACCCCCACAGTTCTGGACAAACCTGGTGGTTGGCCACCCTGAGGCCCCTGACCAGGTGCCTACAGGCCCAATACTCAGTGTCACTTGAAGCAAGTGGGAACCTGAACAGGCCACTTCACCTCCTGCCACTCAGGTTTCCCACATGTAAGATGAGAGTATCACCACCTCAGAAGGGGCAATCAGAGCCCCATGGCATGAGACCGTGCCCGGTACACCGGCTGCTGCCGGGGACGTGGCCCCTTGTCCACACTCTGCCTAACCCCAGGCGTGTGTCTCTGCAGCCTACAAGTGGACCTACGCCCAGATGCGGCCCAGCCTTCCTCTGCAGTTCCTGGTCTGGGTCACCTTCCCGCTCATTCTCATCCTCTTCAGCGCCCTCTTTTGTCACCTCATCTCTCCCCAGGCTATTGGTGAGAACTTTCTACCAGACAACGCAATCTTGTTGACCTGCAGATCCTTCTGCTCTGTCTGCCTCCCTCCTCCAGCCCTACCCACAGCCCCAACCCCCATTTCCACTCTCTGGGTGCTCTTCTCCCCTTTAACCTCCAGCTTGAACCTGCACATCATCTTTTAACCCTTTCAGGCTCTGGAATCCCTGAAATGAAGACAATACTTCGTGGGGTTGTTCTGAAGGAGTATCTCACACTCAAGGCCTTTGTGGCCAAGGTTGTCGCCCTGACTGCTGGGCTGGGCAGTGGCATCCCTGTGGGGAAAGAGGTAGGTCTGGCATCATTGAGATGTGAACTGAGAGAGGCACTCAGCCAAATCTAGAAGGTGCTCTGGGTGCAGAAGTGGGCCATGGGGACAGGACTAAAGCCAGAACCAAGTGCCACTAGGGAGTGGAAATGCTCTGGAAGGTCCTCACCCTGGGGTCCATTGACAAAACGTCAGAGCTGAGGGGTCTTAGAGCAGAGTCTCTCAACCTGGGCACTGCTGATATTTGGGGCTGGACAATTCTGTGCTGTTGGGATATTTAGCAGCATCTCTGGCCTCTCGCCCCTAAATGCCTCCAGACATTGCCAAATGTCCCCTGGGGGGCAAAATCTCCCCTAGTTGAGAACCAGTAGTTTAGTGATAATTCGGACAATTCCCTTGTTTCAATATGAGAAAACTGAAACCTGGAAAGAGACTGTGCTTTCTCCAGAGTTGCACCCTCAGGGCTCCCCCAGCTCTATAGTCACGCCCATGCTGGCCCCACTGCCTCTGACACTCAGCACAGCAGCCCGAGTCACCTTTTAGAAATGGAATCAGTCACATCTGACCTCTGGTCAAGACCTTCTTAATGGCTTTCCATCCCTCTTAAAATCTGAACAACCTACTATGGCCTACGAGAGCTGTGGTGGGCTGGCTTCTCCCATCTGTCCAGTTAATGTCCTCCCAGACCACCCTCCTTCCCTGTGTGGGTTCACAAGGCTTTCCTCTGCCCCTCAACCACTCCAGCATGCCTGGAACATTCTTCCTCCTGATTCCTACAGGGCTCACTCCTTCACTTCAGGGAAGGCACTGCTCCACTGTGGTGGGCTCAGAAGGCCTCCCCGAGCACCCCAGCTAGACACATGCTCCCATCCCACCCTCATCCATCCTGCTGTCTATCCCCTCCCTCTTATTTTCTTCCTAGCCCTTAGCATTACTTGACATGATAACATACGGTTTATCACTCCCTTCCTCTCTGGGGAAGCTCAGTGATGGCAAGACTCTGCCTGGAATCTCTACTCGGGGGACCTGGTTCAGTGCCCTGAGCAGGAGTCCTGAGTTCGCTGAATGCCACGAAGCCTCCTCTGCAGCCTCTCACTCCTCCCCCTGGCTCCCCTGCTCTCTTCCAGGGACCTTTCGTCCACATTGCCAGCATCTGTGCTGCTGTCCTCAGCAAGTTCATGTCCATGTTCTGTGGGGTGTACGAGGTAAGGCTGAGATGGCAGAGGCAGGGGCCAGCTGGTGCAGGGTGTCAGGAAGCTGCCTCTGCGCTGGGCTGGCCATGACACTGAAATGGCGCCTCACACTAACCCATGCTTCCTTATTCCTCGTCCCCCTGCCCGCCTATCTAGCCACGCGATGCCTCTGTTTAGCCAATGCTGCCTCCTAATGCCCATCCCTTCTAGGTCTGGGCTCCTACTTGGTGGTCTGTCCCCTGGTCTGCTCCCCTGCTAGTCCTCACCACCCTCTGTGTTCATCTCCCTCCACATTTCCCTCCTGTGCTGCCCTGTCCCTGTGTAGTCCCTGATCCCTCTCCCATGCTGCCCCCTCCCTCCCTCCACACCCTCGTCCTGCGCGCTTCTCTGTTGCAGACCATGCCTGGGCAGCTTGATCTCCTGGTGTCGGCCTGCACGGTGGGCGTGGGATGCTGCTTTGCAGCCCTGTTGGAGGCAAGTTTCACTTCCTCCCTACCTTGGTTGCCTGAGCCAGACTTGGAAGAAGGTTTGGGCGGCTGCCATGAGCTTTGGGGTGAAGAGGGCAGTGTTCCGTGAAGAGACTGGTGGGTGGGCATCCAGGGAGTGACTATGGATCACAACCCCTGGTCTCCAGGCACTTGCATTTTTTTTTACCAAAGGGCTGTGTGTTCTTCTGAGAGTGGCTGCTGTTCCATGCAGGCTTGTTGGTCCTGTTCAGTCTGGAGCCTCTGCCTGTCTATTTAGCTATTGCCACTTGTCACCACGAATACCATCATCTCCTGCCCCTCTCTGATTTATTATCATTACCTGCCTCTCATATATTTGCCTAACTTTTATTCATTTTCTATCTTTGGATTTGTGTTATAAGGTCACTTCCTGTTTGCCAAACTCACGAGTTTTTCTTGGCCTGGGACTCACAGGGGGCACTGGGACCACAATGATTCTCTGTGACTTCGGCCTCTCATTCCACCTTATTCCCCATCCCTGCTTGTTTTCCTTTCTTCTGTCTGTGTCCCCTCCCCGTCCTCCCCGTCTCTCTGTCTGTCTCTCCCCCAGTAGCAGCCATACTATTACTCTGATATCCTGACGGTGGGCTGTGCTGTAGGAGTTGGCTGTTGTTTCGGGACACCACTTGGAGGCAAGTGATTCACTCCGTCTCATATCAGCCCATTTGCCTGGCCTGGCTCCCACAACAGTTATTGTCAGCATGCTCAAGTGCTAGCATTACTAGTTTACTTACTGTAACAAGAGCAGCTAACTTTTAGGGAGCATTTACTATGTGCCAGGCAATATTCTAAGCACTTTGACATTTATTCCTGCCAAAGGTTGTCTGAGACAGATTTTGTAAAGGTGGGAGGGGAGAGAACTGAGCTCCAGAGAAGGCAAGTGACTTGATCAAGGTCATTCTATTAGTAAGTTAAAGAGCAAGGAATTAAAAACATTTTTGTATTGTTGAATATTTTTGCCTTGCACCTATTACATCTTGGAACAGGGGACTCTATACGCTTCTTTCTCCAAGAGAAAACTTACGTTTTGTTGGGTTTTATTAAGGACATGGTAGTTTAAGTGGACCTTGTTTAGGTTTATGATAGGCTTTAAATGAGGTGTATTTATGGGAGCTTTAAAGGATAATTGTTCCTTGATAGCAATTTAAAGTTAAGTTTAGCTCTTTCTACATGTATGAGGCAAACAGTGATCTTTTATATTATTTTCTTTAATCATGGATGACTAACAAATCAACATTGTCAGAGAAAGCAGTTGTATCTGGTTATTTACTGATCAAAATTGGTTGTAGCCTGATGACCAGGGTAGGGATAATATAAATCATTCATTCGATGCATTGGTGATAAAAAGGACACCAAGTTGACAGTCGAAGAAACAAAACTACAGGAAGGGTACATCCTTCTTAAATGACCAGTTGTTAGAGGTTTCTTTGTAGTTATGAAAATGTAGTCATTTTCTAGAGTCTTCCAGGTAGCTAAAATGACTTGGCTGAGGAATGATATATGAGAAAAAGCTTAAAGTTAATGCAAACATATTATGCTAACTTTTGCCAACCCTGTGCCAAAGCACTCAGCATGAGGAGACCAAGCTAGGAAATGCTTCAGCTGGCATCCTGCTGGCACTTCTGGGGTCAGGTCTAGTCACTAAAAGTCATTAGTCCCTGTCAGGGAAGGATAGCGTGTTTGAATTTCTGCACGTTAAACATTCACACTTACATTTATACCCACTTTTGCCTTTATTTGCTCTTTAGCCTTACAAATCCAGAATGTCTAAAGAATATTTTTAGACAGGAATAATTCATTTGTTGTTTGTTTTCTTTTTAATCAGCCAGATTCTTATAAAGTGAAGAGAAGCTGCATATACTTTATAAAATGGGAATTTATGAGATGAATGAGGAAGGTTCTTTTTGGTCCTGGTTAGAGACTGGAAAGATAAACATTGTGGGAAAGTTGCAGATAAAACATTGTTCTTGACAAAAGACATTGTTGAGCACTTAAAAAGTAAGGTGCCATCTTCAGATTGTTTGTACTATGTGACCAATGACAAAAGTGTCTGTAGGTGGCATTACTGGATTTATTTTCTTATGAATATTAAATAATTCTGAAAGAAAAAAATTAGTATTCAAAGAATTTATTCACTATGTAGTCAACTCTTAATTCCTTACATCGAGGAAAGAAATATAATTTGACATTATACTAAGATGACAAACCTCTTTTTGCTCCTATATATGCCAGGCACTGTGCTGGACCCCACACTCCCAAGGTGCCCATGGCTGAGAGGGTAGACAGACAGGCAAACAGATCATCACAATCCATTCAAATAAGTTTCTAAGTGGCAGTCTGGGCAAAGTGCAGTGGGAACCTTCTGTTAAGCTGCCAGGCGGAGCCAGTGAAGCTTTACGGAAGAGATATGTTTGATATGAGGCTAAAGTAATAAATAGGAACTTGCAAGGAAGATGGTGAGGACAGGGTATTCTAGACAGAGGAAACAGCATTGCAGAGTCAAGATCTGGACAACGATAATTACAGAAGATGAGTATTACCAGAGGAATACAGGGGAAGGAATAACAGTAAAGGAGTCTGGACAGGTGAATGGGGGCTAAACCAAGAAGGCCCTCATTGGCCGTGCACGAGAATGAAGATTTTATTCTCTAGGCCAGCATTTGCCCAAATGTGTTTTACAGAACACAGTTCTTCATGGCGTAAATAGATATAATGTGTAAAAATGGTTCCAGGTCAGATCAGTTGGGAAATGCAAGGTTAAACATACAGTTTTTTAAACTGGAAAAGTTATCAGAACATTTGATGTGCTGACATGCATTGTGAATATCTCAAATGTGGCCCTAATACAGCATTTCCCACAGAACCTCCTGCAGGGACCATCTCATGTGACTTGTAATCTCTCATGGACCTGACTTTGGGAAATGCTGTCATGAGTGAAGTGAAACCCTGGAAGAATTTTGAACAAGGAAGTGACAGGGCCAGCTTTGAATGTTCATCCAATTCCTTTGGCAAATGTGGGCAGGGTAGAATTGGCCCATGAATTAGCAGGGTTAATCCAAGAATAACAAAAAGACTATTGTCATAGAGCTGATGCTGGATGATGAGAGACTGAACTGGGCAGAGGCAGAGGAGAGAGAGAAGAGGACAATCAATGTGAGCAATAGAAAGTAAAATTGATGTGACTTGGTGATTGATTTTAGGTGAGTCTGTGACAGAGAAAAAGGACGAGGGATCTGGGCTAACCCCCAGTCTCCACCAAGGGCAACTGGGTAGACGGTGGTGTTAGTAACCAAGCCTGGGAATATGGGAAGTGAAACAAGTGTGGGGGAATTGATAAGTTCCACTTTGAGTTCACTGAGTTTGAAGTTTCTGCAGCACTTCCAGGTGAGGTCAAGCAGACAGCCCTGTTGGTGACTCTGAAGTTCAGGAGCTAGGCCGAAGGTTTATCTTTGCCAATTGGTACCATGTAGATGTAGCTGATGCCAGGGGCATAAATGAAATTGGGAGAGAAGATATGTCTTTGAGTCTCAAAAGAAGGAGGCACAAGAGCTGGCAGAGAAGACAGAGAAAGAATCCAGAGGGGGAGAAGAGAGCAGCATTCCAGAACCCAAGAGATGAGAGAGTTTCCAAAAGCTGTTTGTGTTTTTAAAGCTTTGTGTCCTTTTAGCAGCATATTTTATGTTTGGCTCAGGCTAATATTAAAATTAGCTCTCATTCTTGAGTTACAGTGACAGACTGCTAGGGAAAGTGTCCCAGAAGCACATCGCAGGAAAGAAAATCTAGCCCGGGATTTCAAAAAATTGTTGTAAAATATTCATAAGTTAGATTAGTGTTCACCCAGGCAAATCAAAGCTGACTTTGCACTTGTTCCTGGTAAAGAAAAGGAGAGGAACTCACTGCACCTTATTCCCACTGTGTCAAAGCCCCCTTTTAGGCCACGGAGGCAGCTGCCTTACTGATGTGATTTAAAGAGCAGGGCGGAAGGGGTGGTTGGCAGAGCTCTCTCTGTTCCAGATTACCCATGGCCTTGCTCGGTTTTCTGAAATTCCACCCATTCTCTTTTCTTCTGCCCTCTTTCTTTCTTGTCCTATCCTTTCCTCTCTTTTCCTGCTCATCCCTAGAATAGGCATTGAACCCTGATTATGTACCAGGCACTGTACTAGGGGTTGATTTCCAAGGAATTTTCATTCTCGGGGGAACTCAGAAATGTAAACAAATAACTAAACCTGTGCTCTAATAGTCCAAAATTCTGAGAGAACAAGATGAGGAATGAATGGTTTCTTCCTGAAGTGGAGGGTTAGGGTGGCTTCCCAGAGAAGGTGATGTTGGGGCTGACCACTAGAAATCCCCTGCCAGAACGCAGCAGCTGCCCCACGAGGGAGTAAGCGCCAGGCTGCCACCCCCTAGGATGGAATGACTCCATGTAACTAGTTGACTGTCACCTACAGAAGAGAAGGCGGAGGTCCTGAGGGATTCAGGAGATGTGACTTTTGAATATAGAACAGGGAGAAGAAAATTACCAGGATGAGAGGTGCTGCCTGAGGGGAGTAGGTGGGGGTCATGGGCAGTCCAGTAACAGTTCACCGTGGAGGGGAAGGAGGAGTCATGTCTTTGTGATTTTCCTTGTGGTCAGACCCCATCTCCATTCATCTATGTGCTGCATTTCCCTGGTTCTCCTTCCTTGTTTTGGATAAAGATGAGGCTTAGCTGGGTTTTAGGTAATTTTGTCATCAATTTTTATTTTGCATCAAATCAGAGTCCAACCTCCTTGTTCTTAAGCTGTCTGAAGATTTTTTTCTTTGCATCTCTTGGATGTTGCTCTTCATGCCCTCATTAGCGTTCCTTACTTTGTCCCTACCAGCCCTTGTTCTCTTTCTGTGTATCCACCTCCTCATTTTCTGCTCTAGCATCTGCTCTCAGAAGCAGCACTATTTAGGACTACTAATTGGCTTTCCTTTCACCTCACCCACTTTTCTTAAGCATAATTGTTTTCATCTTCTAGGCTCTTGGTTTTTCCCTTGCTTTGGTCCTTTTAAGTTGAGTTGTTTTTTTTTTTAATCTTGTTTTTGTTTTTAATTTGTATGACTCCTCTGCTTTCTTTCCTTGCAATAATGAGTACTGTCAGCTTTTACAATGCTCTCTCCTATTTTTCTTATTTCTTCCTCAGGGTATGTAGTGTATGGGGGGGAGGGTAGGAGAGACTGGAGGGGGATGTTAAGGAGAGTCTTAAATCTGAGCTCTGCTTGGCAACTCTGATGAGCACCTGTTCTGGAAGCTTCTCTCTTTCAACTTTTCTGCAGAATATTTTCAACTACCTAAATCTCCACAGATATGCAACAGTTGTGAACCCACTCAACCCTACATTCTGAGGGGTGGAGAGGGCACGGCCACTTGATCCTCATGTTTTGGGAGTTGAGGGCCCATGCATGTCCCACCTTTTCTGTATTTTGTTCAACCGTATCCCTGGTCTGCAAAGAAAAAAAAAAAAAAAAAGCCAACCTGAACGGCCACGTGTGTTAGAGCCTGGGACTCCAAAAGATCCTTAGTTTCTGCTACCACTTCCCCACTTCCCCATAGATTCGAGTTTCAGCAAAACTCCTCAGGTCCCAGGGGTGGGGAGCATGAGAAGGCCTTTCACTTCTGTCTGCCCCTGACCCTATTCCATGCCCCTGTAGGAGTGCTGTTCAGCATCGAGGTCACCTCTACCTACTTTGCCGTTCGGAACTACTGGCGAGGATTCTTTGCAGCCACGTTCAGTGCCTTTGTGTTCCGCGTGCTGGCGGTGTGGAACAAGGATGCTGGTAACCGGGGAGGCCCCGGCTGGAGGCTGTGTGATGCTGCTAACATGGCAAGCTGGGGAGCTCTCTAGGGCAGTTCAGAAAAGGAAGGGATGGTGTCATTTGGGAAGTGGGACCAAAGCCCAGAGGTATAGGACAAGGATACCCAAGGATCCTGGAGTAGGGGAGTACAACCATGGAGTGGCTGTGCATAGAAAATGGGAAGTTAAATAGAAGAGGAGATATTGGGATTGGAGTAAGGAAGGAATTAATCCTTAACACTGATGACCACTGTTTTCCTACCTGTGAGTTTCTGTGAAACTCCCCCAATAATCCTTGCCTTTTCATCCTGCAGTCACCATCACTGCTCTGTTCAGAACCAATTTCCGAATGGATTTTCCCTTTGACCTGAAGGAACTCCCAGCCTTTGCTCTCATTGGGTCAGTGGGGTCACCTGCTCTGGGTGTGGTGAGCAGGGAGTGGGGTGAGGCTGTGGATTGGAAGGGACCCAAGCTAGGAAGATGGTGAGTGAAAAGACAAGGTGGAAGCCTGCCATTTGTTTCCCTGCAGTGGCTGGGTCCGAGAGATAGGGGTTTTATGTCTGTAAGGTTCTAACCCTATAACTTACATCCTTAGGATTTGCTGCGGGTTCCTGGGTGCTGTGTTTGTGTATTTGCATCGCCAAGTCATGCTCGGTGTCCGAAAGCACAAGGCCCTCAGCCAGTTCCTTGCTAAGCAGTGAGTCACTGCCCTCCTTTTGCCCTCCACATTGACTTTCTGGTTTCTCCAAGAGTTCCTCCCTTTTTATCTTCATGGACGGCATTAAATACCTTTAGGTGGCTTGCGTTAAAATATGAGGAAACCCTGATACATGGGTAGGTGAGTCATGTGGTCTTCCTGTGAAGATTATTTTCTTGGTGAAGAGAATGCTCTTTGTTTAAAGAACTGAGACCATGATGGACTACAGGAAACCAGCTTGCCAAGGTTCAATGTGGTATTCACAGCGGGTTGGCTAAACTAGGGGGAGGGTTAACTTTGTTTCTTTTTCAGCCGCCTTCTGTATCCTGGAATTGTCACCTTCATCATCGCCTCGTTCACCTTTCCACCAGGAGTGGGTCAATTCATGGCTGGAGAGGTCAGCTCTCAGGGAGTCTGAGGGTGGTGGTTAGATCACTGAGCACGTGACTAGGTTACTAAGTCAGGACTAGGAGCATGGAAAAGAGGAAACAGCACAGATGTCCCTCAGGCTTCAGGGCATCTGTCATTTTGCCCAAGGGTAGACTCGCCCCCTGAGAAAAGTGACCTTTGGATAATGAGGCTTGGGAATCAGTCCACTAAAAAAATGAAGTACAGTCTGTCCCTGGAGAACCTACCTTCACTGCTTCCTTCACAGTTGATGCCCCGGGAAGCCATCAGTACCCTGTTTGACAACAATACGTGGGTAAAACATGCAGGTGACCCCGAGAGCCTGGGCCGGTCAGCTGTGTGGATTCACCCCCAGGTCAACGTTGTCATTGTCATCTCACTCTTCTTTGTCATGAAGGTACTGCTCCCACACTACGGACCCCCTAAACCTCTCTATTCTGAATCTAGAAACCCAGGTTTTGCATGGGGTAGGAAGGGGCAGAACTTCCTCTGGTCTTCTTTCAACCTAAAAAGAAGTTATTTGGAAACAACGGCATAAGTTAAGTTGCTCGTCTCTAGAAGTGAACCCCTATCAGGGTTAATTTTTCCATTCATACCATCTTAATGACGGTTAGCATAGTTATTTAACCCTTCTAATGGTTGCACTTAAATTATTGAGACATCACAGCAGCCAAGTAAACAAGGACAAGATAGAGTTTAGCAATATAGAAAATGGTATAAAAACCTCAGATTAATTAACCAAATCCGCTTCACATATTAGATAATTAGGTACTTCATTCTCTATATATCTGATTATCCATTTTTAGGTGATCTGTGTGTCCATTTTTTCCCCAGTCTGTGGGTAATCCCTTTTCTAGAATTTCAAAAGAGATCAGATATTTAAATTAATTTTATTTGTGACTATAAATAATTTTTGTAAATGTTATTATTCTCTATTTAGACAGTGAGGCTGTGAGGATTTTGCCATTCTCAAATCATTTTCTCCTAACTTCAATTAGGGAACAAAAGCCAATCTCTTACATCAGTTCTTTTACATATCCGCCCATCACTGATCATGTTTTTATAGCCTTTTCAATTACTGCCATATACAAAGATATTTTTATTTCTAAACCTGGTTGTGACATCTATTATGATTGCTCATAGGTTTCCCCCCCTTTTGATGATTGCCTTTTTACTAATAGTATGTCTTGCCTAAATAATCAATCCAACATTTTCCTCTGTAAATCAGGGTTCTTATTTATAAGTCTGTCCACACTGAACTTTCATGATTTTGAATACTTTGCTATTATCTTATGTATGACGTCTTTTATGAATATACATTTTTCCAGGATATGAGTCACTAAGTTATATTTATATTGTAATAGCTACAGTGAGTTCATTTATTCATATATCTGATAAATATTATTAAGCACTTACTATGTGCCAAGTACATAATACTTGATCATCGATCTTTGGCTAATCTTATGCTTGTGGTTGAAAAAAATTATTGAAAAATTTTATTTTTTATTTTTTTGCTGCTCATTTAATGTCCCTGTCAATGATCTTATGATTAAAGAGATCAGGTGGATGACACAGAAGTTTTCAACTCTATAACTTATATTCTCAGGATTTGCTGTGGGTTTCTGGAAGCTGTTGTTCATCCATTTTTTTTCCCATTCCATCCTAGGTGCGTTAATTGGGTCTATTGCTTTTATATTTTGCACATCCACTTTATTAATTTAGTTATTTTTAATTTTTTTCCTTCAAAAGGTTTGATTGTTTTTTCTTTTTACTTTCTTTCTTTCTTTTTTTTTTTTTTTTTTAAAGATTTGATGTTTTTATCATAAAGAAGTTCTCAGTATCTTATTAGGGATTTGATTTTTGGACTTTCATTATAGAGTTAATCTTTTCTCATTTATAAATCCCACCTCCCATAATTAGTTGTTGAGTATACATACCCATCTGCGGGAATCAAGTCCAAGTTTTGATGGCTTCTCAGAATTTATTGTCCAATGATGATAATTGTGCTTTTCTGAAATTTATCTAGACTGAGCTATATGGTAACTTTGGGAAAATATATACTTTTAACGAACTATAGAAATGATCCCTGAAAGTATAGTCTTAAAATATATACTTTTAAAATGTCAACATTTTGAAAAGTTTTGTAGAAACAAAATACTGTATATTTTTCAACATTTCCCCACGCTTCATCCCACTTCCCCAGATTCTCAAGTATATTTCTGGATTCCACTTCACAGATTAAAGTTTATTTTGAGAAACATACTTGGTTGATATAGAAGGACTCAACTGTATGTCCCTATTATTAATTTCTCATTGAATTATATCCTTGATAATGTTTACATCATAAGTGTACCAGGAAAGGAACACCTCCTGGTCTATATTTCAAGCCCAATAGTTTGCAGCAGACCTGTAATATTCTGTAATATTTATAAACATAAAACGATTCATTGCTACAAATCCACAATATTACCTACTTATCTCTGCTTCCCAGCATTTTTACTGTCTGATCTTTCATTTTTCCTAAAGTGTGGAGAAAAGGATATATAGCCAAACTAAAATATAAAAGTGACTAAAACTATTTTTTCCACAGTCTGATTTGAAATTAGTCTATGAGTTCTCCTGGCAGTATTAGTAAGGCAGGTAAGATTCTCAGTTCAGCTCTTCTATAATATTGATGAAAGGAACTTCTGTCTTCCTCAATCTGAACACATGAAAAGTATCATGTTATAAATCAAGAGCTTTTACAATGAGTGTGAATGTAATTACAACTTCTCAGTTTCCCTTTTAATAAATCTAACATTATTACCTCGTGTCATTAAGTTCTCAGCATAGCCTGAGGCTTTGTAGAATTCCTTTTGCCTGATCTTCATATCAATCCTTCTTGTGAAAGGTCTAAATATACTGTAATTTGTGATAAAGGGTCTCTGGTTTCCCAGATCTCTAGAATTGAGTGTTTAGAATCTTGGGAGTTATTTGTGTTTCCTATCACATCTGGATCTTTTCTTTCATGTGCCAATAGCTAAAAAAGTTTGCTAATCTCATGTGTCATTCTTTATGCTATAGGAGTTGAAACCCTCAATGCCCTCTGATCCTGATACTGCTCTTACTCAGATGTTGAAGGATAATCTAAAGGATAATCCTCTGAGATCAGACCTATCGGTCACCTGGTATCTGGATTAGTGGAGCTTTCATATTAGCCCAAGCCTACAACATCCCTTATGGTTTTCATGTATTTCTTCCAGAGAGATGATACAGGATAGTCCAAGGGGCCTCAAACTGTTAAATGTCAGAATCACTTAAGAAGCTTAAACTACAAGTGTCTACAACCCTGTCACCACAATCTGATATGTTTGTTTCAAGGGAGAGCTGGGCATCTGCATTTTAAACAAGTTCTCCTGGGTGTTTTGACAGTTATTATCTCTGAGAAGCCTTCTCTTCTCTGCATGAATACTGCTTGATCACCCTTTCGTTTTCTTTCCTTCCTTCCTACCTACCTACATTTACCTACATCCTACCTACATCTACTGGATACTGTGCCAGTGCGGAGGGAGGGCAGAAATAGCAGGATACACTCTGCTCTCCAAGAATTCTCAGTCTATGTTCTCTTCATTTTGCACATTTAACTTTGCAGTTCTCAACAGTCATGTTCAGACATGACGAAGTTTATGCTTTGCCGTACGGCTTCTGGGATGAAGCTTTCTCAGAGTCTTCATCACTGCCTCTTGAGGTCAGCCCTGGCTGAACAGAATTCTTCTAAATTTCAGAAAATTAGGAAATTTATCTCTCATTAGTTTACAATGCAATTGGTGCAATTTTAAAATTGTAAACACTTTAATCCTGGCAGTTTGTTCTGACCTTTAGCTGCTATCTTCTTGCACCTAATTAGTTTGAGATCATTTTCTAAGATTGGCTTCCTTATTTGGGGAGTGAAATGTAAACTTTTTGCATAGCTAAATATTATGTTTCATGTTGTTTTTTTCTTTTACAGATATGTCAAAAGTTTGACCACTATGTCTTTTTCCATTCTAATTTCTCAATTCTTTTGCACTCTTTGACTCAGAATGTACATATTGCTTTTGCTAAAATTGTCCCAATTTCTATCGGAATGCTACCCTACAAAGTTGGCCTTGGATGGCTTTTCTATTATATTGGCTGACTTATCAGGCTTTCTCAATTTGCCCTGCCAGTATAGCAGGACAATTCTAATTTTTGATCCTTGTATAAGGTGATTTGATATTAAGGCAGATGGTTTAGTCTTCCCTCCAGGTGTCCCTGTGGAGTTTACCATTAAGGTGGCCTTGTAAATGACTATATTGAAGGTAAATTAGTTATACAATAAGTCACGAAGATTTTAAGGTGTCTCCTACTTAGAACTGAGACTCCTTTTCAGAAACATAACCTGACTAGAAGAGGATATCCTCCAGCTTCATGAATTTCAGGCTACTTAACTAAAGTGACCTTTCTGGACTAAGTCGGTACAATGGGCTGGAGTCCTCTTAAGGAAGTGAAAGAAGAGTCCTCTGGGACTCCACTGCTTGTTCTGGATTGCTGAAATGCAAATATAGTCACTCAAAGGAGAAGGAATTTGGGTTAGCCATCTGAAGGAACTTTCTTACAGTGTTGTCTTTGGTGATCTTGTAGCTTGAGAGCTACATGTTTTTTGGTTCTGGGGAAGGATGACAGACAAGATGGCTTCTAGAAGGACTAGCTATCCCAGGATTTCTGTGCCTCTTGAAACAGAAAGGAAGAGAATAATGGGAAGGCAGGTGGGTGTGTGCATGTGGGTTGGGCAGAGTTGAGAGGGCATTCTGACACTTCTTTTTATCCTAGTTCTGGATGTCTATCGTGGCCACCACTATGCCCATACCCTGTGGAGGCTTCATGCCTGTGTTTGTGCTAGGTAAGTTCTTATAGGAAGCCTGAGATCTTACTGAGAGCTGCAGTCTAGGTTACAGGGCAAATAAGGACAAGCCTAGGATGCTGAAGGTTTGCATTTGGTCTTAGCACCTGTATTAGTCTGTTGCTTATAACAGAATACATGAAAATGGATAATTTATAAAAAAAAAAAAAAAAAAAGAAATTTATTTCTTACAGTTTTGGAGGTTGGGAAGTCCATAGTCCAATGGGTGCATCTAGTGAGGGTCTTCTGCTGGGAGGAACTCTCTACAGGATTCTGTGGTGACACAGGGTATCACATGGCAAGAAGAGCAAGAGCTCTTTTATGTACTCTCCTTATAAAGCCACCAGTCTATGCCCATGACAACCCACTACTCAAGAAATGGATTAATCCATTCAGGAGAGCATAGTCCTAATGATCCAATCATCTCTTAAAGGCCCCACCTTTCAACACTGCCACTTTAGGAATCAAGCTCCCAACATGAGCTTTGAAGGGGACTAACATTCAGTCCACAGCAGCACCCATTGTGAGAATGGCTCTGAAAGAATAGAGGATGAGGAACTTGGATATCGTAACACCTTTTCTCCTATTATCCTCCTTCTAGGAGCTGCATTTGGAAGGCTGGTAGGAGAGGTCATGGCCATGCTATTCCCTGATGGTATCTTATTTGATGACATCATCTACAAGATCCTGCCTGGGGGGTATGCAGTAATTGGTGAGACACATTCCCACCTCTCTCTAACCAAACATTGAGTACCCCAAATGCCCACACTCAAACTCTTCCACTATGTTTTCATACCAGGCTACACTATATGGTTTTAATTTAATGCTATTTAATTCAACTCATTCAAATAATCAACCCTTGGCTCTGGCTCTCATTAGCTCTCATTACACTTCTGTGAGCCTTAGTTTCCCAATACGGAAAGTGATTATGGAGATTAAAAGAGACAGTAAAGATGAAACACCTAGAATTGTGTCTGGATGTTTGGTGTTTTTTCTTTCCTTCCTCAGAATCATGGAACCAGCATTGCAGGTGACTGGCTCAGATACACTAAGCCTGAGATGTACTGATATTGGTGGGGACTAGGGACACAGGACCAGGAGCTAAGAAACATGGGCTCTAGATTATCTCTGCCATGTGTTACCCGGATGATCATGGAGCATGTTAGCTGCCGTTCTGAGCCTTCTTTATTCTAAAATGATTTCTGAGATACAGCCATGTCTAACACAGTGGGCAATATAAGCCCCAGGATTGTTATGCCTCCACTCTCCCTCCCCTCTTCACCAAAACCCCTTAACATCTAAGGCCATGCCTCCCTTAGATAGAAAAACACCAACCAGGTTTATAGCTCATATGGTACCCTACTCCCCCATCATAGTTGTTTTACTACTATTATTTTCATCATTAAGAGTCATCTGCTCTTATTCTCCATCTTCATGCCTGTCAGGTGTCCCGCCTCATCCTCCGTGGTGCATACATACATTTCCCAGTAAACACGTCTTGTGGTAGTTTATGTTCTGAAGTATGTTGTATGCACCATCCAGTAGTGTCTTTCCTCCTAATATTTCCCTTTTGTGACTTGTTAAATTCTCATGTATGCCTTTCCCAACATTTTCCCCATAGGATATCTCCCCCATGTTTAAATAAGAAATATAGTTAATGCACAAAGGACTATTTTGGTTGATGGGAAAGCAACCAAGAATAAGCAAGAAAGATTCTATTTTTAGAGAGCTTATAGAATCATAAAGTTTTAGATCTGCAAGGGCCTTAGAAATCACTTACTGACCCCTTTCACTTTACAAATAAGTGCGCAGGATTCCAGAGGAGTTAAGCTCTGCTCATACAGTTGAGAAAGAGTAGAATGAGGATCTGACGCGGTTCTCATTGCTCTAAGTCACAGCACGATTCTTGGGTTTTCACTCTATTCACGCATTAATTGTCATCAATACCTGAGACCCAAGGTAAAATTTCATAACCGGTTTTTAAAATGCTCAGTTAAGAACAATCCAAACTTTCAAAATCAAGGAACATATAGAACACCACTATCTTCATTTTATAATAAAAATTTTGGCACACACAAAGATTCTGTGACTTGAGGCAGGTCATTAAATGAGATCAAAAGGATGACGTTCTAACAGTTCAGCATTCTAACTCCTACTCTTGACAAATCGGCACTGACCAGGGTCACATCTCGCCATCCTATGTCATTCCCATCACATCCCCACATGCCCTCTATGCCAAGAATGGACTCCTAACCCGCGGGTGTATTCCTGTTATTCTAGGAGCAGCAGCACTGACCGGTGCTGTGTCCCATACAGTCTCCACAGCTGTGATTTGCTTCGAATTAACGGGTCAGATTGCACACATCCTACCCATGATGGTGGCTGTTATCTTGGCCAATATGGTGGCTCAGAGCCTGCAGCCCTCCCTCTATGACAGCATCATCCAGGTCAAGAAGCTACCCTACTTGCCTGACCTTGGTTGGAACCAGCTCAGGTCAGGGGGAGTAGCTGGAATTAGTTCAGATTTGATGGGGGTGGGAGGTTCTGCGGTTGAGATTGAGGTTAGGGTCAATGTTTGTAAGAACTATTTTAAATTATTTTTATGTTCTTCTGTACTTAAATATTGTGAGTGACCAAATGCATGGCAAACCTCATGGGAGGAGTAGAGGGTTAGCAAAGGGACAGGCATACAGTGGGGCTAACCCACCCTGCTTTCTCCCTCCATAGCAAATTTACAATCTTTGTTGAGGACATCATGGTACGTGATGTGAAGTTTGTTTCAGCTTCTTGCACATATGGGGAATTGCAAACCCTGCTCCAGACCACGACAGTCAAGACTTTACCATTGGTTGATTCAAAAGGTTAGTGAAAAGGAAGGAAGCAGACTCCTGAGCTAGTGACCTGAACAAGGGTTACATAGAGGTAGGGAGGCACTGTGATGTGGGCTTATCTTTAGGGGCCATCTGATCTGCTATGGCAGGCCCAGCCTGTGCTCCTTAGGGAACATGAACAGTAAAAAATCCAGTTAAAGAAATATATTTAATTCTTATTATTCATGGTAGTTACATTCTATAAAGTCACTATGAACACTGAATTAGTGAATACAATACTGAACAATTGCTCCGAAGGGAAATATAGTGATAGTTTCCTGTGAGCCTCCAGTCACAACATTTTTGTCAACCAGTCAACACATAACCTTGTTTTATGTGTGTTTCCGTTTAAAGACACCTTATTTAACAGCTACCATTGATTCGTTAGCACTGAGCTCATGAGCAACAGCACTATAACTCGTGCCCGAATGAAGCTTACCTTACATACATATTTTCCCAGTAAGGCATATCACAGCCTTCTTGTGCTTAGGAACAGTAGACAGAACTTTAGCATTATGCTTGGGGGCTGTTTTCAACAGCAAAATCACCAACGCAAAGCACAAAAATACATTAAATAGACTGCAAAAAGAACACTTGTTTACAATATGAAAGCTGAAACAAGAGGCAGAGCACTGCTTCACTGCTTGGTTCAACCTCAGCTGGGAATGAGGGTTGCTCTGAGCAGGTCTGAATTACAGCAAAAGCACCTGTAGTATCGATTTTGGGTTACAAATCTATTATCGTGAGTAGGTGAATTCACAAAGAGGGAATCTGAATAATGTGATCGACTGTAAATCTCATAGCCCCTTACACGGTTTCCTTTGCTACTTGACTAAATCATACCTGTTCATTAGGGCCCAACCTAAGGAAGAGATAAAATTCTTCCATGTGGAGGGGTGAATGGTTTTAGTAACTGGTGATTTCACATTTCTCTTCCTTTACCATCCTTTCTGCCTGCATTTGGTATTTCATCCTGCTTTGTATTACTTTTTATCGTGTTTTAAATATCTATGTCTTGTCTTCCTCATTCTATTAGGGTATTTCTTGGGGGTAGAGACTATAACTTCTATATTCCCAAAGTACCTTGTTATAGAGATTTAGTAGATATTAAATAAATACTTGCCTAGTGTTGGAATGGGTGTAATAGAGAAAAATCATGTAGGGCCATTTGGAGCCATCAAGATTGTTAGTTCTGCTTTCAGATTATGAGAGTATTCAAATTTCTCAAATTAGATTAGCTCAAATATTTTCCAAATCTCAGATACCTTCTAGATACCTTCTAAAGCAGTGGCTCTTCATTGGAGCAGGGGTACAGCCAATGAGGTGCAGGGTTTTCATAATAATCATTAAGACTTAACTGTAAAATGTATCTCAATAACACTGCCTCAATTCCATGGCCTTAAAACTTAATGAAAATGTTAATGATAGTGGCAGAATTTCTATAAACACATGAGAGACCTTCTCAAGAAAAGGAGGCATTTTGTTTATATCCTAGAAGGACGCTGGATCTTTAAGTGATGGAACATCAGATAAAAAAGGTAGAGTTCCCTTGTTTCCCTTCTTCCAGGGTAGGAGATGCAATGCTTGTACTGCTTACAGAATTCTTTCAAAGTGTGTTTACATGGCAGCCTGTGTGAATGGCTTTTTATCTGGACAGGGTCGATTAGCCTACTTTAATACCGAGCTCACCTATTTGCAGTCTGTATGAGGGCTGTATGAAAATAAATACAAATTAGCACCCATTAGTGTACTACCCATTTGGTCCGTAAGTGCTACATGGGTGAAATAAAGGGACTAAGTGGGGTCAATCCTGGAGGATGTTCGAAATGAGATTTTAGGGAGAGAGGGAAAAAGCTGGAAAAAGACAAGGGACGCTGGGCTTCTGCTCTTCCTGACCCGATCCTGCTGAGCGTTCTGGGGTGGGAGGGTAAGGTGGAGCCCCCCGGCTGGGCATGGATTTTCCCCAGATTCCATGATCCTGCTGGGCTCCGTGGAGCGCGCAGAGCTGCAGTCCCTCCTGCAGCGCCACCTGTGTCCCGAGCGGAGGCTGCGCGCAGCTCAGGACCTGGCGCGGAAGCTGTCGGAGCTGCCTTACGACGGGCGGGCGCGGCTGGCCGCGGAGGGGCTCCCGGGGGGCCGGCCCGAGTCCTTCGCCTTCGTGGATGAGGATGAGGACGAGGACCTCCCCGGGAAGACCGAGGTGACTAAATTAAGAAGGGCCCGAGGAGCGGATCAGTCAGGGGGTAAAAGGGAAAGGCGTCCGCAGGGATGGTTGGCGACGTCGCCACCGTTTGGTGACAGCTGGGTTGGGCTGGGCTGGGACAAGTGCCCAGAAAGTAGGAAGGGGGAGGGGAGACGCTGATAACTGAGAAAGCCAGAATTCTGGATCGGGGGCCAAAAAGACCAGATCCCCTGCGTCCAGGGACTGAGGGAGATAAGCTTGCGGATGATGCTATCAATGGATTTCAAAGGGATACAGGAATTCTGAACTTGGGGGAGGAAACAGAGTTAGATTTCGCAGGATACCCACCAGAAAAGGCAGCGAAGTGTCAGGCAGCCTCTTCTCTGAGACAGAATTTTTGCTGTTTCTTACAGCTGCCTCCTCCTCCTCCTCCTCCTCACCCCTTTCCTACTGCGCCACCGAGCCCCGAAGAGCCCAATGGACCCCTGCCCAACCACAAACAGCAGCCAGAAGCACCAGAGCCTTCAGGTGAAGATCACCTGTCACGCACCCTAGCTCATGCCTTGTGGGTTACCTCTGGGCTCGCTTCCACCTAAAAGCCACTCCTATGAGGAGGTGTGAGGCCTGGGGAGGACAGCAGGGGGGGGGGGGTTATTCATGATTCTGCACACTGCTGTCCCAAGGAGTGGAGGCAGATGTTGATTTAGGAGGGTGGAAGGGAGGGTGTCGGTGGAGGTGAGGCATCTGCGAAGTGCAGTCCTTTGGTGGTGAAATGTCAGGGACCACTGGGAATGGGAGCCCCTGACCATTTCTCCAGGATGACTATTGCTCCACTTCCATTTCCATCTGCTCACCACTCCCCTCAGGTCAAAGACTCTCCATCTTCCAGTCCCTGCTGCGCTGCTTGCTGGGCAGAGCTCGCCCCATGAAGAAGACAACCCAGGTGAGAGGAGATGTGACTGGAGGATACAGGGAGAGGGAGCCTGTCTTTGATGAGTGAGGGACCCATGGTTCTAAATCAGGAGGGCAGAGATCCCACCAAGGAGGAGAAGTTTAATCACATGGAAGGAATGATGACTTGCGAAGGAGCCTCTGTGGTCCTGGCCAGGGAGAGGTGGCTGTTGTTTCATTGGGAACCATAGCTACTGTGAGAAGAAAGGGAAAGAACTTGGACTGATGTCTTTCTTCTCTAGGATTCAACGGACTTAGTGGACACCATGTCACCTGAAGAGGTAAGTAAGGGAAACAGCTGCCTGGGTGAATTGTTCTGTCAAATGAAGATATTGCTAGTTTTTCTTCTACCTTCTTTATGGTGTTGCTCTAAGAATAAAATGTAAGTCTAGATGGACAAGTATTTTGAGAGGTTGGATAAAGGTATGATTGTGGAGAGAGTAACGAGAGCGTGGCAGGACACGGTGGTATTCTCGGAGGGACACAGTGGTGTCAGAAAGGGAAAGTGGAAGAATAACATCGAAACTTGAGTGGGAAAATCAGCAACTGGTGGAGGTTACTGTGCTGAATTGACTGGGGCCCTGAGACAGTGGACAACGGGAATATGTCAGGCAGCGAGCCTGGGAGGAATTGCAAAGGGAAGCAAAGAATGACTATGGTGCCTTGTGGGGACAAATGTCTATGTCCTAAAAGAGGTAGTTATCAACTCCAGGAGAAAGAAAAAGTGAGCATACTGTATCCACCTGGATGTGAGTGAACAGAATGTGGAGCAGTGGGTGGGGGCAGGCAGCTGACAGTAGCCATGAGAACAGACCTAGGGGGTTGTGGAGGAACAAGAAGACATCTATTAGCAACTATTCTATACAGTAAGAGAGAATGCAGGCTGGCTGAAATGGTGGAGCTTGTGAAGCAGGAAGCTGACAAAAGAAACACGGTAGATATTATCTAAAATAAACATCTTATTGGACATTCAGAATAAATATATATATATATATATATATATATATATATATATATATATTTTATAATGCACCAAAGAGAGAAAACCAGCTAGTCCATTAGTGTGGCTATTTGATGACCACTGGAAATAAAGTGCAGCCAGGGATAAAAAGAAGATAGATCGTACACTTCTACTGTATGTTCTTTCCAAGGAAGATTTTAAGTAGCTACCAACTCCCGTGTGACTCACTGGGACATTTTGGAGGGATAAGATCCAATAGGAGTCAAAATTTAGGATATTTTGGACATGGTTTTCAGACCAGATTAGATGACGCCCCTGACAATATCAAGATGTTGATATTGACAAACAGTATGGGGACAGTATGGGAATATTGAAACCCTGCTATGGTTCGTTTAATTCTGCATACTCTGTTCAGAGTACACACAGAGCTCTGGTTCTAACTGGTGCCGAGCTTTTTCAAATAGTGGAACACATCAGACCCAACAGCAACATCCTCCTCCCTTTGGACAAAAGCTTGGGGGTGTTCTTGGAACATGATCAGCAGTGAAGGTTAGAAGCCCAGCTCCACTCCACCCGTTACTGACTGTGTAAACTTGGGCAAACCACTTAAATGCTCTATGCCTCTGTTTCCTCATCTGCGAAATGAAGCTCATGATAGGGTTGTTGGAGAGGATTAAATGAGTTAAGACATGTAAAGCAATTAGAACAATGATTGGCACAGAAGTGCTTGATAAACATTTGCTGAAAATGTTGCTGCTGTTGTTATTAAGGAAAGGCAAAAATGGAACCAGAGAAGCCCACAAATGATCATAGACAGGACCAAGAGGACAGGATCAACCAAATCAGACTTAGCAAGGTCTAGCCCCCATCCTGCACTTAAATCCTCTCTACAACACACCTGCCAAGTGGTTGTTCATCCTGTGCTGTGAGAGCTGGTGTGAACCTTTTGTCGGGAAGATGAGAGTTTAGAGGAAGCATGATTGTAGTCCAGAAGTGTCAGGAAACGGGGCCGGGCTGTGGCTCGCTCGGGAGAGTGCGGTGCTGCTAACACCAAGGCCACAGGTTCGGATCCCATATAGGGATGGCCGGTTCGCTCACTGTCTGAGTGTGGTGCTGACAACACCAAGCCAAGGGTTAAGATCCCCTTACCGGTCATCTTTTGAAAAAAAAAAAAAAAAAAAAAAGTGTCAGGACAGCACAGGTGGAGCATCATTGAGGACCACCCTAGACAATAGAATCAGGTGATGGCCTTTGGTCTTATTCTCCTGTGTTGCTTTGAGTTGCTTTTTAGTATATTCCACACTCCTGAAGCTTGAGAGTTGTAAATCTGGACAAATAGGAAACTAAATAAAGCACTACCTGAAAAGCGATTTTAGAAAATTTTAGATTTCATTTATGAAAGCCAGAGATATAATGGATTATTTGGAAGCTCAAGGATTTCAGTATGCATATCTAAAGTCAAGAAGAGAGTAGGCCTTTGTGCCTTAATGCTTCTATCATAGACAAAAAACCCAAATCAAACAAACAAAAAACAGCTTTGCTCAAGTCATCTAAGTGCCACACAATCCAGAACAGCTCTTCAAATTCAATAAACATTTGCCATGATCTACTGTGTAAGAGGCGAATGTGCTAGTTTCTTCACAATAGGTGGCAATTGATGCCGCGTAACACTCTCAAGCTATCAAGAGATAACACTCTCAGGCAGCTTGCGTCTAGCAGGCAGAGTAAGACAAATGCCAATACAAGATTGAGTATGGCCAATGCTGTTTTTGAAAAGGAGAGACCAGCAGAGTACTATAGGTATTAAAAATGGGGAAAGGAGCATGTCTGATTGGGAGACTCAGGAAACACATCCAGCGCAGGGCCAGGGTGGGGCAAATAGAGGAAACCCAAGTGGTGAGAACAGCAGGACAAACGGGAAGGCGGGACTGAAGAACCCAAAGCTGTCTGGTTTGACTGGAGCAGCGAATCTTACAGGAGTAGTGGATGATACGAATAGAAAGATAGGTTGGAAATAACAAACGTTTGGGGCATCAGAGGGTGAAGAGTTAGGTGACTAGAAGATGGAATGATGTTCTGGGTACTTGAGTGTGCAGGGTGGATTTGGGGCCTGGTGAAAGGGGAGATGGGAGGCGCTGTCCCCTGGGAAGAAGGGGGAAGGCCTGCTGATCTGGTGGATCTGTGGTTGTTCATTGCTTGTTCAGGGTTCTGTGCAGGAGCTAGGAGAGCTGTGTGAGGTCAAAGCCGGGTGTCTGAGGTTGAAGGGGGCTTCCTAATGTTGGTGGCTTTCCTACTCTGCCCTGCAGATTGAGGCCTGGGAGCGGGAGCAGCTGGGCCAGCCTGTCTGTTTTGATTGCTGCTGCATTGACCAGTCCCCCTTCCAGCTGGTGGAGCAGACGACGCTGCACAAGGTGAGTCCTTGCTGACTGCTCAGGGCCATGGGGCAGGCAGGGAGGTGTGGGGCAGGAAGGTGCTGACCTGTGTTCCTTCCATCAGACTCACACGCTGTTCTCGCTCCTTGGCCTTCACCTTGCTTATGTGACCAGCATGGGGAAACTCAGGGGCGTCCTGGCCCTGGAGGAGGTAACAGCAACACCGGTCCCGCTTGAGCAGCAGGAGGGTGAGGTGGGCACAGGATGAGAGAGCAGGTTGGGAAGGGATAGTGGGAGGATCTGGGAAGCCCCCCCTAGGTATCCCTCTCTGCTTCTCACACAGAGATGGGGGTGGGGGCAACCAGCAGGAGTAGAGAAACCACAAAGACTGTTATGGCTATGATCTGAGAGGGACTACACTCTCTGCCCCAGAGGGGACCCCATGCAATCTTCTTTGGATGGCATAGATTTGAGATGGGGTTCAGGGCATGAGACATAACTTCATAGGGGTGTGCTGTGGGGAAGAGCACAGAAAGTGGCAGAGGAGGGATGTGGCTGAAGGAGGTCGCTAGGAAGGAAGGGTCAGCAGAGGATCTGAGTCGGGGCACTGGAGATGCATTGCTGTGCGGGCAGACGTCTCGTCACGCCCCTCTTCTTTTCCTTTTCCTGCCTTCCTCCTCTGGCCCTTGTCTGTCTTCCTGCTTCTGCCTTTCTTGACATTCTATAACTTTTCATTCCTTTTTGTTGTTTCTGTTCTTCTCTGCTGTCTCTTTCTCTCCCACTGCCCCATCTTTGTTCTCTTTCCAATTCTGTACCCTCTTTCCCTTTCCCTCTACTCCCCAGCTACAGAAGGCCATCGAGGGGCACACCAAGTCTGGGGTGCAGCTCCGCCCTCCCCTGGCCAGCTTCCGGAACACAACTTCAACTCGAAAGAGCACTGGAGGACCACCCCCGCCTGCAGAGGGCTGGAGCCTGCCTGAGGATGGGCCTGGGGCCACAGGAGCAGGGGGTGTGGCTCCTGCCTCTCCAGAGAACCCGATGCCACCTCCTTCCCCGAAGCCCCCTTTCTCCCTGGCCCCAGCAAACGTGGAAGGTGAGCTGGAGGAGATGGAACTGGTGGAGAGTCCAGGGCCAGAGGAGGAACTGGCTGACATCTTGCAGGGCCCCAGTCTGCGATCAACTGATGAGGAGGACGAGGATGAACTGATCCTCTGACTACCTCCCTGGACCTGCTCATGAAGTCTGTCCAGAGGCCCATGCCAGAGGGTGGCTTTGTGTGGGACAGAGTGTGTCCTGAGGTTGGAGAGGTCACACCCATATCTTGGCCCCTCCCAGGAATTTTCAAATATGATCATGCTAGTCTTAAAGGAGGAGTCAGAATTTGGGCAGGAAGGAGCCTTGGTCAATTATTTAGACTGCTTCCCCCAGTCCCAGACAGGCAGGAGCCCCTGTGAGAGGCCCCTGATATTCCATGGGGCTTCCTGAGATTCCTGCTGTGCAGGTGGGAACTACCCTGCCTCTCCCTGCCTCCCCTCTGCCCCCCACAGTTCCCTGGTGCTCTTGTCCCAGCATCTTCCTGTCCTTGCCTGTCTGTCCTTCAGTTTCCACAGGGGGTGAGGGTGGAGGAGGCCCTGCAAGTGCCACATTGGAGTAGGAGATGGGACCACATCATGGCCTTGTGGACTGCCTGCCCCAGACTGTGCCTCCAAACCATCCACAGCCACGTCTCTGGGAGCCCCCAGCCCTCCTGCTCACCCACATCCGCTGCCCACAGTCTGCCTCCAGGCCCCGTCCTGAAGCCCACCGTCTGTCCCCAGGCCAGGGCCATCACCAGGGCAGTGAAAGGCCCACACATTTCCCTCCTTCCTCTCCTGCTTCAAGCAGTGAGACGTGGATGAAAAACCTATAAAGGGCAGCAGCCTGGAAGAGAAAAGGTGCCAAAAACTCTGTGTTAGGGCAGGTGCCTTGTTGCCCAACAGTGAGCCCCATGTAATCATCTGAGCCCCTCTCGCAGAAGCCTCCTACTTCCCATCTCACTTCCTCGCACGCCAGCATCCAGAAAATGTATCTTCCCTCTCCCTGCTGTGGTTACAGACTTGTCCTGCCAAGGTCAGTTCTCCTGCCAAGAATCAAGACCCAGAGCAGCTAGGTCACTGGGTCACTCAGACACCAGCCCCCTCTTCCAGGAGTTCCTCAGGCTCCCCTGCCAGGGGTAGAGAGCTGGGAGTTTGTTAGGCGGCGTCCAGATGGCAGGCTGCGTTGGCACTTCCTGCACTTGAACTGTCACATCCTCACCCTCCCCATGTCAGCAGCAGGGAGCCCGTGGGGGTGCTGCTGGTGCACGCCATTAGCCTGCCCTCTCCAGAAGGTGATGCGGGTACTCTGAGCATCCAGAAACCCCAGCTCTGCACCAACGCTGCCCTCCCTCCCTCCTTGTCTGCCTTGTTTAGGTCTGCAGTTGTGTCCCCTCTCCGACGTACCCCTCCTTCTCCTCCCCTGTGCCCAGTTTCCTCCATCCCCCAAAGAAGACACTCACAGTCAGAGAATGCCACCACATTCCATTTAGTGTCATTAAGCACAGCCGGGAACCCTCTGCAATGTCATGTCCCTCCCACCTCCCCAAGCCAAGAGAGAGCCACTGCAGCCTGGGTAGGGGGACTGGCTGGCGGTGGGCCTTCAAGCCCGTGCCCATGTGTATATAATCTGTAATATTTATATATATTTATATAGAATTCTCTCTGCAATATATGTCATAGAATCTCTCTTGGGCCTGGGGTGGGAATGTTACATTAAGAAAACATGCTAAGACTGGCCATAAAAATGGATATTTCCCAGACCCGGAAAACAGAGTGTGGGATATATAGATGGGGGCAAGGAGAAGATGATAAACTCAACCTCCAAGATTCCCTCCTTAACACAAGGAAAAGAAGGAATGTGTGGGGGTGGTGGAGACAGTGGAAGGGGAGAAATGAAAGATTTGGATTTTCATTTAATAAAGTCAATTGGAAATGAAAGTGTACCCCCTGCCCAAAGGAAAATCATTCAGCAATAGCAGTTTCATTCACAAGAATATAAAAACAGCCCCGTTCCAGAATTGCTGTAGAACGTGCTGCACAGCCTTTAACCCCAAAGGAAAGCAACCCTTCCCCACCCCCCAACAGCCTCTTCCTGTACATGCCCCTCCCCTCCCCCAAAATACCCTATAAGCAAACCCCCATGCACCCTGCCCCCAGCACCAGAGAGGCAGTCCCTCCCTCCAGAAGAGTCCTACGAGGATCCCAGGTCAGCTCCTAGAGCTCTCTTCAGAGTGGGTGGGAGCTCCCTGCAAGAGGCAGCCCTCCAACCTCTGGTGGGGGGACTGCCACACCCTGTTCATGGTGAATACTCTTTTGTCAGGGACCGTTTGGCTTCCTTGGCAAAGGGAGGGAGGAAAGAGAGCTGCTTTAGTCTACCCTTCCTGAATCCTCAGGGTCCTGAGTGAAAAGGAGCTGCAGAACAAATCTACCCACCGGATTAGATGGCCACCATGATCTGGGGGAGGACATGGGCACTAAGGGGTTGAGACGAAGAAGAGAAGATGGCACATTGATAAAGCAGGTTGCACAAGGCAAGGAAACAGGGACCCCGTGGGAGGAGGGTAACGTGAACATGCAAAACCTCTGGGACAAGGGACAGCTGCCATGGTGGGCATGTTAGTCCAATTTCCAGAGCTCCTGGAAATGAGGTCCTGGGTCGCCAAGTCAGGACACATCATCAGACACAAGAGGTATCTTCTTCCTTTCAGGCAGCACTCGATCAGGTAAGTGGCTGCTCACCCACCGTGGCTGACCATGCCTGCTCCTGCTTCCTCCAAGAACCAACCTCAGGATCATCATTCCCACCTCCCCTGGAAGACATGGAGCCCTGCCCTGGTTGCATTTCAGGAGCATGTGTGCATGAGAGTATGAACTTGATGGGGAGCAGGTGATAGATGGACAGAAACACCTCAACTCTCAACCTCCTCAATCCAAGCGATAAAAGTCTGGGGCCTGGGATTGAGGGGTAGTTGTGCCAGGGTCTGGAAGAGGATGACAGTATTCCCTTTCCAACAGAGGATACAAGTAGCAGGTCCCCTGACAGAGTGTGGGTAGGACACAGGCCTTGGGGCTGGAGCTGGAGGGAAACAGGGCAATGGATCTCTTAGGCTTCCCTCTCCTTGCCAAAATCTGCTTATGCCCAGGGCAGCGAGTGGGTTACCACTGCAGTGGGAGGGGCACAATGCTCTCATCTTTACTGCCACTGCCGATCCACTCTGCCTTGTCCCCTGCCACCATGCGCTCTCACGGAAGTGCTGGAGCTTCCATGCTGCTCAGCGGCCCCACCGGAGTAGAAACTGGTTGTTTCACCATAAACCATCTTAGAAGGAAAAACACGCTCCTTTGCCCGTCTTCCTCCAGCAGGAGGCCTAAGGAGGGTGGGAGGAATCTGTGAGGCTGTCTCGGGGGTCCTGGAAGAAGCTGACCATGGAGCAGAGGGACCTGAGTGCCCATCCCTCAGCCAACTACCCAGCCCAGCCTAGGGAACGACAGCACCGGACTCCTCCTCCACCCCACTCAACCCTGAGTCCCCAAGAAGTTATAAAAATGTAGAAAAGGCAAAGAGAAAAGTGTAAACAGCTCCAGAGAATAAAGGGTGGGGGGAGGGAGATAGCCCTCATGCTCCCCCCACTGGCTGGGACATCTGCATCCTGTGTCAGCATATCTGACACTGGTGGCCCCTCACACTCCTCAGGGCCAGGGCTCCCAGAGCAGGGGATGGAAGAAGGCAGAAAGGGAAGTAAGAGCTGGAGAAGCCAGCCCCGTCTGGGTCTTTTCCCAGATCCTTAGGATCCTCCTGTAAGCCACTGAATACTCGAGATTCCAGAAAAAGCAGCTGTGTTTGTTCTTGGTCTCATCAGTGACGCTCTTCTCTGGACATGCCTTGATATACAGAATCATGCCTGTGCCCCCTGTAAATCCCAGCTGCCATGTCCACTTCCTCCTGGACTCCTGATCTCAGGAGCCAAATTACCAGCTGCGGGCAGACTCACTACCCTCCATGCAGATGTGAGCATCTGCCTGTCTGCACCTGGCGAGCCAGGTCCAGCAGCCCCTGAGGTCTGTTCCTCGCAGTTGGGATGAGCTGGGGCCACAGCCAGAGAAAACACAGAGCCGGGAAAAGCAGGAGTGAAATGGAGAAAGGAGGAGTTCAGACAACACAGTCAAGGCTCCTGGAAGACAAAATCAGGGAGTGAAGGATCGAGATCCGGTCTCCGGCTCACCGCTCTGTGCTCCTGTCCTCGGGCTGCACATGCTGGAGGCTCCCGGCACAGAGCCAGAAGCCCATGGCCATGCCAAGTTCATAACCATCTCCTTGTCTGGGTCTTGGGCCCTGGACCTGTGGTTTCTAAAGTGTCAGCCCAGATAAAAGCCCATCCCTGTCCTCCATTCTCCGGGTGAGGACTGGAGGCTCCTGGGTTCCCCGCTGTCTTCTGCCCGGGGTTTCAGCTGTACGGCTGGGGGAAGGGAGGGTATGGGGTGCAGCCGTGCCCCTCAGGTGGGAGTGGAAGGCAGGGCCTGGGGTGGCAGGAAGCTAGTTGTTGGCTTCACCCTCCTCTTCATCAAAGGACTGCACACCTGACGATGTGACGTCAGATACCTTCCGGCTGAGAGCAGTGGACATCTCAGGGTCTTCTCGTGGGGAAAGCGATTCCAGGTCCCGGCATCCCGCATCCTCCTCCTCCTCAGGGGCCAATGGCCTCTTCTCCTCCTCGGCAGGGCCTCTTGCCAGGTCCACTCCTCCAACGCTTGTAGCCCAGTCAGTGTCTCCCCCCAGCAAAGGTGGAGTCTCCTGAGCAGAGTATCCTGAGGCAGGCTGGGAAGGCCCCATTTCATGCAAGCTGGGCTGCGAGTCATCAAATGCGGGGCCAAGATAGGATCCCGTGGCTGGAGAGGCGATGAGGGACTGATCGCTTGCTTCCCAGGCATCCGATGAGCCCAGGCAGTACATGCCCTGGGACACATAGGAGTGTGGCCATCCATCCATGGGGGCTTGAGCTAGGGCATCTGTAAAGAGAATCATGGAGGTTGGTGGGGCCATAGAAAACCAAAGGCAGTGACAGCAGCACAGAGCACTGAGGATGAGATGCAGGGGGCACTCAGAGCATGGAGGAGACAGTGGGAAAGCTGGGATGGGCAGGAGAGTCTGAACAGAACAAAGATGAGTGGAGGGAGCCTAGAGAGTCAGAGAGGCCCCTGGGGCCCCAGGAGTTGAATTCTGGAACCATCTCTCACCCTGACTCTCCATCAGCTCCTGGTAGTTGTCACTGTAGTTGCAGCCCAATGGCTCCTGGGTGGAGTTGACACTCATGTCCTCACCATCCATGGAAGACCAGGCCATGAGTGTGGCCTCAGAGATTGCAAACTGTTCCATGACACCTGTGAGAAGAAGTGTAGTTAACACAAGATAGATCAGAGACCCTTAGACAAGTGCAGGGTCAAGGAGATGTCATAGAGCAGTGCTATTCAACAGAGATACAATGCAATTTTCTAGCAGCCATGCTTAACAAACTTAAAAAAAAAGAAGCAGATGAGGTCCGACCCCGTGGCTCACTCGGGAGAGTGCGGCGCTGGGAGCGCAGCAGCACTCCCGCCGCGGGTTCGGATCCTATATAGGGATGGCCGGTTCGCTCAATGGCTGAGCGCAGTGCGGGCGACACCGAGCCAAGGGTTACGATCCCCTTACCGGTCACATAAAAAAAAAAAAAAAGAAACAGATGATATTAATTGTAATAATATATCTTATTTCACCCAATATAAGTAAATTATCGTTTCAACATATAATCGATATAAAAATTATTAGTGAGATATTTTACATTCTTTAATTTGTATGAAGTCTTTGAAATCCAATCAGTATTTACACTTGCAGTACATCTCCATTTGGACTAGCCACACTTCAAGTTCTCAATGACCATATGTGGCCAGGGGCTGCTGTACTGAACAGCACAGGCTTCATACAGGCCCCCAAACAAGGCAAAATCATGGGGGACTTCCCAGAAGGTCAGATTTAAGATTCCCAGGGAACAGAGTTGGGGGTCTTCTGGTGAGATATCCTAAGGGATTAAAATTAGGGATTTCCAGTTTATCTTTGGAGGTTTGTAGGAATTGTACCTAGTATTAGATGGTCAAGGACAGAGGAATCTAGAAGGTAAGTTTCAAGATCAACAGAGATCCCTCAAGGGAGCATCATAGGATTGTGGGTCCACAGTGATACAAGGTTGAAAGTTCAAGGGATTGGGAGGAGAGGGGAGGGTACTATAGGGGGGATGAGTAGTCTTGGGGGTCCCTATTCTAGTCACAGCCATGCATAAGTTTAAGCTTCATTGCTACTGCCCCACCTTACCTCCCTACCCCTACGTGTTTGTCACCCCTCCCCAGATATTTCTTCTATGACCCACACCACCAACACAAAGATACCTCCCTTCTCTTCCAGACCTGTCACTCTTCCTAGGTATCTTGAGACCTGCCACTAGGGTTCTGCCACTCTTGTAGATACACTACGTGCCTGCCATTGTACCTATACCATTTTCCTAGAACTAAACCTCTTCTGTAGACCACCATCACCTCACCTAATTCCCTTGATACTCTAGTGGTTGTCACAAGTGAGACAAGTAAGTGAATTTATGGCACCACATGGTAATGGGCAAAGGCTAGAAGAATTCCAAGGCCTTTCTTTCTCTTATTTCTATATACCTGAGTAGAAGCAGAGCTTTTTGATGCCCAAGGCTCCTGTGTTTTTTCCTGTACTAAGGGAGTTCAGGAGTTGAACAGTGCCACAATGTAGAAGAGAAGGCACTGGGAGGGGTGGGTCCACAAATCCCATCTCATTCCCCTCATTTTCTGAGATATTAATTTAAAAAATTAATAAAAAAAAATGAGGGCAATTATCAGAATTAACAAGTCAAAGAATGTGAAATTAGAGCTGTTTGGAAGTGTTAGCCTACGGTCAACATACGGATGGAGCCAATCCTGCCATAGGGAATCGGATTGGACGGCCAGTCTCCAGCCATCCTGAAAATGTGTCTCTTAAGGACTTGGGTACAAGTACCTGCTAGGAAACGGGCCTCCTTCTCGCCGTCGCTGAGGTCAGAGTAGGCATCTGTATCCCGGCGCACGGACTCGTGGCTGTGTTGCGGCTGAATGGCTGGTGCCTTCCCCCAGCCCTGCCACTCAATCATGTGGGCCACCCGGCCTTGCCCCATGGCTGTGGGCTTTGTCACGTGGTCCTTCATGCTTCGTGAGATCCCTAAGGGGCCAGACATTCCCCACATCCTCCAGAAAGTCATACCAGACCCTTCCCACTATCCCCTCCCCAGTTACACTGGACCCCTCCCATTGAGGAGGGTATGCCACATGGCTCCATATACTGACTGTATGAGGGGTAGCCCAGAGGACAGTAGAGCCCTGACAGAAAGGGCAAATAGGTCAGGGTGTGGAGATAAAGGTCTTCACTGAGCCTAAAGGAGCAGGAAGACTGAGACCAGGAGCCTGTAGGGATTGTTCTGTCTGGACCTACGTCCAGGTTGGGAGTCTCACCTGAGAATGATGACTTGGCCAGGGCGCCGATGCCATAGGCGTTAGAGTTTCGCTTAAGCTTCGGAAGAATGGATGTGGTGTCCTCCATGGAGAGCTGGGATAGGGAACGTGGAGGAAGGGCAGGGGAATGAAAAGGTATGGGGGTGCTTTATGTGGGGAGGAGAGTTCATGATTTCCAGGAAGAAGGACTCAAGCTAGGGCAGGTGATAAGGAAAACCATTATACCCGAGTCCAAAGGAGGTATACAGCCCAACCGCCCTTGAGACCTGGGGGTAGACGGAGACCGTGAGGGCTCACAGTGCCTGCTGGAGTCAGCCAGCACTGTGTTCTATGGAACATCTAGGGCACAAGGTAAAGAAGAGGAGTAAGGGGGCAATGGGGAGGTCTGGGGACCACTGCACTCACGTTGATGCCGTCCCAAGAGAAATCCGTCCGTGTTTGCTACGAGGGAAGAGGAAATGGAATGGGTACTCCAGGCACTTCCAGGAGTGCACGTCACCCCGCCTTCCTCAGAGGGACTTTCAGCATTACATGAATTGGGGAAGTTTCCTGAGGTTAACGTAGGGAACTAAGATCTCAGAGTGGATGTTTAGCGTGTACACAAGTCAGTCTAAGGGAGCGTCTGAGATGTTGCCTCAGAATTTAGGAAGAGAATTCAAGGATCGGGAAGCTAGAGACTGGGGAGCTTGTCCATAATGGTCCTTAGGGTCTCTCGAAGGTCCTTAGGCGAGGGGACAGCTGAGCACAGGGCCTCACCTCGGTAGACGGCCGGTGGAGGCTGCTCCCGTGCAGGGAGCTGGTGCTGTCCATGTTGATTTGATCGACATCCTTCAGGCCCTTCCAGTCCACAGCAATCACCTCGTTCCCTGGAGTGGCCGGAAGGTTAGCTGCTCACCCTCGCCTCCCTGTGCCGTCCTCGTCTTCCCTCACAGAACACCCCGAGGACACACCCTGGGACCAGCCCCTCCACACCGCTCCCTTCTGCCAGCTGTCACTCCTTCTGATTACCCATTTCCTTTCGTGGCCCTACTGGCCTCACATTTTTGGTGAGAGAAATAATAATGCTTAGCCAAAATATTCAATTTTAGCTCAACCAAGAATAGCAAACCCAGAAAAAGCATCGTATGGCCTTGGTTGTTGTTGTTTACAGGGAGGGGTCAGACGATGGGTTTTTCAAGAAAACAATTGCCCATTCTGTCCTGAGGAATCTTTGAGGGTTTCTGTATAGGAGCTGGGCTTTTCACCTATTCACATTTCTACAAATAAGGGCAGAGCTTCTCTAGGGGGAAGCTTTCTATGTGTGGGCTTTATTGTTCGTGGGTGGGAGGAATACACCTTCCTTAGTGGGCTCTGTAAGAGTCGGTGAATTTGTCTGACAAGAAGACTCGGTGGGGATAGAGTCAGGGGAGCAGAGCAAGAAGTTGGGCATGTCTACCAGAAGCAGGCCGCAGAGAAGGCGAAGGGTGAGACTGAAACGCTTCACCTGACAGCTGGGAGACACGTGATGGATTAAAGAGGAGAGGAGTGGGGAGTGGAAGGAGGGAGAGAGTTTTTTAAAATAGGAACTAAAAGAACAGGGGCTGGCTGGTTAGCTCAGTTGTTTGGAGTGCGGTGCTGATGACACCAAGGTCGAGGGATCCCGTATCACTGGCCAACCACCAGAATAAATACATAAATAAATAAACAGAACAGAATAGAATAGGAATTCAAGTCAAAGAGAAGACAGAAGCCATTAGGAGGGGGTGGACAGGGTTTGAGGGCTGACGGGGAAACCGGAGGGCCAATGAGGATGGTCATTGTCACCGTGAGGCCAAAGCTCTTTGGGAAGTGAGGGAGCCTCCTGGCCTGAAGGTGGGGTGGTGCCTACTGCGAGACCTGGGGAAGAGCTACTTGGGTCACTGTAGAGGGATTCAAGCATCCGATGGCTGCCTGAGCCATCTGACCTACAGATCCTTTATACACATGAAGTCTTATGATTCTGAGTTTAGAGTGACCGGTCCATTCTTGGAAAGGGGTGCATTGAGTGGGGTCTTGGGCAGACGGTGGTGTTCAGCCTGCGACAATAGAACTGGTGCAAAAGGAAGGAGACTGTGGTTAATGGGACTGAGGGAGGTAGGACCGCCAAAGTTGGCCACTTTCCCTTGGGGCTACAGGGGTGTGGTGAACTGGGTCAGACCAGAGGCTGTGGCTGGGGGAGGAGCAGAAGGATGGACATTTGGACGCAGACCGAAGGTATGGGGTGGGCACAGAATGATCTCTGAGGAGAAGAGAGATGAGGGGAGGGCAGAGTGGGAGAGAGGGGAGCGAGGGGAGGTGGCCTTTGTGGAAGAGAGAGAGCTGAGTCAGAGCAAGGGATGGGGGGCGGACAGGGAGGGCGGGGGGGGGGGTGAAAGCAGAGAAGGGGCGATCCATGGAAATAAATCGGGTCTCAGAGCAATCGGGTTTCCTGAGAGTGAGTTTGTTTGTAATAATAATACGAATTATTCTCTCAGCCTGAGGTCACTGAGGCGTGTAGGCGGGAGAAATTGGGAGTTAGAAAGCGGAAAATTGGGGGGTTTGGGAGAGGGCTGGATTCATCTGTTGAGCCGTGAGAGTGGGTGGGTGCCTGGGGTGGGGGTGAGGGGGCGGGAGCACGGCAGAGGCTGAGGGAGAAGACGGATGGGAGGCGCCCCCCCAACCCCAAGCCAAAGGTAAATAAAGAGGCGGCCCCGCCCCGCCAGCCCCCGCTGACAGGTGCAGTCGCGTCCCGGGCGCCTTCTCGGGGCGAGTCCCCCCCTCCCGGGACCCCTCGCCGTCCCTCGGAGCCCTGGCCTCCTCCCCACGCCGGCCGGGCGTGGACCCCACTCCCCTCCCCGAGGCTCCAGGCTCATCCGCCCCCGGCCCAGAGGCACAACGCACGTGAACAAAGCAAACCGGGGGAGGCGGGCGCGACAGAAAAAGGCACCGGAGAGGGAGAGACGGGGCCAAACAGCCCAGCCAGACGGAGGCGGGGAGGGGGCGTGCGCAGGGCCCGGGGGGCCGAGACTGAGGCTGGGGGTCCTCGGAAGGGGCGGGGTGGAGGTGGATGGCCTGGAGGTGCGGAGATGAGGGCAGGGAGAGCGGGGCAACGCGGCGGAGGAGAGGACAGGCGGCTGATGGAGACAGGATGGAGAGACCGCGCCTGGGGAGGGCGACCGGGAGAAGGGAAAGAGCCCGCAGGGACAGAGCCCGGGCGGCGCGGGAGGAGAGCGCGACGAGGGGGATGGAGGGGCCGCGAGAGGAGGGAGGCAACGTGAGGGCGCGAGGCCGGGCGGCGCGGGGCCCGAGACGGGTGCGCGAGGGGCGAGCGGGGCGAGGGGGCCGCGGGACGCACGGGGTCCGCGCCCTGCCTCCGCCGGCCCGGGCCCGGCCGCGGTACCCACCCACAGTCCGGGAGCCGATGCAGCCCATGGCTCTGGGGGCCTCCGGGCCGGGCCCTCACCGACTCGGGGCGCGCGCCGGGGGCAGCACCGGGAGCCGCGCCGCCGCCCCAGCCGCTCTGCAGCGCCGCGGCTGTCTCCGCTCGGCTCCGCTCCCCCCTCCCCTCTCCATCCCTCCCCACGGCAGCCTCCGTCGCCGCCGCCGCCGCCGCCGCCGCCGCCTGGCTCCCCCGCCCCGGCTCCGCTGGCGGCGGCCGGGGAGGCGGCGCCCGGGGATTGGCTGCGCCCGGGGCCTCCCCGCCCCTGCCCCCGACCCGCCGCCCCGCGCCCCGCGCCCCTCCGTCTGCCCTTCCCCAGCCCTGCGCCCCGGCTTCCTCGCAGGATCCCTGCTGGGCTGTCGCCCGGAGTACGGGTGGAAACCCGGAGAATGCCTGGCTGAGGGCCCTGAAGGCGGGTCAAGGACCCAGGGCCCACCCTGAGGCTCTGGTTGATGGGCTTTGAGGGCTGGGGGCTTGGGGATGCCCTGAGGAAAAGTGGGCGGGGGTTAGAGTAAAGCTGGGCTTAAGGGCCTTGGCCACCAAATTCCGCCAACACTTGTTTTCTTCCTGGGGCTGCATCTGGGACACACGCAAGGGTGTGATTGGATATGGCGTGGGCTGTTGCTCTGCGTCTCGTGTGCGCTATTCTGTGCACCCAAACACATCGTGACATCTCTGCAAGTGGATCATGCATTCTACTTCCCCGTGCCCCGTGCCCGCTGGACGTCCCGAGATGGGTGTGGGGGTCGTGCAGATCGTCCAACCCCAGGCTTCACTGGGGATGCAGGAGTTGAAGGACGATAACTCAATCTCAGCTAGAGTGAAATAATGTCAGGTCCGGAGGTTGGCTGGAAGACATAGTTTTAAATTCAATTTAACTTTTCGGAGCCTTGCTTGGTGTTCTCAAATGATAGCAAGGATGTCACAGAGAAGGAAAGAGAGAGAAAAATTGCCTCTAGTGAAGGAGCCGGGTAGATACTACGGACCTCGTGGCCAGGAGATTGAGGTCTAAGTCGCAAGGGTTACGTGGGCGCCATTACAGCAGGCAAGAAGCGGGATTCAGAAAGATGCGTGAGAGAGGGCAAGGAGACCTTTTTGTCTAAGTGCTAACTAGCCAAAAAGCCCCAAATGTGAGAGAACAGGCCAGGTGAGCACGAAGGAAGAGGAGCACTGCTAGTCCAGGGCCTATTTGCTCCCCACCTGCTTGTGTGTCTCTCCTAGGGTTGGAAAGGGAGCCAGGGACAAAGGTTCCTTGGTGTGGGCTTGTAACAGAGAGAGAGAGACCAAGTCTTATGGATGCAACTTTTTAACCTTTTGGGGGGAGCGGGAGTGTCTGGCCAGTATTGGGATCCGAACCCCTAACCTTGGTGTTGTAAAGCTACGCTCTAACCAAGTGAGCTAACCAGCCAGCTGAATCTTTAGATTATGAATGGGGAACTATGTCCTACAGAATTTCAGATGAAGCTAAGGGAGAAGATACTAAAAATGTAATTGTAGATCTGGGAGATGGGATTATGGAGAGAGAATTGCTCTTTGGTTTATGTGCATGAAGAAATAAACCAAATCTCCAAAGGAGAAAAGAGAATAATCACTTTTAGGTCTGCTTAGATTTTAATAATCCAGTATAGTTTGTCGCAGGGTCTTCTTTCAACAGTGGAGAGAATTATTAAGTATTTGCTTTGTCCATATATACTATTGTTGGTTACATAAAAGAAGTGTCAAACAATTTCTGCCCTTATGGAATGTATAGTCTAGCAGCAAAGGAAAGAAAATGGAGAGATGGTTAAAAAAAAAAAAAAAAAAAAGGAAGAAGAAACAACTTCTATTACTCTAGCAATGCTCCCCAAACTCTTATTATGTGAGCAGAGAAAACACTGACAGGAGAATAGCCCCGTAAGGAGGTAATGGACCAGGTGGCCACGGCTGCTCACACTTTCCCAACTGAAACTGCTCTCCCTGAGTAATGTATGTTTATGCATTTCTACATATCCCTTACTGTGGCCCAAACATACAACGTACAAACCCCTTCCCTTAGTCCCCTTAGCACAGCTGTATAAGGCTGGATCCATTCAGATGATTTAAATTAAGTCAACAAGAGTGATCCCAGGTCTTGGGAACTCAGTTCATCTCACATTCTGTCTTGCAGGTATTTCCAGCACCAAAGGAAAGTAAAATATTATAGGCATAATGCTGGCCAGCTTCCTTCCCGCTCCCTGCAGGGGCTTTTTCTACAGGAATCCTGCTACTTCTCATGATTTAGGGGCATTCTCCCAGTCGCCTTGCCATCTTCTGAGCCAAGGCCAAAGATTCCAGTTCTGGTATGAACTGGAATAACCTTTCTGGAGGACAGTTTGACAGTACTGATCAAAAAAATCTTTAAAATATGCATTGCTGTTGTGGTTGTTACTAAGTTGTGATACTGCTGTTCCACTTGTAGAAATATTGTAAGGAAATAGAAATAGAATGTGGACAAGGATTTAGTCTACAGAATTAGGAGCACCGTTTACATCACAAAGAAAATTGTACACACCCACATATACAAACCTGGGGATTCATTAAATAAATTATGATGTATGTGTATAATAGAATACTATGCAGCCATCAATAATATTTTATAATCATATTTGTTGACATGGAAAATTACTCATGAAATACTGTGATATTGTAAAAATGTGGGCTATAATGTAAGAATTAGGGCTGTATAGTTAGCTCAGTTGGTTAGAGCACAGCATTATAACACCGAGGTCAAGGGTTAAAATCCCTTTACCAGCCAGCCACCAAAAATAAAAAACAAAACAAAACAAAACAAAAGGACTTAGAGAATGTCAACTTTTGTTTAAAAATTGCACACACACTCTTCCTGCCTTTTGTCAGTCTTTCTATCTCAAGTAATTTGGGGGATTCCCTGAAGAAAGCCTCTGTTTTACAAATATTTAACCTCATTCATAAGTTACAGTCTGACCCTCAATGAAATCACAATATTAACCAATTTCTTTCCAAAGAATAAAAATATAGGACTTTGGCAGAATGCCCCAGTGTGGCATTGCTGCTTCCTAACTTGTCCCCCTTGGGACACAGCCCCAAGGTGAAATTATGCCTTCCATCCTCTCTGTTGCTGCTGGTTCCTGCTCCTAGGCTCCTGTGGAAAGCTCTTGGACAGAAAGAACCAACCAAGTTCAGTGACAGCAATGTCTAAAACAGGGATTCTCGTCCCAGGATTCATGGACAGAATCCAGACTCTATAACCTTGGATGGGAAAAATTACATCTTTATATTTATTAATTTATAACTTAAATTCCCCATTTACTTCAGCTTTATATATATAGGCAGCAAACCACAGTAGCATTAGAGATATGGTATTATGTCTTTAGCAGCAATAAAAATTACAGATATTTATATGACATGACAGTTGGCAGATCTTTTACAATATCCTTTATGTTCAGCAGTACTTTGAAACTATGGTAGTATTGAATCTGACTCTACATTTTCTTATTTAATGCTTTTATGAAGAAGCAGATGTACGACTATATCACAATTTTATATAACTGTATTTTGATACAGTTGGTTTCTCTGGTAATCAGACACGTTTTATTTTACACACTTAATATTATTTGAAGAGGGAATCCATGGGCTTTCCAGATTGCCAAAGGGGTCCAGGACCTAGAAAAGTTTGAGAACTCCTGGACTCTAAATACAAGGAGTCTTCAAAAAGTTCACGGAAAGGTTCATATTATCTTTTAATTTCATTTTTCCGTGAACTTTTTGAAGTACCCTGGTATGTACTTGATGGGGGCTTCTCTGATTCTGCAGGGGCTTAATTCGGTTGAGTCGCAAATGACATTACCAAGCAAGACTAGCTTCCCTGGTGGTCTAGTGGTTAGGATTCGGCGCTCTCTCTCCCAAGCAAGACACCATTTTGAAGCTGGAGTCCCCATTGTTCTTGGGGACAGAACTGCAGAACTGAAAAGATCTGCAGAACCGAAAGAGGGCAACAAAGCTTGATGCCAGCCCCAACAAATGGAGAGACAGCTCCCAAACATGATAGCTTAATAAAGCACTTTTTTTGTTTTAATGGGAGAAATTAAATCACAATTAAAGGCCTATGAAAAAATCCAATGGAAAGGGGGAGGTTCAAAGTACAAGAGAGGGGAAGATTACTTGATACTGAGCATAAATTCCTAAGGCAGCCACTGGGGATGGGAGCGCAGCTCAGGGAGAGGGATCAGGCTCAGGAGGAGGAACCCAGCTCTTCTATTCCAGCAGAAGAAAAGATGGGGCAGATGCCAGTAGGTTGCAAGTTTGGTGTTGTGAAGCTGAGGGATTCCTGTCTGATGTCATCTATTCTCTCAGAGTAGTAGGAGGCAAGATAATCTACTGAGAGTTGGGAAAGGGAGAGAGAGAGAAAAAAATAGTAGATAATATGCAAATATCACCTTGCCCTTGACGAAGAATTTTCAGTCTGTTCTTTCAACAACTCCGTAAGGAAGACGTTATCTTTGCATTGCAGTTGAGAAAACTGGGGTTTAAATGTCAATTAACTTTCTTGTCCCCAGCCGGCTAAAGAAGGAGCTAGAGCTTAAACTCATCTACTCAGATGGAAAAATCCATTCTGGATGCTGTTGAAAAGAGCTTTATTGATGTGTTTGTTCATTTTTTTTTTTTTTAATAATTTGAATTACTCAGTTCAGGAAACTTTAATTGATATACATTCTTTCACTCTTGTCTTTCTTTAATTAAAGTGTGACCACAAGCTGAAGAGAGGAATACATCTATTTACATTTCTAAATCTTGAAATGGGAAAGCAATTGTCTTTCCTCAAAGTGACTTGTAGTGATAATGTTTGATGCTGTCATAAAGTACTGATGGCAGGAGTGTCTCGGTTCCTACTTATCAATATCTATGTATGGTGTTAGAGTCTCTGTGTCTCCTGGCATCAAGGAGGCCACTCAGGCAGCTCCCACGCTCAGTCAGCTTTGGGACAGCTCTTAGTGGTTCACCAGAGGCCCTTATAGCACCAGGATTGGGAGAACCTTGGTAAAAACAATCTCGGGTTCAGTCTGGATGAAAATCACAATACTTTGAGAATGAGCAGTGATGGAGGTCTATATTCTTTTAAATAGGAGTAATTTCCCCAATGCTCAGTGAACAGGAGGACCAAAAGTGGGATTTAGGGGCATTAGGTTGCTGACAGGAACTCCATTTTTACATAGGCATAGACTCAGAGCTAAGCCGTGGGTGGGTGGGGGTGTTGGTAGTGTATGAAGTTACATTCCCACAGAGTGGGAAGAGGCCACAGAATCTGTCCTGGTGGTCTGTGTAGTTCTATTCATCACCTACCCCCAACGACCCAGCTGGATTCTCAGAGTAATCAATAGAAGAGGTTCCGGGCCATTGTGCTTGGGCAGGGAGCTTCCCTGGGCAGAACAAGTTTGCTGAGGAAGGAAGGACGTCTCAGGGCAGCTAGTTATATAGCACAACGCATCCCATAGCAGAAGTTCTCTGGATTCGTTGTTGGTGGTGGGAACAAAAAGGCCTCACTTGACCAATCTCTGATCTGTTGGATACTGAGGAAGATAAAACTCATTAGAACAGCATAGGTCATTGCTCACTTGGCTTTTAGATGAGGATTGAGACCTTTGCAAAATATTGGGATTGTAGTGGATTGAATTATGTCCCCCAAATCTCACTGAAGCTTCAGTTGTGTCTCCTGTTTTATGTATTAGAAACTTAGCCCCCACTGTGACTGTTAAGAGGGTGGGAAATCTTATTATGGTGATTGAAAGGTAGAGCCTTGTGGAGGTGATTAGATTGTAAGACCATGCAGTAGTGAGTGGATTAAAAATGGTGGTCAGGGAGTGGTTCTGAGGGCTTTAAAAGAAGAGAGAAGAGAGTCTGTCTCTCTCTCCCTGTTCTCTCTGCTTCCACCACCTTGTGATGTGAGACCCCTAGGTCACTGTCACCATCACCAGAAGGACTTTGGATTTCCCAGCCTTGGAAACTGTAAGCAATAAATTTCATTTTCTTTATAAATCACCCAGTTCCAGATATTTTGTTATAAGCAACAGAAATGGACTAAAACAGGGATCTAAGGTGAGCTCGCTCCAACTTATAGTCAGATAAAGAATTTTATCATCATGGGCAATGGTGGTGATCTCTCTCCTTAGCACAGTCCCAAGGGACACTCCTCCATAAGACAAAGCCTCCTGCAGGGGCAGGTCAGCACCTCTGAAGCCACATTTTGTAGGATCCTGTGGTCCCCATTCAGCAGAGGACAGCACCCAGACACATGCTTCCCTGGCTACTCTCATAGAGTATGTGCTTCAGATTATCAAGGGAATTCATTTGCCCTGTCTTCTCTTTGGGGAGCAGGTCGGTGGGAATGCCTGGAAGAGGACTCGTTAGATCAGGAGGTTCTGTCCAAACAGTTTGATGAGAAAGGCCAGGCTGAGGTTCTGGGTCCAGGGGCTCCCACATCTCTGTCGGAGGCCGTGGAAGAATGTCAGGGACTTCCTGCTGCTTCCTGCTGAGGCCCCAGAGCACACTCAGGGCCCTAGGGCTCCCTCCTTATGACCAGGTCACAGCAGCAGCAGACCAGGGCAAGATGCCAGGACTAAGGAAGCTGGGCCTAGGGTCTGTTCAGGCCACCATGAGTCAGAAGCTAAGTAAGCAATAAAAACCAGAATTCATAAATCCTAGAGACAAGAACCAGATCGGATCTTCAGAGGCCAAGCAAGTCCTCAGCACTCACAAATCCCAGAACATTGACAGAGAAAGGGAGAGATCAAAAATGTAACTTAAGGGCCGAGCCCGTGGCGCACTCGGTAGAGTGCTGCGCTGGGAGCGCGGCGACGCTCCCGCCGCGGGTTCGGATCCTATATAGGAATGACCGGTGCACTCACTGGCTGAGTGCCGGTCACGAAAAAACGACAAAAAAAAAAAAAAAAAAAAAAATGTAACTTAAGGCAGTTGCATATTCTAGCCTCAGTGGTCTACCTGTCAGCTTCATATTCCTCCATCCAGGGAATACCAATGAGAACCCGGCACTGGAATGCTCCTGACCAGTACCAGTAGCTGCTTGGCAAGTACTTGGGTATTTATGGACTCGGGGGAAAGGAGTGGTAGATGTCACATCATGCCTCTGCAGCCATCCTCCCTCCCCTGCTGGGACCCCTTAGTCCTCAGCTTTATGCGCAGCTGCTCCAGGAGAGACACACTGCCTTGTGCTTGAAAGATATCCCCACCAGGTCCTGCCCCTGAGCCATGGCCTGGTGGTTGCAGCTCCCTTGCTACTTGTCAGACTTCTCTATCAGCAGGTGACAGCTGACAGCCTGCCCCTCTGATTCCTAAATATGCTTCCCTTCTGGGTTCTGCAACCCTGCACCTTCCCTAACTTTGGGGATATCCTGCAGCCTCAGTTTGGATTTCTTTTGCAAATGCTTGCTTGGGCAAAGATCTGTTTTTGCTGCAAAGCCTAACTGCCTGAAACATTCTCTCCTTTCCTGCAACTGGTCCTGTTCCTAAATGCTTTGTTTAATACATAATAGATAGATGTAGCTCCAGTCTGTCATTTCCTTTTTTAAGCAAGCCAGCTGAGTCCAAAGAAAGGACAACAGAGGCATTTTCCTGACAATTAAAGAGCAGTGGCTATACAGGGCATTATCCACAGATCATTGAGTGTTAGAGTAGACAAGGCTTTAGAAATCAAGTCTCTTGCTATACTTCCACAGACAAGGAAAACCCATCTCAGATTTTTAGTCATACAGCTAGTAAGTGGCTGAACTGCTACCAAAATTCAGGTCCTCTAATTCTTAATTTAGCATTTTTTCTCTATCCTATGATGACTTCGTAAATCTATGTTAGATTATTTCTCTATGATTTTCATTATAGCATTAAATGCTATTGAAATAAGCTCAGTCCTCATACTCTATTTGCTTTTGTAGACTGATAGCTCCTTGCAGATAAAATGGATGAAAAACATTTTAAGGGTGTAAATCTCATGTGAAATGTTCTTAACACAATAAAATTAAAAGAAAAAAAAGACTATTGCTCTTTTTAACTTAAGAGTTCGAGAGCTGACTGTCCTCTTGTTCTTTGGGTTTAAGAACGTGTATATAATCCTAGCATGGATGTTCAGGTCATTGTTTGGTTAAAGGCTTGTCAGTGTGATGAGCTAGCAGGGGCAAGGCATTACTCTCCTGGGTGTGGGTCCACTTGAGGGTTGTTCACTCACTGAGTCAATCACTATTGTCCTGCCAGTGGACACACCCAGCCAGGAAAGTCCAAAGGAGACTGTAAACGGAACTTTATATGGATAGGAAAAAATTTACATGGATAAGTAAAAAGAAGAAAATCAAAGTTATCACCCAATTTCTTATGGTATTAACATTTCGATGAATTTCCTTTCAAACTTCTTTGTGCATATATATGCAACAGGGTGGCTAGTGGTCGTAGAGGGTGAATTTTGTTACTGAGAGTGGGAAACTGCATGGGGGCGGGGAAGGATCTGAGCTATTTCTTCATTCTAAGGTGGGAGCTGGAACTTGCCACCTGATCTTTCTCTCCTTGGATCTCCCTAGTTTCCTTTATAGCCAAAGTTCATCAAAGAGCTGCCAACACTGATCTTATCCATTTCCTCACCTCGTGCACTCCTCTCCCCACCCTGCATTTTATCTGCAAGGAGCTGATAGGTCCATGAGAACTGAGCATATTTCAACAGTGTTTAATGCTATAATAAAAATCGTAGAAAAATAAAGTAATGTAGATGTAGGGAGGCATCATAGGGTAGGGAAAAAAATCTAGCATCTTTACTGAAACAGCTCACACAGGGCCTCCCATACTCTCTGTGTCAATAGATTGTGTTCATCTGTAATCTTACATGGCACATCAGGGGCATTTCTGGCTACTCCTTTTTTTGTCTCTGCTGGTTCATTTCCTTCATTCATTCACTTCCTATTTCAAGCTTTCATGGACCACCTACTGTATGTCAGTTCTACTCTAGGTGCTAAGGGCCAAAACTCATGCTGTCGTGGAGCTTACAGTCGAATGAGAAGTGGTGGGGAGGAGATAGCAATACACATAAAAATATTAAGTGATACAATATTTTTGCAGTGCGCAAAACCAGGACCAAATGATATAATATATTTAAAGTGATAACAGCTTTGAAGAAAAATGAAGGAGCAGAGGATCACAAATAAAGGGGGTTTTAAAGAGCGTGCTTGTGGGTGGCCTCACTGCAAAGAACGCATTTGAGGAAGGATCTGGAGGTGATAAGGGACGATCCACACTGGTGTCTGTGGAAGAGCCTTCCAAGCAGAGGGAACAGCAAGTGCGTGACTCTGAGGTGGGAATGTGCCTTGCACATTGGAGGAACAGCAAGGAGGCCGGCGTGGCTGGAGTAGAGTGAGCAGCCAGAGATGAGGCCAGAGAGTATGTGGGACTAGTTCAGGTAGAGGCACGTGGGGCCTGGGCAAGGTGTTTTTAATTTGTTTAATTTTCTCAGTGCAACAGGAAGCAAGGCCATCAGCTGTGCATGAGGATGGGAAGGAAAAGTTGAGGTGAGAGGAGAAGGTCTACAAGTCTTCCAAGAGAGTAGGTGCGTGGATGGACAAAGGAAATTGGTGTGCTTCTCAGGAAGTAGAATGGCTGGGTGGCCCCTGAAGCTCACTGTCATGCATTTTCAAATGAGACCAGTCAGAAGGGCTGTGTGTTTTTTTCTAGCTCCACTGAGCTGCATGGGTGCCGGTGTGGAGTTGGCAGAGTTGGATATAACCCAGGCCTGGGTTTTGCCAACTGAGTACCACAGAGTGAGACAGAGGCACCAGGGAGCTGAGAGCCAGTGCAAGGGAGTGGCTTTAATGATCATCCCAGGGAATTAAACGGGTACGGAGGGCATGATGGGGAAGCTAGAGAGAAAAGCTGATATGTATTGTGGGTCCCAGGGGCCCAAGGATTGTTTGAGTTAGGATAAAAAAAAAAAAAAAGGAATGAGCTGGAAAAATAAAAGGACCTGGTTGGAGAGAGGGTGGCTTAGAACTAAGATTGTGAAGAGATGGTACAAGGTCTGTTTAGTGCTGTGTTGTGCAATGCTGTAGCCACTAGCAATGTGTGATCACTGAGCACCCACAAGGGGACAAGTCTGAAATGAGATGTGCTGTGTGAAATCCACACCAAGATCCCATGACTTTGTACCCCCCAATGTAAAATATTTTATTAATAATTTCTAAAATATTGTTTACATGCTGAAATGATAATATTTTAGATATGTTGGTTTAAAGTATGTTATTAAAACTAATCTTACTTGTCTACCTTTTACTTTTAAAAAAAAATGATATATGTGGCTCACATTCCTATTTCTATTGGTCAATGTTGGTTTAGGATGTTACCATGGGGACAGTGGTTGAGGTAGGGTAAAGTCATGAGACAAGTGCAAGACACAGATAGTCAGGTGGAAGGAAGGATCATCTATGTGGATATCAAAATGACTAAGAATTAATAGCAGAGTCATTTTGAAGTGAGTGACAGTGAGCCAGAACATAACAACATTTGAGAAATGAGGATGCATGACTCAGGTTGACAGATGACTGCACAAGGACGGGCAGTAGGTATATAGTCTGATGGCATGCTAGTCAAAGATGGGGGATTTTATTTATTTTAAAATTTTTATTGAGTCATAATTGATTATACATATTTTGGGGGTTCAACATTGAGATATTGATCAAACCAATATTACTAGCATATATATTGTTACAAATCCTACTTATTCTTCATGCCCCTTGTCCAATCTCTCCCCATCCCCTCTCCCTCCCCCCTCCCCCTCTAATTACCCTAGATTTCTTCTCTCCTTCTGAAAGAGTAATGGTTACTCTGTTGATTTGTTGCCTAGATGATCTGTCCAATGCTGAGAGGTACGTTCAGGTCCCCCAATATTATCATAGAGCAGATGCTTCTTCTGTCTCTCTGGAATAGGTTTTGTGAGGCAAAACATCTTCTTTTCTTTGGTCTCTGCTGGTGACTCTCCTTGTGTCAATGCACTCCAGTGGCTGGCAGATCATCTGCATGGTGGTTACGGTGTCTAGCTGCTTTTGTGGCAGCCATGGTTATTGTGGTAGCTGTGGTAGGCCACCCATATGGAGGTGATGTTTTTGGCATGCTCCTTGGTGCTGGCAGTGTGCCTGGTTGTGGGAGGGGGGGTCCGGTCCCTAGATCCATGCTTCAGTACCCTGGGTGGGCCCCGAGGTGCTGGAGATGTACCTGGCTGTGGGAGGGGAGACTGGTCCCCCACTCTAAGCTGGGGGATTTTAGAGAGGAGAGAAGAATTGTCTGGATGCAGTAGTGAGGATCCAGAAAAATATCTCTTCCACATTCAGCACTAGTGGTAAGAAAGCTGTGGGGGAAAACATTTACTGTCACTTGGGAGGGCTACAGCAGAGGTGTGTCCTCAGAGGTCATCTGGGTTAGATCAATAAAAGGAGAGAATGGTTGGAGAAGAGGATTTGCTGAGAAGGATCCATGAGCTCCAGAGGGAAACCTGGACTGGTTTCAGGAGTTGGGCGAGGGAGCAGAGGTGGGGTGAGCTGAAAATCTGGGGCTTTTTTCAGTGACTGACATACTGGGACTCACAGACTTAATTGAATTAGCTCTGGTGGTCTCAAGGCAGAGCAGATGGAGGCCAGGCTGTGAGCACAGGAGGGCTGTGGGGAATGGGTGCCCTTTTCTCACTCCTGCTGGTGGAGACACGGGCCTAGGGAAGGGCAGTCATACATTGAGTCTAAGAAGGGTGGCTTTTACGCAGAGGGTGTGTGCCTCCCTCTCCCACCTGGCCACCAAATGCTGGAACCCATGATCCTTCGCCCCCTCAACTTCTCATGCAGTACTTGATAGGTGATTTATTTTCAGCCAATAACAACTTCAAATTACTACTTGGAGGCAGATGTCTCATAAATATGGATCTTTGGTATAATTCTCTCTTCTCTGCTCTGGGCCCTAATATCTCACTGCCCAGTGTACACCATCTCATTCTCAGTATGTCCAGAGCAAAATATATAATCTTTCTTCCAGACCTGGACCTCTTAGTGGAGCATGCAATCCCCCATGTAGGTGCCAGCCAGAAGCTGGGCTGGCCCCACGATGTCTCAATGTCTCTCTCTCCCTCCCTCCCCACATTCAGTTCATCACTGAGCTCTGTTGATGATTTCATGTCTGACAAAGCTCCACCCACTTTTGTTCATCTTCACAAACCTCCCCTTTGCACCTCCAGTGGGCAATAGTCCCTGAATTGGTCTAAACCCATCTGCCCCCCCACCCACCGTTATTCTCCACACTGCCCCTAAGGGACTATTTTCAAAATTCTCAAGTTGTCTTTTGAACCTAAAACTGTGCTGTGGCACCCCTTTCCCCTCTGGATGAAGTCAAAGATCTCCCCCATCCAGCCTTTCCTCAGGTCTGTGCTTACAGATCACCCCCAGACATGCCAGCAATGCCTGCCTTCCCTGGGTCCTCACATGGGCTGTGCCCACAGCTGTCACAGGGCTTTGCAACACAGAATGCTCCTCCCCTCCCACTTTGCCTAGTTAACTCCTGCGTATCATTCAGATCTCAGTGTGGACATCCCTTCCTTGAGCTTCCCAACCAGGTCACATCTCCCAATCATACACCTCATCAGATGCATCAGGTACCTTTCTCTTGAGGTCCCTGGAACAGCCGCAGTTTTACATTTGTTTGTCATTACTTGATTAGTATTTATCTCCCCTCATAGATCTCCCAAGGGCAAGGGATCTCCATGAGTGCTGGGACCGTGACTGTCTTTGCTCAGTATTATGTCCTCAGCACCTAATGAAGTGTTCTGCACACATAGGTGCTCTATACATACTTGTTGGATAAACAAATGAGCGATTTGAGATGTCAATAAAGCCGTTATGCTTTACCTTGATCTAGTTTGAGATTTCGATAGTTCTGGAACTCAATTTCAGTCAGTAAATGTAAAGAAGGCCCTGGCTTTGTGCCAGGCATGGTCCTAGGCCTACCCTGCTCTGCTACTGCTAAGCATACTGGAACGATTTGGCTGGGATGGGAGGCTGTCATGTGGCACAAGTGTCCTTCGGTAGCATCTCACACTTGGGTACAAACGTCTCCTGGCTTGCTCGAGCTTGCTAAGCATCTGCTGTTCTTGGCAGACCCCTTCCCTTTTTCTGAGACAGTGTCTGTTCACCACATTGGTCCTGTCTCTGGGTGGCGAGGTAAATAACAAGCAGGGTGGCAGGAAGTGCAGCCTAGGGAAGCTTGAGCAAGCGCTGAGGGTTTGCTCACTTCCTCAGTCACGTCAGCCGGGTGGGTTTCTTCATATTAAGCCCACCTTATAACAGGGAGTGGAGTTAGGGGAGAAACCAGAGAGACGAGATGAATATACCTTTCATCTCGAGCAAGATAGGCTGGCTATCCATATTCAACCCCCACCCCCTGAGATGTTTCCTGCCTTCAGCGACTCTGTTGGCTATTTTCAGTGACAGTCTCTAGGCCAGGCTCTCTCTGATTTTGGCTTCCACTGAGTGCAGGGAGGAGGAGGGCAGCAGATGGTCCACTCAAGGCTGCCTCGGTGCCAGCCACCCGCCTGTGCTGCTGTGGGGGCCTTAGGTCTCTTTTCCTGTCTGCCCTTCTCTGCTCCCTTGATTGCTGACTCTTCACCATCTGACCATCTGCCTGGCTCTGCTCCCCACAAGTCCCCACATTTCTGGCTGCTGATGCTCGCAGTGCCTTTGGGTGCCCATCTGGCCCAGGTTTGGATGGACTCCTGCCTTCTCCTGCTCCTCCAACCTCTGCTCCCTCTGCTTCGGAGATGCCCTATGCAGACTCTCCTCGCCTGGTGCTGGAATCCTCACTGCTGCTTCTGACCTGGTGGGATAGTAATGAGGTTTCCATGGTGAGCAGGCCACCCAGCTACTGTGATTAGTGCAGCCACACCAAGCAAGCACTATTGGAGAGGTGATTAGAACATTTTTTAAAAAAATCCTAACACATATCTTATTACAGTAATACTATCTACGTGTTTTTTTCCCCCTAGATGAGAAGTTTCTTAAAGGTAAGAACTGGCTTTATTTATCTTTATTTTCAGAGTGCCTAGAATATAGAAGTTATTTGGTAAATATTGGTTGCACTGAGGTTGAAAAATGGGAGGGAAAGTGCACAGAGGATGATGCTCTGATGTCAGCCTCCTGGGCTGATCCTGGAAGAAAGGAGGAAGTGGGTGAGGGGCATTTGTGGTTGTCAGTCCCTCCCTTCTGGTGGGGGAGTGGCTCCTGGAAGAGCAGGAAGCTGCCTGTCCTTGGCCTTGGCTGCAAAGATCCCTGGGTCTTGTGGAGTGTCTCACTCTCACCTTATCCTCATTCCCGCCCTTGTATCTGCAGCCGCACCAGGGAGAGTCTTTCATGCTGACGACCAAGTGCTGGTGGGTCTAGGAGGGCAGTGTATTTGGGAAAGCTGCAGGCTGTGTGCATGCGCACAGTGCTCAGTGCAAGGAAAGCCCTCGGGTTCAGGAAAAAGGCAGAGTGGTGCTTTCATTTCTCTCTTTCTGTTCCTTTTTTACATTATAAATGTCATGCATGTTCACAAGGAAAAACACAACAGTATAAAAGCCTTCTGCCTTCTCCCATTCTACACCCTAATGCTAACCGCCATTAGCCTTCTGAAAATGTATGAGGGTACTTCAAAAAGTTAGAAAGATTCATATTATCTTTTAATTCTATTTTTCCTTGGGCTTTTTGAGGAACCCTTGTACTATTATACAAAAGCATGTATAACATTTGTGTGTGCGTGTATACACATGCAGATAGACACACAGATAGAATTTGATGGTGTCATGTGATACACAGAGAAAACCCAAGGATGTAAATGTAGGGGGTTGGGTTGGAGGCAAACTTGACGAAGGAGGATGAGGGGGGGACAGGGAGCAGGAGTGTCTTAAAATAACAGAATATTTGTGTTGCAAAAAAATTTTGTGCAGTTTAAGAAGTGGAAAATCCAATATCTAGTTGGCCTCAGTTTCTTTAACTGAAAAATAGGATAGTAAAGCATATTCCTCACAGGTTCATTGTGACGTTTAAATAGGGGTAATACATTTAAAGTGCTTATCATTGCACCTAAAACAACATACTGAGCATTACTAAGTGTGTGCTGTTATTACAGTTGTTGCCATTGTTGTTATGGAGGTGCTGTTGTTGCTGTTGTTAAGAGAGCTTAGCACAGTGCCTGGCACATAACCCTTCCTCTGTCATCTGCAGACAGCTCTGCAGCCGGCCTACGGAAAGAACCTCCTGTCAGCAATCTGTTTTCATTTTGGAAACAGATTTATTTTTCACTATCCTATTTCTTTCTTTTCCTTTTTTTTGGCAGCTGGCTGGTATAGGTGTCTGAACAATTTTGTCCTTTTTATTCCTTGATTGCTTCTAACTTCTTTTTTTATGTATGTCCCCTTGAAGAAAACTTTCTGGTACCTGGTGGATGTAAGTCCTTGGAGGTGTGTAGAGATGTTTCAGGTAGTGAAGGTCAGTGCATGGTTTCTTACTTTGTCACCCTGGCCTAGTCCCAAGCTGTTGGAGATGTTTTAGGAGGGACATCTACTTACTTGCTACACTTTACACATACCCCTGAAGACATCAATTAGAATTGCTCACTTAAGGAAAATACCTAAGAATCTTCAGGACTGTTCTTGTTCATTGTCTGCATTTTAATGGCATTGACTCTGCAGCTCCACTTGAGACATCTGGGCCAGTGATTCTGTCCTTCTGGGATACTCTGTGTTTCTACTTGTATTTAGAATGGCTGGTTTAAGAAAGTCTTAGCTTTAATGTTCTTCATCCTGAATGTTCTTCGTTGTCAGTAAAACTAAGCCTGCCTACTGCTCTCTTCTATTCTTGATTTATAAATAGCTTTGGCTGCCTAACAGTTAATTACACGTACTCTATTTTGCACATACACTTTCCTTAAGGAGACATAAGGGAGGGTAGGTGGCTTTTACTCCTATGAAGTTATCTGGAAACTATCTTTTTAACTTTTTTCCATAAGTGGGCATAGTTTGAAGAATTGGTGATGACACTTTTGGTCTATAAAGCCTAAGTCACAATCTCTAACATGCATAGGAAATCTAGTATCAAATTTCGAACAGATCTTCACAGGAACAGGCCCAGGACTAACTTGTGTGTGTCAGAGAGAAGGTATACACTGTGTACTTAGTATCATACATGGCCACACATGCTCGTGGCTGTGAGAAATACTGGTGACAAAGACAACGAGGTGCTAGAGAAAAGAAAGATCAGGGGGATCTGGGCAGAACTGGGACTTGAATAATAATACTAAGAATTATATAGCCGTTCATATGTGGCCTTTCATTTGTTCAACTATACAGTGCAATAAGATAGGTCGATTAAATATCATCCCTCTTTTACAGATGGAGAGGGGAAGAATGGAGACTTGGTTTGGGCATCGAGCTGGGTCTTGGCAGAGTGAGGTCAGAGTGCCATCTCGCTGACAACAGGGTACGGGGAATGAGCTCTGACACCGGTTCAGTCCAGACGCTGCATTACCTCGGTGCGACCATGGCTCATCTTCAGAGCTCAGCTTCCGTTTTCTTATCACAAGTCTAAGCGGTTAGTTTGGATGAGATCATCCAAAGCGTAGCCCAGATGCTTCTTGACAGTAGGGTGTTGCCGATTCGGACTGCCAGGGACAGAACTGAGTAGGGCGTGGACAAGAGGACTGTCTTAGACGGCAGTAAAAGGCTGGCAGGAAGAGAAAAGGAAGCGCCCGAGGGTGGGTATTCTGGACCAGAGAGCGAAAGGCCAGGATTCCATTGTTTGCAAAGTTTGCATGTAGCAGGTAGTTAGTGTGAAAGAATTCCAGCAGCGATTAGGTAAGTTTCCGTGTCCAATTAAAAAAAAAAAAAAAAAAAAGCCTGGGTCTGGTCTCTTTCGTGTAGCCCGGGGCACAGAGTGGCAGGCTGAGGAATCCGCTCGGACCAGTAGGGGGCTCCACCGAGCGCAGTCTCCGAATCCTTTAGAGCCCCACCGTAGTCCAAAGGCTTCTTGAGGGTGTGGGTCGCCGCGGGCGCTGAAAACTGTCGAAGATGTGTAGCCTGCGTCCACCTCCGTCGTCCCGGGTCCAGAATCATCTGGAGACACTCCCACCTCCACCCACCTCCACCCACCTCTCCGCCGGCCGGATTCTCCCTCCGCAACTGATCCGCGGGAGGGGGCGCGGGTGATGCGAATTCCTAGAAGCCTTAAGAGGCTGCCCAGAGTTGGAAGTTAGTGTCCCCCGAGAACTATTGAGGTTCGTGCTCGTACAGCCTCAGTCCCAGATAGGCCTGGAGGGGGCTGCAGGAAGGCAGAACGCCCCATCCACCCAGCTCAGTTGCATCCCAGTCCTGCCAGCCCCGGTTGACCCTGCGTGAATTGGGGGCGAGGGGCTGGCGACCGGGCGGGGAGGTGGAGGGGCAGCCGGGGACAGCGTGGGGTGCGGTGGGCGAGCAGGTAACTGCGGGCCTGAGGTGGCGGGGGCGCGATGGGGCTGCTTAGGTGCTTCTGGGGCACCGGCCCGACCTCCGCCGGCTAAACCCGGAGCGGGGACAGTGAGTCAGATCTCCGACACCCGCGGGCCAGGAGGGGAGGGGCGGCAGGTCAGGAAATGACATCAGAGTCCTGTGCTCGGGGAGGGGTGGTCTGTGCCCCGCCGGGACGGCGGGGGCCGGATCGGGGCCCCTTCCTGGGGGAGTTTCCTGCCTCGCCTCCCTCCCCTGCTGTCCCCGCCCCCTCTCCGGGCCGCTCCTTGTACGGTCTGGGCGCCTCTCTGTCCCCGCCTCCTCCCTCCTCCCTGCGTCCGTCCCCGCCTGGCTGGAGGCTGCTCCGGACCCGGACGCAGAGTCCGCGCACCGGCCACCGAGGCGGCCACCCGAGACGCGGCGCGCACGCTCCGGCCCGCGGTGAGGCGCGGGGAGCAGCCGGCGGCCGCCACGCGGAGGGGGCGCGGGGCGCAGGGAGAGGGCTGGTGGGGTCGCCGAGGGGAGCTCGGAGCAAGGGGGTCCTCAGCCCGGCTCGACGCTGCGTAACCCGGCCACCCACCCCCCTGCAGCCCGTCCAGGCCATGGCGGCCCCCCGCCCTCCTCCCGCGATCTCCGTCTCGGTCTCGGCTCCGGCTTTTTACGCGCCGCAGAAGAAGTTCGGCCCGGTGGTGGCCCCAAAGCCCAAAGTGAACCCTTTCCGGCCCGGGGACAGCGAGCCTCCTCCGGCAGCCGGGGCCCAGCGCGCACAGATCGGCCGGGTGGGCGAGATCCCCCCGCCGCCCCCGGAAGGTATGCGGCTGGGCTTGGGGGTGGACCCCGGCCGGCGCCGGGGTGGGGACAGTGGTCTCGGGAATCTGGGGGTGTCTGGGAAGGTTGTTGAGGAGGGGGCTGGGCGCAGCCACCCTGTCCCGAGCAGATGTTCTTACCTCATCTTGGAGCTCATGGCTGGGAGCCAGGGCTCCTGGGACCGTTCCAAGTCCCCCGCCTGGGGGTGGGAGGCGGGAATGTGGGCCACGAATCTCCCCCTCTGGGTCCGTTTTCCGAAGTGTAACGGGAGCTGCACCACTCCTCGGCCGTGTCCCCGGCCTTTCCTGACCGCTGCTCCCGGGGGCGCCCTGCGTCCCTCTTTCCCTTCCTCACACGCTCCTGGACCCCAAGGGGGTTCTTGGGTTAGGGGTTGGAGTCGTAGGAGGAGGGGGACTTGGGGAACGGGTGGAGGGGTCCCTGCCGACGGCCCTCTCTGTCCTTCCTACCCCAGACTTTCCCTTACCTCCTCCTCCCCTCCTTGGGGATGGCGACGACGCGGAGGGAGCTCTGGGAGGTGCCTTCCCACCTCCCCCTCCCCCGATCGAGGAAGGCTTTCCCCCTGCGCCTCTGGAGGAGGAGATCTTCCCATCGCCGCCGCCTCCCCTGGAGGAGGAGGCAGGGCCTGAAGCCCCTATACCGCTCCCACCACAGGTATGGAGGCCTGGGAGGGGGCTTTTTTTTTTTTTTTTTTTTAACCTCCCCTGCACCTCTGCCCTGTTTGGTGGGAGGGGCTGTGGAGGAGTGGGATGGGTGCTCTGACCCTTGACCCTCCAGCCCAGGGAGAAGGTGAGCAGTATTGACCTGGAGATCGACTCTCTGTCCTCACTGCTGGATGACATGACCAAGAATGATCCCTTCAAAGCCCGGGTAAAGGAGGGGAGAGTAGGCAAAGCAGGACCTCGGGGAGGAGAGGCTGGGGATAAACTGTGGAGGGCACGGTCCTCCTCTAACTGCTCTTCTCTCCCGCCCCTCCCTTTGCAGGTGTCATCTGGATACGTACCCCCACCAGTTGCCACTCCATTTATTTCCAAGTCCAGTACTAAGCCTGCAACTGGGGGCACAGCACCCCTGCCTCCTTGGAAGGCCCCTTCTAGCTCCCAGGCTCAGTCTCAGCCTCAGAGCCACACACAGTTCCATGTCCAGCCCCAGGCCCAGCCCCAGGCCAAGTCTCAAGGCCAGCTCCATGTCCAGTCCCAGCCCCAGGCCCATCCCCAGCCTGTGTCTTTGGCTAACACCCAGCCCCGAGGTCCCCCAGCCCCATCTCCGCCTGCAGCCCCTAAGTTTTCTCCAGTGACAACCAAATTTACTCCTGTGGCTTCCAAGTTCAGCCCTGGAGCTCCAGGTGGACCTGGGTCACAGCCCAATCAAAAATTGGGGTCCCCGGAAGCTCCTTCTTCCACTGGCACAGGCTCCCCTCAACCCCCCAGCTTTACCTATGCTCAGCAGAGGGAGAAGCCCCGAGTGCAGGAGAAGCAGCACCCAGTGCCCCCACCGGCTCAAAACCAAAACCAGGTGAGAGACTGCTGTAGCATAAGGCTGAGACCAGAGGTCTAGGGGTGGGGCCAAGCCAGGAGTCCAAGATAAGGATGAAGGGGACCTGGGAGAATTGGACCCTGGAAAGTTGGGGTGGGCATGGGGGCAGTGGGATAGGAGTTTTCGTCCTGTGGGGTTAGATTGGTGGGACAGTGGTAAGAGGAAGCTCTTCTGGAGGAGGGGCCTGGCAGGACCTGGGGCTAGGTGGGGCCTAACCGGGAGTGCGCAGAGCAGCACAGCCTCTGAATTAGGGGGATTTGGTGGCCCTTCTCTGGCACCTTTGTCCCCCGAATGTTAAAGCGGGGGATGAGATCACCAGTCCAACCTTGTTTTTTTCCCATTCTTGGGTCTTGAGTTAATTTCATTCCTCTGAGCACTTTTACTGCTCCAGGGCCTATCTGGAGATAAGAGTCACAGCACAGTAAACACTGGCTGAGCCAGCATCAGCTGAGTGCCAGGCACTGTGCTCAGAAGGCTGGGACACAGGAGGGAAGAGATCTCTCAGAGAGGTTCAGCCTTCGGAAGTCGGATGGGATAGAATTCCTAGGATAGAATTCCCAGCAGCCTCTCCCAGCTGTTAGACCCTAGGCAAGTTAGGTGAACCCTGAGCCTCACTTTCCCCATCTTTAAAATAACACTGTCTATTCCATATAATGGTTGTGAAGGTTAAATGAGCTAATGTCTCCTAATTCAGGAGAATAGGTCTTCCAGGTTGAAGGGACCCTCATGGTCACCTAGCCCACCCATCCACAGAGTCAACTGATAGCGTGGATGTCTGCATGTACTCAGACCCAGCTTAGGAAGAAATGCCAAGTGCCAGTGAGTTTTGCAGAATCCTGAGTTACAGAATTCAGAACAGGGAGTCAACATGGGGCTGGCAAGGTAGGAAAGGCTTCATGGAGTCGGTGTGCCTTGAAGGATGGGCAGGATTCAAGAATCCAGAGAGGAGAGAGAATGGCATTCTGATGGGAATAGTATGAGCAATACTCAGGGGCACAAATGCACAGGGTGTATGGAGAATAGAAAGTAGAAGGTTCCTGTGGGAAAATTATAGAGCTATTCTTAGAGAGGCAGGTGGGGGCTGGAGGAAGTGGGAAAGGAAATGGCACACCAAGGGAGCCTGTGAATGCTGGAGAGGCATTTGTGATTTTTCACTGGGTGTGTGGCCGGGTCGGGAGGGCTGGTGAAAGTAGTGCTTTTGGAAGCTTTCTGGAAAGTTTTTCTAGCAGAGATGTGTTTTAGTGGTCAGGAGGTCAGTGATGTGTGTGAGTTCACTCCTGGGCAATGGTAATATTACTTGGAATGAAAAATAAGACCCACATATGAAAGCTGTTAGAAAGGAAGAGCCTACAGGACGCAGCAACTGATAAGCAGATGGAAGAGGAGGGGAAGAGGGAGGAGAGAAAAAAATGCCAGAGAGGGTCTGAGCCTGGGTGTGTTGGGGAATGACGGTATTGCTGACAAAATAGAGAAGTCCAGAAAAGGAAATGGTTTGGACGGGAAGAGGAGGGGTCCAGCTGTCAACGTGTTGAGCAACAGGTTCCAAGATGACTTTCGTTCAGCTGGAATTGGCATCCAGTTAGAAATGGAGGACCTGGTTTCAGGCCCCCAACTGGAGGGGGTAGAGGTGTATACAGGTGGTAGTTGTGCGCAGTGAGCTAAGCAGTGGGAGCCCACGAGGATTCCCAGGGAGTGCGCAGAGGGGAGAGCTGAGGGCCTGGGAAGGACCTTAAGTCGTGCTCGTGCTGAGCTGGGGCGAGGGGAAGTGGAGCCCACAGAGAGGACGGAGACTGGCTTGAGGAGGAGGCACAGGCAGGGTGGGATCACGGAGACAGAATGTGATGACGCAGGAGCTCTTCGGCCAGAGATTTGACCATTAGGAAATCATGGATGTTCTTGGGGAGGCTGGTTAGCTCTGTGGTGGGGACAGATGGAGGGAGCTGAGGAGTGAGTGGGTGGTGAGAAAATGTAGTTGCTAGTGTAGACTGCTCTCAAAGGTGGGCCGGGCAAAGCGGGACTAAGTAAGGGAACGAGTGTGTGTGTGTGTGTGCACGCGCGTGTGTGTGCGTGCATGTGTGTGAGCCTGTGTGTGTGCGTGTGCGTGCAGTCCTGGAGGGGAGCCTGGTGACATTCCCCAGAGACTGAGGACAGGGTGGCTGCAGTATTTGCCGTGGAGAGGATGGACGATCAGGGAGCTTGGACTGGCTAGCGTCCCTCTTCTCAGTCACGTAGGAGATGAGGTCATCGGTGAGAGTGGGGGGCACCGGGGCTGGGGCCCGAGGAGGAAAGGTTTGGAACAGCTGCTGTGGGCGAGACAACTGGGAATCCGCAGATACCAGACAGGGCTGCTGGGCTGGAGCGCTGAAGGGCGTGGAGGGCGCTGCAGTGTTTTGTGAACTCTGCAGTGTTGAGCGATCTCTCCACCTACTTTCTGCAGCCTGGAAGCAGAAACAGGAAGCGAATACGGGTGTAACCTGGGGTTGGAGATTGAGCCAGATAGTGGAGAGGTGGCTGCAGGTGGCAGGCGTGATAGTGAGAGCCTTGTAGAAAGACAGGGTCAAGGGGCTAGCCGGGGGCTGGGTGCACAAGGCACGTGGGGCAGGCCGGGAGTTAGGGCAACTAAAGCCTTTTTGAGTAGACTCACTTAGGTATGAGTGGTGAGATGGAGAGGCAGGTGGTGGTTAGGAACGGTCTTGGAGCTAGGGAGACTGGCAGATCTTAGGTCCAGGGTGTCCCATGGTGGCAGATGACCGAAATGAGGGAAGTTGAGAACCACTGGAGTTGAGGAGCTGGAGGTCTGAGTGCCTTGGATATTGAGGCAGTGACCTTGATGCTGGCAGACAGAGGAACTGTGGCTGGGTAGAGTGTCCTGAAGGACATGGGTACCCATGAGGAAGTGACATTCCTGTTTCCAAAGAATGGGACAGGCATTTAAAGTGGCACCAGAGAGCAAGGTCTGGCTGAGTCCTTTCCCTCTGTCTCCAGGATGCCAGGTAGGTAAGATGGGAAGAGGAAAAGAGTGATGCTTGTATTGCAGGGACACGTGTCAGTTAAGGGTGGGAGATGGTGGGAGTCTTAAGGGAAAGTGGCTAAGATCTGGAGGAGTCTGACTTCTATGAATCTGTGCTTCCCATGCAGAACAGACGCAGCTCTGGGTGCAGACCGGTGTGAGGGTGGGTGGAGTCAGGGCTGAGGGGAGAAGGGCCTTGGGAAGAGGCAGCAGGTAGGCTCTGGAGGTTCTGGGTGTTGTGGGAACGAAGGCATCAGCAGGTAGGGCACTCAGTGAGGGGGCCACAGTCCTGGGTGCACTTATCCAGTAATAGGGAAGACCAACCCAGCATTCCTGGGGGAGTGTCGCATGGAGACGTCCAGCAGGTCAGACAGCTCCTGGAGTTCTTGGGGTTACCGGCAGTGTCCTGCCTCTAACCTCCACCCCAGCCGCACTGCCCTGTCCCGAACCTCCACCCTCACCCCCAGTCTCCAGCACTCAGGATCCCCTACATAGGAGGGGCGGGGCTGGCCCAGGAAGTGTCCTTTGGGTCTTTTCTATGGCCCGTTGGGAGGGATTGGGGTCAGGTAGTCCAAAAGCTCCACGCTCAGGAGGGACCCTGGGTCTCTGTGGAGCTGGGGGCTGGGCTCCTGCAGACAGCTCTGGGGTTAACTTGTGATTCTCGCCTGTGTTGTGTCCTCACGCTGACAGGGCTGCTCAGCAGCAGGTGGGACGGGTAGGTGTGTGCGCTGTGCGCACTGTTGCGTGCCCCCTTCCGCGGGTGGCATCCGAGCATGCTCTGTGGAGTTTACACGTGGCCCTGGCGTGTCCGGTGCTTCAGTGACCTGAGCTGCTATGTGCGTGGCCTTCGTCTGCTCAGTTGTTCTGGCCTGTCTGTGACTGCCCAGGGGGGTTTGGGCAAAGTGGGTAGAAATGTTTTGCTATATGAGATCTAGGCTAAGGTTGTCCCCTTCCCCTCTCGTGACTCGTGTGGTGCTGGGGGTCGGGGCAGGGAGGGAGAAGGAGGAGCTTTAAGGGTCTAACCTGAAGCATTTGGGAAATGAGCCTGGAGCTCAGTCCATGAAAGAAGGAGGGGGGCGGGTAAGCTGGCCTGGGAGGGTTCTTGGAGGGAATGACCCTGGAAAGTACAAAGACAGTGTTGGGGTTTCAGGTGCGCTCCCCTGGGGCCCCAGGTCCCCTGACTCTGAAGGAGGTGGAGGAGCTGGAGCAGCTGACCCAGCAGTTGATGCAGGACATGGAGCATCCTCAGAGGCAGAACGTGGCTGTCAACGGTGAGCCCACCGCCCACCCCACCAGGACACCTCTGCCTACATGACTCCTCATCTGAACTGGCTGATCTCTTGCAAGTTCATGTCCTTCCTCCTATTTATTGCTGTCTTGTCTGGCCTTCCCAGAGTCCTGTGGCCGGTGCCATCAGCCCCTGGCCCGTGCGCAGCCTGCAGTCCGCGCACTGGGGCAGCTGTTCCACATCACCTGCTTCACCTGCCACCAGTGTGAGCAGCAGCTGCAGGGACAGCAGTTCTACAGCCTGGAGGGGGCACCGTACTGTGAGGGCTGCTACACCGTGAGTGGGGGTGGGGCTGAGGGGCTGGGCTGGGGACAGATGAGCCTTGGAAGCTGGTGGTTGGGTGTCCTTCCCTGTCAACCTCCTGCCATCTCCTCAGGACACCCTAGAGAAGTGCAACACCTGTGGGCAGCCCATCACTGACCGCATGCTGAGGGCCACGGGCAAAGCCTACCACCCGCAGTGTTTCACCTGTGTGGTCTGCGCCTGCCCCCTGGAGGGCACCTCCTTCATCGTGGACCAGGCCAACCGGCCCCACTGCGTCCCTGACTACCACAAGTGAGGACGCTCCCACCCCCACCCTCTGGGCTCTTCTCTGAGTTGCAGCCAGGGCTGCCACCCTGGCCCCAGGACAGCCCCAAACCCCTAGTCTTGCTTTCCGGCCCCACGCCTTGTCTGTAGACAGCAGGGACCACTTCATTTGGCCTGGGTAGCAAGTCCTGCTCCTGGCTGGTCCCACCCACGCCTTGGCTCGTTGAACCTACTTTTGGGTGTGTATCCGGTGTTGAGAAGCATGTGCTGGAGTGACTTAATTTCAAACACAGGGTGGGATCTAAAAGTTCTTTTGGAGAGCAGCTGTTGGAACACCGGTTTCTCCAAGAAACACTGTTTACAAGGCAGGCACAATCCTGTAATGTAGCGAAAGGGTGGTCCTGGGAAAACTGCAGAATCCGACCCTCACCACTGATGTTGTCTTTGGGGTGCACATTTTCAGGATTCATATCTCTCCACACTGCCCAGGGGTCAGGGCATGTGGGGGTGGGGTAGGCTAGGGTTGGGATATGGGATGGGAGCCGGAAGGGCACCTCTGGGCATGCTTTTGGCAGGAGCTGCAGTGTGGATGGGTGCAGGGGTGAGGATCTAGTGGGAGAGAAGACCGTGACAGAGGTGTGTGGAGGACAGGGCTTTGGGAGGGTGAGCAGAGGTGTGAGGTTCCCCTTGTTAAGGACCAGTCGTGGCAGCTAGGTGTCAGGCCTTTCTGGTGAGCTTCTTCCACCTAGAGATGTGGGGACAAAGAAGCCGGCGTCACCCTGCGCTTTCATAGGGGATGCAAGCCCTGGAGCCCTGTGCTCGCTCACCCTGCGCTCGCTCACCCTGCCCGGGACTGCTCTCCCACCACAGGCAGTACGCGCCGAGGTGCTCCGTCTGCGCAGAGCCCATCATGCCTGAACCTGGCCGCGATGAGACTGTGCGAGTGGTCGCTCTGGATAAGAACTTCCACATGAAGTGCTACAAGTGTGAGGTCGGTGGTCTCCTGGGGCTGGCTGTGGCCAGGAGGGGTGGGTCACACTGCTTACTAGCCCAGGGGTGGGAAGTGCTAGCCTGTAGGAAATGGGGGCTGGGATTTAGAGGGTGGCCAGTGGCACCAGCTCAGAACCACCAAGCATTTGGCCTTCCTAGTTCCAAGATGGAGCCCTAGGATGGTGTAGAGGACCGGGGCCTTCCGGGCCAGCGCCCCTCTCATCCTTCCTTCTCCCCAGGACTGTGGGAAGCCCCTGTCGATTGAGGCAGATGACAATGGCTGCTTCCCCCTGGACGGTCACGTGCTTTGTCGGAAGTGCCACACTGCTAGAACCCAGACCTGAGTGAGGACCTGCCTCCTTCCAGACTGCAAGGCCCTTCCCCATCACGGACCACCCGCACTGAGATCAATTCTCCACCTGCCCACCCAGCTCAGTTACTATTTGGATGTCCAGCCCCTCCTCCATTCCAAACCCCACCCTGGGGTTCCAAGGGCCCTGACCAGGGCACTAACATAGCCCAGGGATGCGGAGTCCTGGCCCCGGGTTCTAGCCCCCGCCCGTCCTGCAGGGTTCACCCACCTGGGGGGCACCAGTTTAGTGCTGCCGCTTTCACTGCTGTGCCGACGCCTTGGCTGGCCCCAAGCAGCCTTTGCATTCTGCTTGCTGAGACTGGGAGATACCCTGGCTGTCTGGGAGCCTGGGCTGACTGGTCTGGACATTCCCACCCTCCCCCATGTTGCCAGGTTATGGCTACAGCTGCAAATAAAAAAACCTTGTTTTCCAGAATTCTTAGGAGTTGACTCTTTTGTAGGTCTTGCTGCCTTCACAGGTGGGATGAAGGGATAAAAAGATCAGGGGTAAGGGTGAAAACTCAGTTCCTGTTTATTTACAAAAATATATATGTATATGTATGTATATATATTAAACCCTCCCCCAACTCCTTCCCACAATTACCTTTTTACTTCTTACTTCTACCCCCACCTCCCTTTTTAAAATAAAGAGGCTCCAGGGTCCAGAGGCAGGTTCCTCTCGGGGGTGGGCAGGGGCAGCACCGGTAGCCTACATCCTGTAGGCTGAGGGAAGGGTACCATGAGTGACCACGGCCCCGTCCTTGCTCCCTGAGGAGAGGGTGGGGAAAGAGGAAGGCTCAGGGGGCATCTCCCTCGGCAGCAGCTCAGTCCTTGAATCCCTGAATACTGCAAAGAATGCGCTTCTGGTGCCCGGGCATAGTGATTCCCATCTGCGTCAGGTCCCTGCGGGCAAGGAAGGGGGCTGTGAGTCTGGGGACTCAAACTCCAGCAGCCCTCCCTTGCCCGGGCAGCCCCCGTGCCCTCACTCAGTGGTCAGCTCCAGCACACACTCCATGGTGTCCAGCCCGGCTGAGCGGAAGTGCAGGATGTAGCGCTTCATGCGGATGGACTCGAGCCACTCGGCAACGCTTCGGTATGGGATCCCATCAGAGCCACTCAGGCTGGGAAGGCGCAGAGTCACCCTGTGGGACACAGTCATGAGGGGTGCAGGGGCCGATCTTAGCATTTGCAGCAAGCACTTGGGCTGGCCCTCTGAGCACACAGACCATCTAGACTGGATTAGCCTGGCCATTGTCTGCAACCCCACTTCCTGGCCTTATCCTGGTGTGCTCACAGCAGTGGCTGGGCTGACAGTCCCACTGATTGACAGACTAGGGAAATTGGCAACTCTGGGAGTCCCCGAGGGAAGTGGACCACCAGCCGATCTCCTGCTGGAGGGGCTGCTCTGGGCACCTGGCTGGGGTCTGGTTGAGACATGAAAGTGCCCAGCTGAGAGGAGGCTTCAGGCAGGAGAACTGAGGCACTGGCAGTCAGGCATGGTCCTGCCTTTTCCAGGGTGGCCGCTCGAGTTCTGGGAGCAGCCCCTGTTGCCACCTTCAACCTCGGCTGTTATTCTTGCACTCTCACACCCACAATACAATGAGTGTTCCTGTACTAAAGCCAGCCAGAGCCAAAAGCCATTAGCAAAGTAAATCTGCTAGGGGAAAAATATCCAGCATTCCAGAAAGATTAGCAATGCAGTCTCCAGTGTATGAGGGAGTTGTGCTCCAAAAGATAGTTTCAAAAGTTGGAACTCGGAGCACATTTTCTCCCAGAAACAAGGTTATATATGGTGGTTTGATACAGAGGCTGGCATGCCAGGCCAGTTTACCCAATAAAGCACTGGAAGTACAGCTTTGCCCTTCTCCACCTTACGCCCTCTTGTCTGTTCGTTCTCCACGTTCTCACCATGTCCCTTCCTAGACAGTTTTTAAAAATTGGCCAATAGTTCTCTGTACTCAAGATAAAGTCCAGACTTCTCAGCAGGGCTGGTCCTTTTGTGCTGACCCCTGTTGCCTCCCAGCTATAGGTTGCTGTCCTCTAACTGGAAGTTGCCATCATCCTGCACTACCTACAATCTGCCAGCCCTCAGCTCCCCTCCAGGCTGGATGCGTGATTGTGGAGCCTTCCCAGATCCCGCAAGGCTGTCCCTTCCTTCCCCACCTGCTGTGGATTGAATGTCCCCCTCCAAACTCATTGAACCTTGAATTGTGCCCCCCAAGTTTTATGTATTAGAAAGTTACCCCCCACTGTGACTGTTGGGAGGGTGGGAAATCCTATTATGGTAATGGAAAGGTGAGGCCTTGAAGAGGTGATTAGACTGTAGCATCATGCCATGGTGAATGGATTAATAGTGGTGGTCAGGGCCATTTTTCTGAGGGCTTTAAAAGGAGAGCCTGAGAGTCTCTCTATCTCTGCTCCACCATTTTTTGCCATGTGAGCTCCCTGCGTTGTTGTAAAGCCACCACCAAAGACGACCCTCACCAGATGTGTTCTCTGGACTTTGGACTTCTCAGTCTCTGAAACTGTAAGCAATAAATTTCATTTTCTTTATAAATCACCCAGTTTCAGGTACTTATGTTATAAGCAACAAAAATGAACTAATACAGAAAATTGGTACTAGAAAAGGGGTGTTGCTTATAACAAATATTTGAAAATGTGGAAGCAGCTTTGGAACCGGGTGTTGAGCAAAGGCTGAGAATTTGAAGGAGCGGGCTAGAAAAAGCCTAGCTGCTGGTGGGAGTTTAGAAGACAAGAAAGTCAAGGACAGTTTGGAACTTCTTAGAGATTGGTTAAATGGTGGTGAGCAGAATGCTGATAGAAATATGGACAGGCACGGCCATTCTGAGATCTAAGATGTAAATGAGAAAGGATTTATTGGAAACTGGGGCAAAGATCACCCTTGCTCTGAACTGGCAAGGAACTTGGCTACATTCTGTTCATGCCCCAAAGTTTTACAGAATGTGGAACTTCAATGTGCTGACCCAGAATATTTGGTCTAAGAAATTAGTAAGCAGCAAAACATTCAGGAACCACATGGCTACTTGCAATAGCCTATGCTGAGTTAAGGTGGCAAAGACATGATGTAAAGCCAGAATTTATAATTAATGGAAAACAGAGTGTAAAGATCTGGAACATGTGCCACCTAAGTGGTAAAAAGCAAAAAGGATTTTCAAGAGAACAATTCAATGGTGTACGACTGTTGGCTGAGGAGATTAGTGAAGAAGAAAGGGATTGTCAAGAGAAGGGAGAAAAGACATTAAAGGCATTTCAGAGATCCTGGAGGTTGCATCTTCCATTACAGACCCAGAGGACTAAGGAAACAGAACTGCCTAGGGGAACAGGCCTGAGGTGCTGTTTACGGGCTCACAGCCCAGGGCCACCTCAGGAAGCAGCTTCCAGCACCAGCACCTCAACTGCTTTGGCTTCTCCAGCTGTAGCTAAATTGGCCCCAGGTGTGCCTGGACTCCCAGCTTTGGAAAATACAAGCTGGAAGTCTTGGGGGCAACCACGTGGTGTTAAGTCTGCAGGCTTGAGGAATGCCAGAGTTGTGGGGGCTTGGGATCCTCCAACTGCTAGTTCAATAGATGTATGGAAAAGCCTGGGGGCCCAGGAAGAGATCTGTCGAAGGGGCAGAGTCACCACGACAGCCTTCACTAGAGCAATGCCGAGTGTAAACAAACGTGGGGTTGGAGTTACAGCAGAGAAACCCCATCAGTGCCATGCCTAGTGGAGCCATGAGAGAGGGACCACCATGGAGACCCCAGAATTGTGGAACTACCAGTGTGCCATGCCAACCTGTAAGAGATGAAGCATAGCTTCAGACAAGAATAGCCGCAGAAGCAGAGCTGCCTGAGGACTTGAGGACTCAACCCCCATACCAGTGTGCAGAAGACATTGAACACAGTCAAGGTACACGATTCGCTAGCTTTGAGATTAATGCCTGTGCTGCTGGGTTTTAGACTTGCTTAGGACCTGTTACCCCTTCTTTTGGCTTATTTCTTCCTTTTTGAATGGGAATATGTACGCTGTGTTTGTCCCACTATTGTATCTTGGCAGTAGACAACTTGTTTTGATTTCACAAATGGGACTTTGAACTTTGGACTTTTGAGTTGAAACAAGTTGAGACTTTGGAGATGAAATTAATGTATTTGTATGTGGAAAGGACATGAGTTTTGGGGGACCAGGGGTGGAATGCTGTGGATTGAATGTCCCCTCCCAAACTCCATTGAAGGTTGAATTGTGTCCTCCAAATTTTATGTATTAGAAGCTTGGCCCCCACTGTGACTGTTGGGAAGGTGGGAAATCCTATTATGGTAATTGAAAGGTGGGCCTTGAAGAGGTTATTAGACTGTAGGAGCACACCACGGTGAATGAATTAATAATGGTGGTTGGGGCATGGTTCTTAGGGCTTTAAAAGGAGTGTAGTGAGACTCTCTCTCCACTCTGCCACTTTCTGCCATGTGAGCCCTTTGCACTGCTGTAAAGCCACCACCAAAGAAGACCCTCACCAGATGTGTTCGCTGGACTTCTCAGTCTCTGAAACTGTAAGCAATAAATTTCATTTTCTTTATAAATCACCCAGTTTCAGGTACTTATGTTATAAGCAACAGAAACGGACTAATACACCACTCCAACTCAGGTCCCAAGCTCCCTAGAATAGGTACCAGGCCATGAGTGCTGCTGTATCTCTAATGTCCAGCTAAGAGCTTGCACCAGCAGGCACTCCAAAATTTGTTGAATGAATGAGCCTTTGTTTTTTTTTTTTAAAAAGATGACCGGTAAGAGGATCTTCACCCTTGGCTTGGTGTTGTCAGCACCACGCTCAGCCAGTGAGCTAACCAGCCATCCCTATATGGGATCCGAACCCGGGGCCTTGGTGTTATCAGCACCGCACTCTCCCGAGTGAGCCACGGGCCAGCCCCAAATGAGCCTTTCTTTGACATGAAGGAATGTTTCCATGAGGAAAGGAATGTATCTCAAGTGCCATACTGGGTCACAGAAACTCCCAGAAAAGATATGACTCTGGGCCTAGCATAAGGCAGTGGGACAGGCTCAGAAGTGTCCAAGGAGGGTCCCAGGTGAGGCAGCCTGAGAAGGGAAAGGACGGGGACCCAGCCCAGGTGGAGTTAGGGAATCAGGGCCTGGCTGCAAATGTGTGTAATCTAGAGCTGACCTCTCTAAGTGGCACCTTTCAGAATTCTCAATGTGTATTCCCTCTCAGTGTGACTGCTTCTTATCTTCTATTGGACTAGGGCTCTGCAGGGCGGGGCTGCACCACTTCCATGAGGGCGGACCTTCCCTGAGGGTTTGGACTGTGGTCCTGCCTCACACGCTGGCCTCTGCAGAGCTCCCAGGCCTGGCACTTGGTGCACGTGGCTGAATGCCCATTTCCATTCTCCCAGACCTTGAATTCCCTGGTCTTCCTCCCACACAGTTACCTGGGGTCAAAGTTGGCAATAGTCCTCAGGGAGTGGGGATTGGCAAGCAGTTGCTCCAGATGTGCCTGCAGCTTGTGGAAGTGGGGCCGGCGGGCACGATCATAAACCCAGCAGCTCTTCATGAGCTCATACAGAGGGGCTGGGCAGTCCACAGGAGGGGGCAGCCGGTACCCATCCTCAATGCTCTTCATGACCTGCAGTGGGGAGAGGGAGGCATGCCCTAGGCTAGGCAGCTGACAGGATCATTGCAATGGAGCCTCTCAGCAACCCTGACAGGGTAGGAGAGGTAAGGAGCACAGGGTATGCGGTGAATGGATAGAGGAGACAGGAGTGCAGAAAGATGGAGGGTCAGGAAGAAATAAGGATATTTGCAGGGATAGGCCATGGGAGGATTTTAGGAGGAGATAAGAGGTGTGAGTTAGGGATGACATGAGAGGAATATTCTGGGCTCACCTCCTGATTGCTCATCTCCCCATAGGGCTTGTCCCCAAAGCTCAGCACCTCCCACATCACAATCCCAAAGCTCCACACGTCGCTGGCTGTCGTGAAGATCCGATGGGCAATGGCTTCAGGTGCTGTCCAGCGGATGGGAATCTTTCCTCCCTGAGAAAGCATGTGGGACAGGGATGGAAAGGCATCGTGCCCACATGAGCATGAATCCCCGTGTTTGTACATGTGTGACCATGAATGGCATGCAGTGGTGCACATGAATATGAATGCCGTGCATATAGGACTCTCACCTGGGTTTCGTAGGTGCCATCGAAGTTGTCCAGGAGGCGGGTCAGGCCAAAGTCAGACACCTTGCAGCTAAGGTTCTGACTCACCAAGATGTTCCTAGCGGCCAGGTCCCGGTGGACATAATTGTGGTCACTGAGGTAGTTCATGCCAGATGCTATGCCCTGCAGCATGGACACAAGCTGCCCGGGGACCAGCTGGTCCTCCCGCTCCTGCAGCAGGGTGAGTGTGCAAGTCAGGGGATGGGCAGGTCTCCTTCTCCCAATGTCTAGGGCTCCCTGGCACATCCCCCTCCCCAGTGGGTCCTCTGCCCTCCTCACCCTCAGGAAGGCATCCAGGGCTCCGTTCTCCATAAATTCTGTGATGATCATGATGGGCTTTCCTGAGACAGAGAGTGCAGCCATCATACCAGGCACTGGGCTTCCTGCCCTTGGCAGCACATCCTTCTTCCACTCACAGTGGTCTCACCCCCTCCTTCCCGCACCACCCCTGGGGCTCGTGGAGACCACTCCTCATACTCTTTGTGACAACGCCTTCCAGATGCAGAATGTGCGGGTGGTTGAACTGGCCCATGATAGTTGCCTCTCGAAGGAAGTTCCACCACTGGCCATCGGGGGATGTGTCTTTCAAGGTCTTTATGGCCACAGTCTTGCAGTCCTGGCTGGGGAGCCTCAGGGTACCTCGATACACTTCCCCAAACTCTCCTGCATTTAAAGAAAACAGAGTCATGGCCCTCTGCACTGTCAGACTCCCCTGGGGACAAGAGCAACTCTGTCAGGCCCCCCAGCCCCTATTCTTCTCTGGAGGATCAGAAGCATGGAGTGCCCTTCCTGGCACAGGGGGTGGGTTGCCCTTCCTGGGGAAGGGGCAGATTCTGGAACCGGAATGAAGCACTGTCACCTGGCCCCACTGTCTTCCAGTTCTGGCTTACAGTGGGTGCTCAGTAAATGCTGGGTGAGTGAGCCCTATGCAGCAGGACTGAGGTGTGCTCATGATGGGCAGGCAGTCCAGCACCAGTGCCCAAGTGACAGGGAGGCTGACATTGCCACCTCTCTTCTGTGAGCTCCTTCAGTCACAACTTGGCGACACAATTTGCAAGGACACTGCCAAGCTTTGTTCTCTGCTCAGATCCATTTCCTCTGGTGACTCAAGGGATCAGGGCAGTCCAAGGACATTGGGCCTCTGATGGGGTGGGATGCCGGGCAAGGGAGGCTCTGAGTCTCTCCCACATTTGTTAACCATCTGAGAACAACCTGAGCCTCAGCACAGCAACACCTCTAGGGACAAAGACGATGTGTTTATCACTCCTAATCAGAAATTCCAAGACCATAGAAGCAACATGTGTAGGAGGCAGGGGCTGCTCCAGCACACCTGATAAGGGGGCTTTAACATGAATACAGCAGTTCAAAGAGGACACAGGGCTGAGTGGAGAGTGAGCTCATCTGAGAACTCTTGGGCCAGAGGAGAGGTCAGCCAGGTTCCCCAGGAAAGGCCGGAAGGAAAGGTCCTGCTGGTGGCTCTATGCTGCCACACAGAGGGGACTGGCCATGGTGCACAGCAGGACTCACCTTCACCTATGACCGTGTCCACGATCAGCCATGCTGGATCGAGCTCCTGAGTGAAGTCCAGGGCTCCCTGTGCCGGGTCCTCATATGCCTGGAGGTCCACGTAGGGCTTCAGCCACAGTTTGTCCTCTGGGGGGGAACAGGGAAGGCTCAGCCACAGAAGCTCCAACTTCAGTGCTCAGGACTATTGTGGGGGCAGGGTGAAGAGGACAGCAGGCGCCACATTTCTCCATACTTCCCTGTTCCCTGAGGCGACTCCTGTTTTGGCTGAAGTGGGAGAAAGTCTCTATCCACAGCCACTAAACCTTCATGTCACAGCCTTTCTTCTTGCCTGCACTCCAAGCTTCTCTGTCCTCACTCCCCGGGGTCTGAAGGGCATGTCACTGCCATGGTTACCCAATCTTCCCATCCCTTGCCTGTCCTCCTCATCCCTGCTCCCCACGCTGCTCCTGTCAGCAACACCTCGTTCACATGCCCGACAAAGCCTCCCTTCCATCCCAGTTACTTGGAGGGACCACTGACTCCTCCATTCACGGGACACCTAATGAGGTGACAGACAGGAAACACACATGCCTCAGAGGACTCCAATCCCCCTCCTGTCCAGCCTTGGCCCACAGATCCAGTCACCAGGAGGGGGAAGGCTGCCCAGAGCCCAGGGTGATGGCACACGGCATCAAGAGCTAACACATAATTGCTTCAGAGCCACTGGGGGCTATCAGTGCAAAGTTAATTAACCAAACTTAATTAGGTAGCAAAACACAGGATCCCCAGGGACAATAAACCCCACTTGGGCCCCCCGAGTTGGCCTAGCAAATGTGGGTTGCTTGGTCCCTTCCCAGTGATGCCTCCTAACACACACCCCCCCTACACACAAGCACACACAGGTGCTGATGGCTCACCTCGGTCCACGTCAGTGACACGATCGCGCTGCCTCTGCTGCCGCTGGTGCCGAGCTCTCCTGTGGGGGTTGGGGTCCAGCTTCCTCAGGGTCCCAGCACCTCCTGAGGGGCCCAATAGGCCCTGGCTGAGTTTCCCCAGAAATGAGGGAGTGGGAGTGCAGGATGGGAGTGGGGCCCACTTGAGCTTTGGTACCAGGGGATGGGAGGGTGGTCAGGGTACAGCCAAGGGCTTCTGACCCGGCAGAAGGACCCAGGATGGGTGGATGGGGAAGGGGCAGAAGCCAGCACCTCGAACGGAAGATAAGAATCCCGAGCAGCAGAGCGACACCAAGCAGCAGCCCAAAGATGATGGCCACAACCTCTCCTCCAGTTGGGCCCCTGGAAACTGTAAGCACATGGGGTGAGGACGGCTGGGGGCACTCACAGTCCCCAGGAATGATGGGGGAACAGCTGGTTAGGCCTCTCGGTGGGATTCAGGTATGCATTTGTCCCCTTGACCAGGGAGCTGGGTGCAGAACACATGACCTACCTGGTGGGCTGGTCCGAAACTCATGGTCAGGGGAGAAAGGGCCAGGGCCCAGTGGGGTCAGCATTCGGACTCTGACAATGTACGTGGTGTCTGGCTGCAGCTCTGTTAGCAAGACCCTGGGCTCTAGAACCATCTGGTGCCGTTCTTCATCCTGTGGGTGTGGCTTGTGTTACCTGGGCCAGGCCAGGCCAGGCCTGGGAGGATGTGACGGACAACTGTGGGAGCACGTGGGGAGGGGCTGGCTAGGAGATGGCAAGGATAAGGTTCTGTGTAGACTTTTGTCCTGAGAAAGTCATATAGTTTACTTTGGGTGGATTCCTCCTACCCAGTGCCCCAGGCTGGGAATGTTGGGTGCGACCAGGCACAGACACTGGAGACCATCCCCCAGTGGCATCCTGACCTGGTTCAGCACATGTAGCTCGTAGCTCAGGTTACCCCCTGGACTGCGAGGCCGGGCCCCCGCCCAGGTCAGCTCCAGCTGCCTTGGCTCTTTCTTCACCAGCCTCAGAGACAGGCCTGAGAGTGACTCTGGGAGTCCAGAAGGACAGAGTTGGATTTGGAAGGAAAGAGGAAACAGCTTAAATAGCCTGTCACATGCATCCTGCCCATCAGTTTGTCCCCGTGGTCCCATGCCCTTCGTTTCCTCCAGGTCCGGCCCAACCCCTCCTGGATCCTTCACCTGCATGCCCCATGCTGATGCTGAGTGAGGCGCTGGTGTGGCTGGGGCTGCCCAGCTCCGACACTCCGTTTTGGGCTTCGACGTTGAAGGTGTAGTTGGCATAGGGCTCAAGACCATCGACACTCACAGTAGGCTTGGTGAGTCCCCCAGGCCCTGGAGAGAAGTGCACACCTGCCCCGCAGGGCTGGCAGGGTCCCCCATCCTGTGCTGTGCCCCGACACTGGGAACACCCCACACTGTATCTGATGTCCTGGCGTCCCCCCGTATCTGCTGGGGGTTCCCAACGCAGGGAGAGCTGGGTCCCCAACATAGAGAAACTCAGGTTTCGGGGGACTGAGGGGGGACCTGTGGGAGAAGAGGAACTGTCAGTAGGAGCCAGCTTCACTCTCATCCAAGCTGTGGGACCCCACCTTGACCCTCACCCCAATTCCTGAAGTCTTCATGGGCAGATTTGACTCCTCCCTCTGCATTCTTCCAGGGAGAGCAGGGGCCAGGCAGGGACTATAAGTACCTGACACCCTGGATGGTCTCCAATATCTGATAAGCTCTGGAAAATGCTGACCCTAACAAGAGCTCAGCAAAGGTCCAGCACCTCCTCCTAGATGGCCAGGCCCTACTCCTGGACTCACGTGTGCATGGCACCTGGGGGCCCTCCCCGGGGGCTCTGTAATGGCCGCTTTCACAGGTGCAGATGGTGGCCCCCTCTGACTCTGCTGTGCTGTGTTGCGGGCACTTGAGACAGTGGGGTGTGTCCATGTCAGTTCGGTAGGAACCACTAGGGCAGGCTGGAGACACAACGTCACAGAGCCATGGTTTTCCAGTGTTCTTACGGGCAGAACCATCCCCTCTCCCTCCCTGCCCCATCACTTCGCTTGTACTGGAAACACCTCTGCATGTGTCCCCAGGGCTCTCGAGCACTCAGATTAAGAATCGGCTTCCTTGCCTGCCTTGGCACCCCCGACTCTCCCAATGGGCTCTGCAGGTTCTCCCTGCCTCCTTCCTTACCGACACATCCCTCACTGCCACCGCCGCCACCTTCCTCGTAGCCTGGCTCGCAGTGGCACCGTCCCACGGGCACCAGCCATTCGCCGTCAGGGCTGCAGTGCATGCGGGGTGCACCCGAGGGCCCGGGGCCGGCCTGCGCATGGGGCAAGCAGGTCCCTGCCACTTCCGCCAGCCCGCCGAGCTCAGGGAGAGTGTCAGGGAATCGGGCCAAGCCGTGCATGACCTCAGGACAGCGCTGGTAGAACACACGCACGGACACCAGGGCCACGCAGGCACCCGGGTTGTGGAAAGCGAGGTAGAGGCCGCGGCGGGTCAGGAGGCCCAGGGAGCAGTGCTCCACGTTCAGCTTCATGGAGCCCGACGCAAGGTCGCGGATGGTGAAGCTCTGGTCTGCAGCCACCGTGGTTACCTGGGAGGGGGGTGAGGAGAAGAGGGGAGCGATGGAAAAGTCGTGCTTGATCCCCATACAACAGACACAACTCTTTGCTCAAGACTTTAGCAGTTAAACAACCATGAACGAGAGCTTACTGTGTGTGAGGTGCGGGGCTAAGCATTGTACGTGCATTATGCTATTTAGTCGATGCAATAATACTCCAAGGTAGGATGGCTTTTCATTCCTATTTGACAGATGAGGAACCTAAGGCTAAGAGACTTTAAAGACCTTGTAGAAGATCACACAGCTACTACCTGAGGGGGCTAGGGTTGGAACGCAGGCAGTGGGACTCTACAGTCCATGAAATTTCCACTATTTGGTGGTGCTTCCAACCCCAGTGCCAGTGAGGGGAGGTTACAGTGTTGGGAAGAAATGAGAGCACTTCCTACAATAATATATTCCTTACTCTTTTGCATTCTAGTATGTTTTCTTGAGTAGGAAAGAAAGGGATGGTGTTATAGAGAACTAGCCTGCAGGGCACTGTCTACATAACTCCAGCTGGACTCATGGGGCGTGTTGTACATAAGCTTCACAGGTACTGACAGAAACAGCCTAAATACCTCTGCTACATTCCCCTCCTCCACTTCAGCATCCTGTTATCTCAACAGATGCTTGTAAAAGCCTTTAAAACAGATAAGGCTGGCCCGATTATTACCACTACTCTGTAACAAGGAAGCCAAAACTTGGAGAGGTTAAAAACGCCCCCAAAGTTGGGGCACAGCAGAAAAGGTCCAGCCCTTGCAATTTCTAGTCCCTCACTCTTTCCATTATTCTCCACCTGCACTCTCTGCTTGTATCTGCCACCTTCTTCTCTTTTCCATCTTAAGCAGGGTCAGGGGCCAGGCAGCAATCAGCATTGGGATGGAGATGGTCTTGGGGAGGGTGCAGGAGGGTGGTGGTCACAGCACCTTTTGGAACAAGGGCCGTCGGAGCTGAATGCCCACGTCCTGGTCACTCTCCATGTACAGAAGGTTGAAGGTCTCCTTGCAACCCAGAGGCCTGGCTCCCCCGGGGAAACTCTTGCAGTCCCGTACAGTGAACTGCAGCTCTACGTGGACTCGTGAGGCCTCCTTTCCCCGGTAGATCCAGTTGGAGCGAAGCCAGTGGTCGGTGTCTCTGCCTTCTTGCACTGGGCAGTCCTGGTACATGTACAGGGGGGTCCCATTCAGCATCTGCTGCACCTCACTCCACTGCGAAAAGAGAGAGTCATGGAGCATCACACGGCTCCCCAAACCCTCCCGTTTTAGAGCTGATGGAGGGAAGGGTGGTGTTAAGGCCCTTCGGGTCCCCACCCCTAGGCTCCAGAACAGCAGGTTAAGTGTTTAGAGTTGGGGATTTATTTGAATATAGGATGGGCAAGACAAGAGCCCTTTAACATCCCTAGTCAGTGCTGGTCCCTTCAGTTAACTGACTCCAACTATAAGAATGTGAGCACCGATTTCTCCATATTGCATCAGAGGAGCTGTCAGGTACCCAGAGGCAAAGCTCATTCACAAAACCCTTCTGCCTACTTGTTCAAGGAGGTGACTTATTTCATGTTGTTCTTTTTGGTGGCTGGTTGGTACAGGGATCAAGCCCTGGACCTTGGTGTTATCAGCCCCATGCTCTAAACAACTGAGTGAACTGGACAGCTGCTTCATTTTAAAATATTAAAGCCTCTAAGGTTTGGAGGGCAAAAACAAGCACAGAACTGTTTCTGTAGAAAACTCTCACCCTCACCAATATTCCTTCCAGTTATACCCAATATCAAAATCAACAATTGACAGAGTCAGCTAGGCTCCCAGACCCTATCTAATCCACCCTCCTTAACTTCTTTTACATTAAAATAATTTTTTAAACTTAGTACTAATATATAATAGTAATATATTAACATTAGCACTAATATAGTGCTTGCAATGGGCCAGTCACTGTTCTAAGCACTTTCCACGAGGAAACTGAGGCACAGCAAGGTTTAGTAACTTGCCCAAGGTACTCAGCTATGAAGAGGCAAAACTGGGACGGGAGCCCAGGTACTGCAGACCCCGCAGATGATGCCCTCAATCATTATGCCTCTGCTTGCTTATCATAAAAAGTCAAAGAATAAAGACTTGCATACAATAAAAAGTTAACCATCCCCCTTCCACTTCTGGTCAAAACATAACTTCTCACCACTTAGACTGACATGTTTTTGAAGAGGAGGTTGTGTGTGTGTTTCTCTTTTGTGCCTTCCACCCTCATGCCCAGAGGCAGCCACTCTGAACAATTTGGAGTAAAACTTTCCAGGCCATTTTCAGTGCCTCCAGAGAAATGTTTGAATGTTTCTGTTTCATTTTTTAGCATACATGAGATCATACAAGTGTCATTCTGTAAACTACTTTCTGTTTTAACAAATAAGAAGCCTTTGAAACATGTCCACATGAGTATGTATAGATCTCTTTTTACCTATCCAGAAGTAATATTTCATTGCATGGATGTGCTATAATATACTTAATCATTCATTGATCCTTGGACATTTTGATAGCTTCTAGTTTTGTTTTGTTTTTAAAGAAAACATTTAAAGAATACTGCTGTATCATGTAAACATGTTCAGATTTATGTAAGATGTCTGTAGAAGGGTAGGCGTACTGCAAATTTTATATGATACTACCAAGCTGTCCTTCAAAAAGGCTTTATTAATTTATACTTCCACCAGCAATGCAGGAGGGCTCTTTTTCTAATAATCTCATCAACCCTGGATATTAACGATCTTTTTACTTTTTGCCAATCCTATGGTCAAAACACAGCTTTTACCATTTAAATTTTCATTTCTTTTAGGAGGAGATTGTGTGTGTTTCTCTTTTGTTCATTGACTATTTGCATTTTTATGGAATTCTCTGTTCATAATCTTGGAGCTCATTTTATTGTTTTCTTTTGCATGTGGATGAGCTTTATTAAAAAACGTGTTACAGACAGTAGTCATTTGCTCAACATGTAGATTTCAAATACTCTCTCCCTGTCTGCCATGGCACTTAACTTTGTTAATGGTGTCTTTGATGTGGACGCATTTGAAACTTTTACATAATAACATCTATAATCTTCCCCTATATGATTTTTGGGTTGTGTATTTTGCTTGGGAAACCCATCCATCTCAATATTATAAAGATCTTCTAGATTTTTTTCCAAAATTTTTGTAGGTTTGCTTTGTAGGTTTAGATTTTCATCTCTATTAAAAAATCTTTTATTTTTTGTGTGTATAGTCTGAAGTGTATCTTTACCGTTTTTTTGTTTTTTTTTTTTAAATTTTGGACATTCAATTGTCAATTTATTGACTAGTCAATACTACCCACATTGATTTGGATTCTAATGTTATCACATACTAAAATCTCATATATATGGTTTGTTTTTGGACTTTCTATTCTGTTCCTTTGACTTGAGTATTTTCGTGCAGTGACATGTTTTACTTATAGTTGATGTTCTGATGATATCTGTTGGTAGGAAAAATCTCCCATTTCATTCTTCTTCAGAAAACATTCTCAATCATTCTTAAATATTTTCTCTGCCAGGTGAACCTGAGAAAGAAGCCTTTAACTTCTATAAAGCATTGTACTGATATTTTAGGTTGCAACCCCATACTTTGAGAGAGAAGTGCCTGATGCCCTCAGAAAGTTCACTTTCCCCAAGTTTTTACTCCACTGTAATGTAGGGGCTCTCACCTCTACTCTTAGCTCTGGGAAAAAGCACCAGTAATTAAGAACTTGGGGTGGGATGAAATGTTAGCTGAAATGTTAGCTGCTGTGAGGCACATATTTCTGCATTATGTTAGGGAGTTCAAAGATCTGGCAAGGGGTATGTGAAAGGCAATGAACTTGGAATCAAAGGGGCATCTGGGGTCTGCTCCTAGGAGGAAGCTGTGCTGGGAAGCCCAACAGGAAGGCACAGGGTGGGGGCCAGGTGGACAGGCTGGTGGGTGGTTAACGTGCAGCTCATTAGCCAGATTGCCAGGCTGCAGCTGGAGCCAGGAGCAGATGTTCCCAGCTGTAATGCGCCTCTCCCAGTTCCAGCAGTGACAGATGAGGGAGAACCAGCTGCCCAGGATCAACAAGAAGGATCCTTTCACTTATCACTCAGGCTCTGCTGGCTGCTGCCTGAGTGCATTCTGAGGAGCCCGAATCTGAATGTGTGCATGTGTGTGCATGTGTTCTGAAAAAGGAGAAGAGGGCAAGGTAGAGAGTGGGATCGTGTGACTGCTGGCTTTCTTTTTGCCCTCCTAGGACAAGGTTATTTCTCCTGAGCTGAGAAAGAGGCCTTACTTTCACTCCAACCCAATTAGGGAAGAGTTATTTGTGTGGCAGTAGCAGGGGCACAACGCAGGCGAAGGCCCGTGGGAGCCAGCAGATGGACCTGCAGCCATCATTGTGGGGTGATTAGCTGGTTTATGAGATAAGGCGCCTATTAGGGCTGGCCTAATCCAGGATTTTCTAAACAGCCCCTCCTGGAGGATACATTATGGTTTAGTCTATTAACTCTAATTACAGGGCACTCTGTGGGAGAGCAGAGAATGGAGCCAGGACCCTAGGACCCAGAGGGAAACCAAGCCGGTAACCCTAACCCAGAAACAAGAGGCTGGACTGAAGTTCGAAGAACTGAAGTAAGGAAGGAAGCACCAAGAGAATGGGGTCCAGGACCGGGGTCCTTGAGGCTCCAGCAACTGAGGCAGGATCCTGTGGTTCTGTCACCAGCTCTGCTGGGGTGCTGTGATATTGTGACATTTGTATTTGGTTTTGGTCCCTGTTTCCTGGTATATTCCTAAAACCCTTGGTATCTCCAAAGTGATAAGGGCCTTTTTTTTTTTACGTTAATGAGTTGACTGAAGGTTGGGGGCTCCCGAATAGCCGCAGGATGGGGGGCTGGTTTCTAGGGGAACCAGTCATGTGATTAGAAAGTTGGGACTTTCAGCCCTCCTGAGGGAAGAGGGGCTGAAGGTCAAGTTGATCACCAATGGCCAACGATTTAATCAATCACACCTGTGTCATGAAGCCTCCATAAAAACCCAAAAGGACTGAGTTCCGGGAGCTTCTGAATAGCTGATCACATGGAGGTGACTAGAAGGTGGAGCACTCAGAGAGGGCACGGAAGCTGTGCACCCCTCCCACACCTTGCCCTACGCTCTCTTCCATGTGGCTGTCCGTTGTAATATCCTTTATGATAAACCAGTAAACATAAGTATTTCCCCAAGTACTGTGATCTGTCCTACCGAAGTAATGAAACGTAAGGACAGGGTTGTGGAAACCCCCACTGATAGCTGATCAGACGGAAGTGCAGGTGACAACTTATTACTAACTGGCTTCTGAGTGTGTGTGGTGAGGAGCAGTCTCGTGGAGCTGAGCCCTCAGTCTATGGGATCTGACACTGTCTCCAGGGAAACAGTGTCAGGGTTGCATTGAATTAGAGGACACTCAGCCAGTGTCTGCTAAAGAATCCAGCAGAGAATTGGTTGCTAATGAGGAGAATCCCCCCAACATTTTGGTGACTAGAGGCCACAGAAGTGATTCGTGTTGTGAGTGCGGTAGGAAGAAACTGAGTTTGGTTTCTCCGACATCATCAGAGGTTCTCTCTGGGACTCACTTCACAACCTACTGCTGCTCACGGGGTCTTAGAACATTTGAGGAAGGAGGGGACTGGGAGCAGGCTCTTTCACCCTCCAACAGCTGGAATGCACAGTGTGTTGATGGAGAAGGTGCCAGGGGCTTGGGGAACTCTAGAGAAGCAGCTTTTAACGTGGGGGAAGTCAAAGACCCTTTGAAGAATTTGATGAAAACTTAGGCTCTCTTCTCCAGAAAAAAATGTCCACATACATATATACACGATTTAGAGTACACTTTTAGGTATCGACCCCCTGAAACCTACCCATGCAACTCCATTGGGATGAATGGGTCTCAGACTGAGGATGCTTTTCTGGTGTTTCTGTCCCTCCCCAAGCAATGCTCTGGTCTCAGCCTTCAACCATCCCCTCTTCCTAGGGGAAGTGGGTACATCTCCCCCTCCAGTCCTCACAAGTATTCACCCCTCCCTCACTGGGGCAGGGAGGGGGAGGAGCCCGGCCATTGAGGCCTTCCCCACGGGTGAGTCTGACCCCCCCCCCATGTCCCATTCAGGAGGCTGACTCAGCCTCCCCTCCCCCTCCCTGAGGAGACACTTCCAGTTTTTCCTGCTCTTTTCTCTGTTCCTCCACCCACCTCTCCGCCCCATTTCCCACTGGCCTTCAGCCCTGAGCCTTCCCAGACCCTTCCCTTCCCTGACACTTACCCCATCCTCTGGGGGATCCAGCAGCCAGCCCAACTCTCCCTGTGCCTTGCTTGTGTCCATCAGGGTGACTGAAGATGGAGAGAGAAGGAGCCTGTCACCTCTGGGGGTGGAGGTGCCCATGCAACCCACATCCTCATTCTGGGGCTCCAGCCCCGGGCTTTAACATCTTGTTCCTAACAGCTGTGACTTCCTGAGGCTTAGGGGTGGAAAAGCGCCCAGGAATGAGTGGAGAGCTCCTTCCTTCCAAGTGTGAAGGGAGAAAGGCAGAGCGGGGCAAGGGTTGGAGTGCTGGATCTTTGACCAAAGTCAATGCAGGAAGCATGAGAGGCAGCCCCACAAAACTAGCACCCTTAAAGCCACCGGGGCTGGGGTGGCCTGGGGCACCCATCAGCTGCAGAATTGGAATAAGTGGGTGGGCAGGAGGAGTTCAGACCCTGCCAGTGCTGAGTAGGCTGGGTGCAGATAGGGGACTTCAAAAGGGGGTTCCTGGTTGGGGAGGCTCAACTCTACTGTCACCAGCCTGCTCTGGCTTGTGACTGGGGTTCTAACCTGGGATACAAGGCACAGCTTCGAGTCTACCAAGTGGGGGCCGTAGGGCCAGAGAGGGTTTGCAAGCCTTCTTCTATAAAGTTTGACCCCTACATCTGGGAACCCCTGTAGCAATGCCTTCCCCCAGCGGCAGGTCCCTCTTTCGCCTGGCCTGGGTTGGCAGAAAGCGGCTTCCCACCTCGACCTCAGAAGACTCAGATCTCTGGGTTGGGCACCTGAGGCTGGGACTGCCTGGGAATGAAGGGTCCCACGATGCTGGGGTGGGGCTGCAGAGGCTGCGTGCCTGCAATGGTCAGCAGCTCAGTCACTGGCCAACCCCAGGCGCAAACTGCAGGCCAGCGGGGGTGGGGGTGACTGACCCGGGACAGCAGCAGTCTGGGGTTAAAGACCAAAGATTGGCCTGGCCGGTCGATAGACCGGCGGGCGACCGGGGCAAACCAAGGGAGCTGGAGAGGGGCGCGGGGAGCAGGGCCTCCTCCGGAATGCCGGCTCCTGCAGGAGGGAGCCGGCCGGGCCCAGGAGGGGGTGGGAGCCGCGAGGGAGGGGGTCGGTACCTTCCTTGGCGCGCGCCCCCGGGGGCAGCGGGGCGCAGAGCAGCAGCAGCAGCCCGAGCCCCAGGGGCCAGCGCCGCTCCATGGCGCCGGGCCGGGACCTGGGACCGCGGCCCCGACGGCAGGGCCAGGTCGCGAGGGACTGGGCGAGCCGGGCGGGCAGGACGGGGGCGGGGGGCGGGGCCAGCGCCGGGGGCGGAGCCCCGGTCTCACCTGGTTCACCTTCTTAAAGGGACAGGAGGGTCGGAAGGAAACCTGCTGGACGGGTAATTAACGTCCCAAACCGGAGGCGTCTTGACCGGAATGAGACTGCGGGCGCCGCCTAGTGGGTGGGATTAGGAATTGACTAACCCTTTCCTGATTCTAATCCTAAACCCAACCCAGGCTTGATCCAGCCTTTAACCTAATTCTTCCTCTGACTTTCTGCAGGCCCTAGAACTGTAATGGACATCGGGGAAGGCAGGGGTGAGAGACCCATCTTCATCCTCTAGTACCGGAGGCTTAGATGACCACCATGCAAGGCGAGGCACAACCCTCAGGGGAGCCCTGGGAGGTGAGGAGAGAAAGCAACCCAGCGAGCAGGCACGTGAGGCGAGTCTTCAGGGAGCAGATGGTGTGCCCTGGGTTTTCAGCGGCAGAGATTGGGAAAGGCATGAGCAAGGGCCTGAAGGCAGGGAGCCTCGAGGTGCGCTCAGGGAGTGGTGAATGGACCAGTCTGACTGCTGGGGCGCAGGACTTGTCTTGGGAGCCAGGGCAGAAAGGCAGGTGTGGGCCAGAGCTGGGAAGGTCTTGGTAAACATGTGAAGGAGTTTGAACCTTGCCATGCACTTACAGAGCAGACACAGGGAACCGGTGAAAGTTCCAGGTACACGTGGTAAAGAAGAAAGGTGCTTGCTGCCTGTTCTGGCCCTATCTAGTGGGGTCCAGCCCCGTGCCCTCCTACCCTCTTGGAGACTGCCTTACATTCTATTTAAATAATGTTATTCTGTTTCTGTGAATAAAAGCTCTGAAAGCACCCAGAAGAGTAAGACAGTCCCGCTCTATACAAGCTGTTAGTCTGAGGAGTGTTGGGGTCTAGGGTGTAAAGAAGTACACAGATGTCTGAAGTGGCAGGCAGGAGTGGACCCCAGCTGTGGTGCAAACAGGGGCGACAGTGGCTCCAAGGTAAGGAATGCATTCCCTGAGAAACAGGCCAAGGCTCTACTCCTGGGGTCTCTCCTTCCTGCACCCCTCCTTGGCTCTTTCCATGTGGCTGAATCATTCACAGTTTTTCTATCATTTAAATTATTGTATGTTTGGGTCACTGTGAAGGAAGGGAGGTGGTGAATTATAGATGTTTATTTTATTTAAAAAAATTAATGCTTCTAAGTTTTCTTTTCCTTTCTTTTATACAGGTAAGTAGAAGACAAAAATGGCCCAGGCAATCCTTTTTGGATAAGGATAATGAGATTCATGTACATTGATTAGAACATTCACGTTGAGCAGAAAGAAATAAAATAGGAAGTAGAACCCTCTCTCCTCCAACCCTCCAATTTCTGTCCCCCAACTTAACCACCATCAGCTGTTTCTGGTGATTCCTCCGGGACTGTTTTCCTTGTTCACACACCGTCAGACATTTCCCCCTCCACCCTCCCTCTCTACTCCCACACAAATATGTTCTTTTAAAATATGTATATGGAAGGGGCCGTAGGGTACACATTGCTCTGCACCGGGGGCCTCTTTTGCTAACACTGATGACTTTGAGAGGAGGAGGAGGCTCACGCCGCTCCGCTCGCTGGGGTCAGAGCTCTGTGACTTCAGCAGGGAGGAATGGGAGGAGGGTGCAAAGCCAACAGAGGGGGAAAATGGAGCAAGCCTCGGACAATTGCTCCTAGGAAATAAGCCAGACTGTGGTGAGGTAATGCATGTGCTTGTTGCTGTAGTTTGTTAAAGTTACAAGACCCTTGGGACTCAAGGGGGTGGAGGTGGGGGAGGCTGCTCCATGCGGTGAGAGCTGGAGCCAAAGCCCTGGAAAGGAGCCTTGCTTTTGTTTTAGGATTGATTCTCTATCCCGGTCTTGCACAGGTGGAGTGAACATCCACCTTCTATCTCCATTCAGGGTGATCCTGATTTGACATTTCCTCATTAGGTTTGTGGTGAGAGGAGACACACCTTTGATTTGGGGCTCTGTCCTTAATGAGCAACAAAACTTTTGTCAAATTATTTATACTCTTGGGACCTCAGTTTTCTAGACCTAGGTGATCTCTGAAGCCATTTTCAGGGGTGGTCTTGGACAATGGGAAGATAGCAGGATTCTGAGTCAGAAGGTTTAGGCCACTTTCCTTAGCCATCCTGTGCCTGTTTCCTTAGCTATGAAATGGGCTTAATCATGCCCACCTCAGAGAGTGGGTGTGATGATCACAAGAGGAGAAAGTGCTTCATTAGCTGTGTAGTACCGAGCAAACGCTCGTTTGCTAGGAGAGCCGTGGAGGCGAGGACTTGCTGAAGTTCTGCTGCAGGCCTCCCAGCTCACTCCCAGAGCAGAACAACCTGTATAACTAAGACGTCATTTTTTTTTCCTTTTAAAATCAGCTTTATTGAGGGATAAGTTATATACAATAAATCTCACCCATTCCAAGTGTGTAGTTCAATGGTTTCTGACAGATGCACGTGCCCCTCAACTGTCACCTCAGTCAAGATGTGGAACACTTTCATCACCTGAAAACATTCCTTGGTGCCCCCCTGCGTCAATCGCACCTCCAGCCCTGGGCTTTCTGTCAGTGTGGATAAGTTTATCCCTTCCCCGAATGTGCAGTCTCTGGAGTCTGGCTCTTCCCCGTGAGCATGACGCTCCCAGATCCATCTGTGTCGTGGCCTGCATCAGCAGTTTCTCCTTTTCATTGCTAAGCAATACTTCCTGTACAGAGGTCCTAAGACATGTACCAGCACAACAGCAGATCCCAAAATTCTTCTTCTGCTCTGGTCTCCTAGGAGCCATAGGCCTCTTAGCTGAAGGGCCTTCCCAGAGGGACAACTGTCCTCTCTCTTCTGTGGGCAGAACCCAAGGCGTCCAGCCCTGTTCTCATTCTGCAAGCAGAAAGAAAAGCCTGCAGAATCCCTACAGCCTGGGACTTCTCAGGCTCTGGCTTCTTCCTGCAGCCTTGACCTTAATACTAACCTGTTTATATTGCCCCCCTTCCCCCACCTTTGGCTCCCATCTGGCTCCTTTCTCACCTGGGATCAGGTGAAATTACACCCAGCCTAGGTCATGGTCTTGTATATCTATAAGACTCTGGTAAAAATTCAGTTTACATCACCAGAAAGGTAACCAGTAAGCTGCCAGCTGCTGTTAGGCAAGCATTAGTACAAATTAATTTATCAGACTGGTAGCAGGTCTCCTAGCCAGGGCCTTCATGGAAGGGACCAAAACAGCTTTGTCTGCTGCTTTGGGCTGGCCTGCACTTGTAGGCTGCGAGGTTCAGTGTGTAGGCGGTGGGAAGGGAGGAAGCAGCCCTCTCCAGGGCAGCATTCTGGTGGATTCTGTCCATCTTTGATCCTTCCCTTCTCGACTGTGCGTTCACCTATCTGTTCTCTGATCCTGGTTTACCATCAGGCAGCAGGGGCGGAGATAGTAATAGTTACCGTTCATTACAGCACCCACGCGTGCTCCTGGGGCACTTCACATACGTTCTTCATTTACTTCTCACACCAACCCTTTGAGGATGGTTTATTAGTCCCATTTTATAGGCGGAACAATCTGAGGCACAAGGAGTTTAAATTAATTGCTCTAAGTCATCCAGTTGCAGAATCGGGATTTGAACCCAGTTCTGTCTGACTCCTGGGCTGTGGGGTTTCAAGAAGCAAAGATGTTTGGGAACACCTTCCTTTTGTTGTACAACCTCCACCCCTTACCCAAGGGTATTAAGTATCCTGACATAAAACATCATGGATGGGGTTTGCCTGTTTTTGACATTTATAAAATGGAACCATCTGATATGTATTCTTTAGTGTCTGAGTTCTTTCACTGACCATCATGTCTGTGAGATTCATTCATGTGGTTGGGTGTTGTTTCATTCTCATTTCTGTATGATATCCCATTGTATAAAGAACACTTCATTTTTAAAAACCTCTTGACCTGTGGTTAAACGCTCTACACCTGAATAGTTATACTGGGTGACTCCCATGGTTTATCTGGGTGTCTCTGAAAGAGGCTTAATCATCCCAGAAGCTACTTCCATTTTTAAAGGAGACTTTGTATTAATCCAAATGGCTGTCTAATTGATTAAATACATGCAGAGGCGGTCTATGAGCAATGCCCCCCGCCCCTGCGTGTCCCTCCCTTCTTTCCGGTCACTGTGCCAAGAGGAAAACACCCGATATTGTGTGGGGAGCTGAGTCTCCATACCAGAAATCGGATTGTTTTGAGACAGAAGCAGTTTGAAGTTTTCTCTGAGATATTAGAAGCAAAGTTATCTATTAGAAGGTTTTAACATTGTCACTTAATAGTTGTGTGATTTGGGCAAATCTTTTTGAGCCTTAATTTCCTCATCTGCAAAATGGGGCAAGTGGTAATAATGATGTTGGTCGTAGAGATCTGCCTCACAGTATATGAATCAAGTATAAAGATGATAAAATATGCAGGCAAAAGCTCCTGGTATCACCATGCAACTTAAGGCTACCTCCTTTCTACTTTCATATTCTGCTGTACAGGTTTATGTGCAAGTTAGGCTCGAGAGATTCAAGAATAAATGGGCTAAAGGAAGGAGGGGACTGAGTAGCATGTGCCTCTGAACTAAAAGGGATTTTTGGACAAAGCTCGGATCTCAAGAAGAGTCAGGAGAAGATGACTAAAGAAAGAGCTGCAAGAAATCACTCTTGATCCGTTTGCATTAAGATGCATTATGACAATAAATAATACTCATTTTCAGGACATATTGCAATTTTCCCTGCATTTGTTTTTTCAAAATCCTGTATGTATCTCTGCAATATTAAAGTTCTCAAAAGCATTCTGTTTCAGGGGCAAGAAGAAAGTGGAGAAGCTGTAAGCCTACAGTGCCTTCCAGCATGGGCCACAGGGAAGTGGAAAATTGAGTTGAAGAATGGTAGTAGCAGCCACAAATAGGGAGGTGGGCTGGTTTCTGGAGTTGATTGGAGAGAAAAAGGGGGTCAAATGGGAATTCACTTGGGGTTATGTTACATTCAAGTGTGTCTTTAAATGCAAGCCTTTACCTCAACACCTTCCTTATCCCCATTCTTAACAGATCTCACACCAAAGTAAAAATAAAACCGATTCACAATCGTCCTATTATTTCATTTGATTTGCAGAGTGATGAAATAAAAGCTCAGAGCAGTCAATCACGTGAGGGACTGTGACTCAAAATTCCTTATGATAATATTAGTGTGCATTTCTTATGAGAAATCACGAGTTTCTACCTTCGCTTGTTTGCTTCACTGCCTGAGAAGATAGTGTTGCTCACCTGAGAAATTAATACGCTGCTTAATGCTTGGGCAGGTAGAAGGGAGGGAGGCAAAGGAAAAGAACAAGTGTGTCTCAGTGAACTGGGGCATGTCAGAAATTTAATAAGAACAGGTTGAGACAAGCGTTAAACATCAACCCCCCCCCCCCCCGGGAACACAGTGATAGCTTGGTCCTTGTCAAAAAGTTTACTGGCTAGATCTCAGGAGGGGAAGAGAAAGTGGTAAATCAGCCATGTTTTAAAGTCAGTTTTACTTTATCTAACACGAGAGAGGAGAGGGCTGAAATAAACCACCAGCTTTGTCTTCCTAATTAGGGCAATGCAGTTTGTTTGAAAAATGTGCAATTTTCTTGCTGGTCTAGGCTAGGAATTCTGGGGAAGAAACTTCTACAGAGGGCTGGGAAGAAGATTAGCATAACCCACACTTACTGTTTTAAATTACTGGTCCTATGGCCTGGAGGTAATATTATATTGTTGTCTTATAAAGGAAGTATTTGATAAGTATGGGACCTCTTAATTGGGCATAGATTGGATTTCTTTTAAATTTTGCTTTGAAGAAGTTATTTATAAAGAAATTCTAATAGGGCAATTTATAATTCTAACAAGTTCTATTTAGAAAGTTACTATTATAATTTATACACACAGTTTAAACATACAGACAACAACCACCTCTGTAAGAAATTAATGTACACATTTCCAAATCTCCCTGTGAGTTTGGAAGGGATCCAGCCATGGCTCATAAAATGTGAGAGCCACCTAGTGAGCAAAGTTGGTAACTGCACTGCATCAGTATTTTTAAATTCCAGGTATTCTATCCACAGGTAGTTTCTGTTTATAAAATCCTAAAATACCATTTATCAACATGACATAAAAAATAACAGTGATTTTCATGTATTCCCATTATTATAAAGGTGAGTAGGCTTTTAGGCTAGAAAGTAGCTTTCTGAGCTTGACTTAGTCATCCCCGTAATGATAGCCTTCTGACCAGGTGAGCAGGAAAGAGAGGGAGGTGCTTGCAAGAATGTTGTCTTACTTTTGGGCTTTCTGCTTTGGACATACGCAAAAAGCAGAAACCAAATCATCTAGGAGGTGCTAGCTGGGAGGAAAGGGCGGTCACTATTTGCAGGGTGTCTGCTGGGTCATGAGCCGGAGAGAGGCCTACGCTCTGATTAAGCCTTTTTATGCTGAAGCTGCTGTGTCATTTGCATAGAGCACCTACTAAGAAAAGCAGCAGAAGTGTTTCTTTTTTCTTCTTTCCTTCCTCTCCTCCCCTCCCTCCTCTTCTCCCCTTACCTCCCTCTCTTACCCTTGTCTCTCTCCCTCCTTTTTTCTTCCCTCCCTCCCTCCTTCTTTCCATCTTCCCTTCTTCCTTTCCTTTCCTTTCATTTTTAAATAATTCTTGGGAAGTGTTGTATACGATGATACTTCCAAAGGTTCATGGAAAAATAGAATTTGCATATAAAAAAATCTTTCCATGAACTTTTCTAAGGGCCCTTATATTAGACCAAAATTAAAACCTGATGCCCATTGTGCCGGGTGCTTAACTTACTTATAAAGTTTTATTTGTTTGTTTTTGAGAGGCACTAGTGGTTAGCAAAAGGGGTGTTTAGTAGCCTTTGGATTCAATAGAATTCTGGCTTTCTGACTTCTGTGTGTTAAGGTCTTGGACACTTTTCTTGACTTCTCTGAGACTGGGCTTCCTTACATGCACATGGGCTCACTTACCTTCTCGGAGCACCTCTGTGGGAGGGGATACACCCATTTGGAAGACAGCTCTGGTAAGCCTAAAGCTAGAGGCAGAAACAAACAGCTGTGGGACACAGGAGGCCAATATTGACGGGAACAATATGGGAAAAGGTGGGCTTTGTGTTGGGTCTGGCAGTATGAGTTCAATAGGGCAGTTTTTATTCACTCATTCCACAAAAGTTCACTGAGCCTTTATAATGAGCCAGGCACTGTTCTAAGTTCTGGGGATACACCAGTAAACAGCAAAATAGGAAAACCCCAAATCCTGACCTCATTGAGCTCACATTCTACAGGGAAGAGCCAGACAGTACATAAATAAATAAATAACAAAATATGTTTTCAGATGGTGAGAAATACTGGCAAAAGAATGAAAGCTGGGTAAGGGGATTACACGAGGAGATTGCTGTTGTGTAGATGTGGTAAATCTTGCGTAGAGAATTGGAAGAGGGAGGGAACAAGTCACTCAGATTATTGCAGGAAGAACAGCCCAGGCCCAGGAAACAGCTCCAAAGCCTGGGGCAGGCGTGCGTGGGAAAGTTCACATGAGAGCAGGGAGCCCAGTGTTTCAGGTCAGAGTGAGCAAGAGAGAGATGGCAAAAGAGACATATAGGACCTTCCAGGCTGTTTTACAGACTTTAGCTTTGACTGAGTGAAATGGGGACCATTAGAGGGGATCCGGTCAACACAGAGGAACACTTTGGCTTACCTTTGAAGGGATCACATTGGCTAGTGTGAGAGAATGGAAGGGGGCAGGGTTGGGGGTGGGCACCAAGACAGAAGAAGATGCCAGTCAGGGGGCTATTGTCTTAGTCAAATGAGAGACGAGAAGGCCTGAAGCAGGGGCTGGTCAGACATAGTTGTGCAGTAAAGGTTGTTTGAGGCCCAGGCAGGCAATAACTGTACAAAATGGGAAAACGGGCTGCAAGGTGGTATGATGGACTGGGTGGGGGTGAGGAGAGAGAGCCAGGAGACAAGCCCAGGTCACAGTCAGCCTTGGTGACCAGATTTCAGAATTCGAACTCTCTTCTCTGTATAAGCTGGAGCCAGCAAAGTTTTGAAGATGAGAGCCATGTGCTCAGATGAGTGTTTTGAGCACTGGTGGCTGAATGGAGGAAGAGGTGGCAGAGGCAGAGACTGGGAACAGAGAGACAGTAGTCCAGGGAAGGAGTGACAAGGGCTGAGCCTTGGGTGGAGAGTGGAAGGACGGGTGGGGTGAGTGACATTTCACTTGCAGAACCACAGGTGTGCTGGCTGGTTAGACGTGCAGGTGAGGGCAGTTAACCAACTCCTGGAATCTTATTGACAGAGTTATATTTTTGATTTTATAAAACCGTATTCATTCCAGTAGGGTTGCTGGAATAAATTTCTGCCCCCCTGGGAAAATGGTTTAGAGACAATGGTGATGAACTAGGATTTCGTTTGGGTAAGTGGGGTGGGGGGACTTTGAGAATCAGGGTTCGTAGCCGAGAATGAGAGGCAGGGAACCAGAAACGCCTGGAAGAAGGGACTTGAGAAAGACGAGGGAGTCAGTCAAGATAGGCCAGATGCCTTTAGGAGCAGAACACTGGTTTAAAATAACCAAGATACTTCAAGGGGACATTTATGAAGATTTGCAGTGAGGTGTCTCCCCACAGTGGCTTCTGTACAATCTGAGTCACTGTGTGGTACTTTTGGATTGAGAGTCTTGGTTTTCTTGGGAAGACGGGTTGCCACGGATAGCTCCTCATGACTGGGTCAGTCTTTCTGTTTTCCTCTGCTGCTTGTCTCCTGGTGGGAGAACAACATGAATGAAAAATTAGGCCAAGCTCTGACATTTTCCGTCTTTTTCTCTGTTCAGTGCGCTGTTTGTGCCTGCTGCTCTTCTAATCCTGGTGCTTTGCTCTATGCTCCTGCTGTGTGATGTGAGTCGTGCCTGGTATCTCCCAACGGTCCAGCTGGATGGAAAATAAAGGTCACTCTGTAACGGCTGCTTTGCTTTCCAGTTCTCCCCGTCAGTGCCAGCAGCTCCCATGTCCTCCCTGCGGGCCTGGCCTGCTGCCTAAAGGTTGTGTTTGTCGGGAAGGGGCTCTAGAGTTTACCCAGTTCCTGACTTGCCTTTTATTTTCTTGTGAGGTTTTGTTCTGTCTTCCTTGATCACTCTTCCAGCTTGAAATACATGCCTCACTGTCTTTTTGCAACTCTGAAAACAAAAGAAAGCCACAAAAAAGAAGAAACCAGTAGGATAACAGAAAAATGGCATTTACCTTGTCATTATCTTAAGTATTATTACCTTTATCACTAAGTCTTTATGAAGCATCTAATCATAACTGGCCCGTGCAGTTTGCAATGAGCAAACATAATTATTGTGCAGAAACTCTTTTGGCCCTTAAGGAGTTGAGAGTCTGACAGCAAGAACAATGGACAGTCATATACAATGGAAGTGACCAAATGTCCTAATTTTATTGGGTAAATCCTAACTTCCTTTTACCTTTGATCCCTCATCCTTTACTAGCTATGAGACCTTAGGCAAGTTTTTTGATCTTTCTTGGCTTTGAGTGGGGATAATAAGATCTTACCTCAAGTCAGGGGCAGGACTACACTCTTAAAGGCCCTTTAGCACCAAGATCTATAATTCTAAGAACACTATTTTCTTGAAGTTCCCAGAAACAAAGTCACAACTGATCCAGCCTAGTTTCAGAGGAATTACCTCTCACAGAAGAGTTCAGAGATAAGAAGGAAATACTCACACAGGAAACATAGAAGTCAGAATGCAGGTCTTTCAAATGCACACTGCTGTGCAGGAAAGTTGGACTGGGGGCTTTGTCAGCACACCTCTCCAGGTGGCCCTGGGACAGAACGTGGATAGCTGTTTTGTAGTTTCTTATATGAGCCAGAACTATGCTGAACACTTCACATACTCTGCCATCCGATCTTAAGAGAACTCATGCAGTTTGCTCATTTTACAGGCAAGGAAGTTGAACTCCAGGAAGGTCAAGTAACTACCTCAAAGTTATTCAACTAGTAATGGTGAAGGTGACCTTCAAACCCAGATGGTCTGACAGCAGAACTCACACTCTCAACCCTGCATCTAACTTTTCCCTATTTGCTTAGACACCAAGAATCTTATTTACGTGAAGACTTTGGTAGTGATGGCTAGGTTCTTGCAGACTCTGGGGTTTGGACTGTGTGAAAAGTAAGGGAGCAATAGAGAATGCTGCCTCACAGGATCCCTGGAAGGCAGGGAACTGGTGTCCAGGTTTGGAAAGAGTGAAGGGGTGTGAGCTATTGTGGGACACTGGTTCTTGTTAGACACTATGTTTTCTCACGGGTGTCCGGTTCCTGGGAGGCCCATCTAAAGTGTGCCTCCAACGGGAAAAAGGTCTGTGTGATCACTTAAAGGGCTGAGCATCTGAGGTTGATGGGAAGAGCGCATTGCTAGGAGCTAGGACCACTCTAAGTCTGGGAGCTGCAGAATGCTGGCTGCTGGTGAGGCGAGGTCACCGGCAGGCAGAGCAGCGGCCAGGAAGGACAGCAACAGCGGGGAGCCCAGCAGCTGTGGGAGAAGAGCCGGGAACAGCTGCGTGGGGGCTGGAGGCCTGTGAGAGTACTGGGCTTGGAGACCCACAGACCAAGCTGGCAGGGCGCGTGGAGCCTAGTGCCATTGTAATGTGTCATTTGTCCCCCAGGTTGTTGAAACCCTGGGAAATAATTGTTACGACAGTGTACGAATTGATCTTTTGTGTGTAAAACATCATCTTTCAAACAAGGCTTTATAAATGTACTGGCCTACTGCTGTAGCTGCCTCAGCAAAAGGTGAGTTCTAGGTTTAAAAGCCACGGGAGCCCCTGAGAGGGAGCGCTTTTTGCTGACGGTGACCCCTGAGATGGCCGCGATGTAGAGGCATGGGATGAGGTGTCTCTCTCTTCCTCGGAGGGCATCCAGCCCTCCACCCCTTGGTGATGGCAGGAGACCCAGGGGCTCAGCTGACCCTCCTCTGCCACTCCTAGTCCTTCCTGTTATATGGCTGGGGTCTCCTAATGCCTTTTAGCGTCGGGGTCTGAGGAAGAGGGTGGAGGCCCAGTTTGGCTCAGTCCTGCCTTGGTGGCTGCACAGTAACTGGCCTGACTGTCCTGTGTTTAAATCTCCACGGGGGGCGGGTGGAGCGTTAGGCCTCCTTTATGGCTAACGAGGACGATGCGGTGCTGCCTTCTGGAGGGGGCACAGCTCTGAGCCGGACTGACCCCTGCCACAGGTGTTGCACTCCGGGGAGGGGGCTGGCCGCATGGCGCGGCGCGGCGGGCTCAAGAAGGCAGGAGCCGCGGGGTTGCAGGGTGCCGCGGGGCGGCGGGTGTCGCCTGGCCTTGGGTGTTGCGGGAAGTGGGGGGTTGCGGGGCAGTGGGTGTTGGCTGGTGTTGGGTGTTGCAGGGTGGCTGGGTGTTGCGGGGTGGCAGGGTGTTGTGGGGAGTGGGAGGTTGCGGGGTGGTGGGTGTCGCCTGGCGTTGGGGGTTGCGGGGCGGCGGGTGTCGCCTGGCGTTGAGGGTCGCGGGGCGTTGGAGTTTGCAGGGCGGCGGGTGTCACCTGGCGTTGGGGGTTGCGGGGCGGCGGGTGTCGCCTGGCGTTGGGGTTGCGGGGCAGCGGGTGTAGCCTGGCGTTGGGTGTCGCCTGGCGTTGGGGTTGCGGGGCGGCAGGCGCCGCGGGCCGGGCTCAGGAGGCTCCGGAGGCTCAGGAGCGCTGGGCCCTGGTGGAGTCCAGGCCCATGGGACGTGGTCTCGTTGTGCCCGGGGAGGCTGCTCCTGTAGAAAGCCGCCCTGCAGTCCAGGCCAGGAATCATGGGGTGACGACCGCTTTTTTCCCTCAACAATTCTTTTTGAAATTTTTATTTTAGAAGTTTTTAATTATGTAGTGAATCCCTGCATACTTTCCCTTTGTAGACGTTCAAAGACTCCAAGTAAAGCAGAATCCACCTTGACTGTCATTTCTGATTCCATCCCCTTGTTATGAGTCTAATTTTTAAACTTCCAGATTTCCCCCCATGCATTTTCTCTCTATATGTATACATAGTATGGGTTTTTTTGTGTGTGTCTTTTTATATAATTGATATCAGCTGTACACACTGTATAAATTTTTCTTAAACAATTTTCTTAATTCTTAGAGCTTTTCCCCCATCTGTACATGTAGATTTAGCTAATCCTTTTTTGACTGTGGCAGGGTATTCCATAGTATAATGTGTCATATTTTATTTAATCATATACTGTGTCCAAACTAATGCCCCTCTGAAAAAAGTATTGGGGAATGACGTCCATTCTGTGCTGAAATGAAATTCATAAATAATATTAATTTACCTAAAATATGACTAAAATCAATATAGGTGTAATATAAGGATATAAAGAAAGGCAATTTATAATAAAATAATATGCATTTTTATATGTAAATGGCTTGGCACACTGAAGCAGATAACATATTGAAGTAGACAGATACCAGCAGCTATGTGTAGACTCAAATGAGGGTGACAGACCCAAATGCAGACAAATTTAGTTGTGTTTTCTTGCTGATTTAAATACCATGAGTGATGTTGCTATCAACTTTATAATTTTTCTGAGATGATGAACAATTCATATTACCAAGCTAAACAAGTTCCCATGTGTCTCAATTTATTTGGTGGTTCCATTCCTAGAAAAGTCATTGTACATTAAAATTGTGCCCAAATTATTTTGTGCTTATATGTACCATAGTTAAATTCTTGGCTTAGATGTTCTTCACCTAACAAATGTCTGGTTGAACATTCCATATTCTTGCTGGATGGAGAAAATTCTTCATTGTGTGGGATACATCTTGGCCCCAACCAATAAATGCCAATATTAACCCTCAAAATGGCCAGAAACACCCACATAAATTTCCTAAATACCTCTTAGGTGATGGCACTGCCCTTGTTAAGAAGCAGTGATTTAATGATGACCTTTTCTTCCCCTTTAGATTTTTGCTGTTATAAACAAAGCCACAAGGAGCATCCTTCTAGATACTTTTTGTGCCCATCAGAACAAGTCCTCGGGGAAAGATAAATCCCTTGTCATTCTACTGAGGGGCCCTCACACTTAGGCTGGGGCATGGAGTGTGACTTCTCCAGAGAATGACTCTCTGTCTCACTTCTCTTTCTCCTTTGTAGGTGACTCTCAGACCTGGGTCACAGCAGGTGCTGGTTCACTCAGAAAATCCAGAGCCATGGCCTTGCTTCTTTCTCTGGGATTCTGGCCTTTCCCTGGGGGAAGCAGCCCTTACCTACTCTTCTCCAAGGGGTGGCACTCTCATGATTTCTAAGAGCTCACCCTACTCTTCCAAGGAGGCCCCCCTCTTCAGCAATTCCAACTTATCTCCTGTAACTTAAGGCACGATTTCCATTGTGAGGTTTAATCTCTGGTAGAACATCCCTTTGGTGGAGATGTCACTACTTGGACAAAAATTAGATTCAGAATAGGAGCAAAATAAACAGAGGCTATTACTATCAGGCTGATTTTTTTTTTTATTAGTGAGGTATCTTAATTATACATATTGAAAATGGTGAATAGCTTGTAGGCATTTCTTGGAGAGGTGGTGAAGTTGGACTTTGTCCCAGAGAGACTGATGAAAAGGAGAGATGTAAAAGTTCTCAGACAGTGACTGGGAAAGAGAGGAGTGAGAATCTTGGAATTTCAGGCTGGCAGAGAAATTTGAGGAAATTTAGTCCAAGGTCTTTGAGGTTCATTCCATGAGTGGGGATACCTTTCAGAAACCACAGAAGAAGCAGGATGCTGCTGAATGTTCTGAAAGAAAGAAGCAGAATTTGAAAACATTAAAAAGACATTGTTGACAGATTTGAGATTTGTCAGTAAGGGATAGAAAAGACAATTTTTTTTTTTTTTAAACGAGGAAAGGCTTTGGCGTAGGAATGTTAAGGGAAAGTTGCTCTTCAGAAGAGGAAAACACCAGCCAGATACCTCATGGGGTTTGCATTTTGTTTCTTTTGCTTTGTATCCATTATCTTTTCTGTGCTGTACCTGTTTTACTTAATAACAAATATATAGGGCTTCATAATGTATATAGATATGTTTATAAGTATATTGCTTCATCAAATAATCATGACCTTGCCAAGTGTTTATTATTACTAGTGTACACATTGAAGTTAAAAAAGAGGGAGGGACAGTCTAAATTACACATTGAGAAAGTGACAGAAACTAAGCTCAGGTCCATGTCTTCTGATTTAAATTACATGTGCTTTACAACAGACCAGCTCTAAATGAATTTAAACTTGTAGAATATTATGACGAGCATTTTATTTTTGTAACTTTCTTTGAAATGCACGATGTTTTCTTAGATTCTTTCTAATGTTTGCCTGCCTGGGCATATTTATCTGGCTGGTAAATAAGAAGTATTACAGGGAAGAGGAGAAACAGGGAGGTGAGAAAATACTCGTTAGTTACTCAAAACAGCAATCGTGGTTCAGAAATTTGAGATCTAATCATTGAAAAATGGCAAGGAGATAAAACAGTTTCTTTTGGCTCCATCAGGCTGTGGAAAATACTGTGAAGCAACATTGTATCATGATGTCCCATTTGGGAAAAAGGTAGAGTTGTGGCAGCGTCACTATATTTTTTTCTCAGAAAAAAAATGGAGGCATAGACAGTGTATCTAATAATAAAGAACAAAATCTGGAGCACATATGGCATTCTCAAATAAGATTAAATGAGAAAATGATGAATGCAAATGTGTTTAGCACGACAACAGCCCCATATCAGGTTTTCAATAAGAGTTAGTTCAACTTGAGCTTGTCTTTTTTTCTAGAACTACTTAATACCTTGTGGTTTATAAAAAATATATTTTTCTACTCTTACTTTTGTTACCATGATCTGATGGAGGAAAAACAAACTCATCCGCCAACCTACCGTCCTGGGAGCCCAGCACGCATTTTCTACTGGTTTCCAGTCACTTGCCCAGTGTTCCTGAAACCACTAGATTTACCCAGTTGGAAACTCTACCACTCTAGCCACGCTGAAATTCCTGTATTTTCTTTATTTCTGCACACGCCTGCAAATAGAATGATGGGGTTTTTCTGTGGGGATTGTCTGGAGGAACTGGGAGATTGGGAATGATTTTTAACTCCCTCTCATCTCCATTGAGTTTAAGAGGAAATGTATGAATTTCCACCTCATTTTGTGAAGACAGTGGATGTCTCTCCATTCACCTCTTTATTTTATCCCCCAGTTCCCAGCTCTGTCATACCATGAAGACTGCTATGTAGGTCGCTACATTTTGGCCTTGCCCTAAGAAGAAATGTTTCATTATCTGCTCCCAGCAACGCTCCCCTCACCCCCTGTGCCTTCAGGAAGGGGTATGTGGATAAGCGTTGGGTGGGGGTTGTTTGAGGACAGCAAGAGGGTGGAGGGGAAAATTTCAGGAGAAAAATCTTTGTTTGAAAAATGAAAATTTTGGATTATGACTTTTTTTTTTTTTTAGCAAGATGATTAAGCCATTTCAGAAACATGACTCATATTGACTTCTGCTCTTTCTTCTTCCAAGTGATTATGAAAAACACATACTTGGAAGATTTTAATAAAATTATGAGTAATATTAGATCATTATAATTCCTGTTTAAAGAAGACAGCCATCCAATACTTAATTGCTGAAGGAGGCACCACCATTTACAAAAACCAAGGAAGCGTAATTTGGCTATTTTGCTTGTACCCTTTCCCTGGTTGCCTTTTCTCGTTTTTTTCTAAGGTTTTATCAAAGTTATGTATGCATCTGGTTTAAAAAGCCAAGTATTTCTTTTTTTTTCTTTCTTTTTTCTTTTTTAAAGATGATCGGTAAGGGGATCTTAACCCTTGACTTGGTGTTGTCAGCACCACGCTCTCCCAAGTGAGCTAACCAGCCATCCCTATATGGGATCCGAACCCGTGGCCTTGGTGTTATCAGCACCACACTCTCCCGAGTGAGCCACAGGCCGGCCCAAAGAGCCAAGTATTTCTATCAGATTTGTTCTGGAAAGCAGTGGTTCTTGCCACCATCTTCCTCTAATTCCCATTTCCCAAGGCAACTACTTTAATCTCTTTTAGTTGAGGTTTGTGTGTGTGTACGTGTGCGTGTGCGTGTGTGTGCGTGTGCGTGCGTGCATGTGTGTGTGTGTGTGTGCACACCTTTGTCTCTGAATTATATGCTTGTGTTGCTACTTGTGATTTTTCAGTCTTGGGCATACTTTCCACTGTGGAATATAAAACCTCACTTCTTCCTCATCCTCACTCCTCTTTCATAACCTTTCTATCCTCCACTTTTCAATGTAGTTTAATTGTAATGATGGTTAAATGGATATTCAGTGTTTAAGACTTTATGACAATGTAGATGCTACTCATGGTGGAGCCACATATTATACCACAATTACTTTTTCTCTCCTGCACAAATTTTTGTTTTCTGTCCACTTGCCTTGTTTGGTTTGCTTTTGGCTCTCAGACCCTTCACCATGGGTCTAAACCTTTGTCAACAATTCTGGATGCATCAGGTATTCAAAGATTATATTTGCCTGAAAAAGTCTGTCCTGGAGCCTCCTGCTCTGCTCCAGTTTGGACTCATCCCTGTGCTATGCACCTTCGTCCATCCTGAGATCTGTCTTTACCATGGTCCTGGTGGCCGCTTTGCTTCTCCCTCACCTCGAATCTGTCTGTACCCCATGTCTTCCTTTATCGTGGCATACACTAGCTTTGGAATGTAATCTCCAGTAGCTCCCACAAAAAGAGGGCATAGGAAATAAACTTTTGGGGGGACTTTGCTGGTCTGAAAAATCCTTATTTTACCTTTGCACTTGAATATCGAGATAGAGAATTCTAGGTTGGAGATAGTTTTCTTTCAGTGTATTGAAGGCATTGCTCCATTGCAATTGCTCCAAAATTACTTTTGAAAAGTCTAAAATTAATCCAGTTGCTAATATTTTGAATTTGGTATTCCCCCTTCCCTCTTTTTCCTTGTTAGAAGCTTGTAGAATCTTCTCTTTATGCTCAGTATTCTAAAATTGTATGATGATGGGCCAGATACTTAGCAAACCTTTTCAGTGTAAACACTCATATCCTTTAGTTCTGGGAACTTTTCTTCAATTATTTTATTGATGGTTTTCTGCCCTCCCCTCATTACTTCTCTTTTTCTAGAACTCGTGTTACTTAGATATTGGATATCCTGGACTGGCATTCTTTTTTGTTTTTCACCTACATTTTTTCCCTCTACTTTCTAAGATTTCATAAATTTATCTCTTCTATTGAGTTTTTAATTTAAGATCTTATGTTTTTAATTCCCAAGAGCTCATCTTTTAAAAACTTTGTGTGTTCCCATTTTAACAGCATACTGTTATTTTATAGGGTATCATCATATTTTCTTAACTCTTGGAGAATATGGGTTTTTTGAGGGGAAACGTTTCTTCTCCTTGCATTGTTTTTTCCTCCAAGTAGCTATTTTGGTTTTTGTTTTGGTCTTATCTCCGATTTTAGAGGCTATTCTCAGATGCCTAAATTTCTTGTTATCGGCTTATGTTGAGTAAGAACTAAAAAGGCTGATGGGAAACTCTGAACTCATGAATGGGACTTGTTGACCACGGGTTTCACTGTAGAGTGATCAGTTGGGCCAATTATTTGAGGAACCTCTGATATCAGTATCTTTAGATCTTCCTCTTGGAATGTTCAGATTTGTTTTTCCCCAAGTTTTGCTGTATATTTTTAATTTAATTTAATTTCATATTAAACATAGAAATGTATTATGATGAACTCTTGAAAACAAAAATGTTCTTAACTACCTGATTTAGAAAATTCAAAATTGTCATAAGAGAAGAGATGCAGAAAAGAAATAAGGAAAAAACTTAGATCATAATGAGAAATGAGTTTTGAGCTTGATTTCAATCTCCCATAACAAAGTCTGTCAAAGCAAATGAGTAATAGTTACATATTTTAACAAGTTACACACTATATAAATATTATTATACCATAAAAGAATTATGTAAAGTTAATATTTGATTATAATATTCACATCAATGGTGCTTTGTAGACTGCTTAACAGTCTTTTTTTTTTTTTTTTTTTTGATTCTTTAAAAAGATCAACAAAATTTGCAAACCGTTATCTAGGCTGACCAAGAAAAAAAGAGAGAAGACAGCAATTACAGGGACATGGCAGAGCAGTTGCTTCTTCTATTATGCTAGAGTGGGCTTTGAGGAGAGAGATGTCCTCTTCTTTTTCCAGTCTCCACTAGTGACTCTCCTTGTGTCACTGCAGTCAGGTGTCTGGTGGGCCACCTGCATGGTGGCTGTGGCTACTGCTGTGGTGTTGAGCCACTTTTGCAGCAGCTGTGGCTGTGGTGGTGGCTGTGGTTGGCCACCCATGGGGAAGTGGTGTTTTTGGTGTCCTCCTTGCCTGTTTCCTGGTGAGGGATGCTGCCCTTGGCTCCACCTAAGGACCCTGGGCTTGCTCTGTGTCTTGCCTGCACCTGAGCAGAGGGGGCTGGCCCTTGGCTCCTGTCTTAGGAGCCTGGGCATGCTCTGTTTTTGAGTGTTCAGATTTTTGGAAGAGACTATACTCTTCTCCTGCCTGGAGGGTGAAGGTCTGTGTGCCAGTGTCCTGAAAGCCAAGGGAGGGAAAAGCATGTGTTTACCTAATTTCCCTGGTTTCAGTCTAGTATCTGTGCCCCAACTGTGTTTGACATACTTCCAGCTCAGAGATTCGATTTTTTCATTTCCATAGAATACACCACCAGTCTTTCCCTAGGGTGGGGGAGTAGTGGTTGCCCAGTTTTACAAAAGGGGAGAGATGATCTAGGAATCTGATACTTAAACTGACTTTTAACCAGTTTTTCTCCAGAGGTACCTGGTACTGCAAATTTTGAGTGAAATCAGGTTTGTTCTTTAGTTTTCCTTCTGCTGGTAAAGGATTCAGTTTTCTCGGGTCTGATGTGTTTTGTTTTGTTTTCTTGCTCTCTGTTACAATGGATTGATGCCTTAAAAATAATTTTTAAAAAAATCCTTTACAGTTAATTTCGAAGAGTTTTGGAGAGGGAATGAAAGAAGATGCATTGGTACAATCTGTCCTTATGCCTCTTGTTAACTTTTGATCTAGGACAGCAGTTTCATTGTTGTTTCTTGCAATGGAGTCCTGTCTCTGACTGAAATCTTATATAGAAGCTCAGTATTTAAAATAAATGTAAGCAGAACTGCTCTGTGCAAAGAGGGGATGAGGATCTGTTCTCTACTTTTCTCAATTCTCCTCTTATCCTTTTTCTACTGTGAGAATCTCCTGGAAATATGTTTGTAAGCCACTGATTTAGAAGTCACCGAACATAAGTAATTCTAAGAATAGACATTAGATATTGAGTGAAGTTTATGGCATGATAAAAGGAGCACTGATTTATTCCTTCAGAGACTAATTTTACTGCTTCTAATTGCTTAAATGATATAAGACAAAGAACTTTTCTAAATATTTTTGAATTAGAATAAAATTGGATTGTGAAATGTACTTCAGGCTAACCTTATAATCATAAAAATAACATTGAAATGCTATTATTTTATTAGAAAGTAAAGCATGTAAATTTACCTGAATGTTGAAGAATAGTTAACTGTGCTTACACATTTTGATAATTGAGAATGTAGGACATTTGCAAATTTGCTTCCGGAAAGCTATGATTCTATTTCACATTTGAATTGCTATTAGAGCCAATGTTTTGTCCTAGATTATTTACCTAAAAGTGAGAGGAGATCTGTACGGTCAGGAAAAAGGTAATGAGTTTATTCTGTAGGAAAATCATTATTAAATTTGTTCATGGTTTAGTTTAATATTTATGCACAGACTAGCCATTAAAGCATTATTTCCTTCCTCCTCTGTTTTTCACATGTCTATGAGATGACCCAATGAATTCTTGAATGTAACAAGAAAAAAAACAAAACAAAATGCAAACTAATGAACAGAGACCCTTTACTACTGTGGAGAGCCAAAATGAAGGAAGTACAAGTAGATCTTTGCAGAATCTTCCACCTGGAATCCAGCCTCCTGCTGTTACTTGTTTGACACTAGAATCATTTCACAGGGGACTTAGGCATCATCCTAAAAAATATTGCCAATCATGCTACAGAAAAGAATTTATCAGTTTCATTTGCAGGCATGAGACACCTTTAGAAAACAGAAATGTGACCTGAACTCTGATGAGAAACACCTAGTATTTTGATTACTGTTTCATATTTGAAGGATATTTGAAAACTAAAATCATTGTCCTGCTTGTGGCCTCTTTTGGAGGTAGACTACGAATGGGACATGGGACCTTTATAAGACATATCCAGTGAAGCACTGAGAGATGGATGGACAGGTGCCTGGGGGAAAGTTATTCTTTTAACCTTCATATGGAAGAGTATTGAAACAGGAGAAAACACTCTGTAGAGCTGTCAACTGTAGGAAAGCAAAAGTCCTGGGGAAGAATGTTCTGTCAAAGTGCATGCTTTGGTGACTGTGTGAGTAGCATGAAGGTTGCCTGTGAGCACACAATGTCTGTGTGGTTACCTGTGGCTGCAACAGGGCGTGTATGTCATGGCCCTGACTTGCTTCTTGATGACATCATGAAGCTGGGCTCTTGCCAAAGGATTTCGAGAAGAGCCAAAATGTTGTGAAACATGGAAAAGCCACTCATTACTGCTGTCTTCAAGAAGAAGGCATAGGACAACGTGCAAAGAATGGAATCAAGACATTGAAGCTCTGTTGCAAAACAGTTGATCAGTTTGGATTATGTGTTCTTTGATAATCTGAGAGCTCACTAAAAAGAAGCAGCTCTTCAAGCAAATGCCGTATTTGAGAATTAGCTGAACCTCTTTTCCTTGAGGTCTCCACTATTCTTGTAAATGCTTGTCCTGGTTTTTATTTCTCTTTAATCTTTCACACCCAGATCTCTCACCTGTGTAATCTTGCATGAGACCATATAAAGTAGGCGGCAGGGCTGTTTTCTGTGAGCTGTTGTTGGGTAAGCCACTGAGTCCAGGATCTGAGGCATCTGAAGAGGGGATTCTCTTCCCTGCTCTTCCATCCACACCCTTGCTCTTTTCTACCCACCACCTCTTTCCCCTTTTTCTTTTCTTTCCTTTTTTTTATGTTCATAGGCATCCTTTCCTTTTACACCCTGCCCCAGCTGGAGCTTTCCTGGCTCCCTGAGCCTGGGCTGGGTGATCTGAACCAGCATCACTCTGTGTGGTTGGTGGTGGAGGCAAAATGTAATCTGTGTGAAATCACTTTACAAATGACCAGGTGTTCTCATGGGTTGGTTGTTATTGTCTTAAGTATTGTTATCGGACAGAGCCTGCCCTATGGAAAGCAGTCCCTCCTTATGGACCAGCTTTGTCCTAAGCTGCTTCTGCTCTTTCTCATTTCCTCAGAACCTTCTTAGGAATTGATTAATTTTGATTTTTCTGACATATTCGAGCTAAAGTTATAATGTCTAGCAGATTTGATGTTAACATGTCAGGGAAATTCACATTTTCACTCCAATATGGAGCCTGACTGTGATATGTTAGGCATTGTGAAAGGTCAGCCAGTGGTTTGAAGGCTTTCCTTGGTAATTTCAAACTTGTGCATATGTATGACTTCCTATTCCACCCATTCAGGAGGTGGCCTCAATGCAATGTATAGAGGCTACTGAGTAAAATATGAACCCAGGATGTGAAGGGTCAGGGAAGGTCTGTGGTTCAGGGATGGGAATAAAGGTGACAGCATCTTTTGAGAAAAAGTTAGGAAGGATAGTACAGTTAAGTAATAATGTGCAAAATATGAATACTTTCAATCCTTCCTGGAGCCTCATTCCTGTTAACATTTCCCTGCATCTGGCTCTGATAAACAATAGGCAAATACAGGGTAGGCAAATAGATGCAGGGTGTCATTGCGCTGGGAGTCATTTACATGCAAGAGAGATCGCAGGAATCCTCTTTTCAAACCCTGGGTACAGGGGGTGTCTGCCGGTGGCTGGACTTTTGCAGGAATCCAGGGAGAGGGGTTTCTGGGTCTCTGCTCTCAACAGGGTCATTTGGACAGAGAGGCAGTTTTCCTCTGTGGATGTGTCCCAGTGCTTCAGAGTAGGACCGAGTCTGAGCAGAGCCTCCCTGGAGAAGATGCCTTCCTCACCCACAGTGATCTTCATGGTCATCTTTCTCCTGGAGTCATTGGCTGCAATGCTGCAGAATGGCTTCGTGGTCACCATACTGGGCAGGGAGTGGATGCGGTGCCGGGCACTGCCCGCAGCTGACATGATTGTTTCCTGCCTCGCCGCCTCCCGGTTCTGCCTGCATGGGATAACTGTCCTGAACAGCTTTCTGGTCTCCTTTTATGTGGGTTGCATGATTTACTATTTCAGCATCCTCTGGACATTTATCAACACTATGACTTGCTGGCTTACTGCCTGGCTTGCTGTCTTCTACTGTGTGAAGATCTCATCCTTTTCCCATCCTATCTTCGTCTGGCTGAAGTGGAGGATTTCTCGGTTGGTGCCCAGGCTGCTGCTGGGCTCTCTGGTGATCTGTGGCCTGTCAACCATCTCATCAGCCATTGGGAATACAAGTTATGTTCGGACAACTTCCTGCCAGAGTTCCCTCAGAAACAGCACCCTGGTTTCTAGGTTACAGGCCTTCCATGTGCATCATTTCTTCCCTCAGCTGGTGCTTATATTTTCATTTCCGTTCCTCCTGTTTGTGGTGTCCACTGTCTTGCTCATGTTCTCACTGTGCCGGTACCTGAGGCAGATGACCAACTGCAGGGCCGGCCCTTGGGATCCCAGCACCCAGGCTCACACCAAGGCTCTAAAATCACTTACTTTCTTACTCATCTTCCATACCTGGCATTTCCTGTCCACGGTGATTTCTATTAGGAAATTCGTAGTCTCCCAGGATCACTGGCACTTGGCCCAGGAAGTGATGATCTATGCGGGCATCTCTCTGCACTCCACGATCCTGGTGCTCAGCAGCCCCAAGCTGAGAAAGGCCCTGAAGATGAAGCCTGAGGATGCTGCTAGCCCCTGAGGCTTTGGAAGGCCTGGGCAAAGGGTGGTTCCGCTGTCAGTTACAGAGCCGATAGCCAGTACTGTGATGAGGACACACCATGAGTGCAAGAATGCGTACAGTTTGGGGAATGTCTTTCTCTTTTCATCTCTGTTTTTCTTTCCCATCCTTCCATCCTTCCAGGCCCCACTGTTTCTTTTTCCATCCCTCTGTGTTCCTGCCATCCCCTCCACTGCTGCTTGTCCCTAGTCTGAGTTCCCAAACACCTTGACTTTAGCTGGTGGCCTCATTTCCTCACAGGCCTCTCTGACTCTCTATGCAAACGACCCTAATGACACCCTCCAAGCATCATTCTGGTCTGTGTTCCCTTTCCAGACACCTGCAACCATTGTCGATTGTCTCTGCAGGCAAACTGAAATTTCTTTTTTTAAATAGTGGCATAGATTGTACAATACCATCCACTTTGTGACACCTGCCGCCCTTCCCATCTGCTGCTCTGCTCTCAGCTCAGCCCCTCTACTTCAGCCCAATTAAGTTTCTTTCCATCTTCCCACACGTCCTTCCCTTCCACATGTGCTACTTTGGCCCACCTAGAAATTCCTTCTTTCCTTTCTCTGCCAGTCTTTGTCATCGGCTTCTTTGGTGGCCTGTATAAGACTATTTCCATCCATGGAGCTTTTTCAGTCTGATCCCATGGAAGGCTGAGGACTTCTATGAGTTTTATGCCACTGTAGGTCATGTCCATGACTTCATGTGTTCACAACATATTGAATTAAAAGGAATTGTCTCATGTGGAAATTGTCTCATGTGGAAATGTTTTTCGGTTTGGCCAACAGAAGATAGATAGAAAACAAAGGAACATCTCTACAATTCTTAATTTTGATAATTAATTCTTCCTGTCCACTCACCCAGGATGTGGATCCTGGGTGCCATTGCCTAGGACAGTAGTCTCTAAATTCAGGTGTCTGCATTCCAGGTGTGTGCAGGATGAGCCACTGGGCATGGGGAGAAAAGTGTGGCAACTTCAATTTCCATTTATTTTTATCTCCTTCTTTTAATTCCTAATTTTCTGTGTATTTTATGATGTACATAATGTATTAGTAAAGTAGTACATGCATATAATTGAAAATAAATATTTGTATGGCAGTGTCTTAGTCATCTCAGGCTGCTGTGACAGAATACCATATACTAGGTGACTTAAACAACAGACACTTATTTCTCACAGTTCTAGAACCTGAAACTCAGACAGCCAGCCTGGTTGGGTTCTGGTGACGGCATTCTTCCAAGTTGCGGACAGATGCCTTTTTTGTGCCCTTCATAGCGGAGAGAGATTACTGTCTTGTGTTTCTTCTTATAAGGGCACTAATACTATTCATGAGGGCTCCACCCTCCTGACCTAATTACTTCCCCAAAGCCTCGTCTCCAAATACCATCACATGGAGGATTAAGGCTTCAACATATGAATTTTGGGAGGACAGAAATATTCAGTCCATAGCAGATGGGATGCATGTTCATAATTTACTGATGGAGTTCACAGTGAAAAAGTATAGAGACCAATAGACTAAAAGAGATTGGGAAATATACCAGATATGGTTAAGAGAGAATCATATGTTTGAACTAGTCAAAATAGGAGTAATAAGTAATAGGACAGAACAGAGGTTACAAAGAATTTTCAAATCAATAATTGCACTCATGGTAAATTGTCCAACAATCCTGGAAAGTTGAGACCTCAAAACAGTATGCTACAATGCTAGCCACAGGCTGAGCTATGGCAAGAGAAGAGAGAAGGATGACCAGAGAGAGATGAGATAACAGGGGAGGAATTCTCTCTTAGAAGAAGATGGTTAAGGCTTTAAATGAGATTTTCAAATGGCTGGCAAGGAACACAGGGAGCTTCCCAGAGAGTAGAAAGAAGGCGAGGAAGGATAGAGGGACCTGTGAGAAGCTGGTACTATGCGGCCGGACCCATGGCTCACTCGGGAGAGTGCAGGGCTGGTAGCGCCGAGGCCATGGGTTTGGATCCTATATAGGGATGGCCGGTGTGCTCGCTGGCTGAGCGTGGTGTGGACCACACCGTGCTGAGGGTTGCGATCCCATTACCAGTCAGAAAAAAAAAGAAGAAGAAGAAGAAGAAACTGGTACTATGGCCAGACTTTAATCTCATAGACCCCTAGGGTTGTCCCACCTAGACAATACATATTATCCTCATCATCTGTCATAAACAGTTTTTCTTGTTCTTTTTTTTTTTTTTTTTTTTTTTTTTGCAACAACATGACTGAGCTGATGACTTCCTACAGGGAAGGCAATAAACTATGGGGACTAAGACTTGAGGCTCAAGTTACAAGAGGGTTGGGTGGAAGCAGCGAAGGCCAGAGCGTCAGGGTGGATTTCCTCTACCCCTTGCACTCAACTCTGGGCACCTGGAAGACTGTCTTTTCCTCAGACAGAGCTCAGAACTTTACTGAGCATCCTTGGGTGGGCGGGAGATGGTGTGCCACTTATGCTCTCCCACATTTTCACAGCTCCTTGAGTTAAGGCAGGTTTAGAGAGCTTATCTCAGGGGTCCTTAATTGGTTGATGTTCTCAACCTCCTTTCCTAAATTCCAGCTCAGAAGAACCTCAAAACAATGGGTGGCTCCTTCTTGACCAAATATACAATCCAGTACCTTATCCTGACTTTTAAGGTTTTCTGTGGTCTCTCTCCAGCCTATCATTTCAACCTGAGATGCCACTATTCCCTTACGTGAATCCTCTGCTGTAGCCAAACTTATCCAATCATTCTGGACATAATCACACTTCCACCACCTTTACTGATGCTATGTCTTTTTCCAGCATACCAGACAGCATTTAGCTGTCCCACAATGATGCACATGCTGCTGCTGAAGTATCCTGAGAATTCTTGGGATGGGAATAGGATGATACATAACACTTAGAACCACAGCCTGGGGGTGACTATTTTTTTTATACCTCTAAGAGACAGTACTGAGGGGAGGGTTTTCTATATAGAGAACCTACTCAGGGTTCCTATCCTATGACCCTCATGATTTAAACTTATAAAGACTAGTTATGAAAATATAAAAATTCTCAGACTTGGCTTCTACCTAGGAAAATAAATCTGAATATAAGCAAGTAAAATGTAACAAACAGAAAACACAAACAACAAAAGAATCACTATGAAGCATATTTCATATTTAAATGCAAACGATTATTTGTCCTTTTTAAATTAACTTCATCTGCATATACTATATGCCCAGTAAATGTTTTTAGTTTATGACTACTGAATGAAAGCACTCTGAGGATAGATATCTAGTTCACTCTTGAAGACTTGGTACCTTTCATGGGGTTACTATGACATACAGTATAAGCTTAATAAATTGCTGCTAAAAGAATTGAGTGTCAGCAGCACATCTTTCTCATCTTATGAGCCACTGAAGATGTAGGAGGTAGATGGGAAAGATATGATTTTTCCACATTGGGAGGTTTGTGGCTGGCCAAATGCCAAAGCTGTGAGCCCAGAGTTTGCCCCATGACTCCAAGTTCAAGTAGAAAACAGCCAAAAAATGTCAGCCAGAGGAACAAGGAAGAAGAAGAGTAGCTGGGGACTTGATTCCCTGGAAATGGGAATCTTCACAGAAAGGCAGAGGAAATGAGTTACCTTAGTTCACCTTCTTTCCTTTACCCAGGAGCACAGTGTTCACTATAGTTGGCCTCTGGGTTGGAGAAACAATTCCACCTGGACATGGACTGGGAACTGGAAAGAGATGCTGAGTGTTCTGCGTTCTACTCCCTCTTTGTGGGGGTTCTATGAATGGGACTGGTGAGCTATGGTTCCGGCCAGGAGACGGGTGTACTATTAAATACTTTATCACTCTCATGTTACTTGATCCTAAACCTTCAATGTTGCTATATTTCACCCAGGGCAATTTCTGCTTGCCAATCTCCCTCTGACATATTAACCCACTTACACTCACCTGGGTGTTGATTGCTATTTTTTATGCATTCTTTGAAACTCATTCCTATGAAGAATGTGGTCTTTGCTTACTTCTCCCTCTTCTGGTTAACCTAGATGGTCCAACATTTGGTGCCCTAGACCTCCACTGCATTCCTGATGCTCTCCTGATTTCTTCTTGGAAGACAGTCATTCTGATAAGTCATCATCATCACCCTAATTACTTCTTGTGTATATGCAGAGATTTATAGTTTGCAAAGTACTTTCATATGCTTATGATCACATTTATTTGCAACTACCCTGAAGATCTGTCACTAGTGATTGTGACAAGACTCAAAACTTTGTCCTCTTACTCCAGCTAAAAATAAAGAAGATGGTGGTGTAAGATGTACTGCTAACTATGGCAAAGATCTCTGGTCCCAGAATCAGTTTGGGTCTTGGTTTTTCCTCTATGTGACCTTAGGTGAGAGTATTAATCTATAATTGGGGGCCTCATTTCTTACAACTGTAAAATTATCTTTTATGTCTTCTTTCACTCTAAAAACTGAGATTCTAAGATAATGCTGTGAATTAGAACAGATGATATTTTTCATATCTTACAGATGGAGAAACTGGGGCACCGAGGGGCTAACTGACATACCTAACAGCTCACAGTGAGGGATGGAGCTTGGACTAAAGCCTGTCTTGATTTCTAGTCCAGGGCTTTTTCTCCCATGTCCCATTGGTTTTACAGCTATCCTGGTAGGGGTTCCTCTGTGAAATACCACTTCAACCACCACTACTTATATTTTTGAAAATTAAAAAAAATTTGCCTGCTTGATTACTTATAATTGTCTCCTATGTTCTATTTTATGATGAGTCATCACAAGTGGTATTATTTGAATTATCCTCTCTGAGTGGAGATTTTGCGCTGTTTTCTCACTGTCTCTCTGTCGGAGTGGTATTCTCATAGCACCTACTTCATACAGTTGTTGGTACTATGGAGAGCACCTAGAATAATGCCTGGAACATAACAATCTCCCCTGATGGATGTGAGCTCTGACTGTCAGGAGGGGGTGTGCTCTGTGGATTTCATCACTGAGCTACTGGCAGGTGTGTGGTCATGTCTTAGGTGTCAGCTTAGAGAAGTATAACCTTCTGTGTAAAGGACACTAAATGCAAGGTCCTGACATATTATCCATGCTGATGTTGAAATGGGCAGAGAATAGGCAGAAGGGCAGGCAAATTCATGGGGTGGAAGAGGGACAATGGAAACTGAGCCTTGACAGTATTTGCATCTATTCTGGCAAAGAAGAAACCTCTCCATCCCCCTCAAATAGCCTATGTCCTCGACTCTGGCCTCGCCTCTGCACTTGGGGCAGCTGGAGGGATAAACACATCATATAGGACCTTCCAAAGCAACCTGACAGAAATAGCTCTTGAAGCCTTGGGCCCATCTTGTCACAGGAGAGATGAGTGGAGATGACATGGTTCCAGGACCTCTAGCAACCGATACAAAGGCCATCATCTTGGCTGTCATTTTTTTCCTTTCATGCCTGGTGGCAGTGGTGGGCAATGGCTTCATCACTGCAGTGCTCAGCACAGAGTGGTTGCTACGGAGAACACTGCCACCTTGTGATAAGTTATTGCTCAGCCTAGGAGCCTCTCGCTTCTGTCTGCAGTGGGTGGTGATGGGTAAGAACATTTATATTTTCCTATATCCAATGGCCTTTCCATACAACCCTGTACTGCAGTTCCTAGGTTTCCAGTGGGACTTCCTGAATGCTGCCACCTTATGGTTCTCCACCTGGCTCAGTGTCTTCTATTGCGTGAAAATCGCAACGTTTGCCCACCCTGTCTTCCTTTGGCTAAAGCGCAAGTTGTCTACCTGGGTTCCATGGATGTTTCTCAGCTCTGTGGGGCTCTCCAGCCTGAGCACCATCTTACTTTTCATAGGCAACCAGAAGATATATCAGAACTATGTAAGGACAGGTCTGCGACCTTGGAACATGACTAGGAATAGCATAATGAGCTCATATGAGAAATTCTACCTCTTCCCTCTAAAAGTGATTACTTGGACAGTGCCTACTGTTGTCTTTCTCATTTGCATGGTTTTGCTCATCACATCTCTGGGAAGACACACGAAGAAGGCCTTCTTGACCGTTTCGGGATTTCGAGAGCTCGGTGCTCAGGTGCACGTCAAGGCTCTCCTGGCTCTAGTCTCTTTTGCTATCCTCTTTGTCTCCTATTTTCTGTCGCTGGTGCTCAGTACCACAGGTATTTTTCAATTTGGGGAATTAAGGTACTGGATGTGGCAAGCAGCAATTTATCTGTGCACGGCCGTCCACCCCATCATTCTGCTTCTTAGCCACCCCAGGCTGAGAGCTGTCCTGGAGAGGGGCTGTTCCTCAAGGTGTGTGGCATCTTGAGTTGCAGTTGAAGAAAAGCCTCAGAGACTCCAATGCAGAAGGCATGGACACAATGGGACATGGTTGCTCTCTTTGACATGTTTAATGTTTGCTCACTCTTGCTTACTCTTTGCTACATTTAATGATTAGGAGAATGACTTCAATGAAATAAGATTCAAGGTGATGTCAAAGGTTCTGAAATATGGCTGGTGTCACCGTTATATAACTCAGCAAGTGTGTCTGATATAACCAGGTTCCCTGTGGGACTTGATGAGCCAAAGAATCCGGGACTTTTCACTTTCCTTGTGATCAATCTTTTGGTATTTAAAATGATCCCTCTGGGAACTAGATGCAAGGATCCTGACACATCTTACAATATTTTATTTTATCTGTCCCATCAGGCTAGAGATGATTTTTGGAACCTCAGTTTTCCTCTGGCTTCATCTTGCGACCCACCTTTCCTTGTTCATCACCTCATGGTTTTCCAGTCATCTACTGCCATGAAAATCCCTTTCCCTCCATGGAAGAGTTCTTAGTGCCTGAATTCTCTGCACAGGGCCTGGTAGAATGGGTGCAGGTGTGCACAGGATGAGTTGTCTGGGATCCGTATTTTCTCAGATGACCTTCTGAGGTCCCTCTGAGTGGGGCTGGTCTATGGTTTATGTAATATGTTCTCTCCAGTAGCCCAGTCTGTTAGTCTGGTCCATAAATGTTAAGGTCCACGGGTCCAGATGGAACTTCCTTTGTGTTGATATTGGGACCTACTGAAATTTTTGACACGGAGAAGTTCATCTATATCTGTCTGAGACTTTATTTTTTTATTTTATTTTATTTTTATTTTTAAAATTTTATTTTGTCGATATACATTGTGGTTGATTATTGTGGCCCATTACCAAAACCTTCCTGCCTCCTCCCTCTCCTCCCTCCCCCTCAACAATGTCCTTTCTGTTTGCTTGTCGTATCAACTTCAAGTAATTGTAGTTGTTATATCTTCTCCCCCCCCGTGTTTTTTTTTTTTTTTTTGTGTGTGTGTGTGTGTGTGTGAATTTGTATATTAATTTTTAGCTCCCACCAATAAGAGAGAACATGTGGTATTTCTCTTTCTGTGCATATATCTGTCTGAGACTTTAGATTTGAGAAGACAAGACCTCCTGGTTCGGTGACGAATGTGTGGAGTGCTTTTCTGCTTTTCCCAGCTCTTCTCAAACCTTCTTTAACACAGTTACCTCTTGAACCTTTCAAACTGAGCTCCCCCAGCTTCCCTCTCTTCCCTTTGAAACCTCCCAGCCTCACTTCCTATTTCTCCACCCCCCTCCCACTCATCTGCGTTAGAAGACAGGTCCCTGCTTTTGTCTTTTCGAGGCTAACATTTGTGCTCCTGGCCCCACTCCTTCCTGCCCTCTTTCTGTGTCCTCAGCTCAGTCAAGGATTTCCACCTGTACATAAACTCTTCAACCAATGTGCCTCTAAACTTTTTTCCTGAAAAAAACTCCCCTCATCCATCTCATCTCCTCAAGCGACCATCCCGCCAGTCAGCCACTTGCCGAGAGTCCTGCCATGACCCTTGCAATCCTCTTCCCCCCCTGCCCACGCCGCTGAAACATGTTTCTACAAGGACACAACTGATCTCCTGATCTCCCAGCGTGATGTCACCCCAGCCCTGATCCTCCCATGTCTCTAAACTACTTGCTTCTTTGATAACAAATAATTTCTGTTAAAAAAAAAAAAAAACCCAAAAACTGATTAAAAATATTTTTCCAAAAATACTACATGATCTTTGTAGAAGATTAAAAACAAAAAGGAAATAAATGTCACCCATAGTTGCCCATCCACGCATCTTCCTGAAAGTTGCTCTTCTCGGCGCTTCTGGGTACCACCCTCGGCTGTGCTCCCTGCTCCTTGTGTGACTGCTCCTCCTGTTGACCCTTGGTTCTTCCTCAGCCTGTCCTCTTCCTTTGAGGTTATACCTAACCCCTTTCCCTGGTGTTTATACCTACTCCCATAGCTTCACTCGTGCCCTTCATGCAGATCATGACCGAAGCCTTGAATGCCTCTAAACTCTAAACCAACATTTTCTTCCACTTGCTGGAAATCACCACTGATACGCAGTAAACAGGCCTATAACCTTTGAGTTAGTTTTCATTCCCCGCTCTCTGCTGAGCCCGTGTACCCAATCAGTAAGCTGTCTTCAAATTTTACCTCTGCAATGTCTTTATCATCTGTCCCTTTCTTCCCATTACTGTACCTCCTTTTTTAGATCTGACTGACCTCACAGTCCTCCTGGACTGTTTAGATTTCTTCTTTACCACTTGCTCCATGACACTGTAATCAAAATTACGTTACCAGATTACCCCCCCAATCAAAATTATTTTTACCAGATTTATCTCCTGAGGGTGTAACTCTGATCATTTCACCCACACCCTAATCACCTCTCAGTGCCTGTTAAATAAAGCACAGGACCCTAACCTTGGCATTTGAGGACCTCCACAATTTGGCAACAGTTTTCTCTTTCACTGCTTCCATTCTGCAGTGGATTTGGGTTATCATGATTCTGGGCATACCTGAAACTTCCTCCCTGACATGCTGAACTGTCCTCTCATTCTCACATATAATTGTTAAAATCCTATTTAAACTTTTTTTCCCTATGCAGCTTTTAAAGGTAAATTAGAATGGTACCTTTTCAGCGAAGCTTTTCTGGGTGCCCACCAGCTTTGCTCTCTCCCACCTTTGAGGACATATAAGTTGATGCTCCTCAGCTGTGACGTGAATTCTGCCTTGTCATGCTGTCATTCACATACCTGTCTTCTCCACCCTAGGAGACGATAAACTTCTTCCACGCGTGGGCTGCCTCAGCTTCTCCCATGCATTCTCTGAAGCACTTATGGATGCTTGCTTGACTGACCATAACGGTTTGATTGCACTGGGAATCCAGCTGTAAGCACATGTACTTTTGCCTGTAGATTTAGCTCTGGGCTGCCTACGACATTTGTATGCCTATGTTTAAACTACATTCCTTTTACTGTCTGTCTGGCTTATTTGTTGGAAGTCACACATATTCAGTTTCTCTTTGACTTATGCACAACGTAGAAATAATCAGTGGGTGAGTGAGAAAGTAAAATTTCCCTGATTTCGTGATGTCTTCGCTTCTTCCTTTCTTGTACATTTGCAAGTTGCTAAGCAACTGTGAACAGCAGGCTTTTAGCTCCTTCCTATGGGATCCCAAGTGAAGTGCCAGTTCTCTGCTTGGTTACTGACCCAGTCTCCCTTTCCAAAGTGCCCTACATAAGCTGCTCTTCCTCCCTTCCGCTCTTCACATCATTTAGCCTACAACAGCACATCTTCCAGACTCTGAATGATTTCCTCACAGGGACAAGTTCCCTTGGAGCTTGAACACACAGGGAAAAATAAAAAAAGAAGCCAGGCTTGTTGTATTCTTAAAATACTTGGTAATTTATTATTATCACTAATTTTTGCCTGTAGTTAAATCTCATCATATATTACGATGATGAAATTAATAACAATCATTTATTAAATGCCTATTTTTTTTGTGAGGCACGGGTCTAGGACACTGATTTATTTAATCTTTTATAAACTTAATTCATAAAACAACAGTGCAAAGTGGAAACTGAGACTTAGAGAGGCTTACTGAGGTCTCATGGACAGTGAGTGAGTGGGATGCTTAGGATTGGGATACTTTGGTGCTTTAGTATTTATTTATTTATTTATCTATTTATTTAGTGGCTGGCCATGTACTGGGAGTCCTATATTATTTAAAACAGTGTGATCCTGATTAGATAATAAGATAATAAAATATAGTAAAAGGAGTGAATGGATAAGAATATCAGCAGAGAGTCCAGATAATAAGGTTACATGAAAAATTATATATGATAAGTAAAGCATTTTAAATCAGTGGGGAAAAGGTATCATTTAATAGTGTTGCAGCATGCCGATACTCCAATTGTAAAAACAAAAATGAAATTAGAATCAATACTTTATCATAAATTCCAGATAGATAATCTTTAATATAAAGATTATTTAATTTTTAAAGCCCTGTATTCTTTTTAAAAATAATTTAATTATTAAAATATTTTGCCTCGTAAAATACTGCTTTTAGATATTACAGGAATTGTCACTATGTTCTCTCTCTTTTTGGATGTCATTGTAGAGTGTGTACACACTTTCAACTCCCACAAGGCAGAGAAGCCCTGTTTTCTCAGGGCTTCTTAAGCAAGACTGGAAATGTCAAGTCATAATAACAAGAATTTGTAAATTTGACTACAGAAAGAATAAAAAACTTCTTTTTAATTATAAGTCACTGTAAACATAGAGACCAATGAAGTCCTATTCAATTTTAAAAGGACAAGTAACAGACTTCCAGGAAATATTGACATTTCTAAAAAAATAAAAGCTAATGTCTCTAAAATACAAAGAGCTGCTACAAACCAATAAGAAAAATATATGCAAACTAATAGAATGTTGATGAAATGCCAAAAATAGATAATTCACACAGAAAGAAATATAGATTTCCAAGAATGTAAAAAGAAGCTATTTCTTGGCATCCAGCCCAATGATAACTGAGCCACTGCCAGAAGCCCCCGGGCTCCTGAACTGGAGTAGGAGGGGTCGCTGAGGGCCTCAGCCATGCCCTGCTGATGTCTGCATGCAGCCCAGCAAAGACTGAGCTGCCACTTGAAGTCTCCCCGGACTCTTTAGCCTCGTGCATGCTCCCCTGCCGTCTGCAACCAGACCAGAAAAGGAGCCCACCGCAGGCCAGCCCCTCCCCCACCTTCCACCTGCATCCCCTCCTCCTCCCCTTTCCCCCTCCCCCTCCCCACCAACTACTCCACATCTTAGAATGTTAAAAAAGTGATAATAATAAATAAAATTTTAAAAATACATTAATACAAAACATTAAAAATCATATTTTTCAGACCTGCAAATACATTAAAATGGTTTCTTGTGGGAGAATACAGGAATGAAAATAAAAGAGCATAAAGGTAACCATCAAACAATTTTTTAAAAAAGCAGCTAATTCTTACCTTTAATCAGGTAAGTGCAAATTAAAACAACAATAAAAGTTCTGCTATAAACATATCTACATAAGTCAGTAGTTTTTTTTCCTCTGGAAGTCACGTAAGAGCAACAAGAAAGTTGAAAAAGACTTTCAAGGCTCTATTTTCAGTGAAGCTAAGAGACAGGTAATCCACAAATGTCAAATTATGTAAAATCACTGCCCATCACAGATGGCATCAGGTAGAATCAAGAAAGAAAGTGAAAAGAAATATGAAGAGAAGTGAGAGGTTCCAGAGAGGACAGAGTTAAAAGGAATTCAGCAAAAGTAACACTTCCTGCAGAAAGAGACTCATCCTGAAATGCAAAAGTGCCTTATTATGCACCTGTTCATTTTCTATTGCCACATACCAAATTGCCTCCACACTTAGTGGCTTAACACATTTACTAACTCGGTGTCTGTGGACCAAGAATTCAGGCATATCTCAAGGGATCCTCTGGCTCCTGGTCTCTCCCAAGGTTGCGGTTGTCTCAGGGCTTGGCTGGGAAGGATCTATTCCAGGCTCGCTCACCTGGTTGTTGGAAGGACTCAGTTCCTCATGGCTGTTGGACTGAGGCCTCGGTTCCTTATGAGCTGTGGGCTGCAGCCTCCTCCAGTCCCTTGCCACGTGGCCCTCTCCTCAAGCCTCTTACTTTATCAGATAGAACAAAAGAGGAGAGGAGCAGAATGCCAGCAAGACAGAAGTCACGGACTTTTACAACCTCCTCAATTCTGTTTTTTCATCGTTGCTCATGGGTAGTAACTAATCTGGATGTGGTTAAAAGACATAGAAAACTCAGAGAATTACATAATTATAATTATAAAGGTAAGCCCTAGAATGAAAAATAATGCTTTTCTTGCAATTAATAGAACCGGAAACACAAATGAATACACATACTAAAATAATTAAAATAAAAAAGCTCCAACCTTTAAAAACAAAAGAAAACATATAATAATGTGTCAGAACTAAGACCAAATATATTAGACATACAATTAAATAAAAATGGACTTTACACCTAAAAGAAAACAGTCTTCAGACTGGCTTAAAAAGCAAAACATAAATTTCTGATATTTATAAGGGACAGAAATGAAACACAGTGTATAGAGAGTTTGAAAATTAAATGATAAAAAACAATGTCAGGTAAAGATAAACAGAAATCCATGCCTAAGGTTATTAAGTGATAGAAGAAGATAAGTTTTTAATGTTAAGAGGTAAAATATAAAGTTAAAATAGAGTTGGTATAAATACCTATTAGCCAAATAGCATAGCAGCTATAATTATAAGACAAAAACTACAGGAAATACAAGAACATATAGGCAGAAACACAAAAAGCAAAAGACTGTTTTTCCCGAGCAGACAAAAAATAAATACAACCAAGTAAGTTAGCTCTTGCTGATAGATATTAAACTCTGTACATCCAGAAAACACAAATTCTTTGCAAATACCAATGGAGTAGTCATGCAAACTGATATAACAAAAATTGTGTAAAACAGAAAACTACAAGCCAATCTCACTTATGCATATAAAAATTTAAATAAAATATTAGAAAATTAACAACTAGCAGTATATTAAACATTATATCATTACCAAGTTAAGTTTAACCTAGGAATTTAAGGATGATTCAATATTAAGACACCCATTAATTTATCATATTAATAAATCTAAAGTAAAATTTATATACTCATCTCCAAAAATGCAAAAAGGCAATTGAAAAAATTTAATACTAATTTTTGATAAAACACTTAGTAATATAGATATTCAATAACATGAAAAATATCTATCTCAGCCTCAAACTTGCAGCATATTTAATGAATCTAGAGACTTTCTTATAAAACTCAGGACCATTGAAAGAAAGAGCATTATCAGCACTATTTGCACTTTAATGGCAAAAATACCCAATCTAATTAAGAAAAAGAAAGAAATTAGAGTTACATTACAAAGGGGAGGTAAAAAAAAAAAAAAATACTTGTATAGTTGAAAAATCCAAGCAATTAACATCAACATAAAAACTACTATAGAAAAAAAAATTTAGTAAGGTGGGGGATGCAAAAAATTGCAGAAATCAGTATTTTCTAATACATAAAAATAATCACCAGTTAGAATATAGAAAGAATGAAAAGATTCTATTTGCATTAAGAACAAAAATATAAACTATCTAGAAATAAATTTTACAAGAAATGTTTAAAATCCACATGAAGGAAACATTAAAAAACTCAGGAAGACACGAACTAATGCAATATTATACCACGTTCTTAGATAAGAAGATTCGGCACCATAAAGATATCAATTATCCTTAAGTTAATTTGTTAATTTAATATAAAACTTATAAAAATACTCTTTTCTTCTTTTAAAATCCTATAAAAATAAAACTCTAACATAGTCAAAGGTTAGTATGGAAGCTGAAAGAAGTCAAAAGAAGGAAAGATGAACATGAAGGTAGACAAACTATCATAATTTTTTTTTTTTTTCTTTTGGTGGCTGGCTGGTAGGGAATCTGAACACTTGAGCTTGGTGTTATGCACACCATGGTCTAACCAACCGAGCTAACTGGACAGCCTCTGTCATATCTTAAAATATAGTATGAGCATCAAAATTTAAAAAGAGTGTGGAAATATACATTAGTAGAATAAACAGTCAGAAAGCGAATATGTACTCTGATGGCAATTTAGTATAAATTCAGTATAGATAAAAGTAACATTTTAAATCAGTGGAAAATTCAATAAATGATGTTGAGATAACAGAATATCGATCTATAGTGGATTGAATTATGTTCCCCCAAAACTCATTGAAGCTTGAATTGTGTCCCCCAAGTTTTATGTATTAGAAACTTAGCTCCCACTGTGACTGTTGAAAGGCTAGGAAATCCTATTATGTTAAAAGGTGAAGCCTTGGAGAGGTGATTGGATTATAGGACCATGTAGTAGTGAATGGATTAAAAATGGCGGTCAGGGGCGTGGTTTGGAGGGCTTTAAAAGAAGAGAGTCTGTTTCTCTCTCTCTGCTCTCTCTGCTCCGCCCTTTTCACAATGTGATACCCTGATGTCACTGAAGTCACCACCAAAGAAAGCCTTTGCCAGCTGTGTTCCCTGGACTTTGGACTTCCTAGCCTCCTAGCAATAAATTTCATCTTCTTATAAATCACCCAGTTCCATGTACTTTGTTATAAGAGACAAAAACAGATGAATATACCATCTAAAAAAAAATGTTGCCATACCTCAAACCATACATAAGGATAAAATCCAAATGTATCAAATATTCTAATGTTAAAAATGAAACAATGTAATTTCTAGAAAAAAACAGTAGGATGAGGATTCTTTTAAAACCCTAGGATGTGGAAATTCTTTTAAACCCATAAAAAAAAAATCAATTAAAATTAAAGAAATTTTGCACGACAAAAATTAATAAGAAAGTTACCCAAAAAAACAAAAAACCAAAAAAACCAAAAACACACTGGGAAAATATTTGCAATCTGTATTATAACAATCTGCAATACATAAAGAGCTCTTAGAAATGATAGGAGAAAAGATCAACAGCCCAGAGGAAAAAGAGAAAAGGCAAAGAATATAAATATGTAACTCATAAAAGAGAAAATACAAATGGCTTCATAAGCACAGGAAAGATATTCAACCAAATTTATAATAAGAGAAATGCAAATTAAAACTATATTGAGATATCCTTTTAAAACCATCCATTTGGCACAACTCCCAAACTTTGAAAACATGCTCTTTTGCCAAGCTATTGGCAAAACATGCTCTTTTACACATTGCTGATGGTAATATAAATTGATACATTCTCTATGGAGGGAATTTGGCAATATATATCAAATTTACTAATGCATGCACCCTTTGATCCAGCAATCCTCCCTGGGATTTTGTTGTGCAGCACACTTCCTCATAGGTCACAACTTGCGCCTCACCCTCTTGGACCTGCTGGGACTTGAATCTGGCTGTAGGTTCCAAAGCAATGAGAGGGGTGGAGATGGTCATTAGCAAGATCAGCAGTGCCTTGTAAGGAAGCTAGTGAAGGTGAGTCCATTACAGGCTCTGCAGGGTTGATCTGTGTTCTCAGATAAGGGAGGAAGGGCTGCCTCTATTGGTAAAGAACATTTGGCAGAATTTAGGGGTTCAAATTTCTAGCTTTACTGGAATCTGCCCATATGTCTCCACTTCAATTTTCTGGGCCCTGCTTCTCCCTGATTAGTGCTACAGGGGACACTTGAAAGGGATGGTCTTTCAAGGTTGGGAGTTAATGTGGCATTGTAATTCAGCCACACACATAGTAGATGTTGGGTTTGCTTTTCAGAAATCTTAGCCTTACAAGCACAGGTAAAAAGGGTTTTTTATATGACAGTCATAAAAGCTTTCTGATCCTTTATCTGGATCTTGAGCTGGAAATTCCAAGCCATGTGTTCATCATTTTCTCTCTGCTACATTCTTTAGAATACTTAGAGGCACCAACCATACTACCTAGAAACTACCTGTCCAGAGAGTACTGGAATGACCTTTTGAATATATAGCTAAGGCTCCAGCCTTGAGATGATACTTTGTGAGGGTGGGTTGCTCCCCTTAAAATGTGTAATATATCCAAAACTAATGGCTGTTATTTTGTGCTGTGTCTCTCACACATAGAATACATGGGTCCAGGAGGCAAGAGTGGAAGTAGAAGTGGCCCTGGTCACCGTATCCCCTAAGACCTGATTGGGGAATTTGTGTTCCCCTCGATCCAGCTTTGTGCGTTATGGGTATAGAGGTCTTGGTTCTCTCGCTGGGGAGAACTTCCAAAAGAATGGACAGAAAGAGTTCCAATAAAGTTACAGTTGTCACCTGGTTATTTTAAACCCCTGGTCCCAGAAGAGGCAAGGAAAAGAGTGACCACACTGGCAGGAGTAATTGACTGTGATCATCATGTGGAAACAGGCTGGGAAGAATATGTGACGCACTCATGTGACCATGGGGCCATCTCTTAGCACTATTTGGGCAGTCCACTATAAATGGGCAAGTACAGTGAACACTGCTTATAAGGGCATGGCGATCAGGACTCGAATCTCTCAGGGATGAGGGTCTGGGACTCCTTATCAGGAAAACCACCTAAAGCAGCATTAAGCGCTAGTGAAGGGTGAAAGGAATCTGGAGTCGGTATTAGAAGGGAATAATGATGTGTGTTAGTTATGGCCTCATAGCAACTGCAACAGTGGAGGTTGTATACAGCTTGCTTCACCAAACCTCTCCTTGTAAGTTTCTCCAGAAATTTCAACCAACCAGAACCCTGGAGAAGCTGTGACCAATTAGAGTGAACCTACTGTGAGAGTCAGGTAAAAGTGACTGGTACAAGGGAAGGACAATAACAGTGCTCTTGGTCCACCCTCCCCCTGACCTAATCCTCTCTACAGGGTTGAGGTATCCATCGCCGCCTGCTGTAGGTCTTGGCTTCTCATGGCTCATACCTGCCTTCTGTTCTTAAAGATTGCCTTTGATTGATGGAAGCCACTCCACCCAGAGAAGTCTAAGAGACTGTTCCATCCTGCTCTTTGTGGGGGTTCTTGGCTAATGACCGTCTGGTGCAGGCTTATAACGGCCCAGCTTTCTTGCCTTCAGGTGGGACAAACTTTGTGCAGTCTACATCCCAGATCTTCCCATGGGATTGAAGTGAGTCTGCATTGATCCCGAAACCACTTCTTTTTTTGGTGGGATCTAGCTCCTTCTCCTGCCCTATCCTGTGCCTTTTATTTCCCTACAGTTTTCTCCTGAAAGTAATTCCTCAAAAAATCACTTGCAGAAGAATTTCCATCTCAGGCTCTGCATCTAAGCAGTGTGATCTAAGTGGCCGGATCGTCAGGCTTTATTTCTCTGATCTAAACTTGTGTATCCCTTCTTTACGTGTCCATATGGGGCTCAAATTTCAAACTTTTTACATCCAAAACTGAACTCCTAATATTCTCAGATCCTCCACTCCAATATCCTTCTCTCACTGTTTTCTGTTTTGGTGTATGACAGCTCCATTCTTCCAATTACTCTGGACAAAACCTTTTGCATTCCATGTACAATCACTCAGCAGCGCCTATGCTAAACCATTTTACCTAGAGCTAAACCATTCATATATGGACCTGCTTCTGGATTGTGGCTTTATGTGTAGCAAGCTTCTCCTTTACTTCAGTCTATTGAAAGTCAGACCTTGACGCAAGTGTTTAAAAAAAGTAAGGTTAGAGTTAGGGTTCTTAACCTTCAAAATGAACCTGTAACTCTACCACTTATCACCCCTTCCATTGCTACCGCTCTGGTGCAAGACACTATTATCTCTTGCTTGGATGATTGCAGTGGCCTCCTAACTGGTTTTTTTTTTTTTTTTTTTTTTAATTTTTATTGAATCAAAATTGATTATAAATATTTTTTGGTTTCAACATTGAGATATGTGGATCAAATCAATATTACTAGTATATACATTGTTACAAATTGTAATTATTCTTTATGCTCCTTGTCCAATCCCTCCTTATCCCCCTTTCTCTCCCCCCTCCTCCCTCTAATCACCCTAGATTTCTTCTCTCCCTCTGAAAGAATAATGATTACTCTGTTGATTTGCTGCTCAAATGATCTGTCCAATGCTGAGAGGCGTGATCAGGTCCCTCAATACTATCATAGAGCAGATGCCTCTTCCATCACTCTGAAATGGGCTCTGTGGAGACACACATCCTCCTCCTTTCTTTATCTCTGCTGGTGACTCTCCTTGTGTCAACGCACTCCAGTGGCTGTGGACCATCTGTATGGTGGTTGTGGCATCTAGCCACCTTCGTGGCAGCCATGGTTATCGTTTTGGCTGTGGTGGGCCACCCACACAGAGGAGATGTTTTTGGCCTGCTCTGTGGTGCTGGCAGTGTGCCTGGTTGTGGAGAGTGTCCAATCCCCAGTTCCATGCCCTGGGTTGCTGAGTGGGTCCCAAGGCACTGGCACGGTGTTCCTGGTAGTGGGAGGTGGGTCCAGTCCCCTTCTCCATGCCTTGGGTCTCAGGGAAGGCCCCGAGGCACTGGCATGGGGTGCCTGGTTGTGGGACGAGGGTCTGGACCTCGGCTCCATACCCTGGGTCCCTGGGTGAGCTCTGGGGCACTGGCACAGGGTGCCTGGTTATGGGATGGGGGTCTTGTCCATGTCTCCATACCCCAGGTCCCCGAGCAGGCCCCAAGGCACTGGCATGGTGTGCCTGGTTGTGGGAGGGGAGTCTGGTCCCCTTCTCCATGCCCTGGGTCCAGTGTGGGCCCCAGGGAGCTGGCATGGTGTGCCTGGTTATAGGAGGGGGGTCCAGTCCCCTTCTTCTTCCCCTGGGTCCCTGAGTGGGCCCCAAAGCATTGGTGCAGGGTGCCTGGTTGTGGGAAGGGGGGTCCAGTCCCCTTCTCCATGTCCCGAGTCCTTGGGCAGGTCCTGATGTGCTGACCTGCCAAGCCTGGTAGTGGGAGGGTGGGTCTGGTCCCAGCTCCTTACCCTGTGTCCCTGGGTGGGCCCTGAGGTGCTGGCATAGTGTGTCTGGTTGTGGGAGAGGGGTCCAGTCCTCTTCTCCATGCCCCAGGTCCCTGGGCAGGCCCCGAGGCACTGGCATGGTGTGCCTGGTTGTGGGAGGGGTTCTGGTCCCCTTCTCCATGCCTTGGGTCCCCAGGTGGGCCCCAAGGCACTGGCATGGGCTGCTTGGTTGTGGGAGGGGCATCTGGTCCCCTTCTCCATGCCTTGGGTCCTTGGGCAGACCCTCCAAGGTACTGGTGTGTTGTGCCTGGTTGTGGGAGGGAGGTCCAGTCCCCTTCTCCATGCCTTGGGCCCCCAGATGGGGCCCTGAGGCTCTGTCACAGCATGCCTGGTTGTGGGAAGGGGGTCTGGTCCCTGGCTGCTAGCCCCAGGTCCCCGGGCAGGCCCTTAGGCATTGGTGGTGTGCCAGTATGTGGAAGTGGGTCTGGTCCTTGACTCAAATCCTTGGGTTCTCGGTGGGGCTCTGAGGTGCTGGTGGTGTGAGTGGTTGTGGGCAGGGGTCCTGCCCCTGGCTCCATACCTCATGACCCCTGGTGGGCCCCAAGGCATTCATGGTGTGCCTGGCCCGGAACTAAGTTTTTGTCCTTTGCTTGCTTCTAAAACGGGAACTTCCTGTGGGAACCAGTACTTGAGCTGTGTGGTTGAGCTAAATTGCTGCTTTGCTGCTATTTCCCTAGGGAAGGCTTTTTGTGCAGCTCAGGGTTCAGTGGTTGACCTTATAGGTACTTACAGCTCTCCAGATACTTGGTGCACCTGGGTTGTGTAGAAACTCTGATCTGGGCCTGAGTTTTTTCATCAAACTGCACCCTATGCAATTCTGCATTCTGACCAGTCTCCTTTGAGTGGTCCTGCGCTGATTGGGGGGTGGGTTGGCTGTCCTTGCTGTGTCCCAGTGTTCTCCCTGTGCGCCAGTCTCCCCCACCGCCTGTGCTCCAAACACTTCCCATGGGACGGGCCATGCTCCAGTCCCTTGTATTGACTCACCAGCCTCTGAATAGCTCCCCTTTTTCAGCTGTTCTGGCTCCTTGCTCCTGCGTGGGTACACAGGAACACTATTAGTGGTCTTGGTGTCCTGGGGGCCACCAAAGTCCTCTTCTCCCCTTCCACCTCCAAGTAACTCCATCTGAAGGGCACAGCTGCGGCTTCTGCCAGCTCCTGCTCCATGTGCTTCAGCATTAAAGTGGCTGCAGAGAGTAGTTTTTTCTTTCTCTCTTCGTGGTTTCTCCTGCCTTCATGAACTCCGTAGGTCTCTCCTCCTCTTCCCCTGAGCTCCAGAAACCCCAGCTTGGCTGATGTTACATTTTTATAGTTGTAAATTCATAGATTTGTGGGAGAGAGTGACGCTGGGGACCATCTATTTTGCCATCTTGACCAGAAGTCCCCTCCTAACTGGTTTTGCAGCTTCTATTCTCATTTGCCTTTGGTCTGTTTTCAACACAGCAGGCAGCAGAATCCCTTAAAAATATGTCATTCTGTGTCACATCTCTTTTACAATTCTCCATTTGCTTTTCATCCTAGAATAAAACCCTAAGTCTTTATAATGAACTAAAATGCCCTGTATGATCTTGTCCTCCAGCCCATATCTCTGAAGTCATTTGCTGCTGGTCTGCTCTACTCTCACACTGCTCCCACCACTTTGGCTTCCTCGGTGCTCCTTGAGTAGGCCAGGCATGATCCCCCTCAGAGCTTTTGTATGTGGTGATCTCTGCTCGGATTGCTCCTCCCCAGGTGTTGATTTGGCTCGTGCTCTCACTTCTTTCAGGTATTGTCATTGCCACGTTGTCTGAATTGCAATCCTCCAGGCTACTGTTCCCAGCCCTGATTTTTCTCCTTAGCACTATCAATATCTATTTTGCTTATTTACGCTGTTTATTGTTCATTTTCCCCATTCTAATGCAAGCTCCGCGAGTTCCTTACTGGCAAATGATAGGCATTCAATAAATATCTGCTGAAGATATGGATGCGTTATTTTATTACACTTAACTAGACTACTTTTATTAATGCAAAAACTTATTATTTCTATGCCTGTAGACATAAGTATGGTTGCTAGAAGCTAGATCATCAATTGACATTCTGACACTTAGAGGTTTTCTGCTGGTTCATTCATACAGCAACTCCCCTTCACATTTTCTACAGTTGTTATTAGAGAGGGGTAAGTGATTCCATATTTGTTTTACACTTTAAAAATAATTTATTAATCATCCAGATATGGAGTTCTAGGTATAAATCCACCTGCTATGTGCAATGGGGATATGAAAGTAGGATCTAAACCTTCAAGAAATTTACCATGCAACATACATAAACAAGTTAGAGGGATATGAAACAGTGAAGAGCTAAAAAGACCATTAACCAAGTACTAATAGTTCATATTTGACCCTGGTCTTGAGAGAATTCTACAATGGAAATTAATCAGATACAGTCCAGTATCTAGCATTATCTATTTATAATGTGTTGCTGCAAATTTTATATGTCTCTAGTACTTGATATTGGGGTTTCCATCCATCTTTGATAACGTATTTGGTTTGACATTTCTTAATGTCACTGATGGCCTCCTTTTCTGAATTGTTGATTATTTATGGCCTGTATCGCTGGCTACTCTTGTATGATTCACTCAGGTGGAGGGGGTAATCTTGAGATTAAAAAAGTCACAAGAACAATCCCTCAAGCAGGAGGTGAGTTGTGAGGGGAACTGGACCTTTGAAGTCAGATCAGAATAGTGGGGCAGAGAGTGGGCCAGGATGTGTGGCTTCTGTTGTCTGCTCATGGGGTTGGCTTCCGTCACAGCCTTGTAAAGAATTTAAGTTTCAGTGGTTTGGATGGCTGGCCTTAGTGACAGATAAAAGCTTTTGAGACTGGGCTTTAGCAGTGGGCAGCTGAATGCATTTTGAACTTTAGTAAGCTGAGCTGACTGGCACATCTTTTAACTATAAATAATACTCGTCCTGGACTGTAGTGATGGACACCCAAGGCTAGGGTGGCCGGGGACTGGGGGGAGTTCTTTTTGAGAACTTTTATTTCTCTTTCAGTAAATTAAGCCACTTTTTAGAAGAGGCTGAATAAATTACTTAAGATATAATATTTATATAATACTTTTCATTCTTTTTAAAAATTTTATACTTTTCATTTTTTAGTTTGTTCAAGGTGATAATTTTTTTAAAAATGTGAAGCTGCTTCTGTGTCATTAGATTATTGTACCTTTTATATCAGAACTAAAGTGCAACAATTTTTGAGAGCAAAATGGATTTCTGCCTTCTAGGGGCACTATAGTTTTTATAAAATAAAAGTAGGACTTTATTTTTTGAGATTGGTGGCTTCCTGATCTGCTGACAAACTCCCCTAGAGGCAGGCTCCCTGTGTCTTTTGGATGTGTCCATAGGTTTTAAAAAAGTTTTGTTGAGATATAATTCATGTACCATACAATTTGTCCATCAGCATTTTATTTCTTTTTACTACCAAATAACATTTTATCGCTCAGATTGCCATATTTTGCTTATCCATTCATCAGTTGATGGACATTTGGAGTTGTTTCCACTTTGGGGCTATTGTGAATAATGCTTTTATGAACATCCATGTACAAGTTTCTGTGGGAACATGTGTTTTCATTTTGGGGGGACGTATCCCTAGGAATGGAATTTCTGAATCATGTGGTAGCTCTACATTTAACATTTGAGAGAGCTGCACCCAACCAGTTTTCCAAAGCAGCAGCACAATTTTACAGTTCCACCAGCAGTGTATATGGCTTCTGATTTTTCCCCAGCCTTGCCAAAGCTTGCTACTGTCCATTTTTGGGGTTTAGCCATCCCAGTAGATGTGAAGTGGTAGATGGTTTTGATTTGCATTTCTCTAATGACCAATAATGTGAAACGCCTTTTTGTGTGCTTATTGGCCACTTTTTATATAATCTTTGGAGAAATGTCTATTCAAATCCTTAGTCCATTTTTTAATTGGGTTACTTTTCTTTTTGTTGAATAGCATGCATTCCTTATATTTTTGTATGCAAATTCCTTATCAGATATATAATTTGCAAATATTTTCTCCCATTATGTGGTTACATTTTACTTTATTGATGGTGTCCTTTGAAACACCAATATTTTTAATTTTGATGAGGTTCAATTTATCTGTTTTTTCTTTAGTTGCTTGTGCTTTTATTGTCATATCTAAGAAGTTTTCATCTAATCTCAGATCATGAAGTTTTACTCATGATTTCTTCTAAGAGTTCTATAGTTTTAGCTCTTTCATTTAGATCTATGATCTGCTTTGAGTTGTTTTTTGTGTATGATGTGAAGAAGATACAACTTCATTCGCTTGTATGTAGGTTTCTGGTTGTTCCAGCCTCAATTTTGAAGTTCACTGGTTTTAGTGAGAATCAAAATACAAGGGGTCTTCAAAAAGTTCATGGAAAGATTTATATTATCTGTTAATTATCTTTTTCCACAAACTTTTTGAGGTATCCTCATTAATATATTGAAAGCACTTAGAATAGTGTATGGAGATGCATAGCAACACTGAGTATGTATTAAATATTATTATTTTATCATTTGTTGCACTAAATTATTACGATATATCACTTATCTTTCTCCCTCGGAGACTATCCTAACATTTGTACCCATGTGCCCGGTCTAGTGCCTGACAGACAGTATATGCTGAATATATTTTGTTGACTGGATGGATGATAAGCAGGCCTTCTCAGCTGAGGCAATCAGTGAGTGAAACAGTGGACAGATGCCGGTCTCAACACCGTACACTTTACTGTACTAGATTTGGATCGCAACCTAAAGTCCTTTCACACATTAGAACATGTTACTAGTGTCTGCCTTAGGGCATCCCCCCAGAGAGCAGAGCATACAACCCATGGGTGCAGATCATCCCAGAGGTCTAGAATCTCTTCAGTATACTTTTTATTCCAATGTAACCATCCCCACTTTTTGTTTGTTTTCTCTTCCCCTTGTTGCTGAGTATGAGCTCAGGGAATGGTATCCCTCTCTAATATCAGTCTAAGCCAAATCTCTTTTGCTAGATCCTTTGGCTTTCAGTGCCTAAAAGTTGAAGGTGCAAAGCTTGCTCTCAGTCCCTTTACAATCTCCATCACATTCCTTCCCTAGGTGAGCTCATCTAGTTTAATGGCTTTAAATACCATGTAAATGTTGATGACTCCCAAACCTGTTACTCTGGCCTTAACTCTTCCCTGGCACCTTGATTTACATTTCAATTGTCTACTTCATGTCTCACTTAGGTATCTAATAGCATCTCAAGCTTAATATGACCCAAACAGATTTCCCCCCACAAACATGTTCTTCTCCCAGCCTTCCTCATCTCAGTATATGGCCTCATAATATTCCTCAGTTACTAAAGTAAAAAATTCAAGATCCGTCCTTGATTCCTCTTTCTCCTTCCCTTATTTACCTGGCAGATTCTATTGAATCTATCTTCAAAATATGCCAGCAACTGATCGCTTCTCACCACCTCCAGTGCTTGCACCTGAGGGCCAGCTGCCATCTATTTGTACACGGTCTAATGCAGTAGTCTCCGACTGCTCTCTTCCACCCCTGCCTCTCCTTAGTTCCATCCTCTTCATAATAGTCTAGAAGATCTGTTTAAAAATATAAATTAGATCATGCTACTCCCCTTTTTCAAACAATGGATTTCAATCATGTGAAAATACTATCCAAATTTGTTACCGTGACCAACCCAACTTTTTTGATCCTGTCATTTAAGCAACAGGATGAGAAAAGCTGAGATTTCTACCAAGTACAAATATGCAATAATACGAGATTTCAAAGTGAGCTGCCAGTTGCCTATATCCAGATTTTCATAGGAAATGAATACAAACCTCTTCTATAACTTTTGAAATTCTTTGATAAAATAAAAGGGTAGACATAGTCAACAAGAGAGGATTTTGTGAGGATAAGTATTTATAATTCTGTGCTATGTATCCCATTCCATGTCCTACTGAGAAGGACAAGGAATTCCTCCCCCCACCTCAAAACTAGTGGTGGTTGGGAGCTTCCATGGGTTCACTCACAAAGCTTACTGGGTTATTTCTTCAGCTGGGAGGTATAGTGGACTGGGGTCTTGCTTCTGCCTGGGGGATTTAGAAGACAGACAGACTGACTGGCTAAATTTGGGAGCAGAGTTAAGAGTGTGTGGCTACTTTAGGACTATTGGGGTAGGACTAAGAGGCCATCTGGGGGCCCTAAGGGAGAGAGCATGTGTGCGAGCACGTCTTGGGACCTGACTGATAGGGCTGCCTCCTAGGATGTGGTAGTTCCAGCAGCAATTTGTTGGAAAATGCCTAGGAGTTGAGGAAGGAATCACAAGAAATCACCCAAAATAGACATGCTTTTTCTTCAGTGAAGAAAACTGCGGGAAAGAGACCCCAGTAGAAATCCTCCAGAGCTCTGAAAGTTCCCCATGAGTGAGAAATACAGCTCCAAACATTTGGCAGGCCTGGAAAGCACAAAGTCAGGTTATTTTGGCACTAGTCCAAATAAGACCCTTCCTGGACCTTTCCCATTTTCCCTCTGTATTAGCCAATCTCAGTGGGGCTGAAGCTGTCGTTAGGTGGTTATTAGTATTCATAAACTGAACTGGAATTTCCAGTTTCTGATTTGAGGCTGTTTTGTGATTTGAAGTCATCTTGGGACACTCTGCTTGATAAGAGTGAAAAGAAAAGGCATGTCGCTTGCTGAAGCTCTTATTCTTTGGCAGGAGAAGATCTCCCCTCTGAACAAAGCTTGAAAAAATAGTGAGAGAATGAGTTAAATTATGATTTGGTAATATTAAAAGTGTGCCCGGTTATACAGACCAAAAACTCTACTTGCTCGGGCCCCTCAGACCACATATCATCTGAGAAATCTCCCAACATACAGATCTAAAGGAGCAACTTTTCCCTCTCTAGCCATTTTCCAGCAATCTTACTCTTTTATTTCATCAAAGAACTAATTACTATCTGAGTATATTGTTTCTGTGTGTGCTGTTATCACTTACTTCCTACTGGGCTGCAAGTTCCACAAAAGCAGGAAACTTACCTATTTCATTTACTGCTACATCCCCAGTGACTAGAACAGTGCCCAGCAAATACAAGTGCTCAATAAATATTCGTCGAGTGAATGAATGAATGAAAACAGTGAGAAACGTAGATCTGAGAGTGAGCTAAATGCATATTTACTTTTAATTTCAATGAATCTCTCTTTTTATTGTGGATTATTAATTTAAAAATTTTAACATTTACTTGTACATATTTGTGGGGTACAATGTGTTGTTTCAATACATGCATAAGCTGCACAGTGATTCACTCAGGGTAGATAGAATACTTTTGTACCCATTAGTCCACCACTTCTCCTTTCTCTCCATCCTCCTCCTGGCCTCTGGTAGCTGTTATTCTGCTCTCTACTTCTATGAGAACCACTGCTTTTTTTTTTTTTTTTTCTTAAGATTCCACATATGGGTGAGACCATGCGGTATTTGTCATTCTGTGCCTGACTTACTTCACTTAACATAATGGTTTCTAGTTCCATCCATGGTGCTGCAAATGACAGGATATCATTTCTTTTTACAGCTGAATAGTATCCCATTATGTATACATATCACAGTTTTTTATTTATACATTCGTCTGTTAATAGGCATTTAGGTTGATTCTGTCTCTTGGCTATTGTGAATACCATTGTGATGAACATGGGAGTGCAGGTGTATTTTGACATATGGATCATTTCCTTTGGGTATATACCCAGTAGTGGGGTAGCTGGGTTGTAAGGTAGATCTATTTCCAGTTCTCTGAGGAAACTCCAAGCTGTTTTCCACAATGGTTGTACCAGTTTGCATTCCCACCAACAATGTAGGAAGGTTCTCTTTTCCCCACATCCTTGCCAACATTTGTTATTTTCTGTCTTGTTGATAATAGCCATTCTAACTGATGTGAGATAATATCTCTTCATTGTTTTAATTTGAATCTCCTTGATGCACTTCTTCATTCAAGAAATGTCTGTTCAGGTTCTTTGCCCACTTTTATATTGGTTTATTTGTTTTTTTGTTGTTGTTGAGTTGTGTGAGTTCCTTGTATATTCTGAATATTAGCCCCTTATCTGACGTGTAGTTCCCAAACACCTTCTCTTATTTTGTAGGTTGTTTCTTTACTTTGTTGATAGTGTCTCTTTCTGTGCAGAAGCTTCTCAGTTTAACAAAAGTCCCATTTATGTATTTTTTCTTTAGTTGCCTATGCCTTTGTAGTCTTGCTCAAAACAGTATAGCCCCCTCACATTTTTGTGTAGTGTTTCTCCTGTGTTTTCTTCTAGTAATAATTTGTGGTCTTAAGTTTAGGTCTTTAATCCATTTTGAATTTATTTCTGTGTATGGTAAGAGGGAGGGGTGTATTTTCAATCTTCTGCATGTGGATATCCAGTTTTCCCAGCACTATTTATTAAAGAGGCTTTCTGTCCTTTCCCCACTGTATATTCTTAGCACCTTTGTCAAAAACCAGTGGCTGTAAGTGCATGGGTTTATTTTGGGGCTCTCTATTCTATTCCATTGATCTGTTTGTCTATTTTTATGCCAGTACCATGGTGCTTTGGTTATTACAGCTTTATAGTATACTTTGAAGTCAGGAAGTGTGATGACTCCAACTTTGCTCTTTTTGTTCAAGATTGCTTTAGCTATACAGGGTCTTTCGTGGTTTCATACAAATTTTTAAAATCTTTTTTCTGTTTCTGTGAAGAATGGCATTGGTATTTTGATAGGGATTGCATGTAATGTGTAGATTGCTTCAGGTAAGGTGGACATTTTGATAATGTTAATTCTTCCAACCCAAGAACATGGGATATCTTCCCATATATTTGTGTCCTCTTCAATTTTTTTCACCAAGATTTTATAGTTTTTGTTGTAGAGGTGCAGTGGACAGAATGCCTCCCCAAAGTTACTGGAGTTTAATCCCTACTGTGACTGTAAAGAGGGTAACAAATCTTATTATGGTAATTGAAAGGTGGGCCTTGAAAAGGTGATTAGATTCTGAGCACTATGTCCTAATGAATGGATTAATGATGGTGGTCACGGGCATGGTTCTGAGGGCTTTAAAAGGAGAGCATGTGAGAGTCTCTCTCTCTCTGCTTCTGTCATCTTACAATGTGATACTCTGTGTCACTGTTACCATCAATAAGGCCTTCACCAGATGTGTTCTCTGAATTTAGGACTCCCCAGCCTCTGAATCTCTAGTGATAAATTTTGTTTTCTTACAGATCACCCAGTTTCAGATATTTATGTTATAAGCAGCAGAAATTGACTAGTACAAGAAATATTTTACCTTCATTAATTTTACTTCTAGGTTTTTTTTTTTTTATAGCTATTGTGAATGGGATTACTTCCTTAATTTCTTCTTCAGCTATTTTGTCATTGGCACATAGAAAAGTTACTGATTTTTGTGTGTTGATTTTGTATCCTGCCACTATACTGAATTCATTTATTAGTTCTAGTAATTTTTTGATGGATGCCTTAGGGTTTTCTATGTATAGGATCATGTCTTCCACAAATAGGCATAGTTTGAATTCCTCCCTACCAATTTGTATGCCTTTATTGCCCTCTCTTCCCTTATTCTAGCACTGGCTAGAACTTCTGCTAATACATTGAATAAGAGTGAGGAAATGTGGCATCCTTGTCTTGTTCCTGATCTTAGAGGAAAAGCCTTCAATTTTTGTCCATTCTGTATGATATTAGCTGTGGGTTTGTAATATATGGCCTTTATTGTGTAGAGATACATTCCTTCTATACTGAGTTTGTTGAGTGTTTTTATCATACAGTGGTGTTAGATTTTACCAAATGCTTTTCTGCATCTATTTAAATGATCATATGTTTTTTCCCTTTATTCTGTTGATGTGGTGTATCACGTTTATTGATTTGTATATGTTGAACCATCCTTGCATCCGTGGGATCATGGTGAATGATTTTCTTAATGTGTTGTTGGGTACTGTTTGCTAGTATTTTATTGAGGATCTTTGCCTCTGTGCTAATTAGAGATATTAGTCTGTAGTTTTCTTCGTTTGTTGTATCTTTTTCTGGTTTTGGTATGAGGTTAACGTTGGCATTGTAGAATAAGTTTGGAAGTATTCCCTCCTCTTCAATTTATTGGAAGAGTTTGAGAAGAATTGGTATTAGCTCTTTAAATGTTTGGTAGAATTTGACAGTAAAGCCATCTGGTCCTGGGATTTTCTTTGTTGGGAGATATTTGTTACTGCTTCAATCTCATTACTTGTTATTGATATGTTTAGGTTTTATAGTTCTTCATGGTTCAACCTTGTAAGTTGATGTATCCAAATATTTATCCATTTCTTCTAGGTTTTCCAGTTTGTTTTCATATAGTTCATAGTTGGATTATTAATTTTAATACAGCTATACATTTATGCTGTAGTGGTAACTTTCACATAATCTGTATAACTAATTTTCTGAACTCTTTTATGACAAAGTCACAATCCAAAAGAATATTTTAACATTAAAAAAAAGTTTTAAAAAAATGTGGAAAAGACAATTTTGAAGTATTAAACAGTAAACATTTGAATATATTTTTATTCAGGAAAATATTTTTTAAAACAAGATGGTAAACTAGAGGATCCCATCCCACATTACCCCACAAAAACAACAATTTAACAACTACACAACTGCTCACTGTTGAGCTCCAGAATACAATTAAGAAGCTGTAGCCACCAAGAGGATCACAAAAAAGTAGCATGGCTACATAAAAAGTGTAGAAATCATTCTACCTGTGTCAGCCCTTTCCCTTACTTGGCAGAGCTCAGTGCCAAGAGTCATACCCTCAGCTGCAACCTCCCCCCATGAGGGAGAAGGAGAACAGAAGGACCCCAGTGGCTTTAACTACTGAGACACCAATAGTCCTTTTTGCCACCATAGACACCTGCAGCTTTTTCCACTGAGGACCCCTTCAGTTTTCTCAAAGCTGATCCCAGGTGCCCAAAGTCCATACCCTGTGATCCCTCTCTACCTCCCAGGGCCAAAGCCCGCACCACCCTGGAGCTAGAGCCACCAATGCCCCATCCCTAACCACAGCTGCTGTGTCCTACCCAGCCAGTGCTCTCAAACTTGCCAATATCTGAAGGTCTTTCCCCACCAAAGCCAGTTTGTAGATTCTGGAAAAGGTGACTACTTCAAATGTGCATACATCAACACAAGGCCACAAGGAACATGAAAAATCAAGGAAACATGACACCACCAAAGGAACACAATACATTTTCATTAACTGACCCCCCAAAATTGGAGATCTACAACTTGCCTGGCAAAGAATTCAAAGTAATTATTTGAAAGAAGTTTAGCAAACTACAAGAAAACATAGACAACACAACAGTATTAGGAAAACAATACATAAACAAAGCAAAATGTTCAACAAAGAAATAGAAATCATTAAATAGAATCATATAGAAATTCTGGAGCTGAAGAATATGATGAATGAAATGAAGAATGTGATGGAGAGCCTCAATAGCAGACTCAATCAAGCATCAGAAAGAAACTGCAAACTTGAATAAAGGTCATTTGAAATGATCCAGTGAGAGGAGAAAAAATTAAACACAGTGAAGAAAGCCTATGTGATTTATGGAACACCATCAAGCAAGCAAATATATACATTATGGGAGTCCAAGTAGGAATATATATAGAGAGAGAAAGGGGCAGAAAGCTTACTTAAAGAAATAATTGCTAAAAGCTACCCCAATCCTGGGAGGAAAATAGAAATTCAGATTCATGAACTCCAAAGTACCCTGAGAAGTTTTAATGCAAAGAAGACTGCACCAAGACACATTATTAAAAAATTGTCAAAAATCTAGATCAAAGAGATAATTTTGAAATCAGCAAGAATAAAGCTACTTGTCTCATGAAGGGGAACTCTCATAATACTATTTACAAATTTCTCAGCAAAAGCATGGCAGACCAGGAGAGTATGGGATGATATATTCAAAATACTGACAGAAAAATTCTGCCAGCTGAGAATAGTATATTCCACATAATTATCCTTTAAAAATGAAGGAGAGATAAATCCTTTCAGGCAAATAAAAACTGAGGGAGTTTATCACCAGTAGACCTGACTAGTAAGAAATGCTTATGGGAGTTCTTCAAATGGAAATAAAAACATGCTAAACAGCAATGCAAAGGCATATGAAAGCATAAATATTACTAGTAAGAGTAAATATATAAACACATACAAAATAATGTAACATTGTAATAGTCGTGTGTAAATTACTTTTAACCCTAATATAAAGTGAAAAGATAAAAATTTGTTAATGGACACATAATATAAAAAGAAGCAAACTCTGACTGCAAAAGCACAAAGTGTGTGTGTGGGAGTAAATGTGTAGAATTTTAGTACACAATTGAAACTTAGTTGTTATCAACGTAAAATAGATAGATATAACTACAAGGTATTTCATACAAGGTTTAAGCTACTGATGAAGAAAAAATAAACCTATAATAGATACAAAAAAGATAAAGAGAAAAGATTCAAAGCAAACCACTATAAAAATTTTCAAATAGCAATTTAAGACAGCCAAAGAGTAAGAGAGGAATGAAACCACTGCAAAAGAAAATCAACAAAATGGCAATAGTAAGTCCTCACCTATCAATTACTACTCAAATGTAAATGAATTAAATTCCCAAATCCAGAAGCTTAGAGTTGCTTGATGGATTAAAAGAAAACCAGCAAGATCCAGAGATATGCCGTATACAAGAGACTCACTTTAAGTTTAAAGACAAATGTAAGTTGAAAGTAAAGGAAGAGAAAAATATATTTCATGCAAATGGTAACCAAAAGAAAGCATGGGTGGTTATAATTATATCAGACAAAATAGATTTTAAGTCTAAAACTGTGTCTAGAGACAAAGAAGTCATTACACAATGATAAAAGGGTCAATTCAACAGAAAGACACGATGATTATAAAAATGTATGCAACTGAACATCTAAATATATAAAGCAAATGATAGTTCTGAAGGGAGAAATTGAAAGCAATACAGCACTACTAAGGGACTTCAATATCTGGCTTACAGTAATGGATAAAGCATCGAGACAGTAATGCAATAAAGAAATTGTTGACTCAAACAACACTATAGACTAAATGTACCTTTAGCACCTAACAGCAGCAGAGTACACATTCTTCTTAAATGCACATGACACATTCTCTAGAATAAATCACATCTTAGGTCACAAAACAAGTCTTAACAAACTTAAGAAAACTGAAATTATTCCAAATATTTTTTTGGACAACAAAGTACTGAAACTAGAAATGAATAATATTAAGAAAACAGGAAAAATCACAAATACATGGAAATTAAACAACACACTCTTGAATAACCATAGGGTCAAAGGGGATATCAAAAGGGAATTTAAAAAGTACCTTAAAGCAAATAAAAACAAAAAATAACATAGAAACACTTTGGGAAACCAGCATTAGAAGGATATTTATAGTGATAAACACCTGCGTTAAAAGAAGAAATATCTCAAACAATCTAACTGTACACCTTAAGGAACTAGAAAAAGAAGAACAACCTAATCCCAAAGTTAGCAGGAGGAAGGAAATAATAAAGATTTGAGCAGAAATAAATCCAATAGAGATAGAATAATGATAGGAAAAAATCAACAAAACTAAGAATTGTTTTTTAAAAAGATAAACAAAATTGATAGACCCTTAGTTAGACAAACTAAGAAAAAAAGAGAGAAGACTCAAATAAATAAATCAGAAATAACAGAGTAAACATTACAACAATTCCTCAGAAATAAAAAGAATCATAAGAGACCTCTATGAACAATTATACAGCAACAAATTGGATAACCTAGAAGAAATGGATATATTCCAAAAAACATATAACCTGCCAGAACTGAACCAAGAAGAAATAGAAAGCCTGATCAGAACAATAACAAACAAGGAAATTGGATCAGTAATCAAAAACCTCCAAACAATGGAAAGCCCAGGACCAGGTGACTTTCTGGGTGAATTCTGTCAAATATTTAATAAGAATTCATACCAGTCCTTCTTAAACTCTTCCAAAAAATAGAAGAGCGAACACTTCCAAACTCATTTTATGCAGCTTGCATCATTCTGATACCAAAACTAGACAAAGAAACTATAAGAACAAAAAACTACATAGATGCTAAACAGATGAATATAGATGCCAAGATCCTCAATAAAAGACTAGCAAGCAGAATTTAACAGCACATTAGTGGATCAATACCAAGATCAAGTGAGATTTATCTCAGGATGCAATAACGGTTCAATTTATACAAATCAATCAATGTAATACTCCACATGATCACATAAACACATGATCATCTCAGTAGATGCAGCAAAAACATTTGACAAAGTTCAACATCAAAGTTGATCACAATTAAAACTCTCAACAAAATAGGTATAGAAGAAAATTACCTCAACACATAATAAAGGCCACATATAAAAAGCCCACAGCTAACATTATAATCTATGAAGAAAACTGACAGCTTTTTCTCTAAGATCCGAGTATGCCCACTCTCACTACTTCTTTTCAACATAGTACTGGAAATCTGAGCCAGAATAATTAGACCAAATAAATAAACAAATAAATAATAAAAATAAAGAAAGAAATAGAAATCATCCAAATCAGAAAGGAAGAAGTATAATCATCTTTGTTTGCAGGTAGCATAATCATATATGTAGAAAACCTCAAAGACTCCACAAAAAACTGTTAGAACTAATAAATGAACTTAGTAAAGTTGCAGGACACAAAATTGGCGTAAAAAATCAGTCATGTTTCTACAGAAACAACAAACTATCTGAAAAAGAAGTTAAGAAAACAATTCCATTCACAATAGTGTCAAAAAGAATAAAATACTTAAGAAAAAATCCTAACCAAAGTAATGAAAGATTTGTACAATGAAAATTATAAAACACTGATGAGGAAAATTAAAGACAACATAGATAAATCAAAAGATATCCTGTGTTCATGGATTGGAAGAAAAAATGTCAATACTACCCATAGTGACTTACAGACTCAATGAAATCCCTATCAAAATTCCAATGGCATTCTTTACAGAAATAAAATAAAAACAATGCTAAAATTATTTGGAACCACAGACACACACACAAAACAAATAACCAAAGCAATCTTTAGCAAGAAGAACAAACTGGAGGCGTCACACTTCCTGACTTCAAAATATATTATAAAGCTACAGTAATTAAAATGGTATGGCACTGGCATAATAACAGATATACAGACCAATGTAACAGAGAACTCCAAAATAAGTCCACACATCTATGGCCAGTTGATCTTCAACAAGAGTGCCAAGCACACACAATGGGGAAAGGACAGTCTCCTCAATAAACGGTGTTGGGAAAACTGGACATTCACTTTCAGAAGAAAGAAACTGGATACTATCTTACACCATATAAAGAAATCAACTCAAAATGACTTAAAGACTTAAATGTAAGACCTGAAATTTTAATTATAAAGCTATTAGAAGAAAATACTGGAAAAAATCTTTTTGACATTGGTCTGGGCAAAGATTTTTAGTATACGACACAAAAAGCACAGGAAAGAAAGGCAAAATAGACAAGTGGGACTGCATCAAACTAAAAAGCTCTGCACAGCGAAGAAAACAATCAGCAGAGTGGAGGGGCAACCTATGGATTGTAAGAAAATATTTTTCTCCCAATCCATACCACATATCTGATAAAGGATTAATGTTCAAAATATATAAGGAACTTATACAACTCAATTGCAAAACAAAACAAAACAAAACCCAAAAAACCTGGTTTAAAAATGAGCAAGGGCCTGAATAGGCATTTTTCTAAGTAAGCCAAACAAATAGACAGCAAGTGTATGAAACTGTGTTCATTGTCACTAATCATTAGGGAAATGAGAAATGAAACCACAAGAAGATATCAGCTCACACCTGTTAGAAAAAAGACAAGAGATAATAAGTGTTGGTGAGGATATGGAGAAAAGAAACACCTGCACACTGTACACCCATTATGGGAAACAGTATGGAGGTTCTCCAAAAAATTAAAAATGTTCCTATCATATGTCCCAGCAATGCCACTCTTGGTTGTATATTCAACAAAAATGAAATAAGTATCTCAAAGAGATTTCTATACTCCCACATTCATTGAAACATTATTCACAATAGCCAAGATATGAAAATGACCTAAAAGGATAAATTAATAAAGAAAATGTGGTATATATATATATATATATATATATATATACACACAATGAAATGTTATTCAATCCTAAAAAGGGAGATCCGGCCATTTGCAACAACATGGATGAATCTGGAGGACATTACATTAAGTGAAATATTCCAGACACAGAAAGATAAATGCCACATGATCTCACTTATATGTGGAATCTAGAATAATCAAAGTCACTCTCCATCTAGAAGCAGGCAAGGAGAGCATGTGTAGGGTCCTAGGCAGGATCCAAGGGCATCAGGTAAGGAGAGCACACCTAAAGTCCTAGACAGAAGCCAAGAGCAGACTCTTCTGCCCAGGAGAAGGCAAGAGGCAGAGTATACATGGGATTGTAGGCAGAAGCAAGGGAAGATCCCTCCACCAGGAAGCAGGTAAAGAGAGCACACCTGGTGTCCTAGGCAGGAGCTGAGGGCATCATCCCCTACCTGGAAGCAGGCAAGAGAGCATGCCAAAAACACAACTTCAGCATGAGTGGTCTAATGCAGCCACTGCCACAGTCATGGCTGCTGCAAAAGTGTCTCAGTGTCACAGCAGTAGCCACAGCCACCATGCAGACAGCTCAGCAGACACTCAACTGCATTGACACAAGGAGAGTCACCAATGGAGACCAGAAAAAGACAAGGACGTCTCTATCCTCAAAGCTCACTCCACACTAATAGAAGAAGCAACTGCTGTATCCAGATGACCAGACATCAATGCAGAGATACTAGAAACATGAAAACAAAACAAAACAATACAACAACAACAAAAAATGACACCTCCAAAAGAATACAGTAATTCTCAAATACCAGACCCTATAGAGCAGGAAACCCTTGAAGTGACTGAAAAGGAATTCCAAGCAACAATCTTATGGAAACTTGCTGAGATACAAGAAGACTCAGTTAGACAACATAATGAAATGAGAAAAAAATCCAGGATATGAAGGAGGAAATTTACAAAGAGATTAATTCTTTAAAAAAGAATGTAGCAGAACTCATGGAACTAATTCACTCAATGAAATAAAAAACACAACTAATAGCTTAAGCAGCATGCTAGAACAAACAGAATTTCTGATCTTGAAGATAATCTTTTTGAAATAACTCAGGAGGAAAAAAAAAGAAAAAAGAATTTTAAAAAATGAAGAAAATCTAAGAGAGCTAGCAGACAATCTTAAGTGCACAAACATTTTTATCATGGGTGTTCAAAAGGGGAGGAGAAAAGAAAAAGCATGGAGAACCTATTCAATGAAATAATAAGAGAAAACTTCCCAGGTATAGGGAGAGACAAGGATCTTCAGATCCGGGAGGCTCAAAATCCCCAAAAAGATTGAACCCAAAAAGGTCTTCTCCAAGACACATGATAGTCAAATTGGCAAAGCTCAAAGACAAAGAGAGAATCTTAAAAGAAGCAAGAGAAAAGCATCAAGGATCTTTAAGGGAACATCTATAAGGGATCTTTAAGAAAAGCATCTATAAGGGAGTTCCCATCAGACTAACAGCAGACTTCTCAACAGAAACTCTACAGGCTGGAAGAAAATGGGATGATATATTCAAAATACTAAAAGAAAAAAATCTGCCAGCCAAGAATACTATACTCAGCAAGGCAATCCTTCAGAAATGAGGGAAAAATAGTGTATTTTCCAGACAAAGAAAAACATGGGAGTTTACCACCACACAACCAGCCCTACAAGAAATCCTCAAGGAAGTCTTGCATTTGGAATAAAAAAAATGATCATCACTACCACAAATACACAAGAAAGAACAAAACCCACTGGTAGAACAAAAATGCAAACAAGAAAGAGAAACTAAATTTTACCATTACAAGAAACCATAAGACTATGTAAGAATGCCCTTGCTTTATTTCTGATTTTAGTAATTTCAGTCTTCTCTCTTTTTTTCTTGGTCAGTCTAGATAAAGGTTTGCAAGTTTTTATTGATCTTTTTAAAGAATCAGCTTTTGGTTTTGTTGATTTTCTTTGTTGTTTTTTAATTTCCTATTTCATATTTTTCTGTTTTAATCTTTGTTATTTCCTACTTATATGTGCATTTAGGTTTAGCTTGTTCTTCTTTTTCTATTTTCTTAAGGTAGAAGTTTACATTACCTATTTGAGATTTTCTTATTGTTATCATAGGTATTTACGTGTATAAATTTTCCTGTAAGCACTGCATGAGCCCTGCATCCTGCAAACTTTGATATGTTGCACTTTGATCTTTATCTCAAAGTACTATGTAATTTCCCTGTGATTTTTCATTTTACCCATTGTTTATTTAGGAGAATGTTGTTTAATTTCCATACATTTTTGAATTTTCTAAATTTCCTTCTGTTATTATGGTCAGAGAACATATCTTCTATGATTTTAGTCTTTTTAAATAAATTAGGACTTGTTTTGTGGCCAAAAATAAATTTTAAAAAAGAAAGAAAAATAAATCAATGAAAAAATAAATATAATAATCAAAGTCATAGAAGTAGAGAGTAGAATAGTGCTTGCCAGGGCTGAGACAAGAAGGAAATGGGAAGATGTTGGTCAAGGGGGACAAAGTCACTAGAGACCTAGAATGCAGTAAAGTGAATATGTAACATACAGTAATAATACTTTATGGTATACTTGAAATTTGCAAGAAAGGTAGGTCTTACGTATTCTCACCAAACACACAAAAACTTCATAGTAACCATATGAGGTGATGAATATGTTAGAATTTTTCCTTTTCTTCCTTTTTTTTTTTTTTTTTTTTTTTTGATTTTTCAACATGACCTCCTAGGGATCTCTTTGTAATATTGATGTGAGAGGACAGGACTTATCTATGCCTGCAAGCTATGGTCTCTCTATGGTGTGGTGGACAGACTGTAAGGTGTCCCCCCAAGACCCTCAACCCTGGTATTGGGTCTTTGTGTAACCCCCTTTCTTTGAGTGTTGATGGGGACTGTGATTTGCTTCTAGGCAATAGTATATGGCAAAGGTGATAGGATATCACTCCCGTGGTTGTGTTATGTTACTTAAAACTCCCTTTAGAGACTCCTTGTTGTCTTGATGAAGTAAGCAGCCAGTTGGAACAGCTCACTTGGCTGTGGGAGGCCTCTAGAATCCAAGGGTCACCTCCAACTGGCACCCAGCAAGAAGCAAGGGCCTTCAGTCTTGCTTCTGAGGGCCCCTCAACCACAGAGAAATAAATTCTCTCACTAGAAACACAAAACTGGTTTAAACCATTATCAGTCACTTACACCTGAGGGTCCATGAAGGATTTAGGTAGAAAAAATTGGGGTGGAAAGGCAGACTGAGTTATTTGATTTTTGAAGTGATGGCTGCTCAAAAGTAAGACTAGGTGTGTAACAGGTACACTCAGCTGAGACAGACTTCTCTGGTATCAGTATTTTTTTTAGGTATCTCCCTATACTTGTTGTCTAGATACCTAAAGTCTTGAGAATGACCTGATGGCAAGAGAATTCACATGGTCCAAGGGTGTAATAAGAAGAATGGAACTCAGTCACAGAGATACTGAAAAATCCTCTGCACTGATGCTAACCATGGCAGCATGCAGGCAAAACCAGAGAGGGCAACTCAGGGGCAGACAGTGGGCGTAGTGGTAACTGAGCCCAGAGGAAATTTGCATCCTCTTTGTGCTGAGAGCACACCTTTCCTCCCTAACCTGAGTGTCCTCCGCTCCAAGTGAGCTCTGGCTCAGATGCAGAGCCTGACCACTCTTCTCACATTCCCAGGAAAGATTGGAAAAAAGACTGTGGGTGGGAGCAGAGAGAAGGCCAGGGACCAAGTCACCTGGGTTGTGACTGGAGGAGGGGTCAAAATGCAGCTGGCACTGACAGTGTTGTTCATGCTGCTCTACATCCTGCTGTGTCTCCTGGGGATCTTGTCTAATGGCTTCATTGTGCTGGTGCTGAGCAGGGAGTGGCTGCGATATGGCAGGCTGCTTCCCTTGGATAGGATCCTCATTAGCTTGGGTGTCTCCCGCTTCTTTCTGCAGTGGGTGGGAATGGTGCACAACTTTTACTTCTTCCTCTGCCCGGACGAGTACTCCGTGGGTTTCACCCGACAGTTTATTGCTCTGCCCTGGGACTTCCTGAACTCAGCCTCCTTCTGGTTTGGCACCTGGCTCAGCGTCCTCTTCTGTATGAAGATTGCTAACTTCAACCACCCGACCTTCCTCTGGCTGAAGTGGAGGCTCCCGGGGTTGGTGCCCTGGCTCCTGTTGAGCTCTGTCCTGATTTCCTTCATTGTAACTCTGCTCTTCCTTTGGGGGAACCATAGTGTGTATAAAGAATTCTTAATTAGAAAGTTTTGGGGGAACATGACTAATAAGCAATCTAAAAAGAGTATGGAAATTTACTATTTTGTGCCCCTGAAACTTGTCACGTCGTCAATTCCTTGCTTTGTTTTTCTGGTCTCAACCGCACTCTTGATTAGTTCTCTAAGGAGACACACCCGGAGAATGCAGCACAGTGCCAGCAGCCTGCAGGACCCCAGCACCCAGGCTCACACCAGAGCTCTCATGTCCCTCATCTCCTTCCTCGTTCTTTATGTTCTGTCTTTCCTGTCCCTGATCATTGAGGCTTCAGCCTTTGTCCCCGTACAGAAAGAGTGGTACTGGCCATGGCAAATTTCAATCTACCTGTGCACATCTGTCCATCCCTTTATCCTCATCATCAGCAACGTCAAGTTCCGAGTCACGTTCAGGCAGCTACTTCTGGTGGCCAGAGGCTTCTGGATGGCTTTGGTGGCCCAGGAGAGACTCAGGTGAGGATGACCGAACTGCTGCACACCTACACGGAAACGTCTCCATAGGCAGATGACTACTGGATCATGTTGTGGGGTTCCTTCTCTGGGAAGGAGACAAGAGAAGAAAATCCGGGAACTCTCTGAATGTGCTTCCTTTCCTTGGGATACTAATAAAATGTAGTCCCATGGATCTCAGAGAGCCAGTGTTGTCCAGAAGTTCAGAATATAAGATTTTATAGTACTCTTTCTGTTTGCATCTCCTTTGTTATCTGGAAGTCTTCAGTTAAAAGTGGATTAACTGTATCATCTTATCTCAACTGCCTTCTAGGAGTTAAAATGTTTGTGTCTGCAATTGAACTAAGATATGGATGGGGAAACAACCTTCTTGAGAACAATGTAATACTTATTACAAGAGCCCCAAGAAACAGGTAATTGTAATAGACAGGGACTAGGGCTGTGTGTTCTAATTGCCTTTCACTGTATAGAGGTTTTTTTTTTTCCCTTGCCAAACTTGGATAATTTGGTTTTAATTTTATTAAGGTTGCTGGAAGTTTTCTTTATGCCACCTCATCTTTTTTATCAGTATTTCCATTGTTTTGCCTTTGATTTTTGGTTCTCTGAAGTCTGAGTGGCAGCAAGACTTTTTCCATATTTATTATTCCTTTAGAAAAAGACGATTTGTGACTTTCTCCTTTTTCAGATTGTCTCTGGGACTTTTGCTTTTCTTCAAGCAAATGTCACAAATTCATATCTGCCTTGAATAAACATGTAGTTTTTATTCTGAAGAACAGACTTGAGAATTTCACTTAGTTTGTGTCTAAAAACTATTTTAAATTCTTTTAAAAAGTCATCCTATTAAATTTTATGTTTAAATATTGTTTCAAAATTACTTACTCTAATTACTATGCTAATGTTTTTAGAAATAATTTTGGGAAAAAATTTAATTAGAGATTGGCGCCTCTAAGGCAAGGTTAAAAGTTTTTGCTAAAAGGCATCAATGTGCAAATTTTAGAGACTAGCTTGCAACTAGATTCCTGATAGGGAGAAATTTTAATCTCTGAGAGTGAAAAGTAAGTTCTTGATTGATTAGGGTATATGCTGCTAAGTGGATGCATGCTCATAAACTATAATCTTTTGGCAAATGTCTCTACATTTTTAATTTAAGCATTTATTTTTTAAGTAGGTAACATTTTGCATGGTTAAAAATTCAGAATGTATTAAACAGCAAATATATATATAATCTCCCTCCTACCTGTTCCCTTATGAGACATTTTTATAAGCTTTATGTCTGTCCTTCTAGAGATATTTTATTCTATACCAGAAAGCCGCTAATGCTTAACTAATAAACCAATCAACTAATTTACATACTGGTGTATTCTATATCGGTAACCAATTAGCTAACCAATTAAATAACTTATTAATCATTTTGTCTCCGTGTCTTTCTGTACAAATGGTTGTACACTATGTGCACTGTTCTGCTCCTTGCTCTTGCCATTTAACAATACATCTTGGAAATGTTCATATGTGGGCATATATAGTATTTTTGACTTTTTTTTTTGGCATGTATGTACAAGAATTTTTTTTTTTTTTTTGTCATTTTTTCGTGACCGGCACTCAGCCAGTGAGTGCACCAGTCATTCTTATATAGGATCCGAACCCGCGGCGGGAGCGTTGCCGCGCTCCCAGCGCAGCACTCTACCAAGTGCACCACGGGCTTGGCCCTACAAGAATTTTTTTAACTAGTCATCTGTGGTCATTTAGGTTACTTCTTATCATTTTCTATTAATAATGTTGCAATAAATAATCTACATATGTAATTTTGCACATATGCATATTAATATAGAATAAATTCCATGAAATGGAATTACTGGGTCAAACGGTATGTGCATTCTTAATTTTGACAGATATTGCCCTCCATAGGTTTGCATAAATTTACCTTTTCACCAGTAATTTATGCGTTCTTATTTTCATACTTTATTTTTTGCCAGTGTGTTATGTAAAAAAAATGGCATATTAGTGTAGTTACAATTTGCATGACTCTTATGAGTGTTTATCATTATTTTACATATTTACAGCCATTTGCGTTTACTTTCTGTGGACAGTTTAGATATTTTTTTGATTTGGTTTTTGGCCTTTTATTGGTTTGCAGGAGTACTTTATATCTTAGAGAAAACAGCTCTTAATTTGTGATATGAGCAGCAAAACACTCCTCCACTCCTCAGTGTTTTTATTTTAATTTTTCTCGATTCTAATACTAATTTTAAAAACTTTTTTATTCTGAGGTAATGATAGGCTTACAGGAAGTTGCAAAAATAGTAGAGAGTCCTATGTACCCTTTCCCCAGCTTCCCCCAGTGGTGAGACATTGGTGCACTACTGATAGAGTCTACATATTTTATTTAGTTTTAACTATTTTTTTAACTTATCATTTTTGTGTGTGGGTGTGTGTGTAGTTCTACACAGTTTTATTCCATGTATAGATTTGCATAACCATAATCAATATATGGAAACCTTCCGTTACCACAAAGAACTCCTTCACGCTGCCTCTGTGTACTGGTACCAATCCCCCACCTTACCCTTCATGTTTTAGTTTGTTTTTACTTCTTTAATTGTGGCTTTTACCATGCAGATATTTTTGCTGATTCTCTAAAATAAATGCCTTTTGGGATTTTGTGTCATAATTAGAAGGCATTTCTCACTTTGATATCATAAAAATGTTCTCTTGTATTTTCTTTTAGTACTTTCATTTTTATGTTTCAATATCTTACACTTCTGGAATTTATCCTGATGGAAGATATCATGTATTGATACAGTTTTTTCAGATGATTAGCTTGTTGTCTTAATGTCATTCATTGAATAAATGTGTTTCTCCACTGATTTAAAATGCTACTTTTTAATTATATATGAAATTCCTGTACATGTTGACTTATTTCCAGACATTTATTCTGTTTCGCTATCTCAATGTAAGCATGTATGATGACCGCAGCATTTTAATTATTTCAGGTTTGTAATACAATTGAATATCCAGTAAACTAGTCTTCCTTCATTAATCTTCTTTATCAGAAATTTCTTGGCCGTTATTTTTAGAAAAACCTTTTTTGGTCTCAAACAGAAATTTCCTTTTCTTTCTTTTTTTTGTTAATTGGGATCCTGTTAAATGTATAATTTAACATAAAGAGACATATTTCTCCATAATGTTAAGTCTTCCTTTGTAAGAATATGGTATGCCTTTGCTTTTGTTCAGATTTCTTTTATTACTTTCAGTAGTATTTTAATTTTTGAAAAATGTAGACCTTCTACATTTCTTGTAATGTGTATTCCTGGGTACACTTAATTCTTTTTTTTTGTCTTTTTTCATGACCGGCACTCAGCCAGTGAGTGCACCGGCCATTCCTATATAGGATCCGAACCCGCGGCGGGAGAGTTACCGCGCTCCCAGCGCCGCACTCTCCCGAGTGCGCCACCGGCTCGGCCCTACACTTAATTCTTTATGCCTTCATTTCTTGGTATATTAAATGGGGTAATAGTAACTACCTCAGAGTAGTTTTGAGGATTGAAATACATGATATATGTACATGACACATAAGCAATACTCATCATAGCTTTTCAATAGTAATGATAATAACTCATGATTAATATTATTTTTATTGTTTTTAATTAATTAATTATTATTATTATTTACATTCTAAGATGATGTTGTGGAGCAGTTGGGGGAGGGGGTGGGGGAGGCAAAGAGGGTGGGAGGAATAGGTCGAGGCCCATGGCACCCCCTCATTCTGGCAGGGGAGCCCAGGCGGCTTCCGGCAGCAGCTTGGTCACGGCTTGGCTGAATGTGGACTTTAGAGATTCACTGGAGAGTGGTTCTAAGAGAATAATTCATGTAAGCAACATTTTGACATCAGCTGATAGAAGTGAGAGAAAATAGTTTTCTTTCTTTTTCTTCTTTGAAGGAAGGGGAAAGGAGGAAATTTTAAAAAGAATATTAAGAGAGTCATTTAGTCATCTCTAAACCTATTCTATATCATGTTGTGGAAGGTTGCTATATTAAATGATTATATTTAGTAAAGAAATGAAAAGCCTAAGAATACATTGGAAATCAGATTAGAGCAATGGGAAATCAGATGTACTGATGGACCCTTGACCATGGCCTAGATGTTCCACTGCCCTCTCCTGGTAGAGTTCCTAATGGCAGGTCCAGTTCCTCGGTATTGTGAGAGCTTATCGAAAACATGGCAAATACCACAGTTCACTACTAAAGGTTTTGTAAAATATATTTTATAAAATTTTAAGACATATTCATGCAAACCAATCTATAAATGGGAGTATGTTCACCACAGATTGAGAATTGACTCAGTTAACACATATTTTTTGAGAGCTTAGGTGGGGCAATGCACAGTGCTGGAGATAAAGTCACGGGCATCACAGGCAGAGCCTCGACCCTCACGGAGTTTGCAGGCTGTGAGAGTCAGGGAGTATGAGTCAGAGACTCTACTCATACAAGTAAGTGTATTGTTACCAACTGGGAGAAGTACTGTGCAGGGAAAGTGTTCAGGCTCATCAGTGTGCATAGCAGGAGGAAATGGCTGTATGGGGCAGAGAGTTGAGGTGAGGTCAGCATCACTGAAAGACTCCCTCAGGAAGTGATGCAACTGTGGATGACATAACATTTTAAAATACAATTCCAGGTGCTCACATGCCCTGAAGCCTGTCAGTAGCTCCAGGCTAAGAATCCTTGCTCTCTGCAGTGGTATTCCTGGTTGTGGGATTATGAGAGGCAAAGTCTACTGTATAGGGGATGCTTTAGTCCGTTTTGTGTTGCTGTAACAGAAATACCAGAGACTGGGTAATTTATAAGGAAAAGAGGTTTATTTGGCTTATGATTCTGGGACAGCTGCGTCTGGCATGGGCTTCAGGATGTTTCTACTTATGGCGGAAAGTGGCAGGGAGCCGGAGGGCACAAGCAGATCACATGGCGACAGGAAGCAAGAGAGAGAGAGAAGGTGCCAGGGTCTTTTTAAGCAACGAGCTCTCGCGGGAACTGATAGAGCGAGAACTCACTCATTAATCCCCCCTTCCCCCAGGGAGAGCATTAATCCATTCATGAGGGATCCGCCCCCATGACTCAGTCAGTTTCCAACACTGCCACATTGGGGATCAAATTTCCACATGAGCTTTGGAGGGGACTACACATCCAAACTCCATCATTCCGCCCCTGGACCCCCAAAACTCATGTCCCTCTCACATGCAAAATATAATCATTCTATCCCAACAGTCCCAAAAGTTTTAGCTTGCTCCAGCACCAGCTTAAAAGTCCAAAGTCCAAAGTCTCGTCTGAGACCAAAAGCAAAAGTCTTTCTAGCTGTGAACCTGAAAAACAAAACCAAATTTATCTACTGCCAAGATACAATGGTGGAACAGACATTGGGTATACATTCTCATTCTAAAAGGGAGGAATAGGCCAGAAGAAAGGAAAAACAGGCCCCAAACAAGTCCGAAACCCAGCAGGGCAGACATTATGTCTTAAACCTCCAAAATAATCTTCTTTGACTCCAAGTCCTGCATCCTGGGCACAATTGGGCATCTGAGCCCCCAAAGCATCAGGAAGCCTTGTTCCCACAGCTCTGCCAGGCACAGACCAGTGGGCTTTTCCAGGCCTGTGTTGCACGTTACCAGTGGTCCTGAAGTTCTGGGGTCCTGGTGATAGCCCCACTGCCTTGGCTTTACTAGACATTTCCCTGGTGGGGGCTGTCTGTGGGGGCTCCGACCCCACTTTTCTTCTCAGCATTGCTTTAGTAGATGACCTCTGCGGTGGCTCCACCCCTGTGGCAGGTCTCTGCCTGGGCTTCCAGGCTTTTCCATATATCCTCTGGAATCTGGGTGGAGGCTGCCACACCTCTACGGCTCTCACATCCTGCCGGCCTGCAGACTTAACACAACGTGGATGCCACCTAGGTTTCGGGTCTCTACTCTCCAGGGCTGCTGCACAAACCACACTCGGGGCCGCTCTAGCCGGAGCAGTTGAGATGCAGGGAGCAGGTTCCCGAGGGCAGCTGCGCCCCAGGTTTGTCCTCTGGGACAACTCAGTCCTTCTAGGCCTCTGGGCCTGTGATGGGTGGGACACCCTTGCAGACTTCTCAAATGCTTTCAGGGCTTTTCTCTCACTGTCTCGACTCTTAGCATCTGGCTGCCCCACTGCCAAGATAATATCTCTAGCAAGCAGTTTATCTGCTTCACCCTTGCATTGTTCTCCAGCTCTCTGCTTCTTTACTGTATGGCCAGGCTGCAAAATTTCCAAATCTTTACACTCTGATTCCCTTTTAAATTCAGGCTTTACATCATGATTTTGCTGCCATAACTCAGAGTAGGCTCTTAAAAGCAACCATGCAGCTTCCTTAATGCTTTGCTGCTTAGAAATTTCTTTGGCCAAATGCTCTGGTTCACGACTCTTAAGTTCCAACTTCCACAAAGTCCAAGGACACGGACACAATGCAGCCAGGTTCCTTGCTATGGTGCAGCAAGGGTGATCTTTTGTCCAATTCTCAATAAGTTCCTCATTCCTATCTGAGACCTCATCATCCGCATGGCCTTTACTTTTCACATTTCTATCAGCATTCTGCTTGCCACTACATAAGTCTCTAAGGCATTCCAAACTTTCCCTCATCTTTTTCTCTTCTTCTAAGTCCTCCAAACTTCTCCAACCGTTGCCCATTACCCAGTTCCAAAGCTGCATCCACATTTTCAGGTATCTGTATAGCAACACCCCACTCCTCGGTACCAATTTTCTGTTTTAGTCAGTTTTGTGTTGCTATAACAGAAATACCAGAGACTGAGTAATTTATAAGGAAAAGAGGTTTATTTGGGACAGCTGCATCTGGCGTGAGCCTCAGGCTGCTTCTACTCGTGGTGGAAAGTGGCAGGCTGCTGGTGGATATGAGTACATCACATGGTGACAGGAAACGAGAGAGAGAGAGAGAGAGAGAGAGAGAGAGAGAGAGAGAGAGAGAGAGAGAGAGAGAGAGAGAGAGAGAGAGAGAGAGAGAGAGAGAGAGAGAGAGAGAGAGAGAGAGAGAGAGAGAGAGAGAGAGAGAGAGAGAGAGAGAGAGAGAGAGAGAGAGAGAGAGAGAGAGAGAGAGAGGAGAAGGTGCCAAGGTGCCAGGGTCTTTTTAAGCAACGAGCTCTCGCGGGAACTGATAGAGCGAGAACTCACTCATTAATCCCCCCTCCCCCAGGGAGAGCATTAATCCATTCATGAGGGATCCGCCCCCATGACTCATCAGTTTCCAACACTGCCACATTGGGGATCAAATTTCCACATGAGTTTTGGAGGGGACAACACATCCAAACTCCATCAGGGGAGATTTTATTTTGGATAAAAATATTGGGTTTATGCTTTCTGGAGAAGCAGAGGGTTCCTGCTGTCAGAGGACCCCGTGTGTGAGTTCCCAGGCACGTCCAGAATGGCCACAGAGCAAGGGCTGTCATACCCATTTGTTCCTTCCCTTGTCTCTAAGCGATTAGAAATACTCTTACAATTCTTGTTCCTACTGTCTCCCTCCGCTTTCTTTATTCTTCAGGGGACTGGGTCATTGCTCACTGTGTAACCTAGGACCCTGAGCTTGCCCTCTGGGCATGGATTTATTCTCCAGGAAATAAAATTTTTTTTGAAGGCTTTTCTAGGCCAGTGCCTTTAGTGAGATTTAGACTCTGTTTTGTGAATCAATATCAGAAAAGCAAACTCCAAATCTCTCCCTAATCAGGATGTGGCCTGACTAACCAGGGATTTGCCTCTTGAGATGTGGCGTGAGATTGATGTGCGTTTTTTATCACAGATAACGCTTACAGAAAGCACCAAGTAAGCTCTGTTTATTTTTGCTGAGTTTTCACAGTGTTGCTCAGATAGCATGGTATCTTCTCATATTAAAAACAAAAACAAAACAAAACAACTAAACAGAAAAGAATGAACTTTATCTAGAGCTATACCCTTTGTTCAATTCTCAACTTCGAGAACTGTTCATTCATTTTTACTTCTAACATTTCTCTATGTTCTCAATAATTTTTGTTCTATACTCTTTAGCTTTCCAGCTACCTACCTTAGCTCTACCCAGTCTACAAAGTCTGCCTTAATTAAGGGAAGCTGCATTATGAATATTTGGTTCACATATTCCTTCCACTTAAACACAAAATAGAGAGTTTGTTGGACTAAAAGAAGAAAAAAGATTGTGCTATTTACCTGTGTCTCAAGTAGCCTAGCAGGGTTGGTGGAGAGGAAGAGGATAGCATGTAGAACACCATATTATTTGAGCTATTCCCCACATCAAAAACTCTGCTATCTTGTCATTGTCTATAATGCAAATTCCTCAGCCTTGTTTTCAACAGCCTACTATGCACCCCCTCTTTCCAGCCTTATCTCCTCCTCATGACGCCTTTAAATGGAATCTTCGCTCTAACTGAGATGATTTGCTCACTATTCCCAGACATACCTGCCCTTTCTCTACCCCCTCACCTGGCTTCTGTCATCCCCAACACACCAAGAATGAACCTATTCTCTCTACTCCCTCATCTATCCAAATTCTACCATTTTCTAAGACCCAATTTATTTTTTTCTCCCCCTCTAATTCCTTTACAAACTACATAGATTTCTGTACTATGTAGAGAGATTTTATGAATCCCATAGGGCTTCTAACCTCTATCTTGTATTTGGCAATTAACCAAATATTGCAAAAATTGCATTGGTTGCATTGTTGGATTATGTCCCCCCCCCCCTTTTTCTTTTTTGGTGTTTCTCTCTTATCTTTCCACATAATCGCCACGTTGTGGGGAAAGACCTCACATTGAACTTCTTGTGTCTCTTGCAGCACCTGGCACAGTGTGTTGCACTCATAGGACTTGGCACAAGTTTGTTTAATGATTGATATTTCTTTGCAAGATCTGCACAGTGTCCCAGGCCCTGTGATCCTCTCAGTTCTCAGGAGGAAGTAAGCTCTAATAACAGTGGTGATAATGGGAACCAGAGTTGGAACAGAAGAGATGTTCATTAAATATGGCATTTGATTGATTGTGGATGGTGAAGTTGACATTTAGAACAACGATGAAAATGATTATGGGAAATATGCTGATATTCATTCTGTCAACAAATATGAGGGTACTTCAAAAAGTTTGTGGAAAAATAAAATGGAAAGATAAAACAAATGTTTCCATAAACTTTTTGATGTACCCTCATATTTATAATTCCTATTTGGCATAAACTGCTTTTGAATATTATTGAGAGAGTCCAGAACTACAAAGAAGATTCTAGAGGTTAAGTCATTTATTTATGCCTTCAAAAGCAAACAGTGTATCTTTTCAGCTCCCCCCGCCACACTTATTTTTTCCTTTAGTACAAGCTTCACGGTCCTTAGGAGAAGTCCTCTCTTTTCCACCTCTGAGTTCTTCTGTATTCCTCTCTTTCTACAACTGAGTTCTTACCCAGCATTCAGCCCAGGACACCAGCAGCACCACCATACTGGAGCCCACCATGACAGCCTGGTGTGTGTGATCACTATAGGTGGGCAGGTGCTCTCCATGGCAGAATTAACGAGGTCTACAAGCCAAGAGATGGCTGCCAGCACCATGCAGAGCCTTGGGCTCATCACTGCCATTTATTGCAGGGGGTCACAGACTGCCACATAGTGGCCACAGGCCATTGCAGCCAGCAGCAGGAACTTGGTCCCCCCGAGGGCCAGGGAGGGCTGGGTCACACATCAGGCAAAGGAGATGGTCTTTCTCCTCCAAGAGGAAGTGCACCAGCATCTGGGGGTACCCCTGCTGGAGGCGTAGCAGAGGTCCACGAACAAGAGGTTGCAGAGGAAGAAATACATGGGCAGGTGCAGTCACACGTGTCCAGCACGATCAGGAGGGAGGATGAGCCTATTGCCCAGCAAGGTCAGCAGGTAGGGAGCCCTAAACAGGACAAAGAGTCCAGTCTGGGTCTGCCTGTCACCAGAGAGGCCCATCAGGATGAACTCATGCACCCAGGTCACATACTTCCTCCTCATGGAGCAGTGGGTGGGTCAGGTGGCCAGAGGAAAAGGTAGGTTGGAGAGGCCTAATCAGAATTCAAAATGCACAGCCTGGGACTGAACAAAGAACCTTAAGCAGGACCTGCAAGTACTTGTATGCTTTCTCCATTGAGAGCTTCTTGAAGTCAAGAGATCTTTTCTGATTTTTTTATTTTAAACAAAGATTTTCTAACAAACATTTCACAATAAATAATTTTTGTTGGGTACATAAATAAAAGAATGGTCTCGAGGATTGCTCTCTGAACCCAAGATGTGGAATTAATATGTGTTCGGGGATTCCCCTGTGGTGCCCTTATTACTCAGTCTAGAGGCAATGGCTCTTCTTGCTTTTCCCATAATCCAGGCTGGATCAATAACCAGAGAAAACTCACTCCCATGGTTCTCAGTGCACCAATCAATCAGGCTTAGTCTACTGTAGAACATTATATCAACTAAAATTATGTCCCAGCTTCTAGAGATTTTGCTGTTTCCTTGGTGAAATGCTGGCATTTGTTTGAATGTTAAATTAAGTGATTAATAAAAGATGAACGCACACATCACTTACTTGCAATGACAACATTTGGAAACTGATGGTGCGCACAGATGAAGTCAGTAAGGGCATGCCTCTGAAATCCTTTGAGTTTTGTTATGGGTAAATCCTTCTGTGACAGCAAAGACATGTTTGCCCATGGAACACATCCCTGCTTACTTTACTAGTCTTTAGCCTCTCTTGAAGGATACAAAGGCCATTTTTAAAAATACAAATATATTAAGAAATTTTATGGTCTTTACTTCTTTGCTTGTAAATAGCAAGTTCCCCTAACCCTCATGCCAATATTCATTTCGTGTCTCTTCACAACATGGTGGGAGAAGGCAGAGTTAATGGCTATTATGAAGATACAGAGAGACCATGGAGACTCGGAGAAGAGTCTGACTGCTGGAACAGCCCTTTTGTATACCCATTAGGGGAGTCTTGAGAGGGAAGAGAAAAACTCCAGATCATAGGGGTTGCCTGTGAAAATCCCATAGATCCCTGGTGGATAAAAGAGCAATGCTTTCAACATTGGCTACACATTAGAACAAACTGGGAAGCTTTGAAAACTCTAGAAGCCCAGGTCACACTCCACAGCAATTAAGTCAGAATCCCAGGTGGGCAAAACCCAGACATTAGAATATTAGTAACTTTTAGTGTTTCTCAGGCAGTTACCATGTGAAGCTAAGTTTGAGAATCACTGCTCTAGAGGGAACATTTAACCTTATTTTTGAAGACTGAAGACATGGTTTTGCAGAGAAGAATATATTTCGAGATAAACCTGGAACAGTCTTTGAGGAAGAGAGATGTTTTGGGCTAAATTCCTCATAATCTATTTGAAAAAGTTGAGGCCAAGAGAGTTGAAATAATTTGCCTCAAATCATATTGTAAGTTAATGAATATTTTTTGAATCTCAATGAATATCTATCTGAATATCTTGCCTTTTGTGTGCTGACTTTCCCCTTAGCCTTAGTTTTCTTAGGTATGGTCCAAAAATAATGTTTTAGAATATTTTAGACCTAGGTAAGAACTAATGAGCATCAGATGACATAATGTGTGAAAAAGCCTTTCATAAACTTCAGAACATCATCTAAATGCAAAAGATTTGTATTAAGGACATGAGAGACAGACACAGAATCCAATAAAATAAAAATAACAATTTAACTCAAGTTTTTCTAACAGGTTGGCAGATGGAGTCAAGGTTGGGTGGAGATGATGGGAGGGCAGAGTGGTTGGATCTCATCCTGTGCCTCTGGTAGCTGGATGGACTCAACCCTTTTTCTCCTTTCAGTTCTTCTGTGGTTAGAAGAAGTCACTTTAGAACTGCTAAGAATAGAAACTGGCTGTGCCACAAAAGCCAGCTGCTGAGTTTCTGAGCCCTGCACCTGGGAGCCCGTGGCTTTCCACAGAGCCTATTTATTTTGCCCTCACAGTAAAGAACCAAGATTTGGTCCACAAATGTGACTCCCAAGTGCTAACAGCAGCCACTGGAATTCTCACCAGTAAAGGGAATAAAATGAGGGGACCTCACGAAGGTATTGATGTTTTCTTGCAGGAGTGAGTGAGTTCTTGCTCTCGAGGACTGGGTTAGTTCTCACGAGAGCAGATTGTTATAAAGCAAGGCCGTGCCTCATGTTTTGTCCTTTTTGCATGCACTGCATTCCCCTTCCATTTCTCTCCCACGTTTTATTTTATTTAATTAACTAAATTACATTATATTTACATTTATTTTTGTGGGGTACAGTGTGTTGTTTCAATACATGCAAATCCTGCACAATGATTCACTTAGGGTAGATAGAGTAGTTTTGTTCCCATTAGTGCACCCCGAATCTTCCCCTCCACACCCACCCCTCCTTGCCTCTGGTAACCATTATTCTACTTCCTACTTTTCTTTTTTCTTTTAAAGACACAAAGATTAACATCCTTACTGCAAAAAGGACTCTTAAAAATGAGTTAGAAAAACCTAAGCAGAAATTTGGTGAAGGGCATGAGCAGATAAGTCACACACCCCAAAGAAACACATGTGGTTAATAGGTACATTCTAGGATCTGGTTGCAGGTGGGAGTGGGGCTGGCCTGTCCCGGTCTCAGGACCCCTGGGTATTGGGCTAGCTCTGTTGCTGGCCTGGTTGTGTGGCGGCAGGGGTGGGGCTGAGGCCCATGGTTTCCATCTCTCAGAACCCAAGGATCCCTCACATTTTGACACAGCAGGAAGCCCTCACCAGAATCTCACCTAATCTTGAACTTCCCAGCCTGTAGAACTGTGAACTAAATAAACTTTTTTTTTTTAAAAATAAATTACTCAGTCTCAGATATTCTGTTACAGAAACAGAAAATGGACTAAGAGATGCTACTTTTCAAGCAGTTAGTTTTTTAGAAATCAGAAAAGAAAAATGAAAGAGGTAGGCTTGGTGGAAGCTTTTTTTCCAATTCTACTTTTTTGGCTCCAAAAAAAATTTAGAGTCCAAGTGTGCAGGCTCCATATTCTTACTAGAACTATGGGGTGAATGTTTCCCTTTTACAGATAAAACTGAAAGAGGTAAGCTGATTTGGTGAGCTGAATCTCCAGTCTGCTGGCCATTCCAAAGTACCCTTGAGCCTGTTTCCCTGAAGCAGACCTTGTTGCAGTCCAAAGCCTCCATCTAGCTCCAACTAGGATAGGACAAGTGTCTGAAACACTAAGCCTTCCAGCATCCTCCTTCCCACCCACAAGTTAAACCTGTCCTGTGCTGCTCCCCACTAGCTATTGTGACACACTCTTCATGCCCCATGAGTGACAGCACAGTGGGATGTCTCCATTATATCTTTTTCCAGAGATAATCAATGTTAGTAATATGTTGGTAATAGTACAACCATCTATACATAAAAATATACTTTATGGGATTGTATAAATATTTTTTTCTTTATGGTTTGTGATTTTATGTTTGTGATTTTATTTTTTTACTTAAAAAAATCTTTGTTATCCCAAGATCAAAAATATTTTATTTTTATTTTTTTCTAGAAGCTGTATAGGCTTAGCTTTTATATTTAGGTCTCTTTTCCATTTCATGTTAATTTTATATATGTAATGAGGTAAGGGTTGAGGTTGTAAAAGTTGTCAGCATCAAAATGGAATTACTTGTGCCAAACCCTAACAAAAATCAATAAATAAAGCAGGGGTTGTGGAGGGAGGACTCTCTCACAGACACATGCCTATGATAAGAACTATTACAAAGACTCTCTGAAGGGCTCTTAAGCACATATGCCTATAACAGAAACTTTTGCTGAGGACTTCCTAAACTGCAGCTTGCTACATAAGTCACAAAACAGCTAGCAGGATATAGAAGAATACACACTGTTTTCACTAATTAACTCCTGCACTAAGCCCCAGTAGCCAATATTCTTTTTGTTTCAAAACAAATTCCATGTACTTTTCTCTTTTGCCTTTAAAATCTTTCCCTTACCCAATCTCTTTGGATATGCCTCTGGTCCTCATAAGCTGCATATCACAGATTTGCAACCCCCCCGTGTAATCTTGAAAAAACTCATTATCTTTGGAGAATATCTCTCTCTGTTATTTAAGTTGACAAGGTTCATTTCCCCCCTTATGTATATTGTCTTAATGGTATGTTTGTTGAAAAAAACATACCAGAAATTTTGACTTATAGTATTGTGCTTTCATTTTCATTCAGTTAAAATTGGTTTCCAATTTTCCTTTTGATTTCTGCTTTGACCAATGGATTACTCAGACAAATGGTGTTTAATATACAAGTATTTGTGGTATTTTCCATATATCTTTCTGGCATTGATTTCTTTTTTGTTGTTGTTTCTGTATTTTTGGTGGCTGGCCAGTTAGTTCAGTTGGTTAGAGGTTGGCGCCAACAACACCAGGATCCAGGGTTCAATCCCTGTACCTCCTAGTCACCAAAAAAAAAAAAAAAAAAGTAACTCTGCCACTGATTTCTAATTTAATTCTACTGTGATCAGAGAACATACTCTGCATGATTTCAGTCTTTTAAAATTTCTTGAGACTTGTTTTACAGCCCAGCATACTATCAGTCCTGATGAATGTTCCTTGCGCACTTGAAAAGAATGTATGTTCTGCTGATGTTGGACGGCGTGTTCTATAAACATCACTTAGGTCTAGGTGGCCGACAGCATTGCTCAAGTCTTCCATATCCTTCTGTATCCTTATTGATTTTCCGTCTACTTGTTCATTTACTGAGAGGCAAGTGTTGAATTATCTAACTCTAGTTGTGTGTTTTTCTATTTCTTCTTTCATTTTTGTCCATTTTTGCTTTATGTATTTTGAAGCTTTGCTATCAGATGCTAATATATTTAGCTTCATCAAGTTTACTGTTCATTTATTTTGTAGTGCCTAGACTGTTGTTAGTCCCATCTAGTGAAATTTTAATTTTAGATATTTTATTTTTCATCTCTAGAAGTTTCATTTAGTTTATTCCATTTCTAGGTCTGTGTTTGTTGATAAGCTTGCTCCAGATTATAAGTCATATTTTCTGTTTCTTCAAGCTCTGGTAATTTTTGACTGAATGTTAGATATTAAGGTTTTTAAGTTATTGAATACTTGGTTTTGTCGTATTTTTTTTTAAAACATTTTGACTTTTTTTTCCTGGCAGTTACTTAAGTTACATATAAGTTAATTTGATACTTCTGGGTTTTTAAAAAGCTAATGTAGGATAGGTCATTAGTCATTATTCGAGGGCTAATTTTGCTCAACTTCTAAGGTCAGTCATATGGAATGCTCTGTATATTTAATAACGTTTCTTTATTCTAGCTGAAGAGTATTAAAATAAATCCTGGCCCCATGTGAGTTCTGGAAGTTGTTTGTTTTATACTTCTCCAGTAATTTTTCTTTCCTTGGGAGTTGTTCTTTCCCAGTCTTGTGGGGTTTCACATGACTCATATACAGATCGGTGTTTAGCCAAAGACTCAAAGACTGACTTCTGGAACTTTTTCTTTGTGTAGCTTATTCTTCTCCAGAGCTCTGCGTTCTCCAGATTTGTTTGAATTCCTTCTCCCTGTGCCACAATCTGGATATTACCTCCTCACAAGGAGTCTGTGTGATTGTAAGAATCACCTCATTATTTTTCTTTCTCACAGGAATTGCAGTTCTGTGCTGCCTATTTTCCAATATCCAAAAACAATAGTTTTTATTGTTTTCCAGTTTTCTGGTTGTTTATGATGGCAGGGCAATTCTGGACCCCGTTACTCCTTCATATCTGCAAGTAGAAGGCCTATATAATTTTTATTTTTTATTTATTACTTTATATTCTTAAAGAAATCTTTCACTTTATCTTTCAATTATTTTATAGTTTTTCAAAGATTTTAGGAGTTAGAACGGTCTATATATAAGAAGGAAGGACTCTGTAGTAAGTGTGAACTTACTCTGCAAAGTGTAGATAAGACTATGTTGGGATGAGCTTTTTCCCTGGATGAGCAGTCTTGAAAAAGTTGTGTGTATTTAGATTGAGAATAAATAAAATCATGTGATAAAGCTTACTTTAGGGTGGGCAGGGAGGCAGTTGACCCTAAAGTGATTATCTCCAAAATGTAATAAAGAGGTGACATTTACTAAATGAAAACATCAATGCTAGAGGTTTTGACATTTCCCAGAAATCTTATCTTATCTGTTAGAGAAAAAAAAACCCTTTTTAAAAATTTCAGAAGATAATGGCTGGGTCCTTTAGTGTGGTGGTGGATAGTGGGGGAAGAGTTGATCTATGCAGTTATTCTATGAACAGTGTTTCAAGTGGGCCCCTTTTATGAGACCCATGAATGTTGCTTACCTTCAATTCTAGCTGCCAAGTCAGCACCCATAGGAGCATTGCTAGAGTTCTTATAATTAGTTCAATTGCTTATTCAGCTGCATCTGCCTTCCTGTATATTGCAGGTTGTGACAACCTTCTCCTTATCAATGCATTTCAGCTTTCTTTATATTCGAAACATTTGTTGGCATCTCTAATCCAACACAATCCCCCATTCTCTTTAATTTTATGTTTTTATTCATTTTTATATTTGTATCCTTTAAGTAAAGAGGTTTAAAAAAGCAACTTACTTCACACAGTTCATAAGCCATGCATATAAGAGAATATTTGTTGGTTTCTCTCATACTTTAAAGACCATTTGGCCAAATATAACATTCTTGGATAATACTTTTGTGCTCTTGAAACCTAGCAGAAAATTATTTCACTGCCTTCTTGTTATTTCTTATTGTGGAGAAAAAGTTTGGCGCCAGCCTGATCGTTGGTTTTCCTCAGGGAAACTGCTCTTCTTACCTGTTCGCTGCTGGAATATTTTCCTGTATACATTATATTTTAAATTTGCAGGGTGTGTTCACATGAGTCACTCTGAATGATTTTTTCCTGGAACCTCAGGTGGGTCCTCCCAATATTCATATATAAGCTATGAAAAATAGTAGCTACGAGCTCAGGCTCTGGAGTCAGAAAAACCCCAAACCAAATCCCATTTCTTCTACCTACTGGCAGTATGACCTTTCTCAGAATAATTAAAAGCACCATATTATCCCTCCTTCCTTATTCTTTACTGCCTTATTAGTCTCTGGAGAGGCGCTTTCTCCAGTTGTTTATGTGATGTGTATACAAAGCAATACCTCAACTGCCTTAAAAACAGCATTCAAAAGTAGAAAGATAAATATTGTGTTTTTTGATTGGTAGTAACCTTAGATTTCTGTGGATTATTTGGATGTTAGAAAAAAGTCCTCTCAGGATGTAGTAATACATTGGATGATTATAATATATTTTAAACATTTTTGTAAGTGTTTATCTTTCTTGGAATTGCCATATAGCTTGTGTTAGAGTTAAGAATAAGATCTTTAAGGGGGATCAGATGCCATTTAAACTGAAAGTCAGGGCATAAGGTTTTTTTAAGGCTTTTGACAAGTATTGTTAAAGTATCCAATGTTAGTATTTTCTTTGCCAATTAAATACCTTAAAATAGTTTATTTATTTTAATTTATACTTCTTTGTTGTTAATATTGAATTTTATGCTAAATGCTATAAAACGAGTTCTACTATTGTACTTTTTTCATTTTATTTCTCCACTTTTCTGTCTGTGTGCTTGTTATTATATACTGATTATTAGTAAATGTTCTTTAAATTAACATATAGTAAAATTGACTTTTTGGGGTATATAGTTCTGTAAGTTCTACATAAATCATTTAAAATATATATTTTGATAGAGCTAGTATTGCAGGTTTGCTGAAATTTAAGATAAAATGTTATCAATTTTTTATGACCTCTATGTACATTTTATAATTGGGTTTTCAGATTTTATAGGACATAGAGAACATTAGTTTACATGTTTTTATTTTAAATTACTCTAATGACATGATTAAAGAAAAGGTGTTACTTATAGTTTATAATTAATTTGATGTTGAGATATTAGAAAAACAAATTTCAGTGACAAGATCTTTTCCTACACATATAAAAATACTATCAGTTTTATAAAATTACACTTTATGATATGGTTTCTAGGAATTCAGTGTAGGAGAAAATATTAGAACAATTTATTAAACATTTTAGAATAAATTTGTTTTGAAGAAGCTTTTAATTGAAGTTGAGATGCAAGTATTTATGCATTTTAAATTAACAGGTAAATCTTTCTTTAGAATTATTACATTTTTTGCCATTTTATATAGTTACATTACTGTTTCAAAAACTAAATCAAACAGTTACAATATTTATAGCTGTTTAAAGTTTAAAGTTTAAGGCAATAGAACTCAATGAAGAGACCCCCCCTGCACCTATGACTGGCTTAGCTTCTGTGAATGGCGAGCTCCAATCTTTACTAATGTGCTAATCTTTTGACATCATATTTATGTATCCCTTTGGATTGCACCCTGAAAATAACTTGTAATATTTTTTAAAGGGCAACTATTTGGTCTCACCGTATTATAGGCATTCTATCTAAAATATGCTTTCAGTTTTTGCTCAATAAATTGCAAGTCTGGGATTCCCAGTCCAGTGTTTCATAAGAAAAATCAGATGGACTTTATTTTTATTTTTATTATTTTAAATTTTTAAAAATTTATTAATTAAAAAAAAAATATTTTAAGATGGTGTTGTGGAGCAGTTGGGGGGAAGGGGAAGGGGAAGAGAGAGGGAAATAGGGTGGGAGGCGGAGGAAGGAGGGAGCCCATGGCAACCCCCTCTTTCCAGCAGGGGAGTGGTCATTGCTGGGCTGGATGCAGATGTCAGGAGGGTGTGGCTGAAGCCCTCGGTCCCCTACCACCCTGGCTCAGGAGCCCGGGGTGTTTCTGGCAGTGGCTCAATAGCCATCACTTGGTTGGTTGCGGATGTTGGGGGGCGTGGATGAGGCCCTCAGCCCCCACTGCCCCAGCTTGGAAGCTCAGGGCACTTCCTGCAGTGCCTTGGTGGTCATCACTGGGCTGGTTATGAGTGCTGGGAGGATATTAATTTGTTTTAAAATTTATTTTTAATTGACAAATAATAATTGTGTATACGTATGAGATAAAATATGATGTTTTGATCTGTGTATACATTGTGGAAAGCTTCAATCAAGCTAATTAACATATCCATCACCTCACCAACTTATTTTTTTGTGGCGAGCATATTAAAAATAGATTCTTTTAGGAATTTTGAAATATACAATGCATTATTATTAACTGTGGTCACAAGGCAGTGCAATAGATAACTAAAACTTATTTTTCCAGTCTAACTAAAACTGTGTACCCTTTGATCAACATCTCTCCCTTCCCCATCCTTTTCCTCCCCTGCACCCCCTCTCCCAGCCTCTGGAAACCACCTTTCTATGCTCTGTTTCTATGAGATTGACGTTTTAGATTCTACATGTAAGTAAGATCACACAGCATGTATCTTTCTGTGCCTGGCTTATTTCACTTAGCATAATGTCCTACAGTTCTATCCATGTTATTGTAAATGACAGAATTCCCTTCTTTTTAATGTCTGTGTAGAGTATGCCATTGTGTATATAAACCACATTTTCTTTACCCATTTATCTGTTGATGAACATTGAGGTTGCTTCCATATCTTGGCTATTATAAGTAATGCTGCAATGAACATAAGAGTGCAAATATCCCTTTGACATGCTGATTTCAATTCCTTTGGATATATACCCAGAAGTGGAATTGCTGGATAATATGGTAATTCTATCTTTAGTGTTTTGGGGAACCTCCATACTATTTTCCAAAATGGCTGTACTAATTTACATTCCCACCAACAGTGCATAGAGGTTCCCTTTTCTCCACATCCTCTTTAACACGTGCTATCATTCGTCTTTTTGATAGTAGTCATGCCAACAGGTATGAGGTGATCTCTCATTGTGGTTTTAATTTGCATTTCCCTTATGGTTAGAGATGTTTAGCATTTTTAAATATATCTATTAACCATTTGATCTCTTGTTTTGAGAAATGTCTGTTCAGATCCTTCGTCCATTTTAAAATGAGTTTGTTTTCTTGCTAAGTTTTCTTGTTGAATTGTTTGAGTTTGTTGTGTATTTTGGGTATTAGTCCCTCATTAAATGTATGGTTTGCAAATATTTTCTCCCAATCCATGGGCTGTCTCTTCACTTTGTTAATTATTTTCTTTGCTGTATAAAAACTTTTTAGTTTGATGCAATCCCATTTGTCTGTTTTTGCTTTTGTTGCCTGTGCTTTTGGAAGAAATCCTCACCCAGACCTACATGGTGGAGTTTTCCCTTATGCTTTTTTATATGTAACTTCCATGAATGAGCTCTCTTATTCTGTTTGTCATCTTATGGAAAAAATTAATAAAAAAAATAACATAAATTAGTTCTTGCCTTGAGTCTGTGGTTAGGATTCAGCTGTAAACTAAGTTTTATGAGCTCAGTGTAGAAATTTATCAATGTTTTCACAGCATCTACTCTGTAGTCTACCTCAAGAATGGCTTCATTTAGAATAGCATCTTGAGGGACCAAGGGGTTATTTCCTACTAATTGGTAAGTTTCCTTTAAAAAGTTTGCATTTCTCTTTAAAGCAGCAAGGGCCAAAAAAATATTTCTGAATTCTACAACTGAAACAGTGGGGTAAAGAGGAAAATATTTTGAACTTCTCCCCTGGTTTTAAACCTGTAGCTTAATGAATTGATCTCTTAGGATAAACTAGATGTATGCATTTCTTTCATGGAGAATAGAAATATAAGTATTATTTTATACACAAAAGATATGTTTCAATTATTATGATTAGAAGGTATCTTAACAGATTATTGTCCCTATCATATAGTTATTTAATGGAGAAGGATTATAGCTCAACCAGTATAGAACAAACATTATTGCTTTTGGTTGACCCCTCCAACTTTTAACTAGTTTTATCAAAAAACCTCAGACACAAATTTTCTCATTCAATTATTTCAGTGATCATTTTGGAGTCAGGCTATGCTGGAAGGTATACTAGGATATCACAGCGCTCAAAGCTAGATATTCCATAAATATGTGATGAGGATAAAAGAAAACACATTTAATTAAAAGTTTCAATTTGTTCTCTCTTATTATCTAAGGAGGAAGAATTCCTGAGGTTTTTTTTTTACTGTACCAAATACAGACACTGGGCAAAAGGTGGGCGAAAGCCTAAACATAAAGGCTTTGATTGGGAAAGAGAACTTTGGGAAGGAATAGAGAAAGGAAAAGATAATTTGTTAATTTTGAGAGAGAAATGAACAGTTTTAGAAGGACCTAAAAAAAGTGCTAAAAACTTTTGCTGGAGAGTGCTTCAGAGAAGATATATAAATGGCCAAGAAGCACATGAAAACATGCTCAGCATCATTAGTCATTAGGGGCATGCATATTAAAACCACAGTGAGATACCTCTTCACATCTACTAAGATGGCAATAATCAAAGAAACAGAAAATAACAAGAGTCGAAGAATTTGGAACCCTTGCTTATTGCTGGTGGCAATCTAAAATGGTCCAGCCATGGTGAACAGTGTAGCAGTCTCTCAAAAAGTTAAAAATTATCATGTGACCCAGAAATTCCACTCCTAGATATATATTATACCCCAAAGAACTGAAAACAAGTCTTCAAACAAAAATTTGCACATGAATATTTATAGTAACAATATTCACAATAGCCAAAAGGTGGAAACAATCCAAGCGTCCGTCATCTGATAACTGGATAAACAAATGTGGCATATCCATACAACTGAATGTTATTCAATCATATAAAAGGAGTGAAGCATTGCTACATTCTGTAACATGGATAGGCCTCAAAAATCATGCTAAATGAGAGAAGAAAGACACAAATGTCACTACTGTATGATTTTTTTGTATATGAAATGTCCAGAACTGGCAAATCCATAGAGACAGAAAGCAAATTAATAGTTGTCAGGAGCTTAACAGCTATGGAGTGTCTTTCTGAGGGTGGTGAAAATTTTTTGGAGCAAGATAAAATGAAATTGCATGACACTGTGTGTATCCTAAATGCCAATGAATTGTACACTTTAAAATGTCAAAAATTGTGAATCATATGTTATGTGAATTTTACCTCAATTTAAAAAAAGGTCTTATTAGGTACGTAAAAACGTTCTCCATTGTTCCTCCTCAACCCTTTAGCATTTTCTCAACAGATTGAGTAAAAGTTTGAATTGTTCTCTCTCTATATTGTTTTGTTTCTTTTGCGTTGTGGGTAAGATAAACCAGAGATCTTTTCTATTTAGAGAAGAGATGCTTTATTTTGACTTTTAAAAGTTTTTAAGACATTTTTCAGAATAAATTCATCACTGCTTTGCTTTTTGGGCTAGGATCTTTAAAGCTCAGTTACTTATTTGATTATTAGGAGAGTGGAACTGAATTATTACCAGTGGGGAATTATGATTTGTTCCTTGCTGAGTACCTTGGCTGCCACCGATCATGTGTGCTGTGTCCTTCTAGTCAGGACTGAGTTCTGAATACATCTCTCCACTTTTACAAGAAAATATTTTTATTTCTGATTGTGAGAAAGATATTTGTCTGAGGTCCTGAACATCTGTGTTTGTGACCAGCCACTTCCACCACTGTAAGTTTGAAAGAGAAACAGGCAAAGTGATTTGGTGTGACTGCCCCACAGTCCAGTCATGTTCATCAGGGCTGTGGAATGATTAACTCCAAATCCCTGGGTGAATTCCCCACCTTAGTGAGCTGGGCTGGACCATGTATGAATCACATGGGTAACCTTCGCATCTCTGATCCTATGGGCACAGAGATTTTTATAACTTATGTTTTTTCCTTTTCTCACCAACTGCATAAAAGTTTAGACATACATCTGCAGATTTTGTCAAGGAAATAGGCTTTCTTGACATAAATTTTATTTCCTTGACTTCTGATTTAATCTTCCTTCCTTAGTCATATATCTTTTTCCCTTTCTTCCATTTAAGAACATTAACATACATTGTATTTCATTTAACTTTCTGTAGGATGTGTGTATTTTTAAGTTGTTGTCATTCATATTTTTTAGAAAAAGACATGGACCAAAAATAGAGTCCAGAGGTAAAATCCCATATCTCTACTATCTCAAAAGAAAGTAGTGCAGATTGTGGCGCTCCCACCTGCTCCCTTACACAAGCACACACATGCTTACTCACGCACACACACATTATATGGGAGGCCACACTCCAATGCCTGCTGTCTTCAGACGATGTCTAATGTTTTACTTCAGAGCTCCTCACCAGAACTCGACTCAGAGCAGCCTTCACATCCTTGTTCCGCAGACTGTAGATGAGAGGATTCAACATGGGAGTCACCACTGCATAAAAGAGCACAAGCACCTTGTCCTGCTCAGCTGAGGCCATGGTGCGGGGCTGCATGTGGGTAAAGAGAGCCATCCCATAAGACATGGAGACCACAGTGAGGTGGGAGGCACAGGTCCCAAAGGCTTTGCGGCGTCCCTGGGTGGAGTGGATCTGCAGGATGGCGGCCACAATGAGGATGTAGGATAGTGAGACCAGGCAGCAGGGCACCAGCAGCACCACCACGCTGGAGGCCACAATGATCGCCCGGTTGAGGGTGATGTCCACGCAGGCCAAGTGGACCAGTGCCAGTGTCTCACAGGCCACATGGTTCAGCACATTGTGCCCACAGGTGGGCAGGCGCATGGTGACTGCTGTCTCCACGGCAGAATTAACCAGGCCTACAAGCCAAGAGATGACTGCCAGTGTCACACAGAGCCTTGGGCTCATCACTACCATGTATCGTAGGGGGTCACAGACTGCCACATAGCGATCGTAGGCCATTGCGGCCAGCAGCAGAAACTCAGTCCCACCCAGGGCCAGGGAAAAGAAGTGCTGGGCTCCACATCGGGCAAAGGAGATGGTCTTCTCCTCCAGAAGGAAGTGCGCCAGCATCTGGGGGACCCCGCTGGAGGTGTAGCAGATGTCCACGAGTGAGAGGTTGCAGAGGAAGAAATACATGGGCAGGTGGAGTCGTGCATCCAGCACGATGAGGAGGAGGATGAGCCCATTGCCCAGCAGGGTCAGCAGGTAGGCAGCCCCAAAGAGGACAAAGAGTCCAGTCTGGGTCTGCCTGTCACTGGAGAGGCCCATTAGGATGAACTCATGCACCCAGGTCACATTGTCCCTCCTCATGGAGCAGGTGGATCAGGCATCCAGGGAAGGGGCAAGTAAAGGTCTCACTTTAGGAGTCTTGGATTAAGTCCTGGGCTAGGAGTGAAGCTGGAATCAGGACACTGAGCCTTGGTTCTTTAACCTAGATGGTTATGGGAGAATGCAATGAAGACCTTGGAGAAAGGGACATTTGGCTTCTGACACTAAACTGAAATTCTCAAGGACAAAGTCTCTGTTTTGGCCACTCTTTTATGTCTAGGGCCCAGCAGAGGTACAATTATAAAAGAGGTGATCTATCAATGTAGATGGAAAGGTAAAGAAAAAAGTGGTGGCGAAAAGAGAGAAAGAATAATAGAAGAAAAGAAAAAAAATAACATAAAAGAGAAAAAATACTAAGGCGGGAAAGTAGGAAAATGAAAAAGGAGGGAAGGAAAGTGAAAGACGGGAAAGGAAGATTTTTCAGTGTTGGGGGCAGCTGGTGAAGCATCTTGATCAGACACTGAGAACAATCAGGATGTCCCGGAGGTCCTCCGTGTCATTTCCTAACCCCGGATTCAGTTTCTCTTCATGCTTCTTCTAGGGCTATCATTTTGCCCATCAGTCCAGACGAAGCTGAAATCCCTTAAGCCAGTATCTGTTAAGCCCCTGCTCTGTGCGGGAACTGTGCTAGGCATTGGATACGTGTCTGTGAGCAGGAAAGACAGAAACATGGGTCCTCCTTTCTTGGTTCTTATAATTTAACTAGGGACACAGACATGAAATTAATAATTACAAATAATTAATTAAATATAATTGTGCTGAGTGCTATAGAGAAGAATAAGGTTAGTGCTCAGTAATTAAATTTGGAGCTTTGTAATTAAACTACCACTGTAGTTATGCCTTATTTCTCAACAAGGTGCAATTTGTATAGTGCGTTGCAGGCATTCATTTGGATGTTTAAATAAATGATTAATAAAATAAAATAATAGAGCATTTGGGAACCAGTGATACTCACCTATTACTGCTGAGTATGAAGTGACAGAAATCCGCTGAATCTTTTCAAACACAGTGAATTCTCTTTTTCACCTAGGGTCACCTCCCTTCCAGTGTGCTGACTGGTCCTCTAGAAAACTAAAATTAAGTGTTATCACTTTTTCTTAATATAAATATAATCTCTGGGTGTATTTCCTTCTCTTTAGAATATTTACTTAGTACATTAATTCATTTATTAAAAGATTATTGAGTATATCAGGCACTATGCTAACAACCAATCTCTAGGAAATATTGCCTTCCAACATGAGGAATTCATGTTTAGAAAATCAACAGTGCCACAGAATCAAATAAGAAATTTAAAAAATTGGATCTTGGTAAAATCTGTGAGACTCCAATGACAGCATGTTTGTGCAAGCCACTAAAGCACACAGAGGACAAATGCAATATATCAATGTTAAGAAAATCAGAGCGGAGCCACAGAATCAAATCCAAGAGAATTGGAAAGCATAATTCAATTCAGATTTCTCTTGGCTGGAAACAGGGGTGGGTGCTCTATTGGTTAAGGGGGAGAGCAGAGGACCTGGATGGAGCAGGCACCTCTCGCCTCCATTTAGCCCAGCCCTGTAGTGGCCAGAAGGTGTCACTGTAGAAACTGCTAAGAATAGCTCCTAGCTTTGGGTTCTCAGGGTTGGAGATCAGGTTCCAGGGCCAGAGAGCAGGGAGCCGGTGGCTGAAATTCAGAGATTGCCCTAGGGTGCCTGTGGTTGCTCACAGAGCCTGCTCCTTTGTATCAGAGGAAGTAACTCAATTCTGATCTACTACAATCTGTAGGCTGCTTGCAGCCATGGGCAGAATCCTTACCTTCAGAGTCAGTGTCAAGGATCAAGATTCCCTACAGAGGGTCATCAAAACTGTATGAAATGAAAGGAGCCATAGAGGCCAAGTATTTCATCCCTTTAATTTTATAAACAAGGAAACCAGGGAACGGGGGTGAGATGATTGGCCCAGGTCTCAGCGCTGCTTGGGAAATGGGCTGGAACAAGGTCCAAGGCTGCACTGCACATTTTCAGTTCTCACAAGCCTGTCAGTGGGAAGGAGTTCTGGAAAGATGTGGTCTAGGAAGGGAGGAATCGTAGATGAGGAATCTTAGATAAGGAATCTTAGAGGGAATCTTAGATGAGGAATCTTAGATGGGAGGCTCAGGAAGGCTCTCTTGCCTTGTAGAGAAATGCTATGTGATGAGTGGGAAAAGCCTTGGATGGGAAGTCTCAAGGGATCCGAGTTCCAGTTTGCCTCTTCCCTAAGCCTGCTATGTGCCCTGGGCAAGCTATTTGACTGCCCTGAGCCTCAGTTTCTTCATTTGAAATGCTTGAATGATACCAATGACTACCTCATAATATTGTGAGTAAGGGCAGAAGAACAAGTGAATGTGAACATGCTTTGTAAAGTGCTACGTAAACATAAGTGGCAATTGTTACTATACAAGTCCATATCACTGAGGAAAATTCTGTCCAGTGCTATGGGGACAAGAAACAATATGAATATGTGCTATGAAGGTCAGAAGTTAACAGAACGTGAGCCATAGAGACCCTTTGCAGTAAATTTGATTGCCTAAATCACCTAATGACAGAGACCCTACTTAAATACAGTGAAGAATTAGGGTAGAGAGTCTGTTCATACTCAGTGAGTGGTACTATGCTCTGTGCACAGCATGAACTCCATACCTTTTTATTCCAATAATTTTTTTATGCTGTTTTTAGATAATGATAAACTATTCATTCATATTGATAGGTAACTTTGTTCTCAGTTTTTTGGGATAATTAGAGAATTTCATTCCACGTTGCTCAGCACGGTAAACATTTAGTGAGCAGTGAGTCATGCCTGGTCCAGTGGCAAGTGCTGGGGTAACAGGGATCAATAGGTCTGGTCTCCCTCCACAGGAACTCAGTCTGGCAGGGAGGAGAGAGAGGGTCAGTCATCATGACCTTATTAGAGACGTTTTCAGAGGAAGCTCAGAGTATGATGTCTGGTAACTGGAGACATAGAGCCTGGCTATGTAAATAGCCAGGAAGATCTGTAGAAATGATAAAGTGGAAACAGAGAAGCAACCAGTGCTTTTGCATCCTGAAAAAGTAGATGTGATTTAAGGTATAGTTAGATTCATATAAGGAGACCTGGGTTTCAACCTCTTTCAATAAACCGTCTATGTATCATTGGGTGAATTACTACATTTTGAAGCCACAGTTTCTTCATCTGCGGAATGAGCAAGTTAGATTAGGTAAACATTAAGATTTCTTCCAGCTTGAAAGATTTGTGATAAATGAATACGTATAAGCTGTAGTTTAAAGCAGTATAAAAGAGAAAAATAAATTCATTGGTTTTTGATCACTGTGACTATTCATAGCTAGTGGGACCGTAAAGAGATATTATGGGTTACTGGGTTTCTGGATCAAAGGATTCAGATCACACAGAACTGTTTGGGGAGATAGCAATGAATGGATCAGTTGACTCAAGAACAGAGACTAAGGAAATAGGGAAAAGGGCCATACTGGTAGAAATGGGAAAACCACTTGGATCAAGGCTGAAAGGCTGATCGTCTTCTGATACATGAGCTTCCTTCCAAAGTCCATTCCTGATAATTCCCAGATTGGGAAGGTCCCTAACACCAAATTCTCCACCAGCTCAGGGACCAAACCTGCCTTAGTATCATCGGAGTTATGCTTCATGATACTTGAGAATATCCACCTTTTTTCTCAAAAACATGGGGTCTGTGTCTATCTTTGGTTCTTATATCACCCACAGCCCTTCTCCAAGCCTTCTTATCTTTAATACAATACAAATGCCTCAAGACCAGGAAAAGAGCCTTCTCTCTTTGACCTCCAGTCTTTGGTTCTGTGAATGTACATCTATGTATACTGGGCACTTCAGTCTGTACTGATGATCGGATGACTGACCGAATGTGAAGACGCCATCGAGTGGCTTGAAAATGGTGAGTTTCCCCATCCAGGTCATGGGAGGAATCCAAAGAGCCTCCAACTACAGCCAGTGACAAAAACACCAGGGGGATCCCAGGACAGTCCTGGCTGCTCCCCGGGGTTGGGGCGCTATCCTCTTAACTTCCCTGTGGGGTACTCACCGAGGCTGAGCGCTCACCACAGGCGCAGGACTCATTTTGGATGGGGGACAGCATCTGTTAGGAAGCCCTTGGAGCAGTTGTACCCCCTGTTCTTGAGAAGGGAGGTTTTACTTTGTCAGTCTTAGTTGATAACTTTTCAGAACCTAGGAATCCCCAGAGGGCAATTACTTGTTCCTAGCGTGTTCCTTTACTCATCCTTCCCCAGCTACTTCTCTGAAACCACAGCCCCCCCCACCCCCTCCCAAGTTCCTTATGGAATAAACTTTCTGAAAACATTTTATCTCAACTTTTAATTATCCTTCTAGTTCCTAGGCTAACGATCCCTTCCCTGGCTCTTTTCAGTCTTTCTCTGCCCTTCAAGGCTATGGCATTGCTGCAGACTTTTGGCAGGAGTCAGGAGACAAAAATATTTACTTCTCTGGTCTGGTAGGAGGGCAGTGAGAGTAATTGAGAAGGGGAAGAGAAGCTAAAATCTCAGAGCCTGGTCTCTTTCCTAGGGGAAAAAGATGAAAGCATCCTCTCCCCTGCTCCCACACATCTAGTTTTAGTGCCCAGGGAGTTGTGAGTTAGCACCATACAATAGAACCATCACATCCATGGCCCGAGAGCCATTGCGGAGGCCCAAGTTCGCAGTCTTAGAATATTTCTACAGGCTCCATATCATATTTCTGTTGAGTTTGGTTTCCTTTGCATATCTTCATGTCATCAGAAGCTTTTCCAGCTTTTACTAATCTTGATCTCCCAGTTCTTGGTCATCTTCCACAAAGTTTTAATCTCTTCACTGGAATTACGAAGGGGGCAGTGGAAATAGTGGGGTCAGGATAGGGTTTCATTCATAATTTTTTACCTATTCATTTCTATGGTAATAGAACATGGGTCTTTAGGAAGATGGAAAGAAAAAAAGAGACATCAGTGTGTAACCCACTAGAAACTTTCGATAGCAATTGGCCAAGATTAGCAAGATAAAGGTTTAGTTATTCAGAAGATTTGTCACTGTAATGATGATGGACCAGGAAACTGTCTTTTCACTTCATGGTCTTCCCCTTTGGGCAGGACCCGTAGAAGCTCAGGCTCACGTCTGCTCCTTCTGCTGCCCAGCTAAGCCCAGGACCTCAAAAGACCTGAAGCTTTTCCAATCTCAAGGTCCTCAAAAGGGAAAATCTCATGGGAGTTCTGACTGAGAGTTGTAGCCAAAGGTTAAGAGGTAAAAAGAAGTCTGAGGAGATCACAAGAAAGAAGAGGAAGAGGGAGTGACATCTGAGAGGTGGGACTCCTGATGGACAGCAAAGGTAGACTTGATATGAACTGATATAGGTGACTCGAGGGGAAAAGAAAAGAATGTTGGGTACCATCTTCCAGACTACATGCTACTGTCATAATAAAAATGTTTTCTTCCTGGTAAACAAAAATGCATCTTTTCTGCTTTTCCAAACACTAAGGTTACAGATGATATGTAACCAGATGTAAAAAGTAGGTTAGAAAATGGTAGAAAAAAATACATAAATAGTTGAATATATATAAATATTAAAACAGAGAAACAAACTGGAAGGATGACCATAAAATATCAATGAGTTATCTCTGGGTAATAGGATTATAGATATTTTTGTTTTTTGTTTAGTGATATTTTGAAAAATGTCTACAGTAAATATATTTTTTCTAATATGAATCCAAATGAAATTTTAAAAATTCTTATTGATATGGGCATATCACATTGAGATAGTGATACTAGGAAGTCAATTCACCATCTTAATGTCCAGAACTACTGAATAGCTGTTGGGCAACATGGGTGAGTGTTAATTGGTGGAAGGAAGGTATAATTAAAATTGTCTTAGCAAAGTAGATACAACTACAGGTTTTGGATTATTTATACCGTGAAAGATAAATCTGCAAATATTCTGTGGTGAAAAACACTCTGGAAAAGAGGCAGGACAATGGATTCTTACTGTGGCTTTAGTACAAAGAGCTTTATGACTTTGGGCAAGTGACTAAATATCTCTGGGATATGGTTTTCTCATTTCTGAAAACAACTGGTTGGATTAGAACTAAAAGCTCCTGCAGTTCTGGAAGTCTATATTTTTCAATGTGTACATTACAGTGTTTTCTTTTCATTCTAGATTCTAAATTCTGATGTCAGAGAATAAAGTCATGCCATCATGGGTTCCAAGCTGGGGATGTAAGGAGATAGGAGTAATTCTCTCCTTTGAGACTGATCCATACCAGGAATTTCAATGAAGGAGCCAATACGTTGTGCACAACTTGGACCTCCAGCCCTGGGACTTTTTTTTTTTTTTTTTTGCAGTGTCTGTGCAGCCTAGGCCTGCTGCCTGCCCAGGTCTTTCCCTTCTTTGGAATAGCCTCTCCACTACTCACGTCCCTCCCCCAACTTCCTCACCCCGAGATCTCCCCACCACAAGACTTTCCTGTTCCTATCAATAGTTTAGTTCACTCCCAAGGAACTACTATATCTGGTTCTTGGTGACTAAGCTTTCCCATTCAGTTCTTTCTATTCTATTTTTACTAGGATTAACTTTTCCCTGTCTTTCCCTAAAGAAATATAAGAGGTACCTTCTGAGGCGCATGCTACTTGAGCTGACGACTGCTATAGTTAACAGCAGCTTCAATAGCCTTGGATACAACACGTCACTCATTAGCTTTGTCACGAGAGGGTTTGCTTCCTATGTCTACACCGAGAAACGTTTTCAAATGGTATTTCTGTGCTTTGGTCTTCTCTCTGTGCAAAGCTAAGCACATGACTTAAGGGAAGCCACTGAAATGTGGGGTGGGGGGTGAGGGTGGGGGATGAGAAAGAAAGACTTGACACCCAAAATTTAATGCACACTAACTGCTTTATAAGAATTATCTTGATGAAACTTTATGTAATTTCCTTATTATGTATTAACATTAGAAGGGGGCAGGACAGCCCTTTTCTGGAAGAGAAGTCCTTCCTTAATAGATTACCATCACAAATATGAAGTCCAAAACCATGTTTACTTCCAGATCAACTTGCCTCCGTGAAAAGGTAGCAAAGCTAAATAATCTTTGCTGATGTTCCACGAAAATACAGCTTTTTTGTTTTCTGTAATGATCTTATCTTCCTGAGTCTCCATTCTGATGGGTAGTGTGGAAAGAGAGAAAAAAGGAAACAATGTAATAGGCTAATTAAAAGTATCTTAGTTTCCTACAGTATGAACAGTTTCTCTCAACTTAAAATAATCTTTCCAGGTAAATATTTAATTCAATTCAAAGTTTAACCTAGTATCAGACTGATTTATTTCTTTTTCTCCTTTCTCAACATGGCTTCTGGGTATGAGATAAAAACTGATAGTACTGACTGATGGGGCATGGGGGGGGTGCAGATTCACTCTTGCTTTTGCTCGTCCTGGTGCTGGCCTCTGCATCTAGGCAAGCAGTCTCATCTTCGCATATTCACACGGTAGGTTTCTGTTGAGATGTGATTGATGTGGGTCCAGCCGGTGGCATTCATTGTTGAAATCTGTGGCTGAGAAACCCACGGACTGTTTATTTTGGTTTAGTCAAGGCTCAGGGACAATCCCTTTAGTTAAAATGGTCCCACCTCTGATTTTCCAATGCTGTGATTCCCCCAAACGCACACACACACACCCACACACAGAACCAATTCCGAGAACTGGCTGTGATTATTGTGGAACCCTGGCTTGGGAAGACCATTTTGCAGCCCCCAGCTATAGGACCACTCTATCTCCACCAAGCCAAGCACCTCTGGCACGTTCTCTGGTTGAACTTCCAGCTGCCTTCTGCACCTCCCATTCAAGGCATACAGGACCTTGAGGTACACATCCCTTGTTGAGGGAGCCAGGAGCATGCCTCAGATGGAATTACCTGGCACCCTTCTCTGCTGCTGCTCCTCTATTGTCCCCCAGCCTCTTTGGAGTTTCTGGGCTACCCTGAACAACACCCTGCTCCAGATGGGGATCAGCAAGGCATTTCTACTTTTGACCCTCTCCTCATCTCACCAATTCTCTATCCTCAGGGACGAAGGCCCTTTCAGGGCCAAGAGAGACACATATACTTGATTATCTGTTTCTCCTATTTTCTCTTCCTTTATTTCTCCCCAAACCAGTGCCAGAAAGGGAAGATTTTTCACCTTTAAGGAATGCAATATTTCCCCTGTATGGTATCCTGGGTTCCCTATACTCCTAGTTTATCAAAATTTCAGTGTTCAAATCTAAAGGTTGTAGGTTTTCATATAGGTGTCTCAGGACCTCAGAAATTTAGGACTAATAAAAAAAAAGGCTGACTTAATATTCTGAAAGTCTGATCCTTGTTAAATCTACTATTCTCCATACAATGTCCATCTGGCATGGTGAATTGGGCATCTCTTCTCTATTGAGCTCATCTCTCATGCCCCCAGTGGGCAGGTTGGACCTTCATTTTCAACGCCATGTGGCTGCCCCTCTCCTGGTCCTTTAATGAAATTCTTCTGTGGAACTCTTCTCCCTAGGGGCTCCTAACCTGCTTAATCTCTGAGCTTCGTGTGCATCACAACCCTGATTTAGCACTCAGGTTCTTCTTGGCCCCTGGCCTGGGTTTCCAGTCATTCTGTTCCGTTCTATTCTGCCATGGATGCACCTGCCTGAGGGTGTGGACCACTGTGGGCAAAGAAGGAAATGAAGACGATCAGATTGTGACCTCTAAACACAAGGCATGTGAACTGTTTTTCTAAAATGGCCTGTTTGCTTCTTTTTGAAGGGCCCTCTCATTTCCCCTAGCTTGGTATGGGCTTGGCCCTAAAGTGGGAACCGGGCATGTTCCATGTCCTAGGGAGTGAGGGAGAAAAATGTTATTCTGTCAAATTCAGAACAACTCTGTGAGGTAGGCAAAGACTTGGGCAGAGCTAGACAGTTGGTAAAGAGCCAGCTGAGATGAAAATTGAGATATGTCTGATGTCAAATCTCATGCTCTTTCACCAGACCATTCTGCCTCTTGAATTCTTTCTTTTCTGAAAAGATGGGGTTGCAGTGGAAGAACATGGAGGTCTCTTGATGCTCTGATGTTCTGAAATTCTGCACATATTGCTCAGCAGAAGTGGAAGGAGTATTGTCTGCTGTGAGGGTCTTTTCCACAAGCAATGAAGAAAAATGGTCTCTTAAAACCCAAAAGATGCAGAGAAAGGAGTTCTGGCCAGGTGTTTCCCGCTCCTCCTAGGCACATTTTGCTTCCTGGCCTCTAGATGTGAAAGCAGAGTTGCTTTTCTCTCTAGAGCTTTCTGGCTCAACTCCAGTCCTAAACGTTTACCTCAATTTTGCCCTAACATTTTGGATGCTGTGATAGGCTGAATAATGGCTCCCCACATATGTCCACATCCAAATTCCCAGAATCTGTGACTGTTACCTTATATGGCAAAAAAGACTTTGCAGATGTGATGAAGTTAAGGATTTTGAGATGGGGAGTTATCCTGGATCGTCCAGATGGGCCCTACGGAATCATGAGGGTCCTTGTAGGAGGGAGGCAGGAAGGTGAGAATCAGAGAAAAGAGATGTGACGACAGAAGCCAGAGATGGGAGTGACGTGAAGAAGGGGTTGCAAGCCCAGGAATGCAGATGGCCACGCCAAGCTGAAAAGGGCAAGAAAATGAGTTCTCCTCTGAAGGCTTCAGGAGGAACAAGTCCTGCCAGTGCTTGACCTTAGCCCAGTAAAATTCACTTTGGACTTCTGACCTCTAGAACTATAATAGAATAAGTGTGTGCTGTTTTAAGTCACTACATCTGTGATAATTTGTTACAGCAGCAATGTGAAACTAATACAGATTCTAATCTCTTCCTCCCCATCCCAGGTTCCCTTGGTGTTAATTCATGATTAATGATGCTCCAGCTTTGCTTTCCACACCTTGACTAGTCTTCTTGTATGTGACCTCCTTCTTGTTTTCCATCTCTGTTCCTGAACCCATGGACTCTGTTTTTAGAACTGCCTGATCAGCTCTTCCAGTAAATAATGCAAATGAGAAATTCTGTCTGTTCTAGGAACTGGTGGTTCCTCCGCCAGCCTCAAGTTGCATGATGAAGACATATCCCTTGCTGGCGTGGTTTAGAGGGGCCCCCCATGTGGCGAGTGTGGGTCTACCTGCCCTGACTCTCTTGACTCCCTTGGCCCCAAGCTGGGCTGCCTTAGGGACAAAATTCACAGCCACCCTGTAACGTATTAACTTTCCAGGTCCTGGGTTCATTCTATACCATGATAGCTATCTGAATATCTGTCACTAGATACCAGGAGGTCTTCACTCCTAACAGCTCCCTCCTGTTTCTCCAAAGGCCCTGCCACTTGTATAAAAGGATATTAAAATTGATTCTGTCTCAGTTTTGTCTTTGCCTGAGAACAACCAGATCAGCGTCTCATCCACACAGCTTCCAAAGACATGTGTTTGTTTACCCATGCAATGTTTTCAAAGAGCGTTTCCAGAATTGATTGGTGACGCTCATTCCCACCACCCACCCCCGTATGAAAGGGGTGAAACTGAAGAGGTGCAAGAAGAGCTTGGAGGGTAATTTTGGGAGGGAGTTGGTATCCTTTGATGTTTCGTCTCTCTCGCCCTCATGCATGCAGGATGGGAGAGAGTTTCCCCTTCACTTTAAGCCATTCATTCTCTTGCACCAGTCAATACACACCCTCTGAGGCCTGGGGAGCCCCAGCACTGGTAAGAGGAGCAGAGGCTAGAGGGGCCGGAGGAGGCAGAGCAAAGAGAAGGAGCAGGGCTGCATAGGCAGGAGTGGCATTTCTCCTGATGGCACGACAGAGATGCTCAAGGTGTTCTTGTAGTCCAGAGATGGGTTCAATCAAAGTGGGCTGGCCAGACTTCACTTAACTCCCTTGCAAGGGACTGTGTGGAGGAGAACTGTGACCCTGACAGAGAAGGTGGGCCCTGAGATACCAGGGGTTGAGGGAAGAACTGCATGTGGTCAGCAGAGGAGCAGGCGTGGCAGGAGGAGGGAGTGGTGGGGACAGAAGCTTTGTCTGTGTCATGGGAGAAGCACTGGGTCCAGCTAAGGAACTTCTGAGAAAACCATGAAGGTACAGACAGCCAGGCTTGGGAGTCTGCTCCTAGATGGCACTATAGCCTGTGAACAAAGACGTTTCTGTCCCTTACCTGTCTCTTCCCTTGCTCCAACCCAGGGGGAGTCAGGAGCAGTCTAGTGGGGATCAGGCAGCGGAGGGAGGCGATAAAGAGAAAGGTTAGATAAAATAGAAGAAGCTGACTTTCTGCACTTTATCCTTCCGGGACTGGGGGTGAGAAGAAGCTCCATCTTACAATGAGGTTCAGAGTTCTGATTTTACATTGGACTGGGTATTTTTAAGAATAAAATGAGAATGTTTTGGGGACTGAAAGGTACTGGAAACCTTTTCATTTTCCAGGGAGGACATTTATGCTACCTGTTATGAACTTAGTCTGAGAGTAGGGGAAGCACTATTCCCACAGTATGGGTTTGGGGGTACAGGGGTGAAAAGGACTACAGTTATTTTCTGATTACACCCTGTGAATTTCAGTTACTCAGTGAGTCAGTTCCCTTTAGTCTCTAGAACATGATAGATTTGTTGGTCTGGAGCCAGGGAATCCCATCCTGGCTGTGACAGCTTCCCGATACTTTTAAAATTTTTTCAGTACCAGATCACACACTATATGCAGTAGAGGGTGTTTTATCTCCTTAGCAGACCATGATCCCTCTGGAAGAAGCATAGCCTGGTAGCTAAAGGTGTAGGGCCCAAACTCTGAATGCTCAAGTCTGCATCTTGGCTCCTCACCTTGCACGTTCATGACAGTGGGCAATTAAAAAGTCTATTGCCTCAGTTTCTTGCAATGTAAAGTGAGGTGCGTGATAATATTGGCCTCATGGGGCTTTTGTGAAGATTGAATTGGATGATCTATGTAGATGGTAAACCATGGTAAACCCTCAATAAGTGCTAGGTATTTTTATGTTGAAATACTTTCAACACTTTAAAAGAACATTGGCGCTAGTCAAATCAGTGCTACAAACAGACAAACTAATTTTTATTCTTCACACATTTACTTATTCAACATTTTCTTATTTTTCTTTTTTGCAAAATACAAGCTGTTCCAACAGTTCTCTGCATCAAACCCAAAGTGTTTTATGCCACCCTTGTGAGATTGTGAATAATATTTTGGAAGGACCTTTTTAGAAGCTCCATTGGTTGGAGTTGCTCCTCAAGCTTTGCGTTAAATGCAGAAAGCTTCAGAGCTCCCTCTGGTCCTGGAAGCAGACTGGCCTGCAGTAGTCTGCTGGGGGCGAATCTAAAGGAGAGGAGAGATCCCAATTCAGGAAGCCCTCTTCTGGCCAGGAGAGGTGGGCATGGGGACACTGAAGCTGGAAAGAAGGTCAAAAAAAGGAAAGTGAGTATAGGAACCGGGAGTGATTATCCAAGAGCAAATTTGGGTCCAGAAGCTATTCAAAGAGGGACAAGAGCCCTTTGCCTCCGTGCTTCTGTTTCTGTTGATAATGACCTTATAAACCAATGTCCTGAAAACAGGTGGGACAGTGAGAAGCGTTGTCTTTCAGACCCCCTCCCTCTGTCCATCTATCTTCAAGTCTAGCAAAAAAGAAGCCAGAAAAATTCCCCTGGCTCCTGTCATACAGATGAGTCTCCAGCTCTGATCTTGCCAAAAGGGTGTTCTACTCCTCCTTTATCCATGAGAAGAACAACGTTTATATTTGTATAGTGCTTAATTATTTTTAAGGAATTTCATAGACATTATCTCATTTGAAGAGGGAGAAAATTGAAGCTAAGTTAGGCTGCTCAAGCCTGGTCCAATGTCATGTATTTCCTCAATGGAGTCAGGGGTCTGGCTTATATTAAAATAATATAATAATGTGATATTAGAATATATAATATATAACATATTAGAATACATAATAATATAGTATCAGAATAATGTAAGTCAGATTCCTGACTTATATTAGAATAAGCACTATGTTAGAATGGCTCTTTTATTTTTAAGAATTATAGTGGGGGAAGTACTATAATCATTATTAATATTGCCGCCATCAAACATATATTTAAAATCCTACTCTACCAGTTTGAAGAAGCAGGAAGATCAGTGGAATGATTTTGAAGGTTTCTGCTTATGAGAGAGATGTTTATTTAGAGAAAAAGAAGATATCTATTTCAAGTATCCTTGAAAAACAGCTTTAAGATACCTGGGTTGACCAAATATTTATTCCAAAGTTCTTTCTAAGAAAAACAAGACTTTAAAAAATTAATTAAAGTTAGCATATTTAAAAAAAAAATCTACTTTGCAATATCATTGGGTTATATTTCTTATGATCTGTATGAGCCTTTTATGATTGAGATCCTTGCATTAAAAATAGGTTCAGCTTATATACATGTTATAAGGAATTGTTTATTTCACTACTTTAAATTATTTTAAAGGTTTATAGTTCTTTTATTTTGCTACATTTTGGGCCACATAGAGAATCAATTTAATAGCAATTTTTTGTTAGAAAATCAGCCGTCTATTTACCAGGTTGTTCTTATGGGAAAACACAATGAGTTATATTACAAGGTACTCTTTCATGGCATAGTTTTCAAGAATAGTATGGATAAAATGATTTTTTAAAAGTTGGGAGTGAATTTCCTCTGCTGCAGCTTTTAATTTTAGCTACTGATGTAGCAAAACATTTTACCAAAAATAAACTACTTTCAGGTCTAGTAGTGACACTGGACAAGCCTGAAATAGGCCTGTGTTCTCCAAACACAAACACACCATGAGTGAACCTCCTTAGACTTCCTTCTCTTGCCACATGGCCAGGATGAAATCACATCCTTCCTGAGAACCATAAACCCCAGTGCCAACACAGGTGGTTGATTTCTGTGTGGGGGCTGATGAGGGAGGGCGGGCTCCCTAACAGCTACATGGCCACCTTCCTGAAAATCACCTTCGATGTCTGATCCTGTCCTGAAATCCCTTTCCCTTTTGCAGCTGACCACTTCCCCATAACATAGGCTTCCTCAGTCAGATGCCTAGGCATGGTTTTGCTCCAGGGAAGAGTGGTATGAAGAAGAAGGCATCTCATGCAGAGAAGGAGGTAATGGAAACACCCAGCTTATCAGGGCTGAGGGTCTGGTATCCTACCCCCAGGATGACATATGGTCTGTCCCTAGCAGCAGAACTTCACTAGAGCAGTCTTCACTAGAGCATCCGACCCCCAGAATGACATATGGTCTGTCCCTAGCAGCAGAACTTCACTAGAGCAGTCTTCATTAGAGCACTCCTGCCATGTGGTGTGGGTGGGCACCTAGCGTCACTGCCTCCATGCCCAACTCTGTAGTCCTTCTACAGGTTTACAGGTCTTTAATAACCTTATAAACAATTTTTCAGTCTAAATAAGTAGACTTTTTTTTTAATGCAACAAAACCCCAACTGGTCTGCCATGTTGCTCTCAACCTCACCCCCAAGCCAGTTCTCCACCTTACCAGGCACATCAGTGTCCATGCCTTCCCAGCTCAGAACCCCCTTACGTAACAGGGAAGAGACCCAGAGAGCAATTCAGCAAAACAAAACTGCAACCACGATGGGGTCCTCAATGTGTCCAGGGACAACAACAACAAAAACAGCAACAAAGGGGCTGGTTTGTGGCTCACTTGGGAGAGTGTGGTGCTGATAGCACCAAGGCCACGGGTTTGGATCCCTATATAGGGATGGCTGGTTGGCTCACTCGGGAGACCGTGGTACTGACAACACCAAGTCAAGGGTTAGGATCCCCTTACTGGTCATCTTTAAAAAAAACCAAAAAACCAGTAAAGACACAAGAGCTTAGAGTGAGTCCTGCCCAAGACCTACCCAAGCAGAGGTAGGAAAGGTAGAATGGAAACCTGATATCTTCTTTTTCTATTATTCCAACTAACGACCACCTTGTCCACGTCCTACCACGTATGCACTCATTTTTCTTCCAAGCTACGTCATTTCAAGGTATGGGGCTTGAGCTATGGCTAACCATTTTCTGTGCCTAGAACAACTTCTAGACTTCAGCATCTGATCCTGCCCACCAGAAAATACCTCCCATTAATGTTGCCTTACTGATAACAGCTAACAGTGCTGGGCACTGTTCTAAGCATGTTTCCTATATTAACTTTAATTATCGAAGCCCTGTAAGGCACTTGCTAATATCAGCTCCAGATTGTTCAGTAAAGACTCAGAGTCCCAGAGATGTTAGAGTGACTTATCCAAGGTCACAGTCAGGAACTGGAGAGGCCTGGATTCAGACCCAGGTAGCCTGGCTCAATGCCCCTGTGATATGGCTGTGAGGCTCAGCCTTGTCTCTATAGGTTCCATGTTCCAGCAATGTTCAGATGAAGGACTCTACTTTTCTCTTCATTGGGGTGTGTTATAATTGTAATGATACAGAATAAATTAAATTCACTTTGTTGATTGTTTCCTAGAAGGCAGCAGCTCCTTTCGGGTGCAGCTGAAGGCTGGAGTCAACATGGACCTCCATGATGAGACACTAAGACCAATAAAGCAGGTGTAGTCAGGGGTGAGGCAGACACTGCAGGGAATGTGGACAATAGGAGCTGACGAGTGAGCCATTGATAGACTGAAGGAGACTGTATGATTGGGATACCTTTTCCTCCCATTGCAATATAAAGAAGATACATTTGTTCATTGTCAGAAGGATCATAGAAATCTTAATCTCCAGAAGCTCTAGGCAAAGACTGAAGTCATTCATAGGCTTAATGTAAAGTCTCAGCTATTACCTAAAACTCAAGTTTCTTGGAGAAATGTTGCCCCCCAAAGCGTTATACAAATATTATTCTGTAGGTGAGCCTTAGCTTTGATGTGGGAAAGTGTCTTATGCAGGGAAATGTCATAAAAGATTTAATAAGTATTTTCCATAATTGCTCCACCCTTTCTTTTTTCCTTCTGGTGATGGTACTGTGGTTGCCTGCCTTCTGCTTCCTTCTCCCAATCTTCTGCCTGTCTTAGCCTGAAGAAGGATTCACTGACTGGATCTCACCACCTCTCCGCAGCTGGAAGTTGCAAAGGACCCACACAATTGGAATAATTGGAACTTTCTTTTCTTACAGACGTTTATACACCTGGCTCGAAGCATGGGAAATAGCAGCAGTCAGTAATGTATGAGCTCTCTGAGGAGGTGGGTGAAGATGGGATCTAGAACCCAAACAGGAGGATTGAATTTAAGCAGGAGGAGGGCAACCTCTTCCACCGTGGAAAGCTGGAGTACGTGACAGAGGGCAGGTTCTCAACTTCCGCTGCAGCTTGAAATCATCTACAGGGAACTTTTAAAAATCCCAGTGCCAGACCTACAGCAAGATCGAGTCAGTCAGAATCTCTGGTGATTGGGCGCAGACATCAGTATTTTTAAAGGTCTTTGGGTGCAGCCGAGGGAGCGCCCCAGTATATAGAGGTATTGTGGGGCAGAGGGTAAGGTTTTGCTGAGTCTACATCGTAGGAAGTTACAGTGGGGCTGATGCAAAGGGCAGTGAGATTTTCTTCAGCAGTACTAACCACTGAGATTTGTGTTTGCGAAGTTAGAGAATAGGACACTGAGAGTGCAGAGCACAGGCACAACAAAGTTGAGGGTGCTGGTTCCAGTAATTGAAAAGTCAATCCAAGAGATCTTGGTTTTGAAAGGAAGCTAAGGAGCTTGGGAGGGGCTGACAGATGGAGAGAACGCGGAGGGCCAAGGGACCGGAGCTGTTGGTGCAGGTGACGAGGGTCTCAGAGCAAGGAAGTGAGAGCTGGGAACGAAGAGGCTGTGGTAGAGAGAGGATTTGGTAAGGCATTGGCTACATCCCCATGATGGGATTTGTTATATAAAGACAGCTAGAATTAGTGATGGTCCTGTTGAAGGGCCAAATAAATATTTTATTCCATACGCACTGTCTTAGGAATCATTTTTAGAGTCTGTGTTTGCAATCAGTCATGTTTTTTATTTTATGTATTTTATGATGCTTCAACATCTTGAGGGCCTTGCTTTCCAGGGAGACACTGCCCCTCCCAGTGCCAGCTAATTCCTGGGGACAGCAAATGACTCCTCTCTGAGCATGCTGTTAATATACAAACCAGAGCCCATATCCCCAACCACCTCCTTTATCTAACTCTCACACACCAAGCTAACACCTCCCCTGCCCTAAATCACCCCAGAGCCAGGTACTGGACAACTAGAGAACACCCTGTAGTCCAGAGCCTGCTGAAATTATTCGAACCCTTCAATCCTAACTTGCTCAAGATTTCTAACCTGTCTTGCCCAGTCCTTCACATGGAAACCTTAATAAAGTCTCTGGGCCATGGTGTCCCCTCTCTCCTTCTGCCTTCTGACCAGCCTGAGTGCCTTCCCATGTGGCCCTCCATGGGACTGCATGCCTCTTTCTCTTGCAACTGTAAGTAAAAAAAAATCTCCTTACAAAGACAGTTGTTTCTGTGTCTGTCACCTTATCATACCTGATTAAAACAAATCCTGGGTACAAGTCTTGAAACAGTGTTAAATATTTCAACATTTAAAATGAAAGCCAATGTTCCTTCCCACTTCAGCAGTTAATTAGCATGGGTAGAGTGGGTTTTCTGTACTTTTTCAGTGCTGGATGGAGCCTGGCAGTCGTTGTGTGACCTCTGGCTAGACAGCATTTCTGGACGTGGGCTTTGTTGTGTGTCTAGAAGGCCTTTGCCCAGTATTGCTGACGTTTATCCAGGAGAATCTGGTGCTTTCAGTGCTGGATTAGACATCTCTAAAGGCTTCTCTGGCTATAGTACCATAGTGTTCTAGAAACAGTAGTATCATTTGGCACTGTTGGTTACTTCATTCTTGAAATTCTCTTCCCTTGGTTTCCATGACACCACAGTATCCTAGACTTTCTTCTACTTTTCTGATTGCTCTTTTAAAAAGTTCTGTTGTGTGCATTCCTCTTCCTATCCTGTATTTTTATTTTGAGCAGCATTTATTGAATAAGGAACATATGCATGTATGTAAGGAGGGTATTCAATGAAAAGTGCAGGTCTGTTCCACCTCTATTCCCCAGTGCCCAGACTTTTAGTCTGACACAAACATGTGCGTGTATGTGTGTGTACATGTGTGCATATATAAGGCCTATAGAACACACACAGACATACACATACACACACACATTGTGGATTTTTGTATATGAATGCTACGCATACCATAAATATTGATTCATTCACTCATTTAACAATTTATTGTCCATGCCAGACACTGTGTAGGAACTGGGAATGCCGTGGTGAGTAAAGCAGACAACCTCTCATAGAGTTTATATCATGTTGGGAGGAATGGGCAATTAAAAAGTAAAAAGCGAGTAAGGTAATTTCCAACAATGAGAGGTGGTTAAAAATTAAAGCATGATAATGTGAAAGAGGGCAGAGGGTGATCAATGAAGGCCTCTCTGAGGAGTTAGTATTTGAGTTGAGACAGCATCTGAATGACAAGGACCAGCCTGGGACTAATATCCAGGAGAGGAAATAACAAGGGAAAAGGTTGGATGTGTCAGAAGACTGGGATCAAGGATAACTCTACTGTCATGCAATTAGCTTTTTTCCCCTTAACTTACATGAGACCTGTCACAGACAAAACCACTTCATTCTTTTTGGCAGCCGAATAGGATTCTCTAACAGGGATAAACCAAAGTGTACTTACTTAGTCACAAAGTGATCGATACTTATGAAATTTCTATCCTTTTGCTAATTTAAATGTATTAATCCATATCTCTTGCTTGTAACAGAGTACCTGAACCTGGGTAATTTATAAAGAAGGGAAATTTATTTCTTACAGTTTTGGCAGCTGGAAAATCCAACATCCAGGGAACGTAACTGGTGAGGGTCTTTTTTTGGTGGTGACTCTCTACAGCAACACAGGGTATCACAAGCGAGAGTAGCAAGAGCAAGAGAGAACTAACTTTCTCGCTTGCTGTTCTTGTAAAGCCATCAGAACCAAGCCCATGACTCCATGAATGGATCAATCCATACACAAGGGCACGGTACTCACAATCTAATCACCTCTTAAAGCCCCACCTATCAAATGGTGTAACTGGACTTTTCACCCTCTTAACACTGTTACAATGGGGATCAAGTTTCCAATACATGAACTTTGGGAGGACACATTTGACCCATAGCACCGAGTTATGCTGACAGGAATATTTTTGAGCATTCATGTTTTCCCACAAGACAAATAAATTTGTAGGGTCAAACCCTGGAAGTAAAATTATTGAAGCAAATTATGCATGTCATTAATTTTAATTAACATTGCCCACTTGCCCTCCATAGAAATTGTACAATGTGTATTTCCACCCACAGTGTTTGAGAGTGCCTGTTTCACTCTCCTGGTTCTCAGTCATTCACTTTTTCGAGTATTGTCAATGACAACTTCAAATACCATTCTGTAATTTTATTTATCATTTCTCTTCCAAATGAGATTGAAATTCTTTTCTGATGTGTGAAAACCATTTGCATTTCCTTGTCTGTGAACACTGTATCCATATCCTTTGCCCATTTTTCTTCGGGGTTATTTGTCTTTTCTTACTGGTTGGCAAGAGTTCTTCATGTTTTAATGAAATGTGCCTCTTTCATACATTAGATGTGATATCCCCATGTCTGTCTTTTTTCATTTTCCTGAAGATAGTATCCCATGCAGAAAAGTTTGTTTGTTTACATAATTAATACATTTTGTGCTTTGTGTCATGCTTAGAAAATCAGTCCTTTCACGTTAATGTTAATGTTTCTCAGGGGTAAATGCTGAAACTAGTCCTCCAAATGTACTCCCTCCCTCTGGGAGAGATTTCGTCCATGCCGATTGCCGTTGATGAGCTGGTGATTTCTCAATGGGCCTCTCTACCCAAGATTTTCCACACACCTGACTGCTGACTCTGCCACGCTTGTCAACATGATCCACAGTGAACTCGTCATCTCCACCCTGTCCTTCCTCACACTGTCTGCTTTCCTTGTGCTCTCCAGCTCCGTGAGCCCACTCTGCCCTGTTTTCCAGGTCAGAAAAACTATCTGCCATCCCTTACAAGACGTGCACGATTGGGCTCCTACTTGTACCTCTAGCACATTATCTCAAGACACACACTGCATCCCCCCACCCCCTGCCATCACTAGTCCTATTGACTCGTTTCTAGAACGTACTGTGGTCTCTTTTACCTCGGGGCATTTGTGCATGCTGTTCCTTCTGCCTGTCCTCTCTTTTGTCAGTTCTCTTTGTCTGGCTCTGGCTATCCCCACATGGCTTTGGATATCACACGTTGCTTATTCCATATACTCTTCACTATGCCCCCATCACCCTAAGTCTACACCCTTTTTTCTGCAGAATCTTATATTTTCCCCGTCGTTGTATGAGGCAGCTTCAGAAAGGTTTTTGGAAAGATTTTTCTTATCTTTTAATTCCATTTGCCCACAAACATTTCAAAGTATCCTCGTGCTTATTAAACAGTAATGCAATTACCTATTAATTTGCCTGAGTCTCCTAGATTTCAAACCCCATATAGACCTCAAACCCCAAATAGACCTCTTCATTCCTTCAACAATTTGAGCACGTGTTAGGAAGACGGTGGCATCTTGGTTGCTTTTGTATCCTTAACAGTCTAGTTCTTGGCATGGAACTCAATAAACATTTATTTGTTGTATATGTGGATGAATTAATACATTCTGTAATTTTCCCAATGTAACCTTCATTTGTATTGAAGTTTTGTGCCAATTTGTGCTCTTTAATATCTTAGGATATACTGATGTAACATTGTATAGAACAGGCCACATCAAGGGAATTTTCTGTAGCTATTTTTTTAAGGCAATGTGGATTATAATTCTTCCTCTTAACATCTCGCTTTATTAATGGCAGTAATGTTTCCTCCAACCCACTGGTGGATTAAGATACTTCAGTGCACTCCTGCTGTTATACCACATGAATATAGCACTGGACCCGCCCTTTCACTTCACTCGAGGGCTGCTGGTGAGGAGACAGTTTCCAGGAGTGTGGGATTCAGGCCTCTGTCTTGGGGCTGGAGGGTAACAGGAAGTCTCTGATTCATTGACAGAGCTCTACTATTATTTATATTAAATAATAATTTTTAAAATATAAAAGTAATATATATTGAAATTGATTATGAGAAATTTGAAAAATGTACAATAAAGGAAATAAAAATAGCATATAATCTCATCACATAGAGATGACAATTACTTTTTTCCAATACAGCCTTTTATATATTTATGTGCATGTATACCTACATGTACTTTTTTTAGACGGCATTGATTCTATCTCTGGAAAATTTCATTTAGCATTTAATAATGAGTATTTCATTAAGTCAGTTGGAGCTATATGGGGAAAAATAAGTTCTAGTGGTGTACAGTAGTCCTAGGCATCTATAATTAATAATAATTTATTGTATGTTTTCAAATGGCTAGAAAAGAAGAGCTTAAATGCTCTCATCATGAAGAGATAATAAATTTTTGCAAAGATGAACGTGCTAATTACCTTGATTCATTCATACATTGTACACATTTATAGAAATATAACTCTGTACCCCATAAATATTACAATTAATACATGTCAATTAAAAAATAAATGAATTAATTTTAAGTCTTTTTTTTTTTTGCACAGATTCAGATGTTCCATTATGTTTATTTAGTAATTATTCCAATATTGGACCTGGATATTGCTTTGAATATTTCGCTAATATAAAAATACTACAATTAATATCCCCTAAAAAAATCTTTGTTCATATCTCTGATTATATCCTCGGGATAGAGTTCAAGAAGTGGATTTAGTGGATCAAAAAGGATGGACATTGATAGCGATCGTGACTTTGAGGGTGAAATGAGGCTCTTCAAAAATCGTCCCATGGCAGCCATCTCAGAATGCCCTTCATGCCATAGCTCTGCTCATAATGAGAATTGTTCAAGAAACTATTTGTAAGTTTCATAGAAGACAAACAACATTTCATTGCCTGAACGTTTCACTACTAATAAAGTTAAACTTAAAAAATATTTTATAAAGTTATCCTGTGAATTGTTTGTGTCTCTTGCCCGTTTCTAAAGTTGTGATGTTAACTTTTAGGGTTTTTTTTTTTTTTGCAATTATATTAACCATTCTAATGTAATATTTGTTACAATTACATATTTCTAGTTTGTGATTTGCTTTTAATTTATATAGATATATACACACACACATAAACATCACATATACAAGAATAACATTTTTCTACAATCTAACCTATCAGTCTTTTTAAAATTCTTTTAAGTTCTTTTTTGACTTCTTTTGCCATTGTGCTTAGAACATCCCTTCCCATTCTGAAACGAGCTATATTTTTTAACCTGTATTCTTTTTTGAGATTTTTTTAAATGGTTTTTTACGGTATTTTACTTTTAAATCTTTAATACATTTGATATTTACTTTGGTGCAAGTTTAAAGAGACAACCTTAGTTTATTTATTCTAGGTAGCTATTTTTTCCTTCCCACACTAGCTCATGCTAACATCTTTACCACTCCCTACCTCATCCATCCCTTCCCTACCACATCGCAGACATACCTCCAGCTCAGCACGTCTCATCTGCAGACTATTGCCACAACCCCCGGCTAGTCTCATCATACTTACTCCATCTTGCACTATTATTTCCAATTCACTTTCTTAATGTATGACTGTGTTAGGATCGTGCCCCATCCCCAAAATCCAGAGGAGAAAGCCAAAGTGTGCTATTCAAGGTCCCCTGTTTAGCTTCCTACAGTTACTTTTGATTAGGGTTTCGTGCCAGTTACCCTGGGATCACTGTCATTCTGATAACAAGTTTATTCACTCACCGCCTCTAGAAACCATCTTTAACATCCCAGGAAGGTGTCTCCTCGTGGGAGAGAGGGCCGAGAAAAGCATGTGGCCCTGGCCCTCTATCACATTACTCTGCTTTCATGGGCATTTCCCAGAGTCGGATGGGTGAGTGGGTGGTGCGACTGACTCCCTGGTGATTGGAATCAAAGCAAATCAACCCCTTTCTCCAAAAGTCATTTCAGACAATCCGGCCTCGTCCAGGAAACCTTCCCAATTAATGCCACATGATTTGTTATTCCCCATGCATGCAACTGGCTATTAAGTAATGAGACTTGTTTTATTTTGTTCCTTTTTAAGTGATCTATTTGTATCTTTTCTTGTTCCATGTTAAGAGATCAAAGAGCAGGAAGCAACCTTACAGATCATTTAATTTCAGCCCTCATTTTGCAGTAGAGGTTGGCAAGGTGAAGGAAGGAATGAGCCATGGCCATGGAGCTTCTCTGCAGCTCTCGAGCCTCCTGGCTGCGCCTTTCCCTCTTCTGAGTTCTGGCTAAGGCCTCTTTTCTTCTCCCTTTATGCATTGTCCCTGGGTGATATCATCCACCTCCATGGTCTCAATAGCCACCTGTTGTTCCGAATCCATCCCTCCTCTTGAACCTCTCCTCTGAGCTCTGGATTGGTATATCTGCCTCCTCAGTTAGTATCCTTACTGGTTTGTCCTAGCAGCATTTCAACTCAGCATGCTCAAAACAGAAGCCTCCACCTTCTCTTTCCCCACTTGCTCCTGATCCTGCTTTTCTCAGCAATGGCACCACATGACCTAGATTAGTAATGATCCTTACCTCCTCTTTCTTCCTTGCCCTCATATCCAGTCAAGGTCCTGTCATGTCCATCTCCAGCATATCTCTTGACTCTTTCCATGCCGCGTATTCCCCTGTGCTGACACTCTGGTCCAGACACCATCGCCTCTCTCTTGGAACACAGCAACAGCTTCCTGAATGGGTCTCCATGCCTCTAGTCCATTCCCCACCCTGCAGCCTGAGTGATCACACAGAGGGGTGGGGGGCGAGTCATCCTACCAGTCTGTGAACTGAAATCCTCCAGCTGTGTCCAAGAGTCTTCCCAACACGCTCCAGCCCCAGTGAGCCATTTCCGCTGGAGCACCTTCACTCTTCACCTGGTTAACCCCTATGCATCCTCCAGTTCTCCACTTCGGCCATTCCCCACCCCCAACCAGCTTTCTCTAACTCTCCCCTCAAACAGTGCAGTAGGTCTACCCAATGTATGAGCCACGCCATGCATCTGACCTGTCCTCACCTCTGGGTCTGCGAGCTTCACCTGCCACCAATTATGCCTTCTTCATGGCCCTAAGCCCACCACATGGGAAAATCTCCACAGGGATTTACGGAACCACTAAATCCAGATCTAGGGCTCGATACCGCTGTCCGGGCCGTTCCCAATACCACTGTCTGGGGAGGGGTGGAGAAGGGGCAACGCTGGGAGGCTCTCCTCGTGGACACATTTCCAAGTTGTCTTTCCTAAATCCGGTCCTTGAGTCCCCCCTAGTGGCTTTCCCGCTGCAGACACCTCATGATAAGGGAACACTTTAGGGAGCGGGGCCGCCCCCCTGGCCTGGTCCCTGCCTCCTGTCAGGGCTCCCACGGCCCCGGCCCGATGCTCAGCCCCTCCACCGGCGCCCCAGCACCCTGCTGATGGCGGTGGTGATCTCGCGGTTGCGCAGGCTGTAGATGAGCGGGTAGAGCAGCGGCGTGACGTTGGTGTAGACCAGTGCCAGCGTGCGGTCCAGCCGCGGGGAGTAGCTGGCCTTGGGCCGCACGTACATGAAGGTGGCACAGCCGTAGTGCAGGAAGGTGACGGCCAGGTGCGAGGCGCAGGTGGAGGCGGCCTTGCGCCGGCCTGCGGGGGAGCGCAGGCGGCGCAACGCGGTGGCGATGGAGCCGTAGGAGGCCAGGATGAGCACCGAGGGCAGCAGCAGCAGCACCAGGCAGGCGCCCAGCAAGGGCAGCTCGTCGGCGTAGCTCCGCGTGCAGGCCAGGTGCAGCAGCGCCGTGATGTCGCAGAAGAAGTGCACCAGCAGGCGGGAGCCGCAGAAGGGCAGGTGGAAGACGGCCACCGTGAGCCCCACGGACACCGCCAGGCCCCCGAAGCAGCAGACCAGGGCCAGTCGCACGCACAGTTCCGGAGTCACCACAGCCGCGTAGCGCAGAGGGTGGCAGATGGCCACGTAGCGGTCATAGGCCATGGCAGCCAGCAGAAAGCACTCGGCCCCGCCCAGAGCCACGAACATCTGCATTTGAAGGGCACAGCCCAGGAAGGAGATGGGGCTGCCCCTGCCGTGGCCCGGCATGGTCAGGTCAGCCAGGGAGCGGGGCACCACCACCAGCGTGTAGCAGAGCTCGATGGCTGACAGCTGGCACAGGAAGAGCAGCATGGGTGGCCTGCTGGGTACTGTGGCCACGGCCACCAGGATAAGCAGGTTCCCACTCAGGGTGGCCAGGTGCACGGCCAGAAGCAGGAGGAAGAGCACGGGCCTCAGATGCGGGAACTCAGAGAAGCCTTGAAGGAGAAAACCAAAGGGCGTGGTGGCATTGCTGGGGCTGTCCATGCAGGGCCCACCCAGAGGCACCTGTGGGAGAGAAACGCAGGAAGGGTGAGCTTGTGGGGTGCTGCCCCTCTGACCCTGCTCATGGAGAAAGGGTCAAGTGGGATTTAGAGGGTGGGCCTGGACTGGAGGCTGCAGAGGTGGCAACAGCTCACATGTCCATTCCCAGTCCCCCTGCCCAGGAGGGCAGTCTTAGTGACTTATTCAGAAAAATGGTGCCGTTTTTCCTCCCTCCTGGACTGGACTTCCTCTACCTGCTTTCTCAAAGTGCTCTTTCCGAAGAAGCCTGTTAATGCCTCCCTCCTGACCTCTGCCTGCAAACAATTCAGGTGCTCCATGCTCTGTTCACTATTTCATGGGTCCTATGTGGCCATGAGTGGTATGTCCAGCTCAGCCTCAGTCCCCAAGGCAGGAAATGTGTCTTTAGTCCTTGCTTCTGGATCCTCCTCCCTGCCCTACTCTGTCATTTCTGAGCTGTCTTCAAAATGTAAGACAAGCGAGGGCCTTAGAGATCACACAAAGCTAGGGTGGGGAGTGGGGGTGTTTAAAGAACTTAACTGCTCACAATAAGTTAGGAATAGGAATAGAATCTGCATTCCTGAGGCTGAATCCAGAACTTTCCATGACCCATATGAGGTTCTGAAGAAAGGTCACTAGGGTCAATCAGAGAAAATCTGTATTTAGACTTAAATAGAGACTTAGATCTGTGCCAGGCCCTGGGGCAGACACTCAGACAGCAGGGTATGCTTCGTGGGAGGGCCTCACTGGGCCCATCAGGAATGACATGTCCCTAACATTTTTATTAATACTCTGTCAACGTGAGGAAAGGTGACATGCATCTGTTCTGACTTGCTCTTAAAGAGTTAGCAGTACATTCTAAATTTGCCATCAGAACACAGTTTCCTCCTGAGTATTATCCAGTGACTCATTTGCGGGCAACATTTGGAAAACACTGACAGTGTGAGGGTCTGCTATGCTTATCATAATCCTCCGGAATGGGGGAAACATGAGGTGGTAAGAGATCTGATGCAAACTGGACAGAAGGAGGTTGGATTCTTCCAATAAATATTACTGACATCTCTTTTTATTTTCTTATCTCTTTTTTAAGAGTTTTAATTATAAGCTCAACTCTTATTTTCTCTTATAATCACTGTTTATAATCAGTGTTGGAAGTGGAATTTTCCATAGTTGCTACACCATAGAACATAAGAGCAATAATGCCAGGTCAAAGGGCAACATGAAAAGCAGACGAAAGAGCTGGAAGGAATGCGGGGAGCTTGGCATTTTGTGAGGGGAATACCCAGGTTTCTATTTATCACTGTCACTGTGTGCTTCCTCTTGTCATCTCCCAGGGGAGCCCTTTCACTAGACAGTTTCCAGTCTTATTGGAGAAGGGGAGGGTTAGGTTTGGGGCAGGGCTGAGGGAGGTAGAATCATTTTCCATCTGTTTTAGAGCCCTCAATTTTTTATTTTTTGGCTGCTCTTCAGTCTATTGAGCAAATTTAACAAACCTGTATTGAGTGCCTTTTCTTTGCCAGGTGCTGTAGCTTTAGGGTGTGAAGGAGAGAGAGAGAGAGAGAAGCCTGCTGTCCTGGGGGTTTCAGGCAGGACAGAACTGCCGCGGTGCCCACCCTGCCTCTGCTCGCCCTCTTTACCTTCCTTTCTGTCCCCTCAGAGAAGTGTGGCGGAGGGAGGGGGCAGGAGGGAGGGACAGACACAACCTAGTTCTTTCATGCGGCACAGCGATGTAGGTGACAGAAAGGCCAGGTGATGGCACCAATAATGACAAGCTCAAGGTACGTCATGTTTTGAAAACAAGGCTCTGTAAAGCACGCCAAATTGGCCAATGAAACGAAAGAGACGAAGGAGTGTTTCTGCTCTGCTTAGAGTTTTTAGAAGGAATTGTCACAAACTCTAGGAATGTGTGTTAGAAGCGGCTTTTCTCTAGGGGTGGGGGGTGGGGGGAGGAGAATAGACACTTCAAAGCTTCAGTGATTCAAACCCCAGCAAGGAGAAGCTGCACCGAGAGCAGAGAACACTACAGCAGCCCCTCTTATCTGCGGGGGACATGTTCCAAGGGTCCCAGCAGAGGCCTGGAACCACGGATAGTACCCACCCCTTGTATACTATGTTTTTTCCTATAAAGATATATCTATGATAAATTTTAATTGATAAATTAGGCACAGTAAAAGATTAACAACAATAAAATAGAACAATTATAGCAATATACTGTAATACAAGTTATGTGAATTTGGCTCTCTCTCTCTCTCTCAAAGTATCTTCTGCGGTACCGCAGGTAACTGAAACCTTGGAAAGCAGAACCACAGATAAGGGGGACCACTGAACAAGGCTTGCCTGAGCTACTCTTCTCCCCAGGGACATGGCGACAGACAGTCTCACTCTTCCAGATGACTAATAACATTCAACAGTAATAGTTAACACTTGAGAAAGTGCCAAGCAAATGCTCATAAGAACTTTGTACATTTAACACACTTAATCCTAGTGACAGCCTGATGAGGTAAGTGGACTCTTACAATACCCATGTTATAGATGAGAAAATTGAAGCCTACAGGAATTAGATGTGACCTGGCTAGTTAGTGGTAGAGCCAGATTTGTACCCAAACCATCTAGCCCCTGAGAGTCCATGGGCTATCTACTACATAGTCTTTCTTATTTATATTTCTCCAAAAGTATCCTTTCCACATGAGACACATCCCACCTCTCTTCTTATATCCCCGACCTTCCTCAGACTAGAAATTACCTACAACCTCCTAGGCATTTCTGCTCTCAGATTTCCCTTTGCTGACATTTTTCGTGAGGACATGTGGAAGTGAACAGTAATGCAGATAATCTAAGATGGCAAATCTAAAAATAATTTCTCCTTAGCTTTGACATTCACTGTTGCTATTGTTATTTTTCCAGTAGGTTCACTTTTCTAATTGTGTAAGGCTCCACAGAGCACCCACAGAGAAATGGCTGGCTGGTGGCCCAGGACATCTGGATGTGGCTGAAGCCTTGCTGGGCTGGAGATGCAGATCAGGAATTTGATTTTTGCTGTGCAGAATAATTAAAATGATCTGTGATAACGATGTTTTAAAGTGGTCATTCTAGTAGTCAATCGATGCACTTCTAATGAGTGATTGTGGAGTGGGAGATGTGAGAGACAGAAAGGTCAAGCCCCTTTGGGTATGAAGGATTCCACAGAAGGCTGAACTGGAATGGAGCTTAAAATTCAAACAGCCTAGACGCTCATGTTCTAACATAAGAACATGAGAGGTCACTAACCACCCTAGGGTCTCGCTGCTGTCTTTTGGCAGCAGAACTGGACTAAAGCTTAATTTTCATAACTCCTGGCTGAATGGTTCAATAGTTTACAAAAGCACGAACAGAGAAATCACAGCAAAATTTTACCATCTTGTGAGAAGTTAAACTTAGAAGATGATGAATATGCCTGGATTTCTTAACTTCATTTAATCATTTGTCATAGTCCTCTGGTCTGTAAATTTATAATGCATTCAAAAGGTGATATTTTATTTTTTAGCTTTAATTCTTGGTGAAGTAGAAAGGGTCTCCATAGTTTAAATTTTTGTTGTTATTTTCTGAATGCTTGATTATTGGAGGGGGGCGAGTCAACCAACTCTTCCAAAACTTCAGATTCCTCACTGTTGAATAAGGGTAACAAAAGACGTACTTTATGAAAATTCCCTGAGATAACATGTGAAAGCTTCTGCTACAGACCTGACATACAGTAGATACACAAAACACTGAAGGCGTTCTTACTTTTATCCTTTATTATCTGGCAGGTTTAGATCATATTTCCCTGAATATTCATCTTTTCATAATGAAAATTTCCTTACCTCTTGATTGTGCTATTTCAGGTGATATCCTAGTGATTTTCCTAACTTTCCGAGGTCCAAGAAGCACAGGTGTGCATCGTACTCTGGGTGTGGAAATGTTTTGGGGAGATAAGTAGACATAGGTGTAGATAAGTCTGTCTATCTGTCCATCAATCTGTATCTAGCTATCAATCATTTTATATCTATGTCTATATTTCTTTCACCTTTTTTCTCTTAGGTTTTGTATTGTCTTTCTGAGACTGTTCAGGCTAGGGAAGAAGATATCTCTAGATTCAAATCGTGGCTCGACCACTTACAGCCACATTCATTTTGGGCAATGTATGTAACTTCCCTGATCTTCAGTCTCTTTATACCTAAATGGAGAGATGATGCCTAATTTACAGGGTTGTTGTGAGAATCAGGCGTACTATAAAGAAAGCTCATAACACAGTGCCAGGCACAAAGAAAGTAACAGAAGGTGGTTACTAATCATATCATGTTACAACCCTAATTTCTACAATGTTGATGTCAGCCTTTGGGCTCCATCTGCACAGCAGCTGACAACGGTAATGACTGTAATGACTCCTTTTCCTGTGTTATACATGCCTTTTACTTGGTTCATGATGGGTAACTTGAAACTCACTAATTTACATGTATTTGCATTATATACTTAAATGTTTTTTTTTTTTTCTGAAATAAAATCCTTTGAATTAAAACTCATTTACCATTTTTTGTTTTTGCTCTGTCATGCAAACTTACAACAATTTTTAGTGATTTCTTCTCATCAGTTTGGTAATGTCTTTACTCAGAGGAGCTAAATATCATCTCTGGATTTAGCAACTTCCCTGTGTCCTCACTCTTCCCACCATTTGTGATCTCAGTCTCTATCCCTGGGACATGTGTTACTTGCCTGGATGGTGTTTCCGTCTTGTGAGCTGGTTTCTTTTACACAATAAAGCAGCCTAACCTAATCCCTGATGACTAAATGCTGTACGATATCTTGTCAAAGTCTTTTCAAAGTCCAAATAAAATAAGTTCTCTGCTAGTTTCTTCTTGACATCTTTATCCTCTAAAAGCATTTCCCTACACAAACATTTTGCTTTTTCCCTCTCGATGGTGATTTTCTGAAGTATTTAGTGATCCTACATGTTATACAAGTGAGATGCCCTTGATAGTTCCTGTGTCTGCTCTCAAACCCTTTTTAAACTGACGGTTACATGACCGGCATTTTCTCCTCATGTTTCCATACAGTTCAGAATTCCCGGTTCCAACCACATGTAGCCACCATTAGTTCTCTTTTCTCCAAAAGTCATTTGTGGACTAAGGGCTTTGAGAAAGGCATCATTTCAGGCTTGCTGCTCTTTTTCAATTTTTTTCTGGAGAGGAGCTTTGAACAAGAAAATCTAGGTGTCCTACTGATATTAGAGCTGCCTCTCTCCTTTGATAATTTTAAAGAAACTCTGCATTTGAATGAAGCAGCACCCATTTTAACCAATGTCTCTAACTCAGGTTTCCTTCAGAGGTAAAGGAATAAGCTTCAAACATGAGCACTTTAATGCTCAACATCAAAATTGTCTGGCAAAGAGACTGTCCCAGTTCTGGGACTGTGAGGGTCAACTTTGTCACACATAAGTGCATGATCATTGTACTGTTACATTTTGCAAGCTATTCCAAGCCTGAGGATCGGCTAATTCATCTACTTGAAAAATACCAGCATCTGTCTACATAAAGAAAATAGTTTGTTTTCAAAATTTCTTTTAAAAATATCAACTATCATTTTCCATGAAGTTTTTTTTTTCAGTAGATTAAAAAATACTTTTAATTTTAAAACAGCATTTTGTGGTACAAGATAACAAGAGGGCTCCCTCAAAAACCCAGAAGACCCTCGTTCTAAGTGACATATTGTGTTTCTTGCTGGCCCCAGACTGAGAGCTGGAACTAAGTGTTGGGGCAAAGCAGCTGCTTGGAGGAGAAAACTAGGACTAATGCCGTTCTGCCAGGATATTTTTGTGATTCATCAAAATGAAAACACTGGTGAGAAAAAAAAAAAAAGTTGATCTTCTGGGTGAGCCACTTTCCAGGGGATAGTGCTGCTGATAACTTCGGAACTCTGTCTCAGAAAGCCACAGGCCCCTCAGAAAATCTATCACCCCCAAGAGTTGTGTGAATGATTTTGGCTTCAGGAGCTCTTTCCAGTGGGGCTCCTCCCCTGCCAACAACTGCCTACCTCCATGTTTCCAGGACAGACCCTTGCGGTTGCTGAGAAAGAGCAATATTAGATTAAATGAGATGAAAGGCACAGGATTCAGCCAGCTTAGGGCCAGGCTCTGATAGGGGCCCAAATTCTTTTTAATAGGGAGCCCTGTGGCTGCTGTGGTCCAGGATCTGGGGATTCTGTTCTTTAGCCAAGATTGGAGGAATAAATGCAGCCTTTCTTTCTCTGGCACTGTCAGTGGTCAAGTTTTTTGTCTTCTGTGGAGGTGAGTAGAAATTCTATGAATATCATCTTCAATACTCTCTATTCCACCTTTAAGAGTTGAAGAAATAATATTTTCCTCAATTCTGTTCTTACATATTGTTCTATAGAGATAACATATCACTGGATGCCACTCACCATGAAAGCCTCTGTTTACTTGAGAACAAGACTAGACTAGCCCACTTTTAGACGGGAAAGCTGAAGCTAAAGAGACGTATTTGGCCAAAGTCATCCAAGAGGAACAAAAGCAGAAGCTCAGAGTCCTGGCATCGGTAGCTGCCTCATGTGCTTCTCGTTCCAACCCACCTCCATGTGCCCAAGACTGAGGGTTCCACGGGCTGGAGCACACTGAACACCGTATGCTCCAAGATTTACTGGTGTGGAGCACCAGAGCTGTAGGAAGGAGGGTGGTGACATGGGGATAAATGCCTGTCTCACAAGCGGTTATCTCTCGTGGGCAAAGCTAGTTGGGAAGTGTTTGGATTTCTGTGCTCGGCTCTTGGTGTTTCCTTCTCTTCCTCTGCCCACCTATTGTCCAAATGCCAAGCTTCTCCTTACCTGCGTTCAAAGAGAGGGGTGACTTGGAGCTCGGTGGAGAGGAGACTCAGATCATGGTGACTGGAGACTGGATAGATCCCAGGCAAAATGAAGAGCAGGAGACAATGGGCATGTGTGGAGGAGCTGGAGAGCTTGAAAGGAGAAAAGTAAGAGATGGAGAGGCTGTAGAAGAGAGAGCACCCAGAGGGGGCATTTGCTGTGTGTGGTCAGAACTATAACCTTAGCTTGCTTTATATCCCTGGAGGGGTGGGGAGAGAGCGAGGAGAGGAGTACACTCGTCCCTTCCAAAGGGAGGGCAAGAGCAAGAGCATCCTCTCATTAATTACTCTCCACAAAATCCCTCTGCAAGGGTGGGATCTTGGCACACAAACAACTCCTCTGCAGCTGTCCAGAGAGAAACAACTGTTCCTATCTCAAGCTGCCCACCTGCCCAGAGGACTGTCTGTCCCATCGCTGCCACACTCTGTCCCTAGAGTGCCCCTTGCTTCTCTTGTGTCATAGCAATTCCCAATTCTGCATGCTGGACCAGGCAGTAGCTCCAGATCCTGTCATGAAGTGTCAGGTGCCTGACAGTACCAAGACATCTCAATTCATGCAATGGGTAGAGCAGGGATCTGGCTGTTAAGATTCATGAATGAATTTCCTAACTCTCACACATGTGTAGGGGACCCAGGAAGCTACACTAGAAATCCCACACCAGGGGATATTGGTGACACTAGAGTATGAACTAGACCACTCTGGCAGTCCTCCCTAAATTTGGGAGCTGAAGACTTGCTTTTGATTGTTCAGTTGTCATCCAGCATGTGAGTATGTGCACCAGAACCACAGGACTCCAGAGGTCATCTGTCCTAGTTCATTTATTCATTCATTTATTCATTGACTCAACAAATGTTTATCGAGTACCTACTATATGTCAGGCTTTGATCTAGGAACTGGAGTATAGATCAGTGAGCAAAAGAGACAAAAATTTCTGTCCTTATGGAGCTTACATTCTAGGGAAAAGAGATGGACAACAGCCATACTAAGTAAATTACATAGCATACTAGAAAGTGGTAAGTCCAGTGAAAAAAAATAGAGGAGGATAGGAAATGGGACAGGGTGGCATGCAATTTTAATTAAGATGTTTGAGAGAGGCTTGAGGGGGAAAGCAACATTTGGTGTGAAACTTGAAGGAGTTAAAGAAGTGAACCGTGTGGATATCTTGGGGAAGAATGTCCCAGGGGGAGCTGACCTGACATGTCCATGGCACAGCGAGGAGCCAGTGTAGCTGCGGTGAAGGAAGTGAGGACAGAATAGTGGCAGACGAGGTCAGAAGAGTAGTGGGTGGCCAGAAGGGGGTGCCTTGTAGATGACCGCAAGAGGATGGTTTCTATTCTGTGTGAGTGGGGTGGCACTGGAGGCTTTGAGGACTGGGATGATATAAAAGGGTCACTCTGGCTGCTGTGTTGAGAATAGACCACAGGGGCCTGGGTAGAAGCAGAGAGGTCAACGTTACAATCATCTGGGTGAGGGAAAATGTAACTTGGATCAAATTAGCAATGCAGATGGTGATACGTGCTTGGGTTCAAGATATATTTTAAATACAGGGCCAGCAGATTTCCTGAGGGATTACATACAGGGTGTAAAGAAAGAGAGGGGTCACAATGACTTTTTCCTTCCTGAGCAATAGAAAGGATAGAGGTATCACTACCTGAGCTGAGGAAGCCTTAGGTGGAGCTAATTTTAGAAGGAGGCAATACCACAAGTTCAATGTCAGAGGCATTAAGTTTGAGATGTCTATTAGGTATCCAAGCCGATCTGCCTAATGGGCAGTAGGGGGTATGATCTGCAGTTCACAGGAGAGGTCTAAGTCAGAGGTGTAACTCATAAGCTACAGACGGCATTTAAAGTCATGAAACTGGGTGAGACCCCTGAGGGAATGAGTATAGTTAGAAAAAGGGAAGGGTCCAAAAGTGATCCCTGGTGTACTCAAATGTTAGGAGTTTAGAAAGACGGGAAGAAGCCAGAAAGGGAGACTGGGGGGGAGAATCTATGTTCTCCATTTTTTGGCCGAGTAAACCATACACTTATGTTCTTTCTGTCTCCCAATTTGTACCTCTACAGCATTACAGAACACTTACATGGAAGACAGTTCTTAAGACAGTAGAGTGATTTCCACTACTGATCATAGACAGGTTCACGGGGGCTTCCGTAGCCAGCGAAAGAGCCTTTGTTCTGAGAAATTGGAAGCTGAAACCTCTTTAAGTCTTCAGAATGAATTCACTGAAGAGGCCCGTAAGCCCCAAATAGAAAACTATTTTTAGAAAATATTGTAATTTTTGGTTGCTTTTGTATTTTATCATATGAGATTGTTCATCTTAAAAAAAATTATAACTGAAAAAACAAAGCAAACAAACAAAAGGTAATAAACAATTATTTTCAGTCCCTACACAGTTCTTATGCTAAAAGTAATGTGGAGGGTTAAATGATGGAAAATACAGAGATCGGCAGGTCCCACTTCTCCCGTCTCCCCTTCTTCATAAAGCGTCAGGAGGCTGGAAGTCAGGGCAGAGCCCAAATCCCTTAGAGAAGGAAAGAGTTGGAAACACAATTCTGGGTTCTAAAATTCTAGATTTTTATTCCAAATTTGCCTTTTTTTTTTTGGCTATGTATTCTTTAGGAAGTAGTTTACCTTGTCTGAGCCTTAGTTCACATGACTAAAATATAAGACTAAATAGTATAATCTGTGTCTAATTAGCAGATTGTTTTGAGATTTTAAATGAGATCTTATTTATAAAAACATTTTATAAATTCTGAAATGCTACATAAATATCACATACAATTATTATTAGATTATAGAGCCATGATCAGCCTATTTTACAACCTAGAACTCCATCCCGTCTTTCCTTGGCACTGAGCTTTCAGGATGTAGAGTGACCTTTCATTCTCGTTCTTTTTCTGCACATACTTTTGCCATAAGGTGAGAAGCAGCTGGGAAGGGACACAGTCTGGAATGGCCTCCTTAGTGATTAGAAGTCACGGATGTGATGGTATCATTCACAAACAGCAGTGTAGTCATGGTTTCAGAATTTTGGAAACAGTGCCAAGTGCATCTTAGACATAATTTTCAGGATGGATAAACCCTGAACTACAGCAAAGTTTAGCAGTAACAGGAGTCTGGGGTTTTCCACGCAATGTTACCTTTGGCTGGAGGCTGGCTTTATTTAAAGGGTTATATCAACAAGTTGAATTCCCTGTTTGGGTCTGGGGATTCCTTAGATTGGCCATTTCTCTGTCCCTTCTTGGAGGATTGCTGTGAGTTTTCTCAGGCTTGGAGTCATGTGGGATCTGTGTTTGAACAGAGATTGAAAATACTTACATCATCTCTGCATTCCTCAGCCATTTGTTACCAGATTGCAAATTGGCTGGTGGGATGCCTTCTTTTAGGGAGAAAAGACGTTACTTTTCTCTTGTTCCAGCAGAGAAGAGTTTGGTTAAGTTATTGAGTTTGGTGAATATCTATGAACCCAAGGAGGAAAAGTTCTTTTTTTCTTTTGGGGCTTTGTGTAATCCTGTAATAAATTTTACAAAAATGCAGATAATAAAAAGAGAGCAATAGAGCAAACCCAAATTTCCAAAAGAAATTACATTATAATGATATGTAAGAAAATCAATGGCATAGAAAAGAAACAAAAAAGGGATTATTATCAAAACCTTAAGTTGGTTCTTTGAAAATCCTAAGAAGATCAATAAATTGCAAGAATTCTCAACAAGGAAAAATATGAAAATATTTAAATGAATAAAAAATGAAAAGGTAGAAATTAAGATGGATACAGTAGAGATTAAAATAAAAAAGAATATTATAAAAACTATAAATACCATAGACACATATTTGAAAATAAAAAGCTAATTGGCCCAAGGAGAAATAGAAAACTTGGATAGAATTATAATCATTAATGACATTCAATTGCTATTAAAAAGATAACCTCACTGCACTTCTCACTACTCTGAGGGAAAATAATTTTTTTTTTTAAAGGTAAGGGCTTTTTTATTTTTATTATTATTATTATTTTTTTTTTTTTTTTCGTGACCGGCGCTCAGCCAGGGAGTGAACCGGTCATTCTTATATAGGATCCGAACCCGCGGCGGGAGCGTCACTGCGCTGCTAGCGCAGCACGCTACCGAGTGCGCCACGGGCTCAGCCCTGAGGGAAAATAATTTTACAGTTGGATTTTACAAAAGTAAAATAAAGGGGCATGTAATCCTGAAGTATTATGTAAGTTTTCCAGAAAATAAAAACAAAAACAGAAACAATCGCCCAATTCATTTTATGAAGTTTGCATAATTGAAATTAAAACATTCTCTTAAGTATATTATACAAAAAGTGTGCACTAATTTTACAGATGAAAACATTTAAAAATATTATCCAAGCAGTTTGAAAGTTTTTGAAAAACAACATATGTTTACCAAATGACAATTTCCTCAGGAATACAGGAATGGTTCAACTTCAGAAAATCTATCAATTCACTGTCACGTTGCTGAACTAAAGGAAAATAGAGTCTTCTCAATATATACGGAAAAAAATGATTAAAAAAATTTAAAAAGCTGAAAAGAGGTAGGAATTTTATAACTTCATAAAACTGATGTTCAAAAATTTCACACTAAATGCCATATTTAACAAATAAATATGAAGCACTACTTTTAAAGACAAGAACAAGATACACATCTTTGCATAACTGATACTTATCAGCACAGTACTAATGCTTCTAGCCAATGCAATAAGGTAAGAAAATAGTAATTGGTATGAAGGAGACCATATTGTAATTATTTGCTGATGATATGAATATTTATATTTAAAATCCAAGAGAATTAATGGCAAGCTAGCCAATAAGAAAGTTCAGTAAGATTTTCCAATACAAGATAAACATATAAGAGTAAATAAGGTTTCTCTATACCAGCAATAATAAATTAGAAATTGTAGTAAAAATAACATTACAGTATCAACACAATCTGTAAAATATACAGTAATTAATTTAACAAAATGCATAAAAGCTTTATTAAAAAAATCATAAAACTTTTGTAAAGGACAAGAAAAATACAAATAGACATAGAAATATACCATGTTCATGAATGAGGGGCTTTACCTTATAAAAATGCCAATTTTTCAAGTTGGATATATATTTATTTCATTTTCAATAATAGTTGCAACAAGAATTATAGAACAAACTGGCATATTGATTTTAAAAGATATATTGGAAATAAAGTTCCTAAAATAGCTAATAAAATTTTTAAATTTTGAACTAAGGTGGAGAAGAGAGAGGATGACTAGATCATCTAACCCTCTTAGATATTAAGGCATAATGCAAAGCAGTAATTAGTAAAATGTACTGGTTTTTGTATAAGAGTAAGTAGGTACAGAATTGATAGTCCTAAAACAAACCCATATCTCTATGTGAACTTGGTGAATGATGGTGATGTGTGTCTATATTAATGAATTTGAAAATATAATGATGAGAAAAAAAGTAAGAAGAAATGTAACATAATTTCAGATATGTTAATTAAACACACAAAAGTGAGAACTACATATAATATTAATGCAATAGTATTAAATAAAAGAATATGAAAGGAGGAAACATGCATGACTGATAATATTGTTGTGCTATGGACTAATTGTGGTAAAGTTAATCTTCTGCCTATTAAGCCCCCCAACTAACTAAATAAAATTTTAAAATAGAAATGTTGGAAGCTGGAATCTATCAATTTTGGTCAGTGTGACTCTCATCTATACATGTCCCTTTCATATTTGGTTTTGTGATGCCTACTTTATCAATCAATCTGCTGTCCACTGTTAATCTCACTCCCCGAGACTTAGCTTTTCCCTTTCTCCCCTGAAAACAATGGAAATGGGAAAGGATATAGTTGACTATTGCTAACTAATATCATTCTAATGATTGATCTTCTCTTATTACTCAGTCTTCTCATTTGAGGTCTACGGAATCAGCACTTCATATCAGAAAGTCTTGTCACCATTGTCTATAAATTTCTACAATTACTTTTACCATCTTTGATGATTTCTGGTAATAAAGGCTGAGCAATGTGGGGGTGAGGGCAATATGTTCAATCTCCTTGCAGTTACATAATCACATCCTTAAATAAAGCAATACTGCAGAATCTTGTTCCTAATTTTCCTGTCCATTCATCTTCTGCTACATTTTCAGTGACTTCAGCTCTTATGTTATAGTATGCTCACTATACTTTCCACCCTCAATTATCTCCACCCACTTGCTTAGCTCATATCAAGGAGATGAATAAGCCTCAGGACTAATTATCACCAACTCCTCTCTAAGACATCATCTACTGAAACTAGTTGTGTCCTTGCTTATGTAGTACAACTGCTTACTTATTCCAATTCACCCATTCTACCAGCTTTCTTTGTGACCAAACACCTATCAACTTTTTCCAGTACCCATGGCTGGCTAAACTTCAAGTGGGTCTCTACAGATGCTTGATAATGGTCCACTCATTTGCTGATGAAATCTCCACAGCATCTCTGCCAACCAACCTTTTTCTGTTTTTCTCAATATTACTTCTGGTCACATTATTCTTAGACAAGAATATTCCTTATTTATTATTGCTACTCCTTTTCCTCGTATCTCCACCTCTGCCACTGCAATATCTTTGAAAAGTTCCTGGAACACAGTAAACACTCAATAGGTGTTTGCTCCCTTCTCACAAGCCTCACTCCTACCGACCTACTGTTAGGTCCCCTAGGGCCACCATATGGTGGACAATTATTATGTGTCAAGACCTGTGCCAAGTGTTGTACATATGTCATCTCATTTAATTTAATACATTTTTACTGAGAACATCAAAGCCATTCCAGAAAAATCTTTAGCTTTTAAAAATATTGATCTCCTTAAAATGTGAGCTCTCTACTTCTAATATCACAAAAGAGGCATGCTCATCCTCTCATACTCTGATACATGTTTTCATCCTCTTTTCTTTCTACCACTTCCAACACCATGTCTTCTTGGTTTCTGACTCCCTAGATTCTTCAGTTTCTCTCTTCCATTGGCTCTTTTCTTAAACTTCAAATACTCTCAGGTGTGCCTAACTTGTCTTGAAAACTCCTAGATTTGAACCTTTTTCTGTATAAGATTTTATCATATTTTTCTCCTTCCCATTCTTGTACATTTCTTAGGTAAGTTCTCAGTCTTTCTTATGCCTCCTTCTTTCCTGAATTCTCTGCACCTGGAAACTCACCTCTTTCATTTCTGAACTAATCACAGTTGGTAATAATTTCCTAGTGACCAAAATTCAGTTACCAAAACCATCTTCTAACTACTTATTCTCCATAGATTTTTTCAGTGCATTTTTTCCCTTTGATTACTGAATCCTTGAATCTTTCTTTTGGCTTTCAGGTAGGACATGTTCTTGATTCTCTTACACTTTCCTGCACACACCCCCTGCCTCATTAAGGCCAGATGGGGAGCATCATGTGAGGCACCATCTGATGGATCTTGGAAGCAAATCATGCAACAGAAGGTCAGAGTTGGTACAGCAGTGAGATCAGTATTCACATTGTCAGAGAGAAGTCAAGAGGGTACAAGAAGGCAGAGAAAAGCGAAGGTTCATATTCTTGGTGCTAATTGATAGCTGAGATAGCTACAGAAGTCATAATGGGAATACTATTAGTCAAAGGGTTTACAAAAACTGCTGGATAGCTCATATCGTTGCAGTATTTTAGGTGAAATATGACAGTTTGGGCAATGTTAATTAAAGGGTTTCCAAAAGCCAATGTAGCTGGAGCAAGGAAGCACAGCAGGTATGCAAGTGGGCAACTGGGTGGGATGATAGGGAGGCAGGTAGGCTTGTGGACAGGAGAACGGATGGACAGTAGAAAAAAGGAGACCTGAATCCATTTCCTTACCTCCTCCTGATGCAAGTTAATCCTAGGTTGGACTTGCTCAGAGGCCTGGGAGTAGTGATAGCATGAAACAGCAGGCTGGGTGACTGCAGAATTAAGGAAGGACCTGGGTTGGTCTGATTATTGGCATGGAATGGGTGGAACCTGGTAGAGGGACAGATCTGATGGGACAGGCACTTGGACCATCATCATCCTTCCTCTTTGATAAGTATCAGTCATCTATACATTTCTGTAGCTCTTAATTACAGAAATTTTCAAGCATACACAAAAATAGAGTAGTATACTGTGCCCTCCTGTATCTATTATCCAATTCAGAGATGATGAGCATTTTACCAGTCTTTACTAAATTCTTGAATCTCCTTCTTTTTTGGCTTTTATGATAGGATGTGTTCTTGATTCTCTTACAACTTTCTGCACATCATCACACCGCCCCTTCCACCGCTTCGTTAAGACCAGATGAGGAGCACCCACACTGTGCCTTTTGGTTTTTTGTTTTTGTTGCAAGGTTTTAAAGCAAATCTGAAACATCCTATTATTTCACCCACAAGTAATTTAGTACACGTGTTTGTTTTGTATCGAAGCAGCTGTATATACCGGCACATTTTCTGCTTTTGTACCATTATCCATGCAGCTCCTCAGCTATGATGTTTAAGCACCAGGTGAGTTTTACAAAGGAGCAGTAGCTAAGAGCCCAGAGGATTCTACAAATAGATCTAATAAGGACTCTGGTACTAGCGCTCTTTGTTTCCTTTAGGTTTTGTGGCTTTAAGATGTCCTACTAAGAACTAGACCTTATTCCTTAAATTAAAGTAGGTTATTCATTTCTTGGGCAGTCAACTTGTTCACTGAAGCTGAAATTTTTATTTTGGGTAAAAAGAACTTTGTCATTTGAAAGTCTCTGAGGTAGGCTGATAGAAAACCATAGAATTATTATTACTGTGTAATCAATGTAAGATAATGAGCATCTAACTCTGAGAAATAAATAAGTACTGGAGATAAATAGACTAATCTAGTAGGAAAGATATGAAGAAATATAAAACATAATTAATAATGCAGTACTACAGACAGTGCCTCAAATCAATAGTACAAAAAATAGGTGTGCTCAATAATGACAGCAAACCGACTACATAAATAGAAAATCAGGATTTGGTAATTTAATATTTTTTTTTCAAAAGTGAATATACTTACAATAAATGATAGATGCATTAATTATTTTATTGTGGTAACCATTTTATAATGTGTATATATATATATATAAAATCATCACATTGTACACTTTAAATGTATATAATTTTTGTCAATAATACCTCAATTAAAAAAGTAAAAGAGTCCCTCAAAATAAAAAATACCCTATTTTATACGACATTTGAATTATCTTTATTAAGGGATAAATCATGTGAAACTAGGACCATGTAGAAAATCTTGTACACGTGGTCCACTTTGCAGTGAGCTGAATCTGGAGAACTACATCGGGGCCTTGGGGGTTGGAGAAGGATGGTGTTAAACTCAAAGATAGGATCTGGCCCGGCTTGCTCAGGAGCCATTTAAATGCACAAGGGATTTGTATAGGGGAGTAGTGGAAGGTAAGTTCAGAAATGGACATGGAGATGAAGTAGTGAATGTCCTAAACGGTTTTGTGCAACTAATGCCAAACAGATGTTCCTAAGTTTTCATTGAAAAAAGTGTTCTGTGGTCCAATACATTTTGAAAATGCTGGCTTAAAAAAATTTCAGGTTTCTTGGTCACATATTCTGATAATGTGCATGTAAATGGAGAAGAGGTGATAGTAGACAGCATTTTTTCTTTCCTTTTTAATTTTTTTTTAATGAAGCATCTGTTAAATCTAAGACTGGTGTTTTTCAGCGTATGGTTCAGAAAAAACCTTGCTAAGGAATTTCGATCTTACCCTAATGGACATGGAGGGCCACCGAAAGCTTTTCAGCAGAAGATGAAGGGGCATGCTACCAAGATTAATCTGGGGCAGTTTTAAGATAGAATAAAAAGGTAGGAAATGAAAGCAAGAAGACTATCCTACCAGCTCAGGGTGAAGTGGTGAAGCCCTGAGTGCCACAGCAGGTGCTGAGCAGAAGGGAAGGCTCACAGATGGGAGACGGCACAAAGAAATAATCTTCGCTTCAGCGGATACTGAATGTGATGGAGAGGTGAAGGAGAAGTCAAATATTATACCAGGGTTTCAAGTCTAGGGAAAATTTGAGACCACTGAAAGAAATGGAGCCATATGCATACTCAGAGCTGGTGTGCTAGAAAGGTGCTGATGTCAGAACTGAGCACACTGAGCTCCATGTGACTATCCAGGTGATTTATGTACAACAGCTGCTGATATAGGTACAAAAGATGAGGGGAGGGGTCAGGGCTGGACATGGAGACTTGGGAATTTTGATAACTGGGCTTTAAGTGGTGAAAGGCTGGTATTTATACTCTGTTCAGACCTTATAGGCATCGTGGTATTCCAAAAAGCATGCAGCGTCTGGAGCCAGACAGCTTGATTTCTAGATTTATCTCTGCCACTAATTCTTTGCAACTTTGGTCAAATTATTTATCTTGCCTGAAACTCCTTATATATTAAGTGGCAATAAAAATTCCTACCTCAAATGATTGTTGTCAATGTTGAATTAGATAATATTTGTGAAGTTTTATAAGCTGTAAAGGGCTGTAACAATTTTAGTTCCACTATGAGTGAGAGGTCAATGGAGATAGGAAGCTAAAATGTAAACGCCAGATCCAAAGATCAGTCCCAGATTGGGTGGGCAGTGAGTAAGACCACTATGGCTTATGTCTATACACATGCCAGGATTCATGGAGTTGAACTACTATTGGGAGGCAAGGCAGGATCACAGTGGGCAAGTGGTTTACAACAAGAAATTCTATGAGCGGTTATTAGGGACCTACTCATTGGGAATGTGAGGCATGAGTGGGCAGGCCACGGGGTGCTCAATATGAGGTAAGAAGTTCAAGTTAGCAGGTCTTACACAGATAATAACAACATCAACTCCAGAGATCCAAAATACCAAGGACATAGCAGAAGCAAAGCCAAGTCTGGCCATGCAGAGCAGGTGGTGAACTAATGGCAAGAATTGGTTACAGAGTTGGGAGTTGAGAATACTTAAGAAGGTCCTTAAGTAATAAAAATGTAATAATCATAATGAGCAGTAGCACTTAGTGTACCAGAAACTTTACTATAAGCTCTGTTCTAATACCAGCTGAAGCACTTAATCCTCAAGCAACCCTATTATTGTTAGCATTTTGCAGATGAAGAAACTGAGACCCAGAGGAGTAAAGTAATTTGCCCAAATTCACACAGCTAGTAAGGAACAGAGCTGGGATTTAAGGGCATTGCAATTGGCTTCAGAATCCAACCTCTGCACTGCTATGCCACAGTTGCTAGTGTTAGAGGGTCCAAGACAGGGCAGGTAGCCCGTTCTGCCATCGACACTCCCATGGTGTGGGGATTCTTACTTCTTAATCTCGATGCTCTGTATCTCTATACTTTCTATACCCTTTTATACCATTAATCAGTGTATTCATTATCAAGGAATATTAATCCTAGGACAAAGGATGGCTTACTTTTCTTATTCTATTGTATTCTCTGTTATGGTGGCAGTATAACACAGCAATGTCAGGCGCACTTTGTGTTCAGAGAAGTCTGAATTTTCATACTGGTTCCACTCCTTGGTTGCTGTGTGCCTTTGGCCTTGTCACTTAAATTCCCTAAGCCCTAGCTTTGTCATCTGTTGCTATAAGCTAGGATTGCGTGTGATGATTCCGTGTACAGGCTTTGGAATGAAACACTTTGAATCCTGGCTTGGCTGTTTATTAGCTGTGAGAGTTTCGGCAAATTGTGCACTTTTCTGTTTCTCAGTTTCCCCGTCTGTCAAATAGGGATAATAGCAATTGTACCTGTGCCAGAGAGTTGTTACAAAGAGCTAATGAGATATTGGCATGATGCCAAAGGCATGGTGCATGTTCAGCCAATGTTCTCTATACTTACATTATTCTGTGCGGTGGTGAGTAAATGCAAGGTACAGAGCAAGTCCTCACCAAACATCAGATACTGTTATTATTTTCTTGTTTGTCCTAATGCATTTACCACAGAGCAAAAGCAGTCCGCAGTCCACAGTCTTTCTCTTGAGGGCTGACCTTCTGCATGTCTCAAGGTTGAGGCTCTTGCGTTTAAAAGTAGGCTTGAATCTAAAATTCTGTCTTGTTACTGATTCCGAGATACTGAGAGAAAGTTTCGTAATAGAGCTGTTGGCTGCAGGGCAGCATCTCCGCAGTTCCTTTCTATAGTCTCCCCTGAGGAATCCTCTGGCCCTTTGCAGCTCTAGGAAGGCTTCTCAGCAGGTGGCCTTATTCCCCAGGGAGAGCTGGAAGAAGCACAGTTCTGTTGGATACCTCTCCTCGCTGCTGGTTGGATGGTTCCTTGTAAGGCTCTTTCATGAATCTGACCATATGCCCTATTTCATCCTCAAGCTCCTGGCAGGAAAACACACTTCTTCTTTAGTTGACTTTTTATTTTTATCGAAATTTAAAAATAGTTATGTAAGGCTGAAAATATTATCAGTCTTCCACCTTGCTCTTTCCTACCTCTGAATTCTCCTTCTCAATTTAAACTCTTTTAGGTGTATCTTCTGGCATTATATTTTAAAAAAATATTAATCTATTATTAGTTGATTTTTTCCATTTTTTTTTTCTCGATGTTTTATGCAGGAGATAAGAATTTGGCTTTCTTATACTTCTTCTCCCCAAGACAAACAGATACAAGAAAAACACTTGTACTTCTTTTTCCCATATAATAATTACATCATTATGATGTAAATATTTAGTATATAATAATATTCACTGTGTACATTATTATGACTATGTTAACATTAATTGTGGCTGGGCCGTAGACTGTTCTATGATCACCAATTATTGCATTTCTTTTCTTGTAAAATGTTTATTTCCCCTGGAGTTAATAATTATCTCATTTTTTTGTTTGCTTAGCTTTCTATGTAGCTATCACTACTTTACCCCTGAACACTGAGCCGATAGTATAAATCTCTGAGGTATTAAAGCACATCAGGCGATGGGTCAGTGTCACCACTAGCATGGAGACATCTGCAGCCCTGAAACTCCAGCCCTGCCATGGACGACTTACTCTTTGCTCACTGCACACCTGTCTTCACCGTCAGCCTAGAGACCAACTTCACTTTCTTTTATATTGGATCCTTATTTCCTGAATACTGGAATTTTCTCTCTCCTTTCCTTTCTTATTGGGTTGGAGCATATCCCCCTAGAAGCTTTAAAAAAAGGGGGGGGGCACATGGGAAAATAAAGTTGTTAAGAGCTTTCTTAATGTCTGAAAAGCTGTCTCCATACTGGATTAATACTTTGGGTGGGCATCCAATTTCATGCTGGAAATCCTTTTCTCACAGAATTGTGAATGATCATTCCATTGTTACTGACTTCCTGTATTGTTTTTGAGAAGTATGATCTCATTCTCGTTATCGATCCTTTTGAAATAATCTGTTTCTCTTTTCCTCTCTGGAAACGAGTGGTGTCTTCTCTTTGTCCAGCATAACCTGAAAGATCATGATGAATGTGTCTTGGTGCGGGTTATTTTTAAAATGCATCATAAGAGCTTTGGTGGGTCCATTCAGTCTTGAAAATCCTGGCTATCAGTTCTGAGAAATGTTGTTTTAGATAATATTTTCCTCCCCAATTTCATTTTTCTTTTGTTTTGGAATTCCTATTTAGGTATTGGGCCTCCTGGACTACTCATCTATGATTTTTTTTAAGTATGAATTTTCTGTAGTTTTTCCTTCCCGTTGTTTTGCTTTACTTATAAGAGTTTATCCTAACGTTTTTATTAAATTTCTCCAATTTCTGATTTTAAAGAATATTTTATTCTGATGTTCTTTTTTCTTGTGTGATGCAATGTGTCATTTGTTCTTATATCATAGATGCAATATCTTTTCTATGCATCAGAGATATTTTGTAATATCTTTCTTTGCCTCTTCTTTGTGTGTGTGTGTGTGTGTGTATATATATATACATATATTTAATATTAAGGTTTTTTTTTTAACATGTCTGGTGCTTCTTGGCTTTTTGTTCATACTTATGAGGAGTCAGTAAGACTATTTATTTTATTATTATTATTATTATTATTTTTTGTCTTTTTCGTGACCGGTAAGGGGATCGCAACCCTTGGTGGGGTGTCATCCGCACTGGCTCACTGGCCAGTCCTATACAGGATCCGAACCCGCGGCAGGAGCGGCGCTGCGCTCCCAGCGCTGCACTCTCCCAAGTGCGCCACGGGGCCGGCCCAAGACTATTTAGTAGCACAGCATGCACAGACAAAGCCTGGGGAGCTGGCTTCAACCATTGGGTGGTGCCTCAGCTGTTTCACTGGGAAATCTCTAAATGTTGGGATCTGTATGTAAGTCTCTTCTACTGATGTGTCAGTAGAATCAGAAAGAAATCCACTAATCTCTAGCCTGTCGGGTATGAGCTTGGCTGCCAATGTCCTGGGAATCTCATAGGAAATGGGGTCTGAGGGTGGGATGAGGAAGGAGTCTTACTCAGTGGTCCTTTTTCAGCATAAGACTTCACTTTTTGGAAATGTATGGATATTTAAGAGGTCTCTACTCGGAGTTCACTACGTCAACCTTTTCCCTCTTCTGCTAGGAATAAAGTAGCAGCAGCTCACTGACTGCAGGACTCCAATTGCTTCTGTGCAGACTTTTTTTTTTTTTGTAGTAGTAGTCTATAAAGATTTTATTTTTTATTAAAACCTATTGATTATACATATATGTGGGGCACAGAGTTATATTTCAATGCATGTAACAGTGTGTGATGTTCAAACCAGGATAATCAGCATACTCATCGCTGCAAAACTTAATCACTTCTTTGTGATGAGGACATTTTATCTCCTCTCTTCTATTCTGTGCAGACTTTTAAGCCAGGCTTCATGTTGTTCGTGCTTGCAATCCCCATTCTTCCCCAATTCTTGAGATCTCCTAGTAATCTGCAGTACAAATCTGGGCATTAGGGCTACTGCTTTTTCAGGTTAGGTTTCTGTTTTCCATGATCTGCTATGTTGGTTCCCCATCCACTTGTTTTGCAATGTCTAAATTTTTGTTGCTGTCATCTCCACTCCCATTTTCTTTGATCCTGAAGATTTATGTCTTTCGTAATCCCTTAATTACCATTTTAGCAAGGTTTGGGAGGAAGCAGGTGTAGAATCATATGATGTATCTAATACATAAGTGGAAGTTCTTTGAGAAGTATTTCTTCACCATTTTCTGTGGGGCGTGTGTAGGTCACCAAGTAGGAAAGACAGTTCTTTTACTTTCTTCTTTACATATATTTTCCTTCCTGATAGCAGCCAGATTTTTTTTTTTTTTTTTTAAGGATTTAACTCTTTCGTAGCTGGATAAAAACTGTCACCAGGGGTCCTAATCTCTCCTACTTAGGTGAAGGTCAGGTGACCCATGCTGAGCTAGTTTGATTCTTCTTCCTTGGGATTTAAATCTTAGAAAGAAGTAAAAACAAGTCTGAAAATATTTGGAATTTATTCACCCATCTTATCTATGGCATTCTAATGAAATTTCTTCTTGTATTAGACCATTCCTGGTTTTCTTGCTGTCTAGATTCCAGAAACTGCCTTGGTTTTCAAGTCTGATTGATTTCAAGTCTGATTCTTCAGATTTCCAGCCAATTCTATCTGGTTCTGATAATGTTTCAGTAATTTCTCACTTGTGAAAGTTAGCCATAATTGTGTGCAACCAAGGAAACGTAAATGATGCAGAAACTCAGGTAGTTTCTATCATCTTGAAATAATTTCTTATCTTTGGCAGTTTCAAGACTGAGAAACAAGCAAAAAACAAATTCAGGTATTTTCTTTTTCTTTCAAGATAATCAATTACTCTATGATTAAAATTTACATTCTCATGAAATACCTTTTGTGAAAATTTGAGAAATCATTAGAAAAATGGAACCCCATATCAGTCAGCTATTGCTGAAAAAAAAATTACAGTATATCAGTGTCAAGTAATAAGCATTTGCTTCTTGCTCATGTATCTGTGGGTTAAATGAGGTGGTTCTTCTTCAAGCTGCAGGTTTTCAGGTTGGCTGGGGCTGTTCTGTTCAATGTGCTGAGCTCACTTCTGGGGCAGAGGCTCTCTAAATTCTATTCTTCTTGTGGCCATGGCAACAGTGCTGGAGGAAAACCCAACTGCATATGCTCATTTCAAGCCACTGCTTATATCACATCTAATATCCCATTGTATATTAGGGAAGCAAGTCCCCAGTCATGCTCACAGTAACATGACAGGTAAGTCCACCCACCACAAAGCCATGGCAGGAGTGTGGATATGTGATACTATTACAGGGAAGTGAAGAATTTGGACTGATATTTCTGTCTACCACAGTCTGTCCTTTTTGCCATGATTATTCATGTCCTTTTCATATTCCTTCTAGCTTCATCCAATCACGATATCAGGCCCTAAAGTCCAGGATATTGTGATGCACATCAAGTTTGGATGTGGTTTCCTTTGATTCACAGACCTATGAATGATGAGGGCAATTTTACTTTTCTTCACACGCATAACATACAATAGTGGAGTAAGGATACAATCACAGGAATAACCACTTCCATTAGGAAGGGCAAGAATAGTAGGCACACAGCAGTGACAGCTCAGTAGCAGTTCTAAAGTCCTGCTGGATAAACATTTCTGAGTCTCTTCTACCAGGGTGAGAAATGTTTCCTGATTAGCTTCCAGTTATTTTCTTTAGAAGTGGCATCCTAATCTATTCTTCAAGGCTCTTAGTTCTGCATACTAGAAGACCCTTTATTACCCAGGTTTTTCCATCATTGCAATCTTCTTATTTCTAGAAAATTGAAGACTCAGAGGTCATTTTATATCTCACACAGTCACAGTCTCAGCTTCTTTTAGCCCAAGCTGGTGACGCTTTTACCAAGATAATTCTCTCAAGAACTTTATGAGTTTTCTGTGTGTTTGATTCCATTTAACCCCATGTACCTACTTAGAGTGGCCCAAAGAAGCCTGATAAACCCAAATTACCTATAAGTAACTCTAAAGAGGAAGGCAGGTTTAAGAAACAATCATGGTATGTTTTGAAGGGAGGCACATGGAGTTAAAATACACCACGATTCTTTCCAAAATATGTCTTCCTCTCTAGAGTTACTTGCAGGTAATTTGGGTATCAGGTTTCTTTGGGCCACATCCTAAATATTTTGCCCAGCTGTAAAGATCTACTAAGATGAAACATTAATCCCTTAAGATGTCTTAACAGAGGGTTACAACTTCACCCATGGTTTGCTCTTTACTCTGAGGCTGTGTAATAATTGCCATACCTTAGATTTGGTGAGAAACTGCCTCATTATTCAACCCTGCAATTTCTCACATTAAATTCCCTCCAAATTCTTGCAAACTGACCCGTTCTTTTTTTCAGTTCAGCTTTTTCAGGTAGCACCTTAATAATGCAGCTGGTAGCAATGAACTCATCTTTCAACATTCTTTCTCAAACTTCTTTACCTAATGCTATAATTTTGTTAAATACATTTTTTCTTAAAAGTTATCTCAGGCAACAATTATATCAAATGCTTTGTGCTACATAATGCATGTCACCATTTTTCCAGCTTTTATTAATAGTTTCTTTATAGTCCATAGTCAATGCCACACATTTGAAATTTTTGTTATGGCAGTACCCTACATCTGGTACCAATTTCTGTTCTAGCCAGCTATTGCTGTGTGACAAACAACCACAAATCTCAATGTCATTTATTTATACATCTGTGGGTCAGCTAGGGTAGCTCTGTTCTCTGTTTCTCATTCTGGGGCTCAAGCTGGAAGGGGCAGTGATTGCCCGAAATATGTTCCTCCTGTGCTGGTAACAGCAGCACGAGAAGGCAAGTCCAAGCACACAAGTGACACTTGAAGTCTTTGCTTACATCAAAGCTATTTTGCTAATGTAACATTGACCAAGCCAAGTCAGATGGTGAGGTCCCAAATCATGGGAAAGAATATGGTAAACTCCACTCATCATGAGGACATGGAAGAAGGTAGGTTTTAATACTACTATGTGGGAGTGAGGAATTGGTACCAATAATTTAAATCTCTTAATTTCTCTGAAGCACACATTTGCCCAGTGAGCCTCCCTTTCCAGAACAAGTATTTTCCCTTTCCTCCTCTGAAGAAACAGTTCTATTTTCTTGAAGATGTTATTTCTTCTTTCTCTGGATAATTCCCTTGTAGAAAGTAACTAGTAATTTCTTTCATGCTCACGCCTTTGGTGAAGCAAATAGAGACTCAAAGTAAAAAAATCTTGCACACCAAAAGAATAACAGGAATTCTCTAATTTAGGTTGGCGAAGTCTCAGGAATATTACTGAGAATGGATTGAGCATACTTAACAGTGCTTCATGAAAGAGTGCAGACATAGCTGTAGATTTTACTGTATTTGTTGATTTAGAATTCACTGTACTAGTTGTCACATATGCATGAGATAACCCACGGGTTGGGCTGGTGAATACAAACACAGACCCAGCATTCACAGACTCCAAGGGAAAACAAGGCCTCTGAAGTCCACTGGAGCAGTTGAAAAGAAAGTAGCGAGAGTACTTGGGTGATAGAATTTATTGAGTAGGTCTATCCTGTGCATATGATCCTCACATAATCTATGTCTCCTAACAGCCTAAAAGGGCTCAGAAGACACGTGTTTCACCAAACACTTAAGCCACGCCTACATGAGACATATCAGTATACTGGATGTTCCCTCAAAACTGTGATTAGTGCAGAGGGACACTACAATCAAAATGAGCTCCCTGATTGGAAAGGACAGATGCCTTGTCCACACTGGAAAGCTGGTAAGCATAACAGTTAGGACTTGATGTAAGTTACTTTAACTTTGATTGCAAGTATACTAGCAAACCACAAATTAGTGAGTGGTGTAGTGCTCCAATGCCTCCTGGCTCCTCATACAGGTATTTTTAAAATTTGATGATAAAGTATTCCATTCATACTAGGGGAGTCCTCTACCAGGTTGCAGGATAGCATCTGACACTGATTTTTTTACCTTTAGACTGAGGGAGAGGCCACATCAGCATTCAAAAGTCCACACATTTCCAAATGAACCAATTTCTGGCTGTGCCTCTTCTGAGTTCTATGCATTCTTCCGTGTTCCATTTCTTCCTGGCCATGGTTTACATGAAAGGCAGGTGACAGAGGCCAAGGAGCCTCACTTCACAATCACAGGACCAGTGGGCGTGTTAATACAGGGAAGAAGAGCTGGGCGATAAACCGAATGATCTAACCTTTGGAGGTCTCTGGTTATAGCTAATTATATGGGTTCTAAAGAATGAAATAGATAGGCATACCATTAAAGTCTTGCTATGTTTTTATGTGTTCTAACTGGTAAACAAGCATCCTAATGATCGGAGGCTGTTGAGCCACAAAGATGAAGAATCCAGACCCTTGACACAATTCCCAGACATGAGTCTATCACAGACCCAGGTCCTTTAAATGAAGGAGAGACAGGGCTCCCTTGAGGATGAATGGTGCTCTTCTAAAAAGAGCAGAAGAAAAACATCAAGTTGCATATACAGGAATATCCATTAGACTAATAGTGGATTTCTCACCAGTAACCTTACAGGTCAGGAGAGAATGGGATGATTGTTCAAAGTGCTAAAAGAACAAAACTGCCAGCCAAGAATACTAAACCCAGCAAAGCTATCCTTCAGAAATGAAGAAGAAATAAATTCTTTCTCAGACAAGCAAAAATTGAGGAATTCATCACCATTAATCTGGTCTTACAAGAAATGCTTAATGGAGTACTACATCTGGAAGCAAAAGAATGATAACAACCATCATGAAACATGTGAAAGTGTAAAGTCACTGGTAGAGCAGATACAAGAATGAGAAAGAGAAAGGAATCAAATCTTTTCACTTTAGAAAAATATTAAATGGTAAAGATAAACAATAAAAGAGGATGAAAAAAACAAAGGATGCACAAAACAACTGGAAAACAATCAACAAAATGACAGGAGTAGGTTCACACCCATTGATAATAACCATGAATGTAAATGAATTAAATCCCCCATTTAAATGACACAGATTGGCTGAATAGATAAAAACAGAAAAACAAGACCCAACTGTATGCTGCCTACAAGAAATTCGCTTCACTTATAAAGACACTCATAGATTTAAAGTGAAGGGCTGAAAAAAGATATTCCATACAAATGGATACCGAAAGCCACAGGTGTAGCTATACTTATGTCAGATAAAACAGACTTTAAGTCAAAACCAAAAAAAGAGACAACAAAGGACATTATGTAATGATAAAATGATAAATTCAGCAAGAAGATATAACAATTGTATATACGTATACACCCCACACTGGAGCACCCAGATATATAAAGCAAATATTATCAGATCCAGGAAAGGTAGATACCAACACAATAATAGTTGGGAATTTCAGAACTCCACTCAGCATTGAACAGATCATTTATACAGAAAATAATCAAAAAAACATTTGATTTAAACTGCACTATAAAACAAATGAATGTAACAGATATTTGCAGAATCTTTTACAAAACAGCTGCAGAATACACATTCTTTTCATCAGCACATGGAACATTCCCAATATATATATATATATTAGGCCACAAAAGTAGTCTCAACAAATTTTTTAAAAATTGAAATCAGATCAAGTACCTTTTTTGACCGCAATGGAATAAAACTAGAACTTTATTATGAGAGAAACTGGAAACTGTACAGATACGTGGAAATTAAAAAACATATTCCTGAATGACCACTGGATCAAAGGAAAATTTAAGAAGAAAATTAAAATTTTTTTGAAACAAATGTGACAGAAACACAACATAACAAAACCTATGGGTTATAGTAAAAGCAATATGAAAAGGGAAGTTTATAGTAATAAATGCCTCCTCAGAAAAAAAATAGATTTCAAATGAACAACCTAACAATCCACCTCAAGGAACTAGAAAAGCAAGAAAAAATCAAACCCCAAAATAAATAGAAGAAAAGAATAAAAATAAGAGCATAAATAAATAAAACTGAGATTAAAAAAATCAATGAAATGAAAATTTGGTTTTTTGAAATGATAAACAAAATCAACAAACGATGACCTAGAACAATAAAGATAAAAAGAGAAAAGATCCAAATAAAATTCAAAACAGAAAAGGAGGCACTATAACTGACATCAAAGAAATACAAAAGATCATTAGAGACTATTATGAACAACTATATACCAACAAATTGAAAAACTTAGAGGAAATGGATAAATTTCTAGACACATATGACCTATCGAGAAGAAACAGAAAACCTGAACAAACCAATAACGAGTAACAAGATTAGTTTAGTAATAAAGTCTTTCAACAAACGAAAGCCCATGGCCTGATAGCTTCACTGCTGAATTCTACGAAATTTTTAAAGAAGAACTAATACCAATACTTCTCAAACTATTTCAAAAAATTAAAGTGGAGAAAATACTTTCAAACTCATTCTATGAGGCCAGTACTACATTGGTATCAAAACCAGACAAGGACATAAAAAAGAAAACTGCAGACCAATATCCACGCTGAACATAGATGCAAACATCTTCTACAACATACTAGCAAACCAAATTCAATAACACGTACAAAAGATACATTATGATCAAGTTATCCCAGGGTTGAAAAGATGGTTCAACATACATAAAACAGTGAATGTGATACATTACATCAACAGAATAAAGGACAAAAACCATATGATCCTCTCAGTAGATGCAAAGAAATAATTTGATAAAATTTAATATTCCTTTATGATAAAAACTCTCAGAAAATTATGTATAGAAAGAACAAATCTCAACACAATAAAGGCCCTATATGAAAAAACTCACAACTAGCAATATAGTAAAAAGGAAAAAGCTAAAAGCTTTTCCCCTAAGAACTGAACTAAGACAAGAAAGCCCACTCTCATCACTCTTATTCAAAATAGTTCTGGAAGTCCTAATAGCCAGAGCAATTAGGCAAGAGAAATAAATAAAGGGCATCCAAACTGGAGAGGAGGAAGTCAAATTGTTCCTGTTGGCAGATGCCTTGATTTTATGTATAGAGATACCTAAAGACTCCATAAAAAAAACCCTCTTAGATATGATAAATGAATTCAGTAAAGTTGCAGAATATAAAATTGACATGAAAAATGATTAGCATTTCTATACACCAACAACAGATTAGCTGAAAAAAAGAAATTAAGAAAGCAATCTAATTTACAATAGCTACCAAAAAATAAAACACCTAGGAATAAATTTAACAAGGGAGGTGAAAGATCTCTATAAGAAAAACTATGAGGGCCGAGCCCGTGGCGCACTTGGTAGAGTGCTGCGCTGGGAGCGCGGTGACGCTCCTGCCGCGGGTTCGGATCCTATATAGGACTGACCGGTGCACTCACTGGCTGAGTGCCGGTCACGAAAAAATGACAAAAAAAAAAAAAAGAAAAACTATGAAACACTCATGAAAGAAATAGAAGAGGGCACATTAAAAAATGGAAAGACATCTCATGGTCATGGATTGAAAGAATCAATATCGTCAAAATGACCATACTACCCAAAGCAATCCACAGATTCAACACAAACTCTATCAAACTACCAATGTCATTTTTTTTTCACAGAAACAAAGAAAAACAGTCCTAAAATTCACTTGGAACCTCAAAAGACCTCAAATAACCAAAGCAATTTTGAGCAAAAAGAACAAAGCCAGAGACATCACACACCATAACCTCAAAATATACTACAAAGCTATAGTAATCAAAACAACATGGTACTGGCACAAAAACAAATACATAGACCAGTGGAATAAAATAGAGAACCCAGAAATAAACCCAGAAATAAATCCCAAATGATTTTTCAGACAAAGATGCCAAGAGCATATATTGGAGAAAGAACAGTCTTTTCAATAAATGGTTCTGGGAAAACTGGATATCTATATGCAGAAAAATGAAACTAGACCATGATCTCTCACCATATACAGAAAATAAACTCAAAATGGATTAAAGACTTAATTGTAAGACCCCAAACTTTGAAACTACTGGAAGAAAACATAGGGGAAAATCAAATGGTCAAAATGGTTTCAGCTCTTGTAGTTTCTTTGCTTTTTTCATATAAATTTTAAAGTTAGCTTATAGGTTTTTCCAAAAATTTCTTTTACATTTTTAAATTAAGGTTGCATTAAATCTATAGAACAATTGAGAGAAAATTGACATCATAACAATATTGAGATCTCTAACTCATGAACAAGGGATATCTCCTATTTGTTTAGGCTTTTTATTTCTTTCATTGCTGTTTTGGAGTTTTCAGTATACAGATTGTAAACATATTTTGCTATATTTACATCTAAGTATTTCATATTTTTTTGGTGCTATTGTAATAGCACCATTTGAAATGCTTCAGTTTTCATTGGTAGCATATAGAAGGTGGTCTGAAACACAATTGATTTCATGTATTAAAAACTTATATTGACTTTGTTGAACTTATTAGTTCTAATATATTTCTTGTAGACTCTTTGGGATTTTCAAAATATACAATGTAGTGGGCCAGCCCCGTGGCTCACTTGGGAGAGTGCGGCGCTGGTAGCGCCAAGGCCACGGGTTTGGATCCTATATAGGGATGGCCGGTGCGCTCACTGGCTGAGCGTGGTGCTGACCACAATGTGCGGAGGGTTGCAATCCCCTTACTCGTCAAAAAAAAAAAATACACACACACACACACACACACACACACACACACACACACACACACACACACACACACACACACACACACAATGTAGTGGATTGACTTATGTCCTCTCCAAACTCACTGAAGCTTGAATTGTGTCCCCCAAGTTTTATGTATTAGAAACTTAGCCCCCACTGTGACTGTTAAAAAGTTGGTAAATCCTATTATGGTAATTGAAAGGTGGAGCCTTGAAGAGATATTAGATTGTAGGACAATGACCTAATGAATGGATTAAAAGTGGTGGTCAGGGCCGAGCCCGTGGCGCACTCGGGAGAGTGTGGGCTGGGAGCGCAGCGACGCTCCCGCCGCAGGTTCGGATCCTATATAGGACTGGCCAGTGCACTCACTGGCTGAGTGCCAGTCACGACAAAGACAAAAAAAATAATAATAATAAAAAAAAAATAAAAGTGGTGGTCAGGGTGTGGTTCTGAGGGCTTTAAAAGAAGAGATAGGAGAGTCTGTCATCACTCTGCTCTCTCAGCTTCCACCATCTTGCAATGTGAGACCCCTGGGTCACTGTCACCACCACCAGATGCACTTTGGACTTCCCAGCCTCAGAAACTGTAAGCAATAAATGTCATTTTTCTTTATAAATCACCCAGTTCCAGGTATTTTGTTGTAAGCAGCAGAAATGGACTAATACATACAATCATGTCATTTGCAAAAAGAAACATTTTTATTTCTTCCATTCCGTTCTGTATGTCTTTCTCCCTCTCTCCCTCCCCTCCCTCCCATTTCTTCTCTTACTGCACTTAGTAGAACTTCCAGTGTGTCAAGGAAGAGTAGGATAGTGGACATCCCAGCCTTTTTGCTAGTCTTAGGGACAAAACATTGGGTCTTTCACCATTAACTATGATGTTAGGGCCATTTTGTAGATGAGCTTCCTGAGTCTGAGGAAATCCCCTTCTATTATTAGCTCTCTGAGAGTTTTTATTATGAACAGAGTCTGAATTTGGTCAAATGATTTTCTGCATCTCTTGCGATGAGTGTGTGTTTTTTTTCTTCTGTCTACTGATGTGGTAAATTGTTATTATTTTTTGAAACATAATTGATTATACATATCTGTGAGGTACTGAGTTCAATATTCACACCTGTGTGCAATATGTGATGCTCAAATCGAGATAATTAGCATATTAATCATTACACAATGTAGTGTGATCATTTTTGTGGCTTTTTTCAAGTTTCTCACTACCTTCCTTCCCCTCCCCCTTTCCCACCTCTGGTGGTCTCAGTTCTCTTCTTTTGAAAGTTCAATGAATTATTTTGATTGTTTTATCTTTCTTTTTAAAAAATTATTTGTTTATTTATTTTTTTCAGCTCTCAGTTGTGAGTGAAACTGTGGTAGTTTTTTTTCTGTGCCTGGCTTATTGATGCTGTAAATTAACTTAATTCTGAATATTTAACTCTCTCTGCATGCTGAAATAAACCTCACTTAGAAATAATGTGTTACTTTTTCTACATATTGTTGGATTGCAGTTGCTAGTATTTTTGAGTATTTTTTTAGTATTTTTGTATCTATGCTCAAGAGGGATATTTGGTCTGTAGTTCTCTTGTAATGTGTATGTTTTTAATATAAGGAAATGCTGCCCTAATAAAATGAGTTGGGTAACTTTTACTCCTCTTTTATTTTCTGGAAATAATTTTTGTAGCATTATATGTGTGTGTGTGTGTGTGTGTGTGTGTGTGTGTGTGTGTGTGTGTGTATACATATATATATGTGTATATATATATTCTGAAGTATTTGAGAACACTTGTCAGTGCAGCCATCTGGGCTTGAAGATTTTTTTTTTTGAAGATTTTTGGCCAAAAATTCAATTTATTTAACATATATTAGATTATTCAAGATTTCTATTTTTTTTTTTTCAGTGAGTTTTTGTGTGTGTTTTTCAAGAAACATGTCTGTTTAATCTTTCTGGTTATAAATGTCCATAGGATCTGCAATAATTTCCTCTTCTGAAATTTCATTCCTGAAATTGGTCACTTGTGTCTTTTTAAAAAAATCTTGACCAATATATTGGCTAGTGAGGTATTAATTTATTGCAGAAGTCCAGGCAAAAGATGGCGGTGACCTGGATTAAGGAGAGGGCAATAAAAATGGTGAGAAAAGACTGAATCTGTATATATTTAGAAGGGAGAGCTGACCAATTTTGCTGATAAATTGTATGAGGCTATGAAAGAAGGAAAGAAGCCAGCCCCATTCTCTATGATCCCATTTTATCTACTTTTATGGTGTTTGTGTTTTCACTGATGATTATATTATGTATTTTTTTGATTACTTGTTGTTTTCTTTAATCACTAGAATAGGTACTCCATGAGATCAGAAACTGTGTCTATCCTGTTCACAGTCAAATTCTAACACCTAGAAAAGTGCCCAGTACATAGCAGGGGCTCAATAAATATTTGTTTATATGAGTGAGAGAAAGGAAAGAGATTTGGCATCTATAATGGTCCTTAATATATTGCTACCCTTTCACTTTCTAATTCCACTTGCAGGAATCTATTTTGAGAAAAATTTCACAAATGCAAAGACTTATCCCTATTGGTATTCTAATAGTGGATAATTAAATGCACCCTGACTATTCAATAAGAGAATTTGGGTCACTTCTCAAGAGGTTCAAGGAAGACATTTCCCACTTTAGGGGCAGGTTGATCAATGGTTGCAAATAGCCCTCTCTGCCAGGCCTTTAGCACTCAGAGCCTGCATTAGTCTGTTTTTGTTGCTTTAACACAATACCTGGAACTGGATGATTTATAAAGAAAAACGACATGTATTGCTTACAGTTTCTGAGGCTGGGAAGTCCAAAGTCCATCTGGTGTTGGTGACAGTGATCCAGGGATCTCACATTGCAAGATAGTGGAAGCAGAGAGAGTGAGAAAGACAGACTTTCCTCTTCTTTTAAAGCCCTCAGAACTGCGCCCTTATCCACCATTTTTAATCCATTCACTATTGCTCGGCCTTACAGTCCAATCACCTCTTCAAGGCTCCACCTTTCAGTTATCGTAATAGGATTTCCCACCCTCTTAACAGTCACAGTGGAGGCTAAGTTTCCAATACATAAAACTTGGGGGACACAATTCAAGCTTCAGGGAGTTTTGGGGGAACATAATTCAATCCACTACAGAGCCCAACAGACTTATGGGCACAGGGTGACTCCAGTTACTTGGCAGGGTTTTGTTAGTTCACTTCAAACCATGCATCTTAATGACAATTGCTAAACTCTCGAGGGTTTAATTTAAAAAGTTTTGCAGCAGGCTTTGAACCAGTTCCTGGAGCCTCATTATTGTCAGTTCTCCTCATCATGGGCCTATGTGAAAAGAGTTAAAGGAAAAGAGAGAAGTGGCTAAGGGAGAAAGAAGGGGAAGAGAAATGTATATGATAAAAAACAAAACAAAATAAAAAAAAAAAACCCCAGGGGAAAGTGGGCGCGGAGCTTTAATTAAAACCCAGTTGGGCAATTTGCAGTAGTGAGTTTAACTTCCAGAAGGAAAAGTAGTCCTAGGAAATGCTGTGGGAACATGGCTTGGCTTGGCCCCTCAGAGGTCATATTTACAACAAACCTCACAGTACAGCCCATACAGGCACTCAGAGCCTTCCTTTGGGAACTCATGCCTGGCTGCACAAATGTGAACACACTGGAATTTACAGTTTTACTAATTAATGAGACCTACATTTATTCTGCTGAATGCCGGAAAAAATGCTTGAGACATAACCCCATATTTTCCTCCAGAAAGAAAGAATTATTATTTTTTAACTTGTACAGTAGAGTTCTGAATCCTAGTACTCAATCTCAAGTATATTTATTCCAAGATCAAAGAATTCCTGAGCTGAAAGTTACTTAGAGCTATTTTGCCTCTTCATTTTACAAATAAGGAAAATGATGCTCAGAGAGTACCTCAAGATAGTAAAGAAAGAGGATGTTTTATTTCCTCCCCCGTATTTCAGCTCTCTCTCCACTATTCTGTGCTGTTTTCCAGTTTTTATTTTTTTCTGGGTTTATCTACTCAACAAATACTTGCTGAGAACCTTCTATATGCAGTGTACTGCTTAGCATTGGGGAAGGTGGCACACAAAGATGAAACAAAAAAAAATTCAATTTTCTACAGGTGTATAGTCTGGTTATAAGTATTTTATATTCATTCTTTCTCTCCTTTCTTCTGCCGGATTCTAAAAACAGCTGGAGGTGGCTAAGATTTAGATCGCAGTGAGCCAAATAGGACCTTGTATTAGAAAAAGTACCGTTTGGGCTTCCAGAGATTCCAAGGGTTGGGTGGAATATTCCTGGAGGAAGAGGCTGTCAGGTTGTCTTGAGGATACTACAATTGTGAGTGTACCTAGAGTATCACTCAGGGATCCTGGCCGACAAGCAACAAAAAAGAAAGCTCGGCTAACTTTTCAGGGAAGGAATTCACTAGAAGGAATTTGGATGGCTCTCACCATTGATGGAGTGTGTGGAAGGAAAACCAAGCCTGAATACACTAGGAACCAGGATCTAGATGTTCAGAAATATAGCAAAAATTATGCCACAGGAAGAGTTTGGTTACTATGCTGCTGCTGTGGCCACTGGCCGCTGGATGCTACCAATAAAATTAGTTCCATACTCCTACAGTCCCCTGTGTCGCCAGCTTAAGATTCAGCATCCCGGTGGACTTGGACTGACCTGACTCCAGCTACAAGAGTTGAGGGGAAGGAATACGTTATTTGATATTTTTAGCTAGTGCATTATGAAGAAGGGCCTTGTGTTCCCTGCAGACTCAGACATATGAGGAGTTTCACAAAGAGAACCAGGATCCAAAAGCTGAGCAGCTAGAGAGAGAGAGAGAGAGAACCCTAAAAATGCCACTGTGTCAGGTTAAAGTTAAAGAGAACTGAGTGAGCTGAGAGCAGATAGGCAGTCTATTATTCCAGTCAAATTGGCACTTTTTCATCCATAGAAGATTTTTAGCTATAAATTAATAAGCCTTTTTGCCAATATAGGTTCATCCCAGATACCTACAGATATATTCAGACATAAGGTGCTACTGTTAGGGGGAAAACCTAGATAATTTATTACTATGAAAAATAATCTCTGAGCTAGTCATATTTCTTTAAAAGAAAAATATGCATCTTTTACACATTAGTCTCTTAAAATTCAAGCATATAACAAATCTGAAATCCAATTGAGCCGATAGAAAATTGGTTTGTCTGACTGACCTAATGTTCTATCTCATCCTCTTCTCTTGTAAGCTACTTTACAATTTCATATAAAACTAAATTTAGTTTATGTTTTCCCCCTTTCCAACCCATCAGTCATAATTTCTCTCTCCATACTGAATTATTTGCATCTACATGTAAATATTCTCTAGTATCTCATCAACTTAAAAAACAAACTTTTCCCTTGGTCTTTTATCTCGCCAGGGATCCCTATTTTTCTCTGCTTCTTACCAAGAACAATGTATCAAAAGCATTTTGAGTATGGATTGTCTCAGATTCCTCGACCCCCACCCCCCACCCCAGTTGGTTTTCTAACTCACCCACCACCTACCTCGTCAAGGTCACCGATAGGCTCCATAGGGATAAATCCCAAGGTTACTTCTCTGCCTTCATTTTACATGACTTCTCATCAACATTCAACAATATATGGCTGTTGACATCTTCTCCTTTCTCGCCCTTTTAAGAAAATGTTTCTTTCCCACAGTTCTGAGATACTATAAGTTTGTACTTTCCTCTTATCTTGAGGGGCTAGTCCTTCCCAATTTCAGTTGCTTGCCTCAAAATATTGCCCTGCAGCATTCTCAGTGTTCTTAAGTGATTCAATTTGGCCTGAAGCTTTGAATACCATCTATATTCTGATGACTTCTAAATTTATATTTTCAGACCTAACCTCTGCTCTGAAGTCTAGACTCATCTGTTAAACTGCCTCTCTAATATCTGCTCTTAATTCTGTACTCCAAACCTCTAAAGTCTAGACTCATCTATCAAACTGTCTATCTGATATTTTCTCTTAATCCCATACTTTCATTTCGTATCATATAAGTTAAACATCTGAAAAACACTGAAAGCTTAAGCCAAAAGCCTAGGTATCATTTTGATCTCTCTTTATCTGTCCCCATCACATCCATTTCATTAGGATCATATTTTCTAAAAATAATGACTCTTTTGCCTCTTCCTTTCCAGTTTATTTTTTTTTTTTTGTCTTAATGTGTTAATAAGAACCTCTAGGGATGTGCTGAAGGTAGCACTGACAGTGAACATTTCCCCCATGTTCTTGAATTTAATGTGAATGCTTCTGACTTTTTACTACTGAGTGTGCTTGCTGAAGGTTTCTTGTAGACATACTAGGGAGTTTCTTCCTACTTTACTGTGCTGCAGATGTTTAATCGTGAATGGCAGTTGGATATTTTTCAACTTTTTTTTTTTTTATGATCATAAAGTGTTTTTTCTCACCTTCTGTGAGTTTGGAGCATGTATGGATGTACTAGAACTACATCCTCCAGTCCCCTTCCTCTGGACTTGGAAGACCTCTTGTGGCCACACCTGTTCTTTGCAACACTTTGTCCTGGAGCCTGCCTTCTGCTTTTCCGATGCTGTGTTAAGAGTTTTAGGAAAAAAGCTGTCTTTCTAGTAATTTAGGGCCGGGTGTTGAAGAGGCTGCGCCCATGCTTAGTGTGACAGGAAAGGACTCGAGTTATTTTGTGTGATGATATAAAGAGATTTGGCGATCATCCCAACTTAGAGAAATGCCCCTCATCCAGCATTTAGTGGTACATAGAAGGATAGGGGGAGATGATAATTCAGAGAACAGCGTCTCCAAAATTAATATTGCCTGAAGTTTAAGTGAGGAGAGAAAAGAAACAGGCATGAGAAGAAGTGAAGACAGAGACCGTAAAATGTCAAGGACTAAGGCATTTAATTAAAAGCTGATTATTTCCCTCAAAAGTTTCTATCACCATCACCCGTAAAAATACTGCTGAAAACTTTCCTTTTGTGTGTATAAACTGGGTGGAGACCAATAAAAACTTTCCTCGCATCTGACCACCAATATGACCAAAAGTTATGAGATAGCAAAAAAATGAGGGAAAGATTAAAGTTATAAATGCAAATTTCTTCTAGTGTAATGGAAGGATTTATTTGAATTTCAGTTTAAAAAAAAAAGTTCTCTATAGGGTATTCAATAGGGACAGGAGTTAAGAATCCTTGATAAATCTTGTATAATTTTATTCAGCTCACAAATGCCTATGGAAAGCATTTAATGGGGCAGGTTCTGTGCTATGTATGGGACATATAGCTTTGAGAAATATAGACATCATAACTACCTTCATGAAATGTACCATATAGTGGGGTAAAAGAATATTAAACAAACATTAACTAGAAATGTAATGAGAAATATTAAATGAAGTTTGGTTGGATGACCACAGGTAAAGAGTGTGCATAGCCAGGACACACCTAGGCATAGAGTTTCCTTTAAGAAAATATCTTTAAATTGAGACCTAAAAGAGAAGACAGAGAACCATTAGTCAGCCTTCCCAACCACATTGTTGTCTTTCCAAAGCTGGGAAAAAAAATGTAGACTCTTTGTCTATCCTATCTTTCCAAAGGTAGCTTTAGAGGTATAAAAATGTGTGGTCTCAGGATCATGGAATTCTAGAGGTGAAGGCCTTGGTGACCATTGACCAAATTTTGCAGGAAGCTGGCTGGTGTTATCACTGCTCTTACTTATGCTGTGCTGTAGCCCATCCACTGTGAGTAGAAGAAAGAGGTATATCACCAGGAGCATCTGTTCCAGGGCAAATCCTTTGTGAGGAAAGGCAGGTGCCATAATGCTCTAACAGCAAACTGGAGAGAACTTGAGGAAGGGGAAAATATGATGGCAGGTGATAGAAACTCAAACTCAACTAGAAGCAAAAGAAAGCAATTTATTGACTCAGGAAACAAAAAAGTCTGGGTGTTGACCTGGAGCTTTAATCACTGTTATAGATTCTTGAACAGTATCCTTAGGGATAGAGCTCTTTGCCTTTGACATGTCATTGTTTTCCTTGTGCAGGTTTCATTGTTCATCAGGCTGTGTGTGTGAAGATGATAATTCAAGGCAACGCCCGGCGTAGGTTGTTCAGAGAAACCATGATTTCAGAAAGAAGGATTTTTTTCCTCTCCACTAATGCGTTTATCACTCATCAAAATAGGACATTGTCTGGTTCTACTCAGGTCATCTGAACACCCATAGTTAAGTCACAGGTCCTGGGGAAGGAGTGCTATGATTTGCCATCTGTGGTCTCATGCCTATTCTCATGATGAGAGTGCTGGGGTCGCTTGATGTTAACCCATTTCAGTCATGGGAAAGGTGAAGACAGCTCTCAAGAGGAAGGTTGATAGAACTGAAAGAAAGCAAATTTATGTATTTTTTTCTCTTTGAGCATGTCTTGGGCTCTTATAATTAGGGGAAAAATTGCCATGATGATATATTCCCTCAGTTAAGGGAGGTGCATCTGGAATCCAACTATCTTTTTCAAATTCTTTCTTTACCACTTATTGTTTTGCCACTTTAAAACTTAGATTTCTTCCTGTATCTGTGAAGATGATATATGTATACATGGCTTAGCAGTTTCCATTCATCCTGGATTCACGATGGCATTGATTCTTCAGCAGAGAAGATCCTCGAGTGAGTTTCTAACCAAAGGAATGCTGTGAAGGTAAATACATAAACCAATATTCCCCAATATCTTCATGCAATATATCTCCATGAAGTTTAGCCTATCACATTAGAACTTTAATTTCCAGGAAAACATTCTCCCACTTGAGACAGGGTCTGCCTATAATAGTTCCTAACCCATCAGGTTGCCACGAGAAGGAAATGAATTAGTCCAGCTACACTACGCTGAGCACCTGACTGGCTCATGTTGAGATCTCCATCATGGAGTTATTATTGATCATTTTTTTTCTTTTTTATTGTGGTAAAACATACATAACAATTTCCAATTTAAGCATTTTTAAACATACAATTGTGTGGAATCAATTAATTCACAATGCTGTGTGACCACTACCTCTACCCATTTCCAAAACTTTTGTGTCATCCTAAACATAAACTCTGTACCCATTAAATAATAACTTCTCAGTATTCCTTCTCCCCCACCATTTCTGGTCACCTGTAATCTACTTCTCTAAATTTTCTTTTTAATTTAATTTTTCTTAATTGATGCACGATAGTTGTATATATTTTTGCAATACAATATGGTACTTGGGTGCATTTACACTGTGTGCAACACTCATATCAGGGTGTTATTCATTTCAAAGAAGTATTTGTTGACCACCTACTCTGTTCAAACCACCCACACATATGATATTTGTGAAACATGTTAAATCATTTTAGGATTAGGAGAAAGAAGTTCTAAAGGGGTCTAAAGAAAGGCATTTCTGGGATTAAGACTCTGGGTCTGAGCAACTCCTGTTACCCAATAAAGCAAATGAAAACACTAAGCAAACAAATCAAGAAAGAAATCACTCAGGTTTAAAAAGTTAAACTATAGAAAAGCTGATTGAGTTATATACATATTCCTAATTTTGAAAATCACTATCTAATTTAATCTCTACCTTGCAAAATAATTGGGATAATTCTGAATAAGATTTTTGTGGGGGGAGGAGGAGAGCGAAAACTAAAGTTGAAATCTGAGCTGATTAAGTGGGGATTAGATTTGGTGCATCCAATGAATGATCTTGCTCCAGAGAGAACATTTCTACAGTTCTTCATTTTTTTTCTATTAGGTATGGATTTCATGGGGTTTTCCTGCCACTCTGGCAAGGAGGCCAGACTATCAACCACATCCTGCTGGACAGACCAGCCCCAGGCCTGAAAGAAAGGAATCAGATTCTTCTGCACTTTTTTAGTGAACTTCATCATCCAAAGATTCATCTTGCCAGCATTGTCTTTGGGGAAATTGGAGAGGGTCCGGTACTCAGCAAAGAGCTGGGTGAATGGGTCCCACCCAAAGGCCTCCGGAAGCTGGACAGAGAAAGAAGGGGCAGAATGAGGTGTCCAGTCTACAAAAGTCACACTCCCCCAACACACACGTAAAACTATACGGTGATGCTTCGTTATAAACCATCTTTTAACATTGATGGAATTCTCGTCAGTGGCTCTCTCCTTTTCTGCTCTCTAATATGCCCATTCCAGTGACAGGTGTCGCATCTTATCTGCCTTAATCCAATCTCAAAGACAAAATTTGTGCTTTTACATTACATGTGCCATAGTAGTTTCTCAATAAATGGTAGTTACTTTTAATATTATTCTTTCTCTCCCTCCTAAGCATAATGATATATATGGACTTGAATCCGGCTGAGGTGGGCATGCCTCTTATCTCATGTTGCTGGAACCCTACCATTTGAAAACCTCCCTGTCTCCCAGACATCATGAAATTTTAGTTCTTTGTTTAAGTCTTGACTTCAGTCTGTCACGTTGTTTTTTGGACTATAGCCTGTAGAAAAAGAGAAGACAGGCAAAGGAGGAAGAATTTGTTGTGGGTAGAGCTGGAATGGACTCAGACACTAGGGAGAAAGTGTAAAGGTCCCTGGAAATGAATAGAAGGGATTGGAGAGTTTTAGATTTAGAGAAGGCAGATTTCTGATTCACCATTTAGGAATCTATGACCCTGGGGAATCACATCCTTGAGGATAAGTTTTGTTTGTTTGTTTGTTTGTTTGTTTGTTTTTATTATCTCTCACCTGCGATCATAGCCTGGGCCACTAGGAGAAGTATAATACTAATTATAATCAACAATTTATTGAATGTCTACATTACTCCAGTCTCTGTGCTAAACACCAGGGTCAAAAAGACAAGTGCTTAAACAAATAACTGACAATGTGGGGTCATAAAAGCTACGTCAGAGCTCGAAAGTAACAGGGGAGAAGAAGTAAATTACATTTCAAAAAAAATGTTCAGGGAAGGCTTTCTGGAGAAGACATTTAATGAGCTGACTTTAGAAGACGAATGGGAGTTTTTCTGGTATATAAAGAAGGCAGAACTATTTCAGGAAGAAAGGGCAGTATTTGTAAATGCAGTATAAATTGGTATAGCCTTTTAAGATGGCAATTTGTCAGTATCCATCAACATTTCAACTACATATACTTTTAAACTAGCTATTTTAGCTATCCTTCTTGGATTGTGTGCCAAAAAGTGCCCACACTTTCATACAATGACATAGAAGGATATTCACTTTGAAACTTTGAGTAACAGCAAATATTGGATCTAACCCACATTTCTGTCATTAAATCAGTTGTTCTATAGTCACTTCATGGAATACTATTCATCTGTGTCAAAGAATAAGATAGATTAATGTGTAGATGGAATTAGGTAAATGAGAAAGAACTTTGACTTATCTACTTCTTGGGATTCAAATCATAGGACAGTTAGAGTTCATTTGATCCAATCTTATGGTTATGAGAAACCCTGTCACTTCTCTAAATTTTCTCTAATATTTACAGACAAAAAGGAATCTTGCTCCATTATGGAAGGAGATGCTACAGGACTTGCTCTGACTTCAACACCAACTGCTGCTCCACTTTCTACTCAGACATATCCCTTCAGAATGGTCCCACTCCATTCCATGGGACAGAAGTTCCTGAATGTAAGGATGAAGAGATGTTGCATTCTCCCTGCTGTCCCTGTAATAAATTTCATTCATTCATTCATTCAGTATTTGTTTATCGCTAACCTTATGCCAGGTATTACACTATGTGCTAGTGATATATAAGCAAAGCAGATATAATTCCTGTCTCCCATGAACTTTACGGAAATTTTCCCCACCTACCTACCATCTCTTTCTAACCAATCAAAATTGGAGGCACAATAGTAAATAAAACAGAAAAAAATGCTCTGCCTTCAAGGCATTTAATATTCAGTCCATAATAGAAAACAAACAGAGAATATTGTTCCTTATCTACCACAGGTCATTTATAATTACATTAGTAATTTGTAATGATTCCATTTTATAATGACCATTTTTTCCTCTGCTAGACTGAAAGCGCCTTAAAAATAGGGAATGGGACTGCTATTTGATTGACATAGATCAGATCCCTTAGGGAAGCACCACTCACATGGCATAGAGTGGGATGCTGGGCACCTTCTTGGAGACCTCTATTTTGCTTACATCCCCATGGATGTCGGTGATGTACACTCCGGCCACACTGGTCACCTGGTTACCAGAGAACTTGGAGAACACCTTTTCATGGCCATGCTTACTGGCCCGATACCAGGCATGGCCCCCAATGAGCAAGCTCCTTCCACGTTTTACAAACTGGATCAGCTTTGTAACCATGGTGTCTTCATAGGCATTGGTGCAGAAAACCCCCAGGGGCTCTCCCGGTTCTTGCACAATGTGTGACTGAACCCCAGAGTCCTGCAGGATCTTTGCTAGCAATGTCAGGGATGGGTGCACCTCAATGGGAGCCCCAGGGGAGGGAGAGAGCCCGCCCACTGCATTGAGAAGAAATGGAGCCAAGCCAGCATGCTGCAGGTAGCCCTCGTGTGATACCACAAGGAGGCGGCCTCGGCCATAGCAGGAGGCAGCAATGAGCACCTGGCCCTTGTCATTCACCATCACTGGGAAGCTGGCCTCTCCAATAAGAAGCAGTTCACTGGGGATGGAGCCTTTGGGGACATCCCAGCTTGTCACCCCTTTCATGAGGACCTGGAAGGCAGCAGTGGGAGTTGTTGTCATGGTTCTATCAGCTGCTGCAGAGGAAAGCAAAGACTCAGTATGGTGAATAAATGAACAAAAACCAAGTGGATAAAAGCAACAGTAACCTTCTCTCCCATAGTGTCTTGCCCAACAGAGTCTGCAGCCAGACTCTCTTCTCTGTTCATTTCCCAGTCTCTAGAACTCTTCAGATACTGCAGATGATTTCTAAGGAGACTTACTGCGTTGATTTATTTTCATCACTCAGACATCACTTTCATTTCTTCCTTACGTCCACCAACCCAGATGTTCTCCCTGGCTCTGTCCTCCACTGGCTCCGCTCTCCTCTCTTCTAGCCCCATTCTGCCTGTCAGAGATTACATCTACGGTCATTCTCTTTACAACAGCTGTAAATGATCACCATTGTCTATCCCTAACCTGGACTTCTCTAATGGATATGTTATTTTGATCAACACATGGAGCATTACAGTTATCAACTCAAACTCTGTATGTGAGAAATTGAACTCAATTCTACCTTCTCAACACAATCACTCTTAGATCAGACACTTAAGCTTACTTTTCCCATCTGTACAGGGAAGATCGTATCAACTTCTAGGGGGTTTGATGTGAAGATTGATGGAATTTACACACGCAAGGGTTTGCACAGAGCCTAGCAATTTTCTGTACTTTTATCATTCTTCCTCGTTTCTCAAAATGATAGAAAAAAGCCAGTGCTTTAGAATCATGATTTCCCTCTCTCTCTCTCCTCTGTGGACACTCAGTTAGTCTTCAAGCTTTATCTGGAATCTGTCACTTCGGTCTGCATTTCTATCACCATTAATCTGATTCAGGTTCTTAATACTTCATGCTTGGACCTAACCTATCTGGAATCTTCATTCTCACATAAACTCCCTTGATAAGAAACCCTCCAAGCTTCACCACAGGTAAAAAATGGGCACTTCTTTCAGCCTGGAGGTGGAGGTGTTCAGAATCTGCCTCATCATGCTTTTTCAGATTTATCTTGTATTATTTCTCTCAATTCGGACTCTGTTCTGCTTGGAGAATGTGAACATGACCTGAGATTTCTAGTCTCTGTTAGGTCATTTCCAGGTAAATTCCATTTTCTCCCTCCCTTCATTTCCCTTTCTCCAACTCTCATTACCAAAGTTTTAAATTGCTAGTAGAAGGCAGGTGAAAAGTTTTTATATTTATTCTGAGGATAGAGCCTTTTTCACAGGAGGCACCAGCCTTTAGACCCATGAAACACAGTTTTGTCCACTTCAAAGCCCAGATGTGAGCAGGCATATGGTTGAGATTCATGCTTTACTAACTGCTTAGGCTGATTAAATGACAGCTTTCTAATTGTTGAGGTTGAAGAGTGGGAGGAGGGAATTTTGTTCATTTTGAGAAGCAACAATGCTAGACAAAGTGTTTCAGCTTTAGCACTAGCCCAGACTCTGTGAGATATGGTAGGTGATTGGTTTCCAAACAGTAAAGAGACCTGGTTACCCTTTTGTAAGTTTAAGGAAAAACTAGAGTAAGCTCCTTCCTTCCGCAGGCTACTTGAGGGCCTGTAGCCCAGATTAGCTAATACTCTGCCTGGTAAGTCTGTCCTTTGATCCATTATCAGTGAAGTGGCCCAAGGCATATCCAAAGACACTTTTATTTGGATAGAGCAGTCCATTGTTCTCCCTAACAAATCCTGGCAGAGAACTTACTGTTCAGCCTTAGGAAGAACTATTTCAGAAAGAATAGTTAAGTGTTTTTAGAGAAGGGTAAAAATTCATCTCTTAGCTTTGCTGAGGAGAAGAGGAGGTATGCTTGGCATGAGATCATCTTGGGGAAACAGAGGTAGAGGCTTAAATGGCCATTATGACTTCATTAGAGATTTTAGGTATAGCTGGCATCCATTTCCCTTTTGCCCCAGGGAAGCAGGATGCAGAAGGGGAGAGAGGAATGTGCTAAATCTCAAACCTGGTGATGAATACCAGGTAGTGATAGGGCAGGCCATGCATGGGCACGTATCCTCCCACTCAGCATACCAGCCTGGGCCTCTGTGACTGAGGACAATGGGGCAAGAACCTCAGGATGAAGGGGCGAGGGTGGAGACTCAAGTTGGGGAAATAGCACACATTCCTGTTCAAAAGTGAGTCACAGTGTGGCTGCCTTGAAGCTAAGGAGGGCATTTAGTTACAAAACCAAAAAGAAAAAAATTGTATGCAGACAGCCCCTGTCCTGGATATTTTCCAAAAATTTAAGCTCCCCAGTAGCAGGGGAAGGAAAAACATGGGTGGAAGCAGTGAGACTGAGGTGGCAGATTCCTTGACACTGAGAGCAGGAACTGGGGGCAAACTGTTCAGGGAGCGATGGAAGAAGCTGCTATGTCTAGTGAAAGTGGACCCAGTCACTGGGGATCTCAGTCTCTCAGATGTTCTAGCTTGTGGAAGCAGCAGAACCAGTAGATTTCAAGGGCCCATGGAGTTTTAAACAACCAATGTGGATTAAGGACCAGAGCAACCTTCCTGAATGTTTTTGTGTAACTTAAGAACTCTTGCGAAATTCTGAGCTGAGATTGAAAGAATAGACAGTGATTTTCCTACTAGTTCGTGAGACAGTAGGCTCAGAGTAGTCGAATTTAATTTGATTGAAAGAAGATACAATGTATGACATTTCTTCTCCTCTTGAGGTTATAAAGTAAGGATCCTGAGAACAGGAACAGTTTGTGCTCTGTGGACACCTGTGTGACACTCGGAACCAGCTCAGTAACGTTAGAGCCTGAAGTGCTCACTGGATGGTGGTGCTTCCTTCACCCGCTCCACATGTAAACTATAAAAACAACAACAACAACAGCAAAATTCTGATTTTCCCTTTCGTGACCACTTCTATTTTCTTTTTGTGCTATCAAATGTGAAAACTCATTTGGAAATAACTTTATTTTTGTCTTTGATGCCTCTTTCCTGCTTCCATAGCTCACCCATTAGGTCCAAAAGCTTTGGTGACACAGAGCAAGCTCTTTTACCTCTTTGGATCATAGTTTTCTCACCTGCAGTACAACACAGCGTGGCCTGTAAGTCTTGCTGATCCCTGAGGCTCTGACTGCCTTGGGTAGCAAAACAGACAAAATCAGACTCTTGCATGATAACCCTGGATGTGTGTGGCATGAACAAAAGAAAGAGAATGAAAGGACAAAGAAACTCAAAAACAGAAAAGAGATGTACAGCAAACACACTTCTTGCATGCACTTTGGGTACCAATTCAAATATGCGCATTTATGGCTTTCACTAACAGAAGACCCCAATAGATGGCGCAGACGCTCGATGCCACCACAAGTCCTAGGCACACAAACCGCTAGTTCCGACACACAAAGAAAGAAAGCAGGTCTCACATCCCACTCTCCATGCCTTCATGGCAGAGACATTTGCATTCCAGCAATAGTCAGAGAGTCTCACCTGTGTGTCTCCTGACTATAGCTCAGGCCTTCTGGGAGGGAGAAGAGGAGTCTATGTAGAGTGATGAGGAGATGGCCTGGAGAGGTTATCTACATGGAAGAAATGTGCTTATCTTTTGGTATATCTTTCTTCCTGCTTCCTTTTGGGAGGGCGGTGTTTAGCTGACAGCTTCCCTGACACCTGAGGGACAGTCAAGTCCGGCTTCTTATAAGTCCTTGGGCCACTTTTCTTGGGGCCTGGGTCTGTAACTTAGAACAAAGTGATTTAGGCTCTGAGATTTTCCTAGCCCTTCAAGTGTTCTCCGTTTGTCAACTTTGCCCTCCACGTGGGGGTCTTTCCCTGGGGTGAGCAAGCGAGTCTCTGCACAGCTCTGTCATGTTTAGTGGGAAACATGGATAAATATTACAGGAAATGGTGGCTGATTGGGCAAAGCCTTTCACAAAATGAGCAAAAGCCATGAGTTTCATGACCTCTCTGGGCATGTCTTGTTAGAGAGTTTCCTTGAAGAAAGCTCATTCTTTGAGTTTCCCTCTTCTTTTCGGTCTTGGGTTAGGAAATTGGAACACTGCTACTGACCACTCGGGGCCAGACTGAATATTCTGAGTTGGGTGGCTGTCCCCCTGGTGAGAGGCACAAAGCAATGCACCCTGGCATAGGGCAGGGCCAGCTGCTGCTGTGATCACTCCCAAGATGGCTGGGATCAGTGCAGATGAGGGAAAGAGTAATGGCTCTGAAAGTTGATCTACCAAATCTACAATTTTCAATGTCTATTCATTAGAACCCATTCACTAGCCCACTGACTGGTGTGCTTAGTGATTAATTTACTGAATATTTGTTCTTTTAGCTATTTGTGTACTGTGCAACACTTTGTACCAAATAGGGGGTATATTTTAATGGATTATGGAGATACCTGTCTAGTGCAAGTTTTGATTAGTTTGTATTTTAACTTATGACAGCATCTGAAAGAATTTTCAGTTGTTCTTTTTGCTACTATAACCCAAAGGGTGATGAGGCAAAGAGAACAACTCTCTGCTTGAGAAAAGATGTAGTGAAGAGTTATCACTGAAAAATGAGTATGTTTAAAAGTTAATATTATGGAAGAAAATGATTGAAAGTAAGTTGAACTAAGCATCAACATAAGGAGTTAGAAAATGGTAGTAAAATAACACGTCCCCCACCCAAAAAAGAAGAAAGGAAATAATAAAACTAAGAGTAGTTATTATTTACATAGAAAAATAGTGCAAATAACCAAACTTAAAATAGGTTCTTTGAAAAGACAAATGTCTGGTGAGACTGATCAAGGTAAAAAGAGAGAAGCACAGACACTTACTATCAGGAATGAAATGACAGGTGGCAGGTGACGCAGTAATTGAACAACAATGCAAGGATGTGACAAACAACTTTAAGCCAATGTATTTGAAAATTTCGATAAAAAGCAAATTATTGAAAAATATAACTTTAAAAACTGAATCAAGAAGAAATCTGACAATAATTCTGCAGCTATCAAGAAAATATTATCAGTAGGTAAAACTTTTTATAAAAAAATTCCAGGTGCAATGTCTGGTGAGTTCTTTCAAGTATTCAAGGAACAAATAAGTTTAATATTATGAAACCCTTCCAAAGAAAGCAAAAGAGAACATTCAGTAACTTATTCTATAAGGAAGGACACAACTTTGGTATCAGAACATAGCAAGTACACTAAAAAAAGAAAATTACAGGCTAATCTAACCTGTAAATATGGATATAAGGATACTAAGAACAATATTAAACTTATAGATAATAACTGGTAAGTATCATGATCCACATGACTTGTTGAGTTAATACCAGGAATCAATATTGGTTTAACATTAGAACATCAATTAATGAATCCATCTATGTTAACAGATGAAAAAAGAAAAAAAAATATGACCATTTCAGTACTTGTACAAATACTTTTTATTAAACTCTAAGGTCATTCAACAAAATCTCTCAGAAAATAAGAAAGGAAAGCAAACTTTCCTAATGTGATGATAGATACGTATGAACATCTATGTTAAACATTATAATGAAATGATGAAATGTTCAAACATTGCCCTTTGAGATCAAGAAAAGATAAGGGTAGGCACTATTGTCACTTTTATTAAACAACGTTGTACCAAAGGTCCCAGCCAGGGGAAAACAGTAAGGTCAAATAAATAAACAAGCAAATATTAGGACTGAAAACAAATTTTTAAAAACTTTCCATATTCATAAGTAATTTGAGTGTGTATATGGAAAATATGAAGCAATTCTCAATGTATTAGAACTAATAACAGGGTTTAACAGTACTGCTGGAGTTTAAAATCAATGTACAAAAATTAACTGCATTCCTATATACTAGCATTATACCAGTCATGAAATAAATTTTTTATTCATTTGCAATGATGTAAAAATCCACTTATATTAAAAAAATATGAATGACTCAAGAATAAAGTAACAAATCTAGAAAATGTTTTATAAATTAGAAAAGTATACGAAGAATCACTAGAAAGTACCAAAATAAAAGTAGAGGTGTAATGTGATCATAAATTGGAAAACAAATTTTTAGTTTATACTTTTATTTTTGGTGGCTAGTGGTATGGGGATCTGAACCTTTGACTTTGGTGTTACCAAGCCTCACTCTAACCAACTGAGCTAACCAGCTGGCCCCTAAAACTAATTTTTAAAAGGTCAATTCTTCACAAATTGATCTATACTTTGAAAAGTTCACTTCAAATCAAAATCCCAACGGTGTTTGTTATTGTCATAGTTTGCTTTTTTGTTTAAGTGGTACATAATGAGCTGATTTTAAAATTTAAATGGAAGCAAGAATAGTTGAATATTCTTGAGAAAAATAAGGTAGAACAAACAGCAAGATTTATTATAAAGATATTACAATAGTATAACATTGGCATAGAAATAGAGGAAAAAAAATCAATAGAAAAGAACAGAGAGCTTCCAAAAATCCCCACACATATATAGACACTTGACCCTGTACATGAATGGGAAAGGACGAACTTTTCAATAAACACTGCTATGACTAGGAATCTATAGTTTTTAAAGACTTTTCCTTGTTCACACTACACACAAAGTTAGTATAAAGATCTAAACTTGAAAGGAATACTATAAAACTCTTGGAAGATATTAGAAAAATATTTTCATGGAATTTGGTTAAACAAAAATTTAGTTAAGACACAAATAGCATTAAGCATAAAGAAAAGATTGATAAATTTGACTACATTAAAATTAAGAAGTTACGTTTATCAAAAGACACCATAAGAAGAATGAAAGGGCAGCCCACAGAGTGAGAGAAGCTACTGGCAACACACATAGCTGACCAGTCATATATCTAAAGTATCATGACATACAGAAAAATCCAATAGAAAAATGCACGTGAGAATTGAACAGGCACTTCGAAAACAAAAACAAAATGTCTATTAATATATGCAAGCTACCCAAACTTGCTAGTAACCAGGAAAACCAAAATTAAAACCACAATACAATATTATTATGTACCTACCACTTTGGCAAAAAAAAATATATATATATGATAATAGCAAGTGTTCATTGAGATCTAGAGCAATAGAAACTCATATATTCAAAGTGGTAAAATTTATCCTTAAACTTGCCTTTTTTCTATAACTTGTTTTTATCTATTAAAATAGACGCTGTTCATATTCTTTGTCACAGCAATTCCATTCCTGGGGTATACCAGAGAAACTCCTGCACATATGCACCAGGAGGCATGTAAAGGATGTTCACAGTAGCAAATAGACCCCAAATAAAAACAATCAAATATCCATCAGCCTCAAAATAGACTAACTGAGTGTCCTGTATTCACACAATGGAATATTAGGCTGAGATAAAAATGAACTATAGCTATACGCATTAACAGATGAATTTCACAAACATAATATTGCACAAAAGAAGAAAGTCATAAAAGATTATATAAAATACAATCATTGTATTTTTACAAAGTTCGATATCTGTTAAATCTAAACTATGTTGTTTAAGACTGTGTACATAGATAGTAAATCTGTACAGGGAAACAAAGGCATGATTGCCAAAGTCTCATTAGTGTTCCGTCTGTGGTAGGAGAAGAACACATGGGGGCTTCAACAACTAGCAACGTTTTGCTTCTTAACCTGGTGCTGGTCTGGTGGTTCACTTGACAATTATTATTTAAATTGTACATAGGTTTAGGTACATTTTTTTGTAAGCATGATATATTACATAATAAAAAAATATTGTACAGCTGGAACTTCATACTCTAAAAGGGCAAACTTCATTTATTAGAGCACATTCTAACCTATGTAGGAACCATGACAATATTCAAAAAATACAATATTTTTTTTTCAATTTTTAAAGTCTATATTATAATAACTGAATTATGGCAAGGAAAGTTTAAAGTTCTGCCTTCTTCTGCATTGTACTTTATTGCTTCTTCTTTTAAACTGCCTGACCCTATCACAGATGTAAACACATTTTATGTTTTCTTCTGGTTCTTTAAAAAGCCTGTGTGCTACCCAGCTCCCTACACCTACCCTAGGATCTCATTATCTCTGGAGGGGTCTGACAAGGTTGCAATAATTTTGGTAGGATAATATCTCATTCAGATTAATTTAAATCATTTATTGCCTTCAACTCAGAACTGTCTAAACCAGGAGTATTGCTTTAAGTAAAAACAAACAAAAATAGAGTGGAAGATTCCCCAAATATTCTCTGTGTGTTTTTGTCTTGTTTTTGTGTGTGTGTGTTTTGTTGCCATTGTTGTTCTTTACCAGCTGAATACAGGATTTGGGTATAACTGAAGAAATATATTGGCTCATGTTCTTCTAAGCCACCCATTCACCTTCATACACCAATTTCCTACCAGCAGAGGAGTAGCTGAGCTCCCATCGTGCCAATATCTCTAATCAAGGGATCCGCTGCATGAGTCTGCTTAGAATCTTTATACTACCTATGCAGGTATGAGGGTGCTTCAAAAAGATCACAGAAATTTGGTATTATCGTTTAATGCTATTTTTCCATGAACTTTTCAAAGTACCTTCGTATACACATATGCTTGTAGTGAGTATATGTATACATACATATTTGGCTGGTGTCAATATATAAGACCAATATATATGGTATTAATGTATAAAATTTTACTTTATCTGTATATTAGGACAGTTGTTTTCAGAATGATTTGCTCTGTATTACTTTGGATATGATATTTTAGTTGTTCATGTGCCAGGGCTTGATGCCAGGGCCAAATCCTTGGAGGTGATACAGAAATTCTCTGTGTCCTTAAGGATTTGATTCTGTAGCCTGCCAAGATCTCTGGGCAGGACATAGATGTTGCTTTGAGTGCTGCAAACAAACGTTGATCCCCGTCTCTAACTGTAAAGCAGGGTCAAAGCAGTATCTTCAGTAGATCATGCCTTGATAAAAAGTTTGAGAACAGAGATTCAAAAAAACTAAAGCCCCAGGAGGGGAGAGACTCCAGTTGTTTGTTTGTTTGTTTTGCTTTGCTTTTGTAAATTAATTTTTATTGAAACATCTTGATTGTACATATTTATGGGGTACAGAGTTATATTTCAGTAAATGTATACAATGTGTGATGACCTAATCAGGGAAATTAGAGTATTCATTATTGCAAAACTTAATCATTTCTTTATAATGTGAACCTTTGATCTTCTTTCTTCCAGTTGTTTGGTCACATGCAGTAAATCATTGTTAATTATAAATTCCTGGGTCGATGGTACACCAATGAGAGATTCTACTTTTAAGGGTAAAGTCAGAATTCCCTGATCATGGCTCACATTTGGTATGGTGATTATTGACTCAGGTATGGATGAAACTATTGATGAATTGAGTTTTATTATATTTCCTAACATAGTTTTTGCATTTTTTGGCGGAGCTCTTATTAACCTTAACCACCTTGTGGCTGGGGGTCTTGTTATAAATCAGTGTTTGATAAGTAGTTTGTAGAATTTGATGTCCTTCTGTGAGTAGAGTTCTTTTGTTTTGTTTTGTTTAACCAGTATCCAGAGGGAGGCATATGGTTCAGCCGAAGAGGAGGTCCCAAGTGGCCACGTGTCCTTCTCCATGTGGTATGAGACAGATGAAAAGGCACTGTGGCCTGAAGAGCTTTGGGGCATCTTATTACTTCTTTTCTCCAGTGGGAGGTCACAAATTTATACTGTTCCGAATGATTAGGTTGGAGCAGCCTGTCCAAATATTAAATGGGCTACTACTAGCAGTTAAAAATGATTAATATTTTCTGTTTCTCTTTCTTAGAAGAGGGGATATAAGTGAGAGAAAGGTAATGTTTGCTTTGGGAAGATATTTCTCTGCAGTGTAGATATCCCTATGGCTATAAAGGTGTCAGCCTGGAAGGCTCTTGGTAATTATTATTACTTTTAAAAATCATTTATTTTATGAAAGTCATAAACTTAATGAGAGGATAATTAAAACTTCATATATGTAACTGATGAAAGCAAAACTCAAGTTGATTTGGGAGCTTTTATGGATAGCAAGAGCGACGGCCACACAGGAGAGGTGACATAGATATCTCTTTTTTACTAAAATTAGGACAAGAGACTGAGTTTGCCATGATGGGTACAGTTTCACTGTTATAGTTGATGGTCAGGAACCGTAAGGTTTCCTAAGTGGCTGCAAGATAGAGACAAAGAACAACACAGGTGGCACCACATCTGCAACCTCTAGAGCTCATTCAAGGTAGAAATTACTTGAATCCTCTTCAGCAGTGCTTGTTCTTTCATTGTAACAGAATTTCCCAGCAGCAGGAGCTTTGATGGTCCCATTTAGTGTGACCCACCACTAATGCTTTAATTGTTTTTGAGACTAATTGTCTATTTTTCTAACAAGCTAGTGGCTATATCACTCTAAGGGGAAGAAATATAGGTAGGGATCTTTTTTCTTCTTTAACACTTAAAAGTAGCCATTATTACTTCCCTAAAGTATCTTGGGGTGATTTTTCTTTCCCTTGAAATTTATTCAATTTGTTGGAAGTTTAGATTTTTCAGATACTGGATCTAATAACCTGTGAGAATATATCTGGTCCCTTGTCCAACACTCTCAGACATCATGATGGGAGTACCATAAGAATGATAAAGCCTGAGTTCAAGACCAGCTTTCTCCAGGACTCCACCAAGCTCTTATTTTGAAGCACAGGGTTTTAAAAATACTCCATACTCTAGTCTAGGTAGGACAGGGTCTCAGAATAGAAAAAGAAATCAGTTATATACTCTGCTGGATGTGTGCCTTGGATGAATGACCTTTATCTTTAAGTAATTGCTTTTTGAGTAACTAGAAATAACCTGTTTGGTTTCCAGCAGTTTTAATATCGTCATTTTGATTCAGTAGTCACACACATGGTTTGATGCAAGTAGAGTTGCAGGCTGTGGCAGGTCCAATAAATGTAGACTGTGGTATGTTGGCTAAGAGTGTGAGCTCCAGAGTATGGGATCCAACTTCCAGAGGCTGAACATTTGGCTTCACTACTTACTAGCTCTGCATCTCTGTTCTCTTCTCTGCAAAATGAAAATAGTAATAGAACTTACTTTGTAGGAGTGTTGTGAGTGTCAATTTTTTTAAAAAGCACTTAAAACATTTCCTGGCAAACAGCAATTTATTGATCATTCACCTGGCGTACACTGATATCCTTGGGAGAAAATGTAGTCTGGAATATCAATTTTTCATTTATTTTCTTTCAATGGGTTTATATAAATGCACGGTGTTTTTTTGTCATGACTCCCCTGTTTCTTGTAATAGTTGAATGAACCTTCCCACGTAAAACTTTACAAATTCAATCCTGAATGGTTCTCTGAATAGCCATACATTTCAACTACCTGTTCAAATTATGGATTATTTATGATAAATAAAAACTAACTGGTAGAGGACAGACTGTACAGTCATATTAAGGAAGTATGTTTTGTGAGGATGTTTCAGTCTCATGCATTCAACTTGGATTTATCTAATTGAAGTACCCAACATCACAGGCTCCAGTCTCTGCAGACCAAGGAAAGCACTGTTTTGCCTGAATGCCAAACATAAGTGCTGACAATTTGTATTTAATCATTGTATCCTTGCATGGCTTGTTTTTCCTTAGTGATGCCAATTGTTTTGGACTTCAGTTTCCAAGTCTACACCTAAGTGTTGTTATTTCAATAATAGAGGGATAGTTGTCCTAGGGCTATTAAGGAACTAGGAATAAAAAGCAATGGCTTTTTGCTATTGTTTAATTCTCCCCTTCCACCTGTACCCCTCAATAAAAATGATTGGCTTTCTTCAGGTTATTCTTCACAAAAGGACAATAAATTCAAGCAGCTTTCATAAATTTGTTGGAAGACTCGGAAAAAAATAGGAGTCCTTCTTACTAAATTCTAAGTTTGAAATGCTTTGTCAAACTGCTCCATTGGGGCTGGTTTTGGGTTTTATCCCCTTGTTATGAGGTAGTATGCTATTTGAAGTGTAATCGGGAGGCTGCACCCTCAGAGTAGGCTCTTTGTTACTCCCCAAGATAAGAATGTTTTTCTCTATATATATCTGCGGTGCCTACTCGCTCAGCTTCTTTGTTCTCTAAGTCTCTGGCTCAAGAGATAGTTTACAATTCCAATTCTAATTTTTTTCAATCCGGTGATTCACAATCTATGTTTAACATTTTAAAATAATCCTCTTTCCTTTCATCATCTTTAGGAGCTTACAGTGATGATATGTATATTTTTTATGAAATAAAGTTTTTAATGGCTGTCCTAAACAAAAGGTGAATCAGCACAAAGAGTTGTGTGTACAAAATATAGGATCTCCTATAAGCTGAGTATGAGCACCAAACTATCTTTCTAGCAGAACCGGGAAGTATTCCAAGCTTCTACAAGAAGACTTTTCAAAATGGAAGCCAGGCATGGTACCAAAGACTTTATAACAGGAACAACGGCATGAAATGCATATTCTGAGAAGGTGGGAAATCACGCCATGCTTGTAAGTATGTAAGCAACTACTGAAAAGTAGTTGCCCTCTTTGGAAACCTGGACCACATCTAATGCCCTGGCTGGCCACTTGTTGGTGTGCTTGCTACATACTGCTGAAGACATGGGGTTCAATCTCAGATGAATAAGTGTATCAGAGATGTGTCTTGGCAATACTAAGAAAGGTCAGGTTTCTATTTAAAGTTTCTGGGTAAGATAGCCTAGGGGGCTAAGGAAATAACTTCTTATCATAGGAAACTATATATCAGTTTCCTGTATTCAATAAGTGGGACAAATATCAGAAGTGAGCTAATAATATCTTTCTCTTTTCTTCTACAGAAATGGAGATCAGACCAGAAGTACCTGTATAATGTTGCTATTTATAGGTATCTCACCTGACTTGTTTTGGAGTTGGAAAGGCATATAAAAGGATTTGTTTTATTATTATTATTATTATTTTGGTCTTAATTTGGCATGATTTTTATTGTGGGATAAGTCCCTGTTCCAGAACTTGATGACATGGCAGAATAGGAAAAATGTTAATTCAAAATAAAAGTATCTACATTAGAGTTAACTTTAGCTAGAAATGTTAATTAGTAGAGAAGAAGAACTGACATAGGAATATAGTACAAATAGGAACCAAGAAATTTCAGGGCCTGAAAACTTAGGTAAATAATTGATTGTTTCCCCCCAAATACAGAAGAAACCCCTAAAGATAGCTTATAGTGTTCTCTGACCTAGGTTCCTGGAAAAGGGCGAAATGAGAATTAACGGAAAATTCACCCTCACAATGCAGCCTGTATTTGGAAGATAAAAGTAGGAGAATGATTATAATCCCATTATGGTTTCTTTCTGGAGTAGTGAAAGGATTTTTTTGAAAAGGGATAAATAACAGAGGCCTTTTTAAGACAGCAAACAGGTACAGCAATCCTCATGTGGTCTTTTCCCATTATTACGTAGTCTTGTTAGGGATGTATTAATGCAGTAAAACCCCACAGCAAAACTGCTATGGGACAGATCCTGTCCTTGGGCTCCGGACACAGCTGTGAGCAAGACAGCATGGTACCTGCCCTTATGAAGTGTCTATGAAGTGGGAAAGAGAGGCATTAAATGGAGAATTACAAATGTGATGACTGATATGTAAGGGAAATTACAGGCTTTATGGGAACATGAAGCATAAGCACATGGCCCAAGAAAAAGACCTTTACGTTAAGATTTGAAGAATGAGAGAAAAACTTGAAAAACACTGATACACCAACCCAGATTAATGCAGGGAAGTATTGTCCCTTCCCAAGGCTTCCACTAGCTCAGAGTGTCTTTGTGAGAATCAGAAAAAGCCTCTCTGGCAGCCCTGCCTGGCTGGCTGGAGCCCCCCATTGGCTTTTTTGTCTGGCACCTTTGTATGAGGCCGAAATGGTACATCCACAAAATATTCCTCCATCGTAGGGCAGGGTTTTATTTTATTAAATGCAACACAAAACAGTCCTGATTATTTTGCTGATATTTAGCTAACAGATAAAAGATTGTTGAAATTACTCACATTTCAAAAAAGATTGCAGACCGTTTAAGTTTAAGGTCTGGTTAAAAGTCCTTGAATACTTAGCAGGAAAGAAGAAAAAATAAAAATGTTCCCATTTCTTATGATAAATATAAATTATATATTACAATTCCTCACATCAGAAAATATAACTCTAAAAAAGGACATGAGTTTAGTTGATTTCTTTCTTTTTTTTTTTTTTTTTTTTTGGTTATACCAGAGAGGAAAGCCAAACACCAGAAACGTCTCTATCCTATTGTGATGCGGAGGAAAGAACAAGTAGAAGTGAGAGATCTGTGAGCACAGAACAGTCAATAAAGATGAGAAGGAGGAACGAATTAGCATAGCAGAAAGATGTGCAAAATAAAGCAAGCAAGGGAGAGGATGGACAATCTGCAAAAATACACAGGGATCAAATCATGGAATACCACGTTAGCATGTAAGCTGTGTTGAAAATTTGAATACAGTTTAAACTTATTTTGTTTAAAAGCATCATGGTAGTATATGGTAGAAATAAAATACTAAAATACCAATGAGGAGCTTATAACACAAACAACGGTAGTCTGTCCAAACCTTACTTTCTCATCTCCCCCACTTCTCCACTTTTTCTGTTCCATTCTCCCCAAGAGACTATTTAAAAACTTTTTAAATTTCTTTTATTTCTATTGATATAATATGCTTACACCATCACAATTTTCTGTATTACGAAATTTCCAAATATATGCAAAATTTGAGGAATGATCTTTCAAGTGGCCCTTCATCTAGCTACCATAATAACATTGGGCAACCTCATTACACCTTGCTCTCTGACTCTCCAGTACCAAAGAAAATGCGTGTCTCCCAATATGTCCACTAAAAGTCTGTGGTGTGTGCTTCTTAGCCTGGCATGGGCTACCTTCCTATCACTTGCATCCATCAAGGTCGGCAGTCACGGGTGACAGGATGAGCCAGGCATGGCTTCTGTGTCCACTCCCGCTCTCGGTGTGAGTCAGCCTCTTCCAAACCAAGTAGACTCTTTGAGGTTGGTGATACCAAAAGAAAACCGATGGGACTTTTACCAAAGTAGAAAAGTGACTGATGGGAGGGGAAAACTAACCAAACCAGTGTCCTGTTCAGCAGTGACTGGGCAAACATATGCGCTCCATGGAGGCATAGAACTAGGTCCAAAGCGAGACATGCTAGATTCAGTATCCTGTTGTTCATAAGCAATTTTCTTCAAATAATTTTCTAGACTTAGAATAAAATTATGAAAGCAAATGTCTCAGAAATCATGGATTATCCCTGCCACTGGCAGCAAATTAATTTTGGTGTATTCAAGAATAATCTGACAGTGTTTCAGTTACAGACAAGTAGCTGTGAAGTTAAAAACAAGAGGCAAAGCCACAGTCTGTAAGAGACAGAAGGAACCACAGGGCTCCACCTTTTACTTGAGAGAGTGTGGGGGAGAAGTCAGGTTTTGTCTTTGTCTCTAGGGCAACCAATTAAACCCAGCATTATCTACCCAAGCACCCTTCCCTAACATCGTGGTTAAGAACACCAGTTCTGGAGTTGAATTGCCTGGGTTCAAATCCCTTCTCTGCCAAGGCTGGATTACCCAGAAGTAGACTAATCACAAACTGAGGCAACTGGGAAATCAGATAATTTGGGGGAGGTTAAATCTGATATTTAATCAAAATGCAATAGTGAACATGGAGAAAATTAGGACTTTCTTGGACTTCCTCTCATCTATTTTCTAAGTGAATTTTTGTTTAAATTGTTAATTATTCATGGAGGATGAGCTTCACAATTTTTTCATTACCACGGGCTTCAGTCAAGCCCTGACTCTTCCTCTTATTAGCTTTGTGACTTCAGAAAACCCTAAGTGTCAGTTTTCTCATCTATGAAACGGGGAGAGTAATAGTACCTACCTCAGAGATCATCTGGGCAGATTACTTGAGAAAACTCATAGAAAGCAGCTCACGTCATGCCTGGGACATGCTGACTGCTCATTACACGTTAGGTGTCATTACTGATCTCTCATGTGACAAATATCTCTTGAGCACCTTTCACTTGCAAAGCACCTGACAAAGGACACTCATGAAATAAAAAGAAACTATCCTATGGCTAATATCCAAAAGACTGAGAATGATAAAGGCTGGTGAGGATGCAGAGAAATAGGAACCCTCATACACTGTTGGTGGGACTGCAAAATGGTGCAGCCTCTATGGAAAGTGGTATGGAGGTTCCTCAAACAATTGCAGATAGATCTACCATATGACCCAGCTATCCCACTGTTGGGAATACACCCAGAGGAATGGAAATCATCATGTTGAAGAGATACCTGTTCTCCCATGTTTATTGCAGCACTATTTACAATAGCTAATAGTTGGAACCAACACAAATGTCCATCATCAGATGAACGGATGAGGAAACTCTGGTATATCTATACAATGGAATACTACTCTGCTACAAAAAAGAATGAAATACTACCATCCGCACCAACATGGATGGACTTAGAGAAAATTATACTAAGTGAAATAAGCCAGGCACAGAAAGAGAAATACCACATTCTCACTTATTTGTGGGAGCTAAAAAAAATAAATAAATAATACATAAACAAGCAAACGGGGCGGGGGGGAGGAGGGAAGAAGACACAAAAATCACAGCAATTCCTTGAACTTGTTAAGAAAGATGAACAGACATGATGTTGATGGGTGGTGGGAGGAAAGGAGGAATTGCTAAAGGGACATGAAAATCAACTACATTGTATATTGATAAAGTAAAATGAAAAAAAAAAAAAGAAGAAAAGAAAAGAAACTGTCCTAGAATTGAGAAGGATGTGCTGATGGGATTCATGAAGACATTCCCTAGGTTAGTTCTCTTCGTGAGGAGCCATTCTACTCTCAACAAAGCATTTGGAATGATATTCAAACACATAAAAATATGGTTTAAAAGTAAGCTAGAGAAAAATGGCTAGACATCCAGCCCATTAATCCTGTAGACAAATCTCCAGTTAGAACTCCACATAATCAAAGAATCAGGGTGGGTTAGCATAAGATTATGAGAAAGCTTGAGGGATGCTGGGTTGTGGGTTAATGAAGGGAGGATTTGGTCTGCTGTACTCAGTGATCCTATTCTGGAGTGAAGCCTGCCATGTCTGCGGACCTCTCACAGCTGACAGTGTCTTGACTCCATGGCAATTAAAGGAGCCAGATACCTGCTTTATGTGAAGAACAAATAGGCATTTGGACTTGGTGGGGGCTGCTAGAGTGACTTTTCCTTTTGGTTGAAATAAAAGTACCAGAAGATGGAACTAACCCAAAAGACCAGACCCCAATAGATCTTAAGCACTCAGTTTGAGTGTACACAATGTTTCTTTGGATTAGGTTATACCTGAGAATCCGTCCAGAGATGGAAGGAAAAATGCAGGATAGACTAGGATACTGACCACAACTATACTTATTGATACCACGTCTGGGAACAACATGATACACTCTAAATCCCCTGTACAAGGACTGAATGCTAACCCCAAGAGAGTCAACACTGAAGTGAGACCCAGTGTTCAGGATATACCTCTAGACTATGACAGGCCACCTGTACAAGGACTGAATGCTAACCCCAAGGGAGTCAACACTGAAGTGAGACCCAGTGTTCAGGATATCCCTCTAGACTATGACAGGCCACCCTGGGAGCGGGTGAAGGATGACGGATAGTCTTGCATGTATATGCATGTTGTGGTGTACAAACATGTTTACCAGTATCAAACATGAGCCCTGTGAGGAGATAATTTTTATTCCCGTGTCATAGATAGGGATACAGAAACAGAGAGGTTATGTGATTTTCCCCAGAACCAAAGCTGGTCCAGGGCTCTCTATACTATATCAACCCGTCTTTCTTATGATGAGAAAACTTCTCAGAGCATGAGAAATTAGAAGCCTTGTTCAGAAGCAGCAGGGGTGAGGGAGTGATATCAGATTACTATGGTAACCCCTGGTCCTTACAACCCTTGGTCAAAAATAGGATGGCGAGATGAAAAACCCTTTTCTGGAGGACGGTGGTGGGAAGGTGAGTCTCGTGGTGAGAGCAGCAGTACAAGCAATGAATCAATAAAAAGAAGCACAAGGGAACATTCCTGAGAAAGTTGATTCCACTTTGTCTTATGACCTTGACCGCCACCCTGAAGACAGGCTGGGAAGCAGGATTCAGGTTCAAGGTGCTGAGCATCCCAGGCCAGAACCATGGTGGTGGATTCACAGAATGATCCTTCTTCCTCTTCCTTCCTCTCTGCTGTACATCTTCTACTTCTCTGTGTGGACGTACATGCTCAGGGGGTTTTCCTGCCACTGAGGCAAGGAGGCCAGGCTATTAGCTACTTCCTTCTGGACAGGCCAGCCCCAAGCCTCAAAGAAAGGAACCAGATTCTTCTGCACTGCTTCAGAGAACTTCTTCACCCATAGATTCATCTTGCCAGCTTTGTCTTTGGGGAGGTGAGAGAGGGTCTGGTAGTCAGCAAAGAGCTGGGTGAATGGCTCCCACCCAAAGGCCTCCTGGAGCTGGACAGAGAAAGAAAGGGCAGAATGAGGTGTCCAGATTGCCAAAGTAAACTGCAACATGTGTGTTCATGACTACATCCCATTTACAGTGGTTAATTCCCCTTAATCATCAGCTTCACTTCTGTTACTTGACCCATCTCCCCACCCTACCCCTCCCTGTACATAAATGCAGTCTCATTGGCTCATTCCACATCCTGCACAAGACAATGCTCCCTGAATGCAGCAGGGGGGCTCGCAGGAAACCTGATGTCTGAAAAGAGGTAAATACTCAATAAATGACAGTTACTATTATTATCTTTAATTTAAAAAATATGTATATATATCCCCAGATTTTAAGTGTTTTCCTCAGCATTAGGACAGGTTTGAACCTGACTGAGATTAGAAAACCTTCCATCCTATATGGTTGGCCTACTGGGACCCCAAAAGCTAGGAATCTTCAATACTTTCCAGACATAACAATAATCTTTATTCTTTTATAGCCATCTCAGACCTATGACTATATGCAAGGATACTATATTGCTCAATGAAACACTGCTTTTGGGGAAAAAATAAATAAAATAAAAAAAGAAAGAATCAGGCATGTCACAAGGGACTCAAAATGAGTGACATATTTGATAGAGAGGCAGCCCACCTGAAAGCCACTGGCGGGAGGCCCTTGTTCGCTAAGAATATGGAAATTTGGAGTTAGCAGGGATCTAAGGGTTTCCCAACCCCACTCCCTCTTGTGTGGAGGAGAATTGTGTGACTCTGGGGTATAAGAGCGAGAGGACAGACGATGCTATTGACATCGAGCCTCCCTCGGAGTGTCACGATTCACCCTCATGACTGCCGTGGCCTCTGACAGTCTTCCCGTCCATTGTTCATTATAACATGCACTAGATATCTGCAATGTGCCAGACAGTGTGCTAGTCAGAAATGATTGAGAGCTCTTGTCCTTCTAGAGGGCAAAGCTCAGGGGGAGAGGCAGACATGTAAACAGACAAATCACTAAGAAACTTGGTATATCCAGGAGATGATGTATGGCTGCAGGGGCAATAGAGCTGACTTTTGACAGGTGACTGAGCAGGTAATAGATAAGAGGTTCAAGCATGTTTCAGCAGCAGGAAGGAAACACAGGAGACTTGGGAGCCTGAAACAGTGAGATGTGTTCATAACTGTAAGTGGTTTGATATACCTGAGGATACATATGATAAATACAGAGGTGAAAAAACTAGGAGATGTCACCGGAGGTGCTGCCGAAAGTTTGAGGATGAAGGGCCTTCTAATACCCTGCTAAGCAGCTTCAGCTTTATCCTGTATGTAAAAGAGAACACTTAAAGAGTTTTAAAGATGAAATATTGACATTATTCCGGGAGTAGTGTGGAAGATGGATTTTAGGGGATTGAGGCAAGATACTGGAATGGCTTAGGAGACTATTGGAATAAACTGAGGGAAGAAAGTATGAGGGCCTGAGCTAAGGACCAGCAGGAAGAATGACGGGGAGAGTACCTCTAGCAAGTCGAGGCTCCTGCCTGTCTTGAGACTCAGTCTCAGACTCCAAAATAATGGGCCTCTCCATAGTTTTGGAGAGCTGAAGTTCACAGCTCTGCAGTTGGTAGATGGGTGGGTAGGGCAGAAGCAGGGCTTTAACTTACTCTTTAGAGGCAACCTACCATGAAGGTCTGCTGTCCTGTAGACCCTCAGACTGGCTATATAAGATTATGGAAACTCATGAATGAAAAGTTATCTCATTGACTGAGGCTGTCTCACATTCACTTTTTAGAAAATTAGTGAATGAAAAAAAAAAAAAAATCAAAGAGAGGGCATGAAAGTGCAAAAGTGTGGGGCCTGTCATGAAGTCCCACCTTCAGGTTCTAGGTCCATCACTGAAATGGGTGCCATTAGTCAGGTTGCTTAAATTCTTTAACTTAGTATAAGACTCTGTGAAAAGTGGGCCATACAACTCCTATCTGTAGGGCTGTGGGAGACATCACAGGAGATCTGATATGGGAATAGCGTTGACAACTTAAAAACATTAAAATTCAAAGCAGGACTTGGGGAGAGGGACTGGAATTTGTGCTTATTTCACAGGAAGTAGACTTGCTTCATGACTTTGGTGTGCTTCTGTTGGGTTGGATGGTTATTTATTTATTCATTTAAAAAACATTTTGGGTTCAAGTGGGTGATGGAAATCTGAGAACCTTGTGAGCAGCTTTATCTCCTACAATGCCTTCTTGTAATACAGTCGCCCTGTACACACATCCCTGATAATGTAAAGGGTTGTGACACTCACTCAACCTGTAAAACTAAGGTGAGGAAAAGAAAAATAGAGGAGAACAATGGCCATTTATTGAACACTTACTAGAGGACCAAGGATAAAACCAGCTAATGGAAGAACTGTGATGCAATCTCGAGAATGTCTGAGTTTCTGCTCTTGACCAATATGCTGTATTTCTACTAATTATTTTGATAATACTTTTCATTTCTCTTATGTCACAAAATGATAGGAGGTGGGTGGGACAGGTGTCATTCTTTCCAGCTTAGAGGTGTAGAACCCAAGGAGCCCCTCCATGTAGCCCTGTCTCCCTTGTCCACGGGAGGTGGTGGACCCAGGCTGGTGGGGGGTGTGGGGGAAGAAGTTGGAGAACTCCTGGGATCCAGGATGCTACTTGACTGAGGGGTCTGGTGGCCCCATTTCTGGTGGCCCTAAATTTCTGCTGGTACCTGAAGATATGTTTCCAGAGCTGTCCACATATTCCAGTCACGCAGTGGGGCTCCCTTTCCCAGGTGTGCTTTGATTCTCTTCTCTCGTACTGGAGGGCTCAAAGCAGGGTGGGCCCGAGACCTGGGGATCCCCAGGACTGTCTCATGCACATAGACTGACCAAAGGTTACAGGTGGCCTCAGTGGTGTGTGGTGGGAACTCCCACCCATGCCGCTGCTGGTTGTGGCCCAACTCATGGACAGGGCCCCACAGACCTCTGCTTCTCATGCTCATCTCACTGATGAGCGCCTGCACCGACTCCAGGTGGCACATGATTGGGTATCCTGAGTGCATCCAGCCTGTGATCACAGAAGGAAAAGAGGGCTCATGAAAGGGGGGAGTCTACACAAACCTCTCCCTTCATTCTTCTCCACTGGGGAGCTTTTCATCACCATCCTGATTGTCCCCAATAATTCCAGAATCTCTGTGCTGATTGGAAAGCAAATGGCTTTCCTTGTCTTGGTCAGGAACTGGAGTACCTCGTACCCTTCCCAGATGCTGGCAGCTGGGTCATGCCTTCCTTCTCTGGCCTTGGAGAATACAGATGCACCTGACACAGCCGCCCCTGCTGCAATTCCACGCTTCATTTCTTCTGAGCTGTTTTTGCATGTGAGTCTGTCACATTGTGTCCTGTGTCTGGATTTGAGGTTCTTGAGGCTAGGACAGTGTCATTTTTTCTTCCCCCATGGAAACCAGTGTGGTTCGCCATGTGGGAAGCAGAGTTCCTTATTTTTCTCCCTATGCTACTCTTTCCTCTACACCACTCAGTACCTAACATAAACCTCTTTATTCATTTCCCCTTTTCATTTTCAACTCTGACTAACATTTGAGGGAAATAGTTCATTTTGAACACTCTTCTTGAAATGACTTTCTTGCCACCTACAAATTCCTAGCACCAATTTTTCTGAGTTTGTTCTACCGTGCTGTGAAATTTCTCCTTGTAGATGTTAAGTGATTTACTGTCCATCTGTAAAGAGCTTACATTCCCATCATAGTCTATGTCTTTTATGTCCTTTTCCCCACTTTACATTTACTTTACTAATAAAATTATGTTTTACACATCTTGGACATTAAAAAAAGAAAAAAAAAAAACTGAAAACAAAAAACATAAATGATGTCCTCTGATCAGGAGCACCCACCAGCTGAGATCTGCACATCAGCAACAATCCTCTCAGGACGTCGGAAAGGGAAGGGCTGGGCTGCCAGCCTGGCTATGGCCTGCAGCATCTCATCCCAGAGGCGGAGCAAAGGCCCGGGGTCCTCCAGGGTCTGCAGGTTTGCAGTTGGCACCGTCAGGATGATGTTGTCGGTGGCCAGCTCTCCCCAGGGGGCTGGGTTCTCCCGGATATTCCTCCTCCACTCCTCCAGAGATGTCTTACCTGGGAATAAATATCCCAGAACTTGCCACCCACTTCTCCAACTTCCCTTGAGCTGAAAGACACAACTTGCACTCCAGGAGGAGAACACAGAAATAATAAACTGTCGTGTGGTCTACAGGCCATGAAGTGCAGGACAAGCTTCCAGACACTTCTCTATGCTCTGCCCTGAAGTCTCCATGGACACAGCGTGTTTCGTATCTCCTGCCTCCAAGTTCACCCCTAACAGTTTGATACAGGTTAAATGCGCCCACCAAAGTTTTGTGTATTAGAGACTTAATCTCCACTGTGACAGTGTTAAGAGGGTGAGAAATCCAATTATGGTAATTGAAAAGGGGGGCCTTTAAGAGGTGATTAGATTGTAAGGACCATTCTCTTGTAAATGGATTGATCCATTCATGGAGTGGTGGGGATGGTTCTAAAGGCTTTAAAAAGAGAGCTAGTGAAGAGGTTAACTCTCTCTTGCTCAGACATTTCACCACGTGACACCCTGAGTCCCTATAAAGCCAACACCACCAAAGCCCTCACCAGATGTGTTCCTTTGACTTGGAACTTCCCAGCCTCCAAAACTGTAAGCAATAAATACTGTTTCTTTACAAATTACCCAGTTTCAGGTATTTTGTTATAAGCAACAGAGATGACCTAATACACCGTTTTTCCTCCTTCTCTCCTCTGACCCTTTTTCCTGTCCCCCTTTACCAAGCAGCCCACAGTCACCATGGCAACTACAGGGAACCCTGTTCCCCCAACTTCCAGTCCACTTACCCAGCTTGTAGTATGGGGCAGGCACAGCATTCTTGATGGTGACAGACACAGGGCCAAGTTGACTGCCCTTGGGCACAATGACATAGAGGAGGCCACCCCAGAGGCAAGAGATTGACCGTTTGGTCCTGTCCATGCAGCATTGGTGAGTCACCACAGGAGCTCGAGACAGCTTGCTAGCCTTGGCCAAGTTGTCAGTGTGGCAGCCAATCTGTACCTGGACGGATGATTCCAACATATGACGGAGGAACTAGAGTCCCCACAATGTGTGTGTGGGGTTGTGGGGATTGTTGTGGGGATGGAGGGGCCTAGACAAATATGCCCATGAGACTGCAGCTTCCCTTTTCTATGAGCTATGCCTATGGAAACCTATGACCTGTTAGCACTCCAAAGTCATATGGACTAAAAAATACACATCACTTTTCCAGGGATTTAACCAGCTGCCCAACAGATCTCCATCAGACGTGAGCTGGTAAGAGACCTGGCCTTACCCTAAGGCTGATAACTGAGGGGGGTCTCATGGTATCTTTTTACTAGGCAGAATCCTGGGCTCTCATATCAGAGCCTAAGCCAGTGTGATGATTCTGATGTTGGGAATGAGCCAGGGAGATCCTGGTCTGCCCTTTGTGAGCAGACAGGAAGCCCATCCAGAGGCAGTGAGTTCTGACCTGAGGGGAAGAGGATTGATTCACTCTCCCCCTTGGTCCAGAGGTCACCCTCCTGGTCAGAGGGACCTAGACCTGTTTTGTCTAGAGTCCTGGGGCTGCTTTTCTTGCATTTGAACTCCAGAAAGGATGCTGACAACAGAGAGACCCTACCTGTGGTAGGAAGTGAACCTAGGAGTGGAGGAGGCAGGATGAATTTAAATCCTGCATGTAAGGCACATTTTTGTAAGGGATGGATGAAGCGTACCCTTCAGGTGTCAAGGTTAAGAGGTGAAACTCAGACAGGCTTTGTGCTACTGGGAAGGTGGGCGAGGTACTGATGTGTAATCGGAGCTCCTTTTCCTCACCTTGGTGTCTCTCCACACCCCTGGGGGTAGGTAAAACCATCACTTGAGGACATCAGAAAGCTCAGGTTTGAACACTTGATCTAGTATTAGTATCTGGGACTGCTCACTTAGGCTCCCTGAAATTTAGCTGCATCATCTGTAAAATCTGTAAAATGGGCCGAGGGACCCCTCTCTGGACTCCTGGTAGCCCTGAGTGAGCTGGAACCGTGATGTGGCTGCGCAGGAAGCAGCGGTGTGGTCAGGCCTTACCTTCAGGCCCGCAGAGGCAGCAGCGTCAGACAGCGAGATTTCTGCGTTCTGTCCCTCCGGGAGGTAGAGCCCAGTACTCACCCAGCAACTGCCATTGCCTGACAAAAGTCACAGAGAAGGCTGAGATCTTCCTTCCTCCATGATGCCATCCCCACCTGGAGCCTCTCCGAGGCACGGCTTCTCCCGTGTCCCCCCAGGCATCCAGGCATCTAGGACTTATCCCTCCTAAACCTCAAGCAGAACCCCAACCCCCATCTTCCCGACAGCACCTGCTAAAGCCTGGAGCTGGCCTTCCTGAGGGTCAGCACAGGCAGGTCCTGCAAGGTCAGCCGCTCCCACCTCCTGCCAGGTCTCAAAAGCTCTGGCGCTTTCTGCTCACTCCATACCTGGGTTGGTCCCATTGATCTCCACAGTGATGGGCTGTTCAGAGAGATACCGACTGGAGGAGCAGGTCCAGGTTCGAAGCCCCTGGGCCAGCTGGGAGCAGTCAGTCCCAGAGTGCGCCAGCTCCGTGGCCAGGCACAGCACTGCTGCCTCGCGGGAGTCTCTGGCGACTGGATGCTTCCGGCTCACAGCTGGGAGGCCCGAGCGCTGCAGCATCTTCCGCAGGAGCCGGTGCAGGGATACATAAGCAGGGACCCCCTCTGCAGGAATCTGTAGGAAGGCTGCACCATCTACTCCCAACTTGGCCAGATAGCTCTTTCCCAAGTTCCCACCCTCATGGTTCAACAGGGCCTGGAATTCAGATAGCGCCTTGCGGAAATGATAGCTCCTCATCTCAGGGGTGGGGACAGAGAAACTGCCTGTGCTGAGAGTCTGAGCCAGGATGCTGAGGCCAAAGCAGTTGAGGATGAGGTTACCAGGGAAACTAGCCAAAGTGGAGCGGCCTGGGTTCTGGGAGGCCCACCACCAGGCCTGTCCCCCAATCAGCAAGCCTCCACCCTCAGCCACAAACTCCTGGATTTTCTTAGCCTCCCTGTCACTGTAAGCCTTGCAGCAGTAGACACGCAAGTCGCTGGTCAGATGGGGCACCAGGCTGCATTCCAGGCCATGCTCTGACAGTATGGAACATAGATTTTTTAGACTTGTGCTCACCCCAACTTTGCCTGTGCAGCCTGTGGCCAGCCAGCGCACAGCATTGAGCAAAAAAGACCTCAACTTGGGAGCACAGAGCATGCCCTCGTGGGCAGCCAGGACCACCCGGCCACGGCCATAGTGGGCAGCTGCCAGGAAGCAACCAAGGGAGGCATCAAGCCCCAGAGGGAAGGCGAGGGCCCCATGCACCAGCAGCTGCGAGGGGACCCCCCCTGTCCTGATGTCCAGCTCTGAGACCCCTTCCAGTAGCTGTTGCTGGTCCTGCCCGAGGTCCTCCCCACACCTGGAAAAGAGACAGGAGGGACAAGGAGACACCAGTCAGTTAATGAACCACTGAAAGGAGTTCACTGAATAGAGAAATCAGTGTGGGGTGGAAAGAGTGCATGGTTCATGTCAATCTTCTCATTCTTACTAATGACATTTAGGGTTTTAGCATGTATTTTACCAAGTGTAAGGTACATTTTTTCACCTTCTTATAACTGATGGCATATCATCATGTAATAGGCAGTATTTCCTCTTCCTTAGTCATAACATAAAATAATGGCACGTCTTACAATCAATGTCGTAGATTTGATGAAATACTGTAGAGGGAGGTAGTGGCTTTATTTGAATATCTTAAAATCCACATTCTCCAAATAAACACCTCCAGGAACTTCCCACTTAGTCAATTAAGTGTTGAATTTTTTGGCTTGAATTTCACATCTTTAAAAATAATTAAATATGTAAATGAATTAAGTTAGAAAAATAGTTTATTATGCCTACAGAAAGCAGTCCTGCTTATGAATTTCTCAGAGCTAATTTTCTGCCAAGGAAGGCTGTAAAAAACATCATATTGCATGCTCATGAGCCATCTCTAGTCTAGGAACACATCACAAGTAAACTGTTAAATATTACACTTGAAGATTTATACAAACACATACACTGTTTTTTGGTTTTTTTAAAATTCTCATTTAAATTTGATGAGAATATTTACTACTTTTTGTTGAGAAATGGTCAAAATGTAACAAGTTCAGAAAAGGTTTTTTATTTCAAGAATTTTTTTACCAATTTGTAAAATTTCTAAATGCTAAATAATAGGAGATTGTTTAAATAACTTATGGTTAACCGTACATAGCATACCATATGATAATTAAAATAATTATTAGATAATTTGGAAAATGCTTAATGGAAACATTTTAAAAATAAGATTCCAAGATACTATGCTCTAAATAAATCAAATATATTATCTGCCAGGCAGTTTTAAATGCTTGGGATACACCAGTGAAATAAAATCGTTAAATCACCTGTCTCTGTGAGGCTTACATTTCACAGGTGTGTGCGTGTGCGCGCGCGCGCGCGTGTGTGTGTGTGTGTGTGTGAGAGAGAGGTGAGCTGACAATAAACAATAGCACAACCAACAGATAAATTATATAATCTGATAGAAGACAGTAAAAAGAGGCTCAGAAATGTCTGGGCAGAGTCTGACATTTGGAACAAGGTAATCAGTATAGGCTGAACTGAGAAGTAACATTTGAGCTAAGACTCACAGAAGATGAGCTAGCCATGCAGATATCCGAGAAAGGTAGAGTCCAGGCTGAGGAAGCTGCCTGCACAAAGGTCTTAAGGTAGAAGCAAGCCTTGTGGTGTCCACAGAACAGAAAGAGGCCTGTGTGGCTGCAGCAGAGGAAACAGGAGGTCGGAGAGGGAATGGAGAGGTCAGATCATTTTTTAGTTACTGCAGATGTGTCCATTGAAGGTAGACAGTAAGCCAGGAAACAAAGACATTTTGCAACATGTGGCCAAATTGTCTGAGAGTATGGATACCCTAACTACCTGTAGGAAAATGTACCACTTTTTCTTGTCTGCCCTGTATATTTTACCTTTCTGGACCTACCTCAGTCCCCCACCATTGGCTATCATTTGGTTCAGATGTGTGCAAGGGACACAAGCCCCAGGCTGGAGTGACTGGAACATATTGCCCTCCTCTGAGACTGCTTATGATGAATCTGTCTCCTTAACTACATCCAGCTCTGGACTATCTGCTAGACTACTGGGGAGGTTTTAAGCCTGTAGGGCTGAGAAATAGACCCACAGCTGACAGGATTTTATCGTGTAAGGAGCTGTCTAGAAAACAGTCAGATGACCCCCACAAGAAATCTGTCCTCTACCTTCCTGATATCTGATTAAAATGATTGAACACATTTGTCCCTGTGGACATACATACACATACAACCACAGTAGCACTGGAAATCTAGAAAGTGCCTGGGATAGTGGATATCAGTTACAGAAACTACATGGGATATAAGAAAAACAAAAACCTACTTAACACAAAAGGCAGCATAAATTGAGTTAAGCAAGATGAAATCATCTGAGATGAAAATATTTGCAACAAATTTAACAGACAAAAAATTAGAATACAGACTATACAAACAATTTCCAAGAATAAACAGAAAAGCAAAAAACAGAGAACATTTAAAAACCATACGCTGAAGCAGCTCATGAAAGATAAAATACAAATGGAATATTCAATGTTTGAAAAGATGTAATCATGCAACTACAAATTAAACATGATTAAAATTTTTTTACCCAAAAAATTGGTAAATGTTGATAAAGCTAACAATATTAAGTGCTGATAAGAGTGTGGAGAAAAATAATCTTTCATGCAATTTAGAGGTCAGTTTGGCACTATCTAATCAAATTAAAAAGACAAATAGCCTATATAGTAGTATGCATAGAGGCAGTATCATAACAGATGACTTGACAATATTTTAAGGGCAATATTAATAATCTCAGATAGCTAGTTAGCAATATTTAAGTCCCATATATTATCTCTTTGCAACGTTTAAGTCTGGATAATAACATAATTAAAGTAGCTATTATGTAATGGGGTTTAACATATGCTAAGCATTTTACACATGGATTATCTCTTTTACTTGTTATAGTAAACCTGAAAGTTATTATTCTCGCTTTATAGATGAGGTTTAGAAAAGTTAGACAATTTTCCCCAATTCTTAGCTAATAACTTGTCAGGGACAGGAAGCAAACCAGGCTGGCCTGCCTCTACAGCCATGGTTGTTGTCTACACACCAGAAGTCTCTCGCTCAATTGTTGAGTCTTTGGATGGAGCCCACAGCTGGGTATACGGCGATCAACACTTGTATTTTATGCAAAGGAGGCTTTAAATAGAGCTGAAGGTGGAGATAATACTGCATTTATGAAAAAGAAAAGCATGGGTTATTTCAGAGCTGGAAGTGCAGGAGAAGCCACTGAAAACGAGGAAAGGGAGGAATGGTATGCTGAGGAAATGTTCCACGTCACACCTGAGCTGACAGGTGATGGGGCGATAGGCTTCTGAATTCTGATTAAAACACTATCATAGCAGGAAGCTACAGCAATGATTAGAAAGTTTAGCGTGAAGTGAGCTTCTGTAATTTTCACCACACTAAAAGTATAATATCTAACAATTTTTTTTAATACATTTTTTTCCTGAACATAAAAGTAATGAAGTCTCTGGATAGAAATCAAATACATCTTCACTTGGCTTGTTTTGTTTTTCTGCTCAGACGGTCCAGGATGTAAGAATACTCTTCTGGATTTAATTTGCTCTCTTGTAAATATACACGGGATGGTAACACTGGAATCTAGAGACAAAGTTTTCCGGGGATCTATAACATCAAGAAAAGGACTAGAGGAGATTATGTTGATTGGATGTTTAAAAAAAAACAAAAACATTTTGAAGCCCGCCCCCCATGAGTTTGTGTATCTTTTCTATATTTTTTCCTTTAAATACAGATAAACTATAGTAAATAACAAATTTTAAAAACTGTCTTTATCATCATTGAGTAATACAGGTATAGACTATCAGAGAGGCCCCTTGTAATTGTAAACATAGTTTTCTCTCTTATTTTAAGCTAGTAGGCTCAGGGTAGAATCTCATTAGGTTTCCATCATGTCTACTGAAAACACAATTCGAATAAACACATTTAACTCATCAGATTTAAAAAATAATTTAGAACACTCACTTCTATAACAAATTGGAGGTATGTAAATTACTCATTTTGAATAATCAGAATACAGAGGCTCCTGACTTGTGGGCATAGATATATTCGTATTTCTAGGTTACACCTAAATTTTGCTTAAAAATATAAACATACTTTACTGTGTTAACTGTATCTCCTAGTTTTATAGACAATATTACCAATTTCTGAAGACTATTATCAGAATTAAAGGAGATAATATATGTGAAAGCATACATAGTACAAAATTGGCATGCATTAGGCACTTTAAAATTCTGTTCATTTATATTTGCACATTTATTTTAGTTTTTAAGATAGCTAACTAAAATTTTTTAGAAAAAAGAGAAGTACAGTGTATGACTATAGATTTCAAAAAGAAATAAAGTTTGTCAGAAAAGGAAAAATCAGAAAAAGTAAAGTTTACATCAAACTAGTTCAAACACAAAAAATTGAAAAAAGGAAGGCCAGACTGTTGTGTATTTTTAATTTGAGTACTACTATAACTCAAGAGCAACGGAATGGAAAGAAATGATAGTGTTTTTGTAAAAATGATAATGTAGATTATTAATCATTTAAGCAATACAAATGAGTACATAGAAGAAAGTAAACACACACACACACACTCCAAGTATTACTCCTCAGTAAAAATCAGTCATACCTAGAAACGGTTAAAAAGACAGCTAGCTAGCTAGATAAAAAGATAGAGAGGAAGAAATTACATAAAATGGAACCATGAGGCACTTGCTAATTTTTTACTTGAATTAACAGGTGAGCAAGAAAAGAAAATAAAAACGGAAGGAGTGCTGAAACAAGATAGTTCTTCACCAAAAGAGAGAATAATTGCTTAAACATACCACTATGATTAATAAGAAAGATTATGAATTCCATCAAGAGAATGCCATCATTAAAACAATGTTGTAACTGAAAAAGCATTGACTGACTCCCTGCCATGAAAGGTGGAGGAAAGGGGTTCCCCAAGGATTCTTGAAAGTTTGACACCTAATCGAACTCCTTCCAATGTCAATGGAATGCATTCACTGGAGATAAATAGGGTCACGTGCTGCTACATACTGATCAGTGCTACAAGGATGTCCCTGTCGGCACACTGCCTGGTTGTTATTGTGCACCTGCACTTGATGAAGTCAGTTCCATTAAGGTAAGGGAGGTAGGTGTGTTTGAGAATGCTGTCTTTCCAGCTCCTTCCAGGTGGATCTGGTTACATAACCTTCTCCCTCTGTCCCCCCAGCCTAGGTATTCTAGAAACCTGTTGTAGCTTATTTCTAGGCTGCCCCACCATCTCCTGATTGGCCCTTTTGCCCTTCTGTCATCTGCACAGTCAACTCTGTGAGTATTCAACATTCCCTGTATTTCAATACAATATTTTTTTTCCTGGTTATACTCTGACAGATATAAGCTTTGTCTATTTTGTTCCTTGTGGAGGTTAATTTACTTATCTTACCTGAGGTGTTTTGTTCTTCATTGGTTTCCTCCATTCTGAAATCCCCTTTTTCATCTCGCTCTGCTTCTCATTTTATTTAACATATGTTCTCCAAATGTCCTTTTATAGCATGAAATATTCTGGGGGAATCTGCTTCTGTTCATTGAGCCGCATTCTTTTCCAGACATGGTTGCTTCTGTTCTCTTTCCACACTAAATTTCTTTCTCTTTTATAGTTCCCCTCTTAATTTATAATTTTTTTTTTTTTTTTTTGGTGGTGGTGGTTGTTCAGTACGGGGATCCAAACCATTGACCTTGGTGTTATAACACCATGCTCTAACCCAGTCAGTCCTTAATTTATAACTTGTTACAGCATGTTTATATAGTTATTAAATAGATTTTTTTTTTCCTATTAGTGTGGACAGATCTTCTGCATGTTCTGATATAGCGTGGGTGAATTCTCCTTGATGCACTTGCTATGTTTCCCAGGACTGTTTGTTTTTACATACAGATCACATCCATCTACCTTTTCAAATTATATCGTCTCTATATCACTTTTTTCCACTTATTACCTGAAGTCAAGAGAACTAATTGAAGGGCAAAGATCATCTGAGTCCCAGTACTGTCTTTGCTGGGGGCCTGGTCCCTCCACTCTTAGGGGATCTAAAGCTAGGCCTACTCCACCTGACCATCATGAAACTCACTTGGGGATTCAGCTCACTACCATGGTTGGAAGATGAGACAGCAAACCCTGACAACCCTTTCTGTCTCCACCAAATCCCCAAGTAGCTCTATGGCTTTTATACTTGAGGGTTTTTTAAAGTGTCTTCTCACCCAATTTGTTCACTTTTCTACAAATTAGAAGGCATTAATGATAATTCTTGAATTTGTGGGGTTAGAAGATGCTCCATTGTGGGCCACACCTCGATCCCCTGTTCCTCTCCTTGGCTGGTGCTTGGCAATGTATGGCATCATCATCAAAACCTTCCATGTTCAGATGTTTATTTACTATTTTTCATTCATTTTATCAGATTTAGGGGAGAGGGTGATTCTGGGAGTTTGACTCATTTCACACAATCTTTACCTGTTGTAGCAGATTGAATTATGTTCCCCCAAAACTCACTGAGGCTTGAATTGTCTCCCAAGTTTTATGTGTTAGAAACTTAGCCCCCGCTGTGATTGTTAAGAGGGTGGGAAATCCTATATAGTAATTGAAGGGTGGAGCCTTGAAGATGTGATTGGATTGTAGGACCGTGCAGTAGTGAATGGATTAAAAATGGTGGTCGGGGGGTAGTTCTGAGGGTTCTCTCTGCTTCCACCATCTTGCAATGTGAGATCCCTGGGTTACTGTCACCACCACCAGATGGACTTTGGACTTCCTAGCCTCAGGAACTGTAGCAATAAATTTCGTTTTTCTTTATAAACCACCCAGTTCCAGGTATTTTGTTATAAGCAACAAAAACAGACTAATACACCTGTCAACTCTCTAAATTTAAGGATCTTGAATTTGAACAGGGCTGTGCTGCTTATAACTAGGAAGTCCTTGGACAAAGACATTCCTGCTCTACAGGAATTTGATGAGGATAGAATAAAATAATACATAGTCCTCAAGAGATTCATAATCTAAGCTACTAGCGTGCATTTACTTGCATGTGAGCAGCTTCTAATATGTTCTTGACCTTGTAGATGACACTATGTACAGGTGTAATGAGCTGTTGATAATTTAAGATTAACTTTCCCCCTAGACTCTTCTGTCTTGGTATAAAAGCAGCAAGTGCCTTTGGATCTGATTTTGAATGTTAAAGTAAAGTAACTTTTGTGTCCTCCTCAATTATATAAACATAGGTGTGCAGTCAGCTCTTGACCTTGGGGATAGGACAGGAGAGGATCTCTTGTTGGTGTGTAGAGATTAACACTTCCCTTGGCAAACAGAGCTTGGGTGGGGCACAGAACAATTCCCTCAAGGAGCTCCAGGACCTTCAAGCAGGAACTAGAAATTAAGGAACCTGCTAGGTCGGTCCAGGGACCTTTGACCAAGATTAGTTTGCAGAAAAGTTAACTGAAAACTTCAATGGGTACTTTCCTATGAAGGTGAGAAGAATATGAGCTGGGGACCCTCTTTGAGTTTTGAGTTCAAGGGATCAGTCAACTACAGCTCAGTTTTGACTGAGGCTGAAAGCCTCTGTGACTAAGCCCCCAGTACCATATTCACATAATAAAAAGTTTTCTGCAGGTTTAACACTAGTAAATTAGGCCACCCTTTCCCTTGTTAAGGTTTTGGATATGTATTCATCCATATCTTTTTTCCTTAATTTATATAGTTTACAAATATTTGTTGATCTCTGCTATGTTTCACACATCAGGCATTGAGAATACAACATTAAACATGATGGGAAAGATCAATGTATTCACGGAGCTTGACAGCACCAGTAACTAAATGGCTGAGATATTTACAGATTGTGATAGTTAATATTTAGGGAGCAGATGGATAAGTGTGATAAAGTGAAACTGAAAGGAGAGTCCTAAGTTCAGTAGGGCTGGGGAAAACTTCTCTGAGAAGGGTGTTTGAATTGAATCTTAGTAGAGAGAATAAATTGTTTTTCAAGAGCTGAGAGAAGACAGAAATCTGAAAACCAAGTTACTTTGTATTAAATTGCTGGTGCTATCTTTTTCAATAATCAATTTTCAAATATCTTGATAACTTATAAAACAAGAAAGCTAATGTCACACATTGTGGTCTTTGCATTGAGGTAGAGTTCTAAAACACTTCAAAGAAGCGCATGACTGATGGAACAATTATAGTCCCCTTCCTTCACAATATCCAAACAAGAAGTACCTAAGCATTCAAAAAAAAGGAAATAGCTAAACAAATTATAGAACTTATGACTGAAAATACTCATTAAGAAGATGGTTTGTAAAAATAAAAAAAATATATTCAAGCAGAATACAAAGTAGCAATATGTAATCACAACTAGCAATAATGATGTATGACAATAAAAGAGATACAAAAGTCAACATTTTGTTGAGGACATTGTGGAAACTACAAATATTCAAAAACTTTAATATCCATATTGTTTTTTCAATAAAGGTTTTACAAACAATAACAAATGGCAATGTGGAAGATGATCTTCACACAATATTACCCGAACATTCACCACACTTCTGTCAGTCATACAAGTATAGACTGAAGCTAAACAGTCTGGAAATCCCAGTGCTAGAATAGTGCCTAAATTGTTAACAGGCACTCAATACATTTTAGAGGAATGAAGGAATGAATACTATGTACTAGAAAGAGGAAAAGAAAATTGATATGTTCAGAAAATTTATTTATTTATCCTGTTGGTTACAGAATAAATAAAAACAATATAAATGACATCACGTCAAAGAAAGACATCTTCATGTGAACTGGGGGACATTTTTCTGTTGTTTGAGGGCTATGAAAAGGCAACGACGTCATGTAAAAATTGTCTTTTTATTCAGGGTATAATTATTGAAAATCTGGAGAGTATAGAAATGTTTGAAGATGCAAATAAGCATCATCAATTTGTCACCAAAGATACACTCACTGAAAAACTCCCTGTACTCTTATTTCTGTTTGTGAGTCTGCTTCCTAGAAACCCAACCTGCAACCAGGGGAATTTGGCAATGCCTCACAAAATTACTAGACACTTCCTCTGTGACTCAGCAAACCCGTTTCCAGTGAAATGACAAAAATATGAAGATATATGCACAGGGTATTCATTGCAGCAGATTTGTAATAGTAAAAATGCTGGAAAAAAATATATTAGGAACTCAAATGTCTATCAGTAAGGAACTTATTGAATAAACTATATTATATCCACACAGTGTAGTATAATATAGTATATCTTTATATACTATTAATGGAGCCATATTTGGAAAATAATGTTATGTGGAAAAAGTAAGGTGGAGTAAAATGGTAGAGTATGCTATTGCCTTACCCAAGGAGGAGAAGGCATCTAATACGTGTGGTCATTTACTTATATATACACAAATAATGGAGCGTTAAATCATAAAAAAAAAGGGTGAAGAAAGAAGAAAATTGTATGAAGAGGACAGAAAGAGAATATAGGTTTCCTAAGATATTCCATTGGATCCACATAACTATTTTTATGTAATTATAAAGCAAAATTAAATTACAAGAGTAATTTCAAAACTCAAAGTAAAACCAAATCAATTGACATCTATATTCACTTAGTGGTATAACTACAAAGAGAGGAACTATTCTTTTTTTTTTTTAAAGATGACCTGTAAGGGGATCTTAACCCTTGATTTGGTGTTGTCAGCACCACGCTCTCCCAAGTGAGCAAACCGGCCATCCCCGTATAGGGATCTGAACCCGTGGCCTTGGTGTTAGCAGCACCACACTCTCCCGAGTGAGTCACGGGCCAGCCTGAGAGGAACTACTCTAAGTGACTTTAAAAGATGGTAATTTGACTTTATATACCTAATCAGATATATTATAAAAACATAAAGAAGTGAAAATAATTGTTAACTATTATAGTAATAATATTGTCGGTAGCAGTATTGTTATTTGCATATTTCAACTGTTGTGTATATATATCATGGAGAACAAAAAAATGGGTCATTATGTTGGTGTCTTCCAGAGCTGGGATTTTTCATTATTGGGAAAAAAAGAAATATAGATGTAAGATTGTTGAAATTAAAATAAAACCCTATAGCTCAGAATTTGAATTTGAAGTATCAGTATGAACTCTTGATGTACGTATCTTTTTTTTAGAGACCTATTTCTTAGCTTTGCCCAGTCAGAAGGCACAGAAACAATGATAAACCTAGTAGTAATAAATACCTCCAACACCCAGATTGTGGTTTCTAAATACCATTTCCCACTAAAAGAAATAGGGCTTCTTGGAAAAATGGCTAAATCTGGGCTTGGGGCAGTAAATGTATAAGATGAGATTGAAACTCCTTGTTACACCAAAAAGTAAGGAAGCCTACTAAGGTTGGGTCAAAAAAAGATTAAAGAGTCAATGTGAATTGGCTCACAATGGCCAAACATGTGACAATTTTAGCACCAATAAAGATAATAAATGAAATACACTGTGTTTAAGTCCATGATTTCATAATGGCACTAAACATAATGAAAACACATTGATGACCTCTGGAAGATACTAGGGAACCAGCTCAGTATTTTGAAAACTGGTATAAAAATGGGAGAGAATGAGAATTAAGCATTTATCTTGCTTTCCTATATATAAACTATACCACAGAATAAACACATCATTGATGAATGCAGGTTTGCTTTATAGAACTATTCCAATCAATAAAAGACATAATAGAATTTTAAAGCCACCATTTTATAACCACTGATCAATTAATGGATCTAGGGCTAAGTAATAATTATTAATGACTGCTAATATCATAGTGAGAGAAAAAAATTGGGCCTTATGCTCCCCCCAATGGAAGTACATACTACCATCCATAAAGCAGTCAGGCCAAAGATTCAAACATGGATCTGATTAAGCCTCTAGATCAGGAGCTGGGAAAATTTTTCTTAAAGGGCTAGATAAACAGTTTAGGTTTGTTGGCCACATGGTCTCTGCTGAAACTACTCAACTTTGACATTGTAGCTTGAAAGCAGCCACAGATGATTAGTGAATGATTGAGCATGGATGTGTTCCAATAAAACTTTATTTACAAAAACAGGGGGTTGGCCCACAGGCCTTAGTTTGTCAATCCTGCCACAGAATCTAGATCAAACTTTACATTTACAGGAAAAACAGGGAAGAAAAGGAATATATTTAAATGACAGCACAGGGATGCTCAACAAAGTTTAGAGTGAAGGAAACTGTTCAGAAAAGGATGTCTTCAACAAAAAACAACTTCAGAAAATCAAGAGTTGGAAAGGAAACTCATCTCTCATAAGAGACATAAAAGTTGTGTCAAGAAATCAAAGTATTTAGGCTTTACTCAAATACCAATGCCAATAAATTTTGAAAAATAATTAAAGGCAATCATAGAAATAAATGATGACATTAAGGAATTATTCTTTAAGGTGTGATAATGGTGTCTTGTAGTTATGTTTCAAGAATTCATGTTTTTAGAGATATAAATTGAAATACTAACAGATGGAATGATATGATGTCTGCTATTAATCTGGGGTGCAGAGGGGTGGGGCTGTAGATGGAATAAGATTGAGCTTGAGTTAACTATTACTGGAGTTGGGGAATGGCTGCATCGGGATGCATTATACTTTTCTCCTACTTCTGCATATGTTTGAATTTGTCCATAACTAAAAGTTTAAAAAAAGAAAACAAAATATATGTCAGATTCAGTGGCACAGATGAAAAATATAGGTATAGATGAATCAAAACAGGTTTAGTTTGCTAAAGAGGAGAGTCCTTTGGGGAAATTCAAGAGGAATTATGCTGATGGGATTTAACTTCCTTGTCCCTTAGTATTAGAATCAAAAACAAGTTGGAGAAAATCAGATCCACCCTAATATCTCAGAATAACCATATCATCACCCCAACCCTTTTAGAAAGGAAGGAATTCTAAGTGTACCAGGGCCCAGGGCACAATATCTGTATGTCCCTTCTTCCTTGACTTCCTCAGAGATGCCAGTGTCCATATTCAGCTCCTCAGACCTCTGGCAGTTAGGGTTGGCCTCCTGATCTGGTCCTGGCCATTAAAATGTAAATGGCAGTCTAATGGTTTGGGCTTCCAGAAAACACACAATTTTCTAAATTAAAAGGGACAGACTCAGCAGTATATCCATTCCAGCTTATTTTGGCCTGGGTATTAGAATGCCTAAAGTAGTAGTGGTCATTTCGTAGCCATAAGAATAAAAGAATGATGGGATGGGAGTAGGGGCACAGTGACGGGGAGAATGAACCTGGGCCATGATGGAGTCACTTCCACAGGCCTGGATTACCTACCTGGACTTCATATTACATAAACTCCAACATGATTAATCCACTATAGTAAGGCTCTCTTACATGTGGCCAAACACAATTAGTCACTAATATCTCAAACCCAAAATATCCAAAATTAAGCCCCTGATCTCTTCTAATACATCTTCTCAAAGTCTTGCACAGCTCAATAAATGGCAACACCTGTCCTGAAGTCATTCAAACCAATAATCTCAACTCCTCTTTTTCCTTCTTACTCCATATTCAGTCCATCGGCCAAGCCTGATGGGTTCCACCTTTGAAGTATGTCCAGAATCAAACCTCTACTCAGCAGCTCCATTGCTATCACCATAGGCTGGGTCACCATCATCTCTCATGTGGCCTATTTAACTGGCCTCCTGATTGGTCTCCTGCTTCAACCTCTGCCTCCTACAGTCCATTCCCCACCATCAATCAGAGGTTCTCTTTGAAATATGTCACATCATGTCAATTTCCTGTACAAAATCCAAAATTCCTTCCCACCTCACTATGAATAAAATCTGAAGTTCTACCCTGGACATTAGTTCTTAGACAGCCTCAGCTTCCAGCACTCTAGCCCTCATTCACTCTGGCTTCTTTGATGTTTGGAAACAAACCCAGCAGGCTTCTGTTTCAGGTTTTCATCCTTGCTCCTCGCTCTGCCTGGAATCTTCTCACAGATGTCCACATGGCTCATTCCTTTACATCTTTCAGGTCTCTTTTCAATGTCACCTACCAGAGAAGCCTTACAAGTTGGCCATTTGCTTGTTTGCACTCATATCTGTTCCTATTTCCTCTTGGTCATCCTCTGCGCTGCAGGAAAATGTATTTCCCAGGTTTCCTTGGCCCTAGGATCTTGGTGGGTTCAGACCATGGAAGGCAGTGGTAGAAGATCAAAGGCAGACAGTAAGTAAGAAGTAGCTGAGGTATGTGTCTCTCTTAGGTTGTGTGTCTGGTAACCCCAAAGTCTTCTCTGAGACTCCAGCTCCCATCAGACAAACCTTCCATCTCCGGTCCCAGCTCCTGCTGGACAGGCCACACATGGCTCCAGCTTCTGCCAGGTAGCACAGCACTTGGGCTCCAGTAACACCATCTCCTGCTGTTGCTAATCTCTTGGTTACCTGCTGTCTCCTGTGTGGCTTTTCAGCTTTTCCATTACATGTATAATCAATTCTCTATACTAAATCCTTTCTGTTTGAAACATCAACAAATCCTGACTCAGCCTGATCAATATGCCTTCTCTGAAGACCCTAAATAAAATAGTGTCTGCTCCTTTTCCTGACATGCCATCTGCTTATCCTGCTTTACCTTCCCTCATGGCTCTTACAAACACCTAATAACTCTCTACATGTCTATTTGTTTCCTCAATTGCCTGACTCTCCACTGGAATACCAGCTTCACAACAGCATGATTTGTCTGCTTTGATCTCTGCTAGATCCCCAGTGCCCGGAATGGGGCCTCACACATGGTAGATGCTCACACAAACAAATGTTCTTATATCTATTTAAGAGATATTGATAGGTACTCTCAATGTTCCAGGCACTAGACACAGACATAGAGTGGTAAATAAGACAAGCTTTCCTATTAAGCTGGTAATGGCTTTGGCCATAGGAGAGAATGGCAGTGCGGACCGGACCCAGCCCTCCATGTGTCTTGGTGCATTTTAATTACCCTGGTTTTAATTTGTGGTGATTCCAAATCTGAATGGAAAATCCCTTCTATTAAAGTGTAAACTCATTGAAGAGGGGGATCAACTCTACAGTTTAACATGAGTCAGACTCCCTAACGGGGAACAGACACTCACCTGACATGAAGTGGAATCTTGGGCACCTTTTTAGAGACCTTGAACTGGCCTCTGTCTCCACAGATGTCAGTGAAGTACACTCCAGCCACACTGGTCACCTTGTTCCCGGGGAAGCTGGACAGCACCTTTTCACGGCCATGCTGACTGGCCCAATACCAGGCTTGGCCCCCAATGAGCAAGCCCCCTCCACGTTTCACAAACTGGATCAGCTTTGCAGTCACAGTGTTATTGTAGGCATTGATGCAGAAAACCCCCATGGGCTCTCCCGGTTCTGGCCCAATCTGTGCCTTAACCCCAGAGTCCTGCAGGATCTTTACTAGTGGTTCCAGGGATGGGTGCACCTCAATGGGAGCTCCAGGGGAGGGAGAGAGCCAGCCCACTGCATTGAGAAGAAATGGAGCCAAGCCAGCATGCTGCAGGTAGCCCTCGTGGGATATGACAATGAGGCGGCCTCGGCCGTAGCAGGAGGCAGCAATGAGCACCTGGCCCTTGTCATTCACCATCACTGGGAAGCTGGCCTCTCCAATAAGAAGCAGTTCACTGGGGATGGGGCCTTTGGGGACATCCCATCTTGTCACCCCTTTCATGAGGGCCTCAAAAGCAGCAGCAGGAGTTGTCGTCATGGTTCTATCAGCTGCTGCAGAGGAAAGCAAGGTCTCGAGTTGGCCAGAACAGATGAAGGAATAAGTGAAAAAAACAACTAAAAACATATTCACCCCTGAAATTTCAGTGGGTTTCCCACTGTGTGCCAAGCACTGTTCTAGCACTGGGGGTACAGCCAGGAACAAAACAGACAAGGTCCTCACTTACATTAATCGAATATCTTAGCAGGGGAAAGACAATGAATAAATAGGTACATAAACCGACAAATAAAACACAGCAATTAATAATGGTTATGATGAAAATTAAACGTGATAGCAAGCGAATAAAAGACTATTTTTGAGTGGGTGACAGGAAAGGCTTCCATGAGAAAGTGATGTTGACGGTGAAACCCCAAATGCAGCTGGAGAACAGCATTCCAGCCAAGAGAGGCGCCGGGAGGCTGAGAAAAAGGGCAAGAGGGGCAGGAGCTTTGGTGGAAGGAGGGAGGGGCTGGATCCTGCTGGGCCTGACGCATCCAGGTGAGAGTTCATGAGTTAACTTAGTGTTCTATTTCTTTGGACAGAAGGTCATGTGACCTGTCAGAAACTCCATTTGTTCTGGCAACTTCCATTACATGAGTTGGAAATGCCTCTCAATTTATCATGCCTGTCTTAATAGGGTGGTCCCCACCTGTATTTGGGTAGCATTCTGCAGTTTCTAGAGGTCTTTTACAATTCAGTGTGCCTAAAACTGAGCTCATTACTACCTTCAAAGCAGCTCCTCTTGCATTAATTACTTCAGCCTCAGCTTTCCCATTCAGAGAAAAAGAGCAATACATCCCTTGGAGGATGGTTTTTGAAGAGACTACATATAGAAGTGCCTTGTCCAGGATCAGGTTCCCACAGTGAGCACTGATTAAACACATGTGTCTGTCCCTTTGCTGAGTTTTCTAGTTTCCCCAAGTGACAAAGGCATATAGTGGGTGCTCTGGGTGCCCATGCCCCTTCCCTCAGCCCACCTGTGACTTCAGCCATGTAGGACTTTCCCACGCACTCGGATGCCTCTCACCTCTTCAGGTGCACAGAGAAGCCCTGAAGTGGCAATGAGTTGACACCCAGGTATACTTTACCAAGTGGAGCAGGGTGTCATGAATACATGCCCAGAGGTCGTCCTGAGGTGCATTCTGGAGAGTTCCTCAGAGTGCTCCTGAAGAAACCCCCTGTATGCCAGGCTGACTTTCCCTTCTTCCTTGTCTCATTCTCCCCACTTCCTCACTTGGGCTTTCTGGGCTCACTTCCCAAATAAATTATCTATAGGCAAGTCCTTGTAACAGGCCTTGCTTTGGGGGAGAATCTCAGCTACACAGATACCAAACCCTTGAACCACACTTGCCTCCTTCCTTCCTGTTTGCGCACACAGTTATCAACTCATTCTGCTGATCTCTCCCCATCTCTCTCAAGCATCACTCCCTTTAGTTCACATTCACATCTAGACTAAACCAATCCGGTTTTAGTCCCTAGGCTGCTTTCTTATCTACAATCTTCCTCAATAAGAACTCTAATTAGAACCCTCACATTTCACTCACTCCCATAAGCTACACCTTGCTGAGTGCCTCACCCTGGTTTTTAAGGCCTCCAGGGTCTGGCACTCCATCGTTAACTAGACTTTTTCCCTGCTACTTTCTTCTACAGAATCTCTAGTAGGCTTTACATCCCTGAGTATGCCCTGTATTTCCTGTAGAGTTCCATCTCCTCCCCCCTTCCGTTCCCATCTACCAGTTCTTTCTTTAATATTGCTCCCGGGACAGTGAATTCACAGAAGAGAGCCAATACCCAGCTGGAGCGGAGAGCATGTGGGTGAGTGATTTCAGTTTTAGGGGTTAGGAGTGGGGTTACGGTAGCAGCGGAGAGAGATCAGGAAGCCTGAGTTCAAGATCATGCTAACTACCTCTGAGAAGAAAAGTGAAACGATTCACTTCTCCCTAGTTTGACAGAAAAAACAAAAACAAAAATTCCAGTAGTACCTTGTCCGGGAACGCTGATCCCATCACTCTCTAACTAAATGCCCCTCAGGCGCGTACACACACACACACACACACACACACTCACACACACACACTCACACACACACTCACACACACACTCTCACACACACACTCACACACACACGCACACGCACACACACTCACACACGTACGCACGCACACGCACACACACACGCGCACACGCACACACAGTCACACACGCACACGCACACTCACACACACACACACACTCACACACACTCACACACACACACACTCACACTCACACACACACACACACGCACGCACACACGCACACACATAGACACACCCCATGCACATCTTTGTCAAACTCGCCACACAGGTTCAAAGAAGGGAGAGAAATGTGTTTTGAGACAAACAGCAAATAGCACCAGACTAATAAAACCAAACAAAGCAAAAAACCTATACCTAAAAGAAGAGACACCCCGGCTGCCGGGAATGGCTCCGGTCATACTTCTTTCATCTGGGGGAGCTTTCCAGTGTACCCACGAGCTCGGCCACCCGCCTCCACCCCAGGAAGCGCTCAGATGGGAAAACTCACGTCTTGGAGGCCGGGATCCCTGGAGACTGGCTCTGCAGAGGAGTGGCGGGGCAGTCTAGAGCCGGGTTCGTGCGGGAACCGGCACCGCCCCGGAGGCGGGACCGTGAGGGAGGCGGGGCCGCCCCGGAGGAGGGGTGAGGGAGGCGGGGCCGCCCCGGAGGAGGGGTGAGGGAGGCGGGGCCGCCCCGGAGGAGGGGTGGGGGCGGGGCCGTGAGGGAGGCGGGGCCGCCCTGGAGGAGGGGTGAGGGGCGGGGCCGTGAGGGAGGCGGGGCCGCCCTGGAGGAGGGGTGAGGGGGGCGGGGCTGTTCTGTAGGTGAAGCGGGGCGAGGCGGGGTGCGGGGGCGAGAGCGCTGCGCCCGGAGCCAGCGCCCCGCGCTCCCTCTGTCTCCCCGCCGGGCCCCACTTGGGGTGGTGGCACAGACACGTGGGGTGTCTTCCAGGGAGGGTGGGAATCCCTCAGCTGCAGGGGTCCGGGGCCCCTAACCCTCAGAGGATTCTTGGATGCGAGAGCAACTCTGCGTAGTTGCTGTACCCCAAGCAAACCCCAAGTTCCCGATGGACCATATTCGGGTCCTACAACCCGACAACAATGTAACCTGCCGTGGAGGGTTCGTCGTATAATCAGCGTAGGATGCGGCTCCCTTCCCGCGGATCCTGGGGTGCGGCGCCCGAGAGCTGGCAGCTGCCGCCTCACGCCCTTCCCGAGGGCTCCTGCGGCGAGGGCCTGCCCTCCTGTGGTCATCTCGGCCATGCACCCCGTGCCGCGGGGGATTAGCTATTGGAGCACTCAGCAAAGACGGTAGAGAACTGGCATTTTGTCCGGGAGCACACACGGAAATCATGCCCAGTGATATCCTTTGCTGGAAAGAAACGTGCCTGTCACATCACCAAAACCAGACACGTCCATGCGTGGCTGGAGAAGTTCAGCTAAAGCTATAGAGTGGCTGCTGCTAGGATTTCTACCTAAGAGAAGGTCGAAGGTGAAAATCAAGGTGAAAGGGTAGGTAATAGCAGATTTGCAGGAAATCTGCTTTTGCATAGCAAAAGTAAAAAAACCGTATTTTTACTTTTATGGTGTTTTGGTTTTTGGAGGTGAGACAGGGAATACTGAAAGGAATAGGAAGGTGAGTGTTATGATTGAGGATGATTATGGACAAGGGGCTTTAGATTTCACTTTTTTCTGAAGCTCCCCTTTGGCGCTACCACATGTAAATCATCACACTGTTTATAAAGTTATCAGACGTATTAATTTTTTAAAAAAGGTACTTGGCTGTCTCTTTATAAGCATTATTTAAAAGCAACAGTTATTCCCTACAAACATCCGCATTGGATTTTAGCATGTAGCACTCTTCGTTCATTTTCTGTCTTCTGTCCTGGAGGTAAAGATGTCCCTCCCACCCATTTTCTATAATATAGGTAGCATCTCCTCCAGAACCTTGCTGACCACTTGCTCCTCCTTTTTGTATTTTTGTTTTTCATCTCCTCTCGTTGCTTTCCTGGACTAAAAACATGCTTTGGTTGAACTCCCTTTCTTGCCTCTCTACATACATCAGTCATTTCTTCCTAAACTTCATCTCTGCTCTGCCAAGGATGACAGTCAACCTTGGCAGGCCAACCTCCGCTTTGTCCACTTCATTTTCTTCCCATGTCACCAGGGGCCTCCTTCCTGAATCCAGGCTGCAGCCTTACCTCGCTGGCTTCAAGGCACACTCGTCAATGCTGATCTGACCCTTTAATTCCATTTGTTTCCCTTAAACTAACACAATGCTATATCATTACTGTATTTTTCCTTAGAACTTTACCAAAATATATATTAAGCTGTCAAATTAAACTGAATTGGCCTGAGTCTGCCTCCCTACTTTGAGTTTCTGTGTAGCAAACTGCAACCTGGCTTAGCAGATAAACAGACTGTAGCCTAAGAGTATATTCTTGTAACAAGTAGCTGAGTCTCAGCCAATTATAGCAGCCAAGCTTCAGCCAATCAGAGGCTGCAATTGATCAGACCATGTCCATGTAAAGCAAATGCCTCATCACACCATGCCCAAATAAGGTAAATGTCAACCAAGCTGTTTTTCTACAGGGCTTCCTCTCTCTGTCTATAAATACTGCGTGCCCATGTTGCTGGGTGGAGCTCTCTGAACCTCTCCTGGTTCTGAATACTGCCCACTTCATGAATCCTTCTTTGCCCAAATAAATGCTGTTAAGATTAATTTGTCCTTAGTTTTAAAATTTAATACAGCACTTTAAAGCAGTTGTTTTCCTTTGAGAGTGGGGGAAATGAGGAATGAAACTCTGATACTCACTTTAACACAGTGTAAAATGCCTCTTGTTAAGGATTAAATTATGCCCCCCTCATTCATATATTGAAGTCCCAATCCTCAGTACCTCAAAATGTAAACATATTTGGAGGGAAGGTCTTTAAAAAGGTCATTAAGTTACAATGAGGCCTTTAAAGTGGAGCCCTAATCCAAGATGTCCTTATAGAAAGAGAAAGAGACATCAAGGATGCAAGCACAGAGAAAAGACCATACAAGGACATAATGAGAAGGCGGCTGTCTGCAAACCAAGGAGAGAGGCCTCAGAAGATACCAAACTCTATAGGCACCTTGATCTCAGACTTCCACCCTCCAGAACTGGGAGAAAACAAATGTCTGTTGTTTAAACCACCCAGCCTGTGGTACTTTGTTGTGGCAGCTGAGTAGACTATGAAGGTACTTCAAAAAGTTTGTGGAAAAATGGAATTAAAAGATAATATAAATCTTTCCATGAACTTTTTGAAGATTCGTCATATATGTCTCCTGTTGCTTTTCTGTTAGATAATTACAGAACTTTAAAGAGATGTTTGTTAGGGAAGCCAGGTAACCACCTTAGAGAGATCATCATGGTCTAGGTTTTTGTAGACCCAGAAACTTGTTATTTTAAGAACTTTGCTGATTTGTTTTTAGGGTGAAAAATAAATTTGGGAGGCTCACTTTTACAACAAGACCACATTTTCCTTTCATTTTTCCAGGCAGACTAGTAAATAAATTTTTAAAAGAACAAACAACACTGGTGGTGAGAATGTAGAAGGGTACAAACTTTCTGAAGATAAAATGAGGTATTTATCAAAGGTAAATATATGTCTCTCTATGTATATCTAACTATATCTATATCTATTTATCTATTTGTTTTCTCTTCAGCCCAGCAATCTCACTTTTAGAAGTTTATTCTGTATAAAAGCATAAACAGTTATATATAAAAATAAAAATATGTTCATTGCAAAGTTATTTTAAATAGAAAGACAACTCAAAATTACTTAATCGATAAGTTTAAACTATCAATAAATTAATGGTTAAATTAAGGTATACCATACAATGGAACAGTTTCCAGTCATTAAAAAGAATGAAATAGGTCTGTAATTACTAATATGGAAATATTTAAAAGTTTGATGTTTAACATATGTCGATTAACGTGTGTAATATGATCTTGTTAACATAGAAAAATATTTTATACACGCACAAAGGGTGTGCATGTCTGTCTCTGCGTCTGCATGTCTATAATGCATGGAAATATCTTGAAAGTTTCCAAAAGAACTTGGTAACCATGGTTACCTCTGATAAGTGATTCGAGGCTGTTTGTAGGGGAACACTTTTTCTTTTTACCTTCTGTAGCTCCTAATCTATATTATTTGTATCACAAAAAGAAAACATTAAAAACAAAGAAAAACATAAACGTTCCTGGGAAGAAACGGTCATATGCAATTTTGGTTACTGGAGAGTCATAAAGACTTCAGAATTTTCCATGGTGACTTTATAGAAGTTAATAATTTCCCTAGTTAAAATCACCAAAATTTTATTTTAGCTTATACAACTGAAATAAGAAGTAGCACATTGAAGATTGTAGCTTGGAGTCAATCCATGCCCATGGAAGTCTCGTGTCCTCTCTCTCACTGGCTGTGCTGTCCACTCCTCAATCAGCCCTTAGTGCTAAGCTACTACTGCTAAGTCCTACTATCCACCTTCTGAAAACCTCTCATCCCCTTCTCTCCATCTCCACACCCCTACCCTCCATCAGACCACTGGTATCTCTTCGGCTGCAATGTCCCCTAAAACTGAACACCCTGTGCTGTGGATTGAATTGTGTCTCTCAAAGTCCATGTATTAGAAACTTGAACCCCACTGGACAATGTTAAGAGGGCGGGAAATCCAATTATGGTAATTAAAAGATGGGGTCTTGAAGAGGTGATTAGATTGTGAGAACTGTGCCCTAGTACATGGATTTATCCATTTGGTGGTTTAATGGTGGTCACAGGCATGGTTCTGAGGGCTTTAAAAGGAGGACTGAGGAGTTAGCTCTTTCTGCTTTGTCATACCCACAGACAAGGTTCTCACCAGATGTGTCCCCTGGACTTTGGACTTCCTAGCCCCTGAAACTGTAAGCAATAAATATAAAAAAATAAAAAAAATGTTTCTTTATAGATTATCCAGTTTCAGGTATTTCTATTATAAGCAACAGAAACAGACTAATACCCTGAACCTTCTTATTGTCATTAATAATACACTCTAGACAGTGCAATTAGTGTTCATTCCAAAGTTCAGCTCTAATCGTGTTAGCTCCATGTATAAAACTGTGCAACAGCTTTGTATCACCCTTAGAATTCTTACCTAGATGTGCAGCAGGAGGCTTCTGCTTAGTTCTCCAGCCTTAGTTGACACCGTGGTTCCTGTTTTCTTCCAGTACTCTAGTTCTGTGGGTTTTCTTTAAGTTTATAAAATATGCTGTACACCCTCATATCAAAATGAAATTTCCTGCTCCCAGAAAATGACTTTTTTTCTTACCTTAGCTCAGTCATCACTTCCCTGGGAAAGACTTTCCTAACCTCCAGTCTGTAGCAAATCCTTCTCCTGACCACACCAAGTACCTCTGCTTCTTAGTTCCTATCCCAGTTGTAATTCTACATTTATTTGTATGATCATTTGATTGGCATTGCTCGCTCTCAGGCTCTGGTGCCGGGAGTGCAGAGTCTGTCTGCATTTTACCCACCATTGGGTTCTCGTTGCTTTCTTTCACTTCTGATATGTAGCAGGCTTTAGTTTCCTAATACTCACACTCATATATTTGAATAAATAAGTATATAGTAAGTGCCCCCAAATTGTCTGTTGAATGACTCCTTGGAGGACTAGTGTAAATTTGTTTGGCAGAGGACCAAATTCATCCAGGTTTCAGGAAGAAAGAACAAGGAGAAACTTACACAAGAAAGATGGTTTGGATAAGACTTTTCGGAATTTCAGAATACTTCAGGACAGAAACCCAGTGCGAGGTGAAGTAAATTGAGTTCTTAGGTTTCATACAAGGAAACAACCGACCTTTGGGAACTAAAGTGGGAGAGGGACATGAAAGGAGTGGGTCAGTCATGTCGCATGTCAAAGGCTGAGACTGGTGTCTCTTTTATGTGCCTGTGCTCCCAGGTTTTTACCAGTCCCTACCTATATTATGGCAAAGTATGACTTTTGTTCTAAAAAGACCTCTGAGAGTAGTTTGGTGTTGCTGTCATACAAGAAAGGGCTTTGAACAAGGGTCATTTTTCCAGGGTCAGAGAGCAGAAGCAGGCCTGGCATCACCAAGATACCTGCCATGTGAGAGCAGGAGCTGTCTGAGGCATGGGACCCAAACAATATGGGAACAACACAAAGGTCCATTGAAAAACCAGGAGTTGAAAGGTGGTAACTGCACGGGTTCTGACTAAAGGTCGTTGCCCATATGAACATGCAGACCCCCAGACCTTTCCTTCATCTAGGAGAAAACAGAAGCTATTCAATAGAAGTCAATCTTCCCACGAATTATTCTATCAGGCACTCTGGAAGACAGAGATGACAAACAGTCATTAAGTCTAGAGGGGACAGCAGACGTGAAAACAGACTGATTTATTTAAGTGCCAAAATTTGCTGCAAATTAAGTGCAAGGGAGCAGAACGGAAGAAGCAATTGTTTCTGATCAGGGAACAGAGAAGAACTTGCAGACAAGGTGATGTAAAACCTTAGCTTTGAAAAGGATATATGTTATTTGTGGGCAGAGGAGAGTGGAGGTCATTACAACATGAAGCCTGTATCAGATTCCAAAGCATGGAGATATGAATGTGAAAAGCTTGATTTGAGAAAGACAAAATGTTCATAGTGACTAAAAAAGTTAATAGTACTTGGATAGTGCTACCTCTAAAGAGATGTTTGGGCTAGGTTTGAAGGATTTCGGCTGTGATATTAAGGAGTTTAGATTGTATTCCAGTCCAGACAAAGATTTTTAAGAAATGCTGTGTAGTAAACACAGAAGTGGTCTCCTGAACATTTGTTCTGTACCCCACCTCCATTGTCTTTTCCAGCCAAATCCCAATTTTGTTCAGATATTCTGCCTTGCCCTTATGAAATTCAGGGTCAAATGAAGCCATTTCAAGTTGTAAGGGTAGAAATGTATTAGCTTAAATCAAGCAGGCTAATCTATACTCTTAGCACTGCCATGACTGGCTCTTTCTGGGTTATACATAATAAATATAAATGAACAATATTATATTTAATTGTTCAGCATACACAAGAGGCATACACAAGTTGAAATTGCTACTGCTACCATGGTACATGAGTCCATTTTTGTCAAATAGAGGGCAGTAATTCCAGTTTATCACTAAGCCAAATGCAAGGGTTACTTCACACATATGCTTGCCAATTGTGGGCTAGCATTAATAGTCACTGGCCTTCATCAATTATTTTTAGTCATGAGTTTAATTTAATGTGGTCCCTTATATTCTTTCCCTTAAGGGCCTTAAGAATCTGGAAACGATTAGCCACACTCTAATTTAGGGACAGAGATGGATGCACCCACCTATCTACATTTACTGCTATGAGTCACAGGGGAGGTTTACAAAGTCACTAAGATGATTCAGAACAGGTGTGTACAGCTGTTTAAAGACTAAGTACTGCAGTGGCCATGAAAATGCTTCTGTCAGGTCAGCTGCAGGGGGTGGGTATGTAATTGCCAGATGGCCCCAGTTGGTGTGCTCTGTAATCCTCGGTACCAAGGCCATGCTGCCCCAAAGCTTCTCCTGACCAGTAATTAAGTGTGGTGGGGATCCTAAGGCAAACCCACTCTGGAGAGTCATGGGACTCTTCTGATGGGGGACTTTGGCTCAAGGACTTCCCATTGGCCTTGAAGAAACTTCCTGAGATCTCACTGCAGTGTAAGCCTCTCCTTCCTTCACGCTTTCCTTCCCAAGGGCTAACCCCACATTGTGGTCTGATGGCTTTCTCAGCCTCCTTTGGCTCCCTCTCCATTTCCTCTCACAGGCATTTCCCTTAATAAATGTCTTACACATCTAATTCTATCTTGGCTTCTGCCTCTTGGAGGACCCAGAATAACACATACCGTTATAATTATATCTCCTCGCATTAAGATGCTCAAATGTGTTTACTAAAATTGTATTGTAGTGGGAATAAAGAGCACAGTAATTAACTTGAGAGTGTTTATGATTCACTCATAACATGTTTCATTCTTCAGTACATCTATACTAACTTTTATTCAAAGTACAGCATTGTCTATCTCCAAGAGCAAATTCTTGCCTGCTTCTTCATTGAGAGCGGCAAAGCTGGAAGTTGTTGCTTCTCTTGACATGTGGCCAGCCCTGATTCAGAGTTCTAAAAGCTCTCCTTTAGTGTATTTGTGAAATTAACCTGGGCCTACATTTTTTTTTGTTTGGGCCATAGGTGTGTGGTGGGAGCCAGTAATATTCCAGTCACAGAGGATGTCTTGGAAAATATCACTGCTGCCCCAGAGATATACAGGCTGAAGCTGTCTTTCTCCAGTAAGGGACAAGGTTGGGGGAGGGTAGATCTTTTGTCATTTCTAAACCTTCTCCCTCCTCCAGGTGAGACATAAAGTTTGGTTCTGTTCTCAAGACTTCAGCTGTGGGAGTCAGTGGAACTGAGTTAGCCTGAGACTGAGTGCATGGATGTTCTTTCTCTGGGTCTGAAATATTGCGTAGGTCTATAATAGACTCAATTTCCTTTCACTGCACCTACTCCAGTCTTCATTCTATTAAAAGGCCCTTCTTTTTCCAGTACAGAGATCCCCTAGGCTTTATGCCAAAGACCACTCTGACACTAAAGACATGAGTCAGCTGTTCGCCATTTTATAATTTATCTGAGTTTCCTATGAGGACCTGAGATTTTAGTCTGCTCTGGGTATTGAGAGCAACCAGTAAACAAGCTCATAGTGCCAGTTTTCTTGTGAATAAATGCCAAAATCCTTATGGCTTATTATTGCTTCCTTTGTAACAATTTGGCTTCAAGATTACACAGACAGAAAGAAAAAAGTGAGAAACTCCATTTAAAAAAAAGCTGGAGTTGTCTTCCCCGCCTGTGTTTTCCTTGGCATAGGTGAAGGAAGAGTTTGTGACGTATTTTCTCAGAGTCTCAGCTCCCATTTGAAGTACAGACACCTCACAAACAGGATGAGGCACAGGAATAGCCTGCTGCATCTACTGGGGCCTTGGACTGCATGCTCTGCTCAGGAAGGGGAGGGGTATTCTCTGTCTGTGGGACCTCTTCTGGACACCTTGATAAATTGTTTTTAAATTTTATGTTCGATCACTTTGCCTTCCCCTACCCCTGTCCAACCTTGGGTCACTATCTCAGACTTCAAATTATATTTAAAAATTCTGGCAGTTTTTGAAAATAAATTTAATGTCAAAACTTATGTAGTTCATGGAAACAAATGTTGAGGACTTACATATAAATAGTTCTTGAACAATTATATATAATTGAGTTCCTACATAGTTCAGATGAACAGAAGTAACTTTTTAATGGCCCTCAAGTGCACATATTTGTATTAACATAAACCTTGGTTCCTCTCATCAGTGGTCAATACATGGCTTTTTGTTTGCTTGTTTTAAAAAGCTGGAGTTGCCTCTCCCACCTCTACTTACCTTTAATTTGTTGTATTTATTTCTAATGTGATGAGAACCTGTGAAACAAACCACCCAATCTCAGACTAGAACAATGGCAATAATTTAAACTACCCAAGCTTTTCTATCAAAGAAATGCTTTTTTTATGCAGCATTCAGACACAGAAGAATCCAAATGTGTAAGTAGCATTTCTGTAGCTTTCTTGATTTAGATGTGGATTTGTTTTTTTTGTGTTTAGAATATCTCTAGAAAGTTGAAGATCACCCTCTACCCCTTCTCTATCATACTTAGAAGATTGACTTTAATGATGTGAGTCAAAAAAAACAAGTCCTTTTCAAAATAGAAGCCAGGTAGGGGTCCAAAATTTTTGCAAGGAGTAGAGAACATATGAAGGAATCAGTCTTGAAAGAATGGATAGGGTATGTTGCTTTCATCAGCAAAAATAGCCAACATCTAAGGCCATATGTAGTTATTTACTGGCCTATTAGGTACCTATATTAGGTGAAGTTATGGCCTTGGGTGGGGCCATTGGTTTAAGCACTAAGTATATCAGAGAATGATCCTATGAATAAGAGATAGGAAAAGTTTCTGATAAATACTCCTGTTGAAGATTGGTTGAAAGACCAATACTGATCAGATGGCTCCAGTTGACCTTTGGAGTTAGACAATAGGGGAAAGTAAACTACTGTAATGGCATATTTCAGCTTCCTTTTATGAAGATGGAGTCACGGTGTGGTGGGAGACATAAAAGAGTTTGCGTTTTTTGTTTGTTTGTTTGTTTTTTTGATAATATGAACAATCTGGGAACCTCTCCCATTTGTGAGGGTAAATCTATATTTCAGAGCCTAATGATAACATGGAACACAGAGGAGATGCTAAGTCAGGTAAGAAAAGGCCTTTAAACATATATTTACTTTCAGCTAGAAATGTTAATGAGGATGGCAAAGGAATAGCTACCAGGAAAGTAGGGATAGGACACGGGATACATGGTGGCCTGAAGATTTCTATTAGATAGCTTAGTGTTTCTCCCAAGTACAGGGAAAATAATAGAGAAAACAGATTACAGTGCTCAGGGAAAGTGGCAAAGAGCATACCAAGGAGACTGACAGGTGGATAGAAATCTTCTGATACCAGCTGGTCTCAAAGAAGACAAAAACTTGTTAAAGCTATCAAATGGATAGGAGTGCAGGAAAGCTTACAGCCCCATATGGTCCTTCATGAACTTTTTCCCAGAAGAGGGGCAAATATCACAGGCCTTCTTGGGAAAGAACATTCATTGGCAGTCTTCATCCAACACCCTGCTGGGCATTCCTTCATTCAACAAAAACTGAAAACCTGCTAGACAGTAAGCTTAATCACCAGATATGGTGAAGGCGGCAGCAGGCGTTTTGTGGAACACCTGCAGAAACAGGAGAAGGTGAAGGGTGTTTGAGTAGTTGGAAGATACCCAGTGTGGCTAGCACTAGAGAGTGGTGGGGAGCTAGGAGGAGCCAGGACACATCCGGTGGATCCAAACCCTGCAAACTACGTTGAGGGGTATGGCTGGATTGTATCTTAGTCAATATGAAGCCACTGAAGGACTTTTATTTGAGTTTATTAAAAACTTTTTCAAAGTAATACATGCACAAGATAAAAAATTAAATAGTACAGAAGGACTTAAAATGAAAAACACAGTTTCCCACTCCACCCTTTTTAACCCTAGTTTCATTTCCTAGAGGCAATGCTTTTAACAATATCTATTTTTAAATCTTCTGGTAACTAACTTCCTAACTTTAAATAATGTGTTTGGACAATAATTTCTTGACATTAACTTTAGACAATCTTTAATAATTCCCCATTACAAAAGATAAGGATTTAACTTACACTATCCCCACCTTTCCTTTGCTCATCATTTTCCAAATATTGGTTTAATTTATAGCTTTGAACAATACACTAACTCCCTAGTTCTTGTTCCATTAACAGAAGACCTTATTTTCTCATCCTCACTTTGAATATATAAGTAGCTCTCCTCTTCCTTCCACCTCCCATCCCCCAACTAATTCTCAACCTCATCCTGCTTTCTTTTTCCTTAACTTGTCAGCATTAGTTACTTTCACCTTCAGTTATGAATAAAAAATTAAGCCTTTCATGCCTTGTGGATAGGCTGATCAGAACACTGAATACCAATAAATGGCATCTACATTATTTTGGCTATGTACATACTCTTAACTGACAGCCAAGTAGAAGCGAGGATATTTTCTTCCCTACACACCCAATGTCATGATGCCTGTATCACTAGAAAGGAAATGTACCTACCGCCAAAGTCAGTCTCTTCTCACACTCCACAAGTAACTCAAAATCACGCCCTATTTTATTTTGCTTCAAAATTGGACCTGAATTTCTTGACATATTTTAAATTTGTTTTTCTTTTCTTTGTTGTTGTAGACTGAAGTCTTCCACATTCTCGAACATTTCAGTTTCTCAGTGAAACTATATCACAGAACGCACATCCTCCCAGAGGGCTCAAGCTTGTGTGCTGTCATCTGGAATGGGTCTGCTGGATAATCGTCACTCTAGAGGGAGACATGCTGGGTGAGGTCTGCTGTTATCTGGATCCCACCTCTTCTTCTTTCCTGATTTTCACCTTCATTTTGCTGGAGAACTTCCTCAAGGTACTTCCTCAGTAAGGGTGCAAGGGAAGCAGACTTTCTGAAGACGTGCATGTCAGAAAATGCCTTTATTTTGATGTTATTCTTGACTGTTTGTCTTTCTATGGAATTCTGGGCACAAACATTTTTCACAAGCTCTGTGAAGACATTGCTCCATTGACTTGTAGCATTCAGTGTTGCTGATGAAAAATCTGCTGCTCGTCTATTTCTCATCTCTTTCTAGTTGAACTAATTGTGATGATTGAGTTTTCTTTTTCCCCCTGTGTACTTTCAATATCTTACCTCTACCCTTAATATTCCAAAATTTACAAGATTGTGTCAAGATGTAGGTTGTATAGGCCCCTCAATCTGGAGACTTATTTCTTTCTGTTCTTCACCTATGTTTTCTGTTCTCTCTTTCAGGAACTCCTAACAGTTAGATATTGATTGTCTACATCTCTTTCTTTTTTTAATATTTTCTGTCTATTTCTTTTTGTTCTATATCTGGGGAGATTCCCTCAATTTTATTTTCTAGCCTATCTGCTGAATATTTTTGGCAGTCTTTTTTTTAATTTCAAAGGGCTTGTATTCTTATTTTTCCCTTTCTTCATGGTATCCTGTATTCATCCTACAAATACACCTCACATCTCTCTGAAGATATAGTTAGAATTTTAAGTTCTTTTTTCCCACATTGACTTTATGTCCTCCAGAGGTTGCCATATTTTTCAATCCCCCTAATTCTTCCTCTAATTCTACCTGGTGACTTTTCTTATGCTTCTCCTCTGCTGTTCCCTCTCTGCCTCCATGTCTGGGAATTCCTTGCTGACCATTCACATGTAAGAATCAAAGTAACTACTGACTTTTACAGGAGTGGGTGTGGGTTTCCTCAGCTGTTGTATGGATAAGTTTCTGTTACTATTTCTCCAGTAAGCCTCTTCACTCCTGGAAGTATTAAGCACTCAAGTAGGGGGCTCCAACTGTCAGTAAAGAACTAGCTGATAGGCTAGGGGCCGGTTATTTCCAAAAAAAGAGGAATTTTATTCTGGAGCACTAACTCTGACCTCCTCTCAGGCAGTTTATTCAACTCCTTTATACCAACCATGACAACAACAACAAATTTTTAACTGGTACCAATAGTAGGCTGACTGTATTCTATGCACAAGGGTGGGAGTAGATAGGATGGGGTTCAATTTTACAACTGGTATAATTCTTGAGTAGATAGACTTTTCAAATGCCCAAGTCTCTTTGGGGTTATGTTGTTCAGATCAGCTTATATTCTGTATGAAAGATATCTTCATTCTTTCATTCATTAACATGCTTCCTCCACTTTCTCTCTTCCAGAAATGTGTTGAGGTCTTCTCCACTTATAATCAAATCCCTTCCGTGTTCTTTGCCAAGACGTGTCTGTTTCCTCTTGTATTTCTTGTCTTCAATTCAGTGGGGCCTGAGGAGGGAGGGGAGGCAAACTTATATGTTCAGTCCATCATCATAAATTGGAAGTCTCACTGGAGGCTTTTATACAGGGGAGTAACATAGCTAACTTCATATTTTTAAAAGATCCCCAGGCTGTACTGCTAAAAATGTGTCAAAGAGGGATGGATACAAATATCATTCTAAAAGATTGAGGATCTAATCTTCTCTCTGAGAACATGAAGTGTCTGGGATTTTGGAGAGTCAGGCACTTTATTAAAATAGCCCATTGTTCAAAATTCAATAAACTTTCATGGTAGCCTAGGGAGAATGACTGAAACTTGAATAACCCAGAGCCTAAAAGACTTGGCCAATGCTAAGGGGCTCACCCCAGAACTGTCTATTGGGAAGCACTTCAGGAATCTACCTTTAATTCTCCCTTAGAACTGGCATTTGGGATAAACAAAGGGACTTTTTGTTCTGATAAAATTAGATGAGGGGTAAGTACAAGGAACCAAAGCTCTCAGTAAGTAGGGACATAAAGGTTCTTTTGTTTGCTGGTTGGTTTCTTTACTTATTCATTTATTTGAGCATTCAAAACACCATAGTTAGGAACACCCATTCTGTAGTCAGAATGCCTGGGTTCAAATCCCAGATCCACCACTTATTAGTAATATAGCCTTAGATAATTTACTTAACTCCATAAAATTCAGTTCTCTCATTCCTCAAGTAAGAATGATAATAGTTTCCATCTCGTAAGATTATTGTGAAGATTGTATAAAACAATCTATATAAAGGAACCAGAACAATACCTGGCACATGGCTGAACACCCTTTAATTTATAACAATTGTTTTAAATGTTGAATGAATATTCAACATCTATGTTCCAAGCACCTAGACAATGGATACTCATGAAGTAAGAGGAAATAATTCTAGCACTGAAAAATGACATGGTAAAGAAATACAAAGGAAAACATTGGATAGGTCAAATCTTATTGTTTACATATCCACCCAATTACCAATTAAGCGAATAAAATGGTATCTTAAAATAACTAAATAAAAAGAAGTGAGCTAAAGGAAAACTCACTGGATCTACACAACATCAATCCTAGAGATGCAACTCTAGTTGAAACTATAAAGAAATGGGAGGTTCTGAATAAAATTAGAAGAGAGCTTGAGAAAATCTTTGTATGTTGGGTAATTAAATCAAGTTTGGGCCAGCTCCATCCAGTTCTCTTGTTCCAAAGTAAAGTTTTCTACATGTGTGTGGACTTTGTCTGCCAAACTGTTAAGTAACTCTTGATGGTGATCGTGTCATGAACCCATGACACGGAAACATAAACACCATCATGAAGCTGGATGCCTACTGTTTGCTAAGGATAAACACCATCATGAAATTTTTCTGTTTTTTTTCAAGACTTCCACTCTTGATTTAAGCAAAGAAGGAATTTGACTTAAAAGAAAGAATTGGGTAAAAAGACCAAACCCTGAGTAGCTTCTGAAAACCACATTGTGAATTTAGAGAACTTTCTTTAGATTCATAAAGCAATGTATCAGAATCCTTCCAGAGGTTGGTGTATAAAGTATAGGATGGGTTGGGATTAATTATGACTAAATCTGTAAATACCATCTAAAAGTGAAGTTGAGCTCTAAAATTATATTAAGTTAATTAAATAATAACAATGCTAGATGACATTTTCTCAATACCCACTAACTGCCAGGTACTGTCCTAATCACTTTTAGAGGTACTGTAAAATTTAATCCTCACAATAATCCTATGAAATATATCCCATTTGAGAGATGAGGAAAACTGAGTCACAGAGAAGGTAGGAAACTTGCCAGGGTCATTCAACTAATAGGTGAGAGAACCAGGATTTGGACACAGGGAGTCTACTAGTAGACATGATGATCTTAACCTCTAAGCTATGGGAAGAGAATGGGAAATACTAATCTTATTATTCTGTGGACCAGCATAAAATAAAACAATCCCTTGTACATGCACTGTGTCATTCTCAAACATCTTCAGAATTATCAGTCTGAATTTTCATGACAACTCTGTGAGGCAGCGATTTTTAGCTCCATTTCACACAGAAGGAAGTGGGGGTGTAGAGATAAAATGACTTTCCCAAGAGCTAACCCTAGTTGTGGGCTCTTTCCACTATACCAGACTGCTTTTTAAGTGCTTCGAAAACTACTCAAAGCACAAAATATATGAGTCATCAGGGAACTGTCTGACTATCATGATAAATTTATGTTCCAATTGAGTTCCGTGGTTAGGTTTTTGGAACAACTCATGAAAAATAAAAGCCCAGAGAGAGTCCTCACTATGACAAGATGAGAACCACCTCTCTGGATGATGGCCCCTGTGTAGAAACAGGTGCCAAAGTTCAGAACTAGGCCAATACAGGGTCAGGAGGGAATCTGACAGCTGAGAGCAGAGGAACAAGACTCCTAAACAGAAGGCCTTGTTCCTGAGAAGTTCTGATTCCCCTTGTTGCTCTGTTCTCAACCCACTTCCCAGAGACAGGAGTAGGTAATGAGATATAGGGGCAATGAGCTAAGAGGACAAGGCCAAGACCCTAGGAGGCAGAGGCAGAGGACTGAACCCCCATCTCTGCCTGCCTTCCCAAACCTCTCTACCTGCCACCTCGATGGGCACTCCTTACATCTGTGTGAGGAGGTACAATTTCATAATATTTTCCTTCCATTCGGGCAGATAAGCCAGGCTGGTAGCCACTTCCTTCTGGATAGGCCAGGCCCAGGCCTCGAAGAATGGAGCCAGATTCTTCTGCACTTGGTGGGAGAACATCTTGACCCACAGATTCATTTTGTCGACATTGTCTGTGGGCAAGTTGGTCTGGTTCCTATACTCGGTGAAGAGACGGATGAATGGCTCCCAACCAAAGGCCTCCTGTAGCTGGAAACAGAAAGAAGAAACAGAGTGAAACATCTAATCCAAATCCACAAAAAAGAGGGCCCAACAAACACCATAATGAGTGAATTTAACATTAGCTTCCTGTCTATCCCTACATATCTCCTCCATTTTGCTTGCTGGCCTCAGGCCCTATTTTCCACATTCTAGTCTTAAGAAGGGCCTGGGAGTGAGCACAGTGCTTGGCACAAAGTAGACACTCAATCAGTGAGAGTCTAATTACTATCAATATTTACTGTTGATTAGTAATAATTAATATCAAAATTAACTACTGGTATCATCATTCATATATCTCACTAGTCATGAAAGTAGTGATGGGATATTACACATGGATTTAAAACTGGCTGAGGTGGAAAAATCCTCCTATCTTTCATGGTTGTGAAGTTAAACCCCAACAATTGGGAAACTCCCACTTCTATCTTTGCATAATGAAATCTTCATTAATCATAGGTCCGTGTCTATTTATAAAGCTATTAAAATGGCCTTTGGGCAAAAGGTGAATCAAGTAGAAGTAGAAGACTATAGATAGCCTAAGTAACTAGAATTAAGAGTGAGTTACAATTTTAGAAAAAGGTAACCATCCTGAGGCCATTGGAAATAGCATATGTTAGCCAGGGTTACAGGGTTTTGTAGTTAGGAGGCACTTGAGCAGTTTCCTAGACTAACCTCAACTGGATTTCATTGAGGAGAAGCTTAGTCCTTGGGACAAAGCAGCCCTGACCACAAGCTTAAAGTAGAGCCTCCCCGGCTGTTTCACGTCACTCTATGGCAGTGGGAATCAACAGAGCGGAACTCGAGCAGGTGGAAGAACCAGAATAGAGCATGCCTGGCCCGAGACTGAATTCCAGAATCTGAGGGGATGAAACTGTCCACAGTGAGCTAGGAACTGATCCAGCCATGGAGGGAAGGGAACTGGGGCATCGAATGATAGTTCAAAGGCAAAGGCAACCTCCATGTCCAGGCCAGTGAGGAATCTTGGATTGCCTACATAGGTTGGAATTGGAGGCACAAACAAGTCCTAATGAGAAGACGGTACAATCACCTAAGGAAAAAAACTGTGTCATATCCCATGGATTGTGTGTGTGAGGCAGGGTTTTTTGGTTTTAGGTAGCTATTAAGTAGGAGAATTTGGCTTTAATCTCAGGTATGTCTGGCTCTAAAGTCAGAGATAGCAATTCTAGTGCTGTATTTGCTTCTACCATTTTAAATCTTTCTCAGAGCTTTCTAGCTACTCTTGTGTATCACTATGGGGTGGAGGGTGAGGCTGGGGCTATTAAGTCTACTTTAGGGATTTTGCCAGGGTCTCCCATGGCCTATTGTGGGGACATCTGCAGTGAGAGGTCTCCTGGGTCACTAGATTATCATCTAACAATGCTTCCCTGGTGGTTCCCACAGTCGGGGGCTCCCATCATCCCCCGGTCTTGCCCAGTACCTGCAAATATGTTTCCAGCGCAGTCCAAGCATTCCAGTTTTTCACATTGGGACCCTTGCCCAGGTAGATTCTGACTCTCTTCTCCCGAACTGGGGGCCACAGAGCAATATTGGCACGGCCTCGAGGAATGCCCAAGACTGTCTCATGCACATAAACACACCACAGGTTGCAGGTGGCCTCGGTGGTGTGGGGTGGGAACTCCCACTCCTGCCGCTGCTGGTTGCGGCCCAGCTCGTGGACAGGGCCCCAAAGCCCCTTGGTTCTGATGAGCTTCTCATTGATGAGCTCCTGCACTGACTCCAGATGGCACATGATGGGGTATCCTGCATGCATCCAGCCTGGGAAATGCAGAAGAGAAAAGGAGAGGGTTAAGGTCCTCCCACCCATCTCAAGAAATTCTTTGTATCGTTTCTCTTCCAAAAGACCCAAGAGCCCCAGGTGACTTCTAGCACTCCACAGTGATCAGATGTGCAAGCCAAACCCAGCCTGTCCTAGGCTTTCCTACATATCCTTTCATTCTGTAATGTAATGATGCCTTTATCCTTACTCTGACCTGGATAGTATGGCTGTGGGAGGGGATGCAGGCTTCAAACAGCCATTCATGTTCCCATTTAATTTTTTTATTTTTATGAAGATGCCTTATCTATGTAAACCTCTGTACTTTTTCTCAAAATTCAGAACTCTTTGCGGGCAGTTCCCCCTCTCATTATTTAGACATGGGGCTGTCCACATGGACACTACTTTACAGTGATCATCTATGTAAGCCAAAAAAACGAGCATCTAGAGAAATTTCCATTTCTTTAGTGTCTATATACCACCTCATTTTTTAGGCTCCTTGGCCCACAGGCAAACATCTCCTTATTCAGTGTATTCTCAAAGTTGTTACATTCCCTCTCCCAACAACTCTGCCATTTTTACCCACTCTTTACCATTCCCACTAGACATCTATGAAAGTCTAGCAATGATTTTCTGTACCAATCCCTCTGTTTGATGACATCTCTTGACATGCTGACTTAAACTGTTATTTATTTCTTATATATATATTTTTCCATTTCATTTCAATAGGAAGGACTGCATCTTATATGTCTTGCTAACAAAACATTTGTACCCTCCTGGCTGCCCACTGCATGGCTGCTGAAGGAAAGAAAGGCACAGGGAGGGAGCATGCACAGGAGGTTGGCCCAGGCACGCACCAACTGAGATCTGCACATCGGCGACAATCCTCTGTGGCAGGCGCAAAGGGAAGGGCTCGGCTCCCAGCCGTGCCACAGCCTGCATCACCTCGTCCCAGAGGCGGAGCAGTGGCTCTGGGTTCTCCAGAGTACGAAGGTTGGCAGTTGGTACCGTCAGGATGATGTTGTCCGTGGCCAGCTCTCCCCAGGGACCTGGATTCTCCTGGATACGCCTCTTCCACTCCTCCTGGGATGTCTCCCCTAGGAAGAGAGGCCGAAGAGGCTTGAGACACACTTCAGCTTGGATCCCAGGAATAGAATGCCAGGATCACGAACAACAATATCGCTTCTCCCTATCCTTCTTCTACAAAGTCCCCATGGTGTGGTTGGTCTTTATCTCCTCGGCCCCGAAGCTGAATCTAAGGAAGCTACAGTCCTTGCCTCCAACCCTCCGTGTCTCTCTCCTACTGCACCAAAGAGCCCCGCTCCTGTCCTCCTCCTCAGCTCCTTCCCTTTCCACTCACCCAGCTTGTAGTATGGGGCATGCACAGCCCCCTTCACGGTGATGGGCACAGAACCTAGTTTGCTGCTCTGAGGCACGATGATGTAGAGAAGGCCACCCCAGAGGCAGGTGATGGACTTTGTGGGTTTGTCCAAGCAGCACCGGTTAATCACCAGCGGACCTCGGAACAGCTTGCTGGCCCTGGTCAGGTCATCTGTGTGGCAGCCAATCTGTATCTGCAGCAGAGAGATCCCCCCACAGAGTCATCATGGGGCATATGTGGGTGGACGAAGTGACCCCAGGAGGTGGGGATGTGGAAGGGTTGTTAGGCCATGACCCCATGCAAGCCTGGCCTTCCCACTATTGATGAGCTGTGTGTGATAAACCTATGAAGTTGTAGCATTTCTCGAGGTCATATAGACTAAATTATGTGTAAACGTTCTCCTAAGCGATTCAAAGAGCCCCACAAGGGGTCATGTTGAGACAATAATGCGAAGAGTACCAGGTGTGACCCATAAGGCTGATTCTGAGGAGAACTGACTCCCGCAAATGGTCCCTTGGTGTCTCCATAACCGTGATGGTGATTTTGCATTAGGAATGGGGCAGATGGTCCCCTGCCTTTTTCTGATTAAAGAGGACCCATGGGAGGCAGCATGCTGGCTGGCTGAGAATTCAATTCCTCCCCGTCCTCCAAAGCCCCCCTTCCTGGGCAGGTGGAAAGACCCTTGCACTTGGTAGAGTCCTTAGACTATTTTCCCAGGGTTTATGCTAAGCAAGTTCCAGGACAGATACAGGCACTGAATAGACCCTAACTATCCCTATGGTCCTCAAGGGGGACAGGGCAGGAAGACAAATTAATTCTGTGAATAGGGTGAGCGTATGTGAAAGTAACCTAGCAAAAAGTGGATGAGCAATTGAGGAACAGTTTTTTGTATCAGGGGACAGAAGCTGGAGTCAGGAAGACCGTGTGCTACAATGGGAAACATATACGGAGACAAATTTACTGAAGATTTACTGAATCCCTACTAGGGGTGTGTAGGATATCTTCCACTTGGCATGTCTCTTACTCTGCACTCTATGATGTAAGTCAAAAGCACAAAACTTAAGGGCCAGAAGTTGGTTAGGTTGGGGCCCTAGGCTACGAAAATCAGTTCTATATATTTTAATCGATTTCTTAGCTTTTCTGAGTTGCCTCATCCTTAAAATAGGGGTAAAAGTATCTGCTCTGCACTGCCAGACAGGGCTTTATGAGGATCAGAATAAGACACTGACTGTGCAAGCAAGAACATCTGGGTTCCATGTTAGCTGGTGAAACGGGGCATGGCCTTACCTTCAGGTCAGCAGAGGCAGCAGCTTCGGGCAGTGAGACTTCTATAATCTGCCTTGCAGGTATGTACAGCCCAGTGCTCATCCAGCAGTACCTGGTTCCTGACAAAAGCACAGGAAAGTCCGACTTTACCCCTCCTCCATGACTCCACCCCCCAGTATTTCCACAGATCCTCCGTGAGCTCTGCACATCTCTTCCCTTCCATACTGCCTGACTCGACTCTTCCAAACAGTACCTGAAATCCCAACCCCTATCTTCTTGAAAGCACTTGGCAAAATATGGAGAATGCCCTTGGTGGGTGATCAGATTCCTGAAATGAACTGCCAAAGTCTCCCTGTCCCCATCTCCCAGGTCCCACAAAGCTGAGCTCCTAACCCCCATTCCTTACCTGGATTGGTGCAGTTGACCTCGACAGTGATAGGAGATTCTGAAGGGCGCAGATAGGGGCTGCTGTACATATCTTCAATTTCCGGCACTAACAGAGAGAGGTCACTTCCAGAGTGGGCCAGACCCGTGGCCAGGGACAGCATAGCACCCCTGCAGCAGTCATTGATGACAGGGTTCTCTCGGGTTGCTACTGGGAGCCGATATCGACTTAGCAGCTTCCTCAGGAGTCGATGCACAGACATATAGGCAGGGGTCTCTTCTGCGGGAATCTGCAGGAAAGCTGCACCATCTGGTCCCAGCTTTGCCAGCCAGCCCTTTTCCACATTCCCTCGCTTCCTGCCCATTATAACCTGGAACTCGGCCAGGGTGGAGCGGAAGTGATAGGTCCTCATTCCTGCTTTGGGAGTACGGAAGGGCCCGGGATTGAGGCTTTGGCTTGTGATGCTGATGCCAAAGGGGTTGAGGAGGAGGTTTCCTGGGAATCGAGCCAAAGGAGACACCCCTGGGTTCTTAAAGGCCCACCACCAGGCTTGGGCACCAACAAATAGCCCGCCACCCTCTGCTACAAATTCCTGCAGCTCTTTGATCCCCACTTCGCTCATGGGTTCAAAGCAATAGACGCTCGCATCACTGGTCAGGGTGGGCTCAATGCTGGTATCTATGCCCCCCACTGAAAGCAGGCTGCTCAGTGTTCTCAGCTCTGTCTGTACCACGATCTTGCCTCTGCGGCCCGCATCCAGCCAGCGGACAGCATTGAGCAGAAAGGGGCCCATTTTACTAACGCTGAATAACACCTTATGGCCAGTCACAACCACCCGGCCCCGGCCATAGCGGGCAGCTGCTATCACACAGCCATGGTAGGAGTCTAACCCCAGAGGAAAGGCTAAAGTCCCATGCACTAGCAGCTGGGATGGGAAACAATCCGAGTTGCTGATATCCAGCTCTGAAATCCCATGCAGGAGCTCCTCTCTGTCTTCAGAAAGGTCATCTTCACAACTGCAAAAGATAAATGTGTTCTCTATTAGAGGAATGGCTTTATATAAAGTTCTTAGAACAGTGCCCAGCACACAGCAAGCACTACGGATGTGTCGGCATTCCTATTGTTGTTATTTTAGCTCTTACAGGGGAGTTGGGAGTTGAAAGTGGGCCGATCTGACCTCACTGGGTGTGGAGATATGCTGGAGGGAAGACAGAGAGACTTGGCATTAATTCTGCTCTGCTCATTCTCAGAGCACAAATTCAAAGGAAGCTGCAAAGGAAGCCCTGCTGTGTTTACCCAATACGGTATCTTAAATATTCTAGATTTGGGTTCATATTTATTTCAGCCCTTTAAATGTTATATGAAAACTGAATGGGAAATCATATTTTTTTCCTTGTAAGGAATCTTGTGTATAAATTTCATGCAGCTAATTTTCTACAAATAAAGTCTATGGAAAGCCAAGTTAGTGTTGCTATTGAAGAATCATTATCGCACAAGGTGGCACAGGGGAGCTGACGGGCCTCAATCTTAGTGAGACGTTCTGGTTACCTGAACCCAAGAGGACTAGACTGTTTACATCTAGAACTCCAACCATCATCGCCTGCCCAACAGGAGTGATGCCTAACTGTGCTAGAAGGTTTTGCTCAGCACCATCTGCTTGCTGTCTATGGGTAACCCACCCCTAGAAGATCTTAAGACACCCATAAACCCACAACAGGAGATGGACCCCTGGATACCTAGTGGGATTGTTGAGGTTAGGATAGAGTGAGAACTCTAGCTTGAGATTCCAGAGCTAGTTCTGCCACTATTGTTAGGTAAACTGCAGCAATCGTATGGTCAGAAGGCAGCTGTAAAGAAACACTGAAAAATGGGGGTCAGGTAGACCTCAAATTTGTAGTATTTGTGCTGTACTCTGTGTGGCTGGCAGAGCTCTAACTGACTGAAGGGAAGACTATAGTCCTCTCTGCAAGTATAACCCTTTCCTGAAGGTAAAGGTATCACCCTACTAGTTGGAGATGACTCCAACTCCTTGAAGCCCTAACCATTAAAATCATTCAACTAGCTCTGATTCCAGGTTTACCAAACAACCTCGTGATTATAATATTGCTTCCCATGATCACCTGCCTAATGAGAGAAAGAAGTCATTGGCTAGGCCAAACAGGAAGTTCTAGTTTTGTGACCATTATTTTTCTTAAGCAACATCTTGAACAATTTATCTTTAATATGGTGATTCTAAAATATAAAAAAGAAATTTATTTTTTTATTTTAGTACCTTAAACATGTATCAAAATTAAATGGAAAATGTGTTTTAATTCTTTTAATAAGAAGTTCTGTTTATAAATTTCATGCAATTAACTTTTTTTTTTTTTTTTTTACAAATGAAGTGAAGAGATGGGTTACTATGTAATAAATGAATACACCAGCATCAGAATTTCTACACTAGACTATTGTGACAAGATGAGAGACAGTGAACCTACAAAGCTGAGACTCAGACACTGCGTCCCTAGAGCTTTATCTAGACGATGACACTACATGAGGTCCTGCTCAGTGTTGAGTCAGAGGGCATCCTCAGAGACATCTGTCTTAGTTCCAACAGCCATGGCTGTACAGGAGGAGCTAAATAATTGTTTCATAAATTGAAAAATATAAATTGGATCTTACTTTTCTTTCTCATCCCCTTCTGAAATAAAGCAAAAATTATTAAAATAAAAATAAACTCACAATAGTACTGGATTTTCAGAAGGGAATAGTCAGCAAACTGGGACAGTAGGGTATTTATGGAAAGAATAAATCAAATGGAATTACATTAATCAGAAATCCAAGAGAAAAATCTATAACTGCATACATGTGAAAGAGAAGATCAAGAAAACAAAAGGAACAGAGGTTATCATTTATCCTGAGAAAATACACTGTAGTAACCAATAATGATTAATCTAGAATTTCAATGCAACTTAAAATTTAAATAAACAAGTCACCAAATATTTGATGAAAACTAACAGCATGAAAGAGAGGTACCACACTAAACCAACTCCCAAAGAAACAGCACCAATAAATGAAGAAGAAAGTTCTAAAAAATTTGTATATCATAATATAATATATGAGAGATATTTCCTCTCAAAAAAATAAATGGGACAAGATGCTATACAAAGTTACTAATTAGAATAAAAATGTAATGGCCAAAAGGATAATTCCCATTTTAATACACAGAAAGAAAAGTTTTGACCCAGCTGAAGACTGTGAATAAGTAAACTGGAAAGTTGTGCAAAGTGATTCTTCCAGACAGCAGGGTTAAAGGTGAAGAAAAGGAACATTATCAGAAAAAAAGTAAAGGGATAATGAAGGACAGATTGGAAGAGCTAACTAATGTCTAGCAAGTAGGAGTTCCAAAAAGAAAGAACAGACAGAAAAAAAGAACCACATACAAAATAAGATGAACATTTCCTTGGGTTGAAAACAGATTCGAATTTTCAGAACAAATAAAAACAGATTTGATGTATTCAGAATGAATGCAAAGCAGGATGAATGAAATAAAGTGTAGTGTCTACTCAGCTATTGGTAAGTTTACGAGCTTCCGACATAGAGGAAAAAATCTTAAAGGCAACAAGAGAGAAAATAAAAATTATCTGCCCCAATGTAAGTAATTTAGCTGCATAAGACTTTACTCAGCCCTTGAGAATGGGCTTATACAATTTGTCACATGAGAAATTTTCCAAAAAAGTGACTTGAGGTTATGCTGTAGGCCTGGAAAAACAAAAATGAATACAATAGAGAACGAAATTGGCTACAAAAAGTGGTAGTGGTTGCTGTAGATTGGATGCCTCCCCTAATCTCACTGAGGCTTAATTCCCACCGTAACTTCTGAGGGTGGGAAATCCTATTATAGTAATTGGAGGGTGGGGCTGTGAAGAAGGGATTAATTGTAGGACCAAGCATTAGTGAATGGATTAATAATGGTGGCCATGGGCATGGTTCTGAGGGCTTTAAAACGAGAGTGAATGAGGTTAGTCTCTGTGCTCTGCCATTTTTGCAATGTGATACACTTGTTACTGAAGTTACCACCAAAGAAAGCATTCATCAGATAGACACTTAGGTTGTTTCCATATCTTGGCTCTTGTGAATAATGCTGCAATAAACATGAGAGTGCAGATAATCTCTATGAGATACTGATTTCATTTTCTCTGGGTATATACCCAACAGAGGGATTGCTGGGTCATATGGTATGGTAACTTTGTCAAAAAACAGTTAACCATAAATTTGTGGGTCTATTTCTGAACAATCTAGTCTGTTTCATTGATCTGTATGTCTGTCTTTAATGCCAGTATCTTAGTGTTTTGATCACATCAGCTTTATAGAAAGTCTTGAAATAAGGTAGTATAAGTCCTCCATCTTTGTTCTTCTTTTTTAAGTAGGTTTGGTTGTGTTGGTTCCTTTTTATTTATATATTAATTTTAGGATCAATTTGAACTTTGGTTGGAACTTCATTAAATCTATATGGGTCATTCTGGGGAATATTGACATCTTAAAAATATAGAGTGTTCTGATCAATTGACATGGTATATTTCTCCATGAATTTCAGTTTTACTTAATATCTCTCAGTGATGTTTTGTAGTTTTTAGCATATGGGTCTTGTGACATATTTTGTTAAATTTAACACTTAGTATTTAATAATTTTGGATTCTGTTTTAAATCATGCTGTATTTTTAATTCAATTATCTATTGTTGGTTGCCAGTATGTAAAAATGTAATTAATTTTTATATATTGATTTTTGTATCCTGCAACCTTTGTAAAGTCAATTATTATAGTAGCTTTTCTGTAGATTTTAAAGAATTTATTACATAGTTGATTGTTTTTTTCTGCAAATACTTCTAGAGATAAAATAATTCCACTCCAGGAAATACCCTGCTAACCTTATGTTCAAATGGATCTTGTCATTTAAATATCTTCTTAATGTCTAAAATACTTTCTTTTTTGCTATCTTTGTAATTTGTTTTCTAACAGCAAGATTCAAACCTTTCCTGTCTCTTTGGCTCACTGTTCTAGAAAATAAATAGTGTGAAATAACAAACAAACAAAACCAAACACACAGATACACCCATAGGTTTATTTAATTTCCAATCTCTGTGCCTTTTTTCCCTTACCTTATTGCTCTGGCTAAGATTGTTAGTATGATGCTGAGTAGGGGTGAGAGCATATATTCTTCCTTGCCTTATTTTCAATCTTAGGGGAAAAACATTCAGTATTTCACCATTAAAAACATTTTTAGAGAGCTCAGGGGAAGAGGAGGAGGGACCAACGGAGCACATGAAGGTGGGAGAAGCAATGATGAGAGAAAGAAAAAACAGCTCCAACCATTTTGAATCCCGGCCATGTCCAGGCTGAAGCTGCTGAGTGCATGGAGCAGTAGCTGGCAAAAGCCACAGCTGTGCCCTTTGGATGAAGTTGCTAGGAGGCGGCAGGGGAGAAGAGGGCCATGGTGGCCCCCAAACCAGCAATACCACTAATAGGGTTCCCATGGGCCCACATAGGACCGAGGAGCCACAACAACTGAAAAAAAGGAGCCACTCAGTGGCTGGTAAGTCATCGCAAGGGATGACAGCATGGCCTGTCCCATGGGAAGTGTTGGAGCATGGGTGGTGGTGGTGGGGGGGGGAGATGGGCCCAATGGGGGAACACTGGGACACAGCAAGGACAGCTGATCTGCATCCCAATCAGTGTAGCACCACTCAGAGGAGACTGGTCAGGAATTTAGGAGTACATGGGATGCAGTTTGATGAAAAGACTCAGGCCCAGACCAGTGTTTCTACACAACCCAGGTGCACTGGATTTCACTAGAACCAGAAGTATCTATAAAGTCAACCATTAAAACCTGAGCTGCACAAAAACCCTTCCTTAGGGAATCAGTAGCAAAGCAGCAATTTAGCTCAACCACAGAGCTCAAGTACTTGTCCCCACAGGAAGTTCTGCCATTTTAGAAGTAAAGCAAAGGACAACAAATTAGTTCCAGTGTAGGGTGGTGGGAATAATCCAACACAGAACTGAAAGAAAAAACAAAATACCGGGGGGGGGGGGGGGGGGAACAGAGACAAATTTTGTTATTAACTAGTAAAGGTCTCATTTCACCAAACAATACCTATAACACCTAAAAGGACCAGAAGTCCCTTCAGTTACCAAGCCAGAAAAAGGGGAGGGCTGGGGTCCTCAGCCATGCCCCATGGAACCCACAACCAGAATGGAGGGTGGGGGCTGAGGGCCTTGGCCACACCCCCCTGACAAGCACAACTATCCCAGTGACTACCACTGAGCTGCTGTAGGAAGTGCCCCAGGCTCTCCTGAGCCATGGTGGTGGGGGGTCTCGGGCCTTGGTCAAGCCCCCCCACACACCAGCAGCCAGCCCAGTGATGACCACCAAACCACCACAGGAAGTGCCCTGGGCTCTCCTGAGCCAGGGTGGTGGGGGGCCTTGGGGCTCAGCCAAGCTCCTCCACCCCACACCTGCAGCCAGCCCAGTGCTGACCATTAAATCACTATGGGAAGTGCCTGGGGCTCTCCTGAGCTGGGGTGGTGGGGGGCTGAGGGCATTGGTCATGCCCCCCAAACATGAGCAACCAGCACAGTGATGACCACCAAGCTGCAGCAAGAAGGGCCCCAGGTTCCTGAGCTGGGGTGGTGGGAGGCGAGGGCTTTTTTGCACCTAGCCCAGCAATGACCAAGCCACCACTGGAAGCCCCCCAGTCTCCCCTGTGGGAATGTGGGGGCTGCCACAGGCCTCAATCCCACCCCTCTCCTTCCTCCTTCTTCTATCCCATTTCTTTCCCCTTTCCCCCTCCCTCCCAACTGCTCTGCAACAACATCACAGAAAGTAAAAAAGACAATATTAATAAAATAAAATTAAAAAAAAAAAAAGAACATATAGCAGGCATGATAATGTAGTAAAAAAAAAAAAAAAAAGAATGTTTTTACCTATAAGTTTTTCTTTCATAGATGCCTCCTATGAAGTTAGAGAAGTTCCTTTTTATTTCCAGTTTGCTAAAATTTTATCATTATTCTGTATTGAACTTTGTCAAAAAATCTTTTGTGCATTATTGAATTATAAACTTTTTCTCATTCATTTTGTTAATATGGTGAATTCATTTGATTTTTCCATAAGGATATTTAATTGTTCCATGTTAAACCAGCCACACATGTCTAGTATAGCCCAACATGGTCGTGAAGTATTATTCTTTTTATGTATTGCTGTATTCTATTTACTAATATTTTATTCAGAACTTTTGCATCTATGTTCATGGGGGATATTGTTCTGTAGTTTTCTTATAATTTCTTTCTCTAGTTTTAATATCAGAAAACTGCTGGTTTAATAAATTGAGTTGGAAAATTTTCCCTCCTCTTCTATTTTCTGGAAGAGAATACGTAGGGTTGGTATTGTTGGTAAAATTTGTCTCACAAATTTTCACATGTGCTTTCACTTTTACTTACTTCAAAATATTTTCCAATTTCCTTTGTAATTTCTTTTTTGACTGATGGAGTATTTAGAAGTATATTTTCAAATTTACAAATATTTAGGGATTTTCCAGATAGGTTTATGTTGTTGATTTCTAATTTAATTTCACTGTGACTGAAAAACACACTGTATGATCTCAATGCTTTTAATCTTGCTGAGACTTATTTTATAGCACCAGATATGGTCTATCTTCATGAATGTTACATGACTCAAAAAGAATGTGTATTCTGCTGCTGTAACCATGCTAATAGATAACACATTCGGAAAAATAAAATTAAATCTACAGTTATGGTGAAAAAGCCCACGGGGAACAAAAATAGGAGCAAATAAAAAGGACAATCCAAGCAACTTTTGAACACAGTACTCAGAATTTATATGCTCAGTGTGGTGTATTCTGAGAGTGAAAATAACTTAGGTTTATTGTTGGCAGTAGTATGAGTACAGTAATCACGAAGCTATTTTGTGTGCATTAGAGGACTGAGCAAATGAGTAAATACTAAAGTAGCTGGAATCAGGATTCACACTACAAGAGAAGGAAAATACAAATATGAAATGAGTGAGAGAAAATAAGAATCCTCTTGTTTTGGATTAAAATTGAGGATATTAGTATGAACTCATGCTGAAAATGCATATATTTCCTACCTCTGTCTTATGAGAGTCACAGAAATCATGATACTTCTATAGTAATGAGCACACCTTGGATCTCGGTTTCTAAATGCCATTCACCACCAAAAGGAACTAATACTTCTTGAAGAAATGTGTGAATCCAGGTTTTGGATGTCTAGAAATGTGTAACATAAACCCATAACATCTTATTGTGCCAAACATTAAGTACTGAAACACGAATGGACATATCAAAGGACTCAGGGAACAGCTTTGCGGGGCTTTAACTTGCCAAATTTGGGACAATTTGACATTCAAAAATTACTGACTATAAAAAAAAACATAACTATGGTTTGGAAAAAATGGTATGATTAGAAAAACCCGTAAGTATAGACTGATACTAAAACAAACTTATTTAAAAACAAGCATAAATCCAACAACAAATGTGAACTTAGGGAGAGAAAACTTTTTTTCAGTAGAAAGATGCTAACAGATTCTGGGGGAAATCTATAAAGTAAACCTCCACTTAGACTGGGGTAAGCTGGAGGGTGTTAGGTTACTATGGGAGAACAAAAGAGGCATTTATGTCAGAATGGGAGGGTTAGGGGAAGGCTTTCTGGAGGAGGTGATACCTGAGAAGAATTTTGAAGAAAGATTAGGGGCTATTCAAGTGGGAGAAATAACCACTTTTATAAATATTGACTCAGACACTGTTCATGAAGGAAGGCTAAAACCACAGGGTGAAAGGTTGTTGGTAAACAGGATATTTATACTCAAATTGTCACAACCTAGATTAAATTAGTTAGAAAGGGGGAAAGGCACTATTCCAATAGGAAGATCTAGCAAACCAAAATTTAACTAAATGACCGTTTTTAACACCCCCAGTCATAGGACACACTGATGTCATGTGACTCCTGATTTGATACATTGTGATGAACACATCACATGTGTAGTATTCTTGCCCAGAATGTTTAAAGTAAGTGTAATCATGAAAAAACAATTAGAAAAACCCAATCTGAAGGGTATTCCACAAAACATCTGAACTGGATACTTCAAAAATACTAATATCCTGGGGGAAAAAAAAAAAAAAAAACCACTATGAAAATGCTTTTACTGAGAGAGACTAAAGAAATATAATACCGATACTTGATTAGATAATGTATTTTTTAAAAATCTAAACCTAAAAAAAGATACTGTTGCAATAATTGGAGACATTTGAATAGGATATTAGATCATAGTATTATATCAATGTTACTTTTCTGAGTGAGATAATTGTGATTATGTGGGAACATGCCTTTGTTGTTAGGAGAGACATGTTGAAGTATCTAGGTGTGAAGTGTCATGATGTCTGTAGGTTACTCTCAAATAGTTAAGCCAAATAATCTGTTCATACATGTGTTTACATAGTATATTTGAGAAAATTTAGCCATTAGTGAGTCTAGGTGAAGGGTATGGTGATCATTATATTATTCTTGCAATTTCTCTAGAAGTGTGAAAAATTTTAAATACAGAGCTAGGAAAAAGTTAAAGATAACTACAGGAAGAATAAAAAAAACTATGTATAATTTTCAAACTGCAAGAAAGGAAAAAGAAACTCAACTAATCAAGCGAAAGGTAGTAAAGAAAAATTTAAAAAGAAGCAATAAGAATGTACAAAAGAAAATGTCAGATAAGACAATACCAATTAGAACAAACATTGATTTTCTCAATTACATATATGGATGATATTTGCCTCATAAATGATAGAGTCTCTGGGTAAAAAAAAATCAAATTTATGCTAAGAGATACATCTTTTAAAAAAAGACACAGAAATATAGAATAAAAGATTCGAGAAAGAAACAAAGTAGGAGTAGAATTATAATATAAGAAAATAGAGTGCAAGGTAAAAATGTTAAATGTAAGAAAGGATATTTTATATTGATGAAAATGTACAAGACATATAAAAAGTTCACGAGTCTTTATAAACCTATAGCTTTGAAATGTATAAAGTAAAAGCCAAATTTTAATTCTAAAATTACAGAGTAAGAAATAATTGTTTAAAAAATCTCTCTTAGATCAAATATATAAAAATTAAGCAAGTAACAGAAAATATGAATAATCAGTTGGTCTAAAGGATAAGTACAGAGATATGTATATAACAAACAGAGTACTTATGGAATGTTCTCAAAAATAAAACTGTTAATTAGCTCACTCAGTAGAGCACGGTGCTGATAACACCAAGGCCAGGGATTCAGATTCCCGTATTGGCCATCTGTCCTCCCCCGCCACCCAAAAAAAGATACTGTCACTGACATTTTGTTAGATCAGAAAAAAATGCTGATTTAATAAATGTGATAATAGTATTATGGTTATATTTAAAAATTAGTCCTTATCTTTCAGAGATACACTATATTATGGATGAAATGGTGCAATGTCAAAGTTTTGCTTCAAAATAAACTGGAAGGGTGAGAGATTGAGTGGGTTGTGAGTTGACACCAGTTAACTGAGTGATGGCTACATGTGTGTTGTTGTTCTATTTTTACTTTTATACGTGTTGTAAATTATCAAAATAAGACATTTCTAAAAGGAAATTACCAAGTATTTAAAATGAGGAGGTGTATATCAAGCTTATGGGTTATAGTAAAAGAATATTTACTGTATCATGATGTATAAGAGAAAAAATAGGAAGATGACCTTAATGTGTACTAATAGGTAAATGGTTAAATGAATTATGCAACTGTGGAGTGTTATATAGCCATTCAAAAGGGTGAGGCACATCCTTATACGTGTATATGAGAAAATGCTCAGGATATATAAGTGAAAAAGCAAGCTGCGCATCTCTCTCTCTCTTCCTCTGTCTCTCTTTCCACCCCTCCAGCTCTCCCAACCCCAGCCCCAATACATTCACAGGAATGTAGGGAAAATCAGGAAAGACACAGTCCAAACTATTAGCGGTGATCCTCTCTGGGGAGAAGAACAGAATGAGCAGGAGGCCAAGGGTTGGGTGCAGGACCGAGATCTTTCACTTTTTTTTCCCCCAACAAGCATGTATTTTGAAATTGAAGAAAGGAAAACTGTTCATAAAAACGAAAAGAAAGCTGAATTGTGACTTAGCAACCTCTCTTCTAAAGTGGCATATCAAACTTCTAGTCTATTTTGTGAGAGCCAGTTAATACGATTTTAGTACACATGGCTAAGAATACAGGAAGAATCATCAAGTATGAGTTAGGTAAGGACATTCACCTCTGCCATGCTTGGCCGTGATCCTGACATAAAATCTATAATTAGCATTCTCTATATACCTGACATATAACTAGCGATGACCTCCCAGGGTTGTGCGGGTCTTTGTTATAAATAAATTTATTAATGTCTGCTCAGACATTTTTATTTTCCAGACTACTTAGGAAGTCATATTCATGTTTACCTTTAGTCATTTGACAGTTTTCTTGTCTCATCTGAGTCAATTTCAAGTAGATACTCTATTTTCAAACTTCTCAAATCTCCTTAATAGTTTGGAAATCGAAAGACTCTTTGGTGGCTAATATCCCTTCACTATTTTTCAAACTGAAAGGAACATATACAGAATCAGTTTATGTTTGTCGATTCTGGTTTCACAGGGGTGTTTTTAAGCCAAGGTACCTGGAGCATTTGGGCATTTAGAGCATGACCTTTTGTACAACATTCTTTCCTGTGCATCTATCATGACTTTGTGTACATACAAGTATCAATGTAGACTGAAAAAAAACAGTCTGAAGGGAGTAATAGCTAAAAGGGGGACTAGGAGCTTCTATGCCAACACCTTTGTTTTAGAGAGAAAAGGACAGCTGAAAGGGCATGCTAAGGGTCGCACTGTGCCATTACCATCTGTCGATCCCAGGTTTTCAAGTTCTACTGATCTACGATAGCATAACCCTCTTCTTACAACAGATGTTTGGTTTTTGACATTTTTTCCAGGTCTTGGTATTGGAGATATTTCTGTGCCCCTAATTCTCATATCTTTGTAAATCATGTTCTTGAAACAAGAAATAATGCTTGTGATGTAGAATATATTCAATAAATTCTTACTGAATACATGGATGAATAAACAAGCAGAATCTGAACTCCTTCATAGAAGCCTGATATTTGGGTTAAAATGGGACAAGGCACCTTCTTATCCCAACAACACAGTAGGCAAACTATTCTGGTAGATTTTCCTAAAATCTTCCTAAGAATTTCATGCCAAGGAGAGGTCATAGCTCATTCCTCAAACCTCATTACTACCCCATTATGTGTCTTCCTCACTCAATCCTACCTTTTTGAGCTTCCATCAGTCAGAGATATGAGTGTTCTTTGTTCCAAGGATGCTGAGAATCATAATGTACTATATATGGAGTGGCCTAGTGTGCATTTTCTACTCCTGGGACTAGTCCAGGTTCTAGTCCTCTCAGTCATCCATACATTCATACATCTGACAAATGTTTACTGAGCACTTATTAGCCTACTACAGTGTACGCACTGTATGTGTACATGACGTTCTCAAAGAACTTCCAGTGCAGCCTGTATCTGCACCCATCACCTACCTCCTCCATTATCCATCATCTGGTCTTTTGATCTCAGAGATCAAAATCCTCTCCTAAATTCTAGATTTAGCACATATAATTTGTACCATCTTTTCTGCTATCAATTTCTGAATCCTCCTCTGCTTCCTGTTTCCATCCTAACCCCATCTGGCTGGACAGTTCAGAACCCTTCCCACAGCTCTCTGGAGTTTGGCTTATGGGGTCCCTCATGCCTGTTTTCCTTTTCCTCACATTTCAGTTGAAAGCAACTTTCTCCTATGAACCTTCCTGGATTAATCATACCTAATACTGATGTCAGAACTATATTTTATTAAGTTAGATGCTAGGGGTTTAACAGTCAGTAAGAAGTTCCAACCCTGAAAGATCCTAGTGATCTGGTCTGGGAAGGCAGTAGCAATGAGGTCCTTGTCCCTACTGTGCCTTAGGGTATATTTAAAGTCTAGTTGGCTTGTGGTAAATCCATGTCTGAGTGACAAATTTTCTTCTGTTAGCCTGGGAGCAACCTGAAAATAAGAACCATGTCTGCTTTTTAACTTGGGGTCAACTCCCTACTGGGATAAGGTACTCACCTAACTAAGACTGGGATCTTGGGCATCTTCTTGGAGACTTTAAAGAAACTCGTGTCCCCTTTGTTGTCGGTGAAGTACACACCAGCCACACTGGTCACAAGGTTCCCAGGGAATGTGAACAGAACCCTTTCATCCTCACCCTGGTTGGCCCAGTCCCAGGCTTGGCCTCCTATGAGCAAGCCCCCTCCGCGTTTCATAAACTTGACGAGCTTTTCCGTCATGGTTTCATTGTAGGCATCAACACAGTAAACCCCCAGGGAGTCTTCCACTTCTGGCTCAATCTTTGCCTCCACTCCAGAGCCCTCAAGGATTTTGGCCAATGGTGCCAGGGATGGGTGTACACCAATAGGAGCCCCAGGGGAAGAGCAAAGCCACCCCACAGCATTGAGGAGAAAGGGGGTGAGCTGGGCTTCCGCCAAGTAGTCCTCATGGGATACGACCACCAGGCGGCCTCGGCCGTAGCAGGAAGCAGCAATGAGCACCTGGCCCATGTCATTCACCATCACAGGAAATGAGGCCTCTCCAATAAGGAGCAGTTCACATGGGACAGCATCTTCGGGGACATCCCAGCTTGTCACTCCATTCATAAGGGCCTCAAAGGCAGCAGAGGGAGTCGCCATGGTTCTAGTGGTTTCTGTAGAGAAGAAAGCAAAGACTCAGCTTGGTGAAGAATGAAGAAAGACACAAAGAAAAAAAGAGAACACTCCTCCATTAGCAGATGAGAGGCACACTGTGAAATGACTCAAGCACTTAGTGTCAGTGTCTGCACTCCAGGAGACCCCATCATGCCGTGTCCTCTTAAACTCTTGTGGTCACTCTTAGAGAGCTTTACACTTTTCTGTCACAGAAGGAAACAAACAGAAGGAAGGAACGAGAGTAGAATTGTGTCCCCAAAGAGATATTTTGAAGTCTTAACCCCTAGTACCTGTGAATGTGACCTTATTTGGAAATAGAGTCTTCGAAGATGTAATCAATTTAAGATGAAATCATACTGGATTCAAATGGACCCTAACCCGAGGACTGATGTCCTTAAAAGAAGAGGAAATTTGGACATAGAGAGACAAAGATACACAGGGGAGAAATGGTATCAGAATATGGAGGCAGCGACTGGAGTGATACGTCTTCCAAGCAACACCAGGAATTGTTGGCAAACACCAGAAACTAGGAGAGAGCCTGGGAACAGATTCTGCCTCAGAACCTCCAGAAAGAACCATCACTGCTGTTTTGAAACCTGGATTTTAAATGTCTAGGCCCCCAGAACTGTGAGAGAATAAATTCCTGTTATTTTTAAAATATTCGTGTTATTTTAAGCCATTCTGTGATAATTTGGAACTAATACAGTGGTGCAGCACACTGTCTCCCCATGCCTATTCTACCCCTCATGGCTACCACATTGATTTTAGTAATTCCCATTTGGAAAACCCAGAACTTCAGTCTGAAAAGTCTGGGCTGTCAGAGAAGGTTCTTTGGTCAAAGTCACAGGTTGGGAAAGAGGAAAGTAGAAGACCTCTGTGGCATGAATCCAAGTCCCAGAAAACCAGGAGCAGAAAGTAACAAGTTATGAAATTACAGCACATGGGACACAGCTGGGAAAGGTGTGCTTGTCCGTGGATGTGAACTCACAAATATCCTCTGCTTTACACCATGAGCTCCCTGTTAAGGATGCTCTACCACCTGACCAATGCTACAAGCGCTTCACTGAAACAGCTTCCCCAAGGACAGAGATGCTTTCACAAGCAGGGCACCCAGAACTTCTTGCCCTCACTGCCCACTCGGCGGCACTGGACGTTCTGCTCTTCCAGGCCATGAGGCTCACACTGCCTCTCATACTGTGGCCCCAGCCAGCCTCTATCTTCTGCCTCTGTGACCACTTATTTTCTGTCCTTCCCTCACCTCTTCTTTGAATATATAGATATTTCTTGCCTTTTTAATCTTTGGTCCTTACCTCTTCTCATTTTATTTCCCTTGTCAGAGAATATGCTCACTGTCAAGGTAACATGCAAAATGATTACAAGCTCTGGCTCCGGAGTTAAGACTGCCTGAGTCTGAATCTCAGCTCTGCTGCTTACTAACTGGTAGGCTCAGGCAACACACCTCAGACTTAGCTTCCTTAGCCATTCCATAGGGATGACAGTATTTACCACATGAGGTTGTCCCAAGGATAAAGGAAATAGCACAGGTTAAACGTCTTTTCACCAGTACCCATTTGTGTGTGTGTGTGTCTATGTATGTGTGTGTATATATATATGTATGTATACATATGTATATGTGTATATGTACACACACACACACACATATATGCTTAAAATTATTTGGTTAAGACTAAACCATTTAACTTGTACATGAACACTAGGGAATTCTTGCAAAATGAAAAAAAAAAATCTAACCTAATGTTAGGTTGTACAAACACTAGATTTAACTTTATTGATTCTGATTTTATGGTTTTCATATTTTGGAGCCAGTACTAATTCTACTGCTAGTACTTACGCTAATTATTATTATATTTATTTCTCAAGTACCTCTGTGGGCCCTGGAGAAAGTTTTGGTGTAGGCACTGTGCCTTCCACAGGCCATGGGTGAAGAGGCCCTGGTCCTGGTGTAACTAATAAACTTGAGATCACTAGTGATAGAGCACACAGGCCATTTATAACTGGTCTCTAAAATGAAGGACGTCTTACATTTATTATTTTTCACTTCAAATTAAGGTACTTTATTATTTAAGTTTATTGTTTTGCCTCCAAATAAGGTAAATTCCTCAAGCTTGATGCTTCTAATAGTTAATAGAAGCATTAAATACCTACCTACATCAAAGACCTGTAGAGAAGACACAATCAGCGAACCCTTGCTTAATGAGAAGCTTGGCCCTGCTCTGCTTCTCCTGGTGTCCACAAATAAAAAGGACAACAAACCACACAGAGTCACAGTGTGTCCTTTCTCCATCCTGTTCCCCTATCCAGCAGGTCACACGTCTTGTCAATGTCCTTGTTAGGCTAGTTTAGGTCCTTGGTAATTCATGTCTGGACTAAACTGATCCAGTTCCTAAGTCACCAGGATCTGTTCCCACATTTATTCTTCTAAAACTACTCTAATCATATTCCCTGAAGAAAAAACCCCAGAGCTTTGCCTTTTCCACAGGGAATGAGTTTATAGTAGTCCCCTCTTATGCATGGCAGATACATTCCAAGACCCCCAGTGGATACCTGAAACTGCAGATAGCACCAAACCCTGTATATACTATTTTTTTCATACGTCTGATAAAGTTTATAAATCAGGCGCAGTAAGAGATTAACAATAACTAATAATAATAAAGAACAATTATAACAATATACTGTAATAAAAGTTATATGAATGTTTATTTCTGGAATTTTCCATCTAATATTTTCAGATCACAGGACCATGGATAAGGGGGTGGCTACTGTACTTCATTCATTAACTAATAATATTAATCCATTAATAACCTTTCTTACAGAAGTAAGAATGGCAGTATTAAAGATGTGTGCACAAGGATGCTAACTGCCACACACAGAACTGCAAAATGGAGATAGATAAATGAAAACATAGAAATGGAGTAGACAGGTCAATGATAAGTTATATTTCCTAGAGCTATTTTTCACTCTGGTATGTAAGGCCTTCAGGGCTGGCTGCTCCTTAAGTTTTCCAGGCTTATCTCTTGCTATGTCCCTCCTGGCAGCTATCAGTCTGTCTGGCATCCTTGGACATGCCCTGCTTCCCTTCCAGATTCTCTTGCCATTCTCTTTTCTTTCCGTTCCCTCTCCCACATCTTTCTATCTATGGAAATCCTATCCTTCTAAGACAAGATATGCACAGAAGAGGAAATTTGAATGGTCACTTGAATCTCACCAGTAGTCAAGCATTGGAAAATATATATTGCCCAGTAGATTGTCAAAAGAGAAGAACTAGGAGGAAGAGGAGGAGCAGGGGAATCTGAAGAAGATGACAAAGGTGGCTAATGTGTTGGAAAGTCTATGGGGACACTTACAACAATCTGCTGCAAGGACTGAGAAGTCTGCACTCTTTTTCAACAGAAATCTGACAGTGGCGACTTGGATTCAAAGGTATACCTATCCTTACACCAAGCTCTCCCTCTTCTAACAACCTTTCTTATAGAAATAAGCAGTATTAAAGATGTATCTATAAGGATGTTAATTGCCACAGAAAATTACAAATGGAGATAGGTAAATGAAAACACAGAAACAGAGAGAGATAGATCAATGACAAAGAATGTTTCCTAGAACCATTTTCAACTCTTGTGGGTGCAGAATCTATAACCAAAACCCACAGCTCTCCAACTTCCACATATCCCCCAGATACCCCATTGTGCCCAGCATCAGACCCTGTGGCAGACCCACACAACCACCCACACTCACGCCCTAAAGAACTGCCCATCAGACCCCTTCTCTCTAGGCCTGTTCCTCCTCCAGTTCTGTATGCCAAGCTCACCCAGAGCAGGGAACTCACATTTCTGTCTCACTAGTTGTTCTCTGAGCTAGTTCAAGGATAAGTTAAATCTATTTTGCATCTACCTAGTTGAATGTCCTAGATGTATTTTAAGTGAAACTTTTAGGTCACTATGATATGTAGGACATGAACCCATTTTTGTATGGACAAAGATAATGATAATAATAGTAGTAGCAGTAATTGTAGTAGTAGTAATAATAACAATACAATGCTTACCAGGTTTCTGGCATCACTATAAGTGATTTAGGTAGCATATTTAATCCTGACAATAAACCTTTGAGGTATGTACTGACATGTTATATCTGTATTCCCATTTTATACAAGGGCAAAAAACAAACAAAACCAACTCTGATGCCCAGAAAATTTGTTACTTGCTCAAAGTCACATAGGTGGTAAGTGGTTTATCCAGGATTCAAACCCAGGAAGTGTAGTGCTGGAGTCCCCGTTCTTAAGCACCAGGAATATATAAGTACCTGTTAAGTACCAGACTTTTATATGCATAGAAAATCCATGGAAGCTACACTTCAACAAGCTAACACTGATTATCTCAGGAAGGAAAGAGGCGAACCATTTTCTTTGTCTTTATGTAAGTCTGCATCCTTTGAATTGTTGCATTACCATTACAATTAAAGAGAACGCTGTGGTAATATAAATTCAATGAAGCAAGTAAACTCACATTAAATGATTAAGTGTATAAATGATTAGACAGATTGATCAACTGATCCTATTTCACTGGCCCAAAAAACTCTTCCTTCACCTCCCATCACACTGTGCATTTGCCCACCTATAAATTTCATTTCCTCCTCCATGGAGGGTCTTTGAACTCTGCAGCTGGTTCTGTTCCCACTTTAACCAGCCTTCGCTGACTCCAACATTTGACTTTTGACTCAAACATTCCCTCATTATGCCTGAATCCCTGTTTGTTTCCCTAGCTTGGGGAGCCCATATGGACATAGCCTGAGGAAATGCCCTTTTATTTCTCTCCCTGACTTCTCCAGTGGTTCCTGCTTTCTCTCTTCTGGGCCTACTCTGGCCCTTCTTAGCTTGCTGGAAACAAAGGCACCTCCAAAGCAGAAGGTACCCCAGCCATAACCTGTAACTCGGGGAGGGAGCAGAGCTTCTTTTTAAAATTTTATTTATTGAAACATAATTGATTATACCTATCTGTGGGGTACAGCATTGAATAGCCATACCTGGATGCAATATGTGATGCTCAAATCAGGATAATTAGTGTATCCAACACTACACAATGTAACCATTTTTTATGGCCCTTTACCAATTTCTCCCTAACTTCCCATCCTTCTCCCCCCTCCCCTTTCCTACCTCTGGTGGCTTCAGTTTGAGAGCAGAGCTTCTAATCCTACCACAAGAGTCCATGGTTCCTAAACAGCCTTTCCCCTTAATTGATATATGGAAGGGGGTGGCTGGAGGGCCATCCTGATATTGCACTACCCACATCTTACTATAGTTTATAGTATTATAGTTTGATTTCAAATCTTGAAACTAGAGTAAGTGTCTGAAGTCAGAGAACAGGTTTTATTCTTTGGATTCTTCAGGAGAGTGAATAAGTATTCCATGAATGGATGACTGAATGATGGAAGTGGGTGTAAGGGCAAGCCTAGGATCACTTCTCCAGCAAATAGCTGGCCTGACCTTGAAGAGTGATTAAAACACAGACATCCGATTCTACAGGTCTTCTTGTCTTCGCGCCAGTTTCTTCCATAAACTCTTTGTTTCTTTGTCCTTATACGTAACATATATTTTACAAAGTCCCTCAGCTTCTACTAAGCCAGAATTGGGTTCATTCCCTTCTTTTGCATCCTGTCTTAGACATTCCCGGCTCAGTCTTATTTACTTAATTTTCACTTTTAAAATGTTTAATTTGTACATCTAAAAGAATATATAATGCACGTGGAAGGATATAGACAGTAAAATAATAAGGAAGCAATCTATAAAGACAAACCTTTAGCAAAATCCTTGAAGCCCTTTTATGATCCTCCCATTCAATCCCTCCCTCTTCACGTAGCAGTAGCAGCATTTGAAAGTTCGCTTTTTCTATTCCCCTATTTCTATTTTACCACACTTCCTTCTTAATTCCCGAGTTCCCCTGAGGCTCCCTGTCTTTCTTCGTTCATTCTCTCACTTTTCTCACCAGGTAGCTCTCAGGAGAACACAGCTGAGGAGCACTAGTCCAAAGAGTGAGAGAACCTGTGCGTGCATGTGTACATGTGTGTGTGCGTATGTGTGCGTGCGTGTGCATGTGTGCGTGCGTGTGCATGTGTGCGTGCGTGTGCATGTGTATGTGTGCGTGTGCATGTGTATGTGTGCGTGTGTGCGCATGTGTACATGTGTACGTGTGTGTGTGCGTGTGTAATCCAGAACACTGCGGTAACATAAATTTGATTAAGCAAGTAAACACATATTAAATGATTACGTGTACAAATGATAGATCGATCAACTGAAAGACTGATCGACTGATCCTATCTCACCGGCCCTAAAAAGTCTTCCTTCACCTCTCATCGCTTTGTGCATTTGCCCTCCTAAAATTTGCTCCCCTCCTCCGCGGAGGTTCCTTGAACTCCTAATTCGGGCGCTGCTCCTCGTAGCTGTGGATCTGCTTGGCCCAGGGCTCCTACCACATGCACAGCGTATGAGGAAGGGTGTCCTGCACTCGCGGGGGCTGTCGGTACTAAGCCTGGAGTCTGCTGTGGGCTGCCCTCTCCTCCCCTCCTCCCGGGCCTGTCAGTCTGCCCAGAGCGTGTCAGTGACGTCAGAGGAGAAGCGGAGGGAGCGGAGGGGGCCGATGGCCGGGGACAGCCAGCGGGGGGCGGGGAGGAGGGGGGCGGGAAAGCTAAGCGCCCTTCGGCAGGGGGTCTGGGTATGAGGTGGGGTCACACAGACTGCTGCCCCCTCTTACACGCACACACACGCCCCAGTCTCCAGGGGACGGTGCAAGTGAGCGAGGGATCTCAGTCCTAGACACCGGTGTTTGCAAAAATCAAAGGGCAATCGGACAGATGTGATGCTGTCACCAGCTACCTATGCGACCCCGAGCAAGCCTTGCCTCCTCCCTAGGCCGCGGTACTCTCCTCTCATCCAGCAGCGGATCCGACGCTGCTCCTCTAGGTCAGGCCTGTCCGTAGCGACACAAAGCAGGCACCCACCAACATCCGATGTCAGTCCCCGGCGAGGAGGAGCGATGCGACAGGCGAAGCAGAGCCCCATAGCAGAGCAAAGCATCCACAGGGTACGGACACCAGCAGCTCGGGGTTCTCAGTCCCAGACCTGGGCTCTCGCAGGTCCGCCCTCGCCCCCATAGCGCCCCCTCGCTTTTCGAACCGCCCTCCTCGACCCCCAGGCGGTCCGTCGTCACCCGCTCCTTCTCCGGCCACTCACCAGGTCGCCCTGTGATTTCCACGGGGGCAGCTGGGGGGCCGGGGGGGCAGGGCCCGGCGCAGAGAGGGACGCGAGGTCTGGCGGGGCAGGGACTTCCCTACAGCAGAGCAGGGACCTGGCGACAGAGCGGGCAGCCGCGAGGGGGAGCGGGGCGGAGACGGGAGCGCGGGCAGAGGCGGGTTTTCCTAGGAGTCCCCTCCTCCCCACTTCCTCCCGGGCTGGAGCGCGAGCCGAGGGGGCGGCGCTTGGCAGGGGACAGCGCTTCTTTGTGTCGCCGGCCCTGGCGGCTGGGCACTGCGGCGGCTGAGGGACGCCCGGCGGTCCCATCCCGGCAGTGTGGACGGCCGTTTTATTACGGGTATTAACTTCTCTGACTATTCCTTAGATAAAGAAAAGGCTGAACAAATTAGGGGACACACTTTCTGAGGAGTATCATTCAATTCTTACGAAGAGCTGACATCTCCGGATCGTCGGGGGAAAATGTACCTTGATATACCGCCAAGGGAAGAATACAAATTGTAGAAATTGTTGAATATGCTTTCTTTAAAAAAAAAAAAAAATACAAAAGAGAACCAACCAAACAAACAAACAAACAAAAAAGAAACCTGTATTTATTTGTATGATGGTGGGAGAAGGGAAGGATACATCTCTCTCTGCCTGTTAACATTATTTAACCTGAGGAATGGGGTCGGGGAGGGGAGCCTTTAATAGAATCTGCATTGTCTGCATCGTTACAGGTGTTACTTTTGTGAATTAAAAATAACGTATTTTAAACAAACAACAGGTTGCTAAAATGTATTCTTCCGTGTACAGTTCAAATCCTATTTCTTTCCTTTCTGATGATCTGTTGACAGCTGCTCCTTCGTCTAAGAACTGCCTCTCCCTATTCTGTGTGGTGACTTCACCTCCATTACAGGTACCAGTTCTGCATTTGAAATGCAGGTAGTAAAATGGTTAAGAACCCAGACTGCCACCACATGGCCTGGATTCAAATCAATGCAGCACTTTATCAGCTGTGTGACTTCGGGCAAGTTACTTAATTCCTCTGTGCCTCAGTTTTATTATCTGTAAAATGGGGATGATAATATTAAGACTTATATTACAGGTTTATTCTAAGGCTTAAATTTAGTGAGTTAAAACTTGTAATGTTCTTAGCTCAATGCTTGGCGTTCAGTAAGTGAGTGCTTGTTAAATAAAATAAATATTCAAGTCATCCTATGATTTAATATTTTATGCTTCAGGAAAATGCATACCTTTTAATCCTGGCTAGATTTTGTCCATATCCAAGCCCTACTTCCTTTCCCCATCTCCCTTCAACACCCTTTCTCCAAATTGAACTATACAAACAACAACAGAGCCATGTGAGTGGGTGAACTTTGTGGCAGGGCTTATGTGGAGGAAACAGCAGGGACAGTAATCTAGAGAACCTCAATTCAGGATCTTGCTGTGTCAAGGACCACCTGAGAAACAGTGAGTGACTCTTCATCTTCTCCAGGGTTCAGGTTTCTCAACAAAATGAGGAGTGCCGGTGACAAGCTCACTAAGTCCCTTCTGGGTCTGAAATGCCAGGACTAATAATACCACAAGCTAAACCCCCCTAATACTGAGTTTCATGAAAGAAATAATAATTCACAATAAAAACACATGTTTTGCTCACATAAAAATAAATAACAGAGGACAAAAATACACATGGGAAGGATGCAAGCTGACTTACCTCTGAGGATGGGGGTGTGAGACTTGGTGAGGAAAAGGGTTTTAACTGTTTTATTTCGTAGAGAGAGAAGCTGAAGCAAATGTGATAAAATGTCAGCATCTGACAAATCTATTATATTATTCTCTATACTTAGCTTTGAAATATGTCATAATGAAAAACAATGTTTAAAAAAAGCAGAGACGTATTAGATTCTCGACGGTGAGATTCCTGAAGAAATGCAGCGTGAACAATATAAGGGCCAAAGTGGTAGAAAAAAGCAGAAAGGAAAACAGAGATGGAGAAACCACAGATGTCTTTCAAAGAGGAAAGACTTGCTTCTTTGACTGTTTCCTGGTTTTGATTTTTTGTATGGATTTTTTTTTTTTTTTTTTTTTTTGCTTTGCAGACTCCTTACTTTCGTATCATCTCATCAATGCATTTACAACATTTTGTATATATGTTGTTTTCAAGACATCTCTTTGAAAGACATCTGCCTCCTTGGGCCCAAGCGGTCTCAGGCCAGAACCCGACCACTTTCGCAGTCCCGCAGGGGCCCCCAGGGACCCCGACCCGGTGCCTCCCTCACCCACCCGGGCCTCCGAGGACCAGCATCCGGGGCAGCCCCTAGCTGGTCGGTGCGCCCGGGCCTGCTCCGGTTCCAGAAACCATCTTTGGACAAGACTCACCGTTGGTCCAGCAATTTCCACAAGGGGCTACTAGGGAGTGGGAAGGGTCCTCCGCAGAGACGTGACAAGGAGATGGGACAGACGGCCTGGGGACCTGAGAACTGGTGGTGGAGGGATGGCTGGGAGGGGGTGGCCTTAGCGCGGTGCAGGCGCCGGGCGGGGAGCAGCCGTTCCCGGGAGTGGATTGGCCGCCGCGGGGTGGGGGCGGAGCTTCCTCCCGCGGGCGCAGAGGCCTGGCTTTGTGTCAGTTTCTGCACCAGGAGGCTGCACCAAATCCGGGATGGAGGCCTGGGCGCCCGACCCGGGAAGGCAGCGGGGCAATTTGTTAAAAAATAAATCAGTGAGACTATTTATTAACAAGGGCGCGGTTGATAAATAATGATAGATCCATTTTAAAATAGAGAGTTTGCATTTTCATTTTTGTGCCAAAAGGTTTTTTAAATGTTTTTATATACTTAATAAACACAAATTATATAGAAAATATACATCAGACTATTAGAATCAGTTACTTCAGACAGGAAAGTGAATTAATTATAAGTGTTACTTGTTAAGTGGATTACTTATAAGCATTTCTTCTTCATACACCTCATTAAATTTCCACAGTAATACATATTATTTTGTAATAAAAAATAAATTTAATCACCTAAAAATCTAGATAAAATATCCTTGCTCAACTGGTGGTAACTTTTCTTTAAATATGATTTCTCCCTGTGTAGGGGTTTCTTGAACTTTGTTCCTAGTCCCTGCCCATTTTCACCAAGAGTGGGATCTGACACTTGACTTTGGAGCTAAGACCTGGCTTTACGCTGCCCAGGTCCTGCCCTGAATCTCATCTGTTCATGCAACTCGGTGAGCTGAACTGTAGAACCTGTGGGGATACCACTGATCCCTTTTTATGGCTAGCCCCAAAGACCTGAGGAGAGTTGCATGGCCCTGTGCATTCTCCAGAGTCCTCACCCCTCACTTCCCTGGCCCCTATTTGCCCAGTACCTAAGGAGAAGGTGTCCCCAAGACCAAAGTGTCTTCAGGAAGAGACTATTATAAAGCTTTCTCTCCTACTCCAAAACAGTGTCCAGACTTGACCTTCCAGGGGAGGAGGATTCAGTGGTAAAGGGGCTAGAGAATGACATCCTATATTACTTAAGGGTTTCACTACAGCTCCCCAAATTAGAGCAAGGTTAGATCAAGAATTGTGCTTCATCCTTCTTTTGTTTGCCCACTTCACCTAGGTCATAAACAGGTGCTCTGTAATGCACAGTGCATGGATGGATGGACAGGATAGATGAGTGTGCGGGTAAGAAAAGAAGTCCCTACGATCATTCCCCAAGTAAACAAGCAGCAGCTAGATGAAGCAGAAAACTCATCAAATTGCAAATGTCCTGTACTGTAAATTGTCTCCCCTCCTTCATGCTCTTTTCTTTTAATTTCCCCCTTAAGCCTTTTGTTTTCTTTCTATATCTTCCAATGTCTTCCTCAAAATTAGAGTTGGTTCTACCTTCTCCTTCTGTCTCAGACTCCGCATTATAGCTCAATTTTAAATCTTATCATCTTTCTTGTTTCTACTTCCCCTTGAGTTTCTGTTTTTCTTTCTAGTTTTCTGATCTGAGTAATGGAGACTGCCATGAAATCTTGAAAGCAGTGAAATAACTTTTGAGATATTAAGTCTGTAAATACTCAGTAACATGTGAATGAATGAACAAATTTATTTAAAATCCATACTGCAAAATATTATGCAATTTGTAAAAAGGATGAGCTCAATTCACATCTTGAGGAATGCTCTCAATATACTTTTTAATGAAAAATTTATGATCCTACTCTGCAAGGAAAAAAATGCTATAATGTATGTTTATGTTTATCAAGCACAGAAAAAATAAGGACATATTTGGTTACTATGGGGTGTGGGAGAGCACTGACCAGTAATTTTTTTCTTTAGACATTTTGCATTTTAAAAATGTTACAAGTATCATTTTGAAATTTAAATAAAACTGTTCAGTAATACCACTCTTTGGTATACAGGTATACCCAATAGAAATGCGTACACACGTTCACCAAAAGACATGTACTGGAAGCTTCAAAGCAGCACCATTCATTATCGTCTAAAACTGGCAACTACCCAACTACTACCCTCCCTGCTTTCTCAGCCTGAGTGTTACCCTAGTCTCTATCAGCTAGGTACCATCAACAGTAGAATGTTTAAATATATTGTGGTATATTCACAATGAAATATTATAAGCTATGAAAATGAACAATTTACACTATATACAATATGGCTGAATCTCACCAACATCCTGTAGAGTGAAAGAAGCCAGAAACAAAAGAGCATTTAATGTATGATTATATTTACATAAATACAAAAACAGATAAAACTAACCTTTGTCATTAAAACTCAGAATAATAGTCTAATAAGTCACCCTTGGGCAAGGTAGGTGACTGGAAAGGGGCCTAAGGGGAACTTCTGGGTTATTGGTAATGCTCTCTAAATGAATTTAGGTGCTGGTCCAAGGATGTGTTCAGTTTGTAATAATTTATCAAGCTACATATTGATGATATGTTAACACATAAGTACAAATGCAAATATGTTAATATGGTGTAAAAATAGTATTTTAGTTCTAGAAAATTTTAGTTGATTAGATACCCTGAATCATACTACTGATGCAAACAATATATATACAAAATTTTATAAGTGAATTGATAGGATGATATGAAAGTAAGGAGTCTGCAAAGCAAAAAACAACAACAACAACAACAACAACAACAAAAAAAAAGCCACACAAAAAATGAAAACCAGGAAACAGTGAAAGAAGCAAGCACAAAAGCTGGCTTTTACCATGGTGTTTCCACAAAACCCTGGAGCACGGATGGGAAGTGACTTTATCAGGTTTCCAGTCTAGGATATTAAGACCAGGCTCACATAAAAGGTGTAATTTAAAAGGACACCCCTGCACAAAGCTCAGACACCAAAGGGATACCCTACTGGGTAAAGGTAAATAAGAAATAAATTGTACAATACAGAAGAAATCAATTCAATTTGCCTGTCTTAACCCTGCTGTAGAGTGAAGGGGAAAAAAGTCTCTGAGAATGACTAACTAAACATAAATCAGTTCCCCATATAAGTTTGAAATCTGAATTCATGCTATCCCTGTGGATTGAAAAACTCTAAGCAAATAATTTAATTTAAAGTGGTTCCATTTTGTAGTGTCTCCAGTTAGTAGAAGCAAATACAGATCTTTTCTGGAGAAACTTAACTTCAATGCATCTAGAAAGAATTTGTAAAGAAAAAAAACCTTTTTCATGCAAAAATAGCAGCTCATAACACTAATTTTAAAAATCATGTAATACTCAAGGAAACAAAGCACCATGAGAGCCATCATAACCAAGGAACATCAGAAACTGGCAGAATTCAGATATAAGTTGAGCATTCCTTATCCAAAAAACTTGGGACCAGAAATATTACGGATTTTGGATTTTTTTTTGATTTTGAAATATTTATGTGTACACAATGAGATATCTTGGGGATGGGACTCAAGTCTAAACATGAAATTCATTTATGTTTCATATACACCTTATACATGTAGCCTAAAGTTAATTTTACACAATATTGTAAATAATTTTGTGCATGAAATTTTTGTGCACCTGCATTTTGACTGCAACCCATCACATGAGGTCAGGTGTGGAATTCTCCACTGTGGCATCATGTTGATGCTCTAAAAGTTTCAGATTTTGGAGCATTTCAAATTTCAAATTTTGGGGTAGGAATGCTCAACCTATATCAGGATTAACAGGCACAGAATATAAAATAGCCATATTTAGTATATTTGAGAAAGAAAAGAAAAACCTGAAACTTGAGTAGAACATAAGTATATTTATAAAAGAATCAAATAGAACTAGAAATGAAAAAATATAATAGTGGAAATAGAATAGTTCAAAATAAAAATTTACTGAAGAAATTAAATAGAAGATTAAACAGAGTTGAAGAATTACTGAACTAGATCTGGTTCAGAGGAAATTATTCATAATTCAATCCAAAAGCCAAAAAAAAAAAAACAAAAAAACTAATAATATGAAAGAGGATAGAAGACATGGAAGGCACAGCAAGGAGATCTAACACACATCTGATTTGAGCTGCAAGTGGATATAACAGAAATATTATGGAAGAGTCATTATTGTAAGAAATGTTTACTATTTATTTTACTGATTCTTGGAAGACTCCAATTCTCAGATCCAGGAAACCTGACAAACCCAAAAAAGATAAATAAAAAAGAAATATTCACCTAGATATATCATAGTGAACTAGAGAACAGAAGTTAGTAAAGGTAGTAGGGGGAGAAATAGAAGTAGTCCAAGAGGGGGAGAACAGATCACTTACAAATAACTGATGATTAAGCTCCTCATTGCCTTCTCAGGATGAAAAAAAAAAGGCAGTAAAATAATATTATCAACATTTGGTGAGAAAATAATCAACCTAGAATTCTGTATTCAGTAAAATACCTCTATTACAAGACTCTTAAGAAGTGCCACTTTCAGACTAATAGATACTGAGAATTTATCACCAAAAGACCTGAGTCAATGGAAATTCTAAAGGATGTACTCAAGAAGAAGGAAAATGATCTTAGATAAATAATCTGACATAGAAGACAAAACGCTGGGAGAATTCTGGCATTGTGAATACCTTTGGAACAATCCTTGAGAAGCTGCAATCATTGAGGGACAGAAAACACAGGACATGAGCTCCACACTCATTATGGCTTTTCCTTCTGGGGCATTTTCCATTTCATGGTGCAGGGTAACTGAAGCCAAACAGAAAGTGTCAATCTTACTGCTTCAGGAGCACCAAATCAACTGAAACCCAAATGGCAAAAATTCAGGCATGAAAAAAACTTCAGAGAAGAGAATCTAAAAAATCTGTGTACAAATACTCCTTAATTCACTAGCTGACTCCTAAGCTATGTATGCACAGGGAAAGACCCTGTGAAGGTTAATTCTAGGTGTCAACTTGATTAGATTAAGGAATGCCAAGAAACCTGGTAAAGCTATCTTTTTAGATGTGTCCATGAGGATGTTTCCAGAAGAGATTAGCATGAGAGCCTGAGTGGACTGAGTGGGAAAGATCCACCTTCAATATGGGGGGGAACCATCCAATCTACTGTTCCCCAAGAGACCAAAAAATGGGGAAAAAAGGAAAATCACTCTCTCTATCTACTGGAGCTGTGATACACTCTTCTCTCCTGTCTGTGAAAATCAGAGCTCAAGACTCTTCAGCTTTGGGGTTCCAGGACTTACACCAAGGACACCGTTGGCTTCTCTGGTTTTGAGTCCTTTGGGCTTGGACTGAGCCATGCTGCCAGCATCCAGTTGCCAACAGCCTATTGTGGCACTTCTCTTAATAACTGAATGAGCTAATTACCCTAACAAATCCTCTCTCATATATATATTTTTTTAATTTTATTTTGTCGATATACATTGTGGCTGATTATTGTTGCCCATCACCAAAACCTCCCTCCCTCCTCTCTCCCCCTCCCCCCCCATCAATGCCCTCTCATATATTTTTAACATATCCTATTAATTTTGTCTCTCTGGAGAACCCTGACTAATACATACCCCAAGAAAGTTTGCAGAAGATAGTGGTCAAAGGGCTAAACAACTTAGAAGTCATTTCAGTAGCTATACTGCCCTGGGAATAAAGCAGTGGAGTTTAAGCCCCAACAAAGTAGAAGGTTCTTATAAACACATTGTAATTTAAGTTGACACTTAAGAAAATTCATGGCATATGAATAAGAACCCCACATTAGAAGTAAGGGCTATGTATGTTCTTGGAGAAAAGACAAACCTGAAATGGACCAGTCCTAACAAAGTCTAAAACTAACCTTTGACAGTATGAAAGTAATCAGCTGGTACTTTATCTGTCCCTCCTGCCCCCCAAATCCTCTTGATAATAACATTAAACAGAGCCTTTACATTTTTTCATCCACAATACACTACACTCAATCAAAAATTAAGAAATAGGATAAGTAACAGGATAAATTGCCAAGAACTCAAAAGAAATAACAGATAGTAAAAATAGAGGCACAGGTGGTTCCAATATTTGAGTTCTTACACAGAAAACTTAAAACTGTGATTAATGTGTTCAACAATAATAGAAACAAGGGTGGAGAATTTCAGTATAGAACTAAAACTAACAAAAGAGCTAACTAGAAATTTTAAAAATAAAGAAATTGAAAGTACTACTTTAACAAATAGCTTTAATAGCATATTAGACACAAAAGAGCAGAGAATTAGTAAACTTTAACAAATGTTGGTAGAAAGTATACAAAAATAACATAAGAGGGAAGAAAAGTACGAGGTATCACTAAAGGAAGAGGGGGGGAGAAAAAACACATTACGATTATTAGAAATAAAAAGGGAACATTATTACATTCCTAAAAGATATTAAATATATAACAGTGATATTATAAATAACCATATGCCAATAAATCTGACAAATTCAGATGAATTTTCAAATTCCTTAAAACCACAATTTATCCAAAATGTCAAAAGAACAAAAAGTATATATAAATAATCCTATCCATTAACGAAATTTAATCCAAAATCAGAACCAGTTCCAAAAAAACCTTTAGGTGGAGAAGTATTTCTGTGGTGAATTTTCCTAAACATTTGAGAAAAATATAATACTAATATTATACAAATTCTTCCACAGAATAGTAAAAGAAGATACCCTTCCCAACTGATTTTATTATACCCAGCATAACTTTGATACCAAAATCTGATAAAAACAGTAGGAGCTAATATCTCTCAATGAATATAGATTCAAAAACTCTAACTAAAATATTAGCAAATCAAATTCAATGATACATAAAAAGAATATAGCCTAAAACAAACATATGTACAGACACCTGATTTACAATAGACTGACTGATTCAATCCAGTGATGTCAGGAGTCCTTTTCAATAAATAGTTTTTGATTGATTAGATGTCCATATGGAACAAAATTAACCCTGACCTATCCTCAGGACATACACAAAAAGTACTTTGAGATGAATTATAAACCTAAAAGTTACCCTAAGTACAAGGTAACTTTTTTGTGATCTAGGGGTAGGCAAAATTTTCATAAATAGGTGCTAATCATAAATGCTTTGTTTATTAAAAATAAAAATGAGATATTATTAAATAAAGTAAATTAAGAAGTTCTTTTATTAAAAGACATTGTTACCAAAGTGAAAAGGCAAGCCACAGATTGAAAGAGAATATTTGTAATTCATCAATACAACAAAAAATGGATATGCATATTTGCAATATAATTAAATATCTCACAAAATTAATTAGGAAAAGAAATCACCCTTCCTCCTAGATGGACAAGAAACATGAATTGGCACTTCACAAAAGATGATATCCAAATGGCCAATATGCATATGGAAAGATGCTTAATTAATCAGAGCAATGGAAATTAAAACGACAGTAAGATATCTATATCAGTTCCAATGGCTAAAATTAATTGTAGTCACAGTATCAAATGGTGACAAGAATCTAGAGCTGCCGGAACTTATGTACATTTCTTATGGGGAGGGTAAATTAATACAGCCGTTTTGCAAAAACTGTTTGGAGTTATCTATTCAGGCTGACTAGGTGTATATTCAATAGGAATGAGCATTTATGTCTAACAGAAAATATGTTCAAACAGGCTTTATTTATAATAGCCAAAAAACTGGAAAAAAATCAAATGTCCATCAACAGGAGAATGGATAAGTAATTTGTGAAATACTTACAATACAATATAATTACTACAGAAAAAAGAACAAAGTACTACTATATACTGCTACATGGATGAATCTCTTGGACCTAATGTTGCATGAAAGCAACCAAAAAGAACATGTATTTATCACTCAACTTATGTGAACATCAAGATCAGATCAATGTATGATGGCAGAGGTATGAATAGTGGTTATCTGTGGCAGAGAGAATTGATTGGCATAAGGAAAGAAGGATTCTTTCTGAGGCGCTGAAAATAGTCTATATCCTGACCTGTCTACATACATATATAAAATTTATCAAGTTGTACAGCTAAGATTTGTGAACTTTATTATATGCTAGTTATACCTCAATGTTTTATAAAAAGAAATAACTGTAATCAAACATATTGGTAAATATATTAGAGAATCAAGCAATAATGGTATTAAATAATAATAAACATTTTATATTGAAGGGTAAGAGTTAGACTTAAAATATTGAGAAACAATGTTATTTAACTTAAGTATGCTAAATTAAGCCTGTTATGAGTAAAATGTGTAATAAAATTAGAATATTCCTCAAACATTAGATCTAGAACATGCAATTTCCAAATAAGAGAAAGAAAAAAGAGAAAGCAATGAGAAAAAGAGAAAAGAACAGGCAAAGAGGAATGAAAGAGGCAAAAAAGGCAGAAAAATAAAAAGCAAATAATAAGATGATAGAAATAAATCTAATTGTATCACTAATCACAATAAATATAAACGAGCTAAATCATTCAGAGAAGTTATAATTGTGAAACAATATATTACTATGTATGTACTTAAAACATAGATTCAGAAAGATTTAAAGTCAAAGCATGAAAACAGATAAATGAGGCAAATACCAATCAAAGAAACTGATTTGCTATCTGAACAAATTAAGATTTTAAAACAAAAGCATTCATAGGAAACCATAATATAGAATTCCTATAGTAGGAAAAAATGTTTAATTTACCACAATTCACTAATAATGTAGCCTCAAAATACATAAAGCAAACATATATAGATCTACAATGAGAAACTGCCAAATGCACCATCACAGTGGGAAATTTTAACATACCTATTTCTGTAATAGACAATTCAAGCAGATAAAAAATTGGTGAAGACTGGATTGTATAATTAACACACTTGTTTCAAAGGTATACCTAAAACATTATATAATTAGAGACTACACATTCTTTTCAAGCAGACAAAGAAAACTGAACAGGTTAAAATGCTAGTTTCTATAAATTCAAAGGAATTGATATTATACATTCTCCAACTACAATACAAAATAGGCAACATTTACTACCAGATAATAAAAGACACTTCATATGACCAATTGAAAATTTAAAAGATAGAAGTTTCTAAAAATTTCATCACTCACACAAGAGATCATAATGGAAGTTATAAATACTTAAAGCTACATTATCAAAAATATTCATGTCAAAAATTGTGAAAGCATGTAGCTAAAAAGCAATAAAAATTTATATATTTACAAGCTTACATAAAAATAAAAGCTCAAAATTAATGAGTTGAAAATAATTAGTGACCGAAGCATATAACTTAAGATCTTAGAAAATAAATAACAGAAAAATTCAAACAAAGCTGGAAGAAATAATGAAATGAGCATAAATGAGTGAGACAAAAGACATAAACCTTTTGTCTGTGTGTGTGTGCATGTAACAGCTAATATAGCAGACCACATTCTGGCAAAATTAAAATAAAAAGTGAAAAAAATGCATGTATCAGTAATGAAAAGGGAGTCATACCAATAGGATGAAAAGATTTAAACAAGATATTATGAGTAATTTTATTCTACTAATTTTGAATACATACATTCATATTCATATCTAAGTATATTGAATATAAATATACCTACATGTATATGAATGTGTTCATATGTATATATACATATATGTGTATGGATGAATATATTCATATGAATATATGAATATGAAGTGGTTAAACACCTTGTAAAATATAATTTAGCAAAACTGACACTATAAAAAAACCTAAATACTCTTAAAATTACTCAAGTAATTGAACCAACAAATTCAAAAAGTAAACTCCAAACCTGGAGGGTTTGTAGGTTATTAGGGGAAACATTCAAGGACTAGATAATTTCAGTCTTGCATAAATTTTTCCAGAGAATAGCTAAAGGAAGAATACTACCCATATTATTTTATGATGGTATTAAAACCAGATAAGAACAGTACAAGAAAGGATAATCACAGGCCAATCTCAGCTCACACATACAGATGCAAATATCTAATATTTATGATTATATCTATATCTATATATAGAAGTTATTACGTATTTAATAGAGAGGGTTTATTTCAGGAATACAAAGTTGGTTTCATATTGGAAATTAAATACTATATTTTACCACATTAATATTTTTAAAGGAAAAAAATTATATGATACTATTAATAACTACAGAGGAAGCATTCAATAAAACATCTACTCATAATAAAAGTGCTTACCAAAAGAAGAATTGAACTTTCTTATCATGGAGAAGGCATTTACAAAATAACTACAGGAAATGCCATGTTTAAAGTTGATATGGCAAAATCTTTCTCTTTATTATCTAAGGACAAACCAAGATGCCTTTCACTACTTTTGTTCAACATTGTACTGTAGGTCCTAGCCAATGCAGTAAGACAAGAAAAACAAAGGTATAAAAATTGGAAAAAAAGAAACAAATTTGTCATTTTCAGATATGATTGCATATGTAGCAAACTGAAAAGAATCTACAGATGAATATAGAATTATTAATTAATTTTATCAGGTTTGATATATAATCAATATGTGAAAGGCAAATTAGATTTCTATATACTAGCAACAATGAGATACAAACTACAACTTTTATGAAAGAAAACACTTACAATAGCAGTAAAAATATAATTTGCTTAGAAACATATTTAACAAAAATTGAAGAAAAGGAAATGAAAAATATCACAAAATATTAAAGATGACCTAAATAAATAGCATCAATTACCAAGTTCATAGGTGACCTCTTTATTTTAAAGAGGTCATTTCTCCCTAAATTGATATATACAGTGCTGTGTTTTGAATGTGTCCCCCCGAAAGAATGTATTGGAAACTTAATCCCCAATGCAACAGTGTTGGGAAATGGAGTCTATTGAGAGGTGATTAGGCTATGAGGATGGAGTGAATGAATTAATGCCATTATCATGGGAATCGGTTTATTATTGCATGAGTGGGTTTATTATTTTATAAAGGGGAGTTCAAGCCCCCTTTTATTCTCTTTCTCTCTTGTTCTCTCTCTGACCTTCTCTTTACCCTTCTACCATAAGATGACACAGCAAAAAGGTCTTTGCCAGATGCTGGTCCCTTGACCTTGGACTTCTCAGCCTCCAGAACATGAGCCAATAAATTTCCACTCATTATAAATTATCCAGTCTTAGGTATTCTGTTATAGCTGCACAAAATGGACTAAGACATAGAGTTAAGGCAATATCAATAAAAATCTCAATAGGTTTGTTTGCTTGTTTTTTGCTTGTTTTTTTCTCATTTTGGAGAACTTGACAAGTTTAAATATGTATATTGAATAGACAAAACACTCATGAAGAAGAAGAATATACAGAGAAGAGGGATTTTCCTACCATATTTCAAGACTTATAAAACTATAGTTATTAAAATTATTTTGTATTGGTACTGAGTTGGAAAAATACACAATGAAAGTAGGGAACTTAAAACAAATTCATGAACATGTGGATAAATTGGTTCATGCAAATCAGTCATGCTGAGACAATTGATTATCCATAAAAAATAAACAACATAAAAATCAATTTCCAAGTGGGTTAAGATTAATTGCCAAATGCAAAACCATAAAAGCTTTTAGAAGACAACATAGTAAAATTAATTTATGATCTTGAGAAAAACAACTGTGAAACAGGACAAACTATAAAAGAAAATACTCGTAACTTGAAATTGAAATTTGAAACGTGTGTTCATTGAGAGAGATAAACAGACAAACAGATACACAGAGAAAGAAAACCTCAGAAGCAAAATGGAAGCAGATATTTGCGGTATATATAGCTTACAAAGACATGATTAGTATCCATAATATGTAAAGAGAGCACTCCAATTAGTCAATAAGAAAAAGACAAACAACCCAATATGAACATGAGTAGAAGACCAGAATTTCCTAGAGAAAAAGCACACTATCTGATCAACGTATAAAAAGATGGTCAACCTCATTAGTTATGGGGAAATGCTAATTAAAATTACAGCTGAATGTTATTTCATACCTGCCAGATTGAGCAAAAATGAAATTTGACAAGACCAAGTTATGACAAGTATGTGGAGCAACAAGAACACTCATCCATTGCTGGAAGGAGCACAGACTGGTTCAACACTTTGGAAACAGCTTGGAAATGACCTAACAAAGTAGAATCTATGCAAATCTTATAACCCAGCAATTCTACTCTTAGGTAGCAGTTCTACTCTAGAGAAACTCCTGCACACACATACATGAATGTTAGAGGGCAACATTGTTTAACAGTGTCTGTAGCAGGCACTTTTTAAAAAGGCCTCTAATAATCCCTCCCTCCAGGTATATTCACTCCCTGTGTGACCCCTTCCCCTTGAGTGTGGGCCTACTCACTCCCTTCTAAAGAATAGAACATGGCAAAAATGATGGGATATCGCTTTTGAGATGAGGTTACAAAAAGAATCTGAGTTTTGTCTTTCTCTCTGGGAGCTTTCAATTGGGAGGAAACAAGCTGCCATGCTGTGGGTAGCCTTTATACAGAGGCCTGTGTGGCAAAGTATTGATGTGTCCAGTCAAGGTCAGTGAGGCCAAAGGTCTGCCAATGCTCATCTGAGTAAGCTTGAAAGGACTCCCATCCCCCACTCCTAGACTTGAGATGACTGTGGCACCAGCTAACACCTTGATTCCTTGATTACAGCCTGTGAGAGACCCTGAGTCTGAGACTCCCAGCTAAGCTGCTCCTTGTTCTTGATCTTGATGCATGGAAACTGAGAAATAACAGGGAAATAATAGAATTGGTTCATTCTTTCTTTCTTTCTTTTTTTTTTTTTAATTTGTTGGGGTAATTTGTTACACAGCTATGAATAACTGATACATCTCCCAAGCTAGATACAACCCAAATGTCCATCAGCAGAAGAGATAAATTATAGTACATTCAGACCATAAACAATGAAAATGAAGGAAGTATTAACAAGGGTGAATCTCAAAAACTGAAGACTATATACAGGGTAATGTCATTTACATGAAAGTAAAAAATAGAGATAGCCAACACATACAAGGGCTCAAAAAATTCATGGAAATATTTGTAGTATCTTTTAATGCCATTTTCCCATGAACTTTTTAAGTACTCTTGTGCATATGTTTTCAGAATCCACACACAAATGTAAAACTATGAAGAAAAGCAAGGGAATGATTAAAACAAAAATCACACTAGATGCCACGTCTCAGAGAAAGGAAGAGAATGGTGGTGAGCTGGGACACACTGGGCTTCTCAAGTACTGCTGGACTGGCCAGTTAGCTCGGTTGGTTAGACTGTGATGGTGATAATACCAAGGTCAAGGGTTCGGATCCCCTTAACACCAGCCACAAGATAAATAAATAAAAATAAAGTACTGAAATACCCTATTTCTTGTCCTAAGAGATGGCCAGGCATTCATTTCTTTATTTTTTAGACCACTCCTAAGATATTTTATACGCTTTCCATTCATAATTTTTTTTAAAAATCAAAGCAAGCAAAAAAGCGAAGTATTCAAATGCAATCTATCGACAAATAAGTCGTCTGGAGGATAAACGGATGGCTGGTCAGCTACACTGATACATTCTGTTCTTATGTCTAGTGAGAGCTGTACTTCTTCCAAGTTTCCATGATTATCCAGTTGGCAAAGATATTTTTCTCCTATACTTACTTAAGGCCTTCTCCTTCCCTTGAAGGTTGGGCCAACTTAGCGGCCTGCTCAAAAAAGTCTGTTTACCTGGGACCTGTGCAATCCAGCACTTGCTGCTTCAGGCCAAATGCATTCCAGACTAACGTTCTCCCGAATCCCCTCACCCCCTCTCACCACCACCTCTCCCCACACCTCCCTCCCCCACTGCAGACACACTCCCGAGCCCCTGGGCTCCTAGATGACTGGGGTCGGGGAGGATTTTCACCTCGGAGGGGTTCGGCAGAGACATGCTACCCTAAAAGAATTCAATAATTCAATATCAAGCTCCCAGAGGTGAGATAACATCGCCTTCTCCCTTCCCTTTAGCTCAAATCTCAATGGCTCCCTGCGGAGCATAAAACACATCGCAGAAAAATGTCATCCGCCTCCCGACAAGCAGAGGCAGAGCTGCAGAGAAATATCAGAGAAGGAATAGAGAGGAAGGAAGGAATCACCCGAGGAACATCTCTGTCACCTCCGGGCACGCGCAGGGGCCCCAAACAAATGCACAGCCTGCCGGGCATTCACCAGCTCGCCCCCTCCCGCCAGGGACACCCCGCCCTCCGGCCTGTCGCCTTTGTCACCGCGGGCCTGTCCCGGTCCAGACCCACCATGAAACTTACTCACCGTTCGCCCCGCTGTCCCTGCAAGCGCGGGTTAGGGGCAGAAAGGACCTGCTAGAAGGAGCAGCGGTTGTTCCCAAGGGAAGGAGCTTCTCCGCGGAGAAGAGACCGCGCGGCTGACGAAGCCAGGGACGTGGAAAGTCTCCGGCGGAGAAGGGGGAGGGGACTGATGGGGCCTCGTTCTCGGAAGCTGATTGGCTGCCGCGGGGTGGGGGCGGAGCTTGGTCCCGCTTTGTGTCAGTTTCAGTCCCCGGAATGCGGCCCCAAGTCAGGGATGGAGGCCCCCGGAGGCTGTCCCGGGGGGTGTGGGGGGCAATTTTTAAAAATAATAAATCCGTTATGGTTAAAATAATAATAAATTTAAAAAATAAATTGTGTGAAAATGGAGAGTATAAATGCATCCTTATAAGAAGGTAACATTCTCCACGCCCTGTGTCAGGGGCAGGGCTAAGAGGGAAGAAGTCGGCGACTGATTCTTATCCTCACAGCCACTGAATTGTTTAAAAATAGCACATGTAGTGTTTAAAAATTTAATAAAACAGTACAGTGTCAAAAATTTTAGTACCCAGTGAAACAGGTGATAGAAACTGCACATCAGAGAGAGACAGAAACGTGTAGCTGGTAAACAACCTGGACTGTAAAGTGACTACCTCTTCCACTTACAAGCTGGGGACTGTATTAGTTTCTTATGGCTGCTGTAACCAACTACACACATTTATTTGGTGGCTTAAAACTCCACAAACTTATCACCTTACACTTCTGCAGGTCGGAAGTCCGGCACAGGTGTCACTGGGCTGTCATCAAGGTACAGGCAGGGCCGTGTTCCTTTCAAGAGGATCTGGGGGAGAATCCATTTCCACCGACCTTTCCAGTCCCCAGAGGCTGTGCCCATTCCCTGGCCGGGGCCCTTCCTCCGTCTTTCAAGCCAGCAACTCATCACTCCGACCTCTGCCTCTGTTGTCACATCTCCTTCTTTGAGTCTCCTGCCTTCCTCTTTCAGGATCCCTTATAGGGGTCTCTCTTTAGAAGGAACCTTGTGATTACACTAGGCCCATCCAGATAATCCAGAAAAAATCTCCCATCTCAAGGTGGGATGATTAGCAAACTTAATTCTATCTGCAACCTTAACTCTTCCTTGCCGTGTAACATTGCACGTTCTCAGGTTCTGAGAATTCGGACGTGGACGTATTTAGGGGGCCATTTTTCTGCCTATCACAGAGGGCTCATTAACTTCTATCTCAGTGTCCTCATCTGTAAAATTGGAGGTAGTGATCATTTCTACTTCACAAGGTTGTTATGGGGATTACAGGAGTTTACACAGATGAAACACTTAAAGCAGTACCTGGTATATGGCAAACCCTATGTGAATGTTCGCTGTGCCCTTAGAGATGAATAAATCCTTCCATACCTCTTCCATGAGCCTTTGAATCACATAGTCGCCAGTGGCCTCTCTCTGCTCTAAATAAGACCTTCTTCCCGCCCCGTGGGTGCCTGCACCGGCACTGCCAGCTCTCTCCTCTCCTGCTGGCACCTTTCTCAAAAGCAAACCCTTTGCATTCTCCTTCTGAACAAGTCGGACCTTTTTCCCCTTGGTGCCCTGTATCCAACAGGCCTTACTCAGTCCTGCTTCCCTTATAGCGCTCCCTTAAACGTTCATCTTCTCTCTCCCGTTCCCCCTCCTGATCCCCCAGATAATTTAGTCCCTTATAAGTAGAAAGTGTAGGCGGGTAGAAGATCTTTTAAACAGAACGCTTGCCTTGTCCTCTTACTGCCACTTACCAGCCGCTTAAGAGTCTGCTGCTCTCGGTTGTAGCACTCTGGGTTACAATGCGTGAGAAAGGTCGTGCTAAACCACCAAGGGCTGCCAGTGCTAAGTGTGGAATCTGGTGTGGGGTCCCCTCTGCCCTCCCCTGTCCTCTTTTCCTCCCAGGCCTGAGACAGTCAGCCAGGAGCTTGTCGGTGACGTCAGAGGAGGAGGGGACGGGGGGGGGGGGGGCGGCGAGGAGCAGAGGGGGGTGGAAAAGCCCAAGCCCAACCCCGACCTTCCTGGCCAAGGTCCCTGTAGTTTGCGTGTGCTTGGTGGGTGGGGGAGGCTCGCCCTCTGCACTTTCTTCTCCCATCCCCCAACACACACACACACACACACACACACACACGCACACACGCACACGCACACGCACACACACAGATGAGCCTAGAGGGCTGGCCAGTGATCTCAGCCTCAGGGATTTTGGACTGAAAAGGCACTGGCATCTGAATTTCAAGGTCAGGCTCCATCTCTACCTGTGCTGAGAGCCCCTTCGGCTGCCAGCGTTTCCGTTCCGTTTTTGGTAAAGGAGATTGGATGAGATGTTTTAGCTGGCAGCTCTGTAGCCAATTGCACCGCAAAAACAGCACTGACTATAAATGGTGGGCTTTGCGTGTGTGGTGGGGGGGAGAGAGTGGGCGGGCAGGCCTGTGTCCAGTTGGCTGTCAGCTTCTGCCAGGAGGAGGGATATGGCAAGAGAGAAACGCAGCTGTCTTGGCAGAGAGAATGAGAAAGAGACACAGCTCAGCTGCAAGGAGACACAACTCTGGCCTTTCAGAAGCACTCAGACCACAATGCCCAACACCCACCCGCCTGCACAGGTCCCTCAGACACCGTATTCAATTGCACAAACACACCCAGACACAGGCTTTTCCTTACAGGACAGGGGTCAGAAACTACCCCTCTGCGCGGTCAGCCAGGCTTGTTCACTTCGAGAAACCTCCGAGAAGCAAACTCCCATGTCTGCCCTCAGTCTTTGGCAAGGCCTGGCAGGATAGCTCTGAGGGCAATTTGGCTTGCAGGGAGGTGAGAGGACACGCAGCTTGGAGATTCAAAGAGTAAAGGAGAAAAGGGAGAAGGGAGTCCTGGTTGTCTCTCTGCTCCCCTCTTAGCATGCTAGGTTGGGATGCCAGGGGGTCTGTGTTGGTGACCTGAGATGCACTTCCTGGAATGCTACAGTGACATGAAGACAGACAGAAAGAGAAAGAGAGAGAGAGATAGATTAGAAGACCAACCTGATTCCCTTCCTCTAGCCTGATTGGAAGCTAGAAAGGGTGGGTGGAAAGGGTTGGTGTTGAAATCTAGAATCAGCCCTTGGCGATCTGGCCTACAAATCTCTCCCACTTTATTATATTTGTAGTCTTGTCTACAGTTTAGGAAGTCTAAACCCGGACCCGTTCTTGAAAGTATGGCAAGGAAATCTTTCCAGTTGCACACTAAATTTTGCAATGCTCTCCGTTTTCCATCCTCTCCTCCCCCGAGGCAGGGAGCTAAGATTTGTAATTCCTGATCTCAGGTACTTTGTTAACATGGAAAGCAATGCATCAGGGCTGCTTCATGGGTGTGGGATCACTGTAGTTGCTCAGGGCGCCACACTCAGGAGGACCCCATGCTCAGGAGGACCCCATGCTCAGAAGGGCCCCATGTTCAGGAGGATCCCATGCTTAGGAGGGTCTCACACTTGGTTTAATGGTCTGCTGTTGCCATCTTGAAATTCTTAGTAAGTTCCTGAAATTCTTGAAGTTCTCGTCATCTTGAAATTCTTCATAAGTTTTGAACAAGAGTCCCCACATTTTTATTTTGCACCAGGACCCCATTTATGTAGCTGGTTCAGCAAAGCGTCCTGAAGAAGTTTGTCTTTAGTAAAGCCCTGAGCCATTGAACAGGTTATTAAAGGTTCTTAGACAGTGAAGTGAGAGAGGGAGGACCTTAGAAAACCACCAAAGGAGAAAGGAGAGAATCCAGAGACAAGGCAAGAGGTTTGTGGACCCAGGAGAGTGATGACGGGACTGACCTATGTATGCCTTGTCATGGTACGCCAAGGAGCTGGCCAGACCTCAGAGGGTATGGCTGGGCCCCTGGAAATGACTATGACGAAGTTTTCAGTTAACGCAGTGGGACAGAATCTCAGTGTCAGAAATAAGTTTATTTAATAAAAACAAAGAAAACCATTTTTGTTCTATATACATGAAGTTTTCAACTGAGGATGATACAGCTCACAGAAGTAAGCAGAAAGATTTTCCCAAATTCACCTATAATAGAGGTCACAAATCAGCAGTCCCTGGGCTAGGCTTAGTCCTCAGAGGTGTGTTTAAGAGGCCTAAACAGTAGTCTAAATCTTTTTTTTTTTTTTTTTTAATTTCCAACATTTAAGAATAAGGATTCAGACTCTCAGGCCTCTTAAATCATCTGAAAACTGAGCATTAGAGGGCCTGCATTTTCATGGCACAACAATCTAAGTCTCCCTTTAGAAGTTCTCTGCTTGTCATACTCCCCACCACTCCTAAACACTGTACACCAGGCCTACTTCACTCATTTACATTAATGCCTGGATTTTGTAGGCATTTGGGTTTGAAATCACATCCTAAACGTTTCCTAACCATTCCCTTTCACTGCATGCTATTCCCCTGGGGTGGAGGGGTGGGAGGGGTAAAAGGGAATTCCTGCAGTGATGCAACTTGGGTTGGAAACTTAAACACATAGTTACAAGGAGACCTGACAGGCCTTTGAAAATTCCTTGAAAGAGTTTAAAGGATGAGGCACTATATGGCTCCTCTGGACCGTTAGCATTAGAGGTTCTTCCTATAGGGGCTCACTGTATAGTATTTAATTCTGGGACTGGCAACTAACCAGTTGCTTAGTTGGAAACCATGAAACATTGTGAATTTAGTGACTACTGTTGGTACTAAACAAGAGGCCAGTGTTACCCAAGGTAAGGGAAGCTGACTGCTGATAATTGTCTCAGGAAGCACCAGTGTACTGGTGTTTTGCATTCAGAGATATGTGTGGCAATGATGCTTAATTGCATTTAGGTGAGAAAGTTAGCATTCTGTGCTCATTTTAAAGGTTGGTTATGTCTGCTACATAACCCCTGTGATGATTTATTTTATGTGTCAACTTGACTGGGCAACATGGTACCCAGATATCTGGTCAAACATTGTTCTTGGTATTTCTTCAGTGTTTCTTTGAGGGTATTTTTGGATGAGAGCAGATTACCCTCCATAATGAAGGCCTAAATAGAACAAAAAGGCTCACTTCCCCCTGAGCAAAAAAATTCTTTGTGCTCTACTGCCTTCTACATGGGACATTGGCTTTCCTGCCTTTGGACTTGAACTAAGACATCAGCTCTTCTTGGGTGTTGAGTCTGCTGGCCTTTGGACTGGAACTACACCATCTGCTCTCCTGGTTCTCTGTCCTTTGAACTCCGACTGGAACTAAATCATTGGCTCTTCTGAGTCGCCAGCTTGCCAACTCCCCCTGCGAATCTTAGGATTTTCCAGCCCCCATAATTGCGTGAGCAATTCCTTATAATAAATGTCTTTACACACACACACACACACACACACAACACACATACACATCCACACACGCAAACACACACACCCCTCCTATCAGTTCTGTTTCTCTGGAGAACAATAACTAATACAAACCCGACACCCCCACCCCCACCCCCAGCCTGGGTAGGTCACTTGGAATTTGCTGCTCAGTGCTCCGTGCTTCTCTCAGGTGCTCCCAGTCCTCAACAGGGCTCTGCTGCTGGTCACTACTGGTAACCCTGGCATATACGCCTCTCACGGGAGGGGCAGATATGGGATGGGTCTCACTCCCCTGTGTTTCCCTGTGCTTTATTTTTCTCCTCACATCCTAAACCTCTATGTTGTATAGCAGCTAAAGGGACTTCCAGTGTGCAAGGGGGAACCTTAAGTACACTGAATGTAATTTTTCACCACAATCTGGGGTAACAGCTCCCATGAAAATAAATTGCCACAGGAGGGCATTTATTGTTACTTCTCCTCCTACCATTTTCTCTCTCACCTCCTCATATGCTTCTCCACCATAGACTTTTATAGAAACTAAAATAGATTTTTTTAAAATGGAATTATTATAAATGCAAATGGGAAGAAGAAATTTTAAAGCTCATGGCTTGAATGCTGCATATTTAGAAATCAAGTTTGCTCAGGTTCTTGACTAGAAACTTCACTGATTAAAAAATGTCATTAAAATAGGAACTGTGGAAGGTTGGAAGAAAACTAAAGGAAGGCTGATTAAACTGGAGAGTTTTGTTTGTGTGTGCGTGTCTTTTAAAGAAAGGTTGTGTTATTTTCTCTTATTAAGATGATGATATCCTTATTTTTATGAAAACAATACTCATATGGTGCATGGATAGAAGGAAAGAAAGAGAAAAAGAAAGAGGATCATACCACACACACTATTTTTAATTTAAAAGGTACTACTTTTAATTTAACTCAAATTCAATAAGGAAATCAGAGAGTTTTTCAGGTAAATGGTCATCCACACATGAATATTTGAAATATGGTTAAGTGTTCTGTACCAGGGTTTTGCTGACATAGTTGAGGTGGATCCTGTTCTCAAGGTGCACTACTCTTGAGCCAGGAAAAGTGTGGCCGATTTCTTTGGTCTCTGCGAAGACACTGGTGGAGGTAGGAAGAAGTTTCTACAATTGAAGAATTTTATTTTCCCTTTTTTCATGGCTGCTCCCCACCTTAGTCCACTCTTTTAAAACTGGATGCTATCAGCAAGAATTCTTAGTGTTTCATATACTCACTTCTTTTTTTTTCTTTATATATGTTTTATTGAAACTTAGTTGATTGTATGTATCTGTGGGGTACAGAGTTGAAAATCAGTACTTGTGTTCAATATGTGATCCTCAAATCAGGATAATTAGTATATTCAACATTACACAATGTAATCGATTTTTGTGGCCCTTTACTAATTCTTCCCTTATCCCCCCTCCCACTCCCCCTTTCCTACCTCTGGTAACCTCAGTTCTGTTCTCTCCTTTTGCTGGTTCAACATATTATTGTGATTGCTTTATCTTTTTTTCTTTGTTTATTCTTTTTAGCTCCCACTTATGAGTGAGGACATGTGGTATTTCCCTTTCTGTGCTTGGATTATTTCACTTAACATAATTTTCTCTAAGTTCATCCATGTTGTTGCAAATAGTGGTATTTCATTCTTTTTTTATGGCAGAGTATTATTCCATTGTGTAAATATACCACATTTTCCTTATCCAGTCATCTGAGGATGGGTATTTAGGTTGGTTCCAAATCTTGGCTATTATAAATAGAGCTGCTATAAATATGGGAATACAGGTAACTCACTTTTTAGTATAATTTCTCATGGTATGGAGGGGCCATTGGCAGAATGAGTTAGAGGGATAGTGTTTAAATATCATTCCAAGGAAAATCAGAATATTATTTTTTGCAGAGTCTGGATTTGGAACCAAATAGTCTGGCTTCAATTACCTATTCTCATATAAGATGTAGTCTGAAGAGAGCCTAAGACATAGCAAGTGCTTGGTAAATACTATGTATTTATTATGAAATTATGTTCACTTTTAGAAGTTTATGAAATGAGATCATGTCCCATTCTTTCTTTGCTTTATGCTACAAAAATTTTTTGTGCTCTTACAAATTTCTTTAAATTAATTTTATTAGATATTGATGGAAGGGAATGTTGTGATCAGGACTCTTTCTGGCATATTTACTTGGAAATTTCTGCCATTGCCTTCTAACAGAAGTACATATTTATGCTAACACGAATTTTTGGAAAGATTTCACCTATTTTATTTTATAGAATTCTCAAGTGTTTAGTTTTTACATTATCTAATAAAAATTTATAGGCCTTTTTCCTCCTGATCTCACCGTAAACCTGTAGTCTCTCTCTCTTTCTCTCTAAATCTCATTTAGGAAATTCAAATAGGATGGTTTGGAGAAAGGAAAAAAAAGAAAATACAACCTAACATCCTTCTAAGGGAAGAAAACAATGTATTTTAAAACAGGATACAAAATAATGCCTTGACAACTGTGGCTGAAGCCTGGGTGCTCTTATGGGGAGAGGAACATCAGCTTAAAGTTAATGGCAATGGCACTAACAGAGCCTTGGGGTACAGGAGCCTCCAAATCCACCATGTCCCGTCTAGCCAGCTTCCTGCTGGAGTCCCATTTCTCAGATACAGGTCCTATATTTCAGGCAGGTAACCCTGAAAGTCAGATGTAGGGTGGCATTCCCGGAGAAAGCCCCCAAGTCCAAAAGACATTAGGGTGATGTCTGCCCCCGCAGAGCCAGGGGCAGGGGAAACCTCCCAATACACCCACCCCTTTTGAGCCAGACAGATGTTTTGCCCCTGCTCTTTCATTTCCAGGGCAGAATGCTAGCTAGGCCTGCAGGCACCAGAGAGGCTGGAAGCATACCTAGACTCATGTGGTTCTGAAAAGCAAGAGGTTCCCATCGACCCTTTGGTGCAAGAGAAACTTCTTTTCTCAGCCAGCCCACATCCCTTGAGCTAGCTGCAAGTTTAGCCTCCTATGCATCACATTCTAGAGCCTCCATGTCCCACCTGGAAGCCCGGGGGAAGTCTAGCTACGGCCATGCTCATAGTGACCCTTCTCTATTTAGAAGGTATTGAGGCTTGCCCTCAACCTCTGCTGTTGCCAAAAAAACCCAAAATGCAACAAACAAATGACTTGACAATGAGTGATATGAATCCTATTTATATACTGCTGTTTTTCACCTAAATATCATTTTTTAAAATTCTGTTCTTCAGCAGTCATTGCTGGCCTAGAGGAATGCTACCGCACAACTGATTGACCTCTGTTTGCATAACCAGCCTGAGCTGGTTACTCTCTCTGTAATTCTTTCTGCTAATGTATAATTGAAGTGAAAGGCGAGGAAGCCAAAGCCAGGGAGAATTATAAGACTTAGCGTAGGAGAACTGAGACCGCATCTTGGACCCAAGTTCAAGTTTAGAGGAGGAGGATGCACAAGCTGATAGGTTGACTTGATGACAGGTTGATTGAACTGATGGTGGCTCTTCTAAAGGCAGAGAAGACTGACAGGCAGCAAACCCTACTCAGGTTGGGGGAGGATGAAGGTGGAAAAGACACTTCAACGTTTGTTATTAATGAAGACAGGATGGACAGGAGATCACAAACTTTACTCTCCCATAGGGTTTTAATTTTAGTGCTGAAATTAAACAAAATGTCTTAATAGTCAGTTGAAATTTTAATAGATAGATGTTAAACATTTGAATTAGAATCCTACCCAATTAATTGTTCATCACATCAACCTCACTGACCTCTGGAAATTCCATTATCTCCTCTGAAGAATTTGGCTGCTTATACTCCTTTAAATGGAATTATCTGGAATATGAGACTGGTAATCCTTTTGCATGCATCTTAATGACAAAATGAAATGCATTTCTATATTTATCTGTGCAAATCTACACCTATTAGGCCCTTTAAAAGATGTGGTTATTGCTTTACAAGAAAATATAGAAGCTTGTGATTTTTTTCTTGTTATAAATACTTAATTTATAAAAAAAAAAATTCACACCTCTGCTTAAGTGTTATTCCATATACATTCAACTTTTCATCTCAATTAATATTTTTATTCAAAATTGAATTTAAAAGCAATATCTCTGAAAAAATGTTACCTACTATTAGCCTTCCAAATTTAATTTAAATGTAACTATCTGTGTTGCTAACTATGTAAAAACTCAACTAAGATGACAAAAAACTCAACTAAGAAAGCCCAACTTTCTGCATAGTTAAATTCACACAACCCCAAGCAACAATGACTCCATCACAGTTTATTCATCTGCCTAGCAGACAGCAGGTTCTTTTGACACTGGTTATAAGAAACATCCTAGTTTTGGATACTTCAAGATGTGGAGAAAATCACCTACCATTTTATTAGAAATATAAAGAACAAAGAAATATGTAAAATGGTACCATAAAGATGAAATCAAGTGCACGCAACTTTTTTTCCCTGAACCGTTTGAGAGCAAATTGCTAAAATAACGTCCCAAACACCCCTTAATAAGAAGATTCTCCTAAGCATTACAACCATCACAATTAGAAAAGCTACCATGGATACATCACTACCACCTAATCTTCAGACCCCATTTGAGTTCTTCCAATTATCCTAATAATGGCATTTATAGCAATAGGATCCAGTCTAGAGTCACATGTTTCTTTGGTTGTCATGTCTTTTTTAGCCTTCAGCCTGGAACAGTTCCCCAGTCATTCCTTGACTTTTATGACCTTGGCATTTTTGAAGACTACAGCACAGTCATTTTGCATATTCTACACCTGGATTTTCATGATGTTTCCGCATGCTTAGCTTTAGGTTATGATTTTGGCAGGAGTACTCATATCACAGAAGCGATGCTGAGTTCCTCATTCTGTTGGATCTTGCATGATCTCAATTTATCCCATTACTAATAATGTTATGCTCACTACTTAATTAAATTGTTTCTTAAGCAAAAATTTATCATTTAGCTCTCCCATAATGCAGTCCTCCAATGGTATTTTAATTTAGTGTACCATACCTTACAGCCCCACAAACTCACTTTTTCCAGATGTGGTGGCAATGACATCACTAAGGACATTAACTTGGCCTTATTTGTATTTGCTTGGTTTTTGTGTCATGTTAACCTTCTTTATTTGACTATTTAGAACATTTCTTCAACTTTTTTTTTTTTTAGTATGCAGTATCATTTTTTCCTAATTTATGTGTTGGAACATTACACCATTGGTTTCTAGCATCTCACTTTAACACACGTATTAATGTAACAGAAAATGTATATCTTCAGGCTTGAGCAAACTTTTATGTGATAGACTAACCAGAGAAATTCTTTTATTCTGCATAAAAACAAAATCCAGTATATACATATAATTTTGTTTTTATATATATTATATATACATACTAGAATTATTTGTCTAAATATTAGGTTTTGGGGAAATTAAATATAAAATGCAATCTTGATTTGCAAAAGGAGGAGGAGGAATTGAAGTTGAAGGGAGGGTTAGGAGGAGGTGGGATAGGAAAAGTAGGTTGGGGAAGAAGGGCTGTGTCCTCCTCTGCCATCAGGAGTGGAGCCTGCACACAGGTCTGTGTGCCAAGAGTGAGTGATGGGCGCGGGCTCACCGCCTGCTGTCCCCCCAACATGGGATCCAGGTGGCTAGTGCACTCAGCTCCAGGGGTTGTGCAATGGAAAGAACAAGATGGAAGGAGAGAATTTGGGAAGCTCACTCTGTGCTCCGTCAGGAACTGCTGTGTGATGCTGAGCAATCTTTTTTCTTTTTTGGACTTCAGCTTTCATGCCATGGAAACGAGCAGACAGGATTCCCTTTCGACACATCACAAGAAAAAAGGAAATAGCTCAGGACTGTGAAATTCTGAAATGAGAAAAACAGAAACAGAAACATCTGGGAAACTTTTGTCGCCTTTGGGCTCAAAAAGAGTGTCTAGCCCATAGACACGCCTTCCTGCGTTTCACACATTCACAAAGATCCAACCACACGTGCCCTCTGTGATGGCTTCCCTCTCTGCCCCTTCCCCCCTCTGAGGAGCTGTCTATCTGCGCCCTCATCCTTGCAGCCTGTTAAACTAAACTTGCTATATTCCAGAAACTCTTAGAGGCCCCCCCCCTTTTCTTTTGCTACTGTTTCAGATCAGAATGTGCTTAGATCGAGATTCATCTTCAGAGAAGTGATGAGGAGACAAACAGCCTTAAGGTTTAAAAAGTAGAAAAAGAGTGTGCAAAGAAAAAGTATCGTTCGTAGAAGTCACCTTTCCTTCTGATCTTGACTGGAGGCAGGAGGGGGCTGGAGCTTTGCTTGGGGCGGCCTCTGTGCTTAGGAAATCTATAGAGTTGTATAAAAAGAAATTATAAAACCATTTAGAAATCATTTAGTCTTGCTGAAATGTGCTTTTCTTCCTTTTTTTTCTTTCTTTCTTTTTTTTTTTTTTAAGGATCAAGTTCTTCTCAGGCATTAGTTGTGACACAGTCTTCTCTCTGAAGTACCATCAGAGACATTCTGCACAGCTGGAGGTTGCTAGTTCCTACAGGCTTTTGAAAATGATCACCAAGGGGCTACCAGATAGATATAAAAGCATAAAGGAGAAGGAAGGAGGTTGTTTTGCATTAAAGTAACTAATTAAATAAGCACAATTTTAAAAGCTGAGTGACCTTCCAGGAATGGAAAGAATTAGTTATCAGCCTGGGCTTTTCAACTACATGCCCAGAGAGCATCTCTTTCTGTTTCCAGTGGGTGGGTAAAGAGAAAATATTTCCTTTAGGCAAAGTAGCTAAAAATCACAAATCAAATCTGTTCTCTTAATGAGGTTAAATGCCGAGCAAGACAAATAGGCTACTGCAGTGTCAGAAGGCAGGCTGTATGAGAAAACTCCGAAGCAGCCGCCTTAATTATCCATGTGGTTCACTGTGCTCCACGGACATTCTCGCATCTTAGTGCGAATTGGGGGCTCAGCTTCGGGGTAGGGTGTTGAGGGAGGGTTGATGTCCTTAAACGTCAAGGATTATTTGAAGGCCTCTTCCTGTGGTGGGAGACTGGATGAGTAGCTAAAAGAAAAATAGAGAAACAAATCAAAAATTAGACCTGCTGTTAATTTTTTTTCCCTCATTCACAATTTAAACAGAAAAAGGACTGGCCGGTTAGCTTCACTGGTTAGAGCGTGGTGGTGATAACACCAAGGTCCAGGGTTCAATCTCTGTACTGGCCAGCCAAAAACAAAGCAAAACAAACAAAAACATAATTTAAACAGGAAGATTCAAAGAAAGCCACCCATAACGTTATTAAAGATTTTTTTTCCTCATAAATTTCTATTTTTTACAAAAATAGCTGCATTTTGTGCTTAATTTAGTAATTAATTCATGCAGTCATTTTAAAACCTTTTTATTTTGCAATAATTATACAACACAGGTGGTTGCAAAAAATGTACAAGGAATTCCTATGTACCCCTCACCTTGTTTTCCTTAATGATAACATCTTGCATAATTATAGTGTAATATCGCAATCAGGAAATAGACACCAATACAATCTACAAAGCTTATTCAGACTTTGCCAGTTTCATATGCATTATATGGGTGTATGCATATGTGGTTCTATGCTATTTTACCATGTGTAGATGTGTGTAACCACCACAATCAAGATACAGAACTGCCCCATCAACACAAGTCTCCCACGTGCTACCCCTTTATAGCCGCACCCCTTAACAGCACATAATTATAATTTTTGTACACTTTCTATGTGTCAGGCACTGTTCTGGCCACCACCGAGCAAGAAAAAGTCCCTGCTCTATTGATAAGGGACAGAATATAAACAATTTAAATTATGAATATATAATACATATTAGGTGATAAGTGCTATAGATAAAAATAAATTTTAAAAGTTGCTACTATTTCCTGACCATCTTGTCAATTAAGGCACTGAACTAAGAATTCAATGTGCATAGCTGTTTTTTTTCTCACGGCAATCTGAGGAGGGAAATATCATTATCTGTATTTAACATATGAAGGAAATAAGGTTTATGGAGATTAAGTGGTTTACTCAAGTCTACAAAATAAATAAATGACATATGAAGTTTTCTTTTTTTAAAATTGTTTTAAGAAACAATTCCTGTCTTGTAGGTTATGGCACAGTCTGTATTGCTATGCATTCTGTGTGTTTCGTGCCATTCGCTAGACCTCCTTTTATTCAGGTTAGGGGACATGTGACTACTTCTGGCCAATGGACTACAAATAAACGGTGTGGTTCACCAGAAGCAATTATGGTATGAATTTGTCATATTTTCTTCTCCTGCCACAGTGCCTGCAAAAGTAGCATATTGAGATAGCAGAATGTCAAGAAAAAGTGAGTCTGGATCCCTAATCATAACATGGACGAGGGTCTCTTGACCTGCATCTTTGTGTGAGAGAGAAATGAACTTCTGTTGTGCTAAGCCACTGTGTTATATATTTTTACAGCATAGTCTAAAGTTAATTGTATGGGCTATTCAGCTTGAGTCATTTTTGGACTACTTTAGAAAATATTTCATTGAAAATTATTGTGGATTAAATATTTTCTATAGTTGAGAATATTTTCTCTCTATATGTGACCAGAAGTGGAATTAATGGTTCAAAGTTTCTGAGGCTTACTCCAAGGTGTTTTCCAAAAGGTTTCTTCTACCATAAACCTACTGGGTTGTTTGAGCGTCATTTTTCACTAGACTATCAGGATCATTAATCATTAAGATCAAATGATATATTCAGGCACATGAAACAGAGTAAGGAAACTCATTATTATTTCAATTCTCATTCATTTGATGATTGGAGAAACTGAATCATACATTTACTTGAAATGGCTTTATTGAGATATAACCGACTTATAATCAACTGCACAAGTTTAATGTGTAAAATTTGATGTTTTGACATCTGTGTATGCCAGTGAAAACATTAGTACAATAAAGGTGAGCTAGGCATTTATAATTAACAACAATTTATTGCATGCTGTCAAATGGCTAGGAGACAAGAATCAAATGACCACGTCACCAAGAAATGATTAAGTTTGCCATAGTGAATATGATAATTACCCTGATTTGATCATCGTACATTGTACACATGTATTGAAATATTACCTTCTTCCCTATAAATATGTATAATCAGTACATTTCAATAAAAAGAGATAATGAGCATGTTTATTACCTCTAAAACTTTCTTTATGCTTGTTTATAATACTCTCTTTCTGCTCATCCCCAACTTAAGAGATGTCGCTCCGCTATCTTTGGCTTGCATTGTTTATGGTGAGAAGTCAGATACCATCATGAACATTGAACCTTTGTATGTGATGTATCTGTTTTTCTCTGGAAGTTTTTAAGATGTTCTCTTCATTACTGATTTTGTGCTATTTGGCTATAATGTGTTTGCCATAGTTTTCTTCATATTGTTAGTGCTTGGGGTTCATTGAAATTTCTAAATCTGTGGATTTATAGTTTTTATCAAATGTGTCAATTCAGGTATATTATTTCTTTAAATATTTCTCCAAGTACGTGTATATTAGTCCAGCTGAAATTGTCTCACATTTTATGGATGCTCTGCTAACATTTTTTGTTCTTTTTTTATTTGTATTTTATTTTGGACAGTTCCAATTACTATGTGATCAAATTTACTAATACATTTCTCTACAATGTATAATCTGCTATTAATCCCATCCAGTTGTGCTTTTTCTCAATAATTGCAGTTTTCATCTCTAGAAGTTAGATTTGATTCTTTCTTATATCTTCCATGTCCATAATTTACTTTGTGAACATATAGATTGCACTGCAGTTATAATAACTGTTTTAATGTCCTTGTCTGCTAATTCTGAGCCACATCGGGGTATATTTTGATTGACAGAGTTTCCTTCTTAAAATTAGCCATATTTTCTGTCCTTTGTACAGGTGGCTTCCAGTCATTGTGAATTTTATCATTGGAGTGCTAGATATTTTTATATTCCTCTAAATATTTTATTTTCTTTATTTTGCTGCCTTTAATTGTGGTACATCATTAGTTTCAAAATGTATAGATGTATAGATGCACTTTCATGAGTTTCTGCTCTTAAACTGGGGCACTAAAATTGAATATGCTAATTTTAAAAGTGTTAGAATTTTATGTTAAAATATTTTGTTACTGGAAAGACCCAAACTTTCAGAGAGATCTCTTGTAGAAGTGCTATCATGAAGAATTTACACAAGTCATTGGTTACAAATTCTAAAGGCTTTTGAGAAGTATCTTTCTTAGTTGTCAAGGAACTTTTAGTTAGGGTGGTGAGAAAACCCCATATGACAAAAGGAAAGAGTTGCATCTTATTTCTTTTAAAAAAGAAATAGGAAGAAAGCTGAAAGTCCTTTAGAACTGGAAAGAACTAGACAGGTGTTTTCACGTTTTTAGGAATGTCATTCCTCCACATATCTAAGAAGTTTTCCTGTGGGTTTTAGGTGGGTGGGGCAAAAAAGACTGAGAAAATTGAAAGAGAGGGAGATACTAGAGATTTTCCAAGAAAATTAAGGTAGTCAGAAAAGCAAACCAAGTATGTTTTTGTTTTTAAATAGCTCTAAGTGCTTAAGGTAGGAAAATTGATTCTGACAGGGACAAATGACTAGCTTTAAAAACTGCTCAGAGAGGTAATAGCTGACTGACAGACTTGAAGTCCTTGTCTTGCTTTTCTGTGATGAGTCATCTTTTTGCAGGGCAAAGCTGGAGCAAATCATGACACAGCAGGAGAGTGAGCTGAGATTGATGCCTCAGTTTCATGGGTTAATCCTCACAATCATTCTTTGAGGGTCTCCTTTTTGTGGTTATAGCCTGGGCCAAACTTTTTAAAGAAAAATCAGATGAACAAGCAGAAAAATGAAATCTCTTTTTTTCCTTCTTCTATTATGACAGTTGAATAGAAAAGTGGAAATTTAAAAAGAAATAGTCATTGTATCACTCCTGTTACTTGCCAAGTTTCCATATATCATCATCATTATCCAGTATTTTTAGTAACAAGCAACATATGCAAATTTGGCTAAATTGAGCAGAAAACATTTATTAAGAGGTATTAAGTAGCTCACATAATCTCTGAAAATCAGGCTTAGAGTTGACTAGTGGCAAGAAAAATACTCAAAAATCATTCTGCAGGTCTGATTCTATGAAGACATCACTGCAGTCTCTTCTTGGCCCAGAGGACAGAGCTCGTGCTGCTGATACCACTAGTGCACCTGACATTCCTACAACTGTTATCACCATTGATTTGCAAAGTTGGACTCGCTACTGCCTCTAGTGCCAGTCTTGCCATATTTCATTCTGGGCAGTTTCTTCCTCTTTGTATCACTAGTTCTTGTGCCAAATTCTGGCAAGAAAGCACCTGAACGACAGAATCTGAGTCACAAGCTTGTGCTCCCTCTGCAAGGAATGCTGAGAACTTTGCAGCCTCTCCTAAGAGAGTATGCCCTACACATAAAAAGGAAGATTCAGATACGGGGGAGAAAAGCAAAATACTGACAGATGATGCTTACATTTCTCAGCCTTGGCTACTCCCCAGCATAATTCCTTCTTCCCATGTTAACAATGCCTCCCCATTACAAAGCTCTCACTAACACAATGCACAGCTAGAATGCACTAGCTGTCTTCTCAGATGGTGTCGAGGATTCATCCATCTCCAAGACTGGATTTCCTAGATAGATGCCATTCCTCCTCTAAATGTCAAAACCCTAACTGGATACTCTGTAACCTGTGTGCTAATGTGACAAATACACCATCGTGAACAAATCCAAATAAAATAATAAGGGAAAGGAGATAAAAGAATAAAACTGACCAAAAATACAAATATGCACCTGACACATCAAGAAGGAAAATATATGAAGATGCTATATCTTCATTTCTGTGACTGGTCATGTGGTTGCAGTGCTTGTGACTTTCCTCTACCACCTGCCCCATGATTCCTTTGTCTTTAGCTTGTCTGGGTTCTTTACCCAAAGGGTTATTGAGATCTTCATTTCGAGGAAGCAGAAATGTTGAGAATGAGTATTAGGTATGTAAAAACTGAATATCACATACCTCATAGTCTGTCTGTTAAAATTCTAGTTTTCCCTTTTTTATTTTATACCCTTATTTTTTCAGGATGGTATGCTTTCAGCCAGTGCCAATAAATTAAATTCCTGTGGGCTACCTGGAGACTACAGGTATTCCTAATTAGTCGTTGCTTATGAAAGACATTTTGGATCTATAGTAGGGAGGAAAGAGCTGTTGATGCAGGGGCAAAATAAGCTGAAATTCTAACCAATAAAGCCATTAAGAAGAAAGTTGTTATGCTGAAAAATATTTGAGAATACAAATCTAATTCAGTATTTAATAGCCACAAGGACATCCTTGAAGTTTGTCTATAAAACAAGCCATTTGGGGACATTTGGTTTTCAAAGGTTGATTTGTTTCTCTTTTAATCTCCACAGGCCTTTATGATAATTAGTCACCATGGGTAGCAATACTTAATGTGTATAATTTTAGAACATCTATGAACAGTCACGTCTTTTTCTTAATCAAAAATACCTTAATTTATCTTTCTATGTTCTCTATCATATAAAGGTAAATAAAAAATCTGGCCGATTCCTTATCTTATATCGAGTCATTTGAGTGTTTTAGATATGACAGATGTAACAGTGAAAAGTGCTACTCTCAAATTTGTGCTTTGGAAGCTCAATCTGACTATTCTTCTGGTTCTTAAAGAAACAGACCCATATGTTGGTCACAGATTACAGCATCCTCAACATTGGCAGTATGAACAGTTGGGCCATTTAATACTTTGTTGTGGGGGGCTGTCCTGTGCACCATAGAGTGTTTAGCATCATTCCTGGCCTCTATCCATAGACAGCTAAAAACGTCTCCAAACACTGTCAAATGTCCTCTGGGGGTAAAATCACCCCCAGTTGAGAACTCAATTAGAGCATATACAACAAAGCAACCTCAGAAAACACTGTTTTCCAGTTGGAGTCATACTAATTCTTCAACAAAATATTCTATCTGGGTAATGGATTGCTTCATGATTTTCGTGAATCCCTTAAGCATTAGAAAATTTCCTTATTTTTTTCTAAACAATCTACGTAAAATTATGAGTTTTACATTCCTACCAGGAGTGGTTTAAAGCACTGCCGACATTTAACTCACTTGGCACTCAGTGTTACCCTTTGGGGAAGGCAGTCTTATTAGCCTGGTCTTATAGAAGGACACCTGAGGCACAGATAGATTAAAGAACTTTCTTAATGCCACATTTTAGTAGGGCATAGAGCTGAGATTCTGAAAACTGATTTTTTTTAAAACATATTGCTTTTTTTGTAATTAATAGTGCCTGGCAAAATTATCCAACAGTACAAAGAGGTATACTGAAAAATATCTTTCCTTCACACATCTACTGCATATTGCTCTAAGGCATATATGTTTGTGTGGATGGATAGTCCTTTTTACACAATTGGTAGTATACCATAAAAACTGCTTTATGTCTGCTTTTTTGTAACTCTACAACATATCTTGGAACCCATTTAGTGTCATATACAGAACAGCCTCATTATTCTTATATTAAAATGACCAGCTATTGACAGAATTAAAAAAAAAAAATTCTAATGTAAGATTTCAATAACTTGCAAAGGAGAAGGAATAGTAGTGAACCTCCTTGTACACATATGTACAACACTCACCTTCAACAATGATCAACTCATGGCCGAACTTACGTTTTTCTTTTTTTCTTTCCTTTTTTCCCCAACTATATTGAGTTATGGTTCACAAATAAAACATTTTATGTATTTAAGGTGCACAAAATGATGTTTTGATATACACGTACATTGTGAAATAATTATCATGATCAAGCTAATTTACATACCCATCACTTCACATATTTGCCATTTCTTTTTGTGCTGAGAATACTTGAGTTAAACTCTCTTAGCAAAATTTAAGTAATTCATTATTGCTGACTATAGTTGCCATACTGTGTACATTCATCTTATAGCTGAAAGTTTGCATCCTCTGAGCAGTTAATTATCATTCTATCCTTTATTACTATGAGTTTGACATTTTTTTAAGATTCCACATATAAGTGAGATCATGCAGTATTTTCTATGTCTGGCATATTTCACTTAGCGTAATGTCCTCCAGGACAGGATTTCCTTCTTTTTTAAGGCTGAATAACATTTCATTGTATGTGTGCATAGATCAATTGATCCATATCAATATAAATTACATATGTGTTTGTATGTGTGTATATCTATCTATCTATTTATCTACATAAATGTTTTATTTATCATTCATCCATCTGTGGATATGTTTCCATATCTTGGTTATTGAGAATAAAACTGCAATGAACATGGGAGTGCAGATATCTCTTCAAGATAGATAATGATTTTATTTCCTTTGGATATATACCCAGGGGAAAGTGGGATTGCTGGATCATATTGTAATTCTATTTTTAATCTTTTGGGAAAACTTCATGCTGTTTTCCATAAAGCCTGTACCAGTTGATGTTCTCACCAACAGTGTACAAGTATCTATCTCTTTTGTCCATAATCTTACTAACACTTGTCGTCTTTTGACTTTCTGACAATAGCCCTCTGAACAGTTGAGAAGGGATATTTCATTGTGGTTCTGATTTACGTTTTCCTGAAAACTGCTGATGTTGAGCGTCTGTTCATACACATGTTGGCAATGTGTAGGTCTTATGTGAAAAAATGTTGGTTAAGAAACTTTTCTCGTTTTTTAATTGGTTTATTTGTTTTCTGCTATTGAGTTGTATGAGTTTCTTATATATTTTGAATATTAAGACATTATCAGATATATGTTTTGCAAATATTTTCTCTGATTTCATGGTGGCCTTTTCAGTTTGTGGATTATTTTCTTTTCTGTGCAGAAACTTTTCAGTTTGATGCAATCCCACTTGTCTATTTTTGCCATTGTTGCCTGTGTTTTTGGTGTCATCTCCAAAAAATTACCAAGACCAAAATCAAAGAGGTTTCCCTGTATGTGTTCTCCTAGGAATTTTTACAGTATTAGGTTTTACATTTAAGTCTCTAATCTATTTAGAGTTGATTTTTTTTTTTGTATATAGTGTAAGATAAGAATCCAATTTCCTTTTTTCACATGTGAATATTTATTTTTCCTAACACCATTTATTGACGAGACTATCCTTTCCCCATTGTTTTCTTGATACCTTCATAAGGATTAGTTAACTGTGTATATCTTTTGGTTTATTTATTTGTTTAATTTTTTTTCAATTTTATTTATATTTATATTTTTGGGGTAGAGTATGTTATTTCAATATTTGCACACATAGGCTACAGGGCTCGGAAACAAAATCATTGGCTTATTTATGGACTCTATTCTGTTTGATTGGTTTATATGTCTGTTCCTATGACAGGACCATACTGTTTTGATTACTATAGCTTCACAATATAATTTGAAATCAAGAAATGTGCTGCCTCAAGCATTGTTCTTGCTCAAGATTGCTTAAGCTGTTTATTTTTTTTTTAATTTTTATTATGTTGATATACATTGTGGCTGATTATTGCTCCCCATCACCAAAACCTCCCTCCCTCCTTCCTCCCCCCCAACAATGTCTTTTCTGTTTGCTTGTCGTATCAACTTCAAGTAATTGTGGTTGTTATATCTTCTCCCCCCCCCCCCGGTTTTTTTTTTGTGTGTCTGTGTGTGTCTGTGTGTGTCTGTGTGTGTGGGGGGGTTTATATATTAATTTTTAGCTCCCTCCAATAAGTGAGAACATGTGGTATTTCTCTTTCTGTGCCTGACTTGTTTCACTTAATATAATTCTCTCAAGGTCCATCCATGTTGTTGCAAATGGCAGTATTTCATTCGTTTTTATAGCTGAGTAGTATTCCATTGTGTAGATGTACCACATTTTCCGTATCCACTCATCTGATGATGGGCATTTAGGCTGGTTCCAACTCTTGGCTATTGTAAAGAGTGCTGCGATGAACATTGGGGAACAGGTATACCTTCGACTTGATGATTTCCATTCCTCTGGGTATATTCCCAACAGTGGGATAGCTGGGTCATATGGTAGATCTATCTGCAATTGTTTGAGGAACCTCCATACCATTTTCCACAGAGGCTGCACCATTTTGCAGTCCCACCAACAATGTATGAGAGTTCCTTTTTCTCAGCAACCTCACCAGCATTTATCGTTCAGGGTCTTTTGGATTTTAGGCATCCTAACTGGGGTTAGATGGTATCTCAGTGTGGTTTTGATTTGCATTTCCTGGAAGCTGAGTGATGTTAAGCATTTTTTCATATGTCTGTTGGCCATTTGTATATCTTCCTTAGAGAAATGCCTACTTAGCTCTTTTGCCCATTTTTTAAATTGGGTTGCTTGTTTTCTTCTTGTAAAGTTGTTTGAGTTCCTTATATATTCTGGATATTAATCCTTTGTCAGATGTATATTTTGCAAATATTTTCTCCCACTCTGTTGGTTGTCTTTTAACTCTGTTAGTTGTTTCTTTTGCTGTGCAGAAGCTTTTTAGTTTGATATAATCCCATTTGTTTATTTTTCCTTTGGTTGCCTGTGCTTTTGTGGTCATATTCATGAAGTCTGTGCCCAGTCCTATTTCCTGAAGCGTTTCTCCTATGTTTTCTTTAAGAAGTTTTATTGTTTCAGGGTGTATATTTAAATCCTTAATCAATTTTGAGTTGATTTTAGTATACGGTGAGAGGTATGGACCTAGTTTCATTCTCCTGCATATGGATATCCAGTTATCCTAGCACCATTTGCTGAAGAGGCAGTCCCTTCCCCAGTGAATAGGCTTGGTGCCTTTGTCAAAGATCAGATGGCAGTAAGTGTGTGGGTTGATTTCTGGATTCTCTATTCTATTACATTGGTCAGTGTGTCTGTTTTTATGCCAGTACCATACTGTTTTGGTTATTATAGCTTTGTAGTATAGCTTAAAGTCAGGTAGTGTTATGCCTCCAGCTTTATTTTTTTTGCTCAGCATTGCTTAGGCTATACGTGGTCTTTTAATGTTCCATATAAATGACTGGATAGTTTTTTCCATTTCTGAGAAAAATGTCTTTGGAATTTTGATGGGGATTGCATTGAATTTGTATATCACTTTGGGTAGTATGGACATTTTCACTATGTTGATTCTTCCAATCCAAGAGCATGGGATATCTTTCCATCTTCTTGCATCCTCTCTAATTTCTCTCAGCAGTGGTTTGTAGTTCTCATGATAGAGATTTTTCACCTCCTTGGTTAACTCAATTCCTAAGTATTTTATTTTTTTGGTGGCTATTGTAAATGGGCAGGCTTTCTTGATTTCTCGTTCTGCATGTTCACTATTGGAGAAAAGAAATGCTACTGATTTTTGAGTGTTGATTTTGTATCCTGCTACTGTGCTGAACTCATTTATCAATTCCAACAGTTTTTTTGTAGAGGTTTTAGGCTGTTCAATATATAGGATCATGTCATCTGCAAACAGGGACAGTTTGACTTCATCTTTTCCAATCTGGATGCCCTTTATTTCCTTCTCTTCTCTGATTGCTCTGGCTAGTACTTCCAACACTATGTTGAATAGGAGTGGTGAGAGTGGGCATCCTTGTCTAGTTCCTGTTCTTAAAGGAAAAGCTTTCAGCTATTCCTCATTCAGGATGATATTGGCAGTGGGTTTGGCGTATATGGCTTTAATTATGTTGAGATACTTTCCATCTATACCTAACTTATAGAGGGTCTTTGTCATGAATGAGTGCTGAACTTTATCAAATGCTTTTTCAGCATCTATAGAGATGATCATATGGTCCTTGTGTTTGAGTTTATTAATATGGTGTATTCCATTTATTGATTTGCGTATGTTGAAACAACCTTGCATCCCTGGGATGAATCCCACTTGATCGTGCTGAATAATTTTACGTATGTGTTGCTGTATTCAGTTTGCTAGTATTTTAGTGAGGATTTTTGCATCTATATTCATCAAGGATATCGGCCTGTAGTTTTCTTTTTTGGTTATATCTTTACCTGGTTTTGGTATCAGGATGATGTTTGCTTCATAGAATGAGTTTGGGAGATTTGCGTCCATTTCAATCTTTTGGAATAGTTTGTAAAGAATCGGTGTCAATTCCTGTTTGAATGTTTGGTAAAATTCTGCTGTGAATCCATCTGGCCCTGGGCTTTTCTTTGTTGGGAGCCTTCTGATAACAGCTTCAATCTCCTTTATTCTTATTGGTCTGTTCAAATTTTCTACGTCTTCATGGTTCAGTTTTGGGAGCTTGTGTGTGTCCAGAAATTTATCCATTTCCTCCAGATTTTCAAATTTGTTGGTATATAGTTGTTTATAATAGTCTCGAATGATTCCTTGTATTTCAGATGAATCAGTTGTAATATCGCCTTTTTCATTTCTAATTTTTGTTATTTGAGTCTTCTCTCTTCTTTTTTTTGTTAGCCATGCTAATGGTTTGTCAATTTTACTTATCTTTTCAAAAAACCAACTTTTTGATTCATTGATCTTTTGAATTTTTTTTTATGTTTCAATTTCTTTCAGTTCTGCTCTGATCTTAATGATTTCTTTCCATCTGCTAACTTTAGGTTTGGATTGTTCTTGTTTTTCTTGTTCTTTAAGGTGAAGTGTTAGGTTGTTCACTTGCCATCTTTCCATTCTTCTGAAGTGAGCATTTAATGCAATAAATTTCCCCCTTAATACTGCTTTTGCAGTATCCCACAGGTTTTGGTATGATGTATCATTGTTTTCATTCGTTTCAATAAATGTTTTGATTTCCTGCTTGATTTCTTCTTGGACCCATATGTCATTAAGTAGAATGCTGTTTAATTTCCATGTGTTTGTATAGTTTCCAGAGTTTCGCTTGTTATTAATTTCTAGTTTTAATCCATTGTGGTCTGAGAAGATACATGTGATAATTCCAATTTTTTTGAATTTATTGAGACTTGCTTTGTGACCTAATATGTGATCTATCCTGGAGAATGATCCATGTGCTGATGAGAAGAATGAATATTCTGAGGTTGTTTGGTGGAATGTTCTGTAGATATCTGCCAATTCCAATTGGTCTAGAGTCTTGTTTAGATCTTGTGTTTCTCTACTGATTCTTTGCCTAGATGATCTGTCTAATATTGACAGTGGGGTGTTCCGGTTCTCTGCTATTATGGTATTAGTGTCTGTTTCCTTCTTTAGGTCTAATAGAGGTTGTTTTATAAATCTGGCTGCTCCAACATTGGGTGCATACATATTTATGATTGTTATGTCTTCTTGATGGATCAGTCCTTTTATCATTAAGTAGTGTCCCTCATTGTCTCTTTTTATGGTTTTTAGTTTAAAGTCTATTTTGTCAGATATAAGAATAGCTACTCCAGCTCGTTTTTCTTTTCTGTTTGCATGGTAAATCTTTTTCCATCCTTTCACTCTTAGTCTATGTGAATCTTTATGGGTGAGGTGGGTCTCTTGTAGGCAGCATATAGTTGGGTCCTCCTTTTTGATCCAGTCAGCCAGTCTGTGTCTTTTGATAGGGGAATTTAAGCCTTTTACATTAAGTTGTTATTGAAAGGTTTTGATTTATTCCTAGCATTTTATTGGTTGTTTGGTTGTCTTAGGTGTCTTTTGTTCCTTGCTTTCTTATTTACTGTTTGGTTTCTGTGTTTGTTGTTTCTTTGGTTGTAGATAGCATTTTTGTTTGCTTGTTTTCTCTTCATGAATGCCATTTTTATTATACTAGTGGGTATTGATTTTTCTTGGGTTTTTATGGCAGTGGTAGCTATTTTTCAGGAACCAAACCCAGTACTCCCTTGAGGATTTCTTGTAAGGGTGGTCCTGTGGTAGTGAACTCCCGCAGTTTTTGTTTGTCTGAGAAATATACTATTTGCCCTTCATTTTGGAAGGATAGTCTTGCAGGGTAGAGTATTCTTGGCTGGCAATCTTTGTCTTTTAGTATTTTGAAAATATCATCCCATTCCTTTCTAGCTTTTAGGGTTTGTGATGAGAAGTCTGATGTTAGCCTGATTGGGGCTCCCTTATAGGTGATTTGATGCTTCTCTCTTGCAGCTTTTAAGATTCTCTCTTTGTGTCTGAGTTTTGCCAATTTGACTATGACATGTCTTGGAGAAGGCCTTTTTGGGTTGAATATGTTTGGAGATCGTTGAGCTTCCTGGATCTGAAGACCTGTGATTTTTCCTATACCTGGGAAGTTTTCTGCCACTATTTTGTTGAATATGTTTTCAATGGAGACATTTTCCTCCCCTTCTGGAATACCCATGACTCGGATATTTGAGCGCTTGAGGTTGTCTGATATCTCTCTCAGATTTTCTTCAATGTCTTTGATTCTTTTTTCTTTCTTTTTGTCTGCTTGTGGTATTTCAAATAGCCCATTTTCAAGTTCAGAGGTTCTCTCTTCAACTTCGACAAGCCTGCTGGTTAAACTCTCCGTTGTGTCGAGAAGCTCATCTCCATGAAAGACGTCGTGCCCTCCAGCAGCTGAGGGTTCCAGGCACCTTTTCCACCTCCTTGGAAAGCCCGCTGAGGTGGCTCTTGGACACTGTCTTGGGCCTCTGTCCCCATCCGGGGACGTGGGCGTTCACACTAGAACTCGGACCCCGCCTCCTCGCGTCCGCAGGTGCGTGGCTGACGGTGCCCGCCACGTGGAGCGCCTGCTTAAGCTGTTTAAGGTCCTTTGTGGTTCCATACACATTTTAGAAATTTTTTCTATTTCTGTGAAAAATACTATTGGAATTTTGATGGGAATTGCACTGAACCTGTAGATCATCTGGGTAGTATGGACATTTGACAATATTAAATTTTCTGGCTTGTGAACATGGAAGACCTTTCCATTTATTCATGTCTCCTTCCGTTTCTTTCATCAGTGTTTTATAGTTCTCAGTGTACAGGTCTTTTACCTTCTTGGTCAAATTTATTCCTAAGTATTTTATTCTTTCTGATGCTATTGTAAATAAAATTGCTTTCTTGATTTCTTTTTTGGATAGCTCATTGTTATTATATAAAAAAAGCAACTGATTTTTGTATATTGATTTTTAGTAACAACTTTATTAACATGTTTATTAGTTCTAACGTGTGTGTGTGTGTGTGTGTGTGTGTGTGTGTGTGTGTGTGTGTGTGTGTGTGTGTGTGTGTGTGAAGTCTTTAGGGTTTTCTACATATAAGATTATGTCATCTGCAAACAGAGATAATTTTACTTCTTTCTTTCTGCTTTGCATGCCTTTTTTTTTCTTGCCTATTTTCTCTGGTTAGGCCTTCCAATGCTATGTGGAATAGAAATGGAGAGAGCAGATACCTTAGTCTTTTTCCTGATCTTAGAGGAAAAGTTTTCAACTTATCATTGAGTGTGATTTTGCTGGGGGCTTTTGATATGTGACATTTAGCATTTAGGTACCTTCCTTCTACTCCTAATTTGTTGAGAGTTTTTATCTTGAAAGAATGTTAAATTTTGTCAAACTATTTTTTCTGCATCTATTGAGATGATCATATGATTTTTCACTTTATTTTGTTAATGTTGAACCAACCTTGCATCCCATGGAAAAATGTCACTTGATCATGGTGTGCTTTTCATGAGCTGTCAAATTTGGTGTACTGGTATTTTGTTGAGGATTTTTGCTTTTATATTTATCATGAATGTTGGCCTGTAATTTTCTTTTCTTGTGGTGTTCTTTTCTGGTTTTGACATCAGGGTAATGCTGTCCTTACTGTTGGGAAGTGTTCCCTGCTCTTCAATGTTCCAGAAGAGTTTCAGAAGGGTTCGTATTAAATCTTCTTTAAATTTTTGGTCGAATTAACTAGTGGAACCACTATGTTATGAGGTTTTCTTTGATGAGAGATTTTTGATTGCTATTTCAATCTGCTTACAAGTTATTACTCTGTTCATATTTTCCATTTCTTCATGATTTCGTCTTGGTAGGTTGGATGATTTTAGGAATTCATCCATTTCTTCTAGGTTATCCAACTTGTTGGCATATAATCGTTCAGAATAGTCTCTTACAGTCATTTGAATTTCCGTGGTATCAGTTGCAATGTTCCCTCTTTTTTTCTCTCATTTTATTTATTTCCATCTTCTCTCTCTTCTTTTTTAAATCAGTCCAGCTAAAGTTTTATCAATTTTATTTATATTTAAAAAAAAATCTTTTGGGCCGAGCCTGCGGCGCACTCGGGAGAGTGCGGCACTGGGAGCGCGGCGATGCTCCTGCCGCGGGTTCGGATCCTATATGGGAATGGCCGGTGCACTCACTGCCTGAGTGCTGGTCACGAAAAAGACAAAAAAAAAAGAAAAAAAAAATCTTTTAGTTTCATTGATCTTCTTAGTTATTTTCCTATTCTCTATTTCTTTTATTTTTTGCTCTAATTTTTATTATTACCATCCTTCTACTAACTGTGGGCACAGTTTGTTCTTCCTTTCTAGTTCCTTGAGGTCTCAAAGTAGATTGTTCGTTTGAAATCTTTCTTTTTATTAACGTAGGTATTTTTAGCTATAAAATTTCCCCTGAGAATTGCTTTTGCTGCATCACATCAGCTTTGGTATGTTGTGTTTCCATTTTCGTTTGTCACAAGAGGTTTTAAAATTTCCCTTTTGATTTCTTCTTTGACCTGTTTCAAGACCATGCTGTTTAATTTGCATGCATTTGTGAATTTTCTAAAATTTCCACTGTTATTGATTTCCATTTTCATACCATTATAGTCAGAAAAGATACCCAATATATTTTTTCCTATCTTCTTAAATTTGTTAAGACTTTTTTGTGGCCTAACATATGATCTGTACTGGAGAATATTCTGTGTGCACTTGAGAGGAATGCTTATGTTTCTACTCTTGAATGGAATGTTGTGTATATGTCAGTCAGATCCATTTGACCTAAAGTGTAGTTCAGGTCAAATGTTTTCTTATTGATTTTCTGTCTGGATGAACTATCCCTTGTTGAAAGTGAGGTTTTTAGCTCCTTACTGTTAGTGTATTGCTGTCTATTTCTCCCTTTGTCTATTTGCATTATATGTTTAGATGACACAATGTTGGGTGCATCTATATACTTACAATCATTAAGTCCTCTTGATGAATTGAGCCCTGTATTATCATATAATGACTTTCTTTTTCTCTTTTAACAGTTTTTACCTTAAAGTCTATTTTATTTCATGTAAATATAGCTACCCCTTCTTTCTTTTGGTTTTCATGAGTGGACTCTCTTTTTATATACCTTCACTTTCAGTTTATGTGTATCTTTAAAATCAAAGTGTGTTTTCTATATATTTTAATCCATTAAGCCACTCTATGTCTTTTGATTGCAGAATTTAATCCATTTTAATCCAAGGTTATTGATAAGTAAGGACTTAGTTTTGCCGTTTCGTAAAGTGATTTCTAGCTGCTTTTCAGATCTTTTGCTCCTTTTTTTCTTCCCACTTTCCTTTGTAATTTAATAATTTTCTTAGGTGGTATGTTTTGATTTCTTTCTCTTTCTCTTTTTTGTATCTACTATAGGTTCATACTCTGTGGTTACCATGAGGCTTACATAAAGCATGTTATAGTTATAACATTCTTTTTAAAGCTGATAACAACTTAACTTTTATTGTATATAAAAACTCAAAACTTTTATTTACCCACCACATTTTATGATTTTGATGTGACAATGTACATCTTATCATATTGTTTATCCACTAACAAATTATTGCAGCTATAATTATTTTTAATATTTTTTTATTTTTTAACATTTATACTTGAGTTATAAGTGATTTATATGCCATCATTATAGTAATAGTATTAGAATATTTTAAATTTGATTATATACTTATTTTTGACAATGAATTTTATACTTTTATATGCTTTTATGATACTAATTTTTATCCTTTTTAGTTTGAATTTTAAGAACTGTCTTTAGCATTCCTCATAAGGTAGGTATAATGGAGATAAACACTCAGGGTTTTTTTTGGTCTGCGATAGTCTTTGTATCTTCTTCATTTCTGAAAAACAGTTTTGCTGAGCAATGTATTCTTGGTTTGGACTTTTCTATTCTTTCAGCACTTTAATTATATCCTTTCACTCTCCTGGCCTGCAGAATTCTTGCTAAGAAATCCACTGAGTAGCCTTATGGTTGTTTTCTTATAGTGAAGATCTGTTTTTCTTAGCATCTTTCAAAATTCTCTCTTTGTCTTTGAATTTTGACAGTGTGATTATAATGTGTCTTGGTGAAGTTGTCTTTGGTTTAAAACTAATTGGATACCTTTCAGCTTCATGTACATGTATGTTCATATCCTTCTATGGATTTCAGAAAATTTCAGCCATGATTTTTTTCAATAAAATTTCTGCTCCTTTCTCTTTTCCACTTTGAAATTCTGTATTATGAATGTAATTTCTCTTGGTGATGGCCCATAAATCCAGTAAGCTTTCTTCATTCTTTTCTATATATTTATTTTTCTTTTTTGACTGGATATTTTTAAATGACCTGTCTTCGAGTTCATGGATTCTTTCTTTTCCTTGATCTAGTCTGTTTTGATACTCTCTATTGCATATTTCATTTAATTGATTGTATTCTTTGGCTTCAGAATTTGTTTGTTTCCTTTCTATGATTTTTATATCTTTATTCAACTTTTAATTTTTTTCTTTTATTGTTTTTCTGATTTTGTTGCTTTGCCTATCTGCATTCTCTTGTAGATTGCTGTGCTTCTTTAAAGCAATTAACTTGAATTATTTGTCATTCAATTCATAGATCTTCATTTCTTTGGGTTGGCTATTAGATTACTATTGTATTCCTTTGGTGGTGTCATGTTTCCCTGGCTTTTAATATTCCTTGAAGTCTTGCATTGTTGTCTCTACAACTGAAGAAGCAATCCCCTGTTCCAGTCTTTACTGACTGTGCTCAGGAGAGAAATGCCTTCACCAAGCAATCCATCTGTGATTCTGAGACACTCTCAGTCCTTTTCTCTAGATGCACCCATTCCACAACTCTTGTTTCCTCTAAGTGTAGAATTCTTAAGATTCGATGCCTTATCTCAATTCTACAAAGCCAAGCTGGGCGCTGAGATCTTCACAATTGTTTTCCCTGGGGTGGTTCCATGAAATGCTCAGTTTTATGTGCTTTTTCCTAATGTAACATAGTTGATCCAGCTGTCTATGCAAGCCACTTTCATTCACTGTCCATGGGGATATGCTCAAGGTATCAATCTCAGGGAGGGCAGCTGAGATGTGGAGAGCATTTGGAGCTGTGTCTTAGTAGATTTCTGATGCCATAACAGAATACCCCAAAATGAGCAATTTATAAAGAACAGATGTTTATTTTACTCATGGTTCCAGAGGTTGGGAAGTCTAACCAGAGCATGGCACCAGCATTAGGTGAGGATCACCCTTGGCAGAAGTGTTGAAGGCAAAAGTGAGCATGTGAGACAGAGAGATAGAAGTAGGGTTGAACTCATCCTTTTATTAGGAAATTACTCCTGCAATAACTAACCTACTCACAGTAACAACAGCAATCCATTCGAGAAGGCAAAGTCTTCATGACTTAATCACCTCTTAAAGTCCCCACCTCTCAATACCATCACAATGGAAGTTAAATTTCAGCATGGTTTTGGAGAAGACATTCAAATCATAGCAAATGGCCACATATGTGGGGGTGTTTGCAGGCAAGGTGTCTCAAGTGGCTCATGGTCTCATGGCTAGGCTTCCTGATGGAGTCTATAGAATGGCTATTAGCGTCTCCAGTCTCTTTTCTGCTTCCAGCCTCTCCCAACCACTCAGCTGTACTGATCACCTTAGTATTTAGGGTGGGATGAGAAAGAAATGGGCTTCTTGGATCCACACAAGGCTGGGGAAGCAAGGTGCTCACTCACTACATTCTCACTTTCCCCCATTGGAGAAATCTCATGGCAAGGGGTTACTTTTGGTGCTGATCTGTGCCACCTTAGAGAAGGGATGCTGGGGAAACATGAAACTGTTCTCACCCTTTGCCATGCTTCTATTCTAGGATTTTTTTCTTCAACTGTGTCTTGGAACTTATCCGCTGGACTCCCAGACAAAGGTACCCTTTTCCACAGAAAGTTGTCAAAATTGTTGTTTCCACAGGGGAATGATGACAGGGAGCTTCTATTCCATCATCTTGCTGATGTCCACTGATCTGGTTTCATATATAACCCCCATTTTCCCTTTCTTCAATTATTCTGAAGAAATTATTTCACTATGTACTTCTAAAAGAGACTTGTTAAATTTATAACTAAAATACTATTATCCTATTAATTAAATTGAACAAGAGTTTTTAATATTGGTAATTATCCATTAAATATTCACATCACTACTACCCCCCTACTTGCATCCTTATTTTTAAAAATTAGTTTTTGAACTACTTATTTGTTGGATCAAGAGCAAACAAAATTAAAAGCAAATTGGATCTTCAATTGGGACCAGATTCTGTGATCTGGCTTGTTGAGGCTGATGACCATGTGCTGCTGTTGGGCTCTTCTAGTGGCGGCCTCCTTCAGACAGTTGACAGGAGGTTAGGAAGAATGAAGTTTGTAAGAGTAACATTGGTACATGAGTGAGTCACTTGGACAAGCCAAGGTTTTATAAAGCTAGTATTACTCTGATACCCAAATCTAAAACACATGAGTTCAAAAAGAAAACTACCAAACCAATATCTTTTTTGAATATATTCAATTTTAAGATTTATTATATTTCTACAGTAATCAAGACTATGTGGTAATGGCAAATGAATAGGCACATAGATCAATGAAATACAATAAAGAGGCAGCAATAAACCCACACAAACGTACCCTATTGACTTTTGAAAAATGGGCAAAAGCAGTTCAATGGAGGAAAGACAGCCTTCTCAACAAGTGACACTGAAGCAACTGGCCATCCATAGGCCAAAAAAAAAAAAAAAAAAAAAAGGAGACTTAATATATTTTATAGCTTATAAAAAATTAACCCTGGAGGGATCATGGGCTTAGATGTAAAACTATAATATTTTTAGGAAAAAAATATAGGAGAAAAACTTTGAGATCTAGAATAGGCAAAGATTTCTTAGATGTGACACAAAAAGCAAGATGCATAAAATGAAAAATAATAAATTGGACTGTCTCAAGATTAAAAAAGTCTGCTATGAGCAAGACTCTGTTAAAAAGTTAAAGCATCAAGCTATAGGCATGGAGAAATATTTGCAAACCACATATCTGACAGAGAGCTAGAATCTAGAATATATAGAGTACTCTCAAAGTTCAACAGTAGAAAAGCGAATAATCTAGTTAGAACATGAACAAAAGTGTGAAGGGACATTTTATTGAAGAAGATATACAGAAAACAAAGAAACACATAAAAAAGATTTTCAACATCATTAACCATTAGGAAAATGGAAATAAAAACTATCAGAATGACTGAAATAAAAATGGTAACAATATCAAATGCTGGTGATCAGGAAGAGAATCTGGATCACCGTACACTGCTGATGGGAATAAGAAATGATGCAGCCACTTTGGAAAATGGCTTGACAGTTTCCAAAACAAGCAAACAAACAAACGAAAAACTCCAAAACCCAATTATGCAACTACCAGCAATTGGACTCTTGGACATTTATCTTAATGAAGTGAAAACTTATGCTCACACAAAAACCTGTGCATAAATGCTCATTGCAGCTTATGTATTTTTCATAGCTCCAAACCAGAAACCACCCAGATGTTCTTTAACCATGTGCATGGTTAAACTAAAGATGGTAATAAACAAAATAGAATATTCTATTGCAATAAAAAGAAAGTAACTATTGATATACACAAGCACATAGATGAATCTCCAGAGAATTATGCCGAGTGAAGAAAGCCAATCTCAAAAGGGATATACTCCACAATTCCATTTATATAACATTCTTGAAATGCCAAAATTATAAGTATGGAGAGCAGATAGTGATTATCACAAGTTAAGGTAGAGGGTAGGGGCAGGAAAGAAGTGGGTGTGGCTATGAAAGAGCAGCATGAGGGATTCTTTTGTATGGAAATGTTCTGTATCTTGACTGTATCAATACCTTAACTAATACCTTGTTTATGATATTTTAGTATAGCTTTGCCAGATGTTACCATTGGGGGAAACTGGGCAAAGGGTACAAGTGGGTATATCTATACTATTTCATACAACAGTATATGAATCCACAATTATCTCAAAATACAAAGTTCAGTTAAAAATAAAGCTTGAAGAGGTGTAGAAACATCACACTTCTAACTTGATTAATGTCTTTGTCCCCTTTCTATTTTTTTTCTCCCAGTAGCTGGTAATATTCCCTTTATCAACTTTTGCAGATCTGGACTTTTAATATCTGTTGCTTTGCCCCCCACGGATTTGTCACCCCACTTCCCCAGGATAATGGAGCCACAAAGGATTACTCAAAGCCCATCTCTTCTGTACAGTGAGAAGCCCCAAAGTGGTTAATCCCTCAAGTGAGAGGCATTCCTTCCTTGGGAAATTAACCATGAATTGGGGTTCTCTTCCTGCATTTATTCTCCAGACCAGGAAATTACAGGAAGAGAACATAGGTGGGGTTATAGTTTAACAATATAGGCTGGTAACTTTCAGTGAAACAAGTCAGATGACATTCCAGTAGACAATTAAGTGGTCCACTAACAAAAGCTTGATCTTAGCAAACATTCCCTTCTTACAGCAATTTCTCAGTATCTTTACATATCAATCAGTAACTAGTCTGTCCTTGAGCCAGCAACCTTGCTGTGCCACAAATCTTTATCTTACACCAGAGACTTTATAGCCTGAGGAAAATTTCCTGTCCTTTACAAGGTCAATATTTGAAACCTCAAGGCTTTGGAAACCCAGGCCCTGTGAAGTACATTTGCTTTATAAATCCTCTACAAATATCTGTCTATGTGATGCCACTATTATTGGAGCTTAAATAGTACCATGAGAAATATATGAGGATGTCCACCATGCTTGCAATGCTCACAGAAGCTGATTAGACTCTGTATATATGTCATGGGAGTGAAAGACATCTCTCCTGTCTCTAGAAGGAGAGATAAGGGCACCTGGAGTCAAAAGTAGAGAATTAGGGTTTACACCAAGTTTGGATTCAGGCCCAATTACTGTTCACTAAAATTGGGGCATGCAGAGCTAAAAGTTTGGTATGAGTTGCAGGAGATTACCCTAAAACCTCAGAAAGCTGGCTTCTCTGACTTTTGGGAATAAGCTAAGGTTAGTGAAGGTGTTAGAGAGGAGAGTGATGGTGAACAGCCTTCCACAGGGAGAAGGGCAGCATTGAGGCCCTACTCTTGAGAACTGGGAGTGATGACAGCAATTAACATTCTAACACATAAGGTTCCCAGGAGGAATCTGTCAGCTCTACATTGCTAATGGAGTGGCTGCCAGACTTCATTAGGTCTGTTTTAGCTGTTTTCAGAGCTCCTGTCAACTTCCTCCCAGTAGTATCTCTTGCAATCACAATTAGTCCCCAGTGATTTATAAGTCCACGAGCCCAGGAAATTTGGGATATCTAATCTCTATGGTCCATTGCTTTGTTGGAGGAAAGCACTCCTTAGAAACCAACTTAAACCTACACTAAAGTAGCATGTCTATTTTGTCAGGCACTGATTAATATTCGAGAGGCATCAGCAGAATGTGGGGGTGTAGGTTTCAAAGGGACAGAGATGGAAATAATTTGACTTGTTAGGAACTTTGGATCAGAGATATGAAACATGTCTGGTGAAATCTTCTCATCCTGAATAATGTAGCTAATGTAAAATAGCTATGTTTTGCAGAAGGTTGATACTTGGGTACAATTTTTTTCAGCAGGCTTCTCAATTCCAAGGTTTAGTGCTGACATAGAAAGAGAATGACACTTAAGGAAAAAGCCCAGAAGTATAAAATCTTTAGTTAAGAATTGATACTGATTATCAAGTGGTAAAAATATTAGAGTATTACATTTCAATTGCTTTAAACTGTTCTATCTCTATTGTTTTCCTAAGAATTTGGTGTATGTAATATTATGGCTTGCCAGACTCTTAGACTTACCTGACTCAGAGAATTACACTGCAAAAGAGTACCCCAGTTTTAGCTACAGGGAACAAGAGATATAATGATGGTAAAGCTTATACAACGAAATCATAATAAAATATATTACCAAAGGTGAATGTCAGGGTGGCACATGTTTGAGAAACTGAGTCTAAATAGCTGAACACAAATATGTGAAAAGTCAGGTAACCAAACGAGACTGGAAGCAGACAACAAGAACCCAAAGGGAAAATAATAAATCGTTCTTTCAGGATGTCAAACCCGTCACTGAGATAGCCACACAAGAGGTCCTGAGGTTCTCTGTTTTCAAACATTAAGATCATGCAAATATTCCTGCTCATGATGGATATATTCAGTGTCTACATCTTCAGTCACGAATACGAGAAATGCTTCTCTAAATGAAAATGCCATTTCTATTGACAGCTCAGCTCTATAAAGGTAAGACTCAGGGTTGTTTTGACCAGCATGAAAGAAACGTTTACCTTCATGTACTCTGTTTCTGTATATACTTTCACTTGTCCCAGCCAAAATTGTTTAGAACACCTATATGAAAGGTCAAATAGGTTCAAGGCTAAATAAATAGGTTTCTTTATGTAAACAAAAAATTATGGCTGACTAAAATTGAACTTTCTAATTCGCCGTATGTATGAATTTATATAAAAAGTTCTGTATTAGGACTCTGAAAACTTATTTTTTATTTCTATTTCTTTGTCATAGAAATATGACATAGTAGTTCTATCTGCTGTAACTTTTAATAACTGGTCAACGGGAGAAGGCACAGCAGATACTTTTAACTAAGGTCAACGGAAGTAATATTTTAACAAGGAGGAGTTGGTTTTTGCTGTCCATACCTTGTATCTAATTTTACCAACAATTTCAGTGTTATTCCTCATCCCATTTGTGAGGGTCTCATTATCTACATTTGCAAGATTTTATAGGGTCACAGTAAAGTCAGATTAATTCACACTTTAATAATCTTATTTAGAATAATTATATACAAAAATTCACAATGGAGACAATCTCAACATTAAAGTAATAAATTACTGATATTGGGATTTGAAGCATTAGTGACAGGGTCATAAGGACATAATTTTTAATGGAATATTTCAATGGCACAATTCTTATTATACCACTTATTTTGTTCTATTTATTATGGCCACAGTAATTATCCTATATCCACCACAACTCATCAGGCATAGGCACAAAGAGCTCTTTCCTTCCTGGTGCTCATATCTAAGGACATAAACCACAGGGGCATGTCCTTTTTCAATACTATGTTCTGAACAGACAGTGTATGTTGACTTTTGAATATACAATCGAAGTTCAAACATATGTAGAAACATGTGGTTTGAGGTTTGTTCACTATGAGGATAATATGACCCAAAAGATGTAAAATGTATTTTGATTGCTTATTAAGGGAAAATTAGGTATCTGCAAAAATGTTAAAGAGCTGGAATTGGGACAGATACCAAGAAAAGAACACAAAGACAGGCTGGTACAGGAGGGAGCTATAAACAAGAATGACTTTCCATTGTTCAAAACTGTCTTTTGAACATAAGCTGTTTCTAGCCCTATCCTAAGAGGGTTTTGACATCTCATTTGTACAAAGAAAAATGAAACGAAAATGAAACACCAAAAGTCTGTTTTTGATGTTGTCTTTCACTGACATTAATATCAATAAAAAACACAGGTTTAGGAGCAATTTTAGATCCCCTCAAGCCATCAGAGTTGAGAAGACCAAGCTTTAGCTTTCTGACACCAAGTGTTTGAATATGCAGCATGCTGTCTAGCAGTTATTTAATTCTTCTCCCTGATGACAGACTAGAATTCAGCTCTATTTAGCTGAAAGTTGAGTCCAAGATAATGTGGATATCTGTTAACTGCAGGTGTGTTAAAATCATCTGATCATGTTTCCTCCTTCATTTGTCTTTTCAAATGCAAATACTATTTCTACTTTTTTTAACCTGCCATAAGTCTAAGAAGGGACTAATGACTGTAGAAAACAGGAATATTTATATATTAATTATTTTTAATTTAAATATTTTAAAATCAAGGTAATGACAAATGTACCTATCGATGGGTTTAAAATATTTAGCTGAAATTGGTAAAGGGCCACAGAAACTGATTTCCATTGTGCAATGTTGATTATACTAATTATCCTGATGTCAGCATCACATCTTGCACACAGGTATTGATATTCAATGTAGTAACCCACAGATATGTACAATCAGTAATGCTTCAATAAAATAAATAAATGAATAAAAGAAATTTAAAAAATTAACTCACATATGTGTAAAAGGTATTTAAGTATTAGCAGGATATTTCAGTAAAATACTTTGCTCTAAAACACATACAGGATAATACACGTTACAATTAATAAAACAAAAGATATGCAGGATAGAACCTATTAACAAGAACGTGTAGACTTCCTTTTCCAGGATTTACTTCTGTAAGCAATTAGATTTCACAAGATCTGCTTGTGCATGACAGTGGTATGATTATGGTATTTTAGAGTTATCAGTCTGGTTGTAGAGAGTAGAGTGGTTTGGAGCGGACGCAGTACAAATCAGTGAGATTCATAAAGAGGTTGTTGCACTTCAGATAGGAGGTGTGGAGGCTTGTGTTAGGATCTTAGGATCTTAGCAGTGTGAATGAAGACTGAGGTAAAGGTGGGAGACATGTAATAAAAAAATGAAAGAAGATGACTTATTGAGTGCAGAGGTGAGTAAGAAGGAAAAATTAAACATGATGCCTTGGAAGAGTGGGAAATTTTGGTTCCATTGTTAGAAATAAAAGAGTCAGGAGGGAACACAGGTTGTGAAGAGACAAGTTGGGTCAATGGCAAAATATTTAGAAAACATTCATTAAGTTGTTGGAGAAAGCATCTGGACCTTTGGAGAGAAGTCTAGGAGATAATGGTAGAATTTAGAATGAGCCATATAGAATTTATAATAAATGTTATAGTTAGAAATTCTTTAAGGAAAAGCTATAGAAGGAAGAGTACAAGTTCTGAGCACAAAACCTTAGAAAATTCTCACAGTAATGGAGCAGAAGTATTTAAAATAATTATCCAAAAATACAGACAAAGAAAGTTAATTTGAAGAAACAAATAGTTAAATTGGTTAAAAGATAAGTAAAGAATGGAAATAAAGTAAAAGTCTATAGACATGATGTTTAGAAAGCCACAAGTTACCTTTAAGAGTGCAATTTCTTTTTTTCTCTCTTTTTGTACATACTTGTGGAGTACAGTATGTCATTTCAATACATGAATATACTGCATAATGATTCACTTAGGGTAGATAGAATAGTTTTGTACCCATCAGTTTGCCACTTTTCCTACTCCCCCAGTTTCTTTAGATTATTGAAGATGGAAACCAGATTTCCATGGCTTAAAGGTTAAATGTTATTAAGAAATAAACCCAGCAAGTAGACACAAATCATTTGAAAACTCTGGATGTGAAAGGAAGAAAGAATTAGAATGGTAATTGTATAGCAAAGAGTCTTCTTCCCAAATTGGGTCTATGTATTTTTTATAATGCGGAAACAGTAGTCAATAAGGAGCAAGAGAAACCAGAAGATGGTAGAGAGGGAGAATAAATGAAGGAATAAAATGCTGAAAGCGATCATGAGCGTGAAATGAAAGGTCAACCAATTATCATCACTAAATGAAGAGCAGCTAGCTGCCCTGATTCAGTAACTAGTGTAGGAACTTTAGATCTTCAATGAATTTGATTTTACCAACAACACTTTCAGTTGTCCAATCTTATTCGTTTTTTATAGATAAAGAGTTTGAGATTCAGAGAGGCTTAGTAGCTTGCATTAGGCTGCAAGAAGCATAAAATATGTGGATTAAAAGCAGGAACTGTTTGGCTCTGAAGCTCATGCTCTCTGTAGGTTGTAACGATGTCACTCATTTGTAATGAGACAAGGACTGTTGTAGAGATGTTCGGGTGGATAAGACAGCACAGTGAGTCATGGGCTTTCATGTTCTCTAGGCAGCTGACACAGTGCAGCAGAGGAATAAATGTGATAACCGTCTGTTCTGTGTGTATTCCTCCCCTTGGTGGGTCAGCTCTTTGAGCACAGGAAAGGGTAGTATTTATCTCGAAATTCTAACATCTAGCAAAGATGACACTTCATAGATGTTTGCCAAATTAATTGAAAGTGAAAATACAAATCTGCTATATATTCAACAAAGTTTAACAAGTTTTTTAAAAATTCTTTTAAGCTAAAAAGCCTAATTAGCCATATTTCCATTATTTTTTTCTGAGACCATATGTAAAGATTAGAGTCTTAGATAAATAAAAAGAACGAGGAAGAATAAGTAAACAGAATGATAGAAAAATAAAAAGAACAAGATAAAATTATCACTTCCCTCCCTCTCCCACCAAAGATTAAAGAGACTGAATTCTCAACAAGACCTGAAGATCCCCCAAACTTCAAATTGTATAAGCTTCTTTCAAGATTCCAAATCTTTGAAAGGTTTTGCTTCCTTTTTTTTTTTTTTTTTTTTTTTTTTTTTTAAATATCTTAACCTATGGAGGGGAAGTGGAAGGAAAGAGGAAAGCACATTTGGTACTTTGTATTCTCCAGTATGGAGGTTACGTTACAACTAATACTAAAGTACTAAAGTACTTTTACCAGTGACAGTTTATAAAGTACCTACCCTATAAGTTTTCCATATTTCAGCAGAAGTATTTGTAAATTATGTGATAATATCCCATTTTGTATATAAAACATTGTTTCTAACCCAAATCACACATCTGGTAAGTCATAAAAACAGGTTTCATATCCAGATTTTCTGATTCCCAATCTTTCCTTGAGATACCAGTCTTATCGTTATTATACATTGGATTCTTCTGAAACTTTTTAAAAATAATTCATTTATACATTTCTTCATATTTGGTGCAGTAGATATATGTAGGGTAGCCTTAAATTTTGAACTACATTTATCTTCGTTGTTTACCATTCTACCTACCATCATCCTTGCCCTGGATACTATCCTGGGGAATGTTCTGTGCACACTTTACAATTTGTATTCTGTTGCAGCTGGATAGAATGCTATAAAAATATGTCTGTTAGGTCCATTCGGCCTAAAGTGTTAAGTGAAATATTTCCTTTTAATTTTATGTCTGAGTAGGTCCGTGTTTGGATATAGGGTAATGAAGTCCTCTACTATTATTGTACTGCATTCTGTCTTTCCCTTCAGATTTGTTAATATTTGTTTTATATATTTAGGTGTTCTGATGTTGGGTGCATATATATTTACAGTTGTTTTAGCCTGTTGATGAATTGTTCTATTTATCATTACATAATGTCTATTTTTTGGTCTCTTTTATCTCTTTACTTTTGGTCTATGTGTGTACTTAAAAGTAAGTTGAGTATTTTGTAGTCATTATATAATGGAGTCTTGATTTTTTTTAATCCATTCAGGTACTCTATATCTTTTTATTGGAAAATTTAATACAATTTCATTCAAGGCAACTATTGATAGATATGGACTGCTGCCATTTTGCTAATTGTTTTTTAGTTGTTTTGTAGATGCTTTGTTTCTTTCTTCCTGTTTTGCTGTTTTGCTTTGTGGTCTAATGGTTTTCTGTAGTGGTATGCCTTGAATACATTCTATTTTTATTTTGTGTTCCTACTAAAGATTTTTGCTTTGTGGTTACCAAGAGGCTTACATAGAACATCTTATACATAAAATAGCCTATTTCAAGCTGATAACAATAACTTCAGTTGCGTAGAAAAACTCTACTTTACTTCCCCTGCCCACATTTTATGTTTTTGATGTCAGAATTTACATCATTTTGTAATGTGTATTTCTTGACAATTTATTTTAGCTATAATTGTTATTAATGTGTAGTTCTGTCTTTAAACCTTTGTACTAAGCATAAAATTGCCTTACACATCATTGAATCCTAGAGTACTCGGAATATGGCTCTGATTTCCTCATACCATCGAATTTTGTACTTTCATGTATTTCATATTTTTAGTTTTTAGTTTCTTTTTATTCATATACTTCATGGTTTTAATTCATGGCCTTTTGTTTCAGCTTGAAGAACTTTAGTAATTTGTGTAAGGCAGGTCTAGTGGTGACGAACTCCTTGAGCTTTTGGTTGTCTGGGTACATTTTTATTCCTCCCTCATTTCTAAAACAGAGCTTTCCTGGTTAAAGTATTATTGGTTGAAAAGTTTCTTCTTCTTCTTCTTCATGACTAGAATATGTCATCCACTCTCTCTTGTCCTTCAGTGTTTCTACTGAGATATCCAGTGAGAATTGTACTGAACTCTTTGTGTGTAATACTTTTGGTGTGTCTTCATGCTCTCAGAATTTTTCTTTGATTTTAATAATTTAATTATCATGTGTTTTGGTGAACTCCTCTTGGGTTGAATTTGATTGGAGACCTGCATTTCCTGTTCTTGGATTTTAAGATTTATTCCCATATCAGGGAAGTTTTCAGCCATAATCTCTCTAAATATGCTTTCTGGTCCCTTTCATCTTTCTTCTCCTTCTACAACTCCTATAGGTAAAGGTTTGGTGTCATAATGGCATCTCATAATTCCCATATGCTTTCTTTAGCCTTTTGTCTTTTTGCTTCTCTAACTGGATAATTCAAATTTTCTGTCTTCCAGTTCACTGAATTCTTTCTTTTGTTGAGTCTACTATTGAAGCTTTCTATTAAATTTTTCAGTTCAGTCATTGTATTCTTCATCTCTATGATTTCTACTTGGTTCTTTAAAAATGTTTCTATTTCTTTTTTAAACTTCTAACTTTGTTTCTATCTTGTTTTCCAAATTTCATATAATTTTCTATCTGTGTATTCTTGTAGTTCACTGAATTTGTTTAAGAGGATTATACTGAATTCTTTGTCAGTCACTTCATAGATCTCTATTTCTTTAGGGTACATTATTGAAGCTTCTTAAGTTTCTTTGGAGAGGTCATAATTACCCAATTCTTTTTAATCCTTGTGTACTTGCACTGTAGTCTACATGTTAGAAAGTCCCCTCTCTGTTCTTTGGCAGGGATAGACCTTCACTAGTTGTTCAAGCCTTTTATTCTGTTATAAACTTTTTTTTTTTTTTTTGTCTTTTTCGTGACCGGCACTCAGCCAGTGAGTGCACCGGCCATTCCTATATAGGATCCAAACCCGCGGTGGGACCATCGCCGCACTCCCAGCGCTGCACCCTCCTGAGTGCGCCACGGGCTCGGCAAGCCTTTTATTCTGAAAGAGCCAGCTGGTGACAATCCTGGGCAGGCAGAGCTTGTTGTTGATTGCTGTGTTGCCCAGGCCATGCCTTTGCTGTGATATTGGATAGGGCTGCTTGCTGTCCATTGAGACCACTAGATGGGCTCTGTTATCAGGCAAAGCTGCTAGTTGGGTACTGCAATGGCTTCTGGTCAGCTTGTTCACAGAATATATTTCCTCACTGGGAAATTTTGCTATTTGGGACCCACAGTTGGGCAGGGATGCAGGCTGGGCTCCAAAGTTAGGCAGAGTTTCTGCTCAGGATTAGTGGGGCCAGAGGCTATGCTCCTTAAAAATGCACAATTAAAGATTGCATTCCTGGCAAGGTGGTGCCATGGTGTGGGGTTTTGGCTAAGTTGAATGGCTGTCTGACCACCCAGGTGTAGTAAGTCCAGCCCTTATGCTTCTCTGAAATGCCCAAATGACCTGGATGGAGTTGTTGGGTGTGCTTTCTAAATAAGTGGAGCCATTGCTTGACTTCACTGGTCAAGTAGGTCTAGCCTCCATGTTTCTATGAAATAGGTGGAGGTGCTTGTCTTTCTTGCTGGGCAGGGTTATTGGTGTGAGCTCCACTGCTAAGACATAGAGACTAGCAGTTAGGGAATCAAGCTAGGTTGAACTTTTCATCATGTTTCTGAAGACACCAGCTAAGCTTGTGGATGAGCTATGATGTTGGCTGGTATCTCCAATCAGGTGCCACAGCTGGAAGAAACACAGAGATATCACAATGACCCACACACTGGTCACTATGATATGATCTCTGCCTCCTTTCTTTGTTTCTACCTGGCCCCATGATATTCATGCTGTTACCCACAGTGTTCCCCATGAGGTAAGACTGAAATGGGCTTCCTGGGAAGCATCATGGAAGACTATAGAGGCTGGTTGACTGCCTCTGGTTCTCTTTCCCCCCTGTAGAAACCATGGGCCCAGAGAATTCCTCTCCATTTGGCATTGTGCTGACTTGGGAGAGGGGAAGGGACAGCATGATCAAAGTAAGATCATTCTTCTTACCCTTCCAATTCAGTTTCTTTTCAGTACTGAGGATCACACAGTAGTCTCATGTTTGTTTGCAAGTATGGGAGTTTTCAAAAAGATGTTCTGGTCTGTGAATAGCTGTTAGTTGAACCTTCTGTGGGTAAATTGGAGCCTGAGACTTTCTATTAAACCATGTTGCTGACATTAACAGAAAAAAACTCCCTGCCTTGGATATGGATATGGAGGTAAGTTAGTAATGATGTAGAGCTTCAAAAATTTACACTGCATTATCTACAGGCTTTAATTGATTTCACTGAGACGTCATAATGTCTCTATGAAAGCATGATCATGTTTCTATGATGCAGAGTAAATATATTGCATATTAGGATTGGATCTGTCATTTTGGCCTTATAAATCATCTGAAACATTTAGATAAGGCTCGTGAGTCATACACAGTATGCATTCCTAAGAAATTATTCTTATGTTTCTTTAATTTGACAGCTTCTACTTTTTTCTGACTCTCTTTGCAGATTAATAATCCACACTTTTTTTTTAATGGAACCAGATAACCAGACATGGGTGAGAGAATTTATTCTCCTCGGCCTGTCCAGTGACCGGGACACTCAAGTCTCTCTCTTTGTCCCGTTCTTGGTCATGTACCTCATGACAGTGTTGGGGAACTTTCTCATTATTTTACTGATCAGATTGGATATCCGACTTCATACTCCCATGTATTTTTTTCTCACCAATCTCTCCTTTGTTGATGTCTCTTATGCCACAAGCATAGTCCCTCAGCTGCTGGTGCATTTTCTTGCAGAACACAAAATAATCCCATTTGTGAGCTGTGCAGCCCAGTTATTTTTCTCCCTGGGTTTGGGTGGGATTGAGTTTGTTCTACTGGCAGTGATGGCTTATGACCGCTATGTAGCTGTGTGTGATCCCCTGCGGTACTCTGTCATCATGCACGGAGGGCTGTGTGCCAGGTTGGCCATCACATCCTGGGTCACTGGCTCCATCAACTCTCTAATGCAGACAGCCATCACTTTTCAGCTTCCCATGTGCACTAACAAACATATCAATCACATATCCTGTGAACTCCTAGCTGTGGTCAGGCTGGCCTGTGTGGACACCTCCTCCAATGAGGCTGCCATCATGGTCTCTAGCATCATCCTGCTGATGACACCCTTTTGCCTGGTTCTTCTGTCCTACATCCGGATCATCTCCACCATCCTAAAGATCCAGTCCATAGAGGGAAGGAAGAAAGCCTTCCACACCTGTGCCTCTCACCTCACAGTGGTTGCCCTGTGCTATGGCATGGCCATTGTCACTTACATCCAACCCCAATCTGGTCCCTCTGTTCTTCAGGAGAAGTTGATCTCTGTCTTCTATGCTGTTATGATGCCCGTGCTCAATCCTATGATTTACAGTCTCAGGAATAAGGAGGTGAAGGGGGCCTGGCAGAAACTATTAGGGAAATTCTCTGGGTTCACGTCAAAACTGGCAACTTGATGACTCATGAGCATCACTGAGAAAAAAAAGCTTTGTCTTTCTGCTCTCCACCCAGCTCAGCTATGACAGGCATAAACTGCATTGCCTTGGCAACCAGGAAGGAGATCATGTAGCAAGCACAGTGATGATATGCAGGAGGCTGAGTGGTTGTGTTGGGTGGGGTGTGGGTTATGTGGGTACTTTTATGTCTCAGCACCATGTTCAGTGGTGTTAAGCACTGCTGTAATAGAACTCCCACACTTAGTCTCCATTCCTATGGCCTGAGAATAATTGAAACAAAAATACTGCTTATCGTTTTGATTTGTCACATTGTTTCTAATCATGGACCAATTCATGGATCTTATTTGGACCTCTGGTTCTTATTCATTCACATTCTGAAAAAGGTCATGGTGTTTCCTTGGGAACAAAATGCATTTCCACATTTGAAGACTGACTTAAAATAATGTGTGGTGTATGTGGCCAAATCCAGTGTATTTGTGTGAGTCAACATTCTGAGAAGAATGTTATAATCACAGCTGATCGAGATATTTTTGTGCAAGACCTACTAAATGTGGACAGAATGCCTTCCTCTGAGTGATGTAGGCAATAAGTAGAAAAACATAAAATGAAGGTCATTTTTACTCTGATAAGAGATATAACCAAAAGCTGTTTGGACACAAGGCTTTTACTGGCCAAGGGAAAGCTAAGTTTCAGGCACTGCTTGACAGTGATCAAACAGTTTGAGAAGAATTTTACTTCAAATAAACGGGTATCATTTGAAATGTTAAATCTGTCCAATATCTGAAAAATTCACAATGTTTTCTCTGAAACTCTATAAACAAAATAAGCACATAAAATATGAAATAATGCATAAAATATAAAAATGTTTTTTAATCTAAGAAAGGACAGAATCTTCAGTGAAAGCCATTGAAAGGTCAGACCATTTTAATATGGATTTTGGAATCAGAATATATGTCAGTTGTGCAAATGTTAACTTCAAGTCTTCATATAATAAACTCCTGCCATCCAGCCTCACATACACACAACTTGACCCTAGTCAACCTTTGTAAACCCAATGATCTGGACTTGAGAGTGGACTTACCCTCTGAAGAAAATCCTAAGTAATGCAAAACAAGGGGAAGAAATGCATATACAGGTAAGGAGGGAGAAAGAGGCAAAATAATATGATAGTAGCTGTTCTCACTCCCTTAAAAGAGTCTCTGTCCTGTCTCTTCTTTAAGTCAGTTAATTGGCAATTCTCCCATTACTAAAAACATTATCAAGTAACCTCAGAATCCATGCAGAGTAGAAGTTTCAAATAATGCAAAGCCCATTTGACATTTTAATTTTACCTTAATAGTAATACAATTCTGAATTTTGCAAGGTAGGCAGGCATCCCAAAGATGTCAATGCTAGCAGATTAAATTTTTGTTGGTGTTCATCCAAACTGTGTCAATGGAGGCTCCACTATGTGTCAGTGACAGCGAATGGTTCTGGAAACTCGATTGCCCTGTGAGGGTCTCACAGCAGGTATGATGGACAATAAAGCATTAATAAAGCAATATTATAAGTGTTACAGATAGAGTAAGCCCACTGGAGGTGATTGCAGAAGTCTTCCTGTTGGAAAGGATAAAAAAAAGGTCCATTTGGGGACCAGAAAATTGAGAACAAGTTATCCAAATGAAGCAACCCAAGCAGATAAAAAAAAACCTGTGCCAAGGTGCAGAGGAGGAAGAGAGTATGAGATTCCAAAACTATCTGGAGGCCACACCTTCAGGGCAGAGAGAAGTGAGAAGGAAGCAGGTGGGTAGATGGGGGTCAGTTCATGGAAGAAAATTTACCTTTGAGCTTTTCTCATAACAGCAAAGGGCCAGTAAAAAATTTTAACAGGAGTATGGTTTGATAAAATTTACATTTTGAAATATCACTCTGGCAAATAAGATAGAGGAAGACAAAAAGTAGAGGGAATGGGTCAAGCTAGTGAGCTGCTTCACGATGAGAGAAGAGATGGAAGAAGAAGAAAATGAGTCAAAATGCAACATACACGACACATCCAGGAGCAAATACGTGAAGGTCCTCCATCTTCATTCTGTGACTGGTCACAGAGTTAGTGACTTTTCTCCACCAGTCATCCCTGTGCCTTGAGCCTACTCCTCAGCTTGTTTGAGTTCTTCACCTGAAGTGTTATCCAAATATTTATGTCTCAGAAAGCAGAAATGCTGAGAGTGCACATTAGATTTGTAGGAACAGGCTACTATAGTCATATTTTATCTGTTAAATTTCTATTTTTATCTTTTTCATTTTATAGGCCTTTTTTTTTTCCAGGACTGCATTGTCTCAGTAAATTAAATTCTTCATAATTTTAATCGCTTGGTTCACCTTGAGACTACAGGTATTTCTAATTTATAGCTGCTACTGAAGTGTATTACCAATAGAAGGCAGGAATTGACGCAGGGACAAAACAAGATGATATTGGAAACAATAAAGCCATTAAGTAGAACTTTTTAAGAAGCTGGACACTAAAAAATATTTGAGAATAAAATCATGTTCAGTACTTAATAACCATAAAACATCACTGAAGGTTTTCAGGAAAACAAAAAAAGCCTAGTACATACGAAAATTAGTTTGTTTGTTGGAATAAGAAACTAAATAAGACCTATATGTTGCAGTTGTCTACTATGTTTTTCAAGAACCATTTAATATTTAGGTTCATCCTGAATTTTGCTTTTTGCCCCTTGGAATTGTTTTTTGAATAAAACTGTGTTGTATGTCCTGATTAGATTTGTTGTGTTTTCTGGATTCTGTTAATGAAATTCCTGGAGTATAATTTTGCATGTTGTTTTGATCCTGTACTGTCCACGTGAATACTGAAAAACCTCCTTTACAGTGGAGGCTTTGTCTCGAGCAAACACATGGGAAAAACATGAATTTACTCCTATTTTTTTCTGCAAATCTCTGTGTCACCAAACCTCTAAACTTTACCCTTTTATACTGGGCACAGCCTTCAAATCACTGCACATCGTGGCTTCAGACCATCTTCCTTCCAGGCAAAGTAATGGTGAAATATACCATTGAGATTTCTCCCTTTGGGAGGGCACTTTTTCCACTGTCTTTCAGGGCAATACCTTTTCAGTCAAGTAATCTTAAGAATTCCCCAGGAAGTTATAACTGTGTGGCAGGCACAGTGCCTTGAAGCAATGGATCAAAAGTGTCCAAAAGTTCATGTATTGGAAGCTTAACCTCCATTATAACAGTGTTAAAAGAGTGGGAAATCTCATTATGGTATTTGAAATCTGCTGGACTCTGGATCTTGAGGATTGTGCCCTTGTGAATGAATTGATCCATTCATAGAGTAATGGGTTGATGGTTTAATGGGTGGTCATGGATGTGGTTCTGATGACTTTATAAGGAGAGTGAGTGAGAAGTTTAGTTGACTTGTTCAGCCCATTATCACCATGTGATACTCTGTGTTGCCACCACAAGAAGGCCCTTACCAGATGTGCCCCCGGACCATGGACTTCCCAGCCTCCAAAACTGTAAAAAATAAATTCTATTTCTTTATAAATTACCCAGTTTCAGGTATTCTTTTACAAGCAACAGAAATGGACTGATACACCATATGACAGGAAAAGGCACAATGAGTCACCTGTTTATGCCATTTGCTTTGAGCCTTCAGGATCTGCTCTGGCCTACTCCCATGTATACTGCTTAGAAGTTACTGCCTTATATGACATAATGTTTGGATATTGACATGAACCTCTCATTCTTCATAGGCAGCAAGGAGCACTGTTTTACAATGAGTTTTTATGAAATACAACCTGTACCCCACCTGCATTTCATTTTTTTTTTTCACTACTTATTTCTTGGATTAAGGAAAAACCAAATTAGAAGCAAACTGGGTCTCCAACCTGGATCAGATTCTGTGGTCTGGTCCATTGAGGCTGATGGCCACATACTGCTGCTGGGTCCTTCTCATGCGGTGACACTGGGTGGCCTCCTGCAGACAGTTGATGAGAGGCTAGCAAGAGTGAAATCTGTGGTGGTGGGGATGGAGCAGACCCCCCCCCAGGCTCCAGGCCTCAGCTCCTGCCTGTGCAAGTGAGTAAGGTGAGTTTCACAGACCTTGCTGAGAGATAGACTGGGCTGGGGACAGCAGGCCCTGGTGGACGTAGATAGCATCCTCTTCTGGGTCCTTGTCTTCTGAGTTGAGAAATGAGTGAAGGTAAAGTGCATAATATTCAATTAAAGAGTGATTCCCTTCTGCTCCATTGATCAAGTGTACATAAATGTGTTCAGAAGGACTAGTAAAATTATGTTATGTAAGGAGACTTAGGAGGAAAGGATTTTGTAGGTGGCAGAATCAGCATGAGCCTGAGTTTAGTGGTGAGAAATCACAGGTGTATATAAGATGTGGTTTTGCCAAAGCCAAGGTTATGCAGAGGTGCAAATAGTCAGGCTAAATGTTCCTCAATGTTTACTCATTAGCGTGGTTCCTAGACTTCTTACAAGCCAGGGCTCTCCTATACGGGGTCTGAATATTCTAAATATCCCTGTTAAATTATACAGATATAAAATAAGTATACATGACTTTAAATAGAGCCTAACCTGGCCAGTGTCCAAATCATGGGGCACAGACTGCCTACTTCCTCTTCAAATTTATTTCCTTCTCTTCCTAGTGCACAGTTATACGAAATGTGAGCCTCTCCTTGCAGTTAATTGTGGCCGTAGGACTAAGTTCTTACTTGTGGAAGGTGGATGCATAAATATATGCCACCTCCAGGCCTGCACTGTTGAAACTGCCTGAACAGCAGCCTCCATTGCTCACTGTTTGCTCTGATGTCACCCTGAGGCTGGGAATACCTGGGTCCAAGAAGCAGTGAAGGAGGCCTGGTGCTGAGTCCCTGATTGGATGAGAACTACCCAGAAAAGCCACCCCACCAGTATCACCACGCACATGGAATTTTGTGTAAATCTAAAATAATATTTTCCTGTGTTAAATCATGGTTATTTGGGGATTGTTTGTTTCAGCAAATAGCCCACTTTGAATAACACAATGAGACTATTATTAATATGATCATTTCACAAATATTCTTTGTATATTTAATTAGGACTGTGCTACTTACAAATAACAGTCTTTGCCTTCATGCTGCTCACAGTCCAAACAACTTCCAGTAACTTAGGTTTCATAATTATTATACATGTGTTTAAGATCACTTTGGCTTAAGTTTTAAAGTAGATACAAAGTACTGAGATTATGATAATCAAAAACTCCATGTCTTTATCACATAAACCGATGTTGAGTCAGTGCCACAAACTCTTTACTGTGCATTTGATTTTTTAACCTAAATGCTATGCTAATATTAATGAATAATAAAGACAAATTCTTTTTTATATTATATTTTTATTGAGGTATAATTTACATACAGTAAAATTCACCTTTTCTGTGTGCACAGTTCCAGGAGTTTTGAAAAATGTATGTGATTGTTTACGCATCACCGCAAAAGATACAAGGATACTTCAAAAAGTTTGTGGAAAGATTTATATTATCTTTTAATTCCCTCATATAGAAAGTTTCATCTTCCCTATGCCCCTTTGTAGTGAATCCATTTTCCTGAATACCATCCACTGGCGATTACTGTTCATATTTCTGTCTCTTATGGAATCACATAGTATGTAGCCTTTTGAATTTGCCTTCTGTCTCTTCTCATAAAGCATTTGAGATGCATCTGTGTTGTTACATATTACAGTAGTCTACTGTTTTTTTTATCGCTGAGTATTATCCCTTTGTATTAATGTACCATGATTTTTCTATTTACTACTTTAAAGTATATTTGGATTATTTCTAATATTTTGCAATTATAAACAGAAATGTTATAAACATTCAAGTACAGATTTTTGGGTGAACATGTTTTCATTTCAAATGGGTGAAATACAACCTCACATAGGAGTTATATGACTAAGCTGTATGGCCAGAGCATATTTAAATTTATTAGTAGCTGCCAAATTGTTTTTTCTTTGTTGAGAAAAAAACATAATTTTGTTATTAACAATATTACGGTAGCTCCCCCTTATCTGCAGTCACACTTTCCACAATTCAGTTACTGGCAGTCAACCAAGATCAAATATATATTTTTTAATTCCAGAAATAAACAATTTATAAGTTTAAAATTTTTCACTATTCTGAGTAGTGTGATGGTATTTCACACTATCCCACTCCATCCCACCTAGGACGTGAATTATCTTTTTGTGCAGTGATATCCATGCTTATACGATAGTGGCCTGTTAGTCACTCTGTAGTCATCTAGCTTATTAGATTCACTGTTGTGGTGTCACAGTGCTCGTGTTCAAGTAACACTTATTTTACTTTTATTGCAGTGTATTGTTATAATTGTTATATTTTATTGTTAGTTACTGTTGTTAATCTCTTACTGTGCCTAATTTAGAAGCTAAACTTTATCGTAGGTATGTATGTATAGGAAGAAACATAGTATATGTAGGATTTGGTGGTATTTGCAGTTTCAATCATCTTTTGGGGGGTCTTGGAACATATTGGATAAGGAGGCTCCACTGTGTAACAAAGTATGCCAGGCTTTACTTTGCTGGGCTCTTTATAGGCATAATTTGTATTTTTCAGAACAGCTCCTATTTTAGCAAGACTCAATGATGTCATATATCTTGCATAGTTAAGTGGTAAGCTTTAGATTACATGAGCCATATCAGACAGTGCAAATAAAAAAAAAAGAAGATAAATGAAAAGTATGAATTACTGACATTAGAGCACAGGAAGAGGACCCTATGAAGATGGCAGTAGAGAGAATGCTTTGTAAACCAACTAAGAACAGAAATTAGCAACAAAGGAGTGGCTCACTCATACTTTTATGTGCCACACAAAGTGCAATCAAAATAGAAGCTAAAAACTACTCATTGGATTTTTTTCAACATTTTTTATTTTAAAAATACACAAACACAAAATTTATCATCTTAACCATCTTTAAGTAATATTAAGTATATCTACAGTGTTGTGCAACCATTACCACCATCCAGTTCCATAACTCTTTTCATCTTGTAAAATTGAAACTCTGTACCCATTAGACAGCAACTACTTCTCCCCCTACCCCCAGCCACTGACAACCACCATTCTGCTTTCCATCTCCGTGATTTTGACTACTCTAAGTAGCTCACATAGTGTAATCATACAATATTTGTCTTTCTGTGAATAGTTTATTTCACTTAGGATAATATCTTCAATGTTCATTCACACTGTAGCATGTTGCAAAATTTCTTTCCTTTTTAAGGCTGAATAATATTTCATTTTATGTATATACCACATTTTAATCTATTCTACAATCTCTGTCTTGCATGGAGAGTTTAATCCATTTACATTTAAAGTAATATTAATTACTGATAAGGAGACACTTCTGCCAATTTGATATTTCTTTTCTATATGCCTTATAGCTTTTTTTGTCCCTCGTTTCCCATATCACCATTGTCTTTTGTGTTTAGTTGATGTCTTGTAGTGAAATGCTTAAATTTCTTTCTCATTGCTTTCTGTGTGCATTCTGAAGTGGTTAGCATGGGGATTACCTTTAATGTCCTAAAATTATAACACTATAATTTGAATTGATACTATGTCTTAGTCCATTTTGTGCTACTATACTAGAATACCTGAGACTGGGTAGTTTATAAAGTATAGAGATTTATTTGGCTCGTGATTCTCCTGGTTGGAAGTCTAAGATCGGGCAGTTACATCTGGCAGGGGCTTTGGGTAGTTTTAACTCATGGTGAGCCAACACGTGCAAAGAGATGACATGGTGAGAGAGGAAGCAAGAGAGAAGAAGGGGAGGTGCCAATCTCCTTTTAACAACCAGCTCCCACAGGAACTAACAGAGTGAGAATTCACTCACCCTTAAGGAAGGACATTAAGCTATTCATGAGGAATTCGACCCCTGATGACCCAAACACCTCCCATTAGGTCCCACTTTCCAGTACTGCCATATTGGGGATCAATTTCAACATGAGTTTTGGAGGTGAAAAACATCCAAACCATAACAAACCAAATTAACTTTAACAAAATAATAAAACTGTGCTGTGTTTTACTGCTCTGTCCTCACTTATTTTTGCTGTTGAATCTCAAAATTATATCTTTTAAATTTGTGTGACAGAAAACATAAAATAATAATTTAAAAAAATGCATTGGTTTCTTAAATTATGTAGAAAACAAAATGTGGATTTATAGGCCAAAGTTATAATTATACTAGCTTTCATGATTACCCAGATCATAACTGAGATCTTTATTTCTTCATATGGCTTCAAGTTATAGTTGAGTGTCTTTCAGTTCACCCTGTAGGTCTCCCTTAAACATTTCCTGCAGGGGCAGTTTTAGTGGTAACACACTCCCTCAGCTTTTGTTTATCTGGGAATGTCTTAATTTCTCTCTTATTTAATAAAATAGTTTTGCTAGGTATAGGATTCTTAGTTGATGAATGTTTTTCTTTATGCGCATTGAATATATTGGCTCACTGTCTTCTCACCTCCTAAGTTACTGATGAGAAATTTGCTGATAAGCTTATTGAGGATCCTTTATATATGACAAGTCATTCACTTTTGCCACTTTCAAGATTCTCTGACAAATTGTTTCTAAAAGTGTTTGTAGGGTCAAGTTGGGATGTCAGCAACAGGGCCAAGAAGAAGCTCCTAGCAGTTTTCCTTCTCAGGAAACAACCCAAAACAGCAAGTAAACAACTGCATCTACATGAAAATAAGTAAAGGTGAGATCCAGAGAATAGTAAAGAAGCAGCAGAAATCCTATAAAGCACAGAAACCTAGGATGGCCACATAAGAAAGGGAAGAAAACACCTTGCCTCTACTGTCCCATCCTCCCAGCTAGGGTCAGATTAAAACCAGGAGGGACTCCTTCCTGCAGGGAAAAGGTAAGCAAAAGCACCCCAGCAATCCCCATCACCACACCGGCCACCTGCTGACTTTGCTACTTGAGACTCCTGCAGTCCTCACTGATTCAGATCCCAACTGGGTGACCTCCCCAGAGTCTGTATGCGACCTGCCCCCAAAGAAGGAGCCCATACTATGTCTCTCCCCGCACGGCCCATGCTGCTACCGTGCTGCACCATCTTGGAACTAAAATCACTACTAGAGTGCATCCTGCTTCAAGGATGAGTAGCCATTGCAACTCTTTTCTCTGAGGTGTTGTCATCACTGCAACATTGCCCATTAGTTGGCATGCTAAGCTGAGCTCCTGCTGTGTCCTACTCACAAGAGCCAAGCTACCATGGAGCTGTTGCATCTCCCCATTCCCGACACTGGAGCACCCTCTCCATTGAGCCAAGCTGAAGTGACTCCCTATCCCTCAAAAACATCAGACCTCTAGCACATCAGAGGATTTATACCCCAGCCCCAGAGCAAATGAAGTGCTCTGCCTTTGGGGAGCTCTGAGCCTCCACAAACCAGAGCACCTGTACCCCTTGTGCCACAGCTGATTTGGTGTCCTACCCTAGACATCTGGTGGCTTCACTGACCCATGCAGTCATGCTTTCTGGAGCTAAGCACATGCAGCTACTCACATCCAAGGGAATCAGGGCCTTGGACAAGTTGTGCCACTCTGCCACCCAAGCCATACAGCCACAGTGACCTACCTATCTGGGACTGGACTAGCCTCTTACAGTTTGAGCTGTTGAGGTGCCCTGCTTCTCTGGGGAGTGAAGTCGTTGCTGTGATGCTTTCCCCGTGCCAGCCCCCAGGGTCAAAACCAGAGTAGTGTATTGCCATTTCTGGGTTCTTGATGTCCTGCACCCAGCCTCACAGAACCCAAGCTGTGTCCCACCAACACAGAGTCTGGAGCCACCACTTCATAGTACCTCATCCTTCAGGGCCCAAGCTGCTGTCGTACCCTTTGGTTCTGAGTTCCAAATTGTGACTGTGTACTGCTTCATGGAACTCAAGCCTCCAGAGCACCTTTTCTTTCCTGAAGCCATGCCAGAGATATGCTCTTTTTCCAGGGTCAGAACCATAGGTACATTTTAGCTCTCTGATCCTAAGCTGATGGAGTGTGCCTCAGAGCAACAGACCCTGGCTTAGTGGGAGAACTGCATCCACTCATGCCTTGGAGAGTGAACCTATGCCTCAACTCCCGGGTGCTACAGTAGTCTCCCAAGACCCTGAGCCCAGGACCTCAGCTCCACAGCTATTCCATAGGTGCTTTGAGCATCTGCGTCGTGGATTCTAAGTGCCACTGTGGCTGCCTATGGGCTGTGTCAGGCCTGATACCAAGAGAGATCCCCTCGGCTAAGACTGCCCACTGTGAGGAAGACAAAAACAGAAAGATTCCTAATGTTCTTGCCCTAATAACTGAGGCAGCCACTGTCACTGCCATTAACTCCTATAGCCTAGGCCACAGAGTCATCTGCAGTCATTGCTGACACTAATCACAACTGAAGAAACTGCATGGATAATACATCACTGTACCCACATGGAACCAGAGCCATTGCATCTGCCCAACTAGCAGCCTCAGGTACATTTGCAGGTAAAAAGTCTTCCCCTAGGAAAGTTTGGAAAGGTGACTCTACCATCAGATGCACAAACATCAACACAAGGACACAAAAAACATGAGAAAAAAATCAAGGAAATATGACACCACCAAAGGAACACTAATTCTCCAATAACTGATCCCAAAGAAACAGAAATTTGTAAATTGTCTGAAAAGAAATTCAAAACAATAATCTTACAAAAATTCGGCAAGCTACAAGAGAATCCAAGTAGAAAATTCAATAAAAACATGAAAACAATTTATGATCTGAATATAAAATTCAACAAGACATATAAAAAGAAACAGAAATCTGGACCTGAAGAATTCAATCAATGAAATAAAAAATACAGTTTAGAGCTTCAACAGCAGACTAAATCAAGCAGAATAAAGAATCTGTGAACTTGAAGACAGGTCTTTTGAAATGACTCAGTCAGAGGAAATACAATAATGAGTGAAGGTAGTCTGAAACTTACAGGACTCCAGTATGGGAACAAACATTCACACTATGGGAGTTCAAGAAAGAGAAGAGACAGAAAAAGACAGAAATTTTATTCAATAAAATAATTTCTGAAAACACTTCACATCTTGAGAGAGAGGTAGATATATAGATCCATGAAGCTCAAAGGTCCCCAAAATGATACAACTCAAAGAGGTCCTCTCCAAGGCAGGTTATAATCAAACTGTCCAAAGTCAAAGACAAAGAGAGAATTTAAAAAACAACAAAAGAAAAAGTTCAAGTCACATATAACAAAATCCTTATCAGAATATCACTGGATTTCTCAGCAGAAACCTTGCAAGCCAGAAAATAATGGGATGATATATTTAAAGTGCCAAAGAACAACAACAAACCTGGCATCCAAGAATACTATACCCAACAAAGCTGTCCTTCAGGAATGAAGGCAAAATGAAGTTTTTCAAAGACCAGCAGAAGCTGAAGAAATTCATTACCACTAGACTTTCCCTACAAGAAATGCTTAAAGGGATTCTTCAAGTTTAAACAGAAGGACAATAATTACTGTCATAAATATGTATGAAAGTATAAAACTCACTAGTAGAAGTAAATACATAAAATGAGAATACTCCAACATTGTAATAGAGGTGTATAAAGCAAACATATCTTTAATATGAAGGTTAAAAGTCAAAATGGACTAAAATAACTAAAGCTACACTGAATTGCTAAGAAATACACAATATAAAAATATGTAAATTGTGACATCAAAAACCAATTGTGTGAGGTGGTAAAAGCCTAGATTTTTTGTATGCAACGAAGATAAGTTATCAGCTTAAAATAGTTAATTATAACTATGCGATGTTTTATTTAAACCTCATGATAACAATGAAACAAAAATACAGCAGACACATAAATAATAAAAAGAAATCAAAGCTTAACACTAAAAAATTATCAAATTACAAACATAGAAAACAAGAGAGAATAAAAGGAACAAAGGAGCTACAAAACAACCAGAAAACAAATAAAAAATGGCAATAGCAAGTCCTTATCTATTAATAATAATCTTGAATGTAAATCAATTAAATTCTCCAATTAAAAGACAAAGTGGCTGAGTAGACAAAAAAATAAACAAAATCTAACTATATGCTGCCTACATACTCACGCTTTAAGGATACACACAGGCTGAAAATGAAGGGATGGAAAAAGATATTCTATGAAAATAATAACCAAAAGATAGCAACAGTGGATATACTTAGATAAATTAGACTTTGAATAAAATAATTGTCACAAGAGACAAAGAAAGTTATTATTTAATAAAGGATTCAATTCATCAGGAGGACATATCCATTGTAAATATATGAACACCCAACATTGGAGCACCTAAATACATAAAGTGAATAGTAATGGACATGAAGGGGGATATAGATAGCAATATAATAATAGTAAGGAACTTCAAACCCCCACTTTCAACAGTAGACAGATAAACCAGACAGAAAACTAATAAAGAAATATTGGACTCGAATTGCATTTTTGACCAAATGGACCTAACAAACATGAACTGAACTTTCCTGTGCTAGAATACACGTTTTTCTCCAGTGCACGTAGAACATTATCCAGGATAGACTACAAAACAAGTCCCAAGAAGATGAAAAAGATTGAAATCATATCTAGTATTGTTTCAGATCACACTGGTATCAAACTAGAAATCAACAATGGGAAAAATCTTGGAAAATTCACAAATATTTGGAAATTAAACAGCATGCTTTTAAACAGTCAGTGAGACAAAGAATGAATCAAAAGGGAAATTAAAAACTATCTGAGACAAATGAAAATGAAAGCACTGCATAACAAAACCTAGGGAACAGAACAAAAGCAGTTCTAAGAGTGAAGTTTGTAGTAATAAATGCCTAAAATAAAAAAGATGAAAGATCTCAAATAAATAGTTTATTATTAAGCCTCAAAGAACTAGAAACAAGAAAAACAAACTAAACACAAAAAATAGCCAAAGTTAGGAAATAATAAAAATAAGAACAGAAATAAATCAGATAGAGAATAGGAAAACCTTATAAAACTTACAAAAACTTATAAAACTTATAAAACTAAGAGCTATTTTTTGGAAAACAAACAAAATTGACAAATCTTTAGCTAGTCTAACCAAGTAAAAGATAGAGAAGATTAAAATAAATAATTTCAAAAATAAAAGTAAAAATTTACAACAAATGTCTCAAAATAAAAAGTATCACGAGGGATTATTATGAACAATTATATACCAACAAATTGGATAACCTAGAGGAAATAAATAAATTTATAGCAAAGTTGAATCAGGAAGAAATAGAAAGCCTGAACAGACCAATACAAAATAAAGCAATTGAAGAAATAAAAAAGCTCCCAACAAAGAAAATCCCATGACCAGATGACATCACAGATAAATTCTAGCAAACATTTAAAGAGGAATTAATACCAATACTTCTCAAACTCTTCCAAAACATGGAATGAAAGGGAATATTTATAAACACATTTTACAAGGCCAGGATCACCTTGATACCTAAGCTAGACAAAAACATCACAAGAAATGAGAACTATAGGCTAACATTTTCCTCTGATAAACATTGATGCAAAATCCTCAATAAAATATTAGCAAACCAAATTCAACAATATGTTAAACAGATTATATATCACAACCAAGTGGGTTTTATTCCTGGCATGCAAGGCTGGATTAACATATGTAAATTAATGTGATATATCACATTATCAAAATGAAAGATATAAACCATATGATTATCTAAATTGACATGGAAAAAGCATTCAAAAAGGGCAATATTCTTTTTTTTTTTTTTTTGATAAAAACTTTCAACATTTTATAAATAGAAGGAAAGTTCCTCAACATAATACAGGTCACTTATAAAAAAAACCTCACAAATAACATTATAATCAGTAAGGAAAAACTAAAAGCTCTCCCACTGAGAGCCAGTACAAATTAAGAATGACTACTCTTGCCTTTTCTATTAAACACAGAACTGGAAGTGCTAGCAAGAGCAATGAGACAAGAAAAAAAAAGTCAAAAGTTAACAGACATACAAATTGGAAAGAAAGAAGTGAAATTATCTTTATTTGTAGATGACATGGTTCTATATGTAGAAAAAAAACCCGAAAAAGTCAGAAATATTTTATACAAAAACTGTTAAAACTAATAAATGAATTTTGTGAAGTTGCAAAATAAAAAATCAGTGGTATTTCTACACATATATAGTGATCTAACTGAAAAAGAAATAATTTAAAAACAATCCCACTTATGATAGCATAAAAAAAGTAAAATGAAATACTTTGGAATAAAATAACCAAGGAAGTAAAATATCTGTGTATTGAAAACTATAAAATATTTATGAAAGAAATTGAGGACACAAACAAATGGAAATATAACCATGTACATGGATTGGAAGAAATAATATTGTTAAAGTGTTTCTTACTAGCCAACATGATCTACAGATTCACTGCAATTCCTATCAAAATTTTTTTCATTTTTCACAGAATAGAATAAACAATGCTAAAATTTTCATGGAACTACAAAAGACTCTGGATAGCCAAAGAAATCTGAGAAAAACAAAACAAAACTGGAGGCATAACACTCCTTGATTTTAAAATATATTATAATCAAAACACCATGGCATTGACATAAAAACAGACATATTGACTAATGGGACAGCAAAGAAAGTTCAGAAATAAAACCAGTTATTTATGGTAAATTGATTTTTGACGAAAGTGCCAAGAACACACAATGGGAAAAGGACAGTCTCTTCAACAAATGATGCTGGGAAAACTGAATATCCACCTGCAGAAGATTGAAATTGAACCATTATCTCACACCTTATACAAAAATCAACTCAAAATGGATAAAAGTCTTAAATGTAAGATCTGAAACTGTAAAGATACTAGAGAAAAGCATACAGAAAAACCTCTATAAGACTTGTTTAGGCAATTACTTTTTGGACAGACCTTCAAAAGCACAGGCAACAAAAGCATCAAACTAAAACACTTCTGCACAGTCAAGAAAACAATAGAGTGAAAAGAAAACCCACTAATTAGGAGAAAATATTTGCAAGGCATACATCTGATAGGGAGGTAATAAAATATATAAGAAACTCAAACAACTCAACAGCAAGAAAACAAACAACCCGATTAAAAAATGGGCAAAGGGTCTGAACAGACATCTCTCAAAACAAGAGATATAAATGACCAACAGCCATAGAAAAAATGTTTATCACTTCCAATCATAAAGGAAATGCAAAGTAAAACCATAATGGCATATCACCTCACATCTATTAGAATGGCTGTCATCAAAACAAAGAGGCTGACCGTTTAACTCAGCTGGTTAGAGCATGGTGCAGATAACACAAAGGTCCAGGGTTGTTCAATCCCTGTACCAGCCAGCTGCCAAAAAAAAAAAAAAAAGAAAAGAAGAAGAAAAACTATAATGTGTCAGCAACCATGTGGAGAAAAGTTGGTGGGAATGTAAATTAGTACAGCTATTTTAGAATATAGTATGAATGTTTCTCAAAAACCTAAAAACAGAATAACCCTATAATCCAGCAATCCACTTTTGGGTATATATCCAAATAAATTAAAATTGGTATGTCAAAAGGATATCTGCACTTCTTTGTTCATTTCAGAATTGTTCACAATAGCCAACCAAGATATAGAAATATCCTACGTGTCCATCAACAGAAAAATGGATAAAGAAAATGTGGTATATATACATCATGAAATACTAAACAGCCTTAAAAAAAGAAAATTGTGTCATTTATGACAACATGGATGCAACTGAAGGGCATTATGCTAAATGAAATAAGCCAGGCACAGAAAGACAAATATGATCTCACTTATCTGTGGAACCTAAAAATGTCAATCTCACAGAAAGAGTAGAAAGGCGATTGCCAGAAGCTTTGCAGAAAAGGAGGGATGAGGAAAGGGGAAATGTTAATCAACAGTTACAAAATTTCAGTTAGAATGGAGGAATAAGTTTAAGTGATCTGTTGTACTGCATGGTGACCGTAGTAATATTAACATATTTTGTATTTCAAAATTGTTAAATGAATAGATTTTTAATGTTCTCACCACAAAAAATTTGGTGCATTAGTGAGTTTTCCACAGAGATAGAACCAATAGGATAGATATAGAAATAGATGTAGATATATGAGAGGGGATTTATTAGGAGAATTGGCTCACATGATTATAGAGCTTGAGAAGTCTTGCAGTAGGCCATCTGCAAGTTCGAGACACTGGGATGCCACTAACATGGATGAGTCTAAGTTGCAAAGTCTCAGAATCAGGGAAGCTGAAGGTGTCATTCTTAGTTAGAGGCCAAAGGACTGAGAACCCAGGGGTCCATGGGTGCAAAGGCCAGAGAGTCTAGAGTTCTGATATACAAGGTCAGGAGAAGAAGGGTGTTCATGCTCCAGAAGAGCAACAGAAAATTGCCTTTTATCTGCTTTTTTTTTTGGTTCTATCTGGGCTCCCAGCCAATTGGATGTTGCCCACCCACATTGAGGGCAGATCTTCCCCACTTAGTCCACCAATTCACATGCCAGCCCCCTTTGGAAACACCTATATAGACACACCCATAAGTAATGCTTTACCAGTTCTCTAGGTATTTTTTTATTCCAGTCAAGTTGACACCTAAAATTAGCGATTACAGTTGTTGAGGTGATAGGTATGTTAATTAGCTTGATTAACTCTTCCCACAATGAATACATAGGTCAAATATCACATAGTATGTCAAAATATGAATAATTATTATTTGTCAATTAAAAATAAGTTAATAGAAAATAAATTTTAAAAATGTTAAATCAATTTTTGGGGTGAGAATGTTTAAAATCTACTTTTTTATCAGTTTTAAAATATACATTATTACTAACTATGGTTATTATGCTTGCAATAGATCAGTAAAACTTATTCCTCCTGTTTAAGTGAGACTTTGCATCCTTTGGCCAACCTCTTCTCCTTCCCCCCCACCCCCACCCCCCAGCCTTTGGTAACCACCATTCTACTCTTTGCTTCTATGATTTCAACTTTCTGAAATTGAAAGCTTGGAATTTGAGAATTTGCCTTTGTTGTCTGTGGATGAGTATAGAAAAATAGTAGTTATGTGAACTTCTGGTTACTGTGACTAAAGCCTTCACAGCCATGGAATTTTTCTAACATGACGCAGAGAAAATATCTAACCAATTTTTTCAATTTTACGGGAGTTTAGAAATTAGGGGAAAGAATGAGAAGGATCTCTACTTTTTCTTTCTATTGCCTGGAATATCACAGAAACTTTGTCAAAGTCACCCAGTGCAGTAACATCAGAAACCATAGTAACAGGATGAAATGGATTAGTGAATAGGCAGCTGAATGATACATTGGGTGAGTAAGAGGATTTAGTAGCCGGTTAATGGATATTGGTGAATTGGCATGTGGATGACGGAATATGTCAATGGGTGGATGAGTAGACGAGCCAATGGATGAGGAGTATTTATTGAGATGGTGATAAACAGGTAAAAGAGAGGACAGGTAGATGGTGGCGCTGAGGAATTACTAGGTATTTGACTCTGGAGATAAGTGATTCATGGATAAATGATTCACTTAAAAGGTGCTTGAGGCATAAAGAATACATCAGAGAATGGTAATGTGATTCTGGTTTTTTTTTTTTTTTTTTTTAAATTACACCAAACCTCTCAATAAATAGTAGAACTTTAAAGAGCTATGGAAGGGTAACCATTCTGTGTTAAAATTTTTAAATGACATTCTTACTTTCTTTTGTTTTTTCCCTTCCATAGACCATATAACTCCCTTTATGTAGGTTTTATTTGGAGACTTAGATACTAATTAAAATTTTAAAACAATGTGATGCTATTATTATTGGGATTTGAAAGCACCATGAAAATATACTCGGGTGTCCATCAACACTTGCAATGCTCAGATACTCTTTGCATATAACTTCAGGAGAGGTAAGGGCATTCTAGAGCCAAAGATGAGAAGTGGTTTGGCTCACCAGGTATGGATGCAGATTTGGGCAATAAGAAAACATGCTAAGACCTCACAAAGCTGGCTTCTATGACTTTTTAGAATGATTTCAGGCTTCAGTGGAGTTTTAGAAGCAAGTGGGTTTGAGAACAACAGCCATCCACAGGGAAAGGAAGAGTGGCTTGGAGTCCCTGCCCTTGAGAACTGGGAAGGATGACAGCAATTAACACACTAATGAAGGAAGCTTCTGAGTAGACTGTTAGCCCCACATTGCCCGTGCAGCCACCACCACACTTTGTTAGGTTTGGGTGTGAGCCAATTTGAGGGCAACTTGAGTGAACCTATGAACTTCCTCTCAGTAATTTCTCTTACAATTTAAACATCTCAGGTGATTTCTGAGCCCTGGAGCCCAAGGAGTCTGGGACTCTTAAACTCTATCATTTTATCATTTTGCTGCAAGAGAGTACTCTTTAGAAAACAACTTAACCCTAGACTGAAGTAGACAGCCCATTTTGTCAGGCACTGGTTAAATATTTCAGAACTCCTCACAGAAGTGCCAACAGAGGGTGAATTTAAAAAGAGGCTTATAGAGGGGCAGATATAGTACTGACCTGATTTGTTAGGAAACTTTGGATCAGAAATATGAACCGCGAATACTGAAATCTTCTCATTACAGTAAATGTAGTTTACAAAGTATTACAGTGTTATAGGAAGTATTACAGTAAATGTAGTTAAATAACTCTGCTTTCCAGAAGCTGGAGGCTTTGGTACATTTTCATTATATGAGTTTCTCAATTCCAAACTTTAGAACTAGCAGAGAGAAAGAGAAAGAATAAAGCAAAGTTTGGGGGAAAAGAATGATTGATTTAAAAAAAAGCAGATACCATGAATAAATTCTGTATAATTTGGGGGAAATGCATTTAGAGGAGAAACTAAGATCTATAAAACTTTTATTTAGGTATTGATTGATATTAATGAACATGTACTAGGAATACATTACATTTTCCAGAAATAATAAATTATAGATTGATTTAAAGTTTCTTATCTTAATTATTTCTCTAAGAGTATGTGTACAAGTATTTTAATTTTTTCAGTGATACAAATGTGAAATGTAAAATGATTAAATGGATAGATCAAATGCATACAGAACTCAGGATATAACCTGGGGCCACAGTTGAGGCGTGCTGACCCTCATTTCAGAGCTGGTTCATCTAGCACGTCTTGTAAAAATTACATTGCAGAGATTTTCTAGACTAAGAAAATTACACTGCAAAAGAATACCCTAGTCTTATATATAGGGGTCAAGAGATATAAAGAAGGTGAGATTGTACAGAATGAAACAATGATAAACTGTATCATGAAAGAAAAATTTTAGGAGTGCACATGTTTGAGACACTGGGTCTTTGACTGGACTCAAATTACGTGAAAAGTCAGGCTACTGAATCCAGAGAGGAAGTAAATATCAAGACTCCACGGAAGAAAACGAATTATCCCCTCAGTATGTAAAGTCATCTTTGAGACATCACCCACCCAGCAGCACTGGAGTTCTCTGTGTCCAAATATGAAGATGATGAAAATATTCTTCCCCATGATGGAGGCATTCAGTTTATACAACAACCAAACCACAGGTCACATGGCTCTTTCTCTAAATGAAAATATCATTTCTATTGACAGCTCAACTGTGTACAGGTATGGTTCTAGTTTATTTTGACCAGCATGCATGAAAGAAAAAATATCTGTGGGTTGTGGGACTTACTTTCACATGCTCTGCTTCTGTATTCAAGACCTTAATTGTCCCCGTGAAGATTGTAGAGGACTCCAACAAGGAGACCAAATATGCTTAAGACTCAAAGGAGTGTTACTAAAATGATGCACAAACAAATCTGGGGAGAAAAAGTTTTTGGCTTTTTATTCCTTGGCTGTAGGAAATTATCACTATAGTAAATGAGAGAAAATATTGGTAACGTGCTCACCCCTAAGCCTCACTATGTTTGAGACTGGATTTTTGAGGCTGATCCAAGGTGATACTCTTTGAATTCACATGTATAGTGGAAAGGATTATTATTCTGAATTATATTTCTGGAGGATGAAAAACTGAGGAGTCCTTTTTCAGTGAGTATATGTTACAAATCTTTCCAAATCAATTCTTTTCTCTATGTGGGGAGAAAATGGGAGCAAAACTTATTGAATCAGCCAGTCAGCAGAAGTGGAAAGTTTTAGACAGTTTTAAATGTAAAGTACATTCAGTGGGTAGGATAATAAGATGAGACACTGGTTGTTGCAAATGGAAAAAGTACCGAAATGTCAAGCCCTGGACACTTCCTTCCTTATATAAGTAAATATAGTACTTTGGAGTGTTGGTCCACAGAGCAGCAAAAGAATGTAATGATAGAAAGTGTGAATAGCAGCATCTGAAGACATCTCCAGAAAACCACAAGTAATGATCCTGTCTGTGTGGCATCAACACAGTGAAAGTTTCTGTCGATGTGTAGTTGATTTTGTCTATGGGTCAGGTTTTTCATCTTTTTCTTGATGAACTCATAGTACCTCATATTTCCTTCAAGTTCTTGTTATTACTATTGGAGCAGGAATATGGGGAGGATGTGGTTAAAGGCTGAAAGCGTACTTTATGTTGTAGGTCATATTGTTACCTGGGACTATACCCTTTCCTCTCAGGCATTCTGAGGAGCTGTAGGGAGTTCAGCATGGATGGGACTTCCTTCTGTGAGAGCAACTGTGCAGAGTTTAATAAATTATAACAGACTAGTTGGGAGATGCCTAATTTCCATGATTCTAAAATACCAGCTGTCCACAACCAATATTAACAAAATTCTCTGCCTGAGAATTTAGCAATACAAATATGTTTCACTTGGCTTAAAGTCTTGACTTTCCTGACATTCTTTTAAGATAGGAAAGAAAAGGACAGTTTCAAAACTGTGACCATGACTACTGGGGGTTAGGCCTAGGTGAAGAGAGTTATAAAGAACAGAAGGGAGTTATTTGGTTCATGAATAGAATATTGGAAGACAGACTCAGAAAAAGAGAGGCCAGAACATTTAGTGCCACATTTTATCTACCCCATCTGGATAAAGGCTAGTCCAGGTTTTAACATCGGTTAGCACAGTTATGTGAATTTTCTACCTCATCTTGACATATTTCAGCTAAAGACGTTATAAAGGGGTAGGATGTTAAAATATAGGAGAAAGAATAGTGAGTGAATTTATAAAGGTTGAATAGGTTGAAAAATAACATTTAATTTGTTGCATTTTAAACTCAATTTTTACAAGAAGGAAAATATAACACTTTCCATGGAATTAATGAATAGATCTGCTTTATTTAAAGAACCATTGTGATTGATCAAAATTTAACTTTTAAATTAGGTGTATGGTGTCATATAAATAAAAAGAGTTGCATGAAAAATCTGACCATTATTTTTGTGTGTGTTTGTTTCTTTGTCAGAGACAGAAGAACATTTCAGTCCTGATATTTGCTGTAACTAATAATTATTGGATAAATGGATAAGGCACATCGAGATGCTTTTAACTAGGGCCCCACAAAGGTAATATTCTCTCTCTCTTTATCTACCTATTCATTCACTTATTTAGTAATTAAAAATTGTATATATTTATTGTGTAGGTTTTTGGTGTTATCACAACAAAAAATGATAAGTATGTGAGGTAATGCGTGTGTTAATTAGCTCAACTCAGCCATTCCAATAAAAGTAATATTTTAACAGAAAAATTTGGATCTTGCTGTCCATACTTCTTCCCTGACTTTTCCTGCAATTTTCAAGTTATTTATACTTAAAGCTTCAGTTTTCTTACGTGACCTATTTTAGAGGATCAATGTAAGCTGATATACTAGTTCACAATAGGATCAGGTACTTCGTATTTCAGTATTATTTCATTTTTAAACATTCCACAAAAAGGATGATGCTTAACATAGTGCAATAAATTTCAGGCATTAGGGATGGGACTTTGAGGAGGTAATTTTTCATGGAATATTTCATGGTGCCTTTCTCATCATATCCCATATTGTATTTTATTTGTTATGGACACAGTAATTACCCTACATTTAACAAAATTCATAAAACGGAGGCAAAAGGAAGTCCTTCCTTGTTACTCATGGCTAAGGAGGTGAACCACTTGGGGTACACCATTCTACAATATTATATTCTGAGCAGGCAGCATGAATTGTTTATTACTGAGTAGACAAAGAAATCTCAAAACACATGAAGGGCGGTTTGGTTTGATGTTTGGTGACTATGAGAATGATATGACTCTCAAAATGTAAAATAGGATTGTACCGTATATTAACGGACCATTAGATGCTTGGCAAAAAAGGAAAGTAGTTGGAGTTGGACAAATACTGAGAAGAGGACACAAGTCACACTTTTACACAAGGGGGACTAAATAGAACTGACTCTTAGTTCATTGTTCAACACTGGTTTTGAACATCATTTGCTTGACTAACCCTGTACTAAGAAGTTTTTTTTTGTCTTGCTTGTATAGACAAATAGAGCAGATATTCTCACATGTTTCCCTTAGTTATTTGACTTCAATGAAAATCACTAATTATCATTAGTGAAAAAAGAGAGTAAAAGATCCCACAGCTAAATTAGTTAAAGCTCAAAAGAGGCTTCCTGGTAGTAGTGTTTAGATATAATGCACATTACCTGACACAAAGTCCATTCACCCTGAAATAAGAATAGAAACCCAGTTATATTTAGCTGAAAGTTGAGCCCAAATTAATATGGAGATGGTATTAACTGAGGGTGTGTTAATATCACATGGCACATATATTTCCTCCTTCATTTGGCATTCCAAATTTAGATGGTATTTCTATTTTTATCTACCATGAGTCCAAAAAGGGTAAAGAAAATGAATATTTAGATATCAATTATTTTGAAAACAAGACAATAGCCTTTGGAAATAGCTAGCAAACTGGATGGGTTAAAAATAATTGGCTAAGATATCAGTGAAAGATATTTAAGTATTAACATCCTATTTTAAGAAAAGTTGTGCCGTAAAACACAGGGCATGATAATAAATGCTACAGTTAATAAAACAAAAATTAATAATAGGACAGGGCCAGATTATGGATTGTATGGAAACTCTTCTGTCCAGGATAAACTTAATTCTGTAAACACTTAGACATTGTAGATATGCTGGTAGATAAAAATGATAAGAATAAATTTGCATTTTGCATAACTAATTTGGAGATAGAATGTAGGATTTTTGGAGTGGGTAGAAGATACATTACAGAAATTTACAAGAAAAGTCTTGTACTCAGTAAAATGGAAATGATGAGATTGAGAGTAAGTGTGATAAAGAGTGAGGGAAAGATAGAAGAGATATGAAATTAAAGAAGTAAAGGAGAAGATTATTCTATGGAGTAGTAGGGAAGAAGGAAAAGTAAACATGATTTATTGGGGAGTGGGAGAATTCTAGTCCCACTGACAGAAATAAAGAAGTCAGAGAGAATTCAGTTTGTAAAGAGATGATTGTAGTCATTGGTAAGATATTGAGAAAATATTTATTAAACTGTTTGATAAAGCATCCAAACCTTTATAGAGAAGTCTAGGAGATTAATGTAGAATTCCGAGTAACCCAGATAGACTAGTTAATCACTACTAAAGTGGAAATAACAAGTCCTCAGAGAAGAAACTGTAGAAAGAAGAGTATGATTGCTGAGCACAGACCTTAGAAAATGCTTGAAACAACAGAGCAGGAAAATTTAGAAAATTTACCCAAAATGCAGACAAGAAAAATTCGACTGGATGAAAATCAGAACAGAAGCATTTAATAGAGTTGAGTTTGAAGGAACAAATAGTTAACATTTTTAAAAGATAAATAAAGAATAAAAATATAATAGAAGTCTCTGCATTTAAGGGTGGTAAGTTATCAGTAACCTTTAAGTTTAGGGAGAATGGAAATTTCTATGGCTGAGAGATGAATATTAGGAAATGAATCCAGAAAATGAACACCAATCATTTGATGTGTGAAATGAAGAGAGATTTAAAATGATGCATGTACAATAAAGTTTCCTCTCCCAAACTGAGAGATCTCTACATGGATATATTTTTATAACAAGGGAGAAGGGACCACTTAGGCGCAAGAGAAGCCTGAGGATGGCAGAGAGAGGGAGTACATGAAGAAAGAAGACCCTGAAAGAGATGAAGAGCATGAAATCAAGAATAATTATCATCATTCAATAATGGGCTGCTGCCCTGGTTCATGCACTTCTGTAGGGACTTCAGTTCTTCAACCCCTTTATTTTCACCAAAGACCCTTTCAATTGGCCAATATACAGATTTACAGATGAAGAATACGAGGCTCAGAGAGGCTGAGTAGCTTGCTCCAGGCCTCAGGAAGCAGAAGGGATGTGGATTATAAGCAGGAGCTGTTTGGATATGAAACTCATGCTCTCTGTAGGATGTGACACTGCCACTCATTTGTGCCGGGACAAGGGCTGTCATAGAGGGATGTTTGGCGTCGGTAGGAGGAGCACAGTGAATCATGGGCTGGCACGTTCTCCAAGCAGCTGGTACAGTGCAGCCGAGGAACCAATGATGTATGTGGTCACGATCGGTTCTGTGTCTTTTCCTCCAGTGAGTGAACACTTGGAGCACAGGGAAGGGTAATATTCACCTTGAAATCCCAGCTTCTAGCAAAGACGGCACTTTATAGACATTTGCCAAATTAATGGAAAAAGAAATGTCTGATTCTGTTGCAGATATTTTATCTATTCAATAACAGCAGGTTTTTTAAAATAAAATGTTTTATTGGTGTTTTATAATTTAAATTTGAGATGCTTTCTCAGGCCTACCATGATTGAAGAAAGTACTGTGAGGGGTGCTGGTGGAGGTGTCAGTACAGAGCAGTAAAGGAGGAAATGTTGGAAGGGGAGATCAGGTTTTGAGAAGGACATTAGGGAAGAAGTTGTGAAAAAAGTGTGTGATTGTCTTCACCATGAGTGAGATGGGCACTGCTTCTTGTGGACTTACTTGTTTTGTTTTGTCCTGTATCAGGTAAGAGAGCTAAAGTGTTGACAGTCTTCACATACCTTTGTCTGGCCAAGAACCTCTGTTTCTGCTCTTCGTTCCTGTTGCCTCCTTTCTCTCCTACTTTCCTTTATTTTGTCCCCTGCAATAAAAGAAATTTAGTGAGTAGGCAGACATGGAAGAAGAGTGAGTTGGTTCTAAAAATTTTTTTTAAATGTAAACTCTTTCTTTTTTATGTTGAAAATTGATATTATAACATATAAGTTCTACTGAAAAAGCACTTGCTGAGTAAAAGAAAACACAAGGGAATCTCCATGCTAACGTACGTCTACATGAATTCCATACCTTACTCTCTTTTTGGACAATGAAGATGGATCCTTAAACTTCTGCTTTCTCTTCTTCCCTTTTACCTAGAAAGTCTAAACATCCATATTTTTATTTGCTTTCTTTGGAGGCCATATCCATAGGACAGATTCTTTTTTTTTTTTTTTTCCCATGCAATAGCTTCTTAATGGCAGCAAGTTGAAAAAAGAAAAATACTGAGAACAAAATACAATTAAAATGCCCTCCCCAGTCACACTAATGGCTGAAGAGAACAAAGGCTACCCAAAACACCAGTGGTCAACAGGATTCTTAAAGCATCCAAGCCATACTTAAGTCCTCAGGTATATTAAAGTTTGTCCCCAACTTTATTGATGTCTAAATTTGTGGAGGAGATGAAAGGGAAAATCATGTTAGCGTCATTATGTACCATCAGATAGAGTCAGGTTACTACTTAACATCCATATTACTACAGTTATACTACTAGTAGCAGTTCAAAAAAGTACTTTCCCCTTACATTATTTCTATTTGAACTTAAATGTACTTGTGAGTTATTTAATATTATTTTCTTTTACATAGGAAAGTTTATTACTAAATCAACATCATGAAGCTGCCTTGTAAATCCAGATTTTAACCCTAGTTTCTCTGATCCTAAAACTTTTCACAATGCCTTGCTTCTTCCAAATATTTCCTTTTATAATAAATTTACACATTTCATCAAGATGGGTCTAGTAGATACATATAAGGTAATTCTTTGACTTTAAAATCTAGTTCTTTGCCATTGTTTATCATTTTTACCTGCTGTTGTCACGAAAAATTTCCTACGTGCCCTGGAATTAGAGATAAGTCAGTAAAGATGTAGAACTTACAAAATTGCAGGGCTTTCTCTCCAGGCTTTAACTGACCTCCCTGACACCAAATTGGGTCCTTACAAAGACACTAGACTATCTCTCTCATGCTAAGTAGATGTAATGCATACTGGGATCAAGCCTGTCATCTTGGCAATACATGATCTGAAGTACCTGGCTAAGGCAGGCTGGCATACACAGTATTCACTCAAAAGTTATTTATTTATTTATTTATTTTTAAGTTTTATTTTGTTGATATACATTGTGGCTGATTATTGCTCCCCATCACCAAAACCTCCCTCCCTTCTCCCTCCCCCCCCCAACAATGTCCTTTCTGTTTGCTTGTCGTATCAACTTCAAGTAGTTGTGGTTGTTATATCTTCTTCCCCCCCCCCCTTCCCGGTTTGTGTGTGTGTGTGTGTGTGTGTGTGTGTTATTTTTATGGTTCTTTGATAAACTTCTGTTATTTATGACTTTTCCTGCAGATTAATAACCGTCACATGTTTTGATGGGAACAGATAACTATACGTGGGTGAGAGAATTTATTCTCCTTGGTCTATCTAGTGACTGGGACACTCAAGTCTCCCTCTTTGTTCTGTTCTTGGGCATGTACCTGGTGACAGTGTTGGGGAACCTTCTCATTGCTCTTCTGATCAGACTGGACAGTCGACTCCACACTCCCATGTACTTCTTTCTCACCAACCTCTCCCTTGTTGATGTCTCTTATGCCACAAGCATAGTCCCTCAGCTGCTGGTGCATTTTCTTGCAGAACACAAAGTAATCTCATTTGTGAGCTGTGCAGCCCAGTTATTTTTCTCACTGGCCTTAGGTGGGATTGAATTTGTTCTACTGGCGGTGATGGCTTATGACCGCTATGTGGCTGTGTGTGATCCCCTGCGGTATTCTGTCATCATGCACGGAGGGCTATGTGCCAGGTTGGCCATCACATCCTGGGTCACTGGCTCCATCAACTCTCTAATGCTGACAGCCATCACTTTTCAGCTTCCCATGTGCACTAACAAACATATTAATCACATATCCTGTGAACTCCTAGCTGTGGTCAGGCTGGCCTGTGTGGACACCTCCTCCAGTGAGGTTGCCATCATGGTCTCTAGCATCATCCTGCTGATGACACCCTTTTGCCTGGTTCTTCTGTCCTACATCCGGATCATCTCCACCATCCTAAAGATCCAGCCCACAGAGGGAAGGAAGAAAGCCTTCCACACCTGTGCCTCTCACCTCGCAGTGGTTGCCCTGTGCTATGGCATGGCCATTTTCACTTACATCCAGCCTCACTCTAGTCCCTCTGTCCTTCAGGAGAAGTTGATCTCTGTCTTCTATGCTATTTTCACACCCATGCTGAACCCCATGATTTACAGTCTCAGGAATAAGGAGGTGAAGGGGGCCTGGCAGAAACTATTAGGGAAATTCTCCGGGTTAACATCAAAACTGGCAATTTAATGACTCATGAATATCACTTAGAGAAAAGAGCTTTGCTTCTGTGTTCTCCACCCAACTCAGATAGACAGGAACAAACTGCATTGCCCTGGCAACCAGGAAGGAGATAATGGAACGTGCCCTGTAACATCTGTAGGAGGTTGAGTGGTTGTGTTGGGTGGGGTGTGGTGGTACTTTTACGTCACAGCAGCACGAACAATGGAGTTAGGCACTGCTGTAATAGAACTTTCTGCACTTTCTCAATCTCCATTCTTACAGCCTGAGAATAATTGAAAAAACATATTATTTATTGTTTTGATGGTCACATTCTTTGTAAATATGGACCAATTCATGGATCTTACCTTGGACCATTGGTACTTATGCATCCACATTTTGAAAAAGGTTACAGTGTTTCCATGGAACAAAATGCATTTTCACATCTGAAGATTCACTTAAAATAATGTGTGGTGTATGTAGCCACATCCAGTAATTTGTGAATCACTATCCTGAGAATAATGTTGTTATCAAGGCTGATTAAAATGTTTTTGTGTATGACCTACTAAATGTGGACATTGTGTCTTTCTCTGAGAGATGGAGGCATTTCACTAGAAATATATCAAGTAAAGGTCTTGTTTTGCTTTGATAGGGTCATAATTAATGGTTGCTTGTGCTGAAGGCTATTATTGGTCAAGGCAAATCTATGTTTTGGTTATTGCTTGACAGTATTCAAACAGTTTAAAAGAAATTTTACTGAATATGTAAGAGATATCATTTAAAATGTTGAACAGTCCCATCTCTGAAAAATTCACAACATTTTATCTGAATTCTTAGAAACAAATAAGCACATAAATTATGAAATAATGTATAAAATATCAAAGTTACACTTAATCTAAGAAAGGACCGACTCCTCCTCCAAAGACAATGAAAGAGGAAACAATTTTAATATGGATTTTGGGGGATCAGCATAGGAAGTCAGCTCCACAGTTGTTACCCTCAAGTTTCCATGTTAAAGACATCTCCCATCTCCCATCACACACACACCACCTGTCATACTCAAGCCTTGTAAACCTAGTGATCTGGGCTTGCCTGAGAGTGGAATTCACCTCTGAACAAAAGCTTTGAAAATGCAAAAGAAGAGAAAAAAAAAATACTGAAACAAGCAATAAGGAAGGGGAAAGAAGAGAAAGGATATCATAAAAGCTAGTCTTCCCACTTCCTTGAAGGAATCTAAATCCTTTCTTTCTTTTGTCCCCTCTTTATGTTGGTTGATTTTGTAGTTCTTACTTTTGTTAACACAGTAGCAGGGAATCTGACAGTTCAGAGTTGAAGATTCATATAATCAAAAACTCATTTGACATTTAAATCTTACCTTAATTGTAATAAAAATCCTAATTTTTTTGCAAGGTAAAAAGGCATCCCAAAAGATGTGAATGCCAGTGAACTAAATTTCTATTGGTGTTAATTTATGCAACATCAATGGAGTGTCTACTCTGTGTTAGTGTGAATGAATAGTTCTTGGACACTATAGTCAATATGATACAGTCCTGACAAGAATATGCCCACATATTAGAGATGACAGAAGATGAAGCAAGTATAATGCCTTGTGATAAGTACTACAGTGAGAGTCAGCCTGCTGGGGGTGATTGCAGAAGTCTTCCATGAAAAGTTGAGACCAGAAATGTGAAAACAAGTTATCCAGTGGACAAGAAACCCAAAGAAACAACCCGTGCAAAGTTGTATAGATGCAGATAAGCATTAGAATCCAAATATTTTGGAAGCTTGATTGCAGGGCAGAGAAAACTGAGGACGTAGTGAGCATAAAGAAGGTGGGAGACAGAGCCAGATTCTGAAGGGCATTCAGTAATGCCAAATTACCTTTCAACTTTATTCTGATATCAATGGGGAGCTGGTAAAGATTTTTTTGGCGGAGTATGGTTTGGAAAAATTTACATTTTTGAAATGTCACTCTGGAAAATGAGATAGTGAAGAAAAGATTAAAGGCAAGAAAACCAGTTAGGGGACTGCTCCAGTAATACTATTGAGACATTAGGGGAATCTGAATTAAGGTAGTTGTAACAGAAAAGAGAAAAAAGTAAGTTAAGCCACGCCATGTAAAAGAAATTTCAGATAAAACACTTCATCTCCCATATTCCATCTTCGCTATGGAATTCCCATGTGAATTGCATTCCTCTTCTGAAGTATTATGATCCTGTCCGAATATTCTGTAAATTTTTTACAAATTAGAAGATTTATCACCATGGGCATAAGCTATATAAAATGGTATAAAAAAATAAAAGAAAAAATTTAGTCAAAAATACAAATATGTCACCTCTTCCAGGGTAACAGAGACGCAAAGCATTACTCAAAGTTCATTTCTCCAGAGCAGTGAGAGGCCCAGAAGGGGTTAATCCCAGGCAATTCCTTCAAGAGAGAAGAATTCCTAGGAAGTAACCCAGAATTAGGTTTTCTCTCTGTTTTTATTCTCCAGGCAAGAAAGTTACAGAAAAGGAACACAGGTAGTTACAAAAAGAGCAATTACGTATTAGTCATGGCAACACTCAGTTCCCCAAGAACCTTAAAGAAACAACTGAAGGCGAGATGAGGAACATCCCAGAACCATCAACCTTGAAGATTTTAGCTCACATACTTTCCCATCATTAGGTTTAGCTGCACCAAGGACAACTGCCCTTAGAGCAAGCATTTTTGCTGTTTTATAATTTTTTTATCTACAGCAGAGATTTTAGTCCTGGGAAAGTTTTCTGTTTTTCCCAAGCTTAGCATTTCTACATGCAATTCTAAAAGGTTAGGCTATACCTTAAACTACAGAGCTGTCACCCCACTAAGCTATAATTTAGGCCCTGTGAAATATATTTGCTTCATTAATGTTGGTATCCTCCACACAAATACACACAGGACACATCAAGGAGGAAGATATGTGAAGATGCTGTATGTTCATTTCTGATATTTGTCATGCAGTCACAGTATTTGTGACTTCTCTCTGTTAACTGTCTCATGATTCCTTTGCCTTCAAACAGCTTCTTAGCTTGTCCAAGTTCTTTTCATGAAGAGTTATCTAAATCTTCACCAAAAAGATGGAAAGACATTCCATACTAACGGATTGGAAGAATTAACATTGTGAAAATGTTCATACTACTCAAAGCACTCTACAGAGTCTATGCAATCCCCATCAAAATGCCAATGATATTCTTTACAGAAATAGCAAAAACAATCCTAACATTCATATGGAACAACAAAAGACCCTGAATGGCCACAGCAATCCTAAGGAAAAATAATAAAACCAGAGGCATTATACTACCTTACTTCAAATTATACTGCAAAAGTATAGTAACCAAAACATCATGGTACTGGCATAAAAACAGACAAATGGACCAATAGAACAGAATAGAGAGCCCAGAAATCCATCCATGTACTTACAGCCAACTTATCATTGACAAAGGCATCAAGAACATACCTTGGGGAAAGGACAACCTCTTCACAAACGGTGCTGGGAAAACTGGATACCCATGTGTGGAAGAATGAAACTAGACTCATACAACTCTCCATGTACAAAAATTAATCAAAATGGATTACAGACTTAAATATAAGGCCTGAAATTATAAAACTCCTAGAAGAAAACACAGGGGAAACACTTCAGGATGAAGCTCTGGGCAAAGAATTTATGAATAATACCTCAAAAGCATAGACAACAAAAGAAAAAAAAATAAACAAATGGGATTATATCAAACTGAAACCTTCTGCACAGCAAAGAAAACAATCAAAAAAGTGAAAAGACAACCTACAGAATGTGAAAAAAATATTTGCAAACTATACATACAACAAGGAATTAACATCCAGAATATATAAGGAACTCAAGTGACTTAACCATAAAAAACAAGTAATCCAATTAAAAAATGGGCAAAGGAGCTCAATAGAAATTCCTCAAAAGAAGACATACAAATGGCCAACAAGTATATGAAAAAATGCTTGACATCACTAATCATCAGAGAACTGAAAATAAGGAAGGAAGGAAGGAAGGAAGGAAGGAAGGAAGGAAGGAAGGGATAGAAAGGAAGGAAGGAAGGAAGGAAGGAAGGAAGGAAGGAAGGAAGGAAGGAAGGAAGGAAGGAAGGAAGGAAGGAAGGAAGAAAGAAAGAAAGAAAGAAAGAAAGAAAGAAAGAAAGAAAGAAAGAAAGAAAGAAAGAAAGAAAGAAAGAAAGAAAGAAAGAAAGAAAGAACAATCACAATAATGCATTGAACTTCCAGAAGGAGAGAACAGAGTTGTGGTTACTAGAGTGGAAAAGGTGGAGGGAGGTCTAGTAAGAAATTGGTTAATGGATATAAGGAATGATTACGTGTTTTAAATGATGAACATGCTAATTATCCTGATTTGATCATCACACATTGTACACAGTTATTGATATTCCACTCTATACTCCACAAATGTGTTTAATCAATTATTTTTCAATTAAAAATCCTTCATTTAAATGCATCTGCAAGTCCCTTTTATGACGCAAGGCATATTCATAGGTTCTGGGGATTAGGACATAGATATCTTTAGGGGGCCATTACTTGGTCTACCACAGAGCCTATTCAATGTAGCTACTTAGTTGTGTTTTATTTTATTTATTTATTTATTTTTTTTAAATGACCCTGGTAATCTTCAATAGCTTCCCTATTTTCTGGTCTGATACAATATTGTAGTCTTGTCTTTTACTTATCTTGACTTATAACAGGAATGATTTATCCAAGAAGACCTGGTTAATTTTGGTGAAAGATGGTGTTTAGAGATTCTACTGGATATTTAGGCTTTGTACTCCTGCTGGCAAGATGGATAGTCAGTAATGGTAGTAATTGAGTTAGTCTTGGTTAGATGCAATCCAAGTTGCTGAACCAATAGATGGTCTTCATCTTTGCCTCCATGACCACTGGTGTGCTTGGGAAGTGAGGCTCACTGACACCCAATGTATGTGAGTATTCCTGTCCATATGGGAACTGAAAAGCTCCTTTCCAGTAGATTTTATCTTGAGCAGTCACACAGGATATACATCAATTTACTCATTTTTTCCTCTCTAAACTCTGTGTCATCAATCCTCTAAACTTTATCTTTTTATTTCCAATTAGTCCATTAGAAACACACTTTAAATCAGTGCATATCCTGGCTTCAGAACTTCTTCCTTCATGAATAAAAGAAGTCCTAAAATGGAAAGATATGGAAAACACTAAGTCTTAAAGCACAGTTACACATAAAAGGGAAGATTGCATTAATATCATCAAATAAAATAAAAATAAAAACTTCCAGGCTCATAACCAGACATTAGGCAGGATGACATAGTTAACTGATTAGAAGAGTTATTGCCTTATGAGCTATAATATTGAGAATATTGACATAAGCATCTCACTTTGCATGGGCTGCAAAGATCACTGTCTTACAACGATTCTTTATGAAATACAATCTGTCCCTACCTGTGTTTTAACCTCTTCTTTGCATTTCTTATTTCTTCATCAAGAGAAAACCATATTAGAAGATAACTGGGTCTCCATCCTAGATCAGATCTACAACCTGGATCAGATTCCGTCGTCTGGTCCACTGAGGCTGAAGGTCATGTGCTGCTGCCGGTTCCTTCTTGAGAGGTGACACTGGGTGGCCTCCTGCAGACAGCTGATGAGAAGCTAGCAAGAGTGAAGTTTATGGCGGTGGGGATGGAGCAGATACTCCCCAGGCCTCAGGCCTCAGCTCCTGCCTGTGGAAGGGTTTAGGGTGGGTGCCACAGACCATCCTGTGAGATGGACTGGTTTGGGGCCAGCAGGCCTGGTAGGCGTAGATAGAGTCAGCCTCTGGATCTTCGTCTTCTGAGTTAAGAAATGAGTGAAGGTAAAGTACAATAAATATCAAGGAGGGAGTGATTCCCTCCTGCTCCATGATCAAGTGTGCAAAGGACCTGGGCCCGATGAGTTCAAGAGTCGCTGGCAAAGTTGAAGTTGAAGTTGAGGTTGAAGAAGGCCTGGATCTTGAGTCAACGTTTGCATGAGAACTACCCAGCAAAGCCACCCCACCGTGTCACCCAAATGGAAATTTTGTGAAAATGAGAATAAAATTTAAATTTGGCAAGCCACTGATATTTTAGGATTGTTTGCTTCAGCAAATAGCCCACTTTGAAAGACACAATGAGATTATTATTTTAATACACTGATTTTACAATATCCTTTGTGTATCTAATTAGCATTGTGCTCCTTATAAATAGCAAGTGATTGTTGCCTTCAAGTAGCACACAATACAGTCAAGTTCTGGTAACCTGGATTTAGAAATTTCTATAAATGTGTTCAAGATTGCTTTGGCTTTTTAAGCTTTAAAGTAGGTAGCAAGTACTGATAATGTGATAATTGAAAAGCTTCATGTCTTTATTAAATACAATGATGTCAAGCAAACACTCCAAATTCCTTATAATGTGGTTTTTTTTTTTTTTTGAGCCTAAATGCTTTGTTAATATTAATAAATAACAAAGGCTAGGTCCTTTTTATATTGTATATTTTTATTAATGTATAATTTACCCACAGTAAAATTCACCCTTTTCTGTGCACAATTCCATGAGTTTTGAAAAATGCATGCAGTCATGTAAATACCATTGCAGTCAAGATATAGAAAGTTTTATCATCTCAAACATACCCATGTGCACATTTGTACTCTATTCATGTTCTTGGACACCAGCCATTGGCAATCATGATCAGATTTCTGTCTCTCTACATTTGCCTATTGCAAAATATCATATAAATGGAATAGTATGTAGCTTTTTAAGCCTGACTTCTTCCTCCTAATATAATGAATTTGAGATGCGTCCATATTGTTATACGTTACAGTAGTTCATTCCTTTTTTTATTGCTGTGTAATATTTCATTGTATCGATTTACCATGATTTGTCCATTTACTATTTTAAAGTTCATTTGCATTATTTCTAATTTTTGGCAATTATGAACAGAACTTTTGTAATTATTCACATACAAATTTCTGGGTGAACATAGGGTTTTTTTTTGTTTCAATTTGGTGAAATGAGATCCCATGTAAGAGTTACATTGTTAGGTTTATTGCAAGAGCTTGTTTCCATTCATAACAAGGTGCCAAACTGTTTTTAAAAGTGGTTGTGCCATTTGAATTTGCATCTGCAATATCTGAAAGTTGAAGTTATTTTGCATTACTGATAATACTTACTAGTGTCAATTACCATTTTTATTAAAGTTGGCCATAGGCAAGTAGTGGCATCTCATTATGGTTTTAATTTGCATTTCCTTGAGGACTAATAATGTTGAGTATTTTTCTGTGTGTTCTTTTCAGGCATCTGCATGCCTTTGATGCAATGTTTCCTCAGATCTTTTACCCAGTTATCATTGGGTTGTTTATTTTCTTACTATTGAGTTCTGAGGGTTTGTTAAATATTCAGATCCAAATATTTGACATGTTTTGCAAACCAGCTTCTTCCAGACTGTAGCTTGTCTTTTCATTCTCTTAACAGTGTCTTTCAGGAAGCAGAAGTGTTAATTATGAGGAAGTTAAATTTATCCATTTCCTTCATTTATAGATGATGCTTTGGTGTCTTATCTGAGGAATGTTTGCCTAATTTATGGTCACAGTGGTTTTTATTAGCATTTAAGACTCTGTTCCCATACATTCAAGTCTCTTGTCTGCTGTATTTAAGTGCCTGATTCACTGTGTTTAAGTCTAAGATCCTTTGCATTTAAGTATGTAGTCCATTTTGAGTTAATTTTTTGTGTATTGTCCATACGGTTCAAGGGTTGGATTCAGGCCCCCCTCCTTTTTAAAAAAAATATGGATGTCTAATTGTTCAATACCATTTGTTGCAAAGTCAATCTTTTTTCCATTAATTTTTTTTTGCAACTTTTCTGAAAATCAACTGACCACCTATGTGTGAATAGATTTTTGGACTCTTCTGTTTCTTTGATTTATAAGTAGATACTTTCATCTATACCACACTGTCTTAATTACAGTAGGTTTTGAAGTCAGCTAGTGTAAGTTGTCCAACTTTGCTCTTCTTTTTCAAAATTGTTGTGGTTTTTCAACATCCTTTGCTTTTTCATAAAAGTTTTAGAATCAGCTTGGTAATTCATATAAAAATTTCCATGGAGATTTTGATTGGTCTTGCATTGTATCTATGAATCAGTTTGGAAGAGAACTGATATTTTAAAAATACTGTCTTTCACACAATGAACATGGTAGATAATTCTCCATTACTGAGGTCTTCTTTGATTTTTTTCACCAGCGTTTTGTGGTTTACAGAATATAGATCTAGCACATATTTACCTAGATTTATACCTATTTTATGTTTTTATGTGCAAGTATAAATAGCACTGTTTTGAATATTTCAGTTTCCAATTGCTTATTGATAATAGTTACAGGTACAGTTTTGTACATTAACCTCATATCCAGTGACCTTGCTGAATTCATGAATTTGTTTTAGTAGCTTTCTGTAGATTAGTTGGATTTCCTACAGAGATAACTATGTCATCTATGAATAGAGACAATATTATTTCCATCTTTCCAATTTGAATGCCCTTTACTTCTGTAGTCTTATGAAACTGGCAAGTGGCGCGGTCCACGCCATGGCAGGGTCTTGAAAAGAATAGCTTGGGCTGCCCTTTCTGAGGTGGCAAGGCCCCGGAGGGAGAGCTGCTGGCAGGGCCATGGCTACCAGCGCTTGCTTTCACTGTAAAGATCTCTGCCTTGGCATAGTGGTCCTGCTTTTGCTTTCTCTTTTGATGTTTTGGTCAGCGTGGCAGTTTCCTGAGTTTCCAAAAGATGCAAAAAATGACACACAAACAGTTGTTGTCATAAAATTAGATTATCCCACAAAAGATCCGGGAAGATTGAACAATTCCAAATTGTCCCTTTTGAGTCAATTACACCAACAGATGTTTTAAAAACACCTTATGAGTAGCCATGAGCAATTGTTTTTACCGAAGAAATTAATAAACAATAGAAATCCCCATCCTCTTCCCACCATCTGGGTAAATGGTTATATGGGTTATAAAATGGGAAAAGGAAAAATTTGGTACCTCCTAGGGGATGTCCTAAATATGACTTAAGTTGGCAAACATCATTTACAGGGGATTACATTAATGGGAAGAGAATGGTTGGAATTAATGGAAAAAGATACTGTAGGAAGGATTAAATTTATGAGAAAGAATGCGTAGAAACCCTGTTACTCATTGGTGTCCTAAGTTAAATAAAAAATCTTAGTAAGATATTGGGACAAAAACATATGTTGCACAACTTTCCCTCCTAAAGATAAAGATTATAAATGGAATTTTGAATGCACCTGGTTTTGTGAGGGATGGTGCTGTGCACTTTGACACTTTACATTGGGCCACACAGCCGCTATATTAAATACATGCATGATAAAGCTGTTCAAATATCCTTTATTCTTTTTCCAAATGAAAAATAGGCTCATGCCTATAGAAATATGAGAATCATTAAATTTTTAGTTGATTATAAGTTTAATCGTTAGATTTATAAGTTTTAAATATAATTGTTAGAATTTTCTTTTATAGTACTTAAAAGTTAAAAATATATATAAGGTTTGTTTAACACTTTGTAACCGCAATTGCTGCCATCTCAATTTTGAGTCAGACATATAATTTATGCTTGCTGGTAGTAATAAAGTTTAAGATTATTATAAGGGCAAGAAGAAAAGAAACACAATGGTGAGAAACATCAAGAACAGCAAGTCACAGACTAATTGACCACAACAGATGTAATCACTGGAAAGAATTGGCTGTCCACCGAGCTTTATTTAACCTTGTGGATTATTAATTTTATGAAAACTGATGTAATTTTAAGAAAAAGTTTCCATTTAACTATTGGTTTAATAATTTTAAAGGTTTATGTAGTTAAAATGCCCACATTAACCTCCCCGTGTTGTGTAACAAATAAAAATGCTGTTTTCAGCCTGAAGGCTGCTTCAGCTGCTTTAGTTGCTTTGGCTATGACAGAGCTGACAGCCCGCAGAGTGAGAACGTGCTTCAAAGGAACCGAGGTCTCTGCCTGTGTTTGTTATTTTCACTGACTCTTCATCCCTTTTTCAAGGGCCCCCAACTTGACTGGAGCTGGTCTCCGGCAGGCAAGGGCCTTTAGTACAGTGTTAATAGGAGTGGTGAGAAAGGACATCTGTCCTTAATTCCAATTTTAGGATGATATAATTTAAAGATTTAATCCCCACTGAATATGATTTTAGTTGTAAGTTTTGTAGATGGCATTTATCAGTTTGAGGAAGCACTCTTTTTCTAGTTTGCTGAGTTTTTTTTTTCTTTTACTATAAATGGATATTAAATCTGACAAATACGTTTTCTGCATTATTTGAGAGGATCATATGGTTTTTACCTCTTCAGAATGATGATGTTGTGAAATACGTTGATTAATTTTTGAGTAATGAACTAATCTTGCATTCCATACTTCTTAGTCATAATATATTACCAAGTGAATATTTTTTATGATGGCATTTTATTGTTATTACTGGCTTATTTTTATACCACTTAAATTTTTCTGTGGTGGTTGAGATAATTTGAAATATAAGTTTTTAATTAATCCTAATCTAATTTAAGTGATATATCTCTGCATGTTGTAGCATAGGAACCTTCAAACAGTACACTACTATTTGCTAACCTTCCATTTTTGTACTATTATTGTTGAATATTTCATGTTCACATAAGCCATAAATACAAATAATTGTCATTATTTTTGCATCTGTCAATTATCTTTTAGTGTGATAAATATTTAAAAATGAGTTTATGTTAACCTTCAATTTTACTATTTCTAGAATGGTCTTCCTTTCTTCTTTGTTTCTTTCTCTCTTTCTTTCTCTTCCTTCCTTCCTCTTTCTTTCCCTCTGTGTAGATACAATTCTCTGCCATTATATTTCTTAGTGTAATAAATTTTTATTAACATTTCTTCTGACCTAGGTCTGCTGGAATTATATTCATTCAGTTTTTGTTTGTCTGAAAAGGAATTTATTTCTCCTTCATTCTCAGGAGATATTTTCTCTGCATATAAAATTCTTAGTTGATAGTTTTTTCCTCCCACATCAGGGCTTTAAAGATGGGACTCCATTTGTTTCCTGGCTTGCAGTTTCTGACAAGAAGTCAGCTTTGATTTGGAACTTTCTTCTTCTGTATGAGATGTATCTTTTTTTCCTCCATCAGGCTGCTTTTAAGGTTTTCACTTTAATCTTTGGCTTTTCAATAGTTTGAATAGCAGGCATCTAAGTTTTTGTTAATTTTCAGGTATGCTGTTTGGCCAAGCTCCTTGAATTTGTGCTTTGATGTCTTTCATTATTTTTCTAAACCATTATCTCTTCAAATATTTTTTCTTTTCCTTTTGTTGCATTTTTTCCTCTGGGATTTTCAAATTTTATGTATGTTCAATTGTTTAAAATTATCCCACAGTCTTTGAATGCAATATCGTCTTTTATTGTTATTACTTTTTTCTTTGTGCTTCAGTATTGCTAATCTTTATTGATTTATCTTTATCTTCATTGATTGTTTCTTGCTCTGTTGAAGCTCCTTGAAAGCATTTGTCTTCTCTGTCACTTTGTTTTTTAATTTCTATTTGATTCTTCCATATGGTTTTTATTTCTCTGCTGAAATTTCTTATACATTTATGAAAGCTGTCCATCTTTTCCACAGGATACTTTCACTTATTAATGAGAGGTATTTTAAATCCCTGTGTGATAGTTCCTATATCCAAGTCATATTTGATTCTGGTCATATTCATTCCTTTGTTTTGTAATACTGTTTTTTTTTTTTCCTTTTTTCTTCTTCTAATACTTAATTTTGGTTGGACCCAGACATTGTGTGTATAAAATAACAGACTCAGTAAAATGGGCATGTCTCTTTTGTTTGTGTTGTAGTCTTGTGGTGCATGTAAGGGGGTGTGGGAATCAATGCCGTCATGGGTTGAGCTGCATTTGAGTTTTCTTGTTGCTATGATTGTCCTCAGTGCACCAACAAATCCAAATTTCTCTAGCATTACTTCTGCTTGGAGTGAGATGTTCAGTTTTTGGAGAGTTTTCCCAAGATTGCTGCTCCATTCTCAGTTTTAAGCCCTCCCTGTGAGATTCCATGAAGAGAGTGTCTACATTAGTCCATTATTGCGTTGCTTTAACAGAGTACCTGAGACTGGGCAATTTATAAAGAGTAGAGGTTTATTTGGCTTATGATTCTGGGACCGCTGTGGTAGGCAGTCAGCAGGCACAAACAGATCACATGGAGAGGAACCAAGAGAGAGAGGGGAGGTGCCAGGCTCCTTTTAAACAATCAGCTCTTGAAGGAACTAGTAGTGTGAACACTCACTCACTGTCTGCCCCCGGCCCCCAGCCCAGCATTAATCCATTCATGAGGGATCCACCCCCATGACCCACACTGCTTCCAATATTGACAAGTTGGGGAACAGATTTGACATGAGCTTTGGGGGGACATCATATCCAAACTCTATCAGTGTCTTCCCACATGTTTCCACTCCCTCATGGTAAACCACTGTTACTTGTTCAATTTTTGGTGGCCTGATGACAGAAGGTAAGGGATTATTGTCTGTTTTTCTGGTTCTTTCTTAATCTTAGGCATATCCTTTGCTCCTGTGTCTCAGGGTTGGGGCATTCTTAGTGATCCTGTTTCATCCCCAACCTTAAGAGATAGCTCATGGTCTGAGCCTGGGATAGTTTCCTGCCCCCACAGAAATGCCAGGGCTAGAAAACTTTTTTTTTCAGTTCCCTTTCCTTAGCAATGAGTCTTTATCTTCCTTTGGGAAAAAACAGGGCTTTCTGCTCTTCCTCCAATGTTTCATTCAATAAAGGGGACAGACTTGGTGTGTGTATGGGGGTGGGGAGGCCTTCTGCCTCCAACAGTAGATGTTGCTGTTTCCCCCTAAACCTGCACAATGAATGAGGCTTTTCCTAGTTTTCCACCCTCCTCCAAACATTCTGTGTGGACTGTTTGAAGTCTGAGGAGGAAATCTTTTTTTTTTTTGTTTGTTTGTTTTTTTGTCTTTTTCGTGACCGGTACTCAGCCAGTGAGTACACCAGCCATTCCTATACAGGATCTGAACCCGCGGCGGGAGTGTCACTGCGCTCCCAGCGCCGCACTCTCCCGAGTGCGCCACAGGCTCGGCCCTGAGGAGGAAATCTTGAGAACTGGTGAGAACTCATCTTTTATCTGCAGCTCCTACAGTATTCTACTCAGTACCCCACACTCAGCCTTTAGAATGCTGGAAACTCTGACAGTTTATATGGTGGGCTCATTTTCCTCCCATGCACTGGCTCAGATAAGGCAAAGCTCTTTTCTCATGGCTTTCTGGAAGTACCTATCTTTCCTGAAGTTTTATTTTCACTAGCTTCCCTGCAACTTTAGTTCTCTAGTAATTTCATAAATAGTTATGATTTTGTAGATCATCTGGCCTTTTCTTGCTTTAGAAAGGAAATGATGCTCTTTTTAGCTTTCTACAAAATATATGGAATCTAGAAGAAGCTCAATACTTTTTAAGGTCTGTTTAAACAGACAAAGTATAAGGGGAAAATATGTGCTAATTTTCAGTTAAGTAAATTGTAGCAATGGCAAATAATGCTTTTTATGCCAAGGACTTGTAAGCCAAACAAATTACTTATCTAGAAGCAACTTACTCAAGTTATGTACATGGCCTAGGAAGAAGCTATTTATAATATTCATACTTTTTTTTTTTTGGCAGTACCAAGGCTGTGAACTGACAGTGAATTGATGGTAAACATTAGTTTGTCTTTCACAAATGCTTCTTGAAGGAAATAATTTAATCTTTAGACACCTATGTGATGACCTTCCTGTACAAAAGAGAAAGCATTTCCTGTTTGGGGAACAGCAAGAATTATTGTAGGATGGATGGAGGCTCACATGGGAGAGAAACAGGGAAAAACTAGATTGTGGTTGACTTTGAAGCTCTTTACTAAGTTGAATTGAAATTTGCATTAGAGTTACTCAAGACTTTAGAACAAATATTTGTGAACTGGGTAATGACAGAATAAAGTGTTGTACTAAAAGATGTGACAGTGGTGTACAGAATAAATGGCTCCAAGACTTATCAAAATTTATTCTACCCAAAACACCTGGAAGGCTTATTAAAACAGAGTTTGCTGGACCTTATCTGAATAGTTTCAGATGCAGTGAGTCTGGGTTGAATAAAGACTATCATGTTTTGAAAAGCACTAAATTAGCTGGAATCTTATGAACAAAATGTTAAAATAATAGAGGCCAGAAGTATTAATAATGTAAAGGAAGAATCTATCTGAGAGACATTTCAAAGTAAATGCTGAATTATAGTAAGTTGAATATGAAGGACGATTTTCCTAAGGTTTTGAATAAGAGTGACTAAGAATGCTGTGGAGCCATTGTTAAAAGCTTGGAATTTGGAAGTTTATCTTTGATGTCTGCAGATGAGTGGGGAAAAAGAGTGATGTGAACTCATTCTCATTACTGTGGCTAAAGTGTTTACTCCTGTGGAATTTTACCAGCTTCCTGGAGACAAATTACTCAACCAGTTCTTTCAACTCTATGGGAGTTTAGAAATTGGGGTATAGAATAAGAAGACTCTCTATTTTCCCTTTCTATTGTCTAGAATATCCCAGGACATTTGCCAAAGACACTGGGTACTGTAATATCAGAAGTCATAGTGACATGACTGAATACATTAGTGAATAGGTGATGGATGATACCTTCGGTACATATAGATGATTTGGTATATAACTAATGGACATTCAGGAAATAGATGAGTTGGCATGTGGATGACAGAGTGTGCTAATGAGTGCAGGAGGAGATGGGCGAATGGGTGAGTATTGAAATGGTGATAGACAGTTGGGTAAATGAGTAGATACATAAATAGTGGTGCTGAGGAATTACTGGGTATTAGACTTGGTAGATGAGCAAATGGATAAATGATTCATTTAAGAGTGCCTGATGCATTAAGAATATATTAGAGAATGGTACTATGCTGGCATTCTGTCAACATTACATTGACTTCATACATATTAAAAACTCAAAGAGGTATGTAAAATTAACCCTTTTGTGTTATTTTGGATGACCTTCTTCTTTTCTCTCTTCTTTTTTTCCTGTAGATCATAAGAATCTCTTTTTATAGATCTTATTTGGAGACTTAAATCTTCCTATGCAATGCCATCATTCTGGAACTTAAATAGCAACATGAGACATGTCCTGGGTATCCATCGACACTTACAAAGCTCACAGAGGGCCATTAAATTCTTTTTATTTAATCTCAGCACAATAAAGCACAACTCTCTTGTCTCCAGAAAGAGAGGTAAGAGCATCCTAAAGCTAAAGTGGAGAGAGGTTTTCTTCCACCTGGTGTGGATATAGGCTCATTCACTGCTCACTAGAATAAGGCACTGAGAGCGAAAAGTTAGGTTTGGGTTATAGGAGAAAATCCTAAAACCTCAAGAAGGTGGATTCTATGATTTTTAAAAATGGCCTGAGGCTTCAGTAGAGTGTCAGAAGGGAGAGAGATGGAGAATAACAGCCTTCCACAGGGAGAGAAAGGGTGGCATGCTGTACCGACTCATGAGAATTCAGAGTAGTGACAGAAATTAACACTCTAATGCATAAAGATCCTGAGGGGAATCTGTCAGCCCCACATTGCCCATGCAGCCACTACCACACTTCATTAGTTCTCTATGCATGAGACAATTTGGGAGCACTGGTCAACTTCCTCCCACTAGTTGGGATCTGGAGCTCAAAGAGTCTGGACACCTAATCTCTCTGGCATGCCATTTAATTGGAGGAGAGCACTCTTTAGAAATCCACTTAATCCTAGAATAAAATAGACATATCCATATTTTTAGGAACTAATTAATATTTAAGAACTCTTAATAGAGGTGTCAACAGAGGGTAGGTGTAAACAGAGGTTTATAGAAGGGCAGGAATAATACTGCTCTGATTTGATAGAGACTTTTAACCAGAGATATGAACCATGAATGGTAAAACCTTCTCACCCTAAGTATTGCAGCAAATGCAATAAAATAATTCTGCTTTCCAGAAGCTGAAGGCTAAGGTACATTTTCATCATCTGAATTTATCAATTTCAAACTTTAATGCTGGCAGAAAGAAAGAAAAAGAGTGAAACGGAGATGGGGAAAGAGAATAATTATTAATTAAAAATTGGAGATACCATGGATTAATTCTGCATCAATTTTTGAGAAGATATTTAGGGGAGGAAACTACATTAATAATAAAACATTGAGTTAGATATTGATGTTCATGCACATGTAGTAGGAATATATTATATGTCCAGAAAAGATAAGTTGTCAATTGCTTTAAAGTCTCTTATCAATTATTTCCCTAATAGTGTGTATACAAAGTATTTTGATTTTCTTTTTAATAGAAAAAAATTAAGATGTATGATTAAGTGCATTGTTTAAAGTTATAGGACTTTCCAAACATGAACTCAGACTAGAACTGAGGTCTCCTGACTCTCAGTTTGGGGCTGGTTCCTCTTGTAGGGCTGTAGGGATTGCACCATGGAAACTTATTGAGCAAAGGAATTGCATTGCAAAAGAATAACCTAGTCTTAGATATAGGGGACAGAGACAGAAAGAAGCTGAGTAGTTACAGAATGAAACCATGATAAAATATATCACCAAAGGTGAATTTCAAGAGTACACATTGGTCTCAATAACTGGATTCAGATCATGTAAAAAGTCAAGCAACCAAATCAAGACAGGAAGTAGATACCAAGAGCCCTCTCAGGACATAAAACCATCTTTGATGTATCACCCACCCAAGTGGAGCTGGGATTGTCTGTTTCTAAGTGTTAGAATGATGAAAATACTTCTGCCAATGATGGAGGTGTTCGGTGTGTAAAACAACCAAGTGTTCAGCCACAGGTCAGACAACTCTTTCTCTAAATGAAAATACCATTTTCAATGATGGCTCAACTGTGTACAGGTATGATTCTGGGTTACTTTGACCACCATAAGAGAAAAATATCTATAGGTTGTGGGTCTTACCTTAATGTGCTCTGCTTCTGTATTTAGAACTCTATTAGTTCCAGTTAAAATTTTAGAGTACCCCAATAAGGAGGCCAAATATGACTAAGACTCAAAGAAGTGTAACAAAAATGACGCATAAGCAAAGTTTCCCAGGCAAAAAGCTTTTCGCATTTTATCCTTTGGCTATAGGGTATCATCTACATAATGATGTACAGCATCGTCTTTTTAATATGACTAATGGGGTCACCTTAAGCCTCATCATGGTTGAGATTGAATTTTTGAGTCTGATCCAAGTTTAGGTCCAGCCATGCATTCTTTGAATTGGATGGTGGAGAGGATTGTTATTCTGAAATTTATTTCTGGAGAATGAGACACTGAGGAATCCTTTCATAGTGTGCATACTTTTTGAGTTTTTCCAAATCAATTCTTCTCTCTTTCTAATGCGGGGGAGAATGGGAACACAACTTATTAAAAGATCCAGTCAACAGAATTGGAAAATTTTAGATAGTTTTAAGTGTGTAGTACACTCACTGGGGTAGGATAATAAGATGAGGCACTGAGTGTTGCAAATAGAAAAAGAGCCTAAGTGTCAAGCCCTGGACACTTCCTTCCTTGTAAAAGTAAATCTAATATTTTGGAGTGTTGGTCCACAGAGTAGCAGTGGAATCTAATGATAAAAAATGAGAATACTAGCATCTGAAGACTTCTCCAGAAAACTGCAAGTAATGATCCTGTCTGTGTGGCACCAACTTAGTGAAACGTTTTGTCAGTGTGTAGCTGATTTTGTCTATGGGTCAGGTTTTTCATCTTTTTCTTGATGAACCGTTGCTCATAGTTCTTTCAATGTCTTATCATGACTATTGGAGCAGGAATATGGGGAGGGCATGGTAAAAGGCTGAAAATGTACTTTATGTTGTAGGTCATATTTTTTCTTGGGACTATACTTTTTCCTCTCAGGCATTCTTCAGAGTTGTAGGGGGCTTGGCGTAGATTGGATTCTCATCTGTGAAATCAACTGTTTAAAGTTTATGTGCATTATAACAGTCTAGGTGGGAGATGCCTGATTGCATGGTACCAAAATATTGGCTATTAATAACAAATATTAACAAAAATTACTGCCTGAGAATTTAATATTAGAAACACATTTAACTTGACTTAAGATCTTTACTTCTCATGATATTCCTTTTAAGATGAGGAGAGGAAGGGACAATTTTAGAACAAGGGCCATGACTGGAAGGCAGAGAGCTACAGAGAATAGCAGAAAGTTATTTGGCTCATAGATGAAGATAACTGAATATGGACTCAGAACAAGGAAGGCAGGAATGTCTAAAGCTAAATTTGATTTACCCCATCTAGATAAAGGCTAGTCCGGGTTTTAACATCAGCTGGCACGGCTGTGTGAATTTTCCTTCTTCATCTGGTTCAGGTGACATATTTCTAGCTAAAGACTTTATAAGGTAGCAGTAATTTGAAACAATAGGCAAAAGAATAGTGGATGAATTTATTGATGTAGAACACAATTTGAGCTCAGTTTTTACAATAAAGAAAACATAACAGTTCCCATGGAATCAATGAATCAAATTGCTTTATTTAGAAAAAGATTATAACTTACTAAAACTTCACTTTTCAATTATGTGTATTGTGTCATGCTAAAATAGTTGTGTGAAGAATCGGAAAGTCTATTTTTTTTCTTTATTTCTTTGTCATAGAGATAAGAACATTTCAGTCCTGATATTTTCTGTAACTAATAATTACTGAGTAAAGGCAGAAGGCACATGGAGTTACCTTTAACTAGGGCCCTGCAAAGGTAATGTTTAACTGAGAAAGTTTGATCTTTGTTGTCAATACCTCTTCCCTGACTTTCTGCAATTTCAGTGTCATTCACATTTAAGGTCTAGTTTTCTACTCATATGTGACCTATTGTAAAAGATCAGTGTAATCTAATATGCTAGCTCACAAAGAGTTTAGGTACTTCATATTATAAGCCTCCCTGTTAGTATTATTTCCTTTTTAAACATTTTACAAAGCAGACAATGTTCAATATAAATGTAACAAATTCCAGACATTAGCATAAGGCAGGGTTTTAAGAAAATAATTTTTTCATAGAATATTTCAATTAAATGTATCATATTATATCACATATTGTGTTCAATTCATTATGGCTCCAGTAATTATCCTACCTTCAGCACAATTTATAAAATCTAGGCATGAGGAAGTCCTTTCTTCAAGGTGCCCATGTCTAAGGAGATAAATCACAGGTGTATGTCAGTCTTCACAACTACGTTTTGAGCAGGCAGCATGAACTGTTTATTTTTTTAATAGACAATGGAATCTAAAAACAGAGGCAGGTGTGGTTTGAGGTGTGTTGTGTATGAAGATGATATGGCCCTAAGAAGATAAAATAGGATTTTATTGTTTATTAAAGGAGCATTAGGTGCCTGGCAAACAGGTAAAGTATCTGGAATTGGACAAGTACTGAGAAGAGAACACAAGTCACACTTTTACAGAAGGAAAAGCTACATTGGACTGACTCTTAGCTGTGTTCATTGTTCAGCACTGGTTTTGGACATGAGCTGCATGCCTAACCCTGTACCGAGAGGTTTTTGTTGTCTTGTTTGTACAAACAAATGCAGAAAATATTCTCAAAATTTACCCTTAGTTATTTGAATTAAGTGAAAAACACAGAACCTACAAATTAGTTGCAGCTGAAAAGACCAAGCTCTGCTCCGTGATAGGAGTGGATAGATATGAAGCATGTTATGTGGCACCTACTCCACTTTCCACCCTGAAATGAGAATAAAAATCTAGTTCTGTTTAGCTATAAACTGAGCCCAAAGCAATATGATGATTGTATAACTGCAGATAGATTAAAATTATCGGTCAAACACATCTTTTATCTTTCATTTGGCTTTAAACTGCACGTGATATTTTCATTTTCTTTAGCTACCATGAGTCCCTGGAGAAATTCTATGACCACAGACAAAAGGTATATATTTTAATACTCATTCTTTGAAACCAAGGCAATAGCCTTGTAAATAAATAGCAACCTCAATGGGCTAAAAGTAATCAGCTGACATATCAGTGAAAGATATTTAAAAATTAGCAAACTATTTCAATAAAATAACTTGCTGTAAAATACAAAGCATGATAATAAATGCTACAATTAATAAAAGAAAACAGAAATAGGTCAGGACCAGAGTGCAGATTGTGTGGAAACTCTTCTGTCCATTCTAAACTTAATTTTGTAAACACATAGATATAATAGATCTGTTTATGCATTCAAATGATATGAATAAATTTTTTGCACGTTTAATTTAGAGATAGAGTGTAGGGCTTTTGGGGTGGGTGGAGGTTACATCAGGGTGATTTACAAGGAAGCTCTTGTGTTCTGTGAGATGGGAATAACGAAGGCAAGAGTAAGTGTGAAAAAAGACTAAGGAGAACATGAGAAATACGTAATGGAAGAAATAAAGAGGTTTTATTCTGTGTGGTGTGGTGAGGGGGAAGGAAAAATAAAACATGATTCACTGGGAGGGTGAGAGAATTCCAGTTCTGATGACAGAAATAAAGAAGTCAAGCGGGAATCCAGTTTGTAGAGAGACGAGTGCAGTTGTTGGTAAGATATTTAGAAAACATTCATTAGGATTTTGTGGAATGCTTCTGGAGCTTTAGGGAGAAGTCTAGGAGAGAAATGTAAATTGAGAGCTGATAATAATTACTACAGTAGAAATAACAAGCCCTCCAAGAAAAACTGTAGAGAGAAGTGTACAAGTTCTGAGCACAAAGTCTTAGAAAATGCTCACAGCAATGGGACAGGAGAATTTACAAAAGGTTTCTAAGAATGCAGATAGGGAAAATTTGGAAAAAAATGAGAACAGAAGCATATGATAGAGTTGAGAGTTTGAAGGCACAAATAATTAACATTTCTGAAAATTAAGTAAAGAATGAAAATACAATAAAAATCCCTGGAATGGATGATGGCACGTTACCAGTAACCTTTAAGTTTTCAATTCTATAGATTAGTGAGAGTGGAAATTTCCATGGGCGAAGGGATGAATATTGAGAAATGAATACAAAAAAATGGACACCAGTCATTTAATTTAGAATTGTAAATACACAATAGAGGTTTCTTTCCTGAAATCGAGATGTTTGTACAAGTATACATATATTTTCTTTTATAATGAGGGAGAAGGGACCGCTCAGGAGCAAGAAAAACTTGAGGATGGCAGAGAGGGGGAAGGTGAAGAGAGACCCCAAAAGAAATGAGAGCATGAAATCAAGTCTAATTATCATCACATAATAACAAGCACCTGCCTTGGTTGTGCACAAACATTAGTCCTTCAATTCCTTTAATTTCACCAAGGACCCTTTCAGCTGGCCGATATTATGTACGTTTTACAGATGAAGAATACGAGGCTCAGAGAGGCTGAGTAGCTTGCTCTGGGCCTCAGGAAGCAGAAGAGATGTGGGTTAAAAGCAGCAGCTGTTTGGCTCTGAAGCTCATGCTTTCTGTAGGATGTGACACTGTCACTCATTTGTGCCGGGACAAGGGCTGTCATAGAAAGATATCTGGCATTGGTAGGAGGAGCACAGTGAGTCATGGGCTGGCACGTTCTCCAAGCAGCTGGCACAGTGCAGCTGAGGAACCAGTGATGTGGTCACAATCTGTCCTGTGTCTTTTCCTCCAGTGAGTGAACACTTGGAGCACAGGGAAGGGTAATATTCACCTTGAAATCCCAGCTTCTAGCAAAGAGGGCACTTCATAGGCATTTGCCAAATTAATGGAAAAAGAAATGACTAATAATGTTGCATATATTCTATCTATTCAATAACAACAGACTTTTTAAAATAAAATATTTTCTTGATGTTTTATAATTTAGAGTTGAATGTCTTCTTTGAGGCAATTAGATGTGTTCTCTGGCAGACAACGACTGAAGAAAAGCAATGTGAGGGTGTTGGTGGAGGTGTCAGTATAGAGCAGTAAGGGAGGAAATGTGGCAAGAGGAGATCAGGTTTTGAGGAGGACGTTAGGGAGGAGTTTATAAAAATATATCTGACTGTCTTAACCATGAATGAAATGGGCATTTCTGAAACTACTTGTTTTGTTTTGTCCATTATCACATAAGAGAGTTAAAGTTTTGGCAGTCCTCACTTTTCATCTCAGAGACCCTGTTCTGGTCAAGAACCTCTGTTCCTGCGCTCAATCCTGCCTGCCTCTTTTTTCTCATCCTTTCCCTTATTTTGTACACTGCAATGGAAGAAAAGGTAGTTAATATGCAGTTATGGAGTAATAATAGCAATGAATCAGTTTTAAAAATATTTATGAATGTAACCCGTTTCTATTTAATGTTTAAAATTGATGCTATAGCATACTAGTTTTACTGAAAAGACACTTGCTGAGCAAAAGAAAACATAAGGTGATCTCCATTCCAATGCACATCTGTATGAATTCATACCTTATTCTCTGTCTTGGACAATGGAAAACAGTCTGTAACAATCTGCTTTTCCTTCATCTCTTATATCTAGAACGTCTAAGCATCCATGTTCTTATTTGCTTCCTTTTATACCCACATCTGAAGGATAGATTGTTAACAGCAGCAAGTTTTAAAGAGAAAAATTCAAAGAGCAGGCTACCTTTCCAATGCCCCATCACACTAATGGCTGAAGAGACCATAGCTTATCAAAAGATCAGAGGCTCCTTAAAGCCTTCAAGCCTTTAGATCTATTAAAGGTTGCTACCAGTTTATTTATGTTTGGTTTTGTAAGCAGGATGTTGGAGGAAATCTCATTTGCTACTTTATATGCCCAAGACAGAGGTCATCTTTCTACCAAGACCCATAGTACTATAGTAGTACTAGCCACAGCAGTACACATCCCCATAAGCTATCTACGTTTGAGCTTGAATGTACTTGTGAGTTACTTAATATTAATCTGTTTTATATATGAAAGCTTATTACTAAACGAAAATCACAAGGCTGTTAAATAAAATATCTGGTTTCAAAACTAGATTCTCTGATTTTACATATTTCCCCAAGATTCTTGCCTCTTCCCAATATTTCCGTTTGTTATCAATTTATGCATTTGATCAAGATGAGTTTAGCTCACATATCTGAGGTAGTTTTTAAATTTCCAACCATATCTTTTTTTACTGTTTACCATTTTACCTATCAAGGTCTACTAACATGATCTTCTTATCCTGGAGTCAGGGTAAGTTGATAAAGAGGTAGAACTCTTAGAATTACATTATCTCTAGGCTTTAGCTGACACCTCTAAAAGACATCATCTTCTTATTAAGGCACTGGCCTGTCTCTCTGAAGCACAGTAGCTATATGCATATTGGGATCAATGCTGTCATCTTGGCCATCTGAATGATCTAAAGACCAAGGCTAGATCTGGCAGATTGCATACAGTTTGTTTTCTTAGACATTATTGTTATGGTTATTCAATAGCACCTTTTTAATTTTATTTTTTTTATTCTCTGCAGATTAATAATCCTCACATTTTTAAATGGAGCCAGATAACCATACATGGGTGGGTGAATTTATTCTCCTTGGTCTATCCAGTGACTGGGTCACTCAAGTCTTCCTCTTTGCTCTGTTCTTGGGCATGTACCTACTTACAGTGCTGGGAAACCTTCTCATTGCTCTTCTGATCAGACTGGACAGTCGACTCCACACTCCCATGTATTTCTTTCTCACCAACCTCTCCCTTGTTGATGTCTCTTATGCCACAAGCATAGTCCCTCAGCTGCTGGTGCATTTTCTTGCAGAACACAAAGTAATCTCATTTGTGAGCTGTGCAGCCCAGTTATTTTTCTCACTGGCTTTAGGTGGGATTGAATTTGTTCTACTGGCGGTGATGGCCTATGACCGCTATGTGGCTGTGTGTAATCCCCTGCGGTACTCAGTTATCATGCACGGAGGGCTGTGTGCTAGGTTGGCCATCACATCCTGGGTCAGCGGCTCCATCAACTCTCTCATGCACACTGCCATCACATTTCACCTGCCCTTGTGCACAAACAAGTATATTGATCACATATCCTGTGAAATACTAGCTGTGGTCAGGCTGGCCTGTGTGGACACCTCCTCCAATGAGGTTGCCATCGTGGTCTCTAGCATCATCCTGCTGATGACACCCTTTTGCCTGGTTCTTCTGTCCTACATCAGGATCATCTCCACCATCCTAAAGATCCAGCCCACAGAGGGAAGGAAGAAAGCCTTCCACACCTGTGCCTCTCACCTCGCAGTGGTTGCCCTGTGCTATGGCATGGCCATTTTCACTTACATCCAGCCTCACTCCGGTCCCTCTGTCCTTCAGGAGAAGTTGATCTCTCTCTTCTATGCCATTTTCACACCCATGCTGAACCCCATGATTTACAGTCTCAGGAATAAGGAGGTGAAGGGGGCCTGGCAGAAACTATTAGGGAAATTCTCTGTGTTAACATCAAAACTGGCAACTTGATGACTCATGAGCACCACTGAGGAAAAAAAAGCTTTGCCTCTGTGTTTTCCACGCAGCTCAGGTATAACAGGCATAAACTGCATTGCCCTGGCAACCGGGAAGGAGATGATGTAGCAAGCACAGTGATGATCTGTAGGAGGCCGAGTGGTTGTGTCGGGTGGGGTGTGATGGGGGTGGTACTTTTATGTCACAGCAGCACAAACAATGGAGTTAGGCACTGCCACATTAGACCCTGCCACACTTATTTAATCTCCATTTCCGTGTCTTGATAGTAATTGAAGAAAATCAATAAATATTATTTTCTTGTTTTGGTTTGTTACACTGTTTCTAATTATGGGCCTATTCGTTGATCTCACAATGGACAACCAGCTCTTATTTATCCATACTTTGAAAAAGGTTATGGTGTTTTTTCTATTAAGAACTAAGTACATTTTCACATTTGAAGATTTGCTCACAATTATGTGTGGTGAATATAACCACATTCAGTAATTTGTGATTCATTATTCTGAGGTAACAATGTATTGTGTACTTGAAAATTGCTAGGACAGTAAATTTTAACTGTTCTCATGACAAAATCCAAAAACAACCTAAATATTCATCAACTGGTGAATATATAAGCAAATCATACTACATCTATACAATGGAACATTACTCAGCAATAAAAAGTAAACTACTGATATATACAACAAAATATATGTCTCAATGATATTACAAATGAAAGAAGATACACACACAAGCTACGCTCAGTATGACTGCATTTATTTATCATGCTGGCAAAGGCAAAACTTTAGGCACAGAAATGAGATCAGTGATTGCCTGGAGTTAGGGGCAGGTTAGGGGTGGAAGGTAAACATTGACCAGAAAGGAACACAAGGTAAGTTTTGAAACTATTCTGTCCCTATTTGTGGTGGTTGTAAACCTTTGTAAAAACTCATAGAACTATACACTTAAAATGGTAAATTTTACTGTATGTAAAATATGTATCAATAAATTTTACTTTAAAGGGTCAAATAAATATCAGAATAAGAAAGCATATAACTACAAATTTAGTAGACATTCAAAAGACAATCAGCAAAACTATTAATACATTTATGTCAATAAATTTGGAAACTTAAACCAAATAGACAATTTCCTGCTAAAATATAACCTACCAAAAGTTGATGGAATATAAAATAGCCTGAAAGAATTTCAGAAACATTAGAGAAATGGAATATGTATTAAAAGTATTCTCACAAATGTAGTTACGTGGATAAGTTCCATCAAACCTTCATCAAGTAGACTTGTTTCAATCTTACAGTCTTCGGAGCTGGAGTGTGTGGTTGTGCATTACACTAATGTAGAGAGCAGAGGTAGTAAGTCAGGTAATAAAGTCAAGCTCATGATTTACTTGGTAACAGATGTGCCCTGACATGAAACTTTTTATTCTAAAGGAAGGAATGCCTTTTTCTGGTTGGAAGAAAGACCATGCCATTATGTGAGCCCAACTGTTAGTCTTCTAATGACAGTAGGAAGTTGGGCCAAATGATGTCTACATTTAATTTGTACTTTAAAGCCTTTTTTAGTCTTATAATAGACCTCAGTAATTTTAAAGAAAATAAAATACCAAACTAAATTCTTTGTAGCCTTTCAAATTCTCTCCTGACATTGGTTTCCTCATATTTTGAGTGGGAATTATAATTCCAACTCTCCTTACTTTACTGTATAAAAGACAAAAGGACAGGGCTATAATAATCACAGAGATAGTGACAATTACGAATTAAGTTGCTATAAGGGTATAAGCATTAGGGTATGGGTCTTTTTGTGGACATGTTTTATTTTTATTTTTATTCACTCAAGTGAATACCTAGGAGCGGGGTTGCTGAAATATAGGGTAAGTTATACTTAACATAAAAACTACCAAATTATTTTAAGTGGCTGTATACTTTTGCCTTTTGCCTTTCCACCAGTAGTGCATAAAGGTTTTAATTGCTCAGCATAGTCATCAGCAATTGATATTGGCAGTTCTTTTAATTTTAGCCATTCTAATAAATTTAGGGACATCTCATCATGATTTTACTTGCACTTTCACAATAACTAGTTAAGCATCTTTCATTTGCATATTTGCTATAAATACTTTTTCTTTGGAATATTTGCCCATTTTTATTTTTTCCTTATTATGAAGTTGTAATGATTATACATTTTAGATAAAAGTTCTCTATTAGATATGTGTTTTGCAAATATTTTCTCCCAGTATATACCTAATCTTTTTTCTTTTTAATTTCATTTTTATTTATTCATTTTTAAAATTGATAAATACAAATTGTATATATTTAATGTGTACAATATGATATTTTGATATATATATATCCATTATGGAATGGCTAAGTCAAGTTAATTAACATGTGTATTACTTCACATACTAATGTTTTTCTTTTTCTTTCTTTCTTTTTTTTTTTGTGGCAGGCCAATATGGGGACCCAAACCTTTGACCTTGGTGTTATACTCATCATTTTGTTGTGGAACTCCGCATTGCATTTTCTTGTTATTTCTCTTTAGTCTCCTTTACTGTGTAACAGTTCCAGTCTTTCCTTGTCTTTCATGTCACAACAGTTTTGAACAGTACTGATCAATTGAATGTTGCACTAAGTTTGCAATTCTGGGATAAAATCAACTTGGAAATAATGTATTTAATTTTTATGTAGCTGAATTCAGTTTATATCTATATATTCTTGCATTTATGTTCATGAGTGATTCTGATCAGTAATTTTCTTTTCTTTTCTTTTCTTTTTTGTTATTTTTTTTGTCTGAGTTTGGTATCAGGGTAATACTTAAATAATGGGTTAGAGAAAGTTAATTCTGCTTTAATTTTCTGGAACATTTTGGTAAAATTTGTAGTACTTTTTTCTGGGATGTTTGTGTAATTCACCAGTGAATCCACCTGGTCTATTATTTTCTTTGTGAGAAGGTTTAAAATACAAATTCAATTTCTTTTGTAGATATAGGGCTTATTCAGATTACCTATTTCTTGTGTGAACTTTGATAGAGACATCTTTTTAAAAGTTTCCATTTCATCTAAGTAGTTAAATGTATTGGCATGAAATGTATTCACAAGGTTTTAAAAAATTCTTATGATGTCTGTAAGAGCTATAGTGATGTCACTCCTTTCAATCTTTTATATTAATAATCTGTCGTCTTTCTTGATAAGATTAAATAGACATTTATGAATTTTATTGATACTTTTAAAGAATCGGCTTTTGATTTCCTCAATTTTATCTATTGTTTTTCTGTTTTTTTATTTCATTGCTTTGTGCTCTTATCTTTATTATTTTCTTCCGTTTATATTCTTAATTTTTCCTTATGACGCTTTTGTATGCTGGCTATGAATTCTTACAGCATTTGCATAACTTAATGCATCACTATTTCTCCTTCATTTTTGAAATACATATTCTCTGGGCATAGGATTCCAGGTGAATCTGAAAACTTTTTCTTTCAGACTTTCTGCCAGTATCACCTTTGTTTCTCTATATGTAAAGTGCCTCTTTTTTTTCTATGGCTGCTTTTATAATTTTCTTGCTGTTACTGATTTTCAGCTTTTTGATAATGTAGTTCATTGGTATGCTATAAAAATTTTTTATGCTTGAGGTTTGTTGAGCTACTTGGATGTATAGGTTTATAGTTTTCACTATATTTGAAATTTGGGAGTTAATGCTTTTTAATTATTGGTTATGTCTCCCCCACACCCCATCTCTTCTTTTCCCTTCTGGGTCTCTGATTTCTCACAGCTTATTAAAGCACTTTAAAAATTCTTCCAGTGTTTTATCTCTATTTCCTTTTGGATAGTTTCTATTGCCATATCTGCAAATTCTCCAATCTTTTTTTTTTCTGAAGTGTCTAATCTGCTGTTAACTCCATGCAGAGCATTTTTAATTTTATATTTTGTATTTGTTTATGACCTAGTAGCTTGAATTAGCTATTTTTGGTTTCTTTCCTCATCATATTTAGGTTTTCCCCCATTGTTTTGAACAGGTGAAGTTTATTTTTAATGGCTATTTTAATATACATGCCTTCTCATGGTATCTTCTGTGTTATTTCTGTATATGTTTCTATGGACTGACTGATTTTTCTCCTTATTATGGTTTGTTGAGGTTTCCTCTCTTTGTGCTGTGGCCTGAGAACTCTTCTGCTTCTTTACATGTGTGAAAAATTTTTGTTGGATTATAGAATTGTGAGTTTTATATTTTTGAGTGCTGGATATTTTTGGTTTGCTTTAAACATTTTTGTACTTTGTTCTGGGAATCTTAAGCTACATGGAATTAGTTTATATTTTAAGGCTCACTTTTAAGGGTTGTTAGGTTGTATACGGAACATGCTGAAGTGTAGAGACAATTTGCATTACTATTAAGGTTATTGCTTTCTAAGAACTCCACTTAATTTCTTGCGTATTTGAGGTCTTTGCATCCTGGCTGGTGAGAACATGAACTATTCTGGGCCCTGTGTTAGCAATGAAGATTATTCTGTTTACTGCTTTTTGGTGGTTCTTTCCTTGGCCTTAGAAGGTTCCTCACATTCATGCAACGATCAGTAGTCAGCAAAAGATTTAAGGATATTTATCTTCAGATACTGGAAGTTCTATCTTTTTGCAGCTTTCTTCTCTTTGGGACTCTTCCCCAAACTGTGAACTCTGGCTTCTCAATTCATGATGCCCATGGGCTCAATTTGGGCTTTCTTTCTTTGTGCTGTGGCCTGGAAAAATCTAGGCAGTGAGCAGGGGCACTTATGTCTCACCTCATTTTTTCCCCTTCTTTCAGGAATTACTGTCTTGCCCTGCCTCATGTTCAATGTCTGAAAACCATCGCTCTATATATTTTGTTCAGTTTTCTAGTTGTTTAAAATAAGTAGAGTAAATATTATCCCAGCTATTCCATCATAGACAGAAGCAGAATTGACAATTGATTTCTGATATTGATTTATTTAATCCAATAACCATGCTTAATTATTTTATTAATTATAATAATTTAGCTGTAGTTTTTTTGAATTATTTATATAAAAATTTGCATAATCTAAAAATAAAATTTTAGTACTGTTATTTTCTTTCCAACCCTCATATTATTATATTTTTCCTCCTGTCTTCTTACACTGGCTGGGACTACCAGTATAATGCTAAATAGAGATGGGTATAACCAACAATATTATTTTGTTCCTTAGTTAACAGGAACTACTTTTAAAATACCTGCAATAAGTATAATGTTTACACTATATGCATTTTATCACATTAGTAAAGTATCTATTTTTAAGAATCATGAATGTATGTTAAATTTAAGTTATTTTTTTTTATCTATTAATATGATTATGTGACTTTTTCTTCATTTAATTTAATAAGTTGGTGAATAACATAAATTGTTTTTTAACACTAAACTGATCTTTCCATTTTGAAGTGAACCAAGTTTGTCATGATGCATTAGATATTTTTATACATGGATGTTTGCTTGGCTATTATTTTGTTTTGGAGGTTCCATGTGTGGTCCGGAGTCAGATTAAAATGTAATTTTCCTTTCTTTCAGTTACTCCATTTGGTTTCCTCATCTAATTTTCGGAGATTAGATGAGATTGGGCATGTTCAGGGTGGTATGGCTGTAGACCTCTTTTAGTTTTAATGTGATGGTCATGTTAACCTCATACAATGAGTTAAGACTTGATCCCTCGTTTTTCTTTTCTCTGGAAAGTCTTGTGCTAATCTGAAAATATTTGTTCTTTTAATATTCGATAGAACTCCACAATAAGGCTATCAAAAACATTGCTAAAGTCAAATCCTGTCAATAGATCAGCATTCCTCTTAAAAGAGAAGATAAGGTAAATTAGATTTTTTTTCTTAGCACATGTTTTTTTTTTTTTTTCTGGTTTTGAAATTTAGAAGATTTTCTCATTTTTAGTATACTTGATCCTATTTTAAGGCTTTCTAAAATCCTTACAAATGGTTTTGATGTAATAGCTATGGCTTTTTCATCGTCTTAGGGTATTTATTATCTGGTCCCACACTGGAACAGAGGAGCTCAGAGGAACTATTTATTCTTCCATTCTCTCCACATATATTTTGGGACAATTTGTAAATGTTTTTCCATTTCTTTTATAATATTAATAATTTTCTTCTTAAAGGAGGAAATAATTGTCTTTTCACTTTTACTTATAACATTAAATGGTATTTTCCAAGGGTGGGACTATCTCTTCTTTGTATTATTTTTTTGTACATAGTTAATAATGAATAAAAATTGTATATATTCAAGGCATACAACATGATGATTCGTTATATGTAAACATTGTGTAATGATTTTACAATCAAGTTAATTAAAACATAGATCACCACTTATACCGTACCTTAGATGCTCAGAACTTGTTTATCTTACAACTGAAAGTTAGTATCCGTTGACCAACATCTTTCTATTTCTCCTATCCCTCAGCCTCTGATAATCACTGTTCTACTTTGTTCCTCTGAGTTTGACTTTTTCCTTTTTTTTTTTTTTTTGGTGGCTGGCTGGTGAGGGGATCTGAACCCTTGACTTTGGGAGTTCAACTTTTTTAGATTCCACATGTAAGTGAGATCACAGAGTATATGCCTTTCTGTGCCTGGTTTATTTCATTTAGCAAAATGTCCTCCAGGTTTATTCATGTTGAAAATGGTAGGATTTCCTTCTTTTTTTGTGGCAGAATAACATTCCATTATATATATGTTGGCTATTGTAAATATACTGCAGTGAAAATGGGGTTGCACATATCTCTTTGAGATACTCATTTTATTTCCTTTGGATGTACACCCAGAAGTGGGATTGCTGAATTGTTTGGTGTTCTATTCTTAATTTTTTTGAGAAACCTTCATATGGTTGTTCAAAATGGCTGTACCAATTTATATTTCTACCCAAAATATACAAAAAACTGAAACCAAGAAATAACCCAATAGAAATATGGACAAAATACGGAATACACATTTCAGAAAATATAATATCCAAACATCCAATAAGTATTTGAAAATATGCTCAAACTGTTAGTCATCAAGAAAATGTAAAATATAATCACATGAGATGCTACCATATGCCCATCAGAATGGCTAAAACAAAAAAGACTGACAATACCAACAATAGAGAAAGGTTGGAGCAAAAGAAATCCTTATACATAGTTGGTAGAAATTTAATTGGTCCAACTGTTTTGGCAAACTATTAATGTTACCCAATGTTTGACATGCACTTAACCTGTGATGCAGCAATTACGCTACTAGGAAGTGAAAATGGGTGTGTGTGTGTGTGTGTGTGTGTGTGTGTGTGTGTAGGAATGTTCATAGCAGTAATGTTTTTAATAGCCACAAACTAGAAACAACCTGATGCCTATCAATAGAATGAATATATAAATTCAAGTGCTTTAAGTAGGTAGTATATTTCTGTAGTATTTGCAAGAATATGAGGGTGGACTTCTAGAAACAAAAATGTTTACATAATTTGATAGCACCCAGTTAAAAAGAGTCTTTTAATTGTGAAACAGAGTAGGGAAAAGTCTTGTAAAACAGTTGCATCAGTTGGGAAGAGAATATTCAATCATAAATCATGTACAACTTGTATAACTTAAGTGTTGTGTTAAATGAGATATTGCTCAAAGGTCCCATAGCTGGTTCAAAAATAATTGGAAACTTTAAGTCAATTATTCTAAATCACAAGGGCGTGGACAGAAAGTAATGGACACGTTACATCTTCCCCAACATGAAACTTCAACAAAGACTTAGAAGAATGTGTCCCGGGGAACTGGGATTTGGGAATCCCTTCTCACGTTTTTTTTTTTTTTTTTTTTTTTTTTTTTTAGAAAAAAACCTAAGTTATCATTTGCACATTCTCTTAAATGTAGATGAGAGTTTAAGGTGAGGTAATGGCCATGCAGATATTCCTGAATGAAGGAAAAAAATGAAGGAGAAAAAATCGAAGAAAAAGTAACAGAATCCTGACAAAAACAGCATAATTGGCCTGTAGAGATTTTTATTTCTGAGGGCAAAGAAGGTTACTTTTTTCAGATCCCACATCTTGCCCAGCCCCCCTCTTCCTGGGGCAGAGATGGCCTCTTGTCCTGGACGTGCACATGTACATACTCCTGTTCTCTGCAGTGAGCCATGAAACCAGGGTTCCTTTAGCACACATCCTCTTCCTAGACTCTGAGGCCTCATGTGACAATTGGACTGAATTTGGTTACTGGAGAGATGAAAGTCCCATTTTAGCAGTTGGTTCTAAGAAAACACATTTTGGGTAGCCAAACGGAGGAGAAGGTTCTGGTTCCTGTGCTCCACAGCAGACTCCTGGAAATACGGACCAGGGGACAGGTTTGTGCTCAACGGCTCATTCTTACGTGATGCTGGTCAGAGGGTAACTTTATCTAAGTCACCAGCTTTAAACTTTCTGTTGTTGCAAGCAGCGCAGGTACGTATAATGAAGGGCTGGGGTAGGGACAGCAACTTAGCTAATTAGCATATTGGGGAAAACTCAAGCCTTCCATGTGGCTTTGTGTTCTGAAAACACTTATGATGTGTGACTTATAGGAAGCTTGAATCACAGTTGCAGTAAGAAAAGGTGGTACAGGAATGTTCTTTACCTTCACTATTGTCAGTTACTACATTGCCACCTTATTTTGAAAATCTGTTTTTAACTTTGATTTGCATACCAAATTTTCAAAAACCTTTTAAATATTTTTGTATTATTTTACTTTTTAGCATTTTTTTTCAATCATTCTTTTTACTATTAGTATTACATTTTTATTCTATTATCCTCTCTTCTTCCCTCCCTCCAATGAATTAGAAAAGACTTAAATATATGCTCCCTTTGGACATCAAAAACTAGGTAATGAGCAGTGAATGAGCAGGGAAATGCAAGTTTAATGGCAAATCATTTCATTCACTCCCAGGAAGAGTCACTTTAAAAAAAACATGAAAATTATACAGAAATACGATATGCTAACCATGTTTATTTCTATTTTATCTCTAATCAATACATTCCTGGGCCTCGGCGGGGGGGGAATTGTTGGCCGAGGATCACAGATTTCTACATTTTCTTCATAAAGCCCTTAACTTACATTTTTTTTTAAGAAGTGAAACATTTTTTTTAAGAAGTGAAAGCCTCAAAACTCCGAGAGATTAACATCAGTCAGATTTTTCAACAAGGTTTCCTAATTTGACACCTAACATACATTAAGGAATCATCGTATATCCACTGCACTATTATTTTCCTCCTTTTGCTGGTAAAATTCCTTGGAAATAGCAGAACTGGAGACTACCCCCATTTATTCCCCAGAAGTTGTTTATAAAATATTATCCATTTGTGGACAAGTTTTATTGACAGGTCTCAGGCACTGATTTTACTCTTTGAGTTAACTTTCTCTCTTTCGTACCTGTGAGGTCTGCCAGTGACGCTGTCATATTTTGACTTTTTCATTAGGGTTAAAAAAGGTAGATTTCCTCTTTCTTTGATAGAAATATTACAGAGTGACTAGCTAATCTTTTTAATTGGTAGAGAAAATTCTTAAGAATTAAAGATCACTTAGTACTTTTATTACCTCCACTTGTAAATTACATAAATTATCTCTTGGGGTAGGAATGGTTTATCAAGCTTAGTTTGTTTACAGATAAAGGAAGGATTATCATATGTGAAAGCCCACCAACTTTTTTTCAGCTGGCTCATCCAAGTGTCACAGGCACCCTATTTACCTGCAGTTAGCTGCCCTTTTTGCCATGAACATACTTAATACAAAGTATGATTCTTATCAAATATTCAATGGAACTACCTAAGCTCGGATGGCAAGCAGATAACTGTGCTGATTAGGACAGCACAGTAATTAAGGGGCAGAGAGTGTGTGAAATTGAGAGTAGGGTTTGTTCAATTCATAAGATTTTTGTAAATCACTTATGATTTGGATAAGGTGCAAGCACAAAATCACTCAGCATTCTGAAGAGCATTTCTGAGTACTAGAGCCCTCGAGCTTTCTGAATAGTATATCATCAGAATTCGAAATTTCAGGGTCAGAATTGAGCAGACTAGACTATTACCTCTGGTCATGTGAACTACAGTAGAGGGAGAACAGTACAAAGAGGAGAAAAGACAAAGTTTTCCAAGGGGGGTAAACAGTCAAATATTTGAAATGGGGATAAAAGTAAAAAGAGTTAAGAGAAAGAGATAATCTACAGTTATTTCAATGACTTAATTCCAGTTAATTTTCTTTATCATACTGTAATTATTGCTATTCAGGACAGATACAAATAGAATCAGTGGGAATGTGCAACTAGATTACCATTATTTCTTAGTTAATAGGCTAATGCTTATGGAAGGTATTTGAGCTCTTGTCATCTATTAGGGAAGATGATAGTTAATGCATCATTGACATTGATTTGTTTCTTTTCAGTCCTTTCCTGCTGTTAACCCATACTCTGCCACTCTTCTGCTGAGGGAAGAAAATAACACTGGGGATTCTTTTCTCCCATTCTCTCACCCAGATGAGAGACAACCATGTGAAGATTTTTCAGAACTGAGCTTGATCAGCCAGATCCTCATTTTTTACTTCACTGACTCTAAGATGTAATTGTAAAAAATATAAAAATTTTAAAAGTACGTAATTTTGACATTTTTGCCACTTAAAATTTGTTTGCTACTTTCTAAGTTGAAACCAAACATTTATAATTATTAAAGGACAAAAATTACACATCATGTTTCACAGTCAGAGAATCAGAGGTAGAAGAGTAAATTTTTTAAAAAGTTTATAACCGCTAGGGTACTTCACTATGGATTCTTAAGGAGAAAAAAACTTGTATCCAACAAAGTAGTGAACAAACTCCATGGTTAGGAATTGGATCTAAAAGTAAAGAGTGAGTTTTCACAGTAAATCTTTTTAATTCAAATGTCTAAGCATTTTAATAAAATCTTTCCCACTTAAGGAAGCAGAGTTTTCTTTCATCTTTGAATCTGAGCCACATCAATGGGTTCTACTGTGGTCCAACACCTTGAAGGGGATATATGTATATAACCTAGGAAATGTCATTATTTAATATTACATGGCTATTTGGTGTAAGTGATTTCATAAGGCATTCTGCTACCCTGACATTCTGGTATTTATCGACTGTAACTTGGGTTTGGTCCTCACAGGCTCATGGGCAGGGAAAACCAGACATGGCTGAGTGAGTTCATTCTGCTGGGGCTGTCCAGTGACTGGGAGACTCAGGTCTCCTTCATTGTCCTGTTCCTGGCCATGTATATGGTGACCATGCTGGGGAACTTTCTCGTCCTCCTTCTTATCAGGCTGGACAACAGGCTTAATACCTTCATGTACCTTTTCCTGAGTGTCCTGTCATCGGTGGACATCTGTTATACCAATAGCACTGTCCCACAGATGTCTGTTCACTTCCTGTCAGCCTGGAAGTCCATCCCATTCCACAGCTGTGTGCTCCAGCTGTATATCTCCCTAGCAATGGGCAGCGCAGAGTTTTTCCTGCTGGCAGCCATGGCCTATGACCGCTATGTTGCAGTTTGCCACCCACTGCACTACACTGTCGTCATGCGTGGAAGGCTGTGCCTGGGGCTTGCTGCCGGCTGTTTGGTGGCTGCTTTCACAAATTCACTGATGGAGACCATCACCATCTTCCAGTTACCCTTGTGTCATAATGTCATTAACCACTTTGCCTGTGAGATGTTGGCAGTGCTGAGGCTGACCTGTGTGGACATCTCCTTCAACAAGGTTATGGTGGCCATCTCAGGATTCCTGGTGATCATGCTGCCCTGCTTCCTAGTCCTTTTCTCCTATGCTCATATAGTTGCTGCCATTCTGCGCATTGGCTCTGCCCAGGGACGCTGCAGAGCTTTTGGGACCTGCACCTCCCATCTTACTGTGGTTTCCATGTGCTTTGGAACAGCTATTTTCACATACATGAGACCTGTGGGTGGCTCCTCAGCAGAGCAGAAGATGGTTGCCCTCTTCTATGCCATGGTGACCCTGATGCTGAATCCCTTAATCTACAGTTTGAGGAACAAGGACGTGATAAGTGCCTTATAAAGAGTGCTAGAAAAATTTAGTAAAAAAAGGTAAAGATTTAGAAAATTTCTCCTTTCCTCCAACAGCCCAAAGACATTATAAACAAAGAAGAAATGTGTCATTCTGCAGGGGCTGTCCAGTGACTGGGCGATTCTGGTCTCCCTCTTTGTCCTGTTTCTGGCCATGAATCTGGTGACCATGCTGGGGAACTTCCTCGTGATCATTCTTACTGGGCTGGACAGCGGGCTTAATACATCCATGTACTTTTTCCTTAGTGTCCTGTCATTGGTGCCCTTTCTCCCAAGATTTCCTGACAAGGTAGATCATGGTGACCATGTTTTCATAGACTGGCTCTCCAAATTGTAGTTTCAACTGTGTATCACTGTCCCATTATACATGTAGTAAAAAAGAAGCAAACAAACAAAAAACATCTTCAATTGCTCAACTGGGGTCTGCTGGGAGTCTGTTCTCCTGGACTTCACAGTCCCCCTTCATTTCAGGAAATTCAACGTGGACAGAGTGAAGAGCTTCAGAGTGAGAACAGCCACACTTCACATCTTGACCCCACCTCTCATCAGCAATGTGGCTTTGAAAAATGTACTTTATGTCACTGAACTCCAGTTTCCTCAGTTGTAAAAAGAAATAGTAATATCTGATATGTGTGATTATTTTGAAGATTACACAGATAATCTTTATAAAATGCCTGGAAAAGTGCCTGGAATAGAGTAGATATTCAACTGTTTAAAAAAATAGTTTTTAGAGCACAATTACCAGGACTAAATATTAGGCAATTTTTTTTCCCATATAATTATTCAAAATAAAGCTTTTTTCTATTACTGTGATTATTTTGCATTGCTGTTCTCTACCTCCTGCAGGTGATCTTACCTAGAACCATGGCATGTATCATCTCTATCTATCTATCTATCTATCTATCTATCTATCTATCTATCTATCTATCTATGTATCTATCTATCTATCATCTATCTATCTATACATACATATTTTAGCTCCAAGACAGACAAGACCTTTCTCATAAGCTCCAAACACATATATCCAATTGTTTGCTTAACACCACTTAAGTAATATGACGCTCATTCTTGACATAGCTAAAACAGAACTACTGAGCTTTCTTACCCTACCACACACCTCCCATTTCTTGCCCCAGTAAACCGTCATTATGTTAGTAAAAGGAACCATTATGCACTCAGAGTAATACTTTTTTGTTGTTGTTGTTCATTATAACATAGTTGATTGTACGTATCTGTGGGATACAGAGTTGAACATCAGTACCTGTGTGCAATATGTGATGCTCAAATCAGGATAATTAGTATATTCAACATTACACAATATAATCTTTTTTTGTGGCCCTTTACCAATTCCTCCATTCCCCATCCCCCATCCCCCTTTCCCACCTCAGGAGTGTGAAGTAGGCATAAAACAAATGTACTTCACAGGGCCTGGTTTTCCAAAGCCTTGCAGTTTCAAATATTGACCTTGCAAAGGACAGGAAATTTTCCCCAGGCTATACAGACTCTGTTTTAAGATAAAGAATTGTAAAACAGCAAGGTTGCTGGCTCAAAGACAGACAGGTTACTGACTGATATGTAAAGATACTGGGAAATTGCTGTAAGAAGAGAATGTTTGCTAAGATCAAGCTTTTGTTGTTGGATCAACTTAACTTCTTGAGAATTGCATTACGGAATGTCTATTGTTAAACTTGTTAAACTATAATTAGCAAAAACCCCACTTATGTTCTCCTCCCGTAACTTCCAGTCTGGAGAATAAATGCTGGAAGAGAACCTCAATTTGGGGTTAATTTCCCAAGTAGAAGGAATGCCTTGCTCTTGAGGGTTCTGTGAGATTAACCCCTTTTCGGGGATTCTCACTGCTCAGAAGAGATGGGCTTTGAGTAATCTTTGGTGGCTCTGTCACCCAGTGGAAAAGGGGTGACAAATCCGTGGGAGGCAAAGCAACACTGGAGAATGATTATTGATCACTTTTTTTTATAACCTGTCCGTCAATGGATTCCATTAGCTTTATCAACAGAATATATGAGCAGTCTAGTCTCTCTGTTTCCACCTCTGCTTTCTACATTTTATTCTTCACACAATAGCTTTAATTTTTTTAAGTTGCTGTATGTATTTTACTTTACAGTGTAAAGTAACTTTATGTTGTAAAGTAAAATACAGAGGCAAAAACCACACTAAACCATAGTGTAGCTTAGTGAATTATTACAAGACAACCCTCCTTGTAACACTACTCTGGTCAAAAACAGAAGTGTCACCTATGGCAGAAGCCCTCCATGTGCCCTGTCCTAACCACAACCCCCTTTTCCCAAAAGTAACTTCTATCTTGACCTCAGTAGTAATCACTCTCATGCATTTCCTTATGGATTTATTAGCCAAACAAACAAGCCTGTTCACTTTGCTTTAGTTTTGCCCATTTTTTTTCAACTCGGTGGGTCTTTAATTTCTCCTTAACCTACAGGTCCCCTCCCACTCTTTCTTTTACCTACAACTTATTTGTTGGGTAATCTGGACTATTTAACCTGCAGAGGGCACATTTATCTTAGAAAATAAATCAGGCCACATCTCTATATTGTTTAGAATAAAATCCAAACTCCTCATGTGCAGGGCCTGATGTGGGCCTGCATCTCCATATGCACCTCCATCCAGTCTCTCCCCTTCTACTGCACATTGGTCTATCAAAGGTTGGGAGAAAACAGATAAATCTCTATAAAAAGAAAAGATATTTTTCTATAAATTGTATGCATTGAAGGAGAAAGTTATTCTAGACCTACAAGATTTTTGTGTATGAAATCTTAGACTTATCTAATTTGCTAAGAAATGCTAATAAATTTATTTATAAACACTGCCTTTTTTTGTTTTTGTTTGCTTATTTGGGTTTTTTTTTTTTTTTGAGCATTTGAATCCTATAGATTAGCATCATAAATAACTGTGCTAAAAATTCTGTGTAAAATTTCAAAAGTTAAGTTGTTTTTATCCCCACTTTTCAAAAGAAGAAAACCTGTTTTTGCCTTGGAAAGGGCAGTGTTGTGTTCATAGTTAGACTATAAGCTTCTTGAGAGCAAAGGCTAGGCCTTTCCTCAAATTTGCATTCCAAGTGCCCTAACAATGTTACCAAATTCCTGCTGATTGAGTAATTTATTAATTGACACTTTCTTACTATTTTAAAAGTTGCTGTTTATAAAGTATATAAATACCATATATGTTTGGATTTAGGATATTAGAAAATAAGGCTTTTAAAAAAAATAAGTACAGAGTTAACTGGTTAATAATACTCCTCAGTACATGGAAAAACATCACCTGCACAAGGCCCCTCATCAATTTTTTAAAATTAATCAATTAATTCTGTTTTATTTACTCCTGTTTCTTCCTTGCTTTTTGGTCAACTGCTCTAATGTGCTAAATGTAATGTAATTATGTTTGCGCATACATTTATGTATTTTTTTGAAATGCATTTTATTGTTAACTATCTCATTCTATGTATTAGGTTTTTCCACTGAACACTATGATTTTAAGACCCGTAGATATTGCTAGTCCACTACTTCTAACTGTTCATGGTAATCCGCGGTGATCACAATATTCTAGCTGTCGTTCTTGGTGATGCGCCCAACTCCCCAGCACCCTGTGATTGATATCACAATACAAGCTCACTTAAAGGCCTGTGAGAGAATTTCTTTAGGGTGTATTCACAGGAAACAAGTTGCTAAGTCATAGAGAATGCTCTCCAGAATGGCTTTATAAGTCTACACCCCTATTCCAGTGCTCAGGACTTCTTTAAATACCTACAACCTCACCAACACTTAGCAGGTTTTGAATTTTTCCCAGCTGATAACATAAGATTGTTTTATTTCACTTTACTCCAACAAGTAATCTGTATGGATCTGGAAATTCCTGATTCCCATTACCGTCACCCCACATTCCTCTGTCCATGCCTTCCCAATCTCGGTTCATAGGAACTTCATCATTACAGTGATGAGGTCATTTGCCATTATCTTATTTTCACACCTGACTCAAATCTGCAGACTATTCTGTTGCCTTTATTCTCAAAATACATATGGTGTATGATCATTTCTCATCACCTCCACAATTACTCCCTGTTGTGAGCCACTCTCCCCTCCCACTTGGGTTACTATGATGCTTCAACAAGGTTCTCTGCTTCTATCTCTGTATACCAGCACTCAAAAGGATCCCTTTAAAACGTAACTTAGATCATGATATTCCTCTGATTACACCTTGTTCTGTTCACACTCAGAATAAAACCAAGCCTTTGCAATGGATATGGGCCCATTTTCTAACCATATAGATTCTCCTTTACTTGCTATGAGCTTATGTCCCAGTAAACTCATCTTAAGCTGAAAGTATCATGTCAAAAATGCATTTCATACACTTAACCTACTGAACATCATAGCTTAGTGCTCAGAACACTTACATTAGCCTACAGTTGGGCAAAATCATCTAACACAAAGCCTGTTTTATAATAAAGTGTTGAATATCTCATGTAATTTATTGAATACTGTACTGAAAGTAAAAAACAGAATGATTGTACGGATCCTCAAAGTATGGTTTCTATCAAATGCATATCTCTTTCACACCGTCATAAAATTGAAAAATTGAAAGTTGAACCATCATAAGTTGGGAACTGTCTGCACTCTCTTCTTGGGATGCTTTTTTCCCTAGATAACCATTTCCTTATATCCTTCAATTCTTCATTCAACTATCATCTTTTGAATGAGGTGTACATGACTGACTTGTTCGTAATCACAAACTTCCTGCCTAGCCCCCACTCCCATTCCTTCTTACCTTACTTTTTATTTTTTCCAAAGATCTCATCTATTCTAACATACTTTACAATTCACTTATTTTCAATGTCTGGCTCCCACATTTCCACCCCCATCCCCCAACACCGCCAGAATGTAAGACCGCTGAAAGCAGGGCTATTTGTTTTCTTCACTAATGTATGTCTAGTGCCTAGAACAGTGTCTGTCTCATAGTAGGCACAAAATAAATAGTTTCTGAGTGAATCAAATTGTTAGCCACTTAGACTGTCACCACTGCACACTGCATGCTCATTTCCTTTGCCAATTTTTCCTTTGGATTTTCTGCCATTTCTTTGCTAATCCTTTTCTCTTATGGCCATTGCAAATACATACTTCCAGTCTGTCATTTCTTTGTTAACTTTATCCATGGAGTCCTTTGTCAAACAGAGAGCCTTCATTGTGATGTAACCAAATTCATCACCTTTTTATCTTATGATTTGTGCTTTTAAAGTTCTGTTTTTCAAGATTCTGGTCAAGATGGTGAAATAGATGGTCACTAGTGTCACTCTCTCCCAGAAATCAACCGATTTACCACTGTATAAAAAGGCAACAACAGCCAAGCTAGGGCTGCTAGAGCTCAGTGGAAGAGGAGGAGAGACCTACGGAGTTCATGAAGGCGGAAGAAGCCATGATGAGAGAAAGAAAAAACTGCTTTGACCATTTCGTGCCACGGCCACTTTAAGGCTGGAACTGCCGAGCACATGGAGCAGGAGCCCACAAAAGCCGCAGCTGTGCCCTTTGGATGGAGTTTCTTGGAGGTGGCAGGGGAAAAGAAGGCCTTGGTGGCTCCCAGGCCAGCAAGAACACTAATAAGGTTCCTGTGGACCCACATAGGAGTGCAGAGCCACAACTACAGAAAAAACGGAGCCACTCAGAGGCTGGTGAGTCATCACAAGGGACTGGTGAATGGCCTGTTCCATGGGAAGTGTTTGCAGCATGGGCAGTGAGAAAAATGGGCCCACCGGGGGAACACTGGGGCACAGCAAGGACAGCTGATCTGCACCCCAATCAGCCCAGGACCACTCAGAAAAGACTGGTCAGGAATATAGAATTGCATGGGGTGCAGTTTGATGAGAAGACTGAGGCCCAGATCAGAGTTACTATGCAACCCAGGTGCACCGAGTCTCTGGAGAGCCAGAAGTACCTGTAAAGTCAACCGTTATAACCTGTACATAAAGCCTTCCCTAGGGAAGCAGCAGCAAAGCAGCAATTTAGCTAAACCACAGAGCTCAAGTACTGGCCCCAACATGAAGTTCTCCCACTTTAGAAGTAAGCAAAAGACAAAAAAATTAGTTCTAGCTCAGACACACCGCCAGCACCTCAATCCACCCAGAGATGCGAAGCATGGGACCAGGTACTGGAGCCCCCTTCCACAATCAGGCACACTGCACCAGCACCTTGGGGCCCACCCAGGGACCTGAGGAATGGAGCCAGGCACCACCACCCCCAACCAGGCATGCCACCAGCACCAAAGAGCATGTCAAAAGCATCACCTCCATGTGGGTGGCCCACCACAGCCACCACAATAACCGTGGCTGCCATGAAAGCAGCTAGATGCCACAACCACCATTCAGATGGTCTGCCAGCCACTGGAGTGCATTGACACAAAGAGTCACCAACAGAGACCAAAGAAAAGAAGAGGATGTCTGTCACCACAAAGCCCATTCCAGAGTGACGGAAGAAGCATCTGCTCTATGATAATATTGGGGGACCTGATCACACCTCTCAGCATTGGACAGATCCTCTAGGCTACAAATCAACAGAGTTACCATTATTCTTTCAGAAGGAGAGATGAAATCTAGGGTAATTAAAGAGGGGGAGATTGAGAGGGATGGGGAGGGATTGGACAAGGGGCATAAAGAATAAGTATGATTTGTAACAATAGATATGCTAGTAATATCGATTTGATCAATATATCTCAATGTTGAACCCCCAAAATATGTACAATCAATTTTGATTAAATAAAAATAAAAAATAAGTAAATAAAGTTCTGTTTTTCTAAAAAAAAAAAAATCCTGCATCTTGGTCATGAAATATTTTATATTTTACTTAATTAGGTTCCTAGTTTACCTTTCACGGTTATTTCTTTGGTACATCTGAAGCTCACTTTTGCATACTTTGTTAAATACAGGTCCAGTATTATTTTTTCCAGATAGTGGTCCATTGATTAAGCAATCCATTCTTCACTCACATATTTGTGGTAACTTTAATGTATATTAATTTTACCCATGTATGGGTCTGTCTTTGAACTCTATTCTTTAATGTTTGTTATTTTGTCTGCTCTTACACCAGGCAAATTCTGTTATTCTATTTTTAAATTCTTTTGGCCTTGTAGCAAGTCTTCACACATAGTATGTAGTACACAGGATAAGATGGGCAAACTTATTTGACTTATTTTAACTTTGTCACACTCATGTTCTATCCTATCTTATGGCTCAGCCTGACAATCATCCTGTTAAAAATGATACTTGATAGGTTGATTTGAAAGTTCTTGTGAAAGAAAAACTGTCAAGCAAGAGTAAACAAGAGGTTTTTGAGAAAGAAGTGAAATAAAGTGAGAGGATGTCTGCCCTACTATATACCGTAGTGTATTATAAAGTAACTATAATAAAAAGTGTGGCATTGGTGTGGAAAAAGACAAATACATAAATGAATCAAAGTGCAGTCCATAAAGAAAGTTTTGCATTGAGAGTCTAGTGTACCACAAATTCATAATTTCAAATAAATTTAGGAAAATGCATACTACTTGATAAATGATGTTGGGACAAATGGTTGTACTAACAGAAAATATGAACTTCATTTTTTTCATGATACACTGTAAAAAAATAACTTCTGAGAAAGCTCATTTTACAAATGACTTTATGTCTGTTCCCTCCTATCACCATATAAATGGTGACAAAAGAATAAGAAATGAGGTAATAAATCTACAAACTAAAGAGGACAGGAAGTAAGGAAAAAAGCATTTTATGAGGGAGATGTCAGCAACATTTTGTAAGCTAGAGAGCAGCTTATTTTTCTCTTCTCTTTCCCCGTCCTCCCCTGTCCTCCACTTCTCTCCTCTTCTTCTCTTTTCTTTTTAAGATCCAGGGATGATTCAGACTCTATTGCATTTCTCTCTCCTACTCCAGCACTCACTCAGGTGGCCTTCTCCAGGCAGATTGTTATTGTGCTTTGAAAGTGGTTCTCAGACCTTCGGCCAGGAGAAGATGCCATTGCTACCAGCTCCAGAAGAGCTCCAGAACAAGCCAGGGAAAAGAAATCATAAGCTGGTTTTCCTGGGGCAATGCCAGGTAGCCGAGGGCAGCATGAGAGTAGCCTGCTGGTTTTCACATGAACTGTGCACCCAAGTGAAAATCTCCGCTCTCACTCTTGGGGAAGGAGAGAGAAAAATGCATTGTGGTTCTGCAGGTGTCACTGCACGATGTGTGAAATTCTCACCAAAGTTTATTCATACAAGATTGTTGAACTTTTATTTCTTTATTTTTTAATTTTTTTTTCCATTAAAAAAAACAATTTATTAATAGAATTTTTTTTTAAATTTTATTTTGTCGATATACATTGTGGCTGATTATTGCTCCCCATCACCAAAACCTCCCTCCCTTCTCCCTCCCCCCTCCCCCCAACAATGTCCTTTCTGTTTGCTTGTCGTATCAACTTCAAATAATTGTGGTTGTTATATCTTCTTCCCCCCCCCAGTTTGTGTGTGTGTGTGTGTGAATTTATATATTAATTTTTAGCTCCCACCAATAAGTGAGAACATGTGGTATTTCTCTTTCTGTGCCTGACTTGTTTCACTTAATATAATTCTCTCAAGGTCCATCCATGTTGTTGCAAATGGCAGTATTTCATTCGTTTTTATAGCTGAGTAGTATTCCATTGTGTAGATATACCACATTTTCCGTATCCACTCATCTGATGATGGGCATTTGGGCTGGTTCCAACTCTTGGCTATTGTAAAGAGTGCTGCGATAAACATTGGGGAACAGGTATACCTTCGACTTGATGATTTCCATTCCTCTGGGTATATTCCCAACAGTGGGATAGCTGGGTCATATGGCAGATCTATCTGCAATTGTTTGAGGAACCTCCATACCATTCTCCATAGAGGCTGCACCATTTTGCAGTCCCACCAACAATGTATGAGAGTTCCTTTTTCTCCGCAGCCTCGCCAGCATTTATCGTTCATAGTCTTTTGGATTTTAGCCATCCTAACTGGGGTTAGATGGTATTTCAATGTGGTTTTGATTTGCATTTCCCGGATGCTGAGTGATGTTGAGCATTTTTTCATATGTCTGTTGGCCATTTGGATATCTTCCTTAGAGAAATGCCTATTTAGCTCTTTTGCCCATTTTTTAATTGGGTTGCTTGTTTTCTTCTTGTACAGTTGTTTGAGTTCCTTATATATTCTGGATATTAATCCTTTGTCAGATATATATTTTGCAAATATTTTCTCCCACTCTGTTGGTTGTCTTTTAACTCTTTTAATTGTTTCTTTTGTTGAACTTTTAATAAAGATTCTGAAACTAAAATCTGTAAGTACAAAGCAGGTTAAGATCTGTCTTTTTTAAAGTAAAGAGAAAGCCAAAAATTCTAAGAAGGTTGCAGGATGTGCTGGTAGAATTCTAAACACTGAGAACAGCCCAATAATAAGGATCATCTCACTAGAGACTCACGTAAAAAAGTCTCCCTGCCCATGGTCAGATCAGATTATGTACCATAGAGTGTTCTAGAGGTCTCCGGAGTTGGCTATACCAGTATCTATTGCCCAAAGGGATGTCGAGATGGGTGAATTGGAATGAGGAAATAGAGATTTAATCACATCTGCATGTTCATAAAGTGAATACAAGTTCTCATCATCCAAAGAACATACTTCCCCTGAGAAATTAAAGTTTGGCAAGCTCCTTCCCATGCTCCAGAGATGAAAAAGCAAAACTTTTCTTTGCAAACTTGAAATGTAAGTTACAATGTTGGGTGCAGAAATGACCAGACAGAGGAGAAGAAAAAATAAAAGAAATGTGATAAACAAAACATAATTGGCCCCTTGAGATTTTGTCCCTAAGTTTGAGAAAGTTACTTGTTCCAATTGTATTTTCTTCAAATTTCGTGACTTTCCTAGTCTTGCCGTCCTTCTGAGGCACAGGATGGCCTTCTCCACCCCTCAAAGGTGAGTTGGGCATTTTCCATGTTTCTTCAACACTTATTTGGCAACATGAGTGAAGAAACTGGGTTTCTGTAATCCATAAGCTTCTCCTGTATAGCCTAATGCTATGCGGGCTTGATACAGTTATTCTCTAGTAGAAATCTAGCCTAAGAAAATATGTTCTGGCTATTCAAATTTGGAAGCCTGAACTTTTCAAGTGACGTAAGGATTCTCAACCTGGATGGGCCTGAGCCCCCAATGAGTGAACACTGGAATCACACTTGGTCCCTGCCAGCCTGTGTTGATGTCAGCGGAAGGGTGACTCTTTCTAAGACCAGCTCCTTTTTCTCCATACAGAATTTCTGCTTGGGGAACAAGTCTCTAAGGTAATATCTTTGCTTCAAATGTTTTCTTCAACTGCTAATCTAGGGCTGGTCAGAAATATAATGTAGCTTCTCTAGGTCCCAGTGTCCTTACCAGCATGCTAAATAAGTTACCAGCTGGTATATGTTTTAAACACATTCTTACATTTTCAAGTTTATCTCCATTGTCATATTCATTTAATAAATCACTTTTAGAGAACTCTGAGCCTACAGCTCTGGGAGAGGGGTAATTTATGCCACTATCTTCATTTTACAGATGTGAAAACTGATGTGCTAGGGTTTTGGGGAAACAAATATTTGCTTTTCATTAAAGCATCAATCCAATAGAAAGGATTTTTCTAAATGACAGTAGAACATTTGAGCTGCATAAAAATGGTCCAAAGACACAGATCTGTTATGGGTAATGTAAAATGTAGGTATTTCTACTTCAAATAAAAATTTGGCTAGGCTACCCATTGTGACTAGGTCTACTTGATGCTCATTCTCTAAGTACTCTGTGAAGAGAAAAGACGAGATGACAGTGTGACTCTGGCAAAGTGCTAGAAAGGAGCTTAGTAGAGGGGAGGGGAGACCCAGGCAGGCAGGAAGCAGGGAGACTCAGGATTCCTAGTTTGTTCTCCAGCTCAAATTTGTGTCATCTCCCCCACTTCCTTTGTGCTCTCAATGCATTTCACTTAGTCTTTCTGTCTTCAGCCTGTGTCCATCTCCTTTGAAACCTATTCTAAATGCTCTGAGGAAAGGGATATGGGCTTATGAACCTCTCCACTGTGCTGTGCTAATGAAGAGATAATTCTGGTGAAGCATTTTTTTTTTTCACTTCCACATACCAGCATGTGATACAGTGGCTGAAGAATAGAAATTAAGTTTGTGTGGAAATAATTCAATAAAGCCAAACAGAGGTAACTTAACTAAGTGTTTTTAAGCCTTCTATCTCATGGCTGGTAATTTTGATTTTTTCAGTAATGTAACTGAAGAAAAATTTGTCCTGAAAACATTTTGTGTATGGGGAGGGGGGTTGTCCCGATTTTCTCACTGTTCAAAATTTCTGGGAATCCATTGTTCTCCCTGGTGATTCTATTTTGAGCAGGAGTTCCAAATTTTAAAAAACTTCACTGCAAAGAAGGACTAAATATAACACTTTGAGACTGAATAACAATACTCATAAAATATTTAAAGTGCTGGTGTATAAAAATACTAGATAATTTTTACAATGAGCAAATTGATTATATGTAATTAAATGATATCCATGAATGTTTATTTCAGGTTTTTTTTCTCTGACTTTCATAGTTTGCATTTCATCATTTGGTTTAATTTTAACAATATCTATGCCCCCATTCCATTCACCTATTTTGTATAATTTTATCTTTCAGATATTTAATTATCTATCTATCAATTTCTTTATTTAAATTTTGGATTTTTTTTATTTTTTGAGATAGATATTTAATGTATATATGTAACCAGTCTGTGAAGATTTATTTAAATTGTGGTAAAATTCACGTAATATTAAATTAACCATTTTCAAGTGTGCAGTTCAGTATTATTTAGTGCATTCACAATGTTAAGATTTTATGTTTGTGAGTGTGCAGGCAAATAAGCATGAAAAGAAGTTTGTGAAAAGCCTGGGCATAGCTGAGTGTGTTTGTATGTGGAATCTGAAGGGGGCACTGTGGGAAGCATCCCTGTGATCTTGGAAAGAACCCCTGGTTCTTCTGTACCTGCTTAGTGATTCTGAGGTAACTACACGGCCACTCAACATTTTACCTCTGTCTTTGGTGTGTTTAGCAAGCGATCTGAACACACAGCCCTCTCTTTATTTTAGTGTGGCAGTAACTTCTTACATAAACAGTGGAGGACATGTTGGTGTACATTTTTTTTCGCGGTGGAGAAGGCTGGCTGGTACTGGGATCTGAACCCTTGACTGTGCTCTTACCAAGTGAGCTAACCAGCTAGGCTTGGTGGACACATTTACAATCACTCACCAACAAAGAGAATAGATTCCAAGTTCCCCATAGGAGACAGCTCAGAAGGAACAAATCTTCCCAACCAGATAAGACTCACCTCCTCAGTCCAGGACACTTTGTCTTCCCTCACCTTCTTCTTGTCAGAATATTCTGTTGGCCAGCCAAAACTACATTTAAGTTCAAATTTTATTTTAAAAGCTAATTTTTAATAAGCATTCACCTTTATCCACTTCTGATATTAGATAATTTTTAATTGGCAAATTAAAATTGTGTATATTTATGGCATACAACATGATGTTTTGATACATATGTACATTGTGAAATGGCTAAATCAAGCTAATGAAAATATGCATTGTCTCAAATATTTGCCATGTTTTTTTTGTGCATGTGTGGTTAGAATACTTAAAATCTACCCTGTTAGCAATTTTCAAGTATACCATAGTCACCATAATGTACAGCAGATCTCTTGAATCCATTCTTGTGTAACTGAAATGTTATATTCTTTGATTAACATGTCCCTTTTTGTTTCCATTATTTTCCATAATCAGAGCCTTTAAATTTTTCCTAGAGGGGAGGAAAAGTCTCTCTGTCATGCATCCACTGTAAGTTGCTCTATACGTTACCATATTAGACACAAAGAATAAAGCGTGATTACCTTTCCAAGTTTTTAAAAGAGGGTAGTAAATCATATACTGCGAGAAGATAGTTTCCAAGTGGGGATGATGTGCTGGTGTTTCTCCTCTTAGACTTGCCTGTGTGGCTTGAAGGCCAGACTGCACCTTCCTAGGTAAGTGGGGATGAACTTACCATGACTATTGGGATTTTCAAACTCTGAAGTGAATGAGATCAAAAGTAGAAATTCTATTGGTCCTCTTGATAGGTCTTATTTTTATGTTCAGTTAATTCTCAGCCTTTAAACAGTGACTATCACTGTGTGGTCCACAGAGTCATGCTATACATGAGAGTAACATAGTGGATGTATCCCTGGTTATCAGATAATCCTTCATTTGCCTACTGACTCCTCAACTTTCAAGTCACATTTCATCATTTTTCCTATCTGCAAAATACAGATAACAGGGCAAAGTTCAGTGTGCTGTGGTGATTATATTTCTCATATTAATAGGTATAAAGTATTTAGAGTAAGTGCTCAGAAAAGAAGTTAAGTGTAAGCTTATACCAATGTGACACAGCAAAAAGTGCAGTCACAACTTAATTCTTCTCTTAACGTTCTTCCCACTCCTGTGAGTTTGTGCAGTTTAGCAGCCAAGAGTGCTTCAGGAGCTCACTGTCGCCACCGCCCACCCCTCATCACCTGCCACAAAAATAGTAGACAAGATTGAGATGATTTTCTAAAACCAAACTCAACCATTCAATGATTCACGGGGTGATTGACTTGGGTAAGTTATTTGAAAAAATTTTGCCAAGAAACAGGTTTTGCTTTGACTTTCATACTTGTCACCTTTAAAAATGTCAAATATATGTTATTTAGGAAAAACAAAAATTGCTTACACAAGTAATGGGTCACTTGGAAATACACTTGTTTGACTCCATATTGAGCAAAAACAACATGGCTTTAAGCACAAATGCTCTCCTTTTGGATATGTTTTTGGAGGTAGGTATGAAAACACCACTTGTTTTGTTGTTGCTTGATTTTTTTCTCTATGTCCTGGTTATAGAAGTGTGAACAGTGTAAATGAATCCACCATTAGCCATCGTTTCCACAACTATGCCACCTGTGTGCACATACATACCCTCTGATAATACCCAAAAGAGCTGCTGAGTCACCCTGACAAGTGAACTCTTAATATATAGCACCAAAGAAAGGTTATTTGGAGTAAGTCTTACATACAGTGTGGAACAGATCATTGGTATTTCTTTAAAGAACAGGGCACAATAGAAACACTTCTTAGAAATTATTCACCCCAATTTGCTATGTTTTAGGTTTTATTTGTCGTTTACATTGGTATTTAGTTCATTGATTTAAATCTTATCACAAAACCATAAGCAAATTTCACATATATGTGTGTGTGTGTGTGTGTGTGTGTGTGTGTGTGTGTGTGTACATATACTACATACATATATATACTACATATATAACATATATATACTACAAGTATAGAAAGCCATGTGTTGGGAACAAAGCAGTTGGATACTGAAAGATGAGCAGTCTTGCCTTTAGCTATATTTTGTAGTGTGATCTCTTTAGCTGTTGACAAATCTCTAAATAGCATTAAAATACCAGAAGTACATTTATACTGGAGTGAGAAAACACTGTAAATATTTGTATCAGGGTTTTCATGACTAGGAAATTTTCTAAACAGTATAATAACTATAGAACAGACATATTTTATGCCTGTGAAAAGTGTGACAGAACAAAAAACTATTGATGTAGAAATAGATATAGTACAACAGAAAATTACAAGGAAGGGCACATGAAAGAATTAAGAGAGCAATGCTATTGGTTCTCAGTTACAGACTAAAGCACCTGTTAATTTTGAACATTCAAGCAAAATATCAGTCTTGATTATAAACTACCTATTCGTGATGAGGACTTTGAATCCTTTTATCTTTTCATACAGTGACAAAATTTACTTATACCTTTATGCATTGTCCATTTCTTTGCCAAGATGAATATGATGTCCAGTTGATTTTGGTGTGGGTGACTGAAAGTTCCCTGTGCAAGGTGCTGAATGCGGTGCCTGATGCTGTTTGATCATTTTTACTAATTTCTGCTTGACACTCAGTTTCTTGGACTTTATTCAAAACAATCAATATCTTGGACTTTATTCAAAACAATATCAAATCTTGTCTATTTTATGACTAACCATGCCAATATTACTATCTTCATGACCATGAACCTTAATCTTGGGTACCCTAAGATTAAGTGGTATAATCTCTGTGCTATAATTTATATAAGTGGTATAATCTCTACCAGCATCTCAAAAGTTTTTATGCTGAAACTAGAAGCTTTCAATAAATGCAATTGTGGGCTGCTGTCCTTCTGTAGTTGTGACATGACTAGTATAGAAGCCATGGGAGTACTGATCTACTGTGTAGTTCTTTTATGTAATGTCACAAGATTCTCTCCATGACCTAAGGCCCTTATCTACCTCCACTGGTTATGGGTCACCTCTGCCCTCTGTAAGTGAGCAAACAAAAGAAATTTTATTTGGGGGTCAAAAAACTACTGTTATTGTAAGGTGATATCTCATCGTGGTTTTGATTTGCATTTCTCTGATGATTAGTGATGTTGACCATGGTGGCCATCTCATTTTTATACACCTGTTGGCTACTTGTGTGTTACCTTTGCAGAAATGTCTATTCAGTTCCTTTGCCCATTTTTAGATCATGTTTGGGGGGCTCTTTAGTTGAGGGAGTTCTTTATATATTTTGAATTTAACCCCTTATCAGATATATGGTTTGCAAATATTTTAACCCATTCATAGGTTGCCTTTTCATTTTGTTGATTGTTTTCTATGCTGTGCAGAAACTCAATAAAGTGACTAAAAATCAAAACAAAACAACGCAAAGCTGCTGCTACTTCCTATGTCACCATATTCTGTAGTTAAGGGCTGATCCATTTTCCATAGAAAATAAATGAACTGTACCTTCCATGAGAAAACATCATTATTAAGTAATAACCTGACATCATTAAACACAGCATTAAATTCACTTGGAGGCATAAGAGTAGTTGGGCGGGTATGTGTACCTTCTTTTAATGCAACACCTGATCTTTGAACTTGACCATCTTGTGCTGGTTTCACCCAGCTGGGACACTGGTATGACAGAGATGGGGAGGAAGCCTACCACTTGACATTCTAAAAGTAAGAGGGAAAGTTACAGAAAATAAAGTCACTTAGTAATACAATGTATATAAAGGTTATTTAAAATATTGAGGGGCTCATGAATGCATGCCACTGAAAAGGAGTGAGCAAGGTTGTTTCCAAAAAACCTAGAGGAGAAACCCAATAAACAAAAAGAGGTTAAATGGTACCAAACATTAATGAGAATTCAGAAATATCTTTTATGTAGACCAAAAACTTTCTCACCAGAAATACAGGAATTATCCCTTATAATAGCTGCTAAATTGAGTAAAATTTTAAGTCTAAATACCTCATTAATTTCCTTCCCTATATAAGAGCAGATGTTTGGAAGAAGAAATTATGCTGCAGCCAAATGAATTCCAAGAATGTAACTTCTTTTCTACTTGATTTCTATCTGCACAGCTGGGTCCCATTTCATCACTCATCTCTGGATGTGTTCAGAGTTTGGATGGTGACTTGTGAGAGACATTCTAGGGGAACATTGAGTTCAGATGGGTAAGCTCTTCATGTGGTCTGCAAATCATGTGTGCAATTTTGAGTTTCCATGATTTGTTATTTCTACATCTATAGTTTGGTCCTCAGAAGCTCATGGGCCAGGAAAATAAAAACTGGACATGGGTGAGTGAGTTCATTCTGTTGGGGCTGTCCAGTGACTGGGAGACTCAGGTCTCCCTCTTTATCCTGATCTTGGCCATGTACTTGGTGACTATTGTGGGAAATTCCCTCATTCTTCTTCTGATTAGATTGGACAGCAGGCTTCATACCCCCATGTACTTCTTCCTTAGTGTTCTGTCCTTTGTGGACCTTTGTTATGCAAACAGTATTGCCCCACAAATGCTGGTTTCCTTGCTCTTAGCCCCAAAGTCCATCCCATTCCACAGCTGTGTGCTCCAGCTCTACACTTCCCTGGCATTGGGAGGGTCTGAGTTCTTCCTGCTGGCAGCCATGGCCTATGACCGCTATGTTGCTGTGTGCCACCCACTGCACTACACTGTCATCATGTATGGACAGCTGTGCTGGGGGCTAGCTGCTGGCTGCTTGGTGGCTGGTTTCACAAATTCACTGCTGGAAACAATCATCACCTTCCGGCTTCCCCTGTGTCACAATATTATTAATCACTTTGCTTGTGAGACCCTGGCAGTACTACGGCTAGCCTGTGTGGACATCTCCTTCAACAAAGTCATGGTGGCCATCTCAGGATTCCTGGTGATCATGCTGCCCTGTTCCCTGGTTCTGCTCTCCTATGCTCATATATTTGCTGCCATTCTGCGCATTCGCTCTACTCAGGGACGTAGCAAAGCCTTTGGGACTTGTGCCTCTCACCTCACTGTGGTTTGCATGTGCTTTGGGGCTGCCATTTTCACGTACATGGGGCCACGCTCTGCCTCCTCAGAGGAAGAGGAGAAGGTGATTTCTCTATTCTATGCTGTGGTGGCCCCCATGTTGAACCCTTTGATCTACAGCTTGAGGAATAAGGAAGTTATGGGTGCTCTCCAGAAAGTTACAGAGAAATTCAGGTAAAGGGCCCAGACTCTACAAACTTCTTGTACCTATCATGAAAACCAAAAAGAAAATCAGATAAGTGTAGAAAGGACTCCCACATTTACACTGAAGACTACTATGGTCAGATCCTTGCATTCAAATAAAGTATTCCTCCACATGCCTAATGAATTTTCTTATATAGGATAATACCTGATAATTTCATGTCAGTAATCCATGAGATGGCCTCTTCTTAGATCATCTTCTCTCAGCGTCCAGTGATTTTTGGACTTCATCTCCCCACTTTTGATTTTATCAGGATGACAATGTGTAAATGCATGATCTCCAGCTTTATCACGCAGGACCTGGTTTCTGATCCTTGCTCTGCCTCTCACTAACTGTGTTATCTGGCAAGTTATTTAAATATTTTATGGCTTGGATTTTTGTTGTTGTTAAATAAGAAAATAGTACCTAGCTTCCAGAGGGGTTGTAAATATTAGAGTTAATTTGCATAAAATGCCTGCCATGCAGTTGAAACTGTAAAAGGCATTCATTACCTTAAGCTATGCTAACTTCACTTCTTCATTATGAGTATACATAACACTTTTACTTTTCCCACTCCTATGAATGCTCCAAATTGTCAGTTAGTTGAAATATGTTCTGACTTTACCATAAAATGTAGCAAATAAGTTTGCCTTTTCTTGGGAATGACTTCTAGAAATTACTGGTTCAATAAATTAGGACATTTTGGGGTTTCTGCTGAGCTCTGACCCTTCCTGACAAGAGAGTTTTATACTAATTATAAATAAACAATGCAAAATGTATGATGTGCTTGTTTTATCCTCATAACTGCAATTCTAAATGTATTTGTAAAAATGATCTGGGCTCTCCATACTTTGTAATTAAGACATCTTCTACATAGCCTTAAACCTATGATGAACTTAAGCAAATTTCTGGTAAAATTACATTATTCAAAAGAATTTATACTGACTCAGTTTTCTATCAAATTGAGGTGTGTATGTGCGTATGTATTTGTGTGTGTGTGTGTGTGTGTGTGTGTGTGTGTGTGTGTGCACGCGCGTGTGCGCGCGTGTGTGTGTCTGGGGTGGGGGGTGGGGATATTGACCATAAAACAAATAAAAATTTGTAGCATTAATTTATTTATAATGTCATTTTAAATAACTTGAAAAAAAAGGAGTAATTTCTAGAAGGGTAAAGTTTACTTTTGCAAAATTAGGGGAGAAGTTCTAATCCCACCAAGGTAATTCATCATTATAACTATGCCTTCTTTTAATGCTTAATCCTTCACGAGGTAAATTTCACTATTCCTCTTTTTTTCTTAAAAGGCTCCTATTCTTCAACATTTCGATTCTCTATACAGCAAATATACAAATATATTTTATAATTTAATTCCAACCTAAACGTAGAGATATTTTGGGTCCTTGACATGTCTTTTCAATGGGAAAAATCTCTAGTTGCTACTTTGGAAATTGTTGAAATATTTTGTTTCACATTAGGCAGTGATCTTTTATAGGCAAGAATTTTGTCTTTCCTATCCTATAAACCTAGTGCCTAGCAAAGTAAATAGTACATAATAGCAAACCCATAAACATTACAAGTAAGGGAATAAAATAATTGATCTTTTGTTACTAGCCAAACACTTTTTTTCATGTAATAATCTCATGACATAAAATTATTCCAGTGTTCTAAACCTAGGTAAGGGGCTTTTCAAGATGGCGGCGGCTGGCGCGGAGTAGCTGAGGTGAAAAAGGCAGCCACTGGACCTCAGGCATCCGGGAAACTTGTGGACCTTCCTCTTGCCATCTCTTAAGGGAGGACCGCTGCTGCTGGCCGGTCGTGGGGGGTGACAACCACTTTGCCCCCGGCAGGAGAGGCTGCCTCATTTACAGGCAACAGCTTTGAAGTGTGGAGTAGGAAAAGAACTGTTTCTTAGCTGCAAAAGCGAGTCTCGAAACAGGGAACGGGGCGCCAGGGCTGCTGTGGATGCAGACAGGATCCCGGAGGCTGGGGTCGCGCTGAAGGCAGCCAGCTGCCCTATTCAGGATTCGAGGTTTCAGGCCAGCATTAAAGAAGATTCCTGGGAGCGCCCGAGCCGCGCCGCAACTGAACAGCCCGAGGCGGCAGTGGCCGAGAACTGGGAAGGCAACAAACCAGAGACAGAGTGAGCGCCCGACCTGGCACAGCACTGTGAGTGATCCCTGGCACAGCTCTGTTCGGGGGGTGGATGCCCACCCGGCTCCCGCCTGCACCACCAGGCCACTCACCACCCCGGTGCTGCCTCCATTTTCCCAGGTGCGGGCAGCCCCGCCCAGCTCGGCCATCACTGAGCCCTCCCACTTGCTTGGCCTGGCGCAGGGCTTTCCGGAGCCTGTGGACCGGTCTCCCCTTCCACTCCCTCTGCGGTTCTCTGGTGGGGCTGGTGGCGGGGGGCGTCCCCGGCCAGTGTCGGGAGGGCAAGGAAGTACGGGCAGGCTGACCGTCACTCCACTACACCCTGGACTCCGGCCCCAGGTAAACTCCCTGTTACTGGGAGGCAGATACCATCTCTGCGGCCACCAGTCTGAAAAAAACCTAATGAATTTCTGATTGGGAATAGTGTGGTAGGAGAGTTCCCAGGTCGGCTTGAACCTGCCGGAGACCAGGCTGCAGGTGGGCGCTAGACTTGGATTATACTGGGGGGATACAAAGGTGAACAAGACCCGAGAAAGATCTACATAGTGCTACAAAGGCACCCAGAGAGACCGGTCGTCTGTGCCTGGGCCAGAGCACACAGAACAAGGAGAAGTCCTGCACAGGAAGTGAAAGCTCAACAGAGATCACACACCCTGTGGTACGTGATCCACCAGCCCAGCAGAGTCCAAGCTGACCAGAAAGGTGGCTCCCTGGAGAAGCCCAAGACCCGAGGCAAACACACACACAAGGCACTAGAGGCCAACTGAGCAGTCACGGAGGGAGCCATACGAAATTGGCAACCACAGCAACATCCTAGTTAGTCATTAGTCTCAAACCGGTGGACTGTGAAACCCCCGGCCACAATGAATAAACACCAAAAAAAAGATACCAGAAATACAAAAAATCAAGAAAGTACACCACCAAAAGTTAATAAATCTCAAACTCTAGATCCTATAGAACAAGAAGCCCTTGAAATAACTGATAAGGAATTTTGAGTGATAATTCTAAGGAAACTGAATGAGATACAAGAAAACTCAGCTAGACATCATGATGAAATGAGGAAAAGTATACAGGATCTGAAAGAGGAAATGTACAAGGAAATCAATGTCCTGAAAAAAAATGTAGCAGAACTTGCTTAACTGAAGAAGTTATTCAGCGAAATAAAAAACACAACTGAGAGTTTAACCAGCAGGCTTGTCGAAGTTGAAGAGAGAACCTCTGAACTTGAAGATGGGCTGTTTGAAATAACACAAGCAGACAAAAAGCAAGAAAAAAGAATCAAGGACATGGAAGAAAATCTGAGAGAGATATCAGACAACATTAAGCGCTCACATATTCGAGTCATGGGTATTCCAGAAGCAGAGGAAAATAGAGATTCCATTGAAAACATATTCAACAAAATAGTGGCAGAAAACTTCCCAGGTATGGGAAAAGTCACAGATCTTCAGATCCAGGAAGCTCAACGATCTCCAAATGTATTCAACCCAAAAAGACCTTCTCCAAGACATGTCATAGTCAAATTGGCAAAACTCAGAGATAAAGAGAGAACTTAAAAGCTGCAAGAGAGAAGCGTCAAATCACCTATAAGGGAGCCCCAATCAGGTTAACATCAGACTTTTCATCACAAACCCTAAAAGCTAGAAAGGAATGGGATGATATTTTCAAAATACTAAAAGACAAAGATTGCCAGCCAAGAATACTCTACCCTGCAAGGCTATCCTTCCGAAATGAGGGGCAAATAGTATATTTCTCAGACAAACAAAAACTGCAGGAGTTCACTACCACACGACCACCCTTACAAGAAATCTTCAAGGGAGTACTGGGTTTGGTTCCTGAAAAATAACTACCACTGCCATAAAACCCAAGAAAAATCTAAACCCACTAGTATAATAAAAATGGCATTCATGAAGAGAAAACAAGCTAACAAAAACACTATCTACAACCTAAGGAACCAACAAACACAGAAACCAAACAGTAAATCAGAAAGCAAGGAACAAAAGACACCTAAGACAACCAAACAACCAATAAAATGCTAGGAATAAATCAACACCTTTCAATAACAACTCTTAATGTTAAAGGCTTAAATTCCCCAATTAAAAGACACAGACTGGCTGACTGGATCAAAAAGCAGGACCCAACTATATGCTGCCTAAAAGAGACCCACCTCACCCATAAAGATTCACACAGACTAAGAGTGAAAGGATGGAAAAAGATTTACCATGCAAACACAAAAGAAAAACGAGCTGGAGTAGCTATTCTTATATCTGACAAAATAGACTTTAAACTAAAAACCATAAAAAGAGACAATGAGGGACACTACTTAATGATAAAAGGTCTGATCCATCAAGAAGACATAACAATCATAAATATGTACGCACCCAATGTTGGAGCAGCCAGATTTATAAAACAAACTCTATTAGACCTAAAGAAGGAAATAGACACTAATACCATAATTGCAGGGGATCTGAACACCCCACTGTTAATATTAGACAGATCATCTAGGCAAAGAATCAGTAGAGAAACACAAGATCTAAATAAGACTCTAGACCAATTGGAATTGGCAGATATCTACAGAACATTCCACCCAACAACCTCAGAATATTCATTCTTCTCATCAGCACATGGATCATTCTCCAGGATAGATCACATATTAGGTCACAAATCAAGTCTCAATAAATTCAAAAAAATTGGAATTATCCCATGTATCTTCTCAGACCACAATGGATTAAAACTAGAAATTAATAACAAACAAAACTCTGGAAACTGTACAAACACATGGAAATTAAACAGCATTTTTAATGACATATGGGTCCAAGAAGAAATCAAGCAGGAAATCAAAAAATTTATTGAAACTAATGAAAACAATGATACACCAAAACCTGTGGGATACTGCAAAAGCAGTATTGAGGGGAAAATTTATTGCATTAAATGCTCACTTCAGAAGAATAGAAAGATGGCAAGTGAACAACCTAACACTTCACCTTAAAAAACTAGAAAAACAAGAACAATCCACACCTGAAGTTAGCAGACGGAAAGAAATCATTAAGATCAGAGCAGAACTGAATGAAATTGAAAACCAAAAAAACAATTCAAAAGATCAACGAATCAAAAATTTGGTTTTTTGAAAAGATAAATAAAATTGACAAACCATTAGCATGGCTAACAAAAAAAAGAAGAGAGAAGACTCAAATAACAAAAATTAGAAATGAAAAAGGCGATATTACAACTGATTCATCTGAAATACAAAGAATCATTCGAGACTACTATAAACAACTATACGCCAACAAATTTGAAAATCTGGAGGAAATGGATAAATTTCTGGACCCACACAAGCAACCAAAACTGAACCGTGAAGACGTAGAAAGTTTGAACAGACCAGTAACAATAAAGGAGATTGAAGCTGTTATCAGAAGGCTCCCAACAAAGAAAAGCCCAGGACCAGATGGATTCACAGCAGAATTTTACCAACCATTCAAAGAGGAATTGACACCGATTCTTTACAAACTATTCCAAAAGATTGAAACGGACGCAAATCTCCCAAACTCATTCTATGAAGCAAACATCATCCTGATACCAAAACCAGGTAAAGATATAACCAAAAAAGAAAACTACAGGCCAATATCCTTGATGAATATAGATGCAAAAATGCTCACTAAAATACTAGCAAACAGAATACAGCAACACATACTTAAAATTATTCATCACGATCAAGTGGGATTCATCCCAGGGATGCAAGGTTGGTTCAACATACGCAAATCAATAAATGTGATACACCATATTAATAAACTCAAACACAAGGACCATATGATCATATGTATAGTTGCTGAAAAAGCATTTGATAAAGTTCAGCACTCATTCATGACAAAGACCCTCTATAAGTTAGGTATAGAGGGAAAGTATCTCAACATAATTAAAGCCATATATGCCAAACCTACAGCCAATATCATCCAGAATGGGGAGAAGCTGAAAGCTTTTCCTTTAAGAACAGGAACTAGACAAGGATGCCCACTCTCACCACTCCTATTCAACATAGTGTTGGAAGTACTAGCCAGAGCAATCAGAGAAGAGAAGGCAATAAAGGGCATCCAGATTGGAAAAGATGAAGTCAAACTGTCCCTGTTTGCAGATGACATGATCCTATATATCCAACAGCCTAAAACCTCTACAAAAAAACTGTTGGAATTGATAAATGATTTCAGCACAGTAGCAGGATACAAAATCAACACACAAAAATCAGTTGCATTTCTTTTCTCCAAAAGTGAACATGCAGAACGAGAAATCAAGAAAGCCTGCCCATTTACAATAGCCACCAAAAAAATAAAATACTTAGGAATTGAGTTAACCAAGGAGGTGAAAAATCTCTATAATGAGAACTACAAGCCACTGCTGAGAGAAATTAGAGACGATACAAGAAGATGGAAAGATATCCCATGCTCTTGGATTGGAAGAATCAACATAGTGAAAATGTCCATACTACCCAAAGTGATATACAAATTCAATGCAATCCCCATCAAAATTCCAAAGACATTTTTCTCAGAAATGGAAAAAACTATCCAGACATTTATATGGAACAATAAAAGACCACGCATAGCCAAAGCAATGCTCAGCAAAAAAAATAAAGCTGGAGGCATAACACTACCTGACTTTAAGCTATACTACAAAGCTATAATAACCAAAACAGTATGGTACTGGCATAAAAACAGACACACTGACCAATGGAATAGAATAGAGAATCCAGAAATCAACCCACACACTTACTGCCATCTGATCTTTGACAAAGGCACCAAGCCTATTCAGTGGCGAAGGGACTGCCTCTTCAACAAATGGTGCTGGGATAACTGGATATCCATATGCAGGAGAATGAAACTAGATCCATACCTCTCGCCGTATACTAAAATCAACTCAAAATGGATTAAGGATTTAAATATACACCCTGAAACAATAAAACTTCTAAAAGAAAACATAGGAGAAACACTTCAGGAAATAGGACTGGGCACAGACTTCATGAATACGACCCCAAAAGCACGGGCAACCAAAGGAAAAATAAACAAATGGGATTATATCAAACTTAAAATCTTCTGCACAGCAAAAGAAACAATTAAAAGAGTTAAAGGACAACCAACAGAGTGGCAGAAAATATTTGCAAAATATATATCTGACAAAGGATTAATATCCAGAATATATAAGGAACTCAAACAACTGTACAAGAAGAAAACAAGCAACCCGATTAAAAAATGGGCAAAAGAGCTAAATAGGCATTTCTCTAAGGAAGATATCCAAATGGCCAACAGACATATGAAAAAATGCTCAACATCACTCAGCATCCGGGAAATGCAAATCAAAACCACATTGAGATACCATCTAACCCCAGTTAGGATGGCTAAAATCCAAAAGACTATGAACGATAAATGCTGGCGAGGCTGCGGAGAAAAAGGAACTCTCATACATTGTTGGTGGGACTGCAAAATGGTGCAGCCTCTATGGAGAATGGTATGGAGGTTCCTCAAACAATTGCAGATAGATCTGCCATATGACCCAGCTATCCCACTGTTGGGAATATACCCAGAGGAATGGAAATCATCAAGTCGAAGGTATACCTGTTTCCCAATGTTTATCGCAGCACTCTTTACAATAGCCAAGAGTTGGAACCAGCCCAAATGCCCATCATCGGATGAGTGGATACGGAAAATGTGGTACATCTACACAATGGAATACTACTCAGCTATAAAAACGAATGAAATACTGCCATTTGCAACAACATGGATGGACCTTGAGAGAATTATATTAAGTGAAACAAGTCAGGCACAGAAAGAGAAATACCACATGTTCTCACTTATTGGTGGGAGCTAAAAATTAATATATAAATTCACACACACACACACACACACACACACACACACACACACACACACACACACACACACACACATACACAGACACACACACAAAAACCGGGGGAGGAAAGAAGATATAACAACCACAATTATTTGAAGTTGATACGACAAGCAAACAGAAAGGACATTGTTGGGGGGGTGCGGGGTAGGGAGAAGGGAGGGAGGTTTTGGTGATGGGGAGCAATAATCAGCCACAATGTATATCGACAAAATAAAATTTAAAAAAAATAATAATAAATAAATAATAAACACACACACACACACACACACAAAATAAACCTAGGTAACAACATTTCCTTCTGTTTTCTCAATTAAAAGTTTTTATTAGAGAGTGATGTTATAATGCCAAGGGCGAGGATTTGAATCCTCTACTGGCCAGCTGCAAAAACAAGAAAAAAAAAAAAGAAAGAGAAAAAGGTTTTAGAGGCTGTGGTATAAATTTGCAGTACAAAATGATCTAAGACATCATTACACTGTACAGTAAGAGCTGCCAGTAGAGAATTTTAAAATGCCATTGAAATCTAATTGAAAAAAAAATGCTGAATTCTATGTACTGAGAGGAAAGAAATAACAGTTGGAAATAATTAATGATTTTGGAAAATCATTTAATCATTCTGGATCTTTGTGGTTTTCTCAATTGAAATGATAGAGAGATAAATCCTATGGTTTCTGTTCTCTAGCACCACCATTTTATTACTTTACTTTACTTTATCACTTGCTGGAAGATGAAAAATTGGAGCATGAGTGAAATGGAGTACATGGCACTGGGAGTCATTTTTTTCCCCCACAGATCTATAGTATCCTAAGACCCTAAGGAATGGGCTAGAAAAGGAACATGTGCTTATTTCATTAATTTGGTTGCCACAGCATGAGCTCACTCAGATGTGGAGAAAAGCCTTTCTAACCCAGTAGGGACAACAGTAAAAATAACTGTGGACCATGGAAGGGACAGAGATCAATTTAGTAGGTTTCATTCTTACAACCTTGAGTCAAGAGAAGTTAGATTGTCAAAACAGGGAAATGTGAGCCAATACTTTTTGTAAGACAAGGGTTTTTCTTACTCCAACTAATCAGTCATATGCTTGTTAACAGTGGCAGGAAAGCATTTTTTGGAAGAAAAAAGACATACCGAGGAAAAAAAGACTCACAGTCCCCTAACTCTGTTGTCAGAAATTCACTTAAGTGTTCTATGTTGCAACTTTACACTATTGAAACAGAGCCAGGCTAAACCATAGACCAGATGTGAAACGACTCATTCTTGTGGAGCAGCTTTAAAAACACAGTGGAGAATCATGCAGAGTCCATATACTCTGCTGAGGTTTTGTTCCTTCTTTTCTCACTTGATGGGCTGCTGAATGACACAACTAATTATGTAGATTGAAATCATCCAGATATTCAGTTTCAATTTTAAGCAGACAAACTAATGAGGAAGAAATAAAGAGCACTGTGCCTGTAGGGGAAGTGATCACATGCTGGGAAGCCATCTTCTATACGGTATCAATTGAAAGCTGTTCCTCATGAAACAGACAAATAAGGATAGGCAACAATTATTAATGCATTTATATCAGTCAATTCATTTTAGATTTTGAGAGGCAGAAAATCTAAGAAATAGTGATTTAAATAAAACAGAAATTTAGTTAGACTTAGGCAAGGCAAGGCTGCCTAATTAGCAGTTACAGAAATTGAGGTTTCTTCTGTATTTCTAATCCATCACTCCAGACAGATAGCATCTACCTCAGGGCCCAAAGAGTAGCTTGAGTTCCAGCCAACGCATTCACATTCTGGCCATCAAAAATAAAGAAGAAAAGAGCAGACCCATTTCCTTTAGAGAAACTTTCAAAATTCATACACAACAACACTGCTTAAATTCTACTGACTGAAAGAAATTTAGTCACTTGGCCATATATATATGTAGTGAGCATGTGCCCAGCTAAAAGAAACTCATAGCTTATGATGTTAAGAAAGAATAGAAGAATAAATATTGAAGGACCTAACAATTTCTGACCATTGAACTTGCAAGAAAATTAAATACATCAACTCAACAAAAGATGAAATGTTAGGACATCAGAATGAGATACAGAAAGAGCTAGGAGGATTACAGGTAAGATTGGAATATATATATATATATATATATATATATATAAAATCATTATTTCAGATTTAATAACAAACATTAAAAGCAGTAAAAAGCAAAATTAACAATATCAAGAAGTTAATCTCTTACTTGGAATAAAAAAGAACACATATCAAAACAGACAAAAAATATACAACATATGAATAACTGGTATTTCTGATGAAGAGAAAAAACTCAGTAAAAAGATGTCCTATTTCCATTTATAATGAATAAAATTTTATTTAAATAAAAAAGAATTTGTTATTTAGGTTAAAAGACCTCACTATGTACCTGCAAATTAAAGTGAAAATATATATATATGTTGATGAAATGACTGAATTTTAAGTTTAATGGAAGAATTACAAAAATATAGGCAATAAATAAAGCAAAAAGATTACTTAGAAAATTGTTAAGCTAGTGTATTGGTTTTCTATTGCTGTGTGTAACAAATTGTCACAAATTTAGCAGCTTAAAACAACACAAATTTATTATTTTAAAGTTTCTATTGGTCAGAAGTCCAGGCATAGCACAGCTGAGTTCTGAGTCCATAGTCTCACAAGGCTCAAATCAATGTGTCAGCTGGGGTCTTCTTCCAAACTCACTGGTTATTGGAAGGATTTATTTTCTTGCATCTGTATGATTTAGGTATCTATTATCTTGCTTACTGTTGGCCAGTGGCCACTCTAACCTCCTAGAGGCCACCCTCAAGATCTTGCCACATGGCCCTTTTCTCTCACAACATTTCAGGTAGCTTCCTGAAGACTCAAATCTCTTCTTTCTCAAATCTATCTGACTTCTGGGAAAGCCTGAGCACCTTTAAAGGGCTCACCTGATTAAGGCAAGATCACCCAGAATACTCTTCCTTTTGAGAAAATCAAATTCGACTATTAACTTTAAAAATCTCTCTTTTCCATATAGTGTAACATTATGGTGGGAGTGAAATAGCATCGTATATCCCAAGTCCCGGTCATACTCAAAAGGAAATGATTGTACAGGGCATATACAACAAGAGGCAAGAATCTTAAAGGCCAACTTAGAATTCTGCGTATGACAGCTAGAATCAATCTCTGAAATATTAGATGACAGAAGAGAATGGAATATTATTTATCTACAGAATCTTGAGAGTGGATATCATTAAATAAAAAATCCTATACCAAGTTAGGACATCATTCACTTTTAAAGGTGACAGAAGTACATATTTATGTATGCAAAAAGTCAGTAAGATTATTACCCATTTGTCCTTCATGAAGACTGTAATAATTACAACCAAAAAAATGTGAAATCAACTTTAGGCAACAAAAGATGGCTTAAAATAAAGTAGTGGGGGGGGGGCATGAATGTTACATTGTGATAGGACAGACAAAAAGCTAAAATCTTTAAAGTATAAAATCAAGTTTTAAAAGCTGCACATTTCTGTGTTGATAGTAAAGAAACAAAAGCCAGAGTGGTAAGTACAAAATGAAGCTGTTGCAACCCACAGGGAATGAGAATTTGCACAGAGCCCAGTGTCAAGAAGGAAGTTGTGATTATTTCTAGGAGACTGCCCTGAACAGTCCCTTCCTGCCACACAGCCCTATTTTTCCGAAGCTCAACAGGAAGTCGCTGTCTTGCAGGCTGTCTTCATTCTGGCTTTTATCTCCATTTGGCTTTCACGTCTGACCAAATTACTAACCACATCTTATTCTAAAATTATTGCCAAAGTGATATTACAAAGTTGTTATAAAAATGTGACGGAATGGCATGTAGTCAAACTAGTAGAAAAAATAGATTTATAGAGTTGTGTCAGACAGTTAATTGACAATAAATATTTTTAATTATATGAATTTTTGATGTTTAAAGCATTTGCAGTCTTTTACAATTTTTAGTTGCCTGTGATTTCATGCTCTAAATAAATACTCATTTTCATACAAATTTTACGATCAGTATATTATGCTCTTTTTGTTAAGGATGCCCCATAAGTTGTCTATTTCAGATCCCACAAAATTTGAATGTATCATTGTCTGAATCACTTAGATTGTAAAATTTTCTATTTTCTACTGGATAATTCCTATAAGCACAAAGTTGGTGTGGCACTGCCAGTCTTAGGGAAAAAAGAAAACCTCTTTGAGACCACATCACACATCAGCTTATAGACATGCCCCATATTTCTCTGTTCATTTCACATAGATTCCTTGAAGGAATTGACTGCACCCTTCATTTCCATTTTCTTTCCCTCCAATCACTCTTCAATACAAATGAAGACTTTGCCCCACCATTCTTCTGAAATCACTAGTGTAAAAATCACAAAAACCTTTCATGTTGCTGAAACCAATGGTCAACTTCGGTCCTCATGTCACTCAACTAGCAGCATTATGGTACAGTGCATCCCCAATCCTCCTTCATTTCTTCAATGGAGACCTCTTAGACTCCTTTGCAGAGTCCAAATCCTCTTCCAAATATGTATATGAACACTAATACCCAAGTTGATCTCATATAATTTCATAACAGCAGCTAAACACTGACTTCCAAGTTTACACACACAGTGCTACTCGAGTATCCAATTGCCTAACTGACAACTCCACTTGGATTTTACATATCCAAGCACAAAATCCCCCACCACAATCTTGCTCTTCCAAAGTTTCTTATCTCAATATATGGCATCACTATACTTTCAGACCCTTGTTTCCTCTATTTCCTTATAATACACATTCAGTCCATCATTGCAAATCTTGGGGGTTGTACATTCAACATTCAAAATATATATTGATTTAAAAATATATGCATCTTCCTGTAGTAGAAAATTTTATATTAGATGATCCATCTCACTGAAGATAATTTGAAAAGTTGAATAGAATTATGAAAAGAATACCTGCTTGGAAGAATTAGAAAGCTTTCTAGGCAAAACAAAGCAAAACAAAACAAAAAATAAAAAGACTTGAAGAACCAAGATCACAAAGAAAAAGAAGAAAAAAAAGGTAAGCCCAACACTCAGTAACACTTTCTTTTCAAGGCATTTTCCAGTATTAAAAAACTGACCAAGAGATTAAGAAAGTAAGCAGAATTTATGCTAAACTCAAAGAGCTGAGAAAGCAGCATTTACATTTCAGGGCTCATCAAGGAACAGAATCTCATATCAGCATCCACACTGTCTGTTGGGATTTCCGAAGTGCTATTCTCCAGGAGTAAGGACAATTTGCAAAAATAAAAACTCTTCATCTTCTAACTAGCTCTATTAAGGTTATCTGCTGCTATGATAATTGTGGGCTAGAAGCCAAATAAATCCTCTCTTGAAGAGGATAACATCATGTAGAGCCTCCAATTACCCTTACAATTTTCCATACACAGTGTCAAACATTCAATCAAAAATTACCTGTCATAGGAAAGAGGATCAAAAACACCAAAAAAGAGAAAATAAAACTGATAACAAAACAATCCCATATAGGAACTAAGAAACAAAATTAATTTAAAATGAAATTAAATAAAATAACAGATTTAACAGAAGGTTAAAGAGAACTGAAAAGGATTTGTTAAGTAGGTGATAAGTCAGTAGAAAATAACCTGACTTGGTGGAACAAGAAAAAAGAAGAAAAATTTAAAAGAGCATTAGTAATAACGGCACATGGTAAAAAAAAGTCCAACATATAGGACATGATGAAAAAGTCTAACATACATGCAACTGAAGTCTCACACTGAGGGAAGATAGAAAATTGGCAAAAGGAATATATGAAAGATTATGAATAAAAGCTTCAGGCCACAGATGCAGTTCAAACAGAAGAAATACCATAAAAGAATACCCAGGGATATCAGGGTATAACTGCTGCAAACCAAAGGCAATATTTTTTTTCTTTTTAAAGGAGTCACAGAAAAAAACAAAATTATCTTTAAGGGACCAAGATGGAAACATAGAAGCAAAAAAATTTCTCTCCTAAAAGAGGAAAAGAAATCCCCCTACTCCCACCACAAGCCATGCAAATAAATCAATACAAGTCCACCTCTGAAAAGGTCAGAAAACCTTCCTGCCACTTTTCCAGACAGGTACATTGCTACTGAGGAAAAAGTAGAAGGAATAGTAGTCAGCCCTTAGGGAAGGAGTAGAAATTTGTTCAATCCAGGACCTGCAATGATACAAATAGAGTTCACTAGGAAAGGGGCAGAAACTTCCACCTTTGACCAGCCACAGATATAGAGTCTGGCTGCCATAATGGGTGGGTAAGGTAGGAACACCAGTTCCCAAACTTCAGGTTTACAGAGCCTGACTATAACTGAGACTGGATCAGGGAAACCAAGAATTTTCCTGCCCCTACCCAAGCTTCAACACCAAGTAAAGATCAACAGCATTTACCTCTGCGGAAGGAACAAAAGTATGGAGAGACATACCCTGTATTTCAAAGACAGTGCCGTGCTTAATGAAAGCTGGGTGGAGCAGGAGCACTACTTAAAATTCTCTATTTTCTAGGCCCAGAAAAACATCAGTAGTCCACTGCCGAAAGAATTTTAAATCCGTGGAGCACTGAGGGTAACTATAGCAACAACAATACCCAAATCATCTCTACCTCCCATGCAGCCTGACAGAATTAGCACCCCATTTTCAAGTATAAGTACTACTGTTCTTGACCAAAATTTGCAGCAACTAATAAAAATTATATTTCAAAAACAGCAATAAAAATTACTATTGTTAAGTGTTAAATCATTTAAAAGTATCAGAACCAGAAATGACCTAGACTGTGTCTATCAAACAGTAATTTTAACATAACTGTAAATACTATATTAAACTATATAGTGAAAAACATAAACAACATGCACGAGCAAAAGAGAACTATCAGTAGAGCAATATAAGCTATAAAAAACAGTAAAATAGACATGCTAAAAATAACCACAACATAAAAAGTAGATGATTCCTTTGATAGGCTTAAGACTGACAGTTAACACAAGGATGAATCAATGAACATGGGGGTAGGGAAATAGAAGATTATCTAAAATGGAATACAAAGGGAAGAATGAGTAGAAAAAACAGAACCAAAAATCCAGGAGCTGTACAACAATATAGAAACAATCTACAAATGTCTACTTTGATCACAGAAGAAGAGAAGACAACAAGGCAGAGAAAATATTTAGAAGATGATGGATAAAAATATGCAAAATCAATGAAAGAAATCAGAGATATAAGAAACTTAGAGAACCATAATCAGGATAGAAAAAAAAAATCACATTCAAAACTCTAGTATCAAAAGAAAATCTTGAAAATGTGTGGAGAAAAAGACATATTACACAGACACACAAAGATAAAATTACAACACAAAAGAGAGATGACAAAAAAACAAAAAAAACTCTCACCTGGAAATATATACCCGGTGAGAATTTCTTTTAAAAATGAGCATAAAATGCTTTTTCAGATAACAAAACTGAGATAATTTATTGTCTATGGGTGCTCTGCAAGAAATATTAAATAAAGTTCTTCGGGAAGAAGGAATATGATCCCAAAGGGAAATTTGTGGGTTTTTTTTAAAAAAAATTTTCTATTTATTTATTTAATTTATTTTTTAATTGAAACATAATTGGTTATACGTATTTATGAGGTACAGAGTTGGCTATCAGTATCTGTGCAATACATGATGATCGAATCTATATTATTAGCATGTCCACCATTACGAACCATAATTATTCTTTGTGTCCATTAACCAATTTCTCCCTAATCCCCTCCTCCTCCCCGTTTTCCACCTTGAATAACCACTGGTCTCTTCTCTCGTGAAAGTTCAACACATTATTGTGGTCTTTCTTTTCTTTTTCTTGCTTTCTTTCTTAGCTCCCACTGATGTGTGATGACATGTGGTATTAACTGTTTGGGAATTATAAAATCTAGTAAAAATCTACAAGTCTGGGGAAGGTTAATAAAGATAGAAGCTGCTGTGTTGCAGTAAGAGAATGCTGGGTCCTTTAAGTTGCCCACCTATTACCCTTCACTTCCCAGATGTGTGGCAGCCATGAGAATGACAGCCCAGACTTCTGATGCAGATTGTTAGTGTGAGAAAGACCAAGAGGAACCTTATTCTTAAAGAAGTCTGGTTGAAGTTTTCAGTCTAGGTGGCAGCTACCTGAAGGTCTGGTGCAAAGGCTTCCCTTTGTCCTGCTTAACTGGCAGTACTCACAGGGCTGGGATAGCTTCTCAGATGCCACTCGCTGAATGCATTTAAAGGCAAAAGTATTGGTTGCAGCAGCTTACATTTAAGGCTAAAAGTCAGGGCAAGCAATAGGCAAATTGAAAAAACTGGGAAGAAAGGAATTGGGAAAGAAGATATATCAGAGAATAAGGGTTTTTAAAAACTAAGGTGTATAGCAGAAAATTGAGAAAGCTGTGTGTATGCCCAGGGCTGGATGCATGCTCAGAAAAGGCTTAAGATTTAACCTCTAGATGACCTTCAAGCTCTTCCCAATGGCAAGTGAAGATTAAAGCACAGTTATAAATGGCTCAAGATTGTCCTGAACAAAACTCATCAATTATTAAATAGAAAACAAACTGTGGTGCATCCATGTACTGGAATACTTCTCACAAATAGTAAAGAAAAAACTGCTCCTTACAATAAGAAAAAAAAAAAAAAACACTGGATATAACACAACAACAGCTATAAGAGGGCTCTGAATAAAGAAGTCAGACAGCTAAGGGACTTTTAAATCTGGGGAGCAACCGGCAGTTACTTCCCTGGGTTTTCTTATTGCTTCCATGTATCCTGTACTGGGATCTGCAGCAGCATCCACCTGGAACCACCAACAGGTATAGACAAAAAAACCTCCAAGAAAAGTCTGTATTATCTGAATTCTAGGATAAGATTGTATCAACATATCCTAGAAGATAGCCCGTTTGTACCTGCTGAATATCGTCAATCTATTTGGGATTATTATATGAAATTTGGACCTCAAGAGTCAAATATCACAGTTTTAGTAACTCATAGAATCTTCTCACAATAAGTAGACATTTCCTATCTTTGGAGGAGAGGTGCTCACGCCAGCATTCTGCCACCACACAGGTGAACAGAACATGGTTAGGGCACCCATTGTTTGGTGGAAGTTTTGTCATTTTTCTGTTAGTTACTGCCACATCACAATAGTTTAAATCCATGTTGGAGAATTGTGGTTAATATCAAAAGATACATTTTAAAGGGTAGCAGAGATTTTCTGGGACTTTGAGATAAATCGAGGACAAAAATTTGAAAGAGATGTCTTACTTTTATTTGGTGAAATTTGATTTTAATCCTTCAATCCTTTATAAGAAACTATATTAAAAGTTGCTTACTTAATTACTGTAAATATGTGTGGCACTCCAAACCGAACAGTCTTTAACTTTCAATACCTCCATTTGCTATTTCATGAAACCACAGTGAATCTGAAAGCTTCTCTTTGTGTGAGGGTTTAAGAGTTCTGCATGCTACAGAGAAGTAGTGCTTAGTAATGTAGAGCTTTGTCTCAGAATATGTAATATTGGTCAAGTGGTACCCAAGGCCAGTTGACAAAGTGACAAAGATACCATCGTGATACATTTATTTAACACCCGATTATGACATATTCATTTGAAACAAAAACCTTTATTTAAGCTTTTAATAAAATGTAGCAATATCACGTATCAATATCTCTCTTGGGGCACTCATAGGATCATCTTGCTTCAAGTAAGCCAAAAATTGAATCAGAATTGAAAACCTGTAAATATAGATTTAAACACAAAACATTTTTTTCTCTTTGTCTTTCAACAAAGAATAAATTAAAATCTGTCTCTTTTCAAAGTATGTGGTTATACATGGATTTATTTCCCCCTGTGGAACTAATATATAAAACAAGTAAGACCAGCTCAATAGGCAAATAGAAATTCCTCTTGGATCCCACAAGAGACATGAACTGCCACTGTCAAGATTCTTTTCTCTTGGGTCTTTGCAGAGATGTAGGGAAAGTCTTGATACTCTATAAAGCCCTCAGAATCCTAAGATCTTCACAGTTGGTGTGCCTAAGACCACTGCAGCATTCACCAGGAAGGTGATGGGTGTTCTGGCCCCAGGGTGCTGGAGGAGCCAGGCTCATGCTGCATCAGCCACAGATGTGGTCCTAGTGCCCAGGGCTCTCCTCTCATCTGCTCCTGGCTGTCAGCTTGGAAGCAGTGGGGTAATCTGTGACCATTCACTGCTTCCAAGTTTGGGAAATGGGTTCCCTACAGCTATTCCACACCTGAATCTTTTTGTCCTACTTGTTCCTATTTTAGAATCAGTGAAGAATTTCTGTTCACTTTCCACCCCAGCAGAGGCTGCTGAGCCAAGGTAAGCAACAGATTCTAACTATGCAGGCAGCTCTGTTTCAGGCTGCTCTGGCAGAGCAAATTCAAGCCCTAAATGTTTTAATACCTTTTCATTCTACCCACTCTCAATTCCCTGCAATCAATCAGGATGATTTTCTCATTCACCCTCCTACTTTTGAGAGACATCTCTTGGTGTTGGATAAGAAATAGCCCCAGATTGTGATCCCAACCTTCAGTTCCCTGCCATGTCCCCCAACATTCCTCTATTGCAAAGTGCCACATCTTCCTGGAAGCTTGTTTGTGATGGTGGTTATAAAAACTGCTGCTATCTTGGCAGAGATAGACATTATGTTTTCATCAAATTTGGAACCTACGCTTTTACAGAACCCAGACGATACTAGAGGAAGGTGCTTATGCCACAGGCACAAGAATGGAGAAAAGCTAGGATGTCTGATTCTAGATCCGTGGTAAAATCTACTATGAGGGGTAACTTGTTTAGTATGTTGTAATGAAGTAAATACTATTATGTGTAAAAAGGGTCTACAGATATTATGGTAAGGTGATACATACAAATACCATAATGCCTCCCATTAATATGCAATAATTTGTACCTATGCACCTTCATTTAGTTGATGAGAAATGTCTTTCTTTCTTTCTCTCTCTCTCTTTTTTTTTTCGTAGAGTTTCCGCTGATAGTGCAAAGTTATTTGTGCAAATGGGTATAGCTAAACATGTTCATATTTATTTCTTAAAAAACTTTATTAGCCGTGGTGATTTTTCTCTTCTTTGAGTGTGTCTTTAAGTGTCTCCTATGAAAGTCTAACCATCTCTAGCTGGGCAACCCTGTGCCATCCAAATCCATCCTCTCGCATGAAAAGTCAGGGTGTAATACAAGGATGTTATCATCCCACTAACAAACATTCAGTGGTTAGTTATTGTCTATATTACAGGATAATCCTTAAACTCCACAGTATTGCAAACAAAGGTCCCCAAGACCTGGCCCTTGACAACAGTCTCTCTCTCTCTGTCTCTCAGTCTCTCTCTCTCTCTCATTCTCCCTCTCTCTGTCTCTCTCTCTCTCTCATTCTCCCTCTCTCTGTCTCTCTCTCTCTGTCTCTCTCTCTCTCTGTTTCTCTCTCTGTCTTCCTCCCTCCTCCTCCCCACATCAATCCCTTTCCTACTCATTCACTCAGTGAACGTAATTTGCCCACTCACACAGCAATCGGGCCATATATTTCCAAGAAGATGCCAGGCTGTTTTAGACATTAATATCTTTGTTCCCTCTGATGCACCTGCCTAAAATGCCTCTTCCTTTCTCTTATTTATATTTCAAAACTAATCCAATTATTATCTCTCATCTGATACATTCACCAAGCATTTCTATACGTTCATCTGTTTTGTGTGTCTGAGTGAATATGTGCTTGTGTCATATTATGTTCATTTTGAAAATTTGGGCTTTTCTCTAATGTAGCCTGTGTGTATAATAAAATTTCAGTGTGATTAGAGAATATTTCCTAAAATAAACACATTTTAAATCTAAAAAAAGTGGTAGTAAGCCCAAGATATGGCATTCTGCCTGTGTGTGTGAGACAGACTAGTGGTTAAGGGCTTGCCTGTCCCGTCAGACATACCTGGGCTTCCCTAACATTCTGATATTATCACTCTAACTTGGAGATGTTACTTAATCTGTCTAAACTACAGTGTCTTCTGTGAAATTGGAATAACAAGGTCTTCTAACTTTATTTTTTGGATTAAATAGGATATTGTATGAAAAGTACTTAGCAAACTTCCTGGCACCTAATAAATGCTCAAAGCATAACCTTGCCAAATTACTGTCTGTTGCCGTTTCTTCAACTATGAAGACTATGCATATAAGCAACCCAAGTTTTCTTATCTTAGTAAATGTCTACACCTTTATGGAATAAGCCATATACCTGAGATTCCTCCTTGGTTTCTCTCTCTCTTTCACCTTCCATAGTCAATCCACCAATTTCTGTGAAAGATTCTGCTTCTAAAACATATTTGTAATCCACCTGCTTCTTTGAAACCACAGTTTTCAAGGTCACTGTCAACTTCACTGAATAGCTTCCAAGTAGTCCCACAGCTCTCACGCTTGTCTACATAGAGTCTATTTTGCAACCACAGAGTTGTTTTCCTGTAACATAAATTGTATCATGCCCCATTCATCTTTAGTCCTTTGCTTGATTCCTGTTGCATTTAGATCACTGGTCAGACCTCTTTTTATGACCTGTGAGGTCTGTCAGGCCTTTGGGTCCTGACTATCTGGCCTTTCTCTTCTTTGGCTCCTTCCCCATCTATCACAGGACAACATTGGCAGCCTCATTTCAGCACAATCCTCCCACCTCAGCTTACCAAAGGGATGGGGTCTTGGAACCCTTCTCTGCCTGAATGTCACCTCCTCAAAGGTCAGAGGCACCTTTCCTTATCATACCAGTATTATTTTCTGGTTTTTAGCCTTCATAAAAAAAAATATCAAATTTTATAATGCATTTTCACTTTTATTTATTTATAAGAATCTCTACCTAGAGACCCCTGCCCCCATCCCCTAGAACTTAAGGCTCTCTGAGAGTGAGGCCCCTGTCTGTTTTGCTCACCACTCTGCTTGGCTCATAGCAGTTCCTCTCCTCTCCCCATTGGCCTATACTTACCTTCTTTACTGCTCTAGTATGGGTTAAGTGCCCCTTTCACACTTATTGTCATTTACAGTTGATACAACATTTTATTTACATCATTTTCTTTGGGTTTTGATTCACAGCAACATAAGTGGATAAATATTAATATTCACATTTACAAAAATGGAAACTGGGTCTCAAACAGGATAAGATTTCAAGGTCATATAGCAAATTGGTGGCAGACCTGGGACTTGAATGAGGTCCAGGTCTTTAATACTGAAAATCCCAACTCTGCACCTCACCTGCCCACATACCTCACAGATGATGGCAGCTGCTCTCCATCTCCAGTAATGGTAGAGGGAAAGAAAGTGAGGATATCCATGTGAAGGATAAAGGAGTCATAAGGAAGAACTTTCAGAGCTCTGAGTAGATGATGGGCCAGGAGGGCCAGGTGAATCCTTTGGAATTAGCAATTATAACATAGAACATGGAGGTTGATATTGTTCTCTTAGCTGGTATTTATGAAGGCAGTGCAGGATACCAGACAAAAGTATGAGCTCTAGACTTAGATTTAAATGTGATTCTTGCTCTGCCACTTGTTAAATTACTTAATAATCTTTCCAAGACTCAGTTTCTTCATATTAAAGTGGGTAATAATAACATGTCTACAAGAGGGCTATGTGGGAATTATGTGCGCAACATATCCAGTGTGTGCTCTAAACTATCATGTGTTATTAATAAATGATAACTGTTACTGCTATTGATAGAGAAGGCAAAGATAAAATATTTTCACTGAACTATGGAGTCTGACCAAGTGATTCCCTCCCACCCCCAGGAAAGCTAAGCCCTGTGTCTCCAATATGGAAGCGGAGAACCAGACGCAGGTCACTAAGTTCATTCTGGTGGGGTTCCCCGGGAACCTGAGCACGCGCGCAGCAGTGTTCCTGATGTTCCTTGTGGCCTATATTCTGACGGTGGCTGAAAATGCGATCATCATCCTGTCAGTGCAGCAGAACCCGCCCCTGCACAAGCCTATGTACTTCTTCCTGGCCAACCTGTCCTTCTTGGAGACCTGGTATATCTCCGTGACTGTGCCCAAGTTGCTATTTAGTTTTTGGTCGGTGACCAACAGCATCTCCTTCACGCACTGTATGATACAACTTTACTTCTTCATTGCACTCATGTGCACGGAATGTGTGCTCCTGGCCGCCATGGCCTATGACCGTTACGTGGCCATCTGCCGCCCACTGCACTACCCCACCATTATGAGCCATGGGCTCTGCTTCCGCCTGGCTCTTGGTTCCTGGGCCACTGGCTTTGGCATCTCCTTGGCCAAGATCTACTTCATCTCCCGTCTCAGCTTCTGTGGCCCCAACGTCATCAACCACTTCTTCTGCGACATATCTCCAGTACTTAACCTCTCTTGCACAGACATGTCCATAGCAGAGTTGGTGGACTTTGTCTTGGCACTGGTCATCTTCCTTTTCCCACTCTCTATCACTGTCCTGTCCTACGGATGCATTCTGGCCACCGTTTTACGCATGTCCACAGGAAAGCAGAAAGCATTCTCCACTTGCGCCTCCCACCTTGTGGTGGTCACCATTTTCTATTCAGCCACTATTTTCATGTATGCCCGACCCCGAGCCATCCATGCCTTCAACACGAACAAAATTATTTCCATCTTCTATGCCATTGTCACCCCGGCTCTCAACCCTTTCATTTATTGCCTAAGGAACCGAGAAGTCAAAGAAGCTCTGAAGAAACTGGCCCATTGCAGGGCCATTGGATCTGATTAGCTTAACATGATTGATTAGAAAGAAAGGACTGATTGAGCTCCTGCTCTCTGTCTGTACTTTCTCCTTTAATGCCGCAGTTAGGACATTACCCATGCTAATACAACATCGTCCTGTCCACATCAATCTCAGGCTCTTACTTGTCTGCATGTGTGCACGTGGTCTGTGCTCTAAGGGCACACACCCTATCTGCATAGCTAAAGAAAAGGAATTCTCTTTAGCTGTGACCCAAAATGAAGTTTCTAAGATTGTGATTAAATTCATAACTGAGTGGGAAGAAAGATGGTGGTGTATGAGTTAACTGTTTTCAGATCTAGCAAATGTTAAGAGCTGTCAGACCAACAGATTTGGTGGTGGCTTTCTGATTGTCTATGTTTCTAAGACAGCGGTACCAGTTCTCTCAACAATCTCGTTCTCTGTGTTGTACTGGGAGTCAATCTTGGTGGCAAAGACTAGAGACTGCTCCTCTAGTCCTTCCAACACTTTTTGGAAGCACCTACTTATTCTGTATTAAATCCCTTTCTGCTTCAAATAGAATGCTTTCTTTTATCTGTAAGCGAACTGTATCTTACACGATTATACACTGTCTCCCGATACTTATACAGTTGACTTTTATTGAATTTCATATTTCCTTTCTAGATGCCACAATGTTTGTATCTTCTAGTGGATGAGCAGAAAAGAGATGATAAATAAACACCACCAAATATTTTAATTGCTGAATGAAACCTGCCCTCATCAGTCCTCTTTTCTTATGACGTCAATGTTCTATCATCCCTGTTTATTTTTATTTTACTTCCCCCAGCCTTCACTCTCTTCACATCTTCAGATGCAAGTAACTAGCCCAGGTTTAGAATTTGACAGAGATTTTTGTTCCATGCCACAGTGATTCTCATTTCTCCTTACTCGTTTATCTGACACCCGACACAAGTACACTAGACCTTTTCAGTCAAAAAAGGCCACACACCCACAGAAGGACACATAGATAGGCCCACTCTTGGTTCATAGTTTTGCCAAGGGCAAAGGAAGCTATATTGTAAGATTCAATATAACATGCCAATATCATCAGGAATTTAATTATTTGATTAGACAGTTTTAAACACAAGAGCTTCTCCCATTTCAACATATTTCATCTAAGAACAAACAACACTTTCAAGAACGTTTTCTCTTTCATTTGAAGTAAGAAGCATTAGATTACATTATTTCCTCCATTTTACAAACTTCCAGAACATATTTTCAAGGAAGTTAATAACATACATCCACAGACAATGGGGAGCAGAGGTCAAACACTCAGGTCTCTTGACTCCAAGCCCTGGGTTCCTTCTTTAGTGGATGGGGTCTCCCTAGAGAGAAGACTTGCTTTTTCAGAAGCCAAATGTGGAAGCTAATTGTGAAGAAAAATGGATGAAATCATGAATTACTGTATCTGGAGCACAGTAAATAAAATAAAGATGGACAAATGTGAAATATAGGTCTTGGGAAAGAAGAGAGACTAAGATAAAATGCAAGCACACCTCACTTTAGAGAATAAATGTGCAAAAGGAAACAATGTTCCTAATGGAAAGATTTAATGTTTGCTCCTGGAATGTATTATGGATCCTTGATGCAATAAAGAAATGGTTATGAATATATTTCTAATTTAAACCCAGACAGATAAAAAGGGGATTATTTTCTGAAGAATTCAGATGAATCAAAATATGATGGCACAGTCATAAGGAGATATTAAACATGTGCATTAAAAACAGGGAAAGACATGTTCATTCATTATGGATCTGGAAATAAAGGATAAAGAATTCTGGCAAAAATCTGAGTTTTAGCCCCAGATATATTTTTACCATGTAACCTTGGACAAACCATCTATACTCTGAAGCACTGATTTTTCATATGTGAAACAGGAGTAGTAGTGCTTGCACTGCCTTCCTTAACAATGTTTATGTGGATCAACTTCCATGAGGCAAAAGACTTGACTGATAAAGACCTAGGGCAGTGGAAGACCTCAGCAAGCTGCCACTTGGTTGGGGTTTACATGGAGAAACTAGTTGGGAAGATTATGTGCTCTAGACCTGTCTAAAATCACACCACAGTAAGTTTAGTGTACATAGTCTGGGAGGCTGCAAATAGAAGAGGCTGTTTGTCCCTTTATTATTTCTTATAACTGCCTGAGTAAGAAAGAGCTTGGAAGTGGGGTTTCTTCAAAAATTCTGTTAAATTTTATTTCGAAGAACAGATGAGAAATCAGTAATACAGCCCTGACCTCTTTGTAGAATACCTAAGTGCGTAGGCTAAGCAAAGTAGAAGGTACAGATCAGACCATTGTAGAAATCTGCCTCAAGAGAGAAAATAATTTAGAGCCATTTAATGGTTAAATTCACAAGCTATTTGTAGGTGAGACACACAAAGTCAACTAGAAGTTTTAAGCCAGCCTTATTGGTGGTAAGCAAGTTTGTGAGAGTAACTGTGATATAAATCTAGTAGTCAGTTTTTGTAGTTTACTAAAAGACCAAGCCCTGAAGATTTGGTTATCACCAACAAAATTCATAAAGAAATTTGCAAAATAAAATAGAAATATGTTAATTACACATGCAGCATATATTTTGTCACTATATTAATTTATTTAATTAATAATTAAATATTAATTAACTAATATTTATTAAGTTCCTACTATGGATCTGTAGGGATACAGTAACAAAACACAAAAATTTGTCACCTCCATAGGTAGGAACAGATAGCAGATAATACATTTGTACATACATATATACATACATTTTGTGATGGATTGAATGGTCCCCAAAAGATGTGCTTACATCTTCAGCTTGGAATTTGTGATTGTGAACTTATTTGGAAAAAGGGTCTCTGACATGTAATAAAGGCAAAATGAAACCATCCTGATTATCTGGGTGGACTCTAAGTCCAATGACAAGTTCCTTTTAAAAGAAACAGCAAAGAAGGCTATGTAAAGATAGAGGCAGATATTGGAGTTATGCCAAGGCATGCCAAGGAATGCCTTATGTCATAAGAAACTGGATGGCACAAGTAAAAATTCCCCCCTAAAGAGATCAAAGAAAGTGCTGCCCTGTGGACACCTTGATTTGGGACTTCTGGCTTCCAAAACTGTAAGAAAATGTATTTCTGTTGTTTTAAGCCATCAAGTTTGTGGTGATTTGTTATGGCAGCCCTAGAAAATGAATACACATACCACCTCAGGTGGCATTAAGCACTGTGGGGAGAGAAAAAGCATGGAAGGGTAACAGGTAGTGCTGGTGGAGATATGAAACTTTAGATAGGGGCCGACCCCACGGCGCACTCGGGAGAGTGCGGTGCTGGGAGCGCAGCAGTGCTCCTGCCATGGGTTCGGATCCTATATAAGGATGGCCGGTGCACTTGCTGGCTGAGTGCGGTGTGGCCGGTCACAAAAAGACAAAAAAATAAAAGAAACTTTAGATAGGATGGTCACAGAAGCCCTCACAGAGGGGATGACAATGGAGCAAATACATGGAGATCCTGAGGGAGAAAGACAGTCAGCTACTTGGACAAATGACATTCCAGGCAGATGAAACAGCAAATGCAAACGTGGGCTCATGAGCAGCATATTTGAGGAACATCAGGGATGCCATTGTGGCAAGAGAGTGAGTAATGGGGAAGTGTGGTAGAAGATAAGGTACGAGAGGTGCGGAGGCCAAAGTGCGCTGGACCTGGCAGACCAGTGTAAGATAATCTTGGGTTTTGGTCTGAATGAGATGGGAAACCATTGGAAGTGTCTGAGCAGAGAGGTGATCATTCTAAGTGTTAGTGGAGAACAGACTCTGAAAGGCAAGGGCAGGAGAAGGGAGAACATTTAGAACTCTGTTATGATAATCCAGGGGACATACAGTGGTGGACTGAACCATAGTAGGAGTGGTGGAAATGGGGACAAATGGTCTGATTCTAGATATATTTTGAAAGTGGAGCCAATGCAATATGTATATTTGTGTCCATACGGACTAGCGTGACAGAATATTTACAACATGCTTTGTGAAGGGCTCTCATCAGTTAGCTTTTGCTGCATAACAAACCACCCAAAAAACTTTGTGTCTTAAAACAATAACCCTTTATTTAGTTTCAAGTCTTTAGATTCATTGGGCAGTTCTGCTGATTTTGTCTAGGCTTGCTCATGCATCTGCAGTCAGCTAGCAGGTTGTTGGGAACTTGTCTGTGATAGTCTCCCTGCATATAGTCTCTGATCCTCCAGCAGTGTAGACTGATTTGTCACATGGAGGTCACAGTGTTTCAAGAAAGAGAAGAGAAGTTCGCCAAACCTCTCGAGACCTGTACTCAGAGCTCACATTCCATTGGTCAAAGCAAGCCCATATTTAAGAAGTAGAAAAATTTATTCCACTTTTTTGATGATAAGAGTTGCAAAGAATTGGGACCTCTTTAGTAGTCAACCATAGGCTTTTTCCCTGAAACAAAAATAAAAGTAAAAATGAAGTTTTACAAATCATTTTCCCACTGTTTTTCAGTGCCAGTAACTGATACAACTCATTTATACATATCACTATAAATTTTTGGAAAAGGCAACTGCACATATGAAAATTAACATCTCCATAACACTTATGGTAAGGATAGTAAAAAACATGAGGAAGCAAAATAAAAAAAGGATGGGAATGTTTAAAATTTTAAATTTTTAAATTATTTTTTGAATTTTTTATTGAAATACATCAACTGTATATATTTATGGGGTACAGAGTTATATTTCAATACATGTTTACATTGTGTGAAGATCATTCAGGGCAATTAGTCTATTCATCATTGCGCAACAATCATTTGTGATGCAGACATTTGATCTCCTTTCTTCTAGTCATTTGGTTACATGCAGTGAATCATTATTGATTATAGATTTCTAGGTCAACTGTACACCAATAAGGATTATTTTTTCTATCTTACAGTACTTTTATGCCTATTAATCAGTCTCTTTCTATCCCTTCTCTCCTTTCTCCCCTTCTGCCTCTAGTAACCTTATTTCTTCTCTCTCCTTTTAACAGTTCAACTTATTACTATAATTATTTATTTGATTTTGTTTGTTTGTTATGTTTTGTTCTCTTTTTTCAGCTTCAATGTATGAGTGAGAACATGAGGTATTTCTCTTTCTGTGCCCAGCTTACTTCACTTAACATTTAACGCTTTCATTTAAGTGAAAGTATTAACATCCTAAGTACACAGCTCAAAGCATTTTCACAAATTTAACACACTCAATTTTTTGTTTCTGAGATTCTTCTCTACTGTTATATGTGGTTGTAGATCACTCACTGTTATCATAACATAGTATTTCACTGTATGAAAATACTGTAATTTATTTATCCTTTCCATTCTTTCTGTATAATTTGCAGTTTAGAGACAACATGGATATCACTGTATTGACATTCTAGTACTTATCTTTATTGAACTTATGAAAGCATTTCTGTTAGGTATATAACTAAGGCTGTAATTACTGAATTATAAGATTTAAATATGTTCATTCTCATAACATACTGCCGAGTAATTTGTCAAACTGGTTGTATTAATTTACACTCTTACCAGTAGTGTAATGAGCATTTGAGAAGGTGGCTTTAAATGGTTAAACCATTTAAATTAAGTGGAAACATACCAGCATTAAAAATCAAATGAAAATCTCATTTTTGCAATAAAAAATGTATATTACACTAGAATATGACATATTTTAAAAAATATTTATAATGTAGACTTTCCATATTTACATATGAATGCAAATGACTATGACAGAGAGTTATTATTAGAATCTCATTTCCATGTCTATTTAGGAAGTAACAAGATGCTTGGTTAACTCTGTGCCCATTAGGAAGAATTTGGTGATATAAACAAATCCCTCTATGCCTGAGTTTGGAAACCACCAAAAAGAAGTTGGACCATCTAAGGATTTTGATCTAGTCTTTTGAACACAACATTTCCAGTTTAATTTACCTAAAATTTCAACTCTGGAAATTCTGTTGCAAATGACACTTGACTGACACTCCTAACAGAGCCTCTAACACATAGAAAAAGACAAAAGTGTGCAATTATATTGATAAGTAACCATATGAGGAAGTTCTTCACACTCAGTTTGTGATTACCTCACAGACTGAGAAAAGAGAGCTGGTGGAATTCTTAGAAGAGTAAGTGCAACAAGCAACAAGACAAGGAACCCTGTCAAATCCATGATACTGCTATAAGAAAGAGAAGTACAATCTTCTATTTGTCCTTGCTGCCACATATATTTGAAAATCTGTTCTTTTCTGATAACGTTTTACATTTCTAACAAAATTAGAAGCAGAGAGAGGGGTAGAGAAAGATGGCAGAGTAGAACTCTCCAGTGATCATCCCCCTGCAGAAACATAATTTGAACAACTATTAATCTGTTTCTGTTGCTCATAACAAAATCCTGAAACTGGGTAATTTGTAAGACAATAAAATTTATTGCTTACAGTTTCGGATGATGGGAAGTAGAAAGTCCAGGGAACACATCTGATGAGGGTCTTCCTTGGTGGGGGCTTTACAGCAACGCAGGGGTCTCACACAGCGGAAAATGGTAGAGCAGAGAGTGAAAGATTGCTCCTCATGTGCTCTCTTTTTAAAGCCCTTTTAAAGCCCTCAGAACAATGCTCACAGCCACCATTAAACCATCAACTTAGTCACCTGTTGAAGTCCCCACCTTTCCATTACCATAATAGGATTTCTCACCCTCAACAGTTACAGTGAGGATTAAGTTTTGGAGGGACATTCAATCCAAGGCAACAACTATCCACATATAAAAAATACCTTCACAAGAGCTAAAGAAACCAGGTGAAAGAAAGATCACAGTACTTAAGCTGTAGCACAATAATAAGAAAAGACACATTAAAGGGAGTAGGAATAGCAGTTTTACATTACCTGCATCACCCCTCTCCCAACCCCAGGCAGCACAGCATAGAGAGTGATACCACCCATGTGGAAGAAAGAGACGGAAGTGTGCACAGAACTTTGTTTCAGACTACAGCATTCTGCCTACCACAGTAAAACCTGTGTCCCTATATTTCAGGCCAGTACCTGCAAACTGAGCCTCTAGACCCACCCCAGCCCCAAGGCTTCAGTCTTGTGTAGAAAACTCCATCTCAGGCTGGCACCACAGCTGGACCAACTTAAGTGGTACTGGGTTCCAGACAGCCCTCAGCAACAGGCAACCCCAAGTGGCCCCGGGCTTCTACTGTGCCCCAGTGATGTGCCTGCTGCAGGATATTTCCAGACAAAGCCCATCTGTGAAGGCTGGAATAAGTACCTATTTCTTCAAATGTGCAGATTGACACACAGCCACAAAGAAAAATCAGGGAAACATGACATCACTAAATAGACACAATAGAGTGCCAGTGATGGATCCCAAAGAAATGGGGACATATGAATTGCCCAACAAAACATTCAAAATAACTGCTTTAAGGAAGCTCAGTGAACTTCAAGAGAATACAGAGAAATGATCGAACAAAATGAGAAAATGAATAACTGACCAGAATAAGAAATTTAATAGAGAGATTTAAAAAACAATAGCAATAATAATAATTCAAACAGAAATCCTGGAGTGGAAAAACACAATGAACAAAAGGAAAAATACAATGGAGACTATCAACAGCAGAAGTGATTAAGGAGAAGAAAGAATCTGTGCACTCAAGAGAGGTTATTTGGAAATATGTTGGAGGAGAAAAAAAGCAAAAGAAAAGAAGAAAGCTTACAGGATTTATGGAACAGAATCAAAAGAGAGCAAGTGTTCAGGTCACAGGAATTCAAGAAGTAAAGAAAAAAAAAAGATGATCTTAGAAACCTTATTTAAAAAAATAATAGCAGAATTTTAAACCAAGAGAAATATCCAGTTACAACAGGGTCAAAGGTCTCCAATCAAATTCAATCCAAATCCAAAAAAGACTACCCCAATAAATATTATAATTGAACTGTCAAAAATCAAAGACAAAGAGAGAATCTTGAAAGCAGCTAGAGAAAAGAAACCAGTAACACTTAAGGAGTTCCAATACAACTAGTAGCAAACTTCTCAACAGAAAATTTACAGGACAGGAATAGTGTGATGATGTATTCAAAGTGCTGAAGGAAAAACAAAAAACAAACAAAAAAACCTGCCGATCAAGAATACTGTACCTCTGTATTGAATCCAGGCATATTACATATTATTTAAAGATGAGGTAGAACAATGACCACAGTGTATACATCATGCAAGGACTCAAGGAAAGAGCATATTTTTTGAAAATAATCTGTGGCAGAATCTATAGGAAATTCAAGGAAACTGTTTTGTATTTATTATGTATTTAATTGAATCCCCCCAAAATTTAATGTGTTGGAGTCCTGGTCTCCACTGTGACAGTATTAAGAGAGTGGGAAATCCTATTATGGTAACTGAAGGGTTTGGCTTTGAAGAGGTGATTAGATTGTAGGACCAAGCCACAGTGAATAATTAAAAATGGTTGTTATGGGTGTGGTTCTGAGGGCTTTAAAAGAAGAGCGTATGAGAGGTTAGTCTCTCTCTGTTCCACCATTTTCTGCCATGACTGTGATCAGTGTGTCCTGGTGCATATCATTTCTTGTTGGGCAAGAACAACAAATTTTTCCCTATGTTGGCACTGGAATGATTTCCTTGAACAGTAAGATTGGAAACCTGTTTTTGTTTTCTGGGAGAATCTCTTTTTCATTGTCTTCTGTGACCACATAGGAGTTAGACAATAAGGAAGTTTCTCTTTCTAGGTATGATGTACTCACAAGGGTCTTCTTTATTGGTTTATTTAAATACTCAGACTCAAAAGACTACCATAGGTCATAATAGGCACCAGCAACTCAGAAGAATATCAGACAAAAATGACTACTATTTAGTAGGACAACGTCAGGCATTTCTTTCAGAAGTCACTCTTGCATCAGCAATTCAGGTAGCAGTCCACATAGCTGCCCATACACTGCCCTTCCACAGGTGGCAGCTCAAATCAAGGCACACAGATTCAAATAAGGTGGATACAGGAATTTCCCCGGCTTAAGTCTCATGACCCACAGGAGCTGGTTTCTCGTGAGAGGATTGCAAAGACATAGCTTTCAGGGTCCCCACAATTGGGATGTTTCAATTACAGGAATCACTACACATACCAAAAAATGCCATCCATATTATAATAATTATTTATAGTTATTTTATTGTTGCCCCAAGTTCAGATGTAATTTATAAATCAGGAGTTTGTTTTACCAAGAGTATGGTGCATCAACAATATAGTTGATACATACCATCTTATCTGTATGTATCAGGTTAATAGCCAAACATATAACTAAACACTCCAAGCAACTTAAATTAGGTTGTTTCTTAACTGACCTAAAAAGAACTACAGTGTTTTAGAAACCCACTGCTTGGTCCACTATTAGGACTCTGAAGATGCTTTAGAAATTGAATTAATCAGAGTCTATCACCAGTCTAGCTTGGGGTTTCTGTGCCAATACAAGGGTATTTCAAAAACTTCATGGAAAATGGAATTAAAAGATAATACAAATCTTTCCATGAGCTTTTTGAAGACCCCTCTTATAATTCCCAGAAAAGTTTAGTGGGCTTGTGTGTGTGTGTGTGTGTGTGTGTTGGGCCTATCAATTTGGGGTTGTGATAAAAGCACAATACTTGAGTCTGGAAGTCAGGCTGGAAGAAATAGACATTCATGTTTCTCTTTAATGACATACACTTTGGCTTCCACGCCTAGATAACTTGAAATAATGGTCCCATGGAGAAAATTGATAACCTGCACTTGTCCCCTAGGCTGTGTCCCTGTGAATGAATGGCTTTTTACAACAGGAATAACAACTTTCTGTCGGGAATAACAAGTATTTCAGAAGTTCCCTGAATGGATTTAATCTTAGCTAGCGGTAGAGAGTTCAGCTTTTTCCTTCCTGCCAGGCTCAAGAATGTTGGAATCTCTGACAATTTGAATTGCTGTCTAATGAAAAAAAAAAAAAAAAAATCTTCTTTTAGCTAAGAAAGACCTGTGTGCTTTTCCTTCTGTCTTCAGACACAGCCTAACCTCATTTCTTTGTGGTCAAACGATAGCAAGTAGCCAGCATACTCTGATGGTCTTGATTTTTATAGCAAACCTACTTTTCTATGTATCTTATGCTCATCAAGGTATGTACATGGTCTGAATCACAGGAAAGCATAGGCGGCCCTTTGACCAGCTATTTTGCTACTATGTTATGAAGATTGACAATTTCCCACCATGGAAAGGAGGTGTCCTCTTTGCCCTCCATCCCATCTCATCTCAGCCAATTTCACCTCTTGGGGTTTGCTTGCCTCACCCATCTCTCATACTGGATTAAATATCAGTCAGGAGTCTTTCCAATATTGGCGGTAAATGTCTTATGGGCAGAGCAAACGCTGAGTATAAAGGGTTGTAGTGAGAACAACAGTAGCATGTTTCACATGAAAAAGACTAATCATTCTGGGAGTAAAGTAAACTCATAGCATAATAATTCAAATGTAGACATTTTTACTGAGGAAATGTACATACATAAAAATAACTAATGGGATGCTCATTGCAATGCTGTATGTAACAAAAATTGCGGGGACAGCATGTTAAAAAACAGAGTTTGATGGAGTGGAATGTAGTACATCCTTATGATGGAAAATGCTGTAGCTAAAAAAAATTACATAGACAGTGGCTAATAATACATTACTGTAGGTCATCTCAAAGAGGGCTTATGGGGCTATGAAACCAAGAGCTCATAATGCTGTGACCAAAGATTGAAGTTCTCCAGAGGATGCCATAGTCACTCAATGGTGCTATGTTCTCCTGAGGAAATATAGGACTTAGCCAGTCATATAATAATCATAATCCATGATTGGTGATATAGGAAACCCAGATTGGTGATGTGAGAAGATAAATAAACATCTCAAAGTTATATATATAAAATTGAGTGAAAAAATAGTTTACAACTGCTGCTTCCCACACTCTGTTGTAGAGATCTCTCATCAAGGCAGAATAAGGAGTGGCAAAACATCTACGAAATGTTTTTCCCTTTTCCCTTTTATTCACTGACAGATGTATTAGAACAGTTCTACCAAGGTCTGGAAGCACCTTTGGACTGAACCAGTTTTGACTCCACAAGTAATTGCATACATAGGGGAAGCATGCTATTTGGAAATATAAATGTAGGTAATTTAAGATTTCTGATGCGTAACATGGTGTGCACAGGAGGCTGGCCATGATTTACTTGATATTAAAAATTCTGAGGCATCAAATGATGAGGCAAAGCCTCCGGATCAGAGCCATATCATCAATTTTTCCTTCTGTTATAAAGGTTGTCATGACAATAGGGCTCCAAACCGAGAGCTGGCTGAGACAACTATTGTAACTGTGTATAAAGCATATTCAACATTTGGGAAGTTTCCCTTTCGATTCATGTTTTGACTGAGGCATTGAAAGATTCCCACGGTGTACTGAGACCCTGTGGTCCATAACAATCTTGTTACTGAAATCTAGATATTATAATCGAAGAAGTGTTTGTCTAGTAGTAGACAGATCGCAAGGTTTCTGTTTCTCTTTCTCTTTCACCCTGGTCCCTTCTTCTTTTCTTTACTACCTCATATTTTCTACTTTCTTCTTCCTGTTTGAAAATGCTGGATAGCTTGTTTCTAAGATAAAACACTGCCCCACCTCCCAAATTAAAATGCAAATCTCTTGCTGTCAGCCTGCTCTTTAAAACACTTCAGTGAAATGCCTACTTAGCTCTTTTGCCCATTTTTTAATTGGGTTGCTTGTTTTCTTCTTGTACAGTTGTTTGAGTTCCTTATATATTCTGGATATTAATCCTTTGTCAGATGTATATTTTGCAAATATTTTCTCCCACTCTGTTGGTTGTCTTTTAACTCTTTTAATTGTTTCTTTTGCTGTGCAGAAGCTTTTTAGTTTGATATAATCCCATTTGTTTATTTTTCCTTTGGTTGCCCGTGCTTTTGGGGTCGTATTCATGAAGTCTGTGCCCAGTCCTATTTCCTGAAGTGTTTCCCCTATGTTTTCTTTAAGAAGTTTTATTGTCTCAGGGTGTATATTTAAATCCTTAATCCATTTTGAGTTGATTTTAGTATACGGTGAGAGGTATGGATCTAGTTTCATTCTCCTGCATATCGATATCCAGTTATCCCAGCACCACTTGCTGAAGAGGCAGTCCCTTCCCCAGTGAATAGGCTTGGTGCCTTTGTCAAAGATCAGATGGCAGTAAGTGTGTGGGTTGATTTCTGGATTCTCTATTCTATTCCATTGGTCAGTGTGTCTGTTTTTATGCCAGTACCATACTGTTTTGGTTATTATAGCTTTGTAGTATAGCTTAAAGTCAGGTAGTGTTATGCCTCCAGCTTTATTTTTTTTGCTCAGCATTGCTTTGGCTATTCGTGGTCTTTTATTGTTCCATATAAATGACTGGATAGTTTTTTCCATTTCTGAGAAAAATGTCTTTGGAATTTTGATGGGGATTGCATTGAATTTGTATATCACTTTGGGTAGTATGGACATTTTCACTATGTTGATTCTTCCAATCCAAGAGCATGGAATATCTTTCCATCTTCTTGTATCCTCTCTAATTTCTCTCAGCAGTGGTTTGTAGTTCTCATGATAGAGATTTTTCACCTCCTTGGTTAACTCAATTCCTAAGTATGTTATTTTTTTGGTGGCTATTGTAAATGGGCAGGCTTTCTTGATTTCTCGTTCTGCATGTTCACTATTGGAGAAAAGAAATGCTACTGATTTTTGTGTGTTGATTTTGTATCCTGCTACTGTGCTGAAATCATTTATCAATTCCAACAGTTTTTTTGTAGAGGTTTTAGGCTGTTCGATATATAGGATCATGTCATCTGCAAACAGGGACAGTTTGACTTCATCTTTTCCAATCTGGATGCCCTTTATTTCCTTCTCTTCTCTGATTGCTCTGGCTAGTACTTCCAACACTATGTTGAATAGGAGTGGTGAGAGTGGGCATCCTTGTCTAGTTCCTGTTCTTAAAGGAAAAGCTTTCAGCTTCTCCCCATTCAGGATGATATTGGCTGTAGGTTTGGCATATATGGCTTTATTTATGTTGAGATACTTTTCCTCTATACCTAACTTATAGAGGGTCTTTGTCATGAATGAGTGCTGAACTTTATCAAATGCCTTTTCAGCATTTCTCTAAGGAAGATATCCAAATGGCCAACAGACATATGAAAAAATGCTCAACATCACTCAGCATCCGGGAAATGCAAATCAAAACCACATTGAGATACCATCTAACCCCAGTTAGGATGGCTAAAATCCAAAAGACTATGAACGATAAATGCTGGCGAGGCTGCGGAGAAAAAGGAACTCTCATACATTGTTGGTGGGACTGCAAAATGGTGCAGCCTCTATGGAAAATGGTATGGAGGTTCCTTAAACAATTGCAAATAGATCTACCATACGACCCAGCCATCCCACTGTTGGGAATATACCCAGAGGAATGGAAATCATCAAGTCGAAGGTATACCTGTTCCCCAATGTTCATTGCAGCACTCTTTACAATAGCCAAGAGTTGGAACCAGCCCAAATGCCCATCATCAGATGAGTGGATACGGAAAATGTGGTACATCTACACAATGGAATACTACTCAGCTCTAAAAACGAATGAAATACTGCCATTTGCAACAACATGGATGGACCTTGAGAGAATTATATTAAGTGAAACAAGTCAGGCACAGAAAGAGAAATACCACATGTTCTCACTTATTGGAGGGAGCTAAAAATTAATATATAAATTCACACACACACATACACACACACACACACACAAACCGGGGGGGGGGGGAAGAAGATATAACAACCACAATTATTTGAAGTTGATACAACAAACAAACAGAAAGGACATTGTTGGGGGGGAGGGGGGGAGGGAGAAGGGAGGGAGGTTTTGGTGATGGGGAGCATTAATCAGCTACAATGTATATCGACAAAATAAAATTTAAAAAAAATAATATAAATAAATAAATAAATAAATAAAATAAAAATAAAAATAAAATAATAAAATAAAATAAAATGGAAAAAAAAAATAAAACACTTCAGTGTTTCTCTGTTATTCATCTGAAGTCAAAGGCAAGGTCCTGGGTCCTGCTCACGAGGCTCACCATGATGTGTTCTTGCTTGTGCTTCTTACCTGGGCAACTAGTTCTCCACCATTGTTGCCTGGTATTCCCGACTAGCGCTTCATGATATCAAAATTCTTACGTTTCTAAAACACAGCATGTTATTTTGGGCCTCCCTGTCTTTGTTGAGGGTATTCCCTGGGCCAAAAATGTCCTTTATTCTTTGGTGTTTTTCATTTATGTAGTTTACTTAGGCATCACCTTCTCCAGGAACCTTCTCCATCACTTTCTCCAGCAACTAGTGCTGCCGCTTTCCACCCAATGCTATCCTGTAATCTCTGCTCAGAGCTCAAAGGAGCAGGAATCTTGTCTTTGTGTTCCTACAGCCTAGTCTCAGCACTTGGTAAATAGCTGATGCTTGATTAACATTGTTAAACTAAACTAAACTGAATTAAGGGGGAGTTTATCACGCTTCTAAGAAGAGGGCAAGGGACAAAGAATGTTCCTGGGACGATGCAGGGGTATTTCTCCAATACTATTTTAAATGTCTTGAAAGTTTTCCTTAAGAGAAGCATCCAAATGTTCTACACAATTCTCCAGCTGTTACTAACAGACTCAACAAAAACCCAGCTCTGAGTTATTTGCTTTAGATGGTGTTGCAATCATAACACTGACTCGACAGATCTAGCAGCTTTTAAAATTATCAGCAAACATGTAGCACGCTGGAAAAGCAGAAAGTGGGAGCTGCTGCTATTGCTGAGCCAAACAAACTAGATGCATTGAGGAAGAGAAGCTGGAGTGCCAGCTTCTAAGACTCAAGGTGTTCAAAACTAATCACTCTCAGAAACAAAACCGACTCCAGTTTTCTCCCCCTTTTCAAATTATTATCCTGGTTCTCACTTTTCTTGCCTCCCACTTCCATCCATCTTTCCCCATGTTTCTTCATGTCTTCATTACCGTTCTCACCATCCATCTCCAGGCCATCATCTCTTACATGAATGTGCTCTCATGTCCCTTCAACCAGTAGACCTGTTTCTTCTTATTAACATCAAATAGCCTGACTACCAGCAGACAAAGCTTTCTAAAATATAGCTCTGATTATGAGTGTGTGTGAAAAAGCCTTCAATTTTGCCCAATTATCCACTGAATAAAATCCAAAAAAGACGTGAGTTTGACATGCAATATCCTCCACGATCTGCTTCCACATGATTTTCTTTTTTTATGTGATGCAACAAAGTGAACACATAACACAAAATTCATCTAAAATATCCCAATTCTCATGAATACTGATGCTGATTTCTGCAGCTGAAGGTAAGATCTGCATCATCTGCAGGTTCTTGTTGTTTACTTATATTACGGCTTTAAAAAGTTTTTCTCTCTCCTTTTTTTGATAAGAGCATCTGCGCATTATTTATCCTTGTGTAGACTCAAATAACTATCATATTGTTGGGTGCAAGGTAGGCTATCAGTACATGTTTCTTAAATAAATATTTGGGGTTAATTTTACAAACATTACTACAAATAATTTTTTGAGGATACTCATTGGGTTATTTATCAGCAAATAACTATTCAATTTTAAAAAACCTACAAAAACTCTGTAATTTATTTTTCAGCTTTATTGAGGTGTAATTAATACCTAAAAAATATTTAATGTACATATTTTAATGAGACATATGCTTATACCAGTGAGGTATAAGCCATCCTATGTGAGGTAGCTGAAATGGTAAAACTCATACAGAACAGGATGGTGGTTGCCAGAAGTGGGATAGAGGGAAAAATGGGGAGCTGTTGCTTAATGGGTACAAGGTGTCAGTTATACAAGATGAATAAACTCTGGAGATCTGCTTTGGAACATAGTGCCTGTAGGATAACAATACTATATTGTGCATTGTCTCAAGTAGTGTTTATTTGGTGTTGGCACCATCTAGTGGAAAATATGAGTAATGCTCAACCTTTGAACTGGTATGGGAGAGTTAGTATCGAGAAAGGCCTTGAACATCATGCAGTCCAGCATTTCCATTATACAATTGCATAAACTGAGATTTAGAAACTTTAAGAAGCTTCTCAAAGACTGTATAAAGCTGAGCACCTGTTATGTGATATAAACTGCTAGATGGGATGCAAAGAATCGTAAGGCATATTTTCTAACCCCATATAATCTACTACTAACAAAGGAATATAAGATATTAATAGGTAAAATGTACCATAAAATATTTGAATTATTCAATATGACTAAAAACTGCTTAATAAAATATATAGACAAAAAATGCTACAAGAATTCAGAAGAGTTAAAAAATGTTAAAAGTGCAGTGAATAAAAACAAAGTTTTAAAAGAAGTTAATGTGTGCCCAATCTTGTAATCTGTGTAGGATTTGGATAGCTAGAGAAGCAAGGAAGAAATATTTAATGCAATAGAAAAGAAAGAAAAAAGAGAGATTTAGGAGACGATGAGCATAAGTATAAGATGAGAGAATAAGAGTGTGAAATGGGTACTGGCATTAATAAAATATAAAGGAGTACTTTAAATCAGTTTAGTGTGAGAAGGTAAATCATAAACCCTAAACTTGAATCACTATATTGAGTCAGTATTGTGAAAGAACTCAAAGGAAAAAGCTTGGAGTTAGTGATTTAAAGTTCTTTAAGTAACAGTGGTTAGGTTTAAAAATTACAAATGAATATCAGGGGTAAATAAAAGAGACAAATATTTTAATATTATACGAATGAATACTTGTAGCTTAGAATAAAATTTCCACCAAAAAAATTATATGAGGGATCTTCAAAAAGTTCACAGAAAATGTGTATTATGAAAAAACTGTGCATAGATTGGGAACATTTTTTGCACCAAAATAAGTTTGTACTAACTTGTTACAACATGTCTGAACAGGATTTAGTTTGAGGCACTAAGAAAGATACAAGATCAGTTTGAAAAGAGCCCCTATCACAGCAACATAAATTCTGCTAAAATTGAAGCAAGAACAAACATCAAATTTGTGGTGAAGGTTGGGTGCAAGAATCATTGATCCTTTACAAAAAGTTGATGGGGGCAGTGTCCGAAAGAAATCAGCTGTTTACAAACGGATAACTCATTTTAAGAAGGGACAAGATGACATTGACGATGAAGCCTGCGGTGGCAGGCCATCTACATTAAATTGCAAGGAAAATAGTAATCTTGTTCTTGCCGTAATTTAAGAGAACCAATGATTAACAACAGAAACAATAATGAACAACATAGACATCTCAATTGGTTCAGCTTACACAATTATAAAAGAAAAATTAAAGTTGAGCAAACTCTCCACTCAGTGGCTGCCAAAACCGTTGTGCCCAGAACACTTGCAGACAAGAGTAGAGCTTTCAATGGGAATTTTAAATCCTCTTTAAAGGTTTGGTAGAATTTCTCAGTAGAGTCATCCTGACCTGGGCTTTTTCTGTGTTGAGAAATTGCTGATTACTGCTTCCATCTGATTGCTTGATATTGGTCTGTTCAGGTTTTCTATGTCTTCTTGGTTCAGTCTTGGAGGTTTGTATGTGTCCAGAAATTTATCCATTTCCTCCAGTTTTTCAAATTTGTTGGCATGTATTTGTTTAAAATAGTCTCTAATGATTCTTTGTATTTCTGTGATATCAGTTGTAATGTCTTCCTTTTTCATTTATGATTTTTGTTATTTGGATCTTCTCTCTCATATTTTTAGTTAGCCTACTAATGGTTTGTCTATTTTGTTTATCTTCTCAAAAAAACCAACTTTTTGTTTCATTGATCTTTTGTGTCATTTTTCGTGTCTCTATTTAATTTAGTTCTGCTCTGATCTTAATTATTTCTTTCTGTCTAATAATTTTGGGACTGGATTGTTCTTGTTTTTCTAGTTCTTTGAGGTGTACCATTTGATTATTTATCTGTTCTTTTGATATAAGCATTTATTGCAATATACTTCCCTCTTAGGACTGCTTTTGCAGTGTTCCACAGGTTTTGATGTGATGTGTCTTTATTTTCAATAGCTTTGAGAAATTTTTTGATTTCCTATTTAATTTCTCCTTAGACCTATAGGTCATTCAGGAACATGTTGCTTAATTTCCATGTACTTGCATGGTTTACAGAGTTTTGCTTGTTATTGATTTCTAATTTTCATCCATTATGGTCTGAAAAGATACTTGAAATGATTTCAATTTTTAAAAAGTTTGTTGAGACTTGATTTGAGATCTAACATGTAGTCTGTCCTGGAGAATATTCCATGTGCTGAAGAGAAAAATGTATATTCTGTAGTTGTATTAAATGTTCTGTAGATATTTGCCAGGTCCAATTGGTCTAGAGTGTAATTTAAATCCCGTGTTTTTTTGTTGATTTCTTGCCTAGAAGATCTGTCTAATGCTGAGAGAGGTGTGTTCAGGTCCCCAGCTATTATCATATTGGGGTCTATCTCCTTCTTTAGGTCTAATAGTGTTTGCTTTGTATATCTGGGTGCTTTGGTGTTGGGTGCATATATATTTGTGATTGTTGTGTTTTCTTGCTGGGTAAGATCCTTTTATCATTATATGATGGCCTTCTTTGTCTGTTTGTATTGTTTTTGATTTAAAGTCTATTTCATTTGATATAAGAAGAGCTACTCCTGCTCATTTTTGGTTTCCATTTGTGTGGTATATCTTTCCATCCCTTCACTGTTGGTCTGTGTGTCTTTACAGGAGAGGTGAATTTCTTGTGGACAGCATATAGCTGGCTCTCGCTTTTTAATCCAGTTCATCAGTCTGTGTCTTTTGAGTGGGGAATTTAATCTATTTACATTCAGAGTTGCTATTGACAGGCATTGTCTTACTCCTGACATTTTATTGATTTTTGTTTGGTTGTTTTAAATATCTTTTGTTCCTTTCTTCCCTTTTAATTGCTTGCCTTCAGGGTTTGCTGATTTTTTGAGGCAGTAACATAATTTCTTTCTCTTTCTCATTTGCATTTTTGTTCTACCAGTGTTTTTTGTTCTTTCTTGTGTATTCATGGTAATGATTATCATTTTTCAGATTCCAGATGCAGGGCTCCCCTGAAGATTTCTGGTAGAGCTGGTTGTTATGGTGGTGGATTCTCACAGTTTTTTAATCAGTGAGATTAAGATCCTGGAGCATTTCTTTGAGAATTGTAACAGAAGATGAAACATGGCTTTACCAGTACAATTCTGAAGACAAATCACAATCACAATCACAATCAAAGGCATGGCTACTAAGAGGTGGAAGTGGTCCAGTCAAAACAAAATTGGTTCGAGAGCAAAGGTCATGGCTACAGTTTTTGAGATGCTCAAGGCATTTTGCTTGTTGACTTTCTGGAGGGCCAAGAAATAACATCTGTTTATTAGGAGAGTGTTTTGAGGAAGCTTGCCAAAGCTTTACCAGAAAAACACCTGGCAAAGCTTCACAAGAGAATTCTTCTCTACCACAACAATGCCCCTTCCTTTCATAAGAAAGGAACAATTCTGTGAGAGTTTCAGTGGGAAATCATTAGGCATTCATTTTACAGTCCTGATTTGGCTCCTTTTGACTTCTTTTTGCTTCCTAATCTTAAAAATCTTTAAACATACCCATTTTTCTTTATTTAATGATGCAAAAAAGACTGGACTGTCATGGTTAAATTCCCAGGACCCTCCCAGTTCTTTAGAGATGGACTGAAATGTCTGGTATTATTGCTTCGAAAAATGTCTTGAACTTGATGGAGCTTTATGTTGAGAAATAAAATTTATATTTTTTATTTTTATCTTTTAATTCCATTTTCTATATGCCTTTTGAAGGCATCTTGTATATTATTAATTCAAAAGGTCTTATATTTAGCATAACTTAAAAGAAAATGAAAATGGTGTGCTTTGGAAAATAGAGGTAGATGATTTATAATGTACTTCTGATGACAATGACCCTGAAGTCAAAGACACAGGTAAAGATTTAGAATAAAATTGTGGCGTGAAATCAGGTTGAAAAAGATTATGATGAAATCATTCAACATTATTGAATATTACATGTGATTTAACTCAGTGTAATAAAATATACAAATGAAGTAGAAGCATTAAAAAGAGGCAGGAGATAACTATGCTGTTAGCTTTCTTTGTGCATTATTGAGATTGCGTCGTACTTTGTCTTGGTCATTTTTTATATGTTTCTATATTCTTTGCATTTCTACAACATATGTTACTCTTATAATCAGAAAAATATGCTGTTTCAAAACTGAATATATAAAAAAGCTCTTCACATTTCACTTTTTTAAAAAGTTTATACATGGCATGTTTCAACATTTAAGAGAATATAAAGAAAAAGTTTCTCTTACATTCCTGTGTCTTGGGAATAGATCTTGATTTCTGGGAGACATATGGTGTGAAGTGAGAGACACGAATTTAACTTTGTTATTTTTCTAGCACATTTAGTGATTTCAATACATTTTTTAAAATTTATTTTTTTATTTTTTTGGTGTAAAACATTGGGTGTTAATTTTTCTCAAGTAGGAAGCCTTCCAGATATTTGAAGCATTTCCTTCAGCATTGAGTTGTCGCACATCTTCTAAGGGATGATGAATGAATAATCTCTCACACAGTCATTGCATAACTTGGGTTCCTCCCACATATAGATTCTTCTTATTCCAAAGCTTTCTCACATTCTCTACACCCGTCATTTTTCTCTTCAGTTACCATCTATTTGTATGTCCTGAAGACGAAAGGTTCATTGAAAGCTATTCTATATTCACATCATTCACATGGGTTTTTATCCATTATGAGTTCTTTTGTGATGCCTAAGGGATAAGAGTTTTCTGAAAACTCTCCCTCACACATTGTGTTTCTAGAGTCTCCCATATGAATTTTCTTGTGCACATTAAGATTGCACTTTACACTAAGGGTTTTCCTATGTTGATCACACTTGTAAGCCTTCTCTCTGTTAAGTATTCTCAGATGTATCTTAGGGATGACTGACTACTTAAGAATTGTCCACAGTGGTTAAGTCAATGAATTTCTCTATGGTGTGGGTTCTCTTAACGTTTTGTAAGGTATGGGAAAATATTCAAGGTTTTTCCACAATCATTACATTGACAGGGTTTCTCTCCATTATGTAGAATCTTGTGCATCGTAAGCCTAGAGATTCTCTGGAGGGCTTTGCTGCATTGATTACATTTGTAAGGTTTTTCTTTCAAATGAATTCCTTTGTGTTGTCTAAGAAGGAGCTCTCTCTGAAGGTTTTTCCACCACCATGGCATTTGTAAGGCTTCTCCTTAGTATGAATCCTCTTATGCTATGTAAGGTAAGAACTTGAGCTGTAGGTTTTCCTGCATTGATTACACTTAGAAGGATGTCCTCTGCTATGGATCCTCATACACAACTTCATGGACGAGTGGCTCTATAATGTTTTCCCGCACCAACTACATTCAAAAGATGTCCCTCTAATATGAGTTTTCTCGTGCTTCTTAAGGTTTAAGATTGAACTTAAGACTTCCCGACAGTCACAAAAGACTTTCATAGGACTTCATGTGCTTTCATAGGATTTCTCCCTTGTATGTTTTCTTTTGTGCACAGCTACATAAAAGCTCATGCTGAAGGCATTTCTATCTTTTTTACATTTATAGGATTTCTCCCCAGGATGAATTCTCTCATATGATTTAAAATGTGATCAATCTCTAACAGCTTTCCCAGAGTCAAGGCATTGGTGGGATTCCTCTTCAGTATGAGTTTGCTTATTTTGAATAATGCTCGATTTAATGCTCAAGGCTTCAACTTTTTTATTATGTTCGGTGGGTTTGCCCCCGTGAGTATTTCCTTCTTCCTGCCTTTAGTTCTTACTTTCTGCAAGCTATCTTGCTTATGTTGTGATCATTTGGTTTTATGTAGAACCAACTCATATGAACAGGGATCTTTGTGAATTCTCTCTACTGTCTCCAGTTCATATTCTTGCTCTATCTGAGTAATCACAGTAGGTTTGCTGAATTTATGTCCCAGTAAAGCCAAGTTTGTACAGTTCTCCAGCATCACATCTCTGTACGGTTTTCTCTGAGATGGGTTCAGCAATGCCCACTCCCCCTTGGTGAAGTCCATGGCCACATCCTCAAAGGTTACTGAGTTCTGTAGCCCAGTGTTACATAGCAAGAGAAATGGGCTGAGCAAGAGCTCAGCACATTTATTTTGTAATCTATCATTGCCTCACTGATTTGAGGTAACATCTTTAACATAAGCAAAATTCCAGTATATATTTGTTTATTTTAGGACTTTTTTCTTATTCATTGATGTGACTCTCTAGCAATTCACATGTAACATACTATTTAAATCACTATAAATTTGTGATGTTTGAAAATATAGAAAGGCCAGGTTTCTTCATAACTCTTCTTTTATAGAATTTTCCTGTTGTTCATTCTTTTTACTTTTGATTTTAGCACCATCTCAGCTAAATTAAAAAAACAAATCCCATTGTTACTTCCACTGGGATTGCATTATATTTATTGAATTGCTTAGGAGAAATTGACAAGTTTATAATGCCCATATTTATAATGCTTCCTGTTCAAGAAAATGGCAAGTTGTTACACTTGGTTAAGTTTTTTGTTTTAAAGTTTCTTCCACATAGTACTCATATATTTTGTCAAATGTTTAATTTTAAGATATCATGGAATTGTAACTTTCTTATTTTGTTAGTAATTTATATATTTTTGAATTGTATTTAGAAAACAATGCCTGTATTAGTTCTACTTTTCAAAACTAGTTTTCCCTGAGGCTTGATGTACGGTCTTGAATTCTCTTTTTCTTGTTTCTTTGTGAGTGTCCTACTGGCATTTGAAAATAAGGTTCATTGTCTGTTTTCAGGATTGAGAGTCTGTGAAACAGTCGTTAGATCTACTTCATTAATCATGCTATTGAGTCTTCCATATCTTAATTTTTTCCCATGATCTGATATGGGGTAAGAAAGGTAAATTAATGTTTCCCGACACTTCTGTTTCCTTTCTGTTTCTCCTTGAATCACTTGAAGTGTTTGATTTTCATTTAAAGTTTATGTAGTTATAACTATTATATCTTCTGTGTTAATGGCATTATTCAGTCTTATTAAGTGCTCTTAAATGAGATTAATGTTTTGTCTGAATTAAATCTTATTGAATTTTAAAATTACAGCTCATGGTTTACTTTTGTTTGTGTTTGCCCATTATGCCATAATCTCTGTTTTTCTTTCAAAATATTCTGAATCTCTTTGCTTTAACTCTGTTTCTTGTGAACAGAGTAAAATTGAGGTTTTTTTTAAAATCAAATTTCTAAGTTCCTTAAATAAGTGAGTTTAGGTCTACTTACACTTATTGTTACGACTAAAACGTTTGTTTTGGGTTCTATCATCTGATTTTATGTTAAGCTTGGTGGACTTATAGCTTTAAAAAAACTGTGTTGTTATTTTACTTTTTTGTGCACATTTTTCTAATAGTTAGAACTATGGTGGTTTTATTCTGGAGGTTATGTTTTAGATCTCTAATTTTGTATATCCTTAATCTTCTATTTCTTTACATTGTATTAATTACCTGCCACAGGTACATAATTACCTACTATGGGCAATAATAAAATTTGCCTATGTGCTCTTTATCCTGCCTTCCTTCTCTCTCTTCTCCCACCCAATTTTAGTTAATTATATTATCATTCTTTGTATTTACTCTTATCAATTAAGTGTACTTATATTTCTTTTACTTGATTTGCCATATTTAAGTGCAATATTTCTGTCCCCAGATATTAATGATGAGAAAGTCTGCATTACACAATGTGCTATCTTCTTTTCCTCCCAATTTGTATTTATATTTATTTCCATATTTTCAGAGCATGTTTTTAGCATTTTTATTCTGCTCTACCATCTTAATACTCATACTTATATTTATTATAGTCTTACAAATAAAAATATTCAATTCTCGCTGCTAGTCCTTTTGTCATGGATTTTCTAGGACTGATATGTTTTGATTTACTTCATGTTCTACAGCATTTGTGCCTTTGTGTTTGTACAAACACTTGGCTGGGTATAAAACTTGAATGATTCTTGCTTGGAGGATTTTGTAGTTTGCTTCATAAACTTCAGCATTGGATATTGCTACAGAAAGGTATAAATCCAGACTGATTCTATAAGTAACGTTTTTTGTTTGTTTGTTTTTGTTTTTGCCTAACTAACCATATAATACTCTTTTTATCGTTTTAACTTACTGACATGACTAGGATATTTCATTATATTTCCATTCTATGTCAATTTTCCAGGAACATAGTGTGCCTTCTTAACCTCTAGATTCATATCTTTTACTTCAGGAAAATTTTCTTCAATTATATTTAATTTTTTTTATTATTTAAATTTTCTAGAAAATGCATGTATTAGGTCACCTGTACCTATCATTCATACCTTTTAATTCATTTTAATTCTCTATTTCAATTTGGTTATATTTACTCTTATTAAGTATGTGCTCAGTATGTGTTAATGTGTTTTCAGCAGTGTCTCTATTCTCCTTATGCCCATATGAATTTCAACTTTATTTCTGGGGTTTTTGTATAGTTTTTTACCTCTACTTTAAACAGTGTTTTCATGCTTCATTTTCTTTTGCAATTCAACATATTTTCTCTAAATTCTTCAGTGTCTGCAAAGTCTTAGGTATCTGAAAAGTTTTCTTGTTTTATAAAGAACAGAGCTTTATTTTTAAAAAAATTTTTGAAGAAATGGTTACCATATTTATCTGTTCTGTGGGATAACTTCCGTTGTGATAGTTTATCGGCCATTAAATTTTCTGGTTTCTTTCCTTTGTTCTTATGGATTATTTTCACAGGTGTAGTCTATTCGCATTCTTTGCAGTTTCTGTATTTGTGTATTTGCGTACTCACTAAAATTTATTTGTAATCCCAAATCAATCTCAGGGTGCTTTTGTGGTTATTTACGAACATGTCCAGAGTGGCAAAATATTTTAGTCACCCAATGTATGTATACGTTTCCAGCTGAGGTCGAACAAGTCCATGCTCTGCCTTCTGGTTTCAGTTCTCATATTGTAGAGTAGTGTCCTTTTTGTGGGCTAAATGGTGCCGCATTTTTCACATTTTTGTGCTTTTTGTTGGTAATTTCACTCTTTAAAATGATCCTTAAGTGTAGTGCTGAAGTACTATTTTATGTTTCTAAGAACAAGAAAGTCATAATGTGCTTTTACAGAGAAAATACATGTATTAGATAACATTTGGTACACCAGAAGTTCGATGTTGATGAGTCAACAGTACAGTACATCCAGAGAAAGGAAGAGGAAATTTATACATGAGACTGCTCTGAAAGCACTAAAGTAAAAACTGTAGTGTATAATAAAGCTAAGGAAGGGATGGAAAAGTGGCTAAATTTGTGCATGCATGAGACGACAATGGACGAAAAGAAAACCAATAACAACAGCAACAACAAAAATATAGTGGATTGCAAATCTGAGGCTTAACACCAAAGAAATTTAAAATCGTGTTATCCAAGATTAAGAAAATGTTAAACTTTTCTCAGCTCATGCTATCCATGCTCAGTGCAGCATAAAAAGTGTTGAAATTGCAGGTAGGGCAGGTGCCACAGATAAGGGACCTGTGGAAGAATTTTTAAAATACCTGCTAAGTGTAATACAGAAAAAGGATTATGTGGAAGAACAAGTTTCCAATGCTGATGAACCTGGCTTGTTTCACAGGACACTGGCAAAAGAACTATATAACACTAATGGTGT